>NC_064643.1:440285964-441535964 GCF_023864345.2 Schistocerca serialis cubense
GGACTTGAATTCATGGTGCATCGAAAGTGCTACCCACATCTCCTTCTCAGATAAGAAAGCTAACTATCCACAGTGAAGGTAGACTAGTTACAAAAAATACTTCCCCGGCATTACCTTTCTCCATTGCGGCACTAGCTTAACCTGCACACTGCAACCTCATTTAAAACTAACCAAGTTAAAATGTGTGCACTGTACCTACTGTTCATAAATCTCTTGATTCCTGGACTCCTCTTACTTCTGAATTGGCGGAAATTGGAAGACTACAGGTTGTTAATGGTTTGTGTCTGACCATAGCCACTAATAGTAATAGTCATAATAATAATGGTAATACTCTGTACAGCACTATAGTAGCCATCAAGTAGTTACTGATGTGTCGTGCTGTCAGTTAAGCCAATTATCTATTTCTGAGCGGGTAATGAAGCAATTTCTGGACCACTGCAGGTACTATCTCCAACTTGGAGAAAACATATTCTTGAGAAATTTGGCATTTGTTATGTGTATGTCTCACTTTTATCATCAGCGGTATACGGGACAAAGCACAACTTGTGTGTAGTGGGTGGACTATACGAGAAACGCGTAACCTATATCGTATTAATGCTACTAATTGAGATAAAGTAATTACTGGTAACTTACATAATCATTATTAGGGTTTTACAAAATTGTGATTATAGTGATGACCTTTTGAAAATAATTTGGTTTCGCAACTGAAACAGAATCGAATAGTTTAGATTTTACCCCATGGAAAATTTCATTTTACCCCTCAGGGGGGGTTAGGAACCACTGATTTGCTGTAGTTAGCCATAGAGTCAACCCACAGGCTTCGATCTAGCGCCGTCCACAAGCAACAATAGTTATGTATGCAGGGTGGGGTGGTATAAACTCCGTGTTGCAAAACTGATGTAGTATGCAATTAGGAATTTAGATAAGCAATACTAAAAACTTATGTTTCAGCCGTAATGAAAAAGTATGTTTTGCAGTAGTAAAAATTAATTGTTGCGGAATATCTTTTTCATTTTTGCGCTTTCGCTATTCCCCGAGGAAACATTCACGGCCCGTTCAGTTTTCCGGGAAAGAAGTTGGCCGAAATTACGTACCTGGATATGTTGGAGATCTGACTTTTCCGCAATTGCGAGAACATATAGAAAATTTCATTTTTCAATAGGACTGAGCACCACCGCGCTAGCATCTGCGAGTGAGAGCGTTTCTTAACAGCGAGCTGCCACGACGATGGATGTGTCGTAAGATGGCCACGCATCTCACACCGCCCGTTTCGCCCCCCAGGTGTCCCGATGTCACAAATTGTGACTGCGTGGTTTGTGAAAGACTCCGTCTGCGTGCCTGCCATTCCAACTACTTAGGTGAACTGTGGCGCCGCGTAGCACAGCAGTGGGTGCACTAACTCCAGATTTGGATCGAGGATGATTGTCATATGTCTGGTGGAGGGTACAATAAACGTTTTCCATGGAGAAATGAGAACTCTTATCCTCAACTTAACTGTAAAAAGTACCCCAATGAGCCAGAAGAAATACCCTCAGACGTCAAGAAAAATATAATATATCCAATTCCAAAGAATACAGGTGCCGACAGATGTCATTACTACCTATCTATGACTTCAGTTGAAAATATTGACACGAATTACCTAGAATACAATAGAAGGTTGGCAGAAGCAGACCCGCGACATTTTATTTTGGTTTCTTTAGAATTATAGAAACACGCAAGACAATACTGACCCTAAGATTTATCCCAGAAGACAGGTAGAAGAAAAACAAACCTAAGTTTATAACATTTCCATATTTAGAGAAAGCTTTTGATATCGTTGTCTGGGTTGCATGATTTGAAATTTTGAAGGAGTACAGAGAGTGAAAAGCTATCTAGAGCTTGTACAAATACTCTAAGACTGCAGTTATAAGAGTCGTGGAAAATGAAAGGGAACACGTAGTTGAGACGGGAGCGAGGGTTGTACCCCATCCTCAATGTTATGGTGTCTGTACACTGAGCAAACTGTGTAGGAAACCAAGAAGAAATTTGGAAAGGAAATTAAACTTTAAGGAGAAGAAATAAAAACTTTGAGTTCCTGAGGATACAGTTCGTTAACAAATTGTTGGTTTTTCCTTACGGTAGCAGAAGACATTTCCTGATGTAGGCGAAAAACTAAGTAGAAATTACCGAAAGTGAAAACCATATATTTTTAAACGAACTGTTTTTCGATGCAGAAAATTGTAAAAATCTTTAATTGCATACCACTCATGGCGCTTTATTTAAATACAGTGAAATGTATCTGATCAGAAAAACACGCATTTTCTTGTAGTTGTAACGACGGAACAGAAATACTCAGGCATTCTAAAGCAACTGCAGACACTGTGGGCATACAAAGGAAGAATTTAAAAGCTTTGAGGTTTGTCGGTGACATTGGAATTCTGTCGGAGAGAGCGAAGAATTTGGAAGAATACTTGAAGAGAGATTATAAGGTGAACATCAACAAAAGTAAAACAAGGGAAATTGTGCGTAATCGAATTAAATCGGGCGATGATGAAGCAATTAAATTAGGAAATGAGAAATGATGAAATGAGTTTTGCTATTTGGGCAGCAAAATAACTGACAATGGTGAAGTAGAGACTATATAAAATGCGGACTCGTAATTGTAAGAAACGCATTCCTCAAAACGAGCAGTTTGTTGAGATCTATTATCATTTTAAGTCTTAGGAAGTCCTATCTGAAAATATTGTCTGGAGTGTAGCCTCTTACGGAAGTCAAACGTGGATGGAAAGCAGTTCACATGGGTAAACCATGTAATTAATAAGGATATACTGAATCAAATTGGGAGGGAAAGATTTTTATGATACAACTTGACTAAAAGAAGGCATTGAGGAATTGTGAATTTGGTGTGGGAAGGAAAGAAGAGTGGAGCAATTTAGGAGAGTGATACCAAGGCTTAAATACAACAAACAGGTTCAAATGAATGCAGATTGCGTTATTTATGCAGAGATGATGAGCCTTGCATGGACAAGATTGGAGAGATGCTGGATATCACTCTTGAGATTGATACCAAAACAACACTTCAAGGTTGTATCTGAAAGCGTGTAAAATATATATTTTCTTGTAAAGTCGGACGGTTATTTTTAAATTTTAAGCTTTGTACTCCTACGCGTAAATTATAATTTATTAATGCTTTCATCTTCTTTCGGGTAGAAGATATAGACTTGCAAAATCGGATGAATGTCTTAAACATCTTGTATCATATGGCATGTAAAAACAAAACAAAGTATTGTCAAGAGGTACAACAAAAGAAGAAATGATAATCATTTGCCACACACTGCATTCTACAAATCGATAAGTACGTTGTACATATAAAAAGAAATTATGTGCCTTCATACTGGACGAAATCTTCCACTGGAACATTTTTTCAAATTAATGTACACATTCATTGAGTGTTAATCACCAGTGTAGTTGTAGAGTAAGGATAGCTTATTAGACTAGTAAACAAAACGCCATGTACCTCGGGATCGATCTTTTCCACTGCTTGAAATCTGAACAAAAATTATCAGCAATGGCGGCTGAAGACTGACGGTATAAGGAGTCATCCTCTTCTCCTGGGTTTGGGAACTTCTCTTAAAAGGTGAAAGAATCAGAAATGAAAACGACATGAGGCTGCAGAAGACAATGGAAAGTACTGCATTAAAGCACATAATATACCTCCACAGGACATGTGCGCTGTAATGTAAAAAGTATCAGGGTGACTGGCAGGAGGTTATGGATTAGACAGGCCATTCGGATCTCCGAAAGGTTTTTGGCAAGTGGGAGGCGACCATGAGGAAAAGGCTGAATGACTAACGAGCTGGAGCGCGGAATATCATATGTCTTATAATGGTAAGGAAACTATAAAATCTGAGAAAGGAAACGCCAAGGCTCAATCTAGAAACGGTAGCAGTCAGTAAAGTGAACTGTAAGAGAGCAGACCCTAATTTAGGAGTGAAGTATAGGCTGAAGTTTCAGAGAATCATTAGGAAGAATCAACGTGGAAAGAAGTGGGATACTGAAGTATTCCGGAATGTTTATGTGCATTTGATGTTCTCTAATGATTCAGAAATTGGAATAACGAATACTAGGGTAGGCAGTTAAGTTGAAGAACTGTCGTCATTAAAAAGGGCAGTCACTCAAACTGAACATATAAACAAACGTAAGTGCAAGAACTCTTGCGTATCAGAAGATGTACCTGTAGCTTTATTGATCGATGAAAGAAGAAAGCACAAAAATATTAATGAAAAGACGGAAACACACCAATGTATGTTAGGAATGAAATAAATAGCAAGTGCATGGGAGCTAATGTGAAACGGCTGCAGAAAAAATGGCAAAAAATTTGAAAAAGAAATTGTTTTCGGAAGAACAGATTCAACATATAAAAAAATCAAAAGAACCTTTGGTGATATTAAAAACAAACGTGTTAGCTTTTTCTTAAGGTCAGACTTGCTATCAGGATGTGTTAGTTTTGTGATTTATGGTTTTCTACTACGTTTACTCAGCTCAGTCTTTTTTGGGGGGGAGGGGGGGGTGTTTCGTCTTCTTATTCCATAAAACAGTGATTTTTGCTCTTAACTGGAGTTTTGTAGGCTTTCAATTTCACGGCAGGCAGTGCTACTACCCCACCTTGTCACCACTGTAACGTCAACCCACCCTTCACATAATTCTGAGGTTTTATAATTTCGCGGTTTGATCAAGCAGGCAGTACATCTGTTTCCTGCCTGTATTTTCTCGTATTTTTTACATGACAGGGAGCAAGATCATGCTAGCAACCGTAACTTAGTGTATTTTATCCCCTTTTTACGACATATGTTATTCAGCACACTATGTACCTATAATCACCTACCCTAAAAATGGACGATCGCTGGATCAAATGAATGTTAGTGTAATTAAAAACCCATGCGAGTGGGTGAAATCAGGCTAGCAGTCATTACACAAAATATTACATGACACTCAATATTTTTAATTTTTTTTGTGGGAGTTGGGAAATTACCCACTTACTATATCCAAAAATTTATCTGATGAGTAGACAGAGTTGCCATTAATAAAGTCTTTTAATTTCCTTTTAAATGCTATATGGCTATTGTCAGACTTCTGATGCTATTAGGTAAGTGACCAAAGACTTTTGTGGCAGCATAATGTACCCCCTTCTGAGCCAAAGTTAGATTTAACCTTGAGTAGTGAAGATCATCCTTTCTCCTAGTGTTGTAGCCATGTACACTGCTATTACTTTTGAATTCGTTCGGATTGTTCATAACAAATTTCATAAGTGAATATATTGTGAGGCTACAGTGAAGATCTCTAGCTCTTTAAATGCTGATAATGTATATGTGCTTGATAATGACACGATAATACAAACAGGCTAATCGAACGACAAATAAATCATATAAAGATACAGCCTACAACAGATAATGTTTCCTTGTACGTAATCCTAAACGCCACGTTCCTCTGCTTACTTCATAATGGAGTTGTTTCCTCTCCATGTCGTAACGTCACATTTATTAGGATGTGGAAAGGCAGGTTTTGAGCGACCACCCCGTATGTATGTACCACTTTTTCGTCTCTCAAGCTCTCCTGCGCCAACCTCTTCGTCTCACCGAACTTCCTCAATTATTTGCTGTACATATTTCAGTCTTTGTCTTGTCTTTCCTTACAGTTTTTACTTTGAATATCTCCCATGTACCATGTAGATTCTTCCTTGATGTCTTGACACATATCGTATCATCCGCTCTCTTCTTCTTGTCAATGTTTTCCACATATTCCTCTCCTTGCCATTCCTGCGGAGTCTCAGATTTCATCTTATGTCATTTAATTCTTCCGCCTTATTTCATCAGAGCTCTTGAAAAGCCCTAATACGGAATCCCTTATATCTGCTATATCTAATGCCATTTCTTCCAACACACCATCCTACAGTTCCTCCGCCGAAGAAAGGCCTTCAATGTACTCTTTCAACCTAGCCTCTGTCCTCCACGTTTGACGCCGAAAAAATTCTTCCTGACTCTTAATGCTAACACCTTTGCTTTTAATATCTCCGAAAGCTGTTTTAATTTTTTTATATGCTGTATCTGTCCTTCGGGAGACAATTTCTTTTTCAAATTTTTCACATTTTTCTTTCTGTTATTTTGCCTTACCTTCCCCACATTTCCTATTTATTTCATTCCTAAATGACTTATACTGTTGTGCTTCTGTTTTTTATGAGTATTTTTGTACTTCCTTCTTACATCGCTCGATGAAACGTTCCTTATCCAAGAGTTTTTCGCATTGCCTTCATTTGTGCGTCCAGCTTGAGTGACTGACTTTTTTAAAAACGCCAGTTCCTCTTCAGTTTAACTGCCTATTGTAGTATTTGTTATCGCAATTTCTACGCACTTAGAGAACTTCAAACGCATATCAACGTTTGTGAGTACTTCAGTATCACACTTCTTTCCACGTTGATTTTTCCCGATGATTCTCTTAAACTTCAGCCTACCCTTCATCACTTCTAAATTACGGTCTGGGCAGCTCACTTACACAGTGCAGCCAGAAGAGCTTTGAATACGTAACCGCTAGCGAAACTCGTCGTCTGCTCTTGAGAGTGAACGCAGAGAGTCGTTGAGTTTGAAGTGACCAATCACAATCTCTCTCTCGTGTCCAGAGAACGATTCCTCTGTTAAGAAAGTAGTGGGGAGAGATTCGTTGGGTCTGAAATGTCCAACCATTCTCCACAAGATTTGCTTTTTCCTGTCCTTCTCATAGCCTGTTCTCTTCTCTGTATACACGCTACGTTATCTACGTTAATTTTCAAACATCCACACAATCATCCAACGACAAAAGCTCATGAAATATGGAACAAAGGAAATTACAATAGCATCCATAGGAATATACGAAATAAAGCATTTAATTTGGCCCATCTTCTCTCCCAAGTTTTAGTGCAATTTTGCAAGGGTAAAATTTAGCGTGGTAGACTAGATAAAAGCGCCACAAATTTGAGACGCAAGTGATCACCGTGACCAGGAATCGTGGAATGCTATGAAAGGCGTCGCATTGTGTTTAGCGATGAATCGTGGTTCTGCACTACCTCGGATGGCGATCGTCAGCGAGTATGACCGCGACCTGGGAAGAGGTGTCATTCTTCCAGTGCTTTGAAAGGACGATTGTTCTGGTGCCATGGTGCCAGGAGCCATCAGATATCAATTCACGTCAGCGGTCACCTGGTAGTGATTGAGGAAAAACTGACGGCGCGACGGACATCGTGCGCTCCCATATGTTATCCATCGCACGACAGCGTTGTGGGGCTATTTTTCAACAGGACAGTGCTCGTCCACACAGGGCTCTTGTGTCTATTAAGGGGAGTACGTACGTCCTATACCCACAGTGTTAAATTTGCAATATTGATGACCCATTATTTCAGAACCTGTGACAGATAGAGATCTGAAATTTTTTGTATGTATAGTATCACTCCTTTTCTGATTACTGAACCAGAAACAAAACGTATAGAGAAATAATTAGCTAGTTATGATTTTAAAAAAAAATGTTGTTCAATATTTTCTTTTAAAAGTCCACTTTTTCTTCCGTAAGTAAAAAACAAAAGTAGAGATGTTTTGAGAGGTTCAGTAGCTGCAGTATACTAAGTGGTAGCATAGTGTAAAATTATAGATATGTGTAATACTTCCTGAGATAACGGGTCAAATAATTTTAAAAATGTCATTTCCGGCAAATCAAGTTCAAACATTTTATTTGATATTAACTTACACATGGCGGTATGCCAGCTTCCAGAAACAGCCAGGCCCATAATCAGCATTATCTAGATCCTGTTCTTGACTATGCTGCAAACCTAGAAGCATCCTTCTTTTCCTGCCTCTTGCTTCTTTAGTCATTTCCTCTGCGGCACGCTGGGCTTTCATGGTCCTAAGTCGATCCATTCGCTGAAAGGCTTGCAGTGTGTTGGCACCTGAAGTGATACCAAGTTCCTCTAGTACCCCAATTCTTCCCTTTATACCATCATTAAACGTTATCACAGCATCACAAACACCCAAGCATAGAGTTTTCCTTCCTAGAAAGACATTTTTTGATATGCAGTTCCAAATTACATTATTGAAAGACTCATTCGGGTTTTGTGTTCGACCATGGAGACATTTGGAAAGAAGGTCAGGATGAGCTAATTCTCTATATATTGGTTTAATAGCTTCCATCACTGCAGATGGTATGCTATTTTTGTGCCTAAATTGTTCCTCGCTACCCGCTGCCTGAGCTTTGCGGTACTTGCGCCATGAATCAGCACCAGGTGGACAAAGACCATGTATAGGTGTATCATCAGTGGAAGATTTGTGGAAGAATGTAGCCCACACTGCTCGTTTCATCCCTTGTAAGTCATGTGTATTGTTTCTTATTGTCATTCCATAATAATGTTGGAGTTCATCAATGTTTTGTCTGTAAGTCTTCCTTTACCATTTTGAGTCTTTCCATCTGATAACTTCTCTTTTTCTTTTGCCTGCCTCAATTTTCGGAGACGTGTTCCCATCCGTTTTGAACGTGGCCCACACATTCAATCTTAACAATCTGCTTATTACCATAAGGCTGGCTTTCCACTACTGATTTGTAAGCTTTTGAATCACCATCTCCCAAGTACTCAGTGTAACACACACCTCTCTCCTGTTGTGAACGTCTGAACATATAAACAACTGCAGTAGCCTCCATACCCCCACTAGTTCCCTCATAATTCTTAGCACAATTTGTTTTATGGCTTTCACTTGTTTCATCAACTGATTTACACTGTTGACAGTATTTAGTTAGCACTTCAATGTCTAATACTTTACCTTTGTAAACACTAGTGACAGTTGCAACTGCATTTTTTGATGTGTGACCTCTCTTCTGCCATGTGCCATCAACTGCCACAGGTAAGTCTGTTGTGTTATTTAATTCTACTTCTTCTTTAGCAGCAGCTTTCATAGAAGCAACAGCAACAGATTTGACACATTCACCATTTGCTTGATCTGGTTGGTGGGTTTGGCAAGTTCACCGTTGCACATAATACTTCAGCTGCAGTCAATCCTTTCCCATTGCACCTCATTCCATACAGGAATCTAACATTGCTCTCAAACAAGTCATTCTTGCACTTTTCAAAAGTCCAAAATGATGTCGAGAGCCTGCAAACTTCGCACTGAATATCAAGTTTGTTACCCAGTCCAGTCCTTGCAGATGAGCCCTCAGAGACGCTAATTTGCCCACCACAAACCTTACATGACACAGCATCTTGCAAAAGTTGTCCTAACACACTCAAATCTGAAAGAACATAACCTAAACTATTTTGATTTTTGCCAATAAATAAATCCTCATGGTCTCCAAGTTTCCTCTTCGAAGCACTAGTAGGCGTGTCCTTATCACGGGTTTGTGAAAAATCTATTTCAGGATCAACACTGGATTCAGATTTTGTGATATACTGATTTCCATGGAAACGTCGCTTCTTAAAACAACCCTTTCTTTTCGTCATGTTGATAAGAGGTATAAGAGAGTATAATAACACGTCAAACCACTATGTTTTCAGTTCAAAACTTACGAAACACGACAACCACAACGTAAATAAACAAAATGCATGTGCTATACCGCCATTTCTGTTTACACAGTGCATCCAACCTCTTAACACGAACATTAACATGATTTCAAGGAATAAATAGCTGAAAACCACAGCCTTCTAGATTGAATAGTTTAAGAGATAGAGGTACTTAGGCAAATCAGTGCAGAACGACCGGATAATTTTACACACGCACTATTAACTTTGAAATGATAAAAACTACACTTGCAATTGGAATTTTTCGACAAACAATGCATCAAATTATTCAGGAGAGATCAAATATTAATAAGAGATAATAATGCGAAAATGTCACTTTTTGACCAATTCCGCCATGCGTACTCCCCTTAACTGTCTATGTGGTGTAAAGGTACTCTCAGGGCCACCAGGTACCCAGATCGGTCCCCACTAAAACACGAGTGGAAGCAGCTCGGACGTTCACTGTGTCCCAGGACTAGTTTCGACAGTTGTGGGTGATCTTGTCTTCCCAGCCGAATCAATACATGCATACAGATCGAAAGAGCTGTAACGTCAGTCGCTCCATACTGCCACGTTATTTCTAAATTTGTCTCGATTTTGTAATCACTGAAATAACATCTCATACTTTCTCAAGTTGTGAAGTTTCATATCTTTTGTCCTTCGCTTCCGAGTGATTCACTTTTTTTGTCAGACAGCGTAATAAACTGGGCTTAAGTGGATCCTGCAAAATAATATTAAGTAACAGAGCAAACGCTTTATATTGGATCACTCTGTATAGAGGCTTTTTATACTTGTACCAAGCTATTGGTAGCATGAGTCAATAAACGCAACCCAATAAACAACAAACAAATAAATAAAACAAACTTTACGCTGGCCATTCTTACACACCGTCGTTCATCACGAATATAGAGCTGGTTTAAGAAAATAATACGGCTCAAACATCAATTTCTGTCTAAGAGTCAGTTAGTGGAAATCTCTTAATCTGAGTGCTGACGCACTATCGTTACACAGGGACCCAGAATCCCATTCTGAACCTGAAAAACAGTAAAACTATAATACTTCGCAAGCAAAGAGCAGTTCCAGGACTGAAGGTCGCGTGAAGTACGAGAAATAGCAGCAATTTGAGTCCAAACTTTTCTGATCTTGCCACATATGCCACGATCAAATTTGGCCAAACTTGAATACATCTTACGCTACGTATCTTAATAGCCAACGATGACCAAAATTTAATGTTGGGTATTGCAAAGGATGTAGCCTTAGTGGGATGACAAGAACAGGGCGTACTTAGTCTCATGGAGAAAAGCTGGTAGTAAAGGCTCCTCTACCGCTATGCTCGGTACTCCTAAAGACAGGCGATTAAAAGTTGATCAGGTAGTTATATTCCATTTGCTCTACTGCTGTTGTTGTCAACAGAACAGGAAACTCTTTCCGGCATTTTTTTTTTTTTTTTTTTTTTTTTTTTTTTTTTTTTTTTTTTTTAATGCAATGAGTTCCGTAATATACACTGCTGGCCACCGTAAATGCAACACCAAGAAAGACAAGAGGTAGCACAACAAAATTTATTTTGTAGATAACATGTTGACCAAGTATCAAATGATTACGTTTACAGACGTCTGTGACATGTGGTTCCTGCCAGAATCAGTAGCCAGAGTAGCCGCCATTGTTGGAGATCACCGCTGCCACGCGTCTCGGCATTGAGTCAAAGAGACGTTGGATGTGTTCCTGGGGTACAGCAGCCCAAGCAGCTTCCACACGTTGCCAAAGATCATCTGGTGTGGCAGCTGGGGATGTAATCTGGGACACTCGTTGAGCAACCATGGACCACATGTTTTCTATCGGCGAAAGATCCGGAGAGCGAGCCGGCCAGGGAAGCAGTTCAATCTGGTTATTGACGAAGAACCTTTGGACAATGCGTGCCACGTGTGGTCGCGCATTATCCTGTTGAAATATGGCTGTGGCCGAGCCCTGAAGGTAAGGAAGGACAACTGGCTCCAGCACCTCGGATATGTAGCGCCGGCTATTTAAAGTACCGGCAATGCGTACTAGAGGCGTGCGAGAGTAATATCCAAAACCGCCCCATACCATAATACCCAGTGCAAGACCAGTGTGGCGGTGCATAATGCAGCTGTCCAGCATCCTCTCTTCACGGTGTCTCCACACTGGAATCCGACCATCGTGGTGCTGCAGACAGAAGCGTGCCTCGCCAGTAAAAATAACGTCATTCCATTCTGCCGTCCACATCCGTCTGTCATCACACCATTGGCGACGGAGACGTCAGTGGTTCTGCGTCAATGGTAGACGAAGCAATGGACGTCTTGCGGACACACCACTCTGCTGTAAACGGCGTCGAATGGTACGCGCAGACTGGATGATGCGTTACAGACCCAATGTGCTGTGCAATGGTTCGGGATGTCACTGAGCGATCCGTCACTGCCATGCGCACAATTTGCCTATCAGCACGTGCAGTGGTGCACCGAGGTGAATGCGATCGACCACGTCGGTCCGTCGTACCCTCCTGCATCCAACGGTCACATATGCGCATTACAGTTGTTTGGTTTCGTCCAACACGACTAGCGATTTCTCTGTATGATAATCCACAATCTCGGTAAGCCACTATCCTTCCTCTGTCGAACTCGGATACTTGATCAAACGATGTTCGCTGTTGTCTACGAGGCATAACTGATCGTCTTGTGAAACAACCACAAGGTAAACACACGTGTCGAACGTACACTCGTCGAAATCGCCAAGCCTTAAATGGCGCTATGGGGTGGCGCCACAGGCACGCGTGATGTGCGTCTGCGCTGAAATTCTAATCAGTTGCATATCTCATCGCTGCAAACCCATGGTGTAAATTTCACTTGATTCGGATGCTTCCTTCAGGGTGTTGCATTTACGGTGGTCAGCAGTGTATCTCTACACTTACAATAGATAGTGCAGACTTCAGGCCCCCGTGGAATATATACACTCATGCTCATAAATTAAGGATAATTGCAGAATGTGGTGCCACACAACGTGGCACTACACAAAACTGGCGCTAATAGCATAGGCACATGGGGAGCACACACGACACAGATGTGTAAGTCCACGATATTGGGGATGAATTGAGAAAACCGTCCTGAAACACATGTGCTACAAAACGCCACTGTTTCCTGCGCATGTACCCCGACATCAATATGGGATATGATCACTGTGCACATGTACACAAACCGCACAACGGGTTGGCATAGTTGAATCAGGTGGTCGAGCAGCTGCTGGGGTATAGCCTCCTATTCTTGCGCCCGTGCCTGCCGGAGCTCCTGAAGTGTTCAAAAAAATGTGTGTGAAATCTTAGAGGACTTAACTGCTGAGGTCATCAGTCCCTAAGCTTACACACTACTTAACCGAAATCACCCTAAGGACAAACACACACACCCATGCCCGAGGGAGGACTCGAACCTCCGCCGGGACCAGCCGCACAGTCCATGACTGCAGCGCCTCAGACCGCTCGGCTAATCCCGCGCGGCTCCTGAAGTGTCCTAGGGGTTTGAAGACGTGCAGCGATATGTCGACCGAAAGCATCCCAGACGTGCTCCATGGTGTTTAGGTCTGTAGAACAGGCAGATCACTCCGTTCGCCTGATATCTACTGTTTTAATGTACTCCTCCAAGATGGCAGCTCGGTGGGGCTGTGCGTTCTCATCCATCAGGAGGAAGGTGGGACCCACTGTATCCCTGGAAAGGCGGACATTCTGGTGCAAAATGACGTCCCGATACACCTGGATTCGTCTGTGAACTTAACCTGGGACCACTGTTCCAACGACCGTATAGTATATTCTTGACACCGGGCTTTACCAGCTCTCCTGTGACCAGGGGTCAGTGACATGTATCTTGCAGGTCTCCGGGCGAATTAACCATGTCTGTTCAGTCGTCTGTAGACTGTGTCTGGAGACAACTGTTCCAGTGGCTGCGGTAAGGTCCCGAGCAAGGCTGCCTGCAGTACTCCGTGGCCGTCTGCGGGCACTGATGGTGAGATATCGATCTTCTTGTGGTGTTGTACTCTGTGGACGTCCCGTACTGTAGCGCCTGGACACGCTTCCTGTCTGCTGGAATCGTTGCCATAATCTTGAGATCACACTTTGTGGCACACGGAGGGCTCGTGCTACGACCTGCTGTGTTTGACCAGCCTCCAGTCGTCCTAGTATTCTACCCTCATAACGTCATCAATAAGTATTATTTGAGCCATTTTCAACACACAGTCACAATTAGCACGTCTGAAAACGTCTGCACACTTACTCGCTGCACCGTACTGTGACATGCACCAACACACCTTGTAAATAGGCTGTTTAGGTTTTTTATGTTGGTAACGCCACGTAGCGCTCTGTATGAAAATCGCTGACTGTGCTGTGTGCAGTCTGTGGCTGGTTTGCATTGTTGGAATATTCTAGTGTTGGGCAGTTGGATGTGAACAGCGCATAGCGTTGCGCAGTTGGAGGTGAGCCGCCAGCAATGGTGGCTGTGGGGAGAGAGATGGCGGAGTTTTGAGAGCGGATGACCTGGACGTGTGTCCATCAGAGACAGTAAATTTGTAAGACTGGATGTCATGAACTGATATATATATATATATATATATATATATATATATATATATATATAATGACTTTTGAACACTATTAAGGTAAATACATTGTTTGTTCTCCATCAAAATCTTTCATTTACTAACTGTGCCTATCAGTAGTTAGTGCTCTCAGTAATTAGAATCTTTTATTCAGCTGGCAGTATTGGCGCACGCTGTATTTCAGTAGTTTGAGTAACGAAGATTTTTGTGAGATAAGTGATTTGTGAAAGGTATAGGTTATTGTTAGTCAGGTCCATTGTTTTGTAGGCATTTTTGAAAGTCAGATTGCGTTGCGCTAAAAATATTGTGTGTCAGTTTAAGCACAGTCATTTATAATTTTTCTAAGGGGACGTTTCATATGAAAACGTCTGCACACTTACTCGCTGCACCGTACTGTGACATGCACCAACACACCTCTGCGTATGTGGTCTGCTGCCAGCGCCACGGTGCAACGACCGCATGTCAAGTGCACCGCATGGTCATACCCCGAGGTGATTTAAACCCGCAAGCCGCCCACAAGAGCGTTGTTTCACCATGTATCAGCGTTATCCCTAATTTATCTTCATGAGTGTAGTTGGCAGCAGTAGCCAACCGCTGCTTTCCGGGTGGTTTTCGTGAACTATGCAGAGATTACGGTACGATGCTGCGCAGCCTCACACTGGCTACAAGCAAGGGGATCGGGGGAACTCAAAGAAAAAGCTGAGTGAAGAATAACAAGGACCGACTCGTGAACTGGAAGGTGAAAGCATGGCAGAACTCGTACAATCGTGAGTCGGAACAATGAATACAACAACAATTTCCTAAAATTCGGAATCGGTTATCCTTGGGATACGACGGACCTAGTCACAAGACAGTGCACTATCTAGTGAAATACAGCGTGTACATTTACACGCATAGATTTAATAATAAAAAGAATTCAGTGCCCGTCACTGACATCAAAGAAGAATACTCGATTACATCGTTTTAAATGTGTCACCTACAATGAAAACAAGTTATCCTTTCGGACACATTAACCTCTAAATGAATTACTAAGAATTGCGGATGGTGGATGACAACAGACAATGACGCCAACCTAATTTCGCGATACGTAAATGAAAACTATCGCAGGTCGCAACTAATTCTATCATCTATTCCAGCCTGTACTGCGCGACTGCTGCAGTAATACTGAAAGTGAGATTGGGAGCAGCATCGCTGCTGCAGTCCAGTCCGAAGACAGGCTGATGCAATCCTCCACACTATGCTATCGTATTCAGACCTCTTCATTTCTGCGACGCCACAGAAACCTTGAAGCTGCATACTGTACTCAAGGCTTCTTCTTCTTCTACAGTTTTTATCCATTACAAAATTGACTATTCCCTGATGCCTTTGGATGTGTCCTGTCACTCGACCCCATCTGTTACTCACTTATACTTCTTTTCTCCTTGCTTAGATTCAGTACTTCTTCATTATTTACTCGATCTGTTACTTCTGTTCAGCATTTCTAAAACTTCCATTTTCTTCTTGTCTGAATTGTTTACGTTCACTTATCAAGTCCATATAAGGAACGACTACAGACAAACTCTTTCAGAAACCAGAATATTTAATTTTTTTACACTTTAAAATATCTCTCTCTTACAGAAACTCTAGTTTTACTGTTTCCACTCTGGTTTTTATATCCATTAAACTTTCATATTTCTCAAATAGCGGAAACTTATCTATTATTTTCAGTGTCTCCTTTCGTAGTCTAATTGTCTCAGTATCATCTGATTTAATTCTACAACATTCCATTACTGTAATACTTTTGTTGACGTTCGTCTTATCTCTTTTAAGAAACTATCCATTCCGCTCAACCGATATTTCAAGTTATTTACTATTTCTGACAGAATTACGTCATCGGCAAACCACAAAATTTTCATTTCTTATCCTTGAGCTTTCAGTCTCCAATTTTCACTGAATGGAACTGTATGAACACACCCAAATAATATTGCGGAGTATGTTTATCGGGAATGACATAAACCTGAGTGTTGTATTGCTCGTTTTCAACCAACATCGAAGTGTCGCACCAGACAGAACCCGAAGGCTCGTATTACACGCTCACTGGCGCACCATCCAGCTTGTCGGACGCCGCAGACAAAGGCTGTGAGCAGAAGCGGCGAATAGACTATGCCACTTGCAAATCTCACTCCGAGGTTAGATCCATGGCTGATCCAGATATCGAAATGCTTGGCAAGGACCGCACAATGGCAGTAACGAACGGTCTGGACCAGGAAGTCAGCCGGCTTCTAGCACGCACTGACCATTTAAGCTGACAAAGCCAGCTCACGTAGTGTCTGCATCATAATAATGAAATATAATTCATAACATGAGGCGCCCTAAAGAATTCGATGCTGTCCCAAGCCTGTTCACTATCGCCCTAAAATCAGCGATAGGTAGAATCGAAGTTCGATGGTAGCGCATAAACTGTTACACTCACAACTTGTAAAAGCCACACTGTGAAGCTAAATTTTTTATGTTTAATATTCACTATTTTAAGCATTATTCGACTTTATTTTCAACACGTTTTCCCTTTTTTAAGTTATTGCTATCTCCTATTACACATTCGTTTTACAAGTAATCTAATCCTGCTAAACACGTAACAAACTGTGACGCACCTATTCTGGGACACTCACGAGCGTTGTCACCCACGTGTGTTTCTTTGAACTTACCCAAAGCGAAACTGAAACCAAATACACTACCTGGACAAAACGTCAAGCACTGAGAATCGGAGCAGAAAGCAAAACTTCACGGGTTGATAGTGTGTGTGATGTTATTTCAATGAGTACACATGGGCTCAGATTTACAAAGTATTTGACAGTATTAGCCCACTTATTAGAATAACGTTGGACGTCCGCTGGGCTGGCTATATGTACTGATTCGAACGGAAAGCGTGTTATAAAGCCGTTGCATCATCTCCTGAGGAAAGCTGGGCAGCAACTGTTGTAACTGGTACAGGATATTGTCTCTGGGACGGAGTTTACGAGAGAGCCGGTCACACAAGTGTCTTTTCGGGGGCAGATCTGGGGATCTTACAGGCCTC
Source organism: Schistocerca serialis cubense (assembly GCF_023864345.2). Taxonomy (NCBI): domain Eukaryota; kingdom Metazoa; phylum Arthropoda; class Insecta; order Orthoptera; family Acrididae; genus Schistocerca; species Schistocerca serialis. Next base: position 440,303,157 of record NC_064643.1, read on the forward strand.
GGGAGTGTTTCACAGATATTTCATAGAGACAAAAGTACCATTTGTCGATGAACACTATTCTGTTGAAAACCGGCCCACGATACTGTTGCTTGAGAGGCAATAGGACGTCCATGAAGTACTGTTCCCTCTATCACTACAACCTATGGCCTGAAGTCATACCTCACGGCTCCCCACACCATGACACCAGTAACACCGCTATGCCTCCGACAAGCACTGGGAGAATGGGACCTCTACCAAGGTCGAGTAATAGCTCTCCTAGCATCAGCAGTGCATCAGTGTTCTGTGAGTTGATGTAGCTTCTCATAAAAGGCGACTTCACGTTTCGTCAATATTCTTTACCTTCAACTTTACATCTGCCTTTAGTATGAACAGGAACTGTGATTGCTGTGTTTAGATGCGAGCCGAGTTGGCGACCATCCACTCACGGCTCCAGTCATGCAACTTGAGGCTGTTGCCAATGGGCATCACTGTGGGGGGCCAGATGGGACGATCCGAGGGCCGTGTACACCCTCACCCATGGTAGAGTGGGAGATCATCCCAAAGTGTTTCCTCTGACGAACAGGTTTCAAGCGCTGTCTGTGGCTAATGAAGTCCTTGAGCCAGATGAAGCCACTGACCTGGTTCAACAGTAATCCTCTCAGTCTGCAAGGATATGGCTGCGTAGGGGAAGGAATCCAATGTGCACTCTGTGTGCATACTGGAAGGAGTCATTCGAAGTGTGAAACAGGTGCTTCCAGATGCCATGAAGAGCACAGGCTGCAGCCAGCTGTAGGTGATGGCTCATGTTGGTACTAGCGATGTTTGCCACTTTGCATCGGAAGAGATTTTCTCTTGTTTCGGGTAGATAGCCGAAGTAGCAAAGACTATCAGTCTTTCTTACTAGATGAAGGCATAGCATCGTCGACAGAACTGACTGTGGTCCTGCAGACTGTGATACAGAGCCGAGTGGATGGTCTGAATCAGAGGCTCCTATGGTTCTGTGACAGTGCAGGTTGCGGATTCCTCGACTTATGCCAAAGGACGGTGGGTTTCCAGGCTCCGCTAAATAGGCCAGGAGTCCACTACAAGCAGGAAGCGGCTGCACGGGTAACGGAGGCTGTGTGGAAGAGACTGGGCGGTTCTTAGGTAAGAGGGTCTCGGGAGAGTGCAGAAAGGGCTTCAGTTTCAAAGGCTGCAAGGTAAACACAAGGTAGACCTAGCAATAACCTGTATTGTGGCTGTGAACTGTCGTAGCTGTGTTGGGTAAAAGAAGAAGAAGAACAGAGTCCCAAGCGCTAATATAAAGCACTGTGGCTCAAACCGTTACAGGTATACAAAGCTAGCTAAAGCCGGAAATTAATGCCGGTGACATTTTTACAAAGGATATACCTGTGTTCAGAATGGATAGGTTATATACTGTTGGTGGTGGAGTGTTTATTGCTGTCAGAATTAGTTTACCTTGTAGTGAAATTGAAGTAGACAGTTTCTGTGAGTTAGAATGGTTTGAGGCTATACTTAACAACCGTAATAAATTGATAATTGGTTCCTTTCACTGAACTCCGACTCAGATAATACAGCTGCAGAAAGAGTGTCATTTCAAATAGGTACCCAACTCACAGAAGTTTAATGGGTGGTGATTTCAATCTACCCTAGATATGTTTCCAAAAATACAAGTTTAAAGTCGGTGATAAAAATAAAATGTCGTCCGAAATCGTATTCAATGCTACTCAGAAAATTATTTTGAACGTATAGTTCAGGAGCCCACTCTAAGTGTAAATGATTGCTAAAACATACCTCTTATCAAAAATTAATCTTAACCAAACAAGGATCATTATAACAGATACGGGGATTAATGGCCACAAGGTTGTTGTAATTAGATTGAATACCATAACATCCACATCGACCAAAAATAAACGCAAAATACATCTATTTAAAAAATCAGTTAAAAGTTCGCTTGACACCTTCCTAAGAGACAGTCTCCACTCCTTCCTATCTGAGTAGGTAAGCGTAGATCACATGTGGTTTAAATTCAAAGAACTAGCATCGACAGGCCACTGTGGCGGAGCGGTTCTAGACGCTTTTTGTCCGGAACCGCGCTGCTGCTACGGTCGCAGATTCGAATCCTGCCTCGAGCATGGATGTGTGTGATTCCCTTAGGTTAGTTAGGTTTAAGTAGTTCTAAGTCTAGAGACTGATGACCTCAGATGTTAAGTCCCATAGTGCTTAGAGCTATTTGAACCATTTGAACCATTTGAACTAGTATCGACATGTACCAAATAAGTTAATAAGAGATGGTAAACAAAATAGGTAAGAAATCTACTGCAGAAGCAGCGAAAAATGATGCCAAATTACAAAGAACGCAAATTCCCCAAGATTGGCGAAATTTAACAGATGCTCGAAATTTAGCTCGAACTTCAATGCGAGATGCTTTTAATAGTTTCCACAACGAAACTCTGTCTCTAAATCTGACAGAAAACCCAAAGAAATTGTGGTCGTATGTAAAGAACGCCAGTGGCATGACGCAATAATACCTTCACAGTGCGATAACTATGGTGATGTTATTCATGACAACCCCAGAGTTTTCCGAAATTTCATCATAAAAGTAGACGAAGTAAATAATTCAGAATCCGAATCAAGAACCTGAGTAACTTAGAACGAAATATCCTCGTTGTAGCAAAGCAGCTTAAAACAGTGAAGAAAGGAAAGGCTTCCGGTCGAGACTGTATACCTGTCAGTTACCTTCCAGAGTATGCTGATACGATAGCTCCATCAAATACAACCGCTCGATCGTAGAAAGATTCATATCCAAAGAGTGGAAAGTTGCACAAGTCACACCGATACCCAAGAAAGGAAATAGGAATAATTTTCTGAATTACAGAACCATATCACTAACGTCGATCTGAAGTAGGATTTTGGAACATATATTGTAGTCTGACATTATGAATCACCTCAAATGGAAATGATTTATTGACAAATAGCAAACATTCATTCAGAAAATATCGTTCTTGTGAAACACAACCAGCTCTTTATTCTTGTAAAGTAGTGAATGCAATCGACAGGGGACGTCAAATTGATTCCATATTTTTAGACTTCCAGAAGGCTTTTGACACGGTTCCCCTTAAGCGACTTCTAATTAAACTGCGTACCTATGGAGTATCATCTCAGTTGTGTTACTGGATTCGTGATTTCCTGCCAGCAAGGTCACAGCTCGTAATAACTGACGAAAAGGAAATTTTGGAAATTTGTGGTAAGGACTATGGGACCAAACTGCTGAGGTCATCGGTCCCTAGGCTTCCACAGTACTTAAACTAACTTACGCTAAGGACAACACCCATACCCATGCCCCGAAGGAGGACTCGAACCTCCGACGGGGGAGAGCCGCCCGAATCCTGACAAGACGCCTCAGACCACACAGCCGTAACTGACGGAAAGTCATTGAGTAAAACAGAGTAATATCTGGCGCCGGCCGGGGTGGCCGAGCGGTTCTAGACGCTACAGTATGGAACCGCGCGACCGCTACGGTCGCAAGTTCGAATCCTGCCTCGGGCATGGATGTGTCTGACGCCTTTAGGTTAGTCAGGTTTAAGTAGTTCTAACTTCTAGGGGGCTGATGACCTCAGCAGTTAAGTCCCATAGTGCTCAGAGCCATTTGAACCATATTAATATCTGGTGTTCTCCAAGGAAGTGTTATGAACCCTCTGTTGTTCTTGATCTACATAAGGTATTTAGGAGAAAATCTGAGAAGTTATTTTAGATTGTTTGCAGATGATGCTTCACTTATCGTCATGCAAAGTCATCAGATGAACAAACCGAATAGCAAAATGATTTAGACAAGATATCTGTAGGGCCTGAAAAGTGGAAATTGACTCTAAATCGTGAAAAGTGTGAAGTCATCCATAGGAACACTAAAAAGAATCCCCTTCATTTCAATTACACGATAAATCATACAAATCTAAAGGCTGTAATCTCAACTGATTGCTTATTGATTACAGTTACGAACAAATTAAATTGGAACACATGAAATGGATTTGTAATTGCAAATATGGACAACCAGTCAGCTGAATAGCGACTATGAAAATTTGTGCCGGACTGGGACTCGAACTCAGATTTCTCGGTTATCGTGAGTGGTCCCTTCATTTTTTTAAATTTCTTCATCTTTTTTCTCTTTTTTTAGAACTTGCCACATAAGGAGCACAGTCAGCGGCAGGCTGGAGGAGACAAGGCGAGCAGATGTCGAATTTCGAGGCCAGGCCATGGTATCTTCCCTCTCCCACCATCGAAGTTAGCCGTCACTTTTTCTTTTTTTTAAATCAACAAATAGAATGGAGCCATATACCAAAAATTAAGGCGAGCATGTAAACAAAAAAGAGCCATCTTGCCCGCTGGTATCATCTTACGGAAGCGGGCGGCCAATAAGAGGAGGTCGTCATACCTACAGGGATCACCAGTCAACCGTCGGAGTGTCCGGGGCCGCTGACACAGTCAGAGACTGTTTCTGTTACCGCATGAGGATCGTGGAAACATCACGTCTGCAATTAAACGTCTTCTCATACCCGGCACACCCCAGCTGGGCGATGGATCCATGAACGACGACTCCGAATAGTTAGCAAAAAGGTTCCGATATTGCGTTCTGTTCGTTAAGATCATGAGCTCGTCCATCATGTATTGCCACAAATCGAGGGTCATTAGGCTATCTGAGTACGACTCAGACTTCCATATGAAGACAAATCATGTGTCTACAACCTGTACTCGTACATCGATTTTACTTGAAAATCGCTTGCCGGTGTCGGCGGATAAATACAGTATTGCAGTGCATGTGTTGTTCCGAATTACGATGCAACGTTCCTTTGGACATGCAAATCCGCAATTACTAACACATTTCATGTATTTCATGACGGCTGTAGTAGCCGCAGTGCCTGTTTCTTCGAACACGGATGTATGCTCCAAGAATGTCTGTAATTGTTCTGAAGCGAATGCCGTGAATTGCTTTCTTCGGTTTAGGAATCATCCCAAGGGCTTAAGTGCGGCGACTGTAGTGGATGATACAGCACATCCCAACTCGGTATATCGAACAAATCAGTCACAGTCTGCGACACAATCGCCATAGCATCGTCCTTAAAAATTATGCGTGCGTCCTGCACGCAGTGTTCAAAAATGGCTCTGAGCACTATGGGACTCAACGTCTGAGGTCATCAGTCCCCTAGACTTAGAACTACTTAAACCTAACTAACCTAAGGACATCATACACATCCACGCCCGGGGCAGGATTCGAATCTGCGACCGTAGCATCAACGCGGTTCCAGACTGAAGCGCCTAGAACCGCTCGGCCACAGCAGCCGGCTGCACAAAGTGTCGCTGCTTTTTTCTCGAAGCTGGTCGCGTACTGTATTCCAAAAACGAACAGCTTAAGAGAAAGAAGAGGCGACACTTACTGCAACATTCGCCCGTCATTTTGCAGGGCATTGTTCGGCCGCATATGGCACAAGCTGTTCGATCGATGGAGCTGGGTAGTGCCTCACACCCGCGAACTTAAGCCCTTAACACTTCAACTTGACTCCTAAATTGAAGGGAGGACTTCGTGGCGTACGCTTTAGAGCTGTTACAGAGATTTGTGGGCAATAGATCGCACCACTCGAACTATCAACAGAACTGGTGCTGCTAAGGGTATACTGGACTTCCTTTTTGCTGGCAACTGGTCATAAGCAACGCTGGTGAGTAGCGGAAAGGACAGTAACACTTTGAAATGTGTGTATTTTGTAAATTTGTAAACAAATATTAGTCATTATTAAAGTTCCAGCCTTCGTACTTTTTTCTGTGGCAATGGAAAGGACCTTCAAAGAGGACTCTGACGACACAGCATGTGCGAAACTTGACCCAACAGTAACAAGATACCAGCACCACAAACCACTGTCGCAGCATTATGAGAGCATATCCCACAGAAGTCTGCGCTACTGTACCAATTGTAAGCAATCACGTAACTTTGGTACATTTCCTGTTTATTGTTATGACTGCCATATCAAGAGCTCCAAATGTTACCCCAGAACACTGATACATGCAATAAACAGATCCCGGGCAAACAATACTGCAAGTCGAATTTCATATCGACTTATTGCAGTACAGACCTACAGGATGACAATTATTGAAGCATATGAAGAAAAGTAAATTAGTTACAAACTACGCCGTGGACACACTTTCTACATCTACATCTACATCTACATTGATACTCCGCAAGCCACCCAACGGTGTGTAGCGGAGGGCACTTTACGTGCCACTGTCATTACCTCCCTTTCCTGTTCCAGTCGCGTATGGTTCGCGGGAAGAACGACTGTCTGAAAGCCTCCGTGCGCGCTCTAATCTCTCTAATTTTACATTCGTGATCTCCTCGGGAGGTATAAGTAGGAGGAAGCAATATATTCGATACCTCATCCAGAAACGCACCCTCTCGAAACCTGGCGAGCAAGCTACACCGCGATGCAGAGCGCCTCTCTTGCAGAGTCTGCCACTTGAGTTTATTAAACATCTCCGTAACGCTATCACGGTTACCAAATAACCCGGTGACGAAACGCGCCGCTCTTCTTTGGATCTTCTCTATCTCCTCCGTCAACCCGACCTGGTACGGATCCCACACTGATGAGCAATACTCAAGTATAGGTCGAACGAGTGTTTTGTAAGCCACCTCCTTTGTTGATGGACTACATTTTCTAAGCACTCTCCCAATGAATCTCAACCTGGTACCCGCCTTACCAACAATTAATTTTATATGATCATTCCACTTCAAATCGTTCCGCACGCATACTCCCAGATATTTTGCAGAACTAACTACTACCAGCGTTTGTTCCGCTGTCATATAATCATACAATAAAGGATCCTTCTTTCTATGTATTCGCAATACATTACATTTGTCTATGTTAAGGGTCAGTTGCCACTCCCTGCACCAAGTGCCTATCCGCTGCAGATCTTCCTGCATTTCGCTACAATTTTCTAATGCTGCAACTTCTCTGTATACTACAGCATCATCCGCGAAAAGCCGCATGGAACTTCCGACACTATCTACTAAGTCATTTATATATATTGTGAAAAGCAATGGTCCCATAACACTCCCCTGTGGCACGCCAGAGGTTACTTTAAAGTCTGTAGACGTCTCTCCATTGATAACAACATGCTGTGTTCTGTTTGCTAAAAACTCTTCAATCCAGCCACACAGCTGGTCTGATATTCCGTAGGCTCTTACTTTGTTTATCAGGCGACAGTGCGGAACTGTATCGAACGCCTTCCGGAAGTCAAGAAAAATAGCATCTACCTGGGAGCCTGTATCTAATATTTTCTGGGTCTCATGAACAAATAAGGCGAGTTGGGTCGCACACGATCGCTGTTTCCGGAATCCATGTTGATTCCTTCATAGTAGATTCTGGGTTTCCAGAAATGACATGATACGCGAGCAAAAAATACTATAGATACTCGGATTTAGATTATTAATGTTCGACATGCCTGCCTTTGTTGGCGATGTAGTGGCGCAGATGAATAGCGAAATTCTGCAGGACACCCCTGAAGTGTCGCAACATCGATGCTGCCGATGACCTCCTGAATGGCTGTTTTCAGCTCAGCAGTGATTTTGCTGTACACCTTGCCTTTAATACAGCCCCACTAAAAGGAGTCGCATGTGTTCAGATCCGGAGAATATGGCGGCCAATCGAGGCCCATGCCAGTGGCCTCTGCGTACGCCAGAGTCAGAATGCGGTCCCTAAAGTGCTCCTCCAGAACATCTGACACTCTCCTGCTTTGATGAGGTCGAGCTCCGTCTTGCATGGACCACAGCTTGTCGAAATCAGGGTCACTTTGGATAATGGCGATGAAATCATCTTCCGAAACCTTCACGTACCGTTCGGTAGTCACCGCGCCATCAAGGAGTCCGCACCAATTATTCCGTGACTGGACATTGCACGCCACACAGCCACCCTTTGAGGGTGAAGAGACTTCTCGATCGTGAAATGCGGATTCTCAGTCCCCCAAAAGTGCCATTTTTTGTTACTGACGAATCCATCCAAATGAAAGTAGGCTAAACCAAACCGTGCACACACTAATTCGCATCATTCCCCGCGGCCAACCGTGGAGTTTGAACGTCCTAACGCAAACCGTTCAGAAGTTATGACGATTTTATTTCATTTAGTTCAATAATTGTCAACCTGTATGTTATGCATTTTATGTCTTCGAAAGTACTTATTGATTCCTTGCAGATCCCTTGTTCCAATTTCCCCCGCAGATAAGGGTGCAGCTATTTAAATCTAGTGAACGTGCAGGCCATTTTGTTTTTTCTCCAGCGACTGATCCAGCGGTACACTTTTGTTAAGGAGATCTGTAATTATTGTGCTAAATAGGCAAAACATATGTCGTGTTGCTACCGTCTGGATTGCGTTATGTCCAGTGGAACGTCTTCCAATAACTGTGGTAGCGTGTAAGTTGGGAACTGTGGATATGTGTCGCTTTTTATATTCTCATACACAAAACAGGGGCCAGTGACACGATTCTTGAGAGTGCATATCACAAATTGATGGTTTATCCGCCTGTATCAGTCAGTACGGTTTTTCAGATGACCAGTAGTGCAATCGTTAAGATTTATCTGCCTTCATTCATAAATAAAATCTTGCAGAGAAAATCAACGTCACATTGCTGTCGCCGGTTCACCACCCAAGAAATGTGGGTACGCGAACTAGGACGGTAGATGCCCGTGTGACACCCGAAAGCGTTAAAACATTTACTCTCCACAAAATACAACAGTTGATGCTTCGACATTCGGGCAGCCATTGCTGGGAGGGCTGATGGTAGTGTACCACCATGGAATGCAACGGTCATCACTCGGCACACAAACACAGGTATGTCAGCTCAGAAGCATTGACGTCACGAAGCCAGTTGCCTTATCTGTGTTTGTGCTCAGTCACTTGCACACCAAGCGAGGTTACACGCGGCGCCCAGGAGATAATGGCCAGGGCACTCATTACCCCACTGTAAACTGCAGACAGGGGAGGCATCTGCCAGCTTGCTCAGATTATATAAAGTGGTGCGCAGAATCGCTACGGCCTCCCATTTGGAGTGAGAGCCTGCCACAGGAACAGAGGCGAGCGGCAGCTCCGCGGCGTTGCAGGTCAGTCCTCAAGAATGCCTGCCGGATGATTACGGCAACAGCCCCCATCTGTCTTAAGTCGGTAGCTGGTTTTGGAGCTCAGGCAGGACTTGCTAATCTGAAGAAGATCGAAGGTGACTAGATGAGCAGAGGGTCGACCGACATTGGCTTCCCATCTTAACAAAAGGGCTGCAAACTGAATAGAATTCCAGCAGACCAGAAATAGTATTTATGCAAGACGAGTTTGTGTGATCTAAGGTGTGGTTTGCAATGACATCATTCGTCCTGTTTTCCTCTATGGTCAGCTTTGTTGGCTGCTTCATGATTTCGTAGCTTCACCTTTCAAGTGCTCTTTCTGCTGTGTCAGTCCCAAGCATTCTTGCGGACGCTTTGCATAGCCACCATTATGACAATATCCATCCCCCCCCCCCCTCAATTGCAATGATGTCATTTTACTACGTTGCTAAATCGGGCGCTGAGCTGATTCAGGGTGTTGCAATAGCTGCCATGTTCACTGCTGTTCCATCAGTGGTTCTTTCTCACTGGCATCCCGCCTGGCTATTGGCCCATGCTGCTCTGCCTCTGGCGTGGCAAGGAGAAAACTTTAAAATTTTTCTGGTAGAACCAAGTATACTACTCTGTGTAGCTCTATTGCAAATTTCGTCAATTATTTTTGATTGTAATTAAGAACATACTTTTTACAGAATTACCGTTTAGTAAGTAGGTTTCAATCCCGAACATTTCTTTCAGCGCTGTCTTAGTACTACCAGTGTATATTCAGTAACTTACACTACTAAGGGGGTAGTTCATGACCACCATAAAAAATAATTAAAAAGCAACAAATTTTGAAAGTTGTTGTTGATAATTAGCAACAGACCTTTTGAAGACATGTTGATGTGTAAGTAGAGTCCATAAGTTTAAAATACGAGGGAGTGCTGAAAAGTAATGCTTCCGAATTTTTTGTGTGACAACTGTTTAAGCTTTTTAAATAAAGCAAATGCTATTAACATTCTACATCTTCATTCTTCAAGCCTATATATTTTCAGCCTCTGTCACTAAAGGGCTCCGAACTGCAGTCTGTAACATGGCGGTGCGTGAGAAATAGTGATCTGTACAGAAGTTTCGAATTCGATGAGTTCGTCCACACATGATGCGTCCTCTCCTTCAGCATGACAATGCCAGATCACACACGCGTCCTGCGACATCTGCATCTTACACCTTGGTTTCGCTGTCATCGATCATTCTCCATACAGTTCAGACTTCGCCCCATCCGATTTTTATCTGCTTCCGAAACTTGTCGAGACGCTTTCGAGGACTTCACTTTAACAGTGATGAAGCGATGCAAGCAAAGGTGAGGTTGTGGCTTCGTCAACAAAGTCAAACACTGAAAACGGTGATGATATTAACAAACTGGTCTCTTCTTGAGAGAAATGTTTTCGTCAACAGCGTGAATGTGTTGAGAAGTACGTTTGTAGAGATGAAGAAAAAGATGTAGAATGTCATTAATGTTTGTTTTATTTAAAAAGCTTTAAGAATTTTCACATAGAAAATACGGAGCCATTAGTTTTCAGCACACCTTCGCATCAAATAGGAGATTCGTTGCGAAAAGTCGCATCTGCTAGTAATTAAAGTCTTGGATTAAGTTTAACCGATAAAATTTAAAACAGTTATAGAATCTGGTAGAAGAATTCATTAAAAACAATAAATATTTTTTTCGAAGTTTAAAAAAGGTGGACATAAAATATCCCTCTCCCCTCCCCGCCTCCCCCCTCCCCCCACAGTTGGAATTGCTAGAGTTAATGGAGCGAAGTATGAAATGGATGCCATGTATTGGAATACAGTATTTGCATAAGACTTCTTTGGCTGATCCCAGTCGTACTTTCAAGATGACTAGTGCAGGGGGTATTACTATTAATAATGGTATGAAGCATCGCTAGTTCTCTGGAACTCTCGGAGCTGGGTACAATTTGTTCTGACAGGGATACTCGTATTGCCTTGTTGTTACGTTAAACAGCGCCCAAGCGTCAGGGGTCATGCAACAGAATGCGAGGAGAGATTTGCGAGGAATGGTCGCGTGCAGGTGAGTGGTGCCGAAAGTTATTTGAACAATTTGATAATGTGATGAAATACCAGTTGGTAAGTTTCCGTCGATTCGTAGGACGACAGTGACTGATTACTCAGTTTATTCGTTGACTGCACGAAATTACACAGGAAATTAGCGGACAATACAGTATCGTCAATCTTTGTAGTATTCGTTGACTGAAGGTATTATATAAAGGCTACCGTGGACGCTTATAGCGTGATATATTAATAGAGATAAACAATACAGGAGTGGAAGCTCTCTGTTGATCATCCCTTATACAAGTCTGATCTCTGTTAATTATTGCCTCATTCGTAGTGAGGCGTAGGTTGTGCGTTACCGCTCCTGAAATGTTAGCTCCGTTTCTTTCATCAGTTGCTGCAATTTTTTTTTTATTTTGTTCTTCACACGTTCAGTTTCTTGAATGATTTTCGTTGTGTTTGCAAAGACAGGTCGACAGGGCTTGGCTTCATAAGAATATCTTTCAGCCTCCACCCCCAATGCTGCTCTAAGATTTTGGCATAACTTTTTTGACTGTCGTACATATTGTGAAAATCTGAATAACTTCACGAGCACATTAATCGCTACAGCAACAGAGCACCGGCTGGTGGTCTTCAGACGTACAGGTTAGGACTCGTATCGTACCTCAGTTAAGGTGTTTGCTCACATGTGTGACAGTAGGACAGGCCGCTTGTCCCGAAGGCAGGTCAGTGGTTTCCCACGCTGTTATCTTTTTACTGCTTGATGAAGTTCCACACAGTTAAACTCTTATTCGAAGGATCTTTGTAACGCCAGAGAAAGAGTATACATAAGAGGCATTTGAGGATGTTGTTGCAGCGTATATGCAACGGAGCGCGACTCCATGCCGGTATATAAGCACCGATATGTAGGCAAGGGATCACTAGCATTCGTGTCTTTCCTACGTTGTTACCAAATGAGTCTATAAAAGCTCAACGCACTGTTATTCATTCCTTGGCTGCTGAAGGACATCCATCGGAGAATGTATATGGGACAATATGTCCGTTGAAAGCTACAACTGCGACGAGAGCTGCTGCTGCTTCACGATAACGCAAATATCCAACCGAAAACGTCGCAGGGCAGAAGTTACACAGTGGGAGACACTAGAGCAACCACGCTATAGCCCCGATCTCTCTCCACGTAAATATCAAGCCTTCGAACACTTAAAAAAGGCCTTCAGGGGTCGACGATTCATAGCCGGCGAAGATACGCAGCAGGCAGTTATGCAGTTCTCCAAACAACAGAACACGATGTGTTAACAAACGCGTATCTTCAACTCGGTGCGTCGGTTTTTTTCACAAGGCACGTGTTAAGGTTAAAAACAATATAAGCATTCCAATTCCAAAGAATGAAGCTGCTGCCGGGTGTGAAAATTACCGAAGTATCAGTTTAATAAGTCACGGCTGCAAAATACTAACACGAATTCTTTCCAGACGAATGGAAAAACTGGTAAAAGCCGATCTCGGGGAAGATCAGTTTGAATTCCGTAGAAATGTAGGAACACGCGAGGCAATACTGACCCTACAACTTATCCCATAAGCTAGGTTTAGGAAAGACAAACCTACGTTTATAGCATTTGTAGACTTAGAGAAAGATTTTGACAATGTTGACCTGAATACTCGCTTCAAATTTCTGAAGGTGGCAGGGATAAAGTACAGGGAGCGAAAATCTATTTACAATTTGAACAGAAATCAGAAATCAGTTATAAGAGTTGAGGGGCACGAGAGGGAAGCAATGGTTGAGAAGGGAGTGAGACAGGATTGTAGCCTATGCCAAAGGCTATTCAATCGCTTCATTGAAGAAGCATTAAGCGAAACCACAGAAAAAATTGGAGTAGGAATTAAAAACTAGGCAGAAGAAATAAAAAACCTTCAGGTTTGCCGATGACATTGCAATTCTGTCAGAGACAGCAAAGGACTTGGGAGAAAAATTGACCGGAATGGACAGTGTCGTGAAAGGAGGATATAAGATAAAAACCAACAAAAGCAAAACGAGGGTAAGAATGTAGTCAAATTAAATCAGGTGAGGCTGAGGGAACTAGATTGGGAAACGAGACACTTAAAGTAGAAGACGAGTTTTTCTATTTGGGCAGCAAAATAACTGAGAATGGTCGAAGTAGAGTGGATATAAAATGTAGACTGGCGACGGCAAGGAAAGCGTTTCTGAGGAAGAGAAATTTGTTAACATCGCGTATAGATTTCAATATCAGAAAGTCTTTTCGGAAAGTATTTGTATGGAGTGTAGCCATGTATGGATGTGAAACATGAACGATAAATAGTTTAGACAAGAAGATAATGGAAGATTTCTAAATGTGGTGCTACGGGAGAATGCTAAAGATTAGGTGCGTAGATCACGTAACTAATGAGGAGGTATTGAATATAATTGGTGGAAGAGGAATTTGCGGCACGACTTCACTAGAAGAAGGGATCGGGTGGCAGGACACGTTCTGAGGCATCAAGGGATCACCAACTTAGTACTGGAGGGAAGCGTGGAGGGCAAAAATCGTAGAGGGAGACCAAGAGATGAATACACTAAGCAAATTCAGAAGGATGTAGCTTCCAGTAGTTACTCGGAGAAGAAAAGGCTTGCTCAGGATAGAGCAGCATTGAGAGCTGCCTCAAACCAGTCTTTGGGCTGAAGACCACAAGAAACGCTAAAAATTACTTGCTTGCGTCAGGAAATTGACGACGTGGCTCACAACTTAGCGAAAACTCCCTACCAATGTACACTACTGACCATTAAAATTGCTACACCACGAAGATGGCGTGCTACAGACGCGAAATTTAACCGACGGGAAGAATACGCTGTGATATGCAAATGATTAGCTTTTCAAAGTATTCAAACAAGGTTGGCGCCGCTGGTGCCATCTACAACGTGCTCACATGAGGAAAGTTTCCAACCGATTTCTCATACACAAACAGCAGCTGACCGGCATAGCTTGGTGAAACGTTGTTGTGATGCCTCGTGTAAGGACGAGAAATGCGTACCAGCACGTTTCCGAATTTGATAATGATCGGATTGTAGCCTATCACGTTGTGGTTTATCGTATCGCGACATTGCTGCTCGCGTTGGTCGAGATCGAATGACTGTTAGCAGAATATGGAATCGGTGGGTTCAGGAGGGTAATACGGAACGCCGTGCTGGATCCCAACGGCCTCGTATCACTAGCAGTCTAGATGATAGGCATCTTATCCGCATGTCTGTAACGGATCGTGCAGCGACGTCTCGATCCATGATGGGGACGTTTGCAAGACAACAACCATCTGCACGAACAGATCGACGACGTTTGCAGCAGCATGGACTATCAGCTCGGAGACCATGGCTGCGGTTACCCTTGATGCTGCATCACAGACAGGAGCGCCTGCGATGGTGTACTCAACGACGAACCTGAGTGCACGAATAGCAAAACGTCATATTTTCGGATTAATCCAGGTCCTGTTTACAGCATCATGATGCTCGCATCCGTGTTTGGCAACATCGCGGTGAACGCACATTGGAAGCGTGTATTCGTCATCGCCATACTGGCGTATCACCCGGCGTGATGGTATGGGGTGCCACTGGTTACACATCTCGGTCACCTCTTGTTCGTATTGACGGCACTTTGAACAGTGGACGTTACATTTCAAATGTGTTACAATCCGTGGCTCTACGCTTCATTCGATCCCTGCGAAACCCTACATTTCAGCACGACCGCAGGTCCTGTACGGGCCTTTCTGGATACAGAAAATGTTCAACTGCTGCCCTGGGCAGCACATTCTCCAGATGTCTCACCAATTGAAAACGTCTGGTCAATGGTGGCCGAGCAACTGGCTCGTCACAACAAACCACTCACTACTCTTGATGAACTGTGGTATCGTGCTGAAGCTGCATGGGCAGCTGTACCTGTACACGCTATCCAAGCTCTGTTTGACTCAATGCCCAGGCGTATCAAGACCGTTATTACAGCCGCAGGTGGTTGTTCTGGGTACTGATTTCTCAGAATCTATGCACTCAAATTGCATGAAAATGTAATCACATGTCAGTTCTAGTATAATATATTTGTCCAATGAATACCCGTTTATCGTCTGCATTTCTCCTTGGTGTAGCAATTTTAGTGGCCAGTGGTGTATGTACTCGTCCTGGATTTACTGTGGATAGCCTATCATAGCTGTCTCATCCTGCACAGTGAGCGTCTTGTGGAATGCCTGATTGGCAACAACAGACGGTAATTCTGTAACAACGGAATGTTGTCATACGGCGGCGGCGAGAGCCAGTCGGTCACGCGGAGTGCAACGTGCTCCGTGTCGAGCCTGATGCAAGACGGAGGGCCCTCGAGGCACGCGTGCTGCCGGCTGTGGCGATGTTCCAGGAAGGCGGCCCCGCTGCGCCGCAAAGGGGATGCACACGGCGCGGCGTACCGCACCCGATCAGCGCTTTCCAGCAACGGCACTGGCCTCAATCCCCTCCGGAGACGTGCCTGGTACTGCGTGGCCCGCCCGGAAGCGCTTCCCTTAACCGTCCTGCTCTCTCATTCTCAGAAACAGTGTGAGCAAGCCAGGGTCGGCTAAACGCCAAAGCGACACGAGCCGCCGCGCCCCTTGGGGGGTCGAGCTGACAGGACCGCAAAGGCATCGCAGCTGTAAGGCGGTAACTGACACAGGTGAAACAGTACGAGGGAAAAGGGCGCGCCACATGATAAGATGCTTCTGTGGAAAAACGTTCTAGAACCAGGCCTGGAGCAAGCAACAGACACGATCTCTGCTCTTTCTTTGAAGTGACAATGAAGTTCACACAGCTTACACAAATGTTTCTTCATGTTACCGTCAATCTCGCCTAGTATGGTGTTCGCTGAACAAACCCTGTGGAAAATTTATTTTGTTTCAACTTTGAGGGCTGATGGCCCTTCTGTCGTTGCAGCCATGAGAGACGTTGTGGGCGCCACCTGTCTGTGAATTGTGTGAGCTTTGTTCTCTGCGTGATCGTATTTTAACTGTTTGCATATCGTATTTCCTAAAACGGGAATCGCGAACTAGCCTAGTATTTTCCCAAATGAGCGTCGTAAACGGCCTAAAAGCCACAGGCAAGCTGGCCGGTGCACTAGCCACGGTTGTTAATCTTCCGAATGCATTCGTTACGCGTCTGCTCACTTGAATCTGTCGCAATATGGTGCGCTGCATGTTACGCTGTATATATTTTTCATTTTTTTATATTATTACTCTCTTCTTATAGACTCTCCATATTCACCTTACCGGCGTCGTCTTCAAAGGCTTGCTTTTGAATCGAAATATCCTTTTTCTGCATTTTTGTGAAACGAAAATTTTCTTTTCTTTCTTCTTTTGTGTTTCATTTTTTATGGCTTTGCTTTTTAACTCTTAGATTTTTCGCCTTATTTATTTATTTTTTATTTATTTGCCTCTTCTGGAACTGAAGATATTGCTATGTTAGTAGGAGAAGTAATGTCACTTCTTCAAGTAAAGTAATTTAATCTTCTGATGTTTTAAAACATCTTCTTGTAGAATTAAAATTCGCTACTCACCAAAGAAGGAAAATGAAAGCTGGTCTCCTTCGAGAAAAATAATTATTATGGTAATAAAGTAAAGAAACTTTTATAAGTGAAATTAGATTCAAATGGTTCAAATGGCTCTGAGCACTATGGGACTTAACTACTGTGGTCATCAGTCCCCCAGAACTTAGAACTACTTAAACCTAACTAACCTAAGGACACCACACACATCCATGCCCGAGGCAGGATTCGAACCTGCGACCGTAGGGGTCACGCGGTTCCAGACTGAAGTGCCTAGAACCGCACGGCCACGCCGGCCGGCAGTGAAATTAGAACTGATGGTTATTGTTTCTACGGCTCTGTCTCAGTGCAGTGACTGCTTCGAAGTTCGCCTAGTTGAAAACAATGTGAGAAAGTTGGGTAATGTCACAGACAACTACCGATATTCCGGATGGCAATACCCTGTCATTTTCAAACCACAAATACAACGATAGAGCGATGTGCAAGGAAATTTACACTCTTGGTAGGCTCCTTCGTTATGGCTGGTACAAAAATGGTTTAGTTTTGGATTAATTAACTTTTTTTCGATATGGTTTAACTACCGCCAATGTTTCATTCAGTGACCAGTTCTATGAGCAAACGGGTGCAGTGGCAGTTGTGAGCCTTTGGTCATCTGTTATTACTAATTTCGTGAGACAGCCCTGGATTGGGCGGCACTGAAAAGTGCATCCTTCTTTAGATATGTACATGATACTTTTCACCTCAT
Source organism: Schistocerca serialis cubense (assembly GCF_023864345.2). Classification (NCBI taxonomy): domain Eukaryota; kingdom Metazoa; phylum Arthropoda; class Insecta; order Orthoptera; family Acrididae; genus Schistocerca; species Schistocerca serialis. The sequence goes on from NC_064643.1 coordinate 440,320,600, forward strand.
GGCAGTGAGAATTTGAACAACTTTTAAGAACATCTGAATTCAGTGCCCTGCTTAAGTGGAAAAGGATGAATGCCTTCCTATCCTTGATGTGATGGTCGGAAGGACCTTTGATGGTTCATCGGGACACGCCGCTTATGAGAAGCCAAATCACACTAATTTGTGTCTTCGGCTCGTTGTCACCCATCAGCTCAGCGTGAAGCGCTGCAACTAGCCTGTGTAGTTTATTTAGTCATAGTACACGCTGGTAAGGAGAGACATTTACGTACAGGGGCGTTTACGTACTGGGCTGTTAAAGCAACAGAGCGAAATCCTGCAAGCAGAGATGTTCCTTAAAAATTATATTAAATAAAAACTTTAACAAAGGAATCATTATTGAATTGGTTATTGGACCAATGATGTATCCAGTTAACGGTACCTATGTACATTTTAGCGCCAATCCGGCCTTTTCCATAAATAGAACAGTTCCAAAACGTTAGTCATAGCGCCAGTTTTGGATATTTGAATAACGCAGTTAGTGATTAGCGTTTATTTTCAGGATGGTGCAGTAGCAGCTGGACAGCGAGTAAGACATTGAAGGTTGTAGTAACATTTATGGTACATGAACCCAACATCCTACACATTGCAGTAGGTACAAGAAACAAGAAACACGAACGCAAATAAGAAGACACACATACAAAGAGGCAAATCATCAGCTCTAGATCAACAGAGAGAACACCTCAAGAATGCCGTGATTACTGCCAGACCATCATCAGATTCACAAAAGCATTTACATCATCGCAGAAATACAATTAGTGGTGTCAGTATGCAAAATCCATCAGTTCGTCACTGTGACTTGTCACATAGTAACACAAATTACACTGTCAGTCATTGTGGCAGACAGTTCACATCTTCTTGCTACATCAACAATCAGCTAACGCTTCGAACGCAGACGCCCGTAACGTTAATGCTCACTGTTAATATAGCATAAAAGATTGCACTGTTTGAGACATTTTATGATCGACGATGTGATATATATCACTGTGTGACAAAACAGTGACGAATTCATGGATTTTATTATCTGGTGCCATTGATTTTATATCGCGTAGTACAGGCCTGGCCAACAAGATTTGCGCTCTCGAAGCACGCACGCGCTCAGCGGGCGCAGCTGCGTCTGCTCAGCGCTCCAACTGCCGTCACCACAGCACTGTTACGAGGTGTGTTGATGAGCGGACTGTATGCCGATTGTTGCGCATGTGGGAAACTTAGGAAGACGTGTGAGCAACATAGTGCGACTGCTAATACGTGTACGTTGCAGCCTATTTTTATAAGCAGGATTTTATCATTAGTGTTTGTTTTTAAATGTTTATTTTTCTTCCAAAGCAATAACTTTGTTACTTAAGTACATTAGATAGAGCTAATACGGTGAATGAACGTGCAAAAAGCTCACATATGGCCATTTATCATTATGTTGTGAAGTTTGTAAATTTGTACACGTTTAGATTTTAGACTGAAGAGCCAAAGAAACTGGCACACCTGTCTAATATCGTGTAGGGACCCGCAAGCACGCCGAAGCGCCGCAACACGACGTGACATGGACTCGACTAATGTGTGAAGTAGCGCTGGTGGGAATTGACACGATGAATGCTGCAGGACTGTCCATAAATCCGATTTCGTGGAGTTGGAGATCTCTTCTGAACAGTACGTTCCAAGGCACCCCAGATATGCTCAATAACGTTCATGTCTGGGTTTGGTGGCCAGCGGAAATGTTTCAACTCAGAAGAGTATTCCTGGAGCCACTCTGTGGCAATTCCGAAGGTGTGGGGTGTCGCATTGTCCTGCTGGAATTGCTCAAATCCGTCGGAATGCATTATGGGCATGAATGGAAGTAGGTGATCAGACAGGATACTTACCTGTCACCTGTCAGAGTTGTATCTAAACGTATCTGGGGTCCCATATCATTCCAACTACGCACGCCATTACAGAGCCTCTACCAGCTTGGACAGTCCCCTGCTGACATGCAAGGTCCATGAATTCATGAGGTTGTCTCCATACTCGTATACGTCCATCCGCTCGATACAATTTGAAACTAGACTCGTCCGACCAGGCAACATGTTTCCCGCCATCAACAGTCCTGCCGGCCGGAATGGTCGTGCGGTTCTAGGCGCTAAAGTCTGGAACCGCGAGACCGCTACGGTCGCAGGTTCGAATCCTGCCTCGGGCATGGATGTGTGTGATGTCCTTAGGTTAGTTAGGTTTAAGTAGTTCTGAGGGGCTTATGACCTCAGAAGTTGAGTGCCATAGTGCTCAGAGCCATTTTCAACAGACCAATGTCGGTGTTGACGGGCCCAGGCAACTCGTAAATCTTTGTGTCGTGCAGTCATCAAGGGTACTAGAGCGGGCCTCGATGATGTTGAATGGTTCGCACGGTGACACTTGCTGATGGCTAAGCATTGAAATCTGCAGCAGTTTGCGGAAGGATTGCATTTCCGTCACGGTGAAGGGTTCTCTTCAGTCGTTGTTGGTTCCGCTCTTGCAGGATCTTTTTCCGGCCGCAGCGATTTCGGAGATTTGATGTTTTACCGGGTTCCTGAATTTCACGGTACACTTGTGAAATGATCGTGGGGGAAAATCGCACTTCATCGCTACCTCAGAGATGCTGTGTCCCATCGCTCGTGCGCCGACTATAGCACCACGTCCAAACTCACTTAAATCTTGATAACCTGCCACTGTAACAGCAGTAACCAATCTAACAACTGGCCAGACACTTGTTGTCTTATATAGGCATTGCTGAACGCAGCTCCATATTCTGCCTCTTTACATATTTCTGTATTTGAATACGCATGCCTACACCAGTTTCTTTGGCTCTTCAGCGTAGAATATGTAATATTTCTGGAACTATGGTACATGGTATAGTCAAACACATGGAGTTATGCAGATTAAAATATTTTAAACTCGAACGCTGGCACGATTTCGTCAGTTTCATAACGGAAAAAAAGTTCACACACATATAGAGGAAAGGTGCCTATTATGCGATAGTTCCCTAATGTGAGACACCCCAACTGTGCTTATTTTAGGGGTTGCACTCTGGTGGAGAGTTTCGTAAACACGTCTACTGTGTGCCAGACGACGACACAGCGAGTAGGACGCCATAGTTGAGACGGACACAGTACGTAGAGGTTCATACAAAATTTCTTGTGTTTGGAGTTTTTGGGACATCGGTGTTAATATTTCAGCTTAAGGGTGAATGGATATTACTGCACTCTTTTATTTGTTATTTGTAACGGTACTACCTATAATTATTGACAATTAGGTTCATTTTCCAACGAACGTTGTTAGCAAGTGCATGATGCTTTGTGTAAGATGGCGAAATTCCTAATATGCGATAGTATGGGGATCCAAATACGCGACAGTGTCTCATATTACGATACCTATCGCATATTGGGGAAACTCGTTCTCTCTCGATTTTTTGTATGTTATATACGCAATACTGTCATGAGATAACAATATTTCATCATTTATTGTAGTAAAATTTTGGCAACTGCGTTTATTTTAATTCGGTTAAATTATCATAAATAGGGGTTACTTTGACTAGTCTTATGATCAGAAACTGGAATGTTTTCTGGAACTTGATGGACGGTGCACCTGCAGGATCAATATCAGCTTGTCATCCAAGTGGCTGGATACAAACTCACATTTTTACTCAGTGGTTTGATCATTTTGTGAGTCATGTAAAGCCATCATGAAAGGACGCTGTCATTTTGATTCCTGATGGGCATTATTCCCACACAAAGAATCTCGATGTGTTAGATAAAGCACGTGAAAATAATGTTCATATTGTATGTTTGCCACCTCACTCAACGCATAAAATGCTGTCACTTGACGTCGGATTTATGGAGCCTTTGTAAACCTACTATGTCCAAGAGATAGAGACGTGGTTGGCAAGTAACCCAGGTCGTGTTATCACCCCATTATTAATAGCCAAGTTATTTGGGGCAGCTTACAACCGAGCAGCAACAATGGAAGCATTTGTGAATGCCTTCAGAAAAATAGGTCTCATCCCATGTAACAGAAACTAACGCTCTTCAAGAAAGAGACACCAAAAACGAAAATGAAACTACTGATGGTGATGGTCAAGCTGTCAGCCCGGCAGATACCAGACCTCTCCCACACATCGCAAAACCACCTGGAGTTAGTCAAATAGGTCAAACATAGCGTTCGTGCTCTGCTGTGTTACTAACTTCAACTCCTTATGTGAAGCAATTGCAAGAATCTAAACAGAAGAAATCAGAGGCTGAAGCTAAGAAAGCAGCGAGAAATTTATTTGGGGAGAAGAGTGGAAAACCTTCAAATCGTAGACCTAAAGCAGAAGAATCGTCTAGTGACTGGGCATCCGATGTCCATCTTGATGACAGTGGGGATTCAGACAGCAGTGATGACGATGACGCAGAGTGTCTGTTCTGTACTGGCCGCTTTTCTGAAGGCAGACAAGGGGGGAAATGGGCACAGTGCACGAAACGTTATCGCTGGGCTCATGAAGATTGCGGTGTCACAGAAGACAATTTTGTTTGCCCCAGATGTCGTAAATATAAACCTAAGTAGTGTAAAATGAGTGAAGGATAACAGAAATGAATGAACATGTAAAAATTGTATATTCATATGTCATTATTATGTAATAAAGTAATTAAAGCAAAATATTATTACTGTCTCATATTAGGAACTCATGTTAGGAAACCTTGATCTCATTTCTACGAAATGCCTTGTTTGTGAAGATTTAATAACTACTTTGAAAGATTGTTTATTATTACAAATACGATAAGTGTATGATAAAATTAAATAATGCAAGATCTTATTACCATCATAAAAATACAACTGAACTTACTTTTAGGTCTTTCAAATGGGTTTACAAAAGTGTGTCTCATATTAGGCACCTTTCCTCTATGTTGAACGAAACATTAAACACTGATATAATTTTAGCGGTTTGTCTGTGCATTCGAGTATACTGCTCTTGGGATATTTTATATGATTCTTGCTAATTCCTCAATTGAAACGAGATCATTGAGCTGGGTGCAACACTGTACTTCCGTCAGCTTAAGTTGGAACTAAAGGACAATGGTCTGACCAATAAATCGAAATCAGTCGTGCAATGTACTGGAATCTATTTGAGAATTCGTGATGAAAAGTTTCAACTACTCAAACGTAGTCAGCCATACCTAGTCCAAAAATGATTACTTTGTGTTCTGGGAAATGTTCCTCGTCATGGACATGAAGCTGATTTTTTCCATATGATTAATTTTTGTTTGACAGCACCAGTCTTGTGTGCCGTACCTATTACCAAGCGATTCTTCTCTTTCATGAAGAGACTTAATGAATTCAAATAATTGATGTAGTCGGTAAAATATTTTTTCACTACTCTGCTTACCCGCAACTCAGTTTCTTTTATCACCAACGGCTGCTTTCGGTTCAACCAGCAGTCAATCTAGTTCGTCAGAAGACAAGTGCCTCGTATCGCCTTTGTGTCTGGTGTTGTAATGACGTTCCAGAGAATGTTTTACCTGCTCATAATAGTTCAATGGAATAATGAGCACACTGTTTGGCCTTTAAACGATACGGAAAGTAAAGCAATTCCCGTTCTATTGTGAACGATAGGGCTTCACAACTTTTTTTTCTTTTTCACCACAGCCCTGAGGCAGAACGTAAATCTACAACTGGTGTTACTAGCAAGCTGCTTGTTGTGTGACAAGGCGATTATTTTCCTCCGGCTGCAGCCTTGCTCTACCTCTCCTTCATCTGCCCCACTCACTGCTGCGCTCGGAGCGCTACCAGCGGCGCGGCCGGAACACTCGCGCCTGCAGAGCGCTGTTTGGGCAGGCCTGGCCTAGTATGAAGTTTTAAATCCTTTTACGAACCTGATGCTGGTCTGTGGGCGGAAACTGGTTGTTAAATTAAGAAATTTTATCAGCTGCTTTTGACAATAAATCACGGAAGTCTTCAAAAATTTAAGAGCTGTGGGGAGCCACCTTCTGAAAATTTATTGGAAGGATAACATGCCATCCTAGCGATAAAAATAAATGCATGCTCCAGACATTCAAGGAAGTCTGAGCTACAAGGGTCAGCTGATGTTCTCAATTACGCAACATTTAATGGACAAATGACTTGTTATAGTTATACAGGAGTAGAAAAAAGTACAAAACAAAGATAATACATACACAATGACTATGCTGATTCAGCATACGCCTAGATAGCCCAGCGGTGAAATGGAATTTAATATCACTTCAGACCATGGCACCATTACTCGACTCTTACGTGGTACAATTCACATGGATTTTCAAACAGTGTAAGCACGACGAAAAGAAGCAATGAATCACATAATTTGTACAAGAAGGGCAAACGAAATCCCTTCTGTGGCACTCAGACAGGAGAAAGAGACGCTACTGAATATTCATTTACTCTAAGTGGCTCCTAACTCGCTTAACACCTTCTTGGTTCTTCACACCATGAAAGTGTCACACACCCAAACAATATACTCAGCAATTTAAATCAAAATAGCAAGCATAACACATCTGTAGCATTTCTAAAGAAAGAAGTGAACACTATGAAAGTGCTTAATCATCCTGGGTCATCGCTAATTCACTTATGACCATATAATTCATCGTACGAGGAAAACATTACGAAATTAAACAATCCAGTCTATATCAAAATATCAAGCAAAAAAGGTCTATAGCATTTTAAAGAAAAAAAGTCGGTGAAAGCACTTATTTGGCACGGGGAAAAGCTATGTGTCCTATGACCATGTGGTTCATTATATAAAGAAAGTATTGTGAAAATGAAAAATGAAATCTGCAATCTCAATCACCCAATAGCCGCTTTAAGTAAAAGATTTACCAGAGCACGATAACAACATTCACTGACTGCTATCAGTGGAGGTAAGTTTGTGGAGTGGGGAAGGTGCTGATAAATGATTAACAATTAACTACAGTTACTTAAATTTTTATTGAACACTGAACACCTAGAACATGGAATATCATTTGACTATATTTTGAAAACTTCCCCTGCAACAATTCAGTGCAACGACCTTAAATTTTTAAACAGTTTTCAAATATTAACCAGTTAAAATTCAAAAGAAAATCTCTTTAACCTTTAAATGGTACAAAATTCTTAAAAATTTCTTGTACTGATTTAAATACAACAAAGTTCTCAAGCTTTGTTACAAGCTTCCAAAAGCCACATGCAACAATACACTGATATACGAACCTCTTTCACAGGCCATCATCTTTTGAATCATTCATACAAATAGAATCAATGCCCTGCGCCCAGACAGCCCACCACCTTACACGTAAAGGAGCGATTATAATCGATCCAACACAATCGCCACATCCGTGCATGACAACAGCCTCCAAACGCCATCAACTCAACAGCACATCACAAAACACAGTGAGGCTTCCTGCAAAACCTAAAACTCCATAAGCACTGCAACATTAACTGAAATGATGAACTAAAATCACCCCTACTTGTTTTTAAAATTTTAATCCAAAACACACAACAAATTTTACCGTTAACTAACGTGGAATAAACCCCAAGATAAACTCATTATCAATTAGCATGGCTGTAAACATACAACTGATCTGTAATCGCAATTCTAGCAACGCAAGTATCGATAGCAACACCACAACTGTCAGTATCAAAACAACTCCAATATGAATAACCACATTTTGACACTTCTTAATGACAAATTACTTACCAGTATCAAAACCTATAACTGGCAGCCAGTTCTGGCCATTCAATTGTTAGAAAATCCGCTATGTACTGGTTCAATTCTTGAGCCCCAGGACTCTAGTAGCTATTACCAAAAACAATTATACTGTAAGCAAACACTTCTTGAGTTTGTACACTGCCTTAAATGACATGTTTGTGGCCTTTGAATTATGCCACATCATACGTACGCTCCTGATGGGACCTAAAACATGCTCTTTTCCCAGGTGCCCTGAAGCTAATGATACCTTGTTGTGGAGCATGCTCTGTTATTGAAGTTTCCATCTTACATGGAAACTATTGCAGAACCGGATATTTTCTGTTTGAATTGTACGCAACTGACGGCCCATATCCCCACCTTGGGAAATTTGGCTGCCGAGTTACAAGCCTTTTGTTAACGCTACATTGGGCTACTTGAGTGTGGATGATGATGAAATGATTTCGAGGACTGAGCGGAGAAAGTCTGCGACACAGGCAGGAATCGAACCCAGGCCCACTGCGTGGCAGTCAGATACACTAACCACTCAGCCAAAGTGGGCGGATTCTATTTGAACTACCACCTTATCTAAGTCAAATGGTTCAAATGGCTCTGAGCACTATGGGACTTAACAGCTATGGTCATCAGTCCCCTAGAACTTAGAACTACTTAAACCTAACTAACCTAAGGACATCACACACAACCATGCCCGAGGCAGGATTCGAACCTGCGACCGTAGCAGCAGCACGGCTCCGGACTGGAGCGCCTAGAACCGCACGACCACCGCGGCCGGCTATCTAGGTCAGAGAAACGTTCTAGTGCTGTAGCAAAAAGCAGTTGTGACCGGTCTTCTGGTCGTATTCTTTCCGGAATACTCTTAACTAACTCTGCTTGTGGCAATTCCAGTCAGAAGGCTGACATTGCTACTCTACGAACTCCAGCTTAGTGTAACAACTGCTCTTTAGAACCTTGTACACAATAACAGTGATGATTTATCTGCTTACTGAGTCCCTGCTAGAAAACGTCCACAACAAGGCGTTGGAAACGAGATCAGAGGATTTCCTTTTCTAAGCACTTCACTAATAAAGCGACACAACTGACCTTGCGCTAGTGGGTAAACCACTTGAAACACTACGGAATCTTCGACTTGCACTTGATTGCTGACAGCCTCAAAAGATCAATTATCCAGTCGTTGATTATCGAGAATTTCTCAATCTTCTAAACCATAGACTACAAGGGATTTGGGAGCTTACTGAAAAATTTCCACCGCCCTCCCTTATCTTCCGTTGAGCACATAACACCTTCTCCCTGACTGGATTGCGTGTAAAGCGAATGTTCTACAGATCTAACATTACTTTCGCAGCTGATGGCATTGGATTGAAGCTGCTATTGGATTAGCCTTTCACTTAATGGTACAATTCGGGAGGATACCTGATCCAGAGCACTACAAACGTTATGCAGATTTAACAAGATTACCTGCATAGGATAGCTGGGACTTAATTCTAAAGGCTTATGTGCAGGTGGGAACACTGCCTAGCAATAACTCAACATTAGCCAGCACACTGAATAAGGAACAGCTACAAACAGTGCAGGAGTCAACCACCAGTCCAAAATATCACACAGTCTGTAGCGCATATCCGGCACACTACCTTCCACTGGCATCACGTGTATATCAGGCTGATATTATAAGTATGCTTTGGTGAAGTGTGAAATTCCCAATATGCCAAATCCATCGAGGACCCCTCCCATTTTAATATCTGAAACAAGCAAAGCCAGAATAGTATTCACAGAAAATATGATCTTCCCTGTTCACAAACAAAATCAGAATCAATCTGCTGCACGAAACCATGCTCTGGTACCATTCAAATGATCAATACTCACTTTACGCGCTGGATTAAAAAAAAAAAAAAAAAAAAAAAAAGACACAGAGAGACAAGCAAATGCAACAACAACATTTAAAACAATTTAAAAATATTATCCTGTTAAAATTCTGAAGAAAATGTTTTTAATCTTAAAATGGTATTCAGTTCTTAAAAATCTCTTATACTGATTTAAATAAAAGCTTTAGAAACATAAATGTGGCAATACAGTGGTTGCAAAAGTCAATTAAGTTCTTAACAAAATTTCTTGTACGAAACCTTCTTACAAACTTCTAAAATTTACATGGTGCACAACACTGATATAAAAAACCCTTCCATAGGCCAAAATCTTTCAAATCAGCAAAAAAAGAAAAAAGTATATGTCCCACGCCCAGCCAGGCCGCCATTTTAAACGTGAAGGACCCGGTTTAAGACGACCCCGTAGAATCGCCAACTAGCCACATCCCTGCATGACAACAGCCTCCATATACCATCAACTCAATAACACATCACAAAATACAGTGGGGCTTCTTGAATCACATAAAACTGCTTAAGCATTGCAGCATTAAATGAAAAGATGAACTAAATTTCAATCCAAAACACACCATAAATTTACAATTAATAAACACGGAATGATCCCCAAGGTTAAATGTTATTACTTGGGATGGCCATAATGGCACAAGAGTTTAACATACAGTTCGTCTGTAATCGCAATTCTGGCAACACGAATGTAAATAGCAGCACAACTGTCAGTATCAGGACAGCTTCAATCTGAATAATCAACCATTTGACACATCCTAATGAAAATTATTTACCAGTATCCAAACTTGCCAATGACCGCCAATTATGCTCATACAATTAGTAGAAAATATGCTATAAACTAGTTCACTTCTTGGGCCCCAACCCTATTGGTATCAATTACCAAAAACAGTTATATTTTAAGCAAACATTTCTGCAGTTTATACACTGCCTTAAATGACATGAGTGTGACCTTTGAAGTACACCACATCATACACAGTTCGACATAAGTCATACAATAATCAGGTACTAATTAGCTACTTCCAATGAACAGTGCAAGGAAGTATTTACGGCGGATTTCCAAGCCTCGCAGCCTTCAGCGAAATCAGAATGGGGCTCAGTACACGGCCACGACCCTATCCACGGGACAGATACCACTTCTCCCCAGGCACCACAGCCAAGTCTATACATTTTTCTTACTTCCAGAAGTAATGATGCTGTCCTGACTTCTTTGGAGGTCCGAGCTCAATTGCCTACAACCAGCCAACTAACCCTGCTCCCCTCGCTGGGCCACAACCAACTTCGCTCCCTCTCCCTTTCTCTGCAGTCGCAGCAACTTCCTCAAACTCGTTTTCTGCAAACGAACCAATGGTAAAATACGCACGTGGCCACACGACTACTGCCCAATGCAGCTCGCTCGGTTGTCTGCGCTCTCTGAGGCACACTACATGAGCATGCAAGACTCACTGTTTGCCTCGATCGTGGCCCCACCATCCTATCATTCACTGATCTAAAACTATCTTAGCAATGGTTGAATCGATACGATCCACTTCACTATGGCTAACTATCTATATCAAAATACCAATCAAACACCACCTTAAGGTCCAAGAATAAAGAAAGACAGTACGAAAGCTGTTACTTAGTCTGTGCACATTTGGTTGACCTAAGACCATGAGGTTCATCACAGTGGTACGAAGAATTTAGTAACAGCAACAGGCTGCAGAGTGGAAGTTACTGGGTGATGTGGGGCAGCCAATATATTTAGTTCTCACGTAATTTCTTATCAAACACCTTTTCTACAGGGCCACAATACCCAATATTAAGGAAAGCAATCCCCAAAAGATTTAGATCAAAATTAGCGCAGTAATCAAAGAACCTTAACTGGTTCCCTTTCAGCAGAATTCTTAGATTACATGAGCAAATATCTTCTGTGACTGAATAGTCAGTTTCTATAACACAATTAATGGTGGACATCTGTTACAAGGTAGACAAAAAACACAAAAAAATCACGGAATAACTGAGCCCTAGTTTGAACGCCTCGAAGGTCCTACCTGTCCCACTTCTCCTCTTCACTCTCCATGGTCGCCCCGGTCGCTCAGCTCTCCGACAATGGTGGTGCTAGCAGCAGGCTCCATTCTATGCAGCGCCATCTGCTGAAGAGGGTGGAATTTCAACTGTGTCACGAAATAACACGACATGATGACACCCACCGCAGCCAGCTGCGACCTCCACCCCTTTTTTTAAGGTGTAACGCAAACACATATCACATTTCTGGTTCACACATCTATCCTGTATATTGCAATATTATTGAATTTCAGATAATTTGCTTATGAGATATTTGTCATAAAAGAAAAGGACAGTCAACGAGCTGCAGTTCGTAAAAATGCTAAGCATCACAGCGCGAGAGTAAAGAGACGAAATATTTTTTTTTTAATGTACGCCTATACCAAGACGCGCGTCCAGCGTTTAAGTACTCTAAATGAACACTATGACCCGCTGGGCGAACATATTTAAAATCATTGCCGCAGCGCTTGATAACAAGAAGCTGTGAAACAGGAGAAAGAACAGTGTATCTTTTGTTAAGAAATATTCTAGAGACTTCATTAACACTTGTGCTTTTCGTCGCTGACATGTTAAGACGTACTACATCGTATTGCTACAAGTTGTATTTTTTTTATGTAAAACTGTGTGACAGGACGAACAAATATTTCGGTAACTCGGGTGTGGATACAATGTACTTACGCACACGCAAGGACACTTAATTTTAAGAAGGAACAAAGCAGCGAATTATTGGACTGCGCCATGTACAAAAGAAATATCAGATGTAAGTCATGTATTTATTGTGTATTTGTCAATGTCTAGAAGTTTAAAGCCAATTTGTTCAAAGTATATTACTATTTTACGATGCAGTAATTTCTTCTTATTCTTTTCTTTCACTAGCCAAAAACGATGTTCAAATTGTATATGAGTTTTGTTACAGATTCGCTCTTTATCGCGGTGTCTCGATTGTATTTGGGAGACCAGTAATGTGTTAATCTTTCTCCACTAATTTGCTTTCATTTCCATTTTTATAGTCAAATAGGTCCCTTAGGTATTTTCATCGAAGATTCTGTTTGCGTGAAGGCAATCCGGGTCAAAAGGGCAATTAAGAAAACCCCTTCGCGTAATCAATCCGTACGTCTCCCGAACAAAATCGAGAACCGAAGCATCGGTGATCAATTAATAACCTCTCTTTTTAAGTCGTAGTAAAAAACTGCCACATAGGATTGCCGTAAGTAAGCAATCTAGCGTTAGGTTGCATTTTGTCAGTAAATATTACCAACCAACAGTTACTGAATCACTACTATTATTTAATACTATTTCTTATACAGAATAAGCAAGTTCCTAACGCCAGAATATCCAAAATAGGAGGACAAGAAGACTAGAAAAATTCCAGCAATGAACGAACACCTCACACATTCTTTATTCTACCCAAGCCATAAGGAGGTTTGAGCTGGGGAAGATGAGATCGACACTCCCTTGCCGTTGCAGTTTCCTTTCAAAAATATTATGACTGGAGCAACAAATTTAAGAATTCGACAGGGCAACGAAACCGTGATAAAACCTTCCCCATCAGCTTCTCCCCAGCGTTACGTACCTAAGCAAAATTCCGTAGGTAATCCTGATTCTTTATCTGTAGCCTATTATAGCCTATTAGGACGTCTTCTGTTACTATACTATTTACCTCCCGTCTGTGGCTAGCTTAAATATTTTTCCTGGTCTGATGTCACTTCTCCTGAATCTTTTCAGGAGATATCTTATTAGGTAGTAACTTGTCAACAAACCCTAGATTAGATGTCAATTCAGCCGAAAAGCGAAGATCCGCTGGAGTGTCCATATGTTCCTCAAGTTTAGCAGTGTTGAAGGCATACATCAATCATTCCATTGTCTCGTCCCAGTGGGCATCGTCTTGGTAGTGATACATGATTAGTGTAGTACGAAGGTTCCGACTAACCCTTTCAGCGAAACGGAATGGATGAGTACCCCACTTATAGCCTAAAATAAAACTGCTAAAACATTCTGGAACTGGACGTGGTAGCGTTATCTGATACCAAAATCTGACATGGACCAGAGGTGTCAAACAAGTTTTTGAAACAATTAATAGTCGCCTGCCCTGTGAGTGCACAAATGGAAAACAGCCAAGAAAACCACGGTTGGTGTCCACACAAATAAATGCGTACTTGTCTCCCAAACCTGAGCGAGCAAAGAGCCCCAAAAAACTCGCATATATCTTTTTTAATTGTTTCACTGCTTGTTGCGAAACCAACGTAACCTTCTTTACACCATAAGAGATTGGACCAGTAGAACACATTCTACAAGCCTGTACCACAGTCCTTCTGTCGGACTCATCCTTCCAGAGAAACTCCTACGAATCTTGGCATGCATTTTGTATACTTCCAAGTGTCCACCCACAGGTGACTGCTAATAGTACCCCAAAAGCATCAGAATTAGCTTGGTGGAAACTACGACCTTAGGATGATGATCTTTCCTAGCAACAAAACCTCTTAGTCTTTCCACTCTGGTCAACCTATCTCTTATCTGTCTCAGGGTTTTGTCCTCCTCCTGATATCTGTAGCTACCCTTATACACTGACAGGAACTCCCCAAAAATCACATTAAGTACATCAGATCTCGGGACCTACCAGCCCATTCTTTCGATTCGGCCACCCTCAGAATCGTAATGGAACATCCTACTTAGTCCATCGGCAATTACTTTGACCATGCCCCTTACATATTTAATTTCAAAGTGGAATGCTGAGATTCCATCTAATCCTATCAGTTCGTTTATGGTACGACAAAACGCAACTTTAGACCTCAACCGGTTTTGGGTTGGAATGACCTAAGCTCCAAATAAAATTGAAACTTGTCAGAGATGAATAATACGGCCAGTACCTCCATCACGTACCCAGAATACTTGCTCTCGAAGAATGGTAATCCACGAGACACATAAGATAGCAGTAGGACCAGCAAGAGAAGGTTCTGCCTGGACAATAGATTATCTATCAAAATCTGGGGTCGACAACACTGGAGTAGACACCGAAGCGTCCTTAGGCCCTTAGAAAGCAGCTTGCTAAGACCCTCCACTCAAATTTGCAGCCCTTTTTTTTCATAATTACTTCAGGGATGTGGCTTGCTGAGCAAAATTAGGAACGAATTTTCTAAAACAGTTAACCATACCAATAAAACTTGCTGCTTTCTTTGCATTCATCGGCTGTAGATATTTCCTTCTTTTCTGAGTTCTGCCTGGGTCAACCCTAACTCCACCTGGGCACACCACACGCCCAAAAATTCCATCTCCAGAACCTAAATTTAACCATGTCATATTTCACAGTCAAACCTGCTCTCCTTAACCAAGCAAATACATCTCTCAGATGAAGCTCCTCACGGCTAATGGTAAAAATGATAGTTGTATACATAACAAAATTTGATTTCCGAAAATATCGAGTCCAACTGGGAGAAACAGCGGCTCCAGACACAAGGCTGAAGGATACTTGATAAAATTCGAAGAGATCCCAATCAGTAGCGAACGCTTTAATATGTCTGGAATGCTCATCGAGTAGGTTCTGGTAGTAAGCTTGGCTGAGATCCAAGGCACTAAAAGCCTGAAAGATAGTTGAAACAGGTGGGCAAATCAGGCAATGGAATAGACCTAAGGATCACCGTCTTTCTAGTTCACAGTAGTCCTCCGCTGGCCAAAATTTATCAGAAGGCTTCACTAAATGGTTCAAATGGCTCTGAGCACTATGGGACTTAACATATGAGGTCATCAGTCCCCTAGAACTTAGAACTACTTAAAGCTAACTAACCTAAAGGACATCACATACATCCACGCCCGAGGTAGGATTTGAACCTGCGACCGTAAGAGTTGCGCGGTTCCGGACTGAAGCGCCTAGAACCGCTCGACCACCGCGGAAGGCTTCAGCACCAAGAAAATATGTGCTGAATAGGGTGATTTGAATGGGCGGATCACGTCGCGTTTTAACATTTCCACTTTGAGACCCTTCAACTCTTTCATACACGAAGGAGATAAACGATAAGGTGGTATTATAAACGGAAGCATACCCGTCAGCTTAATCTTGCTCCGACCACAGTTTATCACTCAACACATTTGTTAACTTATTGCACAAATACACTCAGCCCTTCCTTCTGATGCGATGGTAAATCATCCAGCTATACCTATGACACAGGATCCAGATTCAACTGGGCCACTCATACTCTGATTATTGGGATCGTAACTAACACTCTCCCAAAACTACTAGTGTCTAAAGCGACACAAAGTGGTTCGTTATTGATTTCGCAGTATATAAATGGGGTCTGATTCCGCTGTTGAGACTTCATCGCGGTAATGTATATAGTGAATTGGCCTGGTGCAAATTGTAACATTATGCAGTATGGCTTAAATCCTACTATTGCATAGCGTATTGCGTCGTGATCACGATCTAAGGCATGGGTTTTCACTTCAAGATTCTTTTCTCACCTCTCATTGTATGACCGTACCTGGCCTCGGATTGGCCAGAACCAAGAGACAGAGAGTCTGCTGCTGTTTGACAACAGTTGGGTGACGCGAGTTGCCAGTAGCAGTCTTTTACTGGAATGGTCGTTGAGAGGAAGTTCGCAGCCATAGTCGAAATGTGTTCATTGCTCAGGACAGTTATTTTTAGTACAGTATAATTCAAATTCATTGCAATTCATTGACTACATGACTCGAAGCAGTAATACGTGTGAAGATATGACATTATACAATAGCTCACTGTTATTGATTTGCAGATGTGTAACAGGATATAATTATGATTCTATCAGAGATTGTCTTGTTTCGTTGCTTCGTACATTGCAACATGGAATAAATTCCTGGCATCCCTTAAAAAATTACTTAATCATTATTGTGAAGTAAACCTGCACGTTGTTAGAGCATTTCCACAGAGCCGAATCATCAACTGAGCCACGACCGTGCGAGATCCTCTGCGAGAGGGACATAACTTTAGGAGATGCAGTGTGAGCAAACAGAAATTCGGCAGACGTGTGCCTGATACGGACATATGAACCTGCAACTTCCATGAGAGCTACTGGATTGTCACTGATCCACTCATCTGATTTCCTCCCTTACAGTGCCGTTACCTTGACTCTCTATTATGCCGTTTCCATTGCTAACAATCACTTCTAAAGTGTCTCTGCCTCCACAAGCATAACAATTCACCTATCTCATGTTCTGAGTGCGCTGACTTTTAGGCACTCCACCCACAGACTCCACTTTACTCCCCCCCCCCCTCTCAGAATGATGATATATAATCCGTTGAATATTATTAGCGAAGGCTCCCAGGTCCATGATTCCCTGCACAATGTTAAACACCACCTACATCATGTTCCGTATATGAAAGACACAATGTACTTGCTGCAGTTATTACTATATTGATATACTCGCCAAAGGGTACCTTACGTAATGCGCTAATTTGCATAATGCGCTACCCTGACCTGCAATCTCCTCACGGGATTGGGAAGACACTTCCACTTCCAGAACTTTAATAAACGAATCAGTCTATGCCAAAATTGCGCTGCCAGTCATGTTGTACTTGAATAATGATAACTGAAAGCAACAGCTGTATCGTAATCCAACATCGTTTATTCAAAACGTACTACCAATTTCGACGCTAAAAAGCCTTACCATCAGGCCCCTGCAGGCCTATATGGCAACATGATAGAGAAGTATGAGCGTGCAGACAACAAAAATCACAATTTATGACTAAAAACGGGGATAAATCACATCATAAAATTACATAATGAAAACTGACGGAAAGTCATCGAGTAAAACAGTAGTGATATCCGGCGTTCCCAAAGGTAGTGTTATAGGCCCTTTGCTGTTCCCTTTCTATATAAACGATTTGGGAGACGATCTGAGCAGCCGTCTTAGGCTGTTTGCAGATGACGCTGTCGTTTATCGACTAGTAATGGCGTCAGGAGATCAAAACAAATAGCAAAACGATTTAGGAAAGATATCTGTATGGTACGAAAATTGGCAACTGACCCAAAATAACGAAAAGTGTGAAATCATCCACATCAGTGCTAAAATGAATCCGTTAAAGTTCGGCTACACGATAAATCAGTCAAATTTAAAGGCCGCAAATTCAAGTAAATACCTAGGACAATTACGAACAACTTAAATTGGAAGGGACACAGAAAATGTTGTTGGGAAGGCTAACAAAAGACTCATAGAAAATGTAACAGATCTACTAGACTGCCTACACTACGCTTGTCCGTCCTCTTTTAGAACACTGCTGCGCGGTGTGGGATCCTTACCAGATAGGACTGACGGCGTACATCGAAAAAGTTCAAAGAATGGCAGCACGTTTTGTACTGTAGGGGCGAGAGGATTACTAAAATGATACAGTACTTGAGGTGGACATCATTAAAACAAAGTCGTTTTTCGTTGCGGCGGTATCTTCTCACGAAATTTCGATCACCAACTTCCTCCTCCGAATGCGAAAATATTTTGTTGGCGCCGATCTACACAGAGAGAAACGATCAGCATAATAAAATAAAGCAAATCAGAGCTCGCACTATACAAGAGTGGAATAATAGAAAATTGTGAAGGTGTTTCGATGAATCCTCTGCCAGTCACTTAATTGTGATTTTCAGAGTATCGTTGTAGCTTTAGATGCTATCGTCATCCATACAAAACAAAATTCAGCATCTAACTTATACTGCTTACTTTTTTTTATCCGGTAATCACAAACTCCAATGACGTAGTGTACCCGAGGGGAACCCACTTGTACAACGAACTACATTAACAAAGCAATCGATGGCAAATATATCCCTAACCGGAACACCTACGAATATGGGATTTATCAACAGTAATAACAAAAAAAAGAAACAAACTAATAAAATAGTGCCAACCAGCTGGAGTAAAAAATGCAGCAAGAACCTTATTAATAAAAATTCATTGGGTGAAGCAGACCCATAGAAATAATAACATAAACTCTAATGACCTCTGATACATAAACAATATAAAGCACGGTCTAAAACCTAGTATACAAGTAACGTTGAAGACACCAGAGAACTATAAACACTTGCTCCTTTAACATTACCATACAGCAACCCACTCATATCCCTGAGGCCCATGATCACACTGGCATAGCAAATGCGTAAGTTATGTGAGTAAAAGACCCTAAATGCAATTTCTCCAAAGTAACAACGAAACAAGACACCAATCTTTCCACTAATTCCAGGAAATTTACTGTACGTAAAATAATGTTACCAACCTTGATAATATCCAGCTTCAATGTGTACGCTCAGGGTTAAAAGTAACATACATGGTACATGTCGACAAACAATTTCCAAAGAACATCTCATGGTGCAAACCCTATAAAACAACAGCCTATAAAGTAACATAGTAGGAGTCAATCAGTAACCCAATACCTACATACGTATAGCATACGGATACAAGATCGTAAACTAAGAATCGTTCATATGGAAATCCAGCGATATAAAACTAAGAACACTTATGTATTGACATATAAGAGCAAGAAAATGACCTCTGAAGATTCCATAAGAAGGTGAACCCAGACAACAACTTATACAAACGTGAGAAACGCAAAGCACAGTCTTAAACGCCCACCCTAACCTAGAGAAATGTCGTGCCATCCATCCCACAGCCAATCGCCATCTACGTGAAGTGATATTAGACGAAATGCATAATTCATATATTAGAAATCGGAACATCTGAGCTACACTTTGATAGCGGAACACCAGTGTAAAACCGAATTATGCGCCCAAGAGGCATTTCGTACAGAGAAAATCAAAGCTGAATCCACTCCCGTTACCAATGAACAAGACTCAACCATACATTTAAAACAAAAACAAAAGTGGCAATTTAAATCATTCATTATGTAGCATTAACCGCAATAAAGTCACAACTGAACACTGCACAAGAGTGGCAAACAAACGACACGCTCACAGACCTTAAAACCAAGAAGTTGTCTTTAAATATCCTGATCAAGAGGTCGAAGCAAGCATTGCAATGCCACACTCTGGCAAACTTGTACCTAACAAGCAACACATTCAGTAACGATAAACTACAAATGACCTCAGCAGCCACTTGAAAGTAACCACAATGGCTGTACATATGTTGACTACTAAAAATGAATATTTTTGTACAAACACCAGCCCTTCGCGACATTGTTGGTTCAGCTTGGGCACCGTAGCTGTAGTGGTTTGTCCACAAATGGTGATGTCGTAAGACTGTTCTTTCTTTCGAAGCATGTCATCATGGGAACATTTCTAACAGCCAAACCTGCAACAGCACAGGAGCGGACAAGCAAAAATTCACACAGCTTTATTCTACACAACGGCTACAATACCATCACAACAAATAGCCATGCTCTACGACCGCTGGTATATTGGTTTTATCAGCAGCAGTCGACTGATGTGTGGAAATGACTGAAGGTTATGGCAGCGTCAATTCATTTTACTGATCACACTATTTATTATCAAACATCTTCCCTGCTGGGTCACAGCACCAAATATCAAGAAAAACAATTCCAAAAAGACTTATATCCAAATGAGCACAGTAATCGCAAAAACTTTTAACTGGTATCTCATTAATTAAATTCTTAGATCAATGCGCAAATGACTTCTGTGACTGAACCATCAGTTCCTGTAACTCAATTATTGGGTTGGTGCATAAGTTCGTAGTGTTTTTCCAAAAGTTAGAACAGATACACATAACACACTGATATATTCTCCGTCATTGTTTACAACAGTGTGCCAGCACAGGCGCAACTTTTCCATTCTGCGACTGCAGAAATCTCGTGGTTTTAAGGCAAAGAAGACGCTGTGGCATGTTCTGAGCGCATTTTCATCCGGAAAGGAAGTTCCTTGAAGGTTGTTCGACAGAGAGCGAAAAGGTGAAAATCTGAGGGCGAAAGATAGTTGAATAAGATGGGTACCATATGATTTCCGAACCCAATCTCCTTCATATAGTTTTTATCAGTGCAACAGAATGTGGGTGGGTGGTATCATGGAGTAGCATCACTTCACGCAGGCTTCCTGGTTGTTGTTCTTGGATTGCGTCTGCAAGACGGCTCAGTTGTTTACAGTAAATGCCACCTCGGGAAAGCAGTTCGTGGCGCTCCACACCCGCTGTTCCAAGTGCTATACAGTACAACATTATCTTGTGTAGCTGTTCACAGGCCTTTGTACGGGGAGTTGGTACTTTATTTCGGCTCAACCAGTTCCTTTTTTCCCTTATGTTAGCCTAAGGACGCCATTTCTCGTCACCGGTAACAATGCAGGGTAGGAATGGCCAGTGTTGTTCAGGAGCCAATTGATGTCGAGCAAGCGTAGATGCACGTGTGGCCACCCACAGATTTTTGTGATTTTGGCTTAGATTATGCAGTACCCATACACCCGATTTTTGAACCTTCCTCATTGCGTTCAAACGTTGCACGAGCGTGGAATGATCAGAGTTCATCACATTTTCCAGTTCTAGAGTATACTAACATGTATCATTGTGGATTAATGCGTTTAAACGACATTCATCATCAAATCTCAAATGTCTTCCTGAACGTGGAGAGTCCCTAATGTCAAAACCATTTTCCGTAAAACGAGAAAAGCAATTTCTTGCGTTGCTCTGTCCAATGTTATTATCACCACACATGGTGCAAATGCTTCTGTTGTCTCCGCTGCTGTCACCCTTCTATTGAGCCTAAACAAAAGAATATGTCGGAAACGTTCCGGTTTCTCCACTTGGCGCTTGATTCTCTTGTGTCCACAGCTCCACTCACTACCTCCAAATGACAAAATGACGATATGTTAACTCAAACATCAGCAGTGAACTACAAGTAAAAAATGACACTCTACAAATAAACCCACAGCAACAGGAATAGCTGCATGCAAAACGACGTTTCGGTCCCTGTTGCAAACGACCTTCTTCAGGATGTAAACAAAAACACCCTGAATAAGTTCGCTTGCAAGAGGGACCGAAACGTCGCTATTTTTTATATATATTGACAATGGGGCCACAAATCCATAAAAATTTTATTGAATGTGACAATGGCTTCGGAAGCCTACGTTTATATATTTACAATTAGTCTCTAGCAGACACAGGCATAACAAGACCTGATTCCCCACCTGAGTCCTGAGCCCATTCAGGTTCCACTGCAGTTTGAGAGCCTTTTTGTCGGTGAGGCTTCTCTGTCGTTTCTTGCTGCCAACGTTATAAGTGGATGGTAGCACAGGGTCTCGAGGAAGGACCCGTTAGTTCCTCTGACGGACCTCAAAATCCCCGCGGATGAGTCGTCTTCGGTCTCATCTATCAGCACGAGTTTAGGATGGTCAGATGCACTATGTGATCAAAAGTATCCGGACACTCACAGAAACATACGATTTCATAGTAGGCGCATTGTGCTGCCACCTACTGCCAGGTACTCAATATCAGTGAGCTCAGTAGTCATTGCACATAGTGTGAGCAGAATGGGCCGCTCCGCAGAACTCACGAACTTCAAACGTGGTTAGGCGATTAAGTGTCACTAGAGTCATACGTCTGTATGCGAGATTTCCACACTCCTAAACATCTCTAGGTCCACTGTTTTCGATGTGATAGAAAAGTGGAAACGTGAAGGGACACGTACAGCACAAAAGCTTACAGGCCGACCTCGTCCGTTGACTGACAGCCGGCTGCTGTGGCCGAGCGGTTCTAGGCACTTCAGTCCGGAATCGCGCTACTGCTACGGTCGCATGTTCGAATCCTGCATCGCGCATGGATGTGTGTGATGCTCTTAGGTTAGTTAGGTATAAGTAGTTCTAAGTCTAGGGGACTGATGACCTCATATGTTAAGTCCCGTAGTGCTTAGAGCCATTTGAACCATTTTTTTGTTGACTGACAGAGACCGCTGACAGTTGAAGATGGTCATAATGTGTAATAGGCACACATCTATCCCGACCATCACACAAGAATTCCAAACTGCATCAGGATCCACTGCAAGTACAGGGTGTTTCAAAAATGACCGGTATATTTGAAACGGCAATAAAAACTAAACGAGCAGCGATAGAAATACACCGTTTGTTGCAATATGCTTGGGACAACAGTACATTTTCAGGCAGACAAACTTTCGAAATTATAGTAGTTACAATTTTCAACAGCAGATGGCGCTGCGGTCTGGGAAACTCTATAGTACGATATTTTCCACATATCCAACATGCGTAGCAATAGTATGGCGTAGTCTCTGAATGAAATTACCCGAAACCTTTGACAACGTGTCTGGCGGAATGGCTTCACATGCAGATGAGATGTACTGCTTCAGCTGTTCAATTGTTTCTGGATTCTGGCGGTACACCTGGTCTTTCAAGTGTCCCCACAGAAAGAAGTCACAGGGGTTCATGTCTGGCGAATAGGGAGGCCAATCCACGCCGCCTCCTGTATGTTTCGGATAGCCCAAAGCAATCACACGATCATCGAAATATTCATTCAGGAAATTAAAGACGTCGGCCGTGCGATGTGGCCGGGCACCATCTTGCATAAACCACGAGGTGTTCGCAGTGTCGTCTAAGACAGTTTGTACCGCCACAAATTGACGAAGAATGTCCAGATAGCGTGATGCAGTAATCGTTTCGGATCTGAAAAATGGGCCAATGATTCCTTTGGAAGAAATGGCGGCCCAGACCAGTACTTTTTGAGGATGCAGGGACGATGGGACAGCAACATGGGGCTTTTCGGTTCCCCATATGCGCCAGTTCTGTTTATTGACGAAGCCGTCCAGGTAAAAATAAGCTTCGTCAGTAAACCAAATGCTGCCCATACGCATATCGCCGTCATCAATCCTGTGCACTATATCGTTAGCGAATGTCTCTCGTGCAGCAATGGTAGCGGCGCTGAGGGGTTGCCGCGTTTGAATTTTGTATGGATAGAGGTGTAAACTCTGGCGCGTGAGACGATACGTGGACGTTGGCGTCATTTGGACCGCAGCTGCAACACGGCGAATGGAAACCCGAGGCCGCTGTTGGATCACCTGCTGCACTAGCTGCGCGTTGCCCTCTGTGGTTGCCGTACGCGGTCGCCCTACCTTTCCAGCACGTTCATCCGTCACGTTCCCAGTCCGTTGAAATTTTTCAAACAGATCCTTTATTGTATGGCTTTTCGGTCCTTTGGTTACACTAAACCTCCGTTGAAAACATCGTCTTGTTGCAACAACACTGTGTTCTAGGCGGTGGAATTCCAACACCAGAAAAATCCTCTGTTCTAAGGAATAAACCATGTTGTCCGCAGCACACTTGCACGTTGTGAACAGCACACGCTTACAGCAGAAAGACGACGTACAGAATGGCGCACCCACAGACTGCGTTGTCTTCTATATCTTTCACATCACTTGCAGCACCATCTGTTGTTGAAAATTGTAACTACTGTAATTTCGAAAGTTTGTCCGCCTGAAAATGTACTGTTGTCCCAAGCATATTGCAACAAACGGTGTATTTCTATCGCTGCTCGTTTAGTTTTTATTGCCGTTTCAAATATACCGGTCATTTTTGAAACACCTGTAATATGACAGTTAGGCGGGAGGTGAGAAAACGTGGATTTCATGGTCGAATGGCTGCACATAAGCCACACATCACGCCGATAATTGCCAAACGACGCCTCGCTTGGTGTAAGGAGAGTATACACTGGACGATTGAACAGTGGAAAAACGTTGTGTGGAGTGACGAATCACGGTACACAACGTGGCGATCCGATGGCAGGGTGTGGGCGTGGCGAATGCCCGGTGAACGTCATCTGCCAGCGTGTGTAGTGCTAACAGTAAAATTTGGAGGCGGTTGTGTTATGGTGTGGTCGTGTTGTTTTGCGTGGAACTATCACAGCATAGGCCTACATTGATGTTTTAAGCACCTTCTTGCTTCCCACTGTTAAAGAGCAATTCGGGGATGGCGACTGCATCTTTCAACACTGCTCATAATGCATGGCCTGTGGCGGAGTGGTAACATGACAATAACATCCCTGTAATGGAGTGGCCTGCACAGAGTCCTGACCTGAATCCCATAGAACAGCTTTGGGATGTTTTGGAAAGCCGACTTCGTGTCAGGCCTCATCGACCCGCATCGATATCTCTCCTCAGTGCAGCACTACGTGAAGAATGGGCTGCCATTCCCCAAGAAACCTTCCAGCACCTGACTGAACATATGCCTGCGAGAGTGGCAGCAAGCCTAAGGGTGGACTAACACCATACTGAATTCCAGCATTACATACGGGGGGGGGGGAGGGCACGAACTTGTAAGTCATTTTCAGCCAGGTGTCCGGATACTTCTGATCACGTAGTGTGGCTTAGATCTTGCCCCTTAATGCTTTTGTTTATTCGTTTGACCTTTGCCTTTCAGTGGTGATGTTGGCTGTGATGGGTGTTTTGTTATGGTGCTTCTGCGCTTTATGAGACTCTCGTTTGTGGTGTGATTGCCCTTATCGTACCCTGGCAACTGTTTTTGCCTGTTACCGAAGTGGAAGCAGTGGTTGCTCTGCGACTCCACCTGCAGCAGGATTTTCGTACTTATACTGCTGATCTTCGTCTGAGTGCGCATGTCGATAGGTTTCTCATTCATTGAGGCACGGCACATCGACAATGAGAGCAGCTGCAGTGACAAACATAGTTTTTCAGCTTCAACATAGTGCACGCGCATGGTGATTTTTATCTCTTGCGCCTTATTTTCCTCCGAAATATTTTGCAGCTTTATTTCCATTCTATTTGATCACCAAAATCATTAACACAGAAAAATCCGAATTGTTAACATTAGGTCTCAGAAAACTACAGACAGGGGAATGGGAAAGAAGAAAACAGAAGAAACAGGAAAGACAGTACAAACTAAAGCAGATCAGTGGATCACAATGAAAATGGCAAAGAAGTGTGAAAGAAAATGTATAAAACAGTGCAAACTACAGTGTCTCATGGTAACAGTAAAGAAGATAGAGGAAATTTGAGGAATTACTGATGATCTGCGCCGTACAATCTACATAGAAGAAAGATGATATGAAGGTGGCTACCAATGTAGCTGGAAATCTTTTATAATTGACAATAATGTTGTCTCAGCGACTGCAGAATATTATGCTGCAGGAAGGCCTGCGACCCAATGGCAGCAACAACTGCAGCATCAACGCTAACAAGTGTGACACCGATAGAAACTTGCACAGGATCCGCAACAACGTCACCAATCTCACCAACGGTAACTGAAACCACTACAGCACCGGCTGAAGAATGTTCAGCTCGTCTGTTTTGTAGGAAAATAAGGCATTAGTGTCAACTGAAGCAGTTTTCATTGCCAGAAGAAGCAAGACCAACATTAGGAGAGGGAAGGGCAGGAAGACTAGGAATTCTGAAGGCAACTGGTAAAAAATAAAACAAAAAACAATTGAAACTAATTTTAATATTTAACTGTTGCATCAAGAATTCTTTTAATATCACTCATCAAATATTCTTTTACTATTTGAATATTTCATGAAGTATTCTTTAAAAAAAACAATGAAGAGTGTTACTTGCTGATGAGATTCCATACATCTTCATACTGACTGAGCAAGGACTGATTGAGAATCAAATAAGAGTGCACAATTTGCTGGATTATAGTAAAGTGTCATATTTTTGCAGAACTGAACACAAAAGTGGCGGGGTAGCATTGTATGTGGATGCCAGTAGAAGCAAAGGTGTTCAGTGGACAATTACAGACTGCAGACAAATGTAAATTTGCTTTGAAGCAGCAGGGATGCGAACAAATTTTCTGGAGGACAAATGTCCACTTTTATAGAGATATTGCTCTTCAAACTCCAACACAAAAAATTTCGTAACAGAACTTGATGTACTACTTGAAAAAGCTGTTAAAGAATTCCCATACCTAATAGTATCCGATGATCTAAGGATAAAGGGATTGAAACAGAACAACTGTATAAAATGTTTTCTTGATGTTGTAAATACATATAATATGAAGCAACGTGTAAATAGTTCATCAAGTAGCACTGTATCATCAGTTAATTATAAGTCATATTTTCACGAATGTAAGTTTAAATAGAAGGAAAATACACGTAATTAACACGAACATTCCAGATAACCATGACCAGATAACTGACCTACAGAATAAGAAAAGTAAAACCAGAAATGTAGTCGTGGACCGAAGGCTGTCAATTGTTGGAAATCCCAACATACTGAAAATGTTACTCGTATCAGAAGGCTGCATGTAACAACGATCTGAAAGAAAGGTGGCAGACTTCCATTTCATCCTTAAGTCACCGCATAAACGTAGCTTGCCCATAGTTGAAACGGATCACAACAGAGATCACGAACACTAGAGAAAATTTAAAATATTTGTATGAAAGATATCGAAAATGTACTAGTTAAGCAGAATGTGGAAAGTACAGACATAAGAACAATGGATATAGTAAGATGATAAAGCAAGCAAAATATAGATATTACAGACAGCAAATTGGATTATCATCAAATATTTCTAGATCTTTTCAAACATAAATGCAAATAGGAATGTATGAAATAACAAAGTTAGTGTGAACATAGAACTTACAGTACAAGTGAAGAACTCACTGACTCACAAGAAGTGTATTCCACTTTAAATCACTATTATATAAAGTAATGAAACTCTGCTCATAGTATCCAGCAACTCCTGTGTTATTCGTGGTAAACTGGATAGTGGAGAATGGCCTATTCCCACGACTTGGTAGTGAAATTAGGGGCCCCAGACAGAGCCCCGCTTGCCAGGGTAAGACTTATACCACTGAGATGCGATAGTTTCCCTGGAGATTGTCCACTGACAGCGGTTCCGCTTGAACAGTCACCCATTTCGTCAGTGCGCAGCACAACTTGAGACTGAGGTTGTTTTTATAGAGGCTTGTACCATCTTCGCGGTCTGAGCAGTTAAGCTATGATTTCTGTCCTCTGTGACACTCAATTTTCAAGCGTCGTACTGAATGGCGGTCCCTGAAGCGTACCCAGAGCTTACAGTTGCAGAGGGTTGACAGCACTCAGCGGACCTCTGCTTAGGAAACGCGGACTGGCCAAACTCGTACCCAGGTAATGAAGTCTGAGCTCTCTGAGGTGGCTATCATTTGGAACGAACCAGGAGCCACGTGTCGCCCATCTAATGCCACGGAAGCTGCGGTTTTAAGGCCGAAGAAAAAGACAACGAAAGTTTCGTCTGCAAACGCCATTTCTCTTCTGGTTAGACGTAAAGAGAACTTAGAACTAAAAAATGGAACGGTTCGCAATAAAAGCAAATGCTGAAATTCAAAATTTTTAAATATTTGTAACAAGTGAGGGATTAATATTAGACAGAATGTACAGTTACTCACATCTGGTAAAACATGAAGTCATAGGAAGCCTACTTTCTCAGACGAGATAGCTGAGAATCAGCGATGCGATACGAGTTTTCCAACTTTATTGTTCACGTAAATGTCAAAATTAGATGATATTAGAGACTACTGTGAAAATCCTCATCAGAGAATGGATAAATTTGATAATCTGGTGCGGCATCTTTGAAAACATTACATAGCGTTGCACGTAGACGAATGGGTAGAACTTTTCGGAAGAAATTAATAAGTAATATGCAGTATTGTTGAGCGCGAGGTAGAAGTCGCTGATACGTAAAAGGACGGAGAACTGCATTAGAACAGCCGTAAGACCGTAAGCTGAAGCGACAATAGAGCGAATTACTCGCTTTACTAGTTGGACAGACACGGGTGCTTTCCAGCGCAATGCAACAAATATTCGTGAAGATGGTGAGGAGCCGAGTATTTCTCATTTAAACTGCTCGAACTCACTGAAAGAAAAAAACAGTCATTTATTTTACACGCCCTTGTTCTCTAGCAGTTCATAATCTGTCAGCCCAGGGAAGGTGTACAGACAAATTTTTCGACTGTATCGCAAATATTTGAGAAACACAAATTGATTACCTACCAGCTACAAAACGACCTTTACTTTCTGTGCATCACGTCCGGCAAACAAGCCAGGAACAAATAGGGAAATGAGCATACAGCGAGCAAATGTTTTGACGGGTCGCGCCGTGGGCGTTGACGATCGGATGTGGACAGAAGACTGTACCCTTAAGCCACTGCTTGCTATTGGTTGCGTCAGATTCCTGCGAAACAGGTTCTCGAAATTCACAGCCAGTTGAATTTCTACGAATAAATAAAATTGGTTGAGTTAGATAAATTTTTAGATGACATTCTGTGTCAAGGCAAATAAGTAGCAGCTACACTACTGGATGACTGTTCTCAAATAAGGGTTAAAATTTGTCAGCTTTTATGTGATGCTTGCAGTGAAGGAGTACAGATGACTCGTCGTTAGTAAATAATGAGAAGAGTTACGGTCCTTGTATTGATTCCCATAGGATATATGAGTGTATATGCCTCCATTGTGACCTGGCCTTCCCAATGTTGCCTATCATTGGCGGATGTAAGATACGAGAGGCAGCAGCGTGCTGCACGTTAAGAACAAAATTACGCTTGTGAGTTCCTATAGAAAAGTGTCGGATTAGAAGTGTCAAACATTTTAAGTCAATAAGAAGAAATATCACGTAATAGTCGCCTCTTTTCTGTCTAGAGATAGTTTCAGGTCGTCTGTCACTTGTATCAGAGCAGTCGTCGCGATGTGATGTTTGGGAAGGACTCACTGGTCGCATCTGCCCTGGCCGCCACAGTCACATGATCTCAACAGTATTGAGTCGCTGTGGTCCACTTTGCAAGACAGATCGTGTGATCGCTATCCACCTGCATTATCGTTACCCGAACTTGACACTATTTTGCACGAAGAATGGTATAAGATTCCGCCTAAAACGGTACAAGACCTGTATTTACCCGTTCCTAGACGACTGGAGATTGTTTTGAATCCAACAGGTTTCCTACACCGCATTACGCAGGGTAATGGGTTGCAGTATTGGCGTTGCCATCTTTTTGTTCCACACCCTGTACATACTGTGAGGCAGACTACAAAGGCACTGTATTACAACAATATTTGTGTTTCGCGTTTCTCGGTCTGAGACTATTGTCAAGATAGATTTTGCGGGTTGTAATTTGTCCGTGTGACCTATGTGCTGCATCTCTCACGACCAATAATTTGATTCTACTGTCATCTGCCTTAAAAATACAAGGACCGACTTTCCGTGTTCCGCATATTTATATCGTCATTGTCCAATAAGATTTTAAATCGTTTTTGTTTCCTTCTGCGTAGTATTTAATTTTTTTGTATATTTTGTGCTTTTGATTTTCTTGAACACACAATGAATTATTCTGCAATGTTATTTATAATGCAGCTTCAGGTCTGCGTTATCCACTGTCTCTACATTACATACTATGGGATGCCTAACACCAGATGTCAATCATTTTCTCTCGTTCAGTTTTCGTCAACTGCCTAGAGAAAATCAGACTCAAAATACTGCAGAAATATATTAAGATGAAATTAAATTTACTATCTATACAGCACTCCGTCTTCAGGCTAGGAGTGGCCCATCGGGACCATCCTACCGCCGTGTCATCCTCAGCCGAGGATGCGGAGAGGAGGGGTCAGCACACCGCTCTCCCGGTCATTAAGATGGTTTTCTGTGACCGGAGCCGATACTATTCGGTCGACTAGCTCCTCAATTGGCATCACGAGGCTCAGTGCACCCCAAAAAATGGCAACAGCGCATGGCGGCCTGGATGGTCACCCATCCAAGTGCCGGCAACGCCCGACGGCGCTTAACTTCGGTGATCTGACGGGAACCGGTGTATCCACTGCGGCAAGGCCGTCGACCACTATGAATACTGGGTGCTCCCTTACAAACTTCTAGGACTTGAAGGGGTACTGAATTGGAACCCATGTCAGGAAAAGTGCCGGTTCCGTGCTACAGCCGTTTGAAAAGTGTTTTCTAGGTAGACATGCGACAGGGTAGTCATTGCGGCGGTGCTTACGTCGGTTCGGCTGATGTTATTTGATGTCTGTCCTACATCTCTGACCTGGTTCTAGCCTCATTCACGTGTCTGTGAATGTTAGAGCGACATAGCTGAGTACACGTTTGCAGAATACACCGACATGATCCTTCTATATGGCGAAGATCACGTTAATGGAAGAGCTGCTCTCCGCCTTCATCAAGATTCGACTCCCCTTTTCCTCTTTTCGCCATAATTACGCAATGGCTTCGAGAAAGGGGTCCGTCCACGAAGATCAGGTGGCACGAGTGGTGGTCGCTACAGGACTGACTGCACAGACACCAGATGTGACAGGGCGAGTGTAACACAGCATCATTCGTGTGCACTGAACCCGGTGGTCGCCACATTGAACCTTACTTCTAGCGGATCATAATGCTAAATTTCTAATTGAACAGCACGAAAACGATTTAACTCTTAACAACAGTGTGCGTGAAAACTAATTAAGTTACCTTGTTGTTCCTTTGGTTGTTCACAAGGGGAATCGTAAAACAAGTGATGTACTGGATCACTCCTAATAAATTACTTGTAAATGTGGCCGCGTTGTCAACGTGTTTTCAAATGTTTTGTTGCGCAGAAACGGTACGTTCGCTGACATAGGTTCCAATTGAAAATATTATCCCTCTACAAGTCCTAGAAGTCTGTAAGGGGACCTTTAGGGCACCCTGTATGTGTAAATGGCGTATGATATTATGGTTTAGGATATTCCGTAGTTCGGCTACCGAAATCGGAGAGGCTTTTTTTTATTCGGACCGTTCGGCCGCTTTTCTCTGACTAGAAAGAGTTTTACGCCTTAAAGTTCAGAGGTTTCGGAGCAGATGACGGTCACGAGTGCGTGAGGAGTGCAGCGTCGTGCTTTTTATGATGATGAAACAGGGATCGGTAACTTGATCCTCTCCAACGCCGGCCGCCGAGTTTTACGTCTCTTTGACGGACGTCACATTAACAGTGCTTCAGCCCTCACTTCGTGAATGAGGTTTTCCGGACGGGTTTGTAATTCAACTCCGAACATTTGTGCAAAGTTCGGTGATCCCAAACTTTACGCCGCCATCACTCCTCACCTTGCCCACCAAATAATGGCGGCGAAAATTGCTTCCACCAGCGGGCTTCAAACACTCCAACCACGACACGAGCGCCACTGCAGAAAAGTGAGTTGACGGCTTCGTCTGCGGTCGTATTTGGAAATGAAATTCGCCAGTTTCTCCTCTCCAGTCATTATGGCTAAGTTGAATAGTATATTTCTTTCTTGTACTTGATTTAACAGCATATTATACTCTTATTATTTAACCATCGTGCTCATGCAAATAGTATATCACGTCTTAATCTAATTCTTGAAAGAAACTTGTCAACCACAATAACAGTATGGCGTTCTATCCAAGTCGGACATCGTATTTTCTAGATCAGACAAACTTTCTAAATAAATCGTTTTCCATATCCGCAGTAGACTGTCAGATTTTTATTCAGATGAACGTTATTGCGTCATGTGTTACATTAATGACCAGTTTCGGCTTGTTGTCTTTCTCAGATGCATTGCATCGGTGAAATGTATGTCACATTTAAAAACTATCCACACACACACACACATCGAAAATACGCGTAAGTCGTCTACAACTTTGCGTACTGCAAACGAGAACACATTATGGAACAGGTCAAGTAACTGAATTTCTGATGATAAAGTGCTTTGCAAATCCTCGTTTAAGGCATTTAAAGGCACAATGTGACCTTTCACTTAGATAGATGCAAACACAGTCGTGAGGCAACTACAACTGAAAATCACCGAGGCTCTGAGCACTATGGGACTTAAAATCTGAGGTCCTCAGTCCCCTAGAACTTAGAACTACTTAAACCTAACTAAGGACATCACACACATCCATGCCCGAGGCAGGATTCGAACCTGCGACCGTAGTAGTAATACACTTTATCACGGCAGGCCAAGTAACGTTTATTAATTTCTCTATCAAATGAAACAGCGCCGACCACTGCGAATCCCCAGTAGATATCCACGATATTTCCAATGAATCATACTATCTGAAACATTTCTTCATAGAATATAGTTATATCAGGATGAAAACTTCTGAAAAACGTATGACCAAAGTGAAATAGGTGTACAAGAACGTGATGGGAAGTAAAGGTAGGAATATAATAAGACAAAAGTATAAAAACTTTAAGTAGTACAAAATCTGGAAGAATATCCGCGACACGCTATTAAGCACAAAAGAAAATGTAAAATGGTGCTACGTTGTCAACAGAAAAATTCCAACAAAATCAAGACTACACTCCATACATCAGGAACATTCCCCCCTATGTGCTACATACATTCTCATTCAGACAGAAGAACATCGATTTGTTTGTGGCATGCAGAGAACGTACGGTTGTACATCAGAAAAAAATGGCAATTACACAAAGGGCATCGCCCAACACAACAACACCATCGAGCCTTCTACATCCAGGTGAATAACTTTACCCGAAAATGAAGAAAAATGCCGTCAACTGGTTAAAGGGACATACAATATTTTAATATACTCAGAGAGGGACAGGAGTGAAGAAGATTTCTGCTTGTACTGGTTATGCAACACCACAAACTACAAAAGCTAGTAATTATTGTGAAAAACATGGATTCTTCCTCAAAAAAACTCTATTTGACAATTTATTACAGATTTCTGTACTGAAGACTTAAATTTGAATGTTTTGTAGAGTATAAAATTATTTATAAAATGAAGCTGCTTTCAAAAAGAAAAGGAATGTTGGCACTATTGCACTACAGCTGGACGTGACATCGCTTTCGGTCCATATATTTCCACAATTTCACGGTCAAACTGTGTGCAATTTAGACATTTTGTCCACAAGAATCTTACTGTCCCGCATACTTCATCTTTGTTGTACGTTTCTAGTTGCCGTGCCGCTTCAATAGCACACCCTTATGTACCCATTACCCGTATTGCTGAGAACTGTGTCTCCAGGCCACCCGGAACGTGTCCTTCAAAAAATGATTCAAATGGCTCTGAGCACTATGAGCCTTAACATATGTCATCAGTCCCCTAGAACTTAGAACTACTTAAACCTAACTAACCTAAGGACATCACACACATCCATGCTCGAGGCAGGATTCGAACCTGCGACCGTAGCGTTCGCGCGGTTCCAGACTGAAGCGCCTAGAACCGCTCGGCCACTCCGGCCGGCCCGTGTCCTTGCTTCTCACAATGCGCCACTCTTATTGTGTAATGGTCTTAACGTGGGATGACACGTGTAACTTACTTTCTGAAGTCCCTACGTACAGGATGCAAAAAAGTTCATGTGTATAAAAAATTTGACAGCATATGGTGAATATTTGAATTGGTTTTAGCATTCAGAAATTACGTCGAAGTTGTGGCCCCATACAAAGGAACTAATGACACTATCATTCCTTCAGCTTCCAACATTATCGTAACTATCCCTTTCACAATGGCTTTCCATTTATTTGTACAAGTCTGTCTTATTATCCTTTTCAGTTAAGATTATTATCTTCTGCATTTCCAAATCCATAAGTCTAACACAATAAGCAAAGAGATATTCGACAACAACGATAATTAAGTACCAGTGCATAGTAGGTACGTCCCTATCTTTACGTTGAAAACCATCCCCCATCCCTTTCTGTTTACTAGCTCTTCAATATGACATTAATTTGTATCCTTCAAGCAGTCACTTCTCTCATTTCCGCGCAATTTCGTGGCGCACCTTTTGACGTCTCGCTCTCATGGTTGGCAAAAGCTGTTTCTATTTTGATGAATCGTACTAAAGGGGCGTTCACTTACATAACTGTGTCGAAACTACTGTTTTCCTTACTAGAATTATATTCTGCAACTCTGCTTTCAGGGAACATCTAGACTATAGGTGGAATAATAAAGGAAGGAATTATCATGAATGGATAGTTATCTAACAAATATGAATGCTTTCTGCATTCGAAATAACAAATGTAGGCTGTAGCAGTTTGTGTGTGTGTGTGTGTGTGTGTGTGTGTGTGTGAACAGTTTCTGCAACAAGTATGTGAATATTCGTTTTATAAATTAAGAAGTCTCTTTCGTAATGCAGCATAATATTTACTGATAGACGCGTTTCACCGTTTACATGAAAGGCACCTTCAGTGGGTATTGTTGCAGTCGAATAATGCAGTTTTCTTTTTGGAGATGATATAGATTCGAAACGGTCCACATCTTAATATTTATACAAATAAGATGCACAAGTAACTATGCGTAACATTTTATTTATGTGTGAACTATCACGGTATATTGATAATTTTTACTTATGGACCATCTGACAGCAACTGAATAAAACACAATTTTAGTGCCATACGCGTTTCGCCTTTATTTTCTGCAAGGCACAAAAAAATTATATCACACCAAAACACACACACACACACACACACACACACACACACACACACACACACACACAAACGCATACACGAACAGATCACAAATACTTCAATAATTACACTCGAAAGTTTGGCAATAACATTCGATCTTTGGCAAAAACATTTGACAGTCGGCAACAGAAACCAAAACATAGCACTGAAACAAGCGTTCAGTTCATAGTGCTGTGGAACGTGGGGAAAAAACCGCAAATTGGCATTCAGAAGAAGAAGAACAATACCAAAAATGCAACAGGAGCGTAATATGTAAGAAATTGTACAGTCCAAAACATTATTACTTAATAGGAAATACCACCAGAACTGTTCATAACCTATAGGCACAGTGACAAAAATGTAAATTAAATAGCTAACATATGTACATATTCCAGGCCACTGGTGATGTCCTGCAGAAAATAAAGGCGAAACGCGTATGACACTAAAATTGTGTTTTATTCAGTTGCTGTCAGTCGGTCCATAAGTAAAAATTACCAATATACCGTGATATTACACGCAACTGAGGAAGACAGGACTACAAAAGTTGATTATGTGTGAACTGTTTGTAATTTACATAAGAGTCGTTTGGAACAACAAAACACTATAATTCAACAACAAAATTGACTAAAGAGCCTTTAAAGTAAAAGGCAAAACGCATTTGAAACGAAAGTAGTATATTGCAACAAGAAATATGTCTGAATTTATAGACAAGCAAATTTATCCCGCTTGTAAAAGGAAAGATAAATGTGTAAATCGAGTAGGGTTTACTTTCACATAAGTTTTACACTTCCCTTTATTCTGATTTTGTACGTAACGCTACAGTTTCCTTATTTTCTTTAATAGTTTGTGAGATGCGGCGCACGCTACCTCTTCAAGTTGTCCTCCACAATATAGTCGTGCCACCAGCAGAGGTTCGGTATTCACTCATAGGGCGAACGTGAGCTGCGCTGCTGTGTGATTGGCCAGAGCTGAGACGGGCCCAGTGGGTTGGCTGACGTAACGCCATTCTCTGTGGTGCTTCCCCTTTATCACAGAAAGACAAGGCATTTATGTCGCAAAGTCGTGTACTTCGCAACCAACCCGTTCGGCAACTCGTCTGTTGTCAGCTCTGCGTGTGACTTCCTTACGTCAACCGGCAATATAAGCCCAGCTGTGACACGTTTGCATGTCTGTAAGAGGCATCGTTGGTTGGCCCCCAGCAAAATGGAGTTCCCAACTTGATATTCCTTCGAATTTGCTCAACTGCTTTTACTGATGATACCCTTAAGAGACCTAAAACCAGCTCCACAAAATCTGGACCCATGGAAATGACGCAGCGACAGAAACATTTCCATCCAAACTCTTTCGAGCGAGAGCATTAATGTAACTATCTAAAGAAAACAGCAAGTTAAGACAGAAGGTTTTATCCATGATAATACAAATTTTCTGGGATTATGGGGACGGAGAAACAACTAAGTCGAAAGTTACGAAAGTCAAACTCGTTGCGTGATGACTCTGCCCGCGGTGTATGAGAATCTACGATTCGTTGTTTATACGAAGCGAATTATTCATCACGTACGTAGCCGCTTACATTATGCGGTAAAAAAACTCGAGTAACACGTACAAGAGTTGGACAAAGGTATGGAAACACCAGAAAACATAACACATTAACATGTGTAATGCGGTGTAGGCGATAAAGTGGCATTCAAAACAGCTTCCAGTGGTCTCGGAATGAATAAATACAGGTCTTGTATAGTTTTCAAGCGAATCCTATACTGTTTTTCTTGTAAAATAGTGGCAAGTTCTGGTAACGAGGATGGACGTGGACAGCGATCACGAACCCTTCTCTCCAAGGAAAACTACAAAAGTGCAATAATACTGAGTTCTGGTGAGACTGGTAGCCAAGGGAGATGCGGCAATTCACCCCCGTGCTCACAAAACCAGCTGTATGTACACGGACCTTGTCGCCTTGGAACACAGTCTCACCATTGGGGAACAAACACTGTACCATGGAATGGACCCGATCAATCAAAACTGTCACGCAGCCTTGTAAAGTAGCCGTATGGCCCATGGAATACTACGATCTGGCAGTCCAGATCATCACAGAACACCCACCATGTTTCACTCTTGCGACATAAACTCGGCCGGAAGTTGGAAACACTGTGGAACAAGACTCATCCATCCAAATTACCTTCTGCCATTCCACCATAGTCCACGTTTTATGCTTCGTACAAAGTCTTCTTGTTAAAGGCATTCGCATCACTCACAAGTGAGTTTCCAATTCCAGCTCGCCCTACAATTCCCTGCTTCCGGAGCTATCTTCGCGCGGGGCGAGCGATTCTAGTAGGCTCTTCAGTCCGGAACCGCGCTGCTGCTACGGTCGCAGGTTCGAATACTGCCTCGGGCGTGGCTGTGTGTGATGTCCTTAGGTTAGTTAGGTTTAAGCAGTTCTAGGTCTAGGGGACTGATGACCTCAGATGTTAAGTCCCATAGTGCTTTGAACCATTTGAACTCTCTTCGCGTTGTGTTGGTTCTGACTGTGGTGTCACCGCCAGACACCACACTTGCTAGGTGGTAGCCTTTAAATCGGCCGCGGTCCGTTAGTATACGTCGGACCCGTGTGTCGCCACTGTCAGTGATTGCAGACCGAGCGCCACCACACGGCAGGTCTAGTCTAGAGAGACTCCCTAGCACTCGCCCCAGTTGTACAGCCGACTTTGCTAGCGATGGTTCACTGTCTACATACGCTCTCATTTGCAGAGACGATAGTTAGCATAGCTTTAGCTACGTCATTTGCTACGACCTAGCAAGGCGCCATATTCAGTTATTACAATAACTTCAAGTATGTATTCTGAACAGATAATATTGTGAATCATGTACCGTCAAGAGCGACGTTCATCATTAATGGATTAAAGTTAAGTATGAAACTAATTATGTCCGCTTTCTGCATTCTCATTCCTTGTCATGTTCCAGACATGTCAGTATAGTTCTTCCCTCTTCACGCCAGCCTGTGTGAGCTAAAACGCGTGCATTTCGGCCTCCACTCGTAACACGGTGTTGGCTCTTCTGCTAACAACACTGAGAGTGTTCACAAAAGCGACATTCAGTTCCGCAGTCCTGTTATTTTTCTTCACAAATTCTCTTCATTGACCATCTGTCACTATCAGTGAACACACACCTTTCTCTGCGTTTGTGTTACGGATGATGTTTTTTCTCTTTTCTTTGTATGCGATATAAATCCTCGACACGGTGCCTCTTGAAACACCAAACGGCCATCATGAGTTTGCCTGAATCCACTTAGCTGCAATACATTGCTCTCGCAACTATACAGAACACTGCTCTAACCGCGTGTATGACGCTTGCAACGTATTGAAGACATTGCACGGATACCGTTAGAGGTCAAATACAACAGCTCAGTCTACAGGCTTGGATGGCATCTGCATTTATGTTCAAGTCTGCATTTCTCGCGGTCTTTCCATAATTTAGTGCAATCCTTGTATGCCTGCGTTATGGGGGATAGGTACAGGAAACTCCGATAAAGTTCTGTGGAAACAGCCAACTCACAAATACCGGGTTTGAGGATACAAAGTGGAAAGATCACATAGGTTTAATCGTAGGTAAATCAGATATAAATCTTTGCTTCAATTGTAGGATACCGAGAAAACGCGATCACTCTGGAAAGGAGTCTATTTACAAAATACTTTTATTCAAGTGCGTCAACGCATACCAGACAGGACTAACCAGGGATATTAAACGAATACATTGAAGGGTAGCAGGAATGGTGCAAATGGCTCTGAGCACTATGGGACTTAATATCTGAGCTCATCAGTCCGCTAGAACTTAGAACTACTTAAACCTAACTAACCTAAGGAGGAGGAGGAGATTACTGTTTAACGTCCCATCGACAACGAGGTCATTAGAGACGGAGCACAAGCTCGGATTAGGGCAGGATGGGGAAGGAAATCGGCCGTGCCCTTTCAAAGGAACCATCCCGGCATTTGCCTGAAGTTATGTAGGGAAATCACGGGAAACCTAAATCAGGATGGCTGGACGCGGAATTGAACCGTCGTCCTCCCGAATGCGAGTCCAGTGACTAACCTAAGCACATCACGCACATCGATGCCCGAGGCAGTATTCGAACCTGCGATCGTAGCGGTCGCGCGGTTCCAGACTGAGGCGCCTAGAACTGCTCGGCCACACCAGCCGGCGAGGTAGCTGGCATAATTATAGGTTTGTTTGGGTCATGGAAATAATGAAAAACCTAAACTAAATTGTGTTTGAAGACAGAACTATCCCGCAATAGCCTACTTACAAAATTTATGAACTAGTATTATGTGAATTACCTAGGAATATATCAAAGTCTGCAGTGATCGAGAACACAAAAAGACAGGCGCACAGAAGTATTTCAGCACTAGTGCTTCCCGCGCTCCGTACACGAATGTAACGAGAAGAAACCCTAACTTGTGGAACATGGGAGGCAGCCCCTGCAGTGCACTACACATTGGTTAGCAGAGTGTAATTGTAGGTGTAGATGAATACGCTGACGCGCTCAGTCCCGTATTTGAGGCTAATGTTAATACTTACCTGTCAAAGCATACAGTCGATTAATACAAGTGAAATGACTTTGGACCTGTAACGGAATAAAGATACGATTTTCGTCTCAGCGCAAACAAATGAAAACTGAAAGAATATATTCAGAGCTTTTATTTTTTCAGTCACCTTCAATCTGTTCGTTATTACAGATCTAGATTTCAGCTACGGTATAACTATCATCAGTGCGACAAAATATAAGAAACACAAAGGAATCAGAATCAGACAATACATGGCATAAAACTAAAACTAAATCTATATTACAGTCATATAGGACGGGAGACTCCATAGTATCTTACCGAACAAAGTAAGTCATACACACTCAACATGCTTGTAAGCGCACATAACATTACACGAACGTTGCACGTGCATAGCTTGGCTCAAACCAAGGCTGCTGTTTGCATATCTATGCTACCAACCGCCGGCCGCTGGTGGCCGAGCGTTTCTAGGCGCTACAGTCTGGGACCGCGTGACCGCTACGGTCGCAGGTTCGAATCCTGCCTCGGGCATGGATGTGTGTGTTGTCCTTAGGTTAGTTAGATTTAAGTAGTTCTAAGTTCTAGGGGACTTATGACCTCAGCAGTTGAGTCCCATAGTGCTCAGAGCCATTTGAACCATTTTAATGCTACCAACCACAGCTTGCGTCATAGAGGATGGCCAAGGCCCTCTATCCCGATGTTATTGGTATAAAGGGAGACGTCATCCTTTTTGACGCACGTTGTGGTTGGTTGCATAGGTATGTAATAACCAGCGTCAGTTTGAATAAAAGGCTATTTACATGCAACGGTCGTGGAATGACGCGTGCATTCACATGCCTTTTGATTCCATATGACTTACTTTGTATGGTGTGTAACTTAGACATCTAGTCCTGCATGACTTCGATATATAGATTTCCTATTATGCCATTCAGTATCTGATTCCTTGTATCTCTTATGCTTTCCAGCTCGCATGATAGCTGTACTGTAGATGAAATGTAGATCTGCAATAACCTACAGACTGAGTTGTGACTAACTGCTGAATTCTGTCCTGTTTGAATTACATCACAGTCGCTGTGCATAAAGGTTGCCCCACATCGGCACAGGCTTGTAATTGTTTTAACGACTTGTCCTGGTTAATTTAAGGGTTGGCCAGATGTCCTTCCAGTCACGACTCCGTTAACCCTAGAGACAGAATATGTATAGCCCAGTTCTTTATGTGTAGTGTTATTCATGTGAAAGTTTGCGAAAGCTTACTAAATTTTGCGAATCGTGTAACTAGGGCGGGACTTTGGAACCGTCACGGCATTCACATAAAACGACATGGGAAACCATAGGAAAACAGCACCCAGGCTGGTCGGAACACCGAGCCTCATCGTTAATTGGATCCAGAGCCGACGCATCTCCCCGTCCCGGAAGCAGTGCCTTAACATGGGCGGCATCTGGTCTAGTACATTTTTTATTTTCTCAAAATAAACTTCAGTTTCACAATTGGAATATTTAAGATGCTTCTGAATTTTTATATGAACACTCTTAAAGTGTTTTATGTAAAACAAACGTTTTCAACACTTTACATCTTTATTCTTCATGTCCACAAACACATCAATAAAAAGTTTTGCAGCAGCCCGGTTCCCAGAGCTCCTGAAGACAGACGTTGACTGCGGATATTGTATACAGCCACTGTTCCTTTGACTGTTCAGAGAAGTCACTAAACCCGCCCAAAGATGTAAACAACCATGCATGAGCAGCGCCTGTTATACGGAGCGGGTCCGACAGCCGATCAGTTCCAGTCATTCCACCAGGAAGGAGGTACACAGGTCGTGTTGTCTGTAGTTCAACCGTGCTTAGACGGTCAATACCGCGATTCGATCGCTTTCGCATTGTTGCTTTGTGCCTGGAAGGGTTCTCAAGAAGGGAAGTGTCCAGGCGTCTCGGAGTGAACCAAAACGGTTCTGTTCAGTCATGGAGGAGATGCAAGACACAGAAACTGTCGATGACATGCCTCGCTCAGGCCGTCCAAGGGCAGCTACAGCAGTGGATGACCGCTACCTACGGATTATGGCTCGAAGGAACCCTGACAGCAACGCCACCACCTTGAATAACGCTTTTCAAGCAGCCACAGGACGTCGTGTTACGACTCAAACTGTGCGCGATAGGCTGCATGACGCGCAAATGCTCTCCTGATGTCCATGGCAAGTTCCATTTCTACAACCACTACTACATGTCGAATGGACCTCTCAGGATTGGCATCACGTTCTCATCACCGATGTGTGTCGCATATACCTTCAACCAGACAATCATCTGAGACGTTTCTGGATGGTACCCTGGTCAGGCTGAACGTCTTAGACACACTGTCCAGCGAGTGTATCAAAGCAGAGGTTCCCTGTTGTTTTGGGGGTAGTATTAAGTGGGGCCGACGTACGCCGCTGGTGGTCACTGAAGGCGCCGTAACAGCTGTACGATACGTGAATGCCATCCTCCGACCGATAGTGCGACCATATCGGCAGCATATTGACGAGGCCTTCGTCTTCATGGACAACAATTTGCGCCCCCATCGTGCACATCTTGTGAATGACTTCCTTCTGGATAACGACATCGCTCGACTAGAGTGGCCAGCGTGTTCCTCAGACATGAACTCTGTCGAACATGCCTGGGATAGATTGAAAAGGGCTGTTTGTGGACGACGTGACCCACCAACAACTCTGAGGGACCTACGCCGAATCGCCGTTGAGGAGTGGGACAACCTGTACCAACAGTGCCCTCATGAACTTGTGGATAGTATGCCACGACCAATACAGGCATGAATCAATAAAAGAAGACGTGCTACTGGGTATTAGCAGTGTAGCAGTGTGTACAGCAATCTGGACCACCACCTCTCAAGGTCTCGCTGTGTGGTGGTACAACATGAAGTGTGTGTGGTTTTCATGAGCAATAAAAAGGGCAGAAGTGATGTTTATGTTGATCTCTATTGCAATTTTCTGTACAAGTTCCGGAACTCTCGAAACCGAGATGATGCAAAACTTTCTTTGATGTGTGTATTTGCAGGCCTCTGCCACTAGAGAGCTCCCAATTGTAGCTTTAATATGGCGGCGTACGACGTAACTATTACGGTGAGTGAGAAACAGCGTTCTGTAATCGAGTTTCAAATTCGAAGAGTTCGTCCACAGATGGAGCATACTCTTCTTCACCACAATAATGCCAGACCACACACCGAGCGCTATGGCATCTGCAACAACCCGACGTCTTGGGTCCGCTGTCATCGATGACCCTCCATACTGTCCCGACTTGGCCCCTTCTGATTTTCATCTGTTTCCAAAACTTAAAGAACGCCTTCGAGTTTTTTCATTTTGATAGTGATGAACCGGAGCAAGCAGAGGTGAGGTTGTGGCTCCGACGAATACGCTAGAATTTCTACACTGATGGTATCAAGAAACTGGTCTCTCCTTGAGAGAAATGTGTTCTTCGCCGAGGTGACTATGTTGAGAAATAAATATGTAGACATGAAACATAAGGGTGTAGTATGTTAATAAGGTGTGTTTTATTGAAAAATCTGTAACAGTTTTCCCCACAAAAAATTTTAGAGGCGTTAGTTTTAGGTGGTTCTCACATTTTACTTAAACTTTTTCGATAGTTTAATCTGTAACATTCGAAAGTTCAATACCGGCTTAGCAGGTGTGTGTACCTTGATCAATGAAGTATAACGCACTGACATATCGAAAAATACAAAGAGTACGCGACAATTATAACCACATTGTAGTTAATCACGATTCTGTAGAGAGTCATGTTGGTGCCCTAGCTGTACAAAAGTATCTTCCATACGAGAGTCTGTGCGGCGGTCAGATTATGATATATCTGTACGATACACCTGTGTGAAATTTGGAATTTCATCTTTCCTTTTGGTGTTTTCTGTTGCCACACCGGACTTGTCGACGAGTGGCTGAACAGGAGCCTTCGACCCGCTTAGCGATTTTACATTGGGTCAGAATCTCGAAGACACTCCCGACAGAGCACGAGCCTGCCTGTGTCGAATTCCGACATGTGCTGGTAGGCTTTTCTCCTTGTTACACGAGGCACAAAAGGATCTGCTCACACCAAGAACCGCTGTTCAAACGAGATTTCTGAGTGAGGAACCCGACGTCTAATCTTTACTTTTATAAAGCGTGTAAATGGTGCTGTACCCAGGATGTGCGTTTGCGATGAATGCTTATCATATGCAATTCCAAGCATGAAAATTTGACTTTCGGTTTCGTGATGTTATAGTTTTAAAGATCAGTAGTCTAGCTTCTTTTCTACAGTTCACTACAAACTATGTTGCACTTCAGACGTTTTAATTCTGGGACAGTGTCTGATATTAGTTGGCGGATTTTATCGTAGCGATGCTTATTTGCCAAATTTAATTTTTTCATTTGCTGCTCAGCTGTCAAGTTATCAGTCCAGAAACGACCAGCCTTGACACCATAATGGTAATGCACACTGCTGGGAAAAAATGCAATGCCCTCGAGAACAATATTATTTTCCAGAACGAAATTTTCACTCTGCAGCGGAGTGTGCGCTGTTACGAAACTTCCTGGCAGATTAAAACTGTGTAAGGCAGGGGTCAACACCCGAAGCCTGCTGGCCATCCCGCCGCCATGCTCAAGCAACGTGTTCGAGGATCGAAGGATCAGGAAGAGGATGTAGCGGGTTTGTCTATGTTGTTTTATTTATTTATTTAATTTTTCTAACATTTTTAATTTTTTTATTTTTTTGTGTAGTATTTATGGATTTAATTTTGTTTCATTACAAAAAAGATCTACAACTGCCGTAGCAGAGCGTCCGAGTCGTCTTCTCGTCTGTTTGGAGGGGTTCCCCACTATTCCGTCCGCAGAGGATCAATATGTTCGAGGATTCTTCTTAATCTTCAGCGTCTCATACCCGGAACGTCCCAGTGAGCAGAAGGATCCGCAAATAATGAACCTAAATAATTTGCGAAACGGGTTTTGTAGTTCGGGTGGCAGCTGAAAGCTGCACGTGTCGTCATCAGTAGGGACCAATAGTCGAGTGTGCGTTTGTGCGCATCGTAAAA
Organism: Schistocerca serialis cubense; assembly: GCF_023864345.2. Classification (NCBI taxonomy): domain Eukaryota; kingdom Metazoa; phylum Arthropoda; class Insecta; order Orthoptera; family Acrididae; genus Schistocerca; species Schistocerca serialis. The sequence goes on from NC_064643.1 coordinate 440,365,139, forward strand.
TATGTAGTAAAGGGCCATGCGTTTTAGCCAGTTAACGGCGTTCGTCCTGGTTGAAGGAAAGGGGGCGCAATATATTATCAGGGGAGATAGACTCCAGCAATCGCCGCGAGAGTAATGTCAGCATGCGCTGCGTCAGTAGCCAGCACTTGCTGGTCGCGGCACAAGTCAGACGGTGTGCATCCGAGTGAACGACTGAGCATGTCGGACTCAAGGGGTCGTCCGTCAGATGAATGGAATGTAGCCTCTGACGAGTAGCGAACTTCCCATTCACAACCACGTACCACAATGAACGCACCGTCGTTGGTAGAAAAGGCGTGTGTACCGCTCGCCACACCGTGTTCCAGGCAACTTCAGGATGTCTGTGAGCGACCGTAGTTATAGGTTGCTGCTGTTGCTAGAGGCGATAATAGTCTTTCGTGCCGGGCATCCGTGTCGTCGGAAGTTCTGACCGTAAGTAGTTGAAGTCAATCAAGCTCTGATGCGAGAGAGTGCTGGTGAAATGTGTCCAACAGGAACTGGGGGACACAGAGACTGTGGTGCTACTTCCGCTATCTGGGTGCCCGTCAGAGTGGCGTAGGCAGAGGTCCACGTGCGACGCATAGTGTTGAGATAAAGCGATCGCGCACGGTTATATACATTAATTAAACCGATACCGCCCGCCCGCTGTAGCAGTGTCAGGGTGGCGTATCGGAATTTAAAAACAAGGCCGGTGCTTACTAAATGTCCGTATGCTGCTTGAAATCTGTCGGCCATCGTAGCCGTCAAGGGAAGGACATGCGTAAAACAGTTCAGTGTTGAGACAAGATAGGTGTTGACATAACGTGTTTTGAGGAGCGTACCCAAGCGACGTAATTTGTTGTCCTGCTGCAGAGCACGTGTCTGGTGTAGGAGCCGGCGGTACGTAGCCGGCTGTAGATTTGCACTCCTAAACACTTGAGTACGGGCACCTTGTCAAAGGGCACCGTCGTTGCGTGGGAAAGGCCCCCTCCGACATCCATGTATTTTGTCTTCTTCACGTTGATGACGCTCCCAGCGACCACCCCGTACTGGCGTAGCCATTGAAGCGCCATATGCATTTCATCCTCTGATCTGGCCAGGAACACCACATCATCGGCGAATGCACCACAACGAAAGGTCACGTCCCGCGTGGAAATGCCTGTTAATCGCTGCCGTAGACCATGTAAAGCTCGTTCAAGCGCTGCCGCAAGGGACACCCTGGTCGCACGGACCGTCCAACAACAATGTGACCAGACTGATAACCGTTGACCATCATGCGGGAGCGCGCTCCGTGGACAGTCGAAGGACCGCCTACGCAGACTCTGGAGAGAGGCCCATGTGTTGCAAAACTGCGCGTAAGAATCCGTGGTCGACGCGGTCGAATGCGTGGTCAAAATCTACGAGAAAAGGGCGCCTTGTATTTTGCAGGCCGCCGTCAAAGCAATTACGTCGCGGTATGTTCCTAACGCTGTATGAATGTTGCTGGCACCACCTAAACATGTCTGATCGGTGTGGATGGCTTTCCGGATAGCAATGTGGAGACGCACGCGGCGGATGCGGGCGAAGATCTTGTAGTCGTTGTTGAGGAGTGTGAGTGGGCGAAAGTCCTGCCATCTACAACCACCATTCGGTTTCGGTACTGGGATCAAGATGGCGTCTGTGAATTCTGTGAGGACAGTGAAATCAGGGCGGATCAGGTCTTGAAACATTTGGAGCCACTTGTCGCCAATAAGGTCGTAAAAAGTGCGGTAGAATTCTAGGGGTAAACCGCCCGGTCAAGGCGACTTGTTCGGTGCTCCACGTGCCAAGGCCGATGTCAGCTCATCGGATGTAATGGGCAACAGCAGACTATCATTGGGTGCCACGTCCCTAGCGGCGGGAAAATCGTGCAATAGCTCATCATAATCACGTACGTTTCGCGGATCTTCCATGTACAAGGTCCGATAGTGTCGGGCGAACGTGTGCGCTATGTCCGTTTGCGTCACTGCGCGGCCGCCCTCCTCTGTGTTTACCGCCGTAATGACGTTTGCGGTGGCGCCTCTCGCGCACAATGTGATAGACTGATGCCGTTTCGTGTGAGATGCAGTTTTGCACTCGCGCACGGATGCGGAAACCTTCTAGCTGCTCTGCCCCGATGCGAAGTAGACGAGCTTCGATGCGTTGTACGGACATCTGACGTTCGGAAGAGGGCGGTTGCATCGCCAGCTCATGTAACGCTGTATAGTAAAATTCCGATGTTGTTCTTTGCCATTTCGACCTGTCACGCCCGTAGGCCATCAGGGTCTTTCGGAGTGCAGGTTTGACACATCCCAGCCACCACAGCAACGTGGAAGCATACATGGGCAGGCGCCTGAAACAACGACGCTACTTGTCAGTAACTGCTTGCCGACATGCTTCCTCGCGAAGGAGGGAGACGTTCAGCGTCCACGGGCCTCTGCTGGTCTTGTGAGTCGTCAGGGTAAGGTGATAGTGCAGATGAGATTATCCGTGTAGGCCGTCGGCCAGAGTTCTGCATCACGGGTTGCTGTGCGGAGGGCACGCGACACGTATATCCGGACCAGACGACTGGCAGAGTGGCTGGTAAAGTGCGTATATCCATGCAGGTTCCCATGTTGTAATACCCATGTGTCGTGGAGCGCGAGGTCACGTGTCAATTCTTGTAGAGCCGGGCATGGTACGTAATGCTGTACCTGGTCCTCGAGCCGCAGAACACTGTTAAAATCGCCGCCAACTATGTAATGGTCCGTATTTCCTTGCAAAAGTGGGGCTATCTCCTCCGAATAGAAGACACGCTTGTCACCACGGTGCGAATTACCGGAGGGAACGTAGACGTTAATGAGGCGGACTGTGCCGAGTGTGCCGTCCGAGGTGGCCGAGCGGTTCTAGGCGCTACAGTCTGGAACCGCGCGACCGCTACGGTCGCAGGTTCGAATCCTGCCTCGGGCATGGGTGTGTGTTACGTCCTTAGGTTGGTTAGGTTTAAGTAGTTCTAAGTTCTATGGGACTGATGACCACAGAAGTTAAGTCCCATAGTGCTCAGAGCCATTTTTTTATGTCAAGTGTGAAAGCGATGCCTCACCCGTTCGGCAAGTATGTCACGTCCGTCGCGTCTATGCCATCTCGGAGAAGGATGGCCGTTCCTCCTGCGCCATCACAAGAGGGTAGGCTGTAGGTGGTGTAGCTGTATAGATCTAAACGCAGATCGGGACGGACCTCCTGGAGAAGGGCAACGTCCAAGTTTGCCGCTCTGATCATGTCGTGTAACATGCGGGTCTTGACAGTGGAGTGGACACCATTGACATTGCCTGTTCCCACACAGTATGACTGAGACATATCAAGTGGCTGAGGTAGTGTGCTGGTGCAAGCCCACGGTGATCTATCGCACCACACAGCCATCTAGCCGCATGCTGTGCATTACTGTGCCGTATGATCCCCTGACTGGCAGAGCCCTCCGGGCTCAATGTCAGCCATGGGCTCTGGTGGAGGTATCGATGTTTGCTGTGTATCATCGGCCTCCATATCGTCTGCCCAAGAAAGGAATGTGATGTCAGTGGTGGCTGACCGCCTTCACAGGAGCCCACATTTTGGGAGTCAACGCAATTCGCCTCGTTTTCAGGGCCATCAGATGTAGGAGAGTGTTCCTTATTTTCAGGCGCCTTCTGGTGAATGATGCCACTGGAGTCCGTTGCAACTGTAGACGAGTCAACGAAGTCGATGTCTTCCGCCGGATTCACCTCCCTGTCCCGGACTTCAACTGACAATCGCCTCTTCTTGTGTCGCTTGGGTGATTTTTGCTTGTGGGTCCGAGATTCGGCAACCACTGGAGGGCGGGGCTCGACACGGTCTCGGTCACCAGGAATCCCAGTGTCCGATCCCGACAGTGACGACGGCTGGGTAACCACGACGCTGCGATGGGCAGAGGCTGTAGGAACCTCTGCACCGTTTGACTGCGGCGGCGTCGTCGGCGCTGACTCTCCAACGGAGCTCGCAGCGGCTTGAGAAGGTAGCAAGTTTTGATCATCCATCACATCATGTGGTGCCCCCTCCACATACGTTAGCGGGAGAGAAGTCATCGTGGATCGTTGGATAAGTTCATTGCGGAGAAACTGAACGAGGCGGCGCTGCAGACACTCAGGTCTAACATGGCCCTCCTGGCCGCAACCCGAGCAGGTCCTCGGTTGTCCATCATATATAACAATTGCGCGGTAGCCACCAACGAAAACATATGATGGAACGTGCTTCTTAAGTTCTATGTGCACTTGTCGTACCCCGTTAAGAATATGGTAAGATTCTCCTCTGTGTGGCTCATAACTGCGCATCAACGACAAGGTTGGCAGGAACTTCGAACGGTAGTTCAAAGATGCGCGCAGTACGCACCCCCAAACCAGCATGGTCAACTCCTACCACGCTCACATTACCGTCTGCGTGACAGAAGCGAAAGCCGTTTGCAGATCGTTGGAGTAGTCTGTCGCAAGCCGCTTCGTCAATCAGATTGAGGTACACTGTGCTGGATACAATAGACAAATGAATGCCTATCAGTTCTTGCGGTTCTATGTGCATGATGTTTAGAAGAAACCGTTCAATTTCATGGGCCTTCGGTCTCGTGTACGATACCTTGAACGTCAGTTTTATTGTAGTTTGTCGATATGAAAACGCGATGGCGGGTCGGTACAGGTACCATAAGGCAATACAACGACGCGACCGCGTTCTAGCGGGTAAACAACACCTGCGGAGCGCTGCCCGGCGCGCAGAGCCCGTCCGCATGGTATCGCAGTTGAAAGCCGACTTGACCCCTCTTAGCGATTTTACATTGGGTCAGAATCTCGAAGACACTCCCGACAGAGCACGAGCCTGCCTGTGTTGAATTCCGACATGTGCTGGTAGGCTTTTCTCCTTGTTACACGAGGCACAAAAGGATCTGCTCACACCAAGAACCGCTGTTCAAACGAGATTTCTGAGTGAGGAACCCGACGTCTAATCTTTACTTTTATAAAGCGTGTAAATGGTGCTGTTCCCAGGATGTGCGTTTGTGATGAATGCTTATCATATCCAATTCCAAGCATGAAAATTTGACTTTCGGTTTCGTGATGTTAGGCGGATTTTATCGTAGCGATGCTCATTTGCCAAATTTAATTTTTTCATTTGCTGGTCAGCTGTCAAGTTATCAGTCCAGAAACGACCAGCCTTGACACCATAATGGTAATGCACACTGCCGGGAAAAAATGCAATGCCCTCGAGAACTACATTATTTTCCAGAATGAAATTTTCACTCTGCAGCGGAGTGTGCGCTGTTATGAAACTTCCTGGCAGATTAAAACTGTGTGCTGGACCGAGACTCGAACTCGGGACCTTTGCCCTTCGCGGGTAAGTGCTCTACCATCTGAGCTACCCAAGCGCGACCCAAGACCCGTTTTATTGACAGGTGATTTGACTGCTAGTTCATTATTGTAGGAGAATATGATAACAAACTCAAACCAAACGAAACAGGCCGGCCGCTGTGACCGAGCGGTTCCCGGCACTTCAGTCTGGAACCGCGCTGCTGCTACGGTTGCAGGTTCGAATCCTGCCTCGGGCATAGATGTGTGTGATGTCCTTAGGTTAGTTAGGTTTAAGTAGTTCTAAGTCTATGGCACTGATGACCTCAGATGTTAAGTCTCATAGTGCTTAGTGCCATTTGAACCGTATTTTGAAATGAAACAGACATGTCACAGTAAAGATACCCAAACAGCCGCATCGGTACACGGTGTACCTTCTGTGGCGGTAACATAAGCGTGTTTTCGCACGCAGTCGGTCATAAAGGTGCCGTATGACATACTGCGATAGACTGTCTCATGCAACTTGCGCCTTTTATTGCAATTCGGCAATGGTTCTTGCAGGCCCTGGACAACCAGTAAGTTCCTGCCTCATCGAGTCCCATAAGTAACGAGCGAGAAATCTGGTGATCCTGCTGGCCTGGGCAGTTGTTGTACACTACTAAGAGCACATAGCGTCACAGCAGCCGTATGTTGATATGCGTTGTCCTGGTGAAAGATCACACACCACCATTCTGCCGAAAAGTTGCAGTAGCATGGGGATAACAGCCTGTGCAATGTAGCGGATACTATTTACCTTACCTGCAGAAATATCAAATGTGACCACGAATTGTAACTGATGAACCATGCATGATGCCTGGTATGGGACCTATGCATCATGGAAGGAAGCACTCTGGAATAGGCAGCTCACCAGGTTTACGGCATATGAGTCTACGTCCATCACTGGCATACAGACAGAATCTACGTACACCACTGAAGACAGAGCGCCATGGCACTCTCCGGTAACTCTTTCGTGACACTAGAGTAGCTATGGTTGGTGGTGTCGTGGTGTTAGTAGCTTGCCCAGAGGCACACATCTTAATCGTGCTGCAAGCAGAAGGTTCTCAATGGTCCCTGACGTGTAACATGTCCCGGATATCATCCCTGTCGGCCAATACTGCTCTTGCACAGTGAATCTATCTTGACGTCTTTCTGTATTACGCGGATGTCCAGAAACTGGTCTACAGGTGTGGAAATGTTCCATAGATCTCTGTTGAAACCCGTGGCACACCACCGATGTATTGTGCCTAGTACGTGCAGCAATCCATCGATACATCCATCCATATTCCCTTAGGCCCACAACACGACGTTATTGAAGTGGGTGAAGCTGTTCACCGGGAGTAAGTACCCGCTGGTGGGGCATAGTTGTACGCTAGAATGAATGTTGAGAACACTGTACACTGCTCACCGCTAAACTCAGCACTACTGCTGCCTGCAGAATCAGCACAGAAGGTGCACAGACAGGCCTTCTGAGCTCCACATGATAGCCGATGACAATGACATATGAACCACTAATACTACAACCCCTCAGCATGCATATATAATATCCTTGTACCACTCGACACAGTCTTCAAGTGTTTCGTGTTTTTTCCCGGGAACGGAAATAAAATAATTTCATATAAGTGGAAACATAAACTTTATTCAACTGAGCCATGCACGGCTCGTGTTCATCCCATTAATTGTTTCTCATCTTCTATTACGGTAGTGCCGCCTCGTTTTCTTATTCCATTTACTGGCGTCACTAAATTCCTGCCTGACTTGCCCGTGAGTGGCAGCAGCAGCGCTTAGCGATAAGCACACTGTCGTATCATCTCTGGAGCGACTGATGGTATTCCCGGGTCGTTGTGCGTCGGGCAGTCAGCGAGTGGGAAATGCACCAGCAGTGCAGTCGCGACGGAGCAGCAGTCGCGGACGGACCAGCAGTCCAGTCAGTCGGTTGGCGTAGAGCAGCAAGCAGGCCCCTATCGTGCGGAGTCGGGCTGGAGCCGCTGGCGGCGTGCACGCGCGGTTGGAGTTTGAGGTGCTGCTGGCGAGTGCTATGAAGTTCGTCGCCCACCGATCTTGAACATGAAAATTGAGTCCTCACTTAACTTACTGTCGAGCCTCAGTTATTTGTATTTCTTCGTTTAATCTTGGTTGTCGCTTTTGGGACATACCCCCGAGCGACAATGTGTGTGTATTTAAGTCGGCTAAGATTGCAGCCGTCTTCCTGCGAAATGTAACTTAATTTATTCCCTATTGTGGAAGATCACCAGCGGTATCTTCTGCCTTGTGACCGTTGATGTTCTGGTTACCTGCCCTGGTCGTTGACGTACTTTAAGGCAGTGTATTTTCCTCGTCATTTTGTTGCTGTCCAGCGTGGCGTGTAGTTCGACAGCTGAGGTGTTGTTGGTCGTTGTGGGTGCCAATATTCTGTGTGTTGTGTATTGAAATCTTGTGGTCGTTTTGCTGGTTGCATGGAGCGGAACTGATTTGCTTGATTGGTCGGTCGGCCGTCTGTCGGTTGGGTTGCCTCTGGATTAAGAAGTCATTGCACAGGCTGCCTGTCTCACCTAAATGGGCATTAGTGTTGCAATCCCAGGCCGACCCTTGGAAACTTCTGAGCGCCGTTACTTGTGTGTTATGTAGTAATTTCCCTGTTTGGATTTTAGTTATTTGGTTGATGTGTGGCTTTCAGCCGAGTATCAACCCCTTAAGGCATGAGATTGTTATATTTTTATATGGGGCCTTAAGCCGAATTTTACTGGAGAGGTTTTAAGATAAGGCCTTCTGCCTTTTAGATTGATACTCTTTCTAGGCTTTAAGCCGTTAAACATATTTTGTTAATATGTGGCCTTCAGTCGAGTATTAATATCTCTTAAATTAATGTCTTGCCCTTAAGGCATGAGATTGTTATTCTTTATTTTATATGAAATGTTTCAAGATATGGCCTTCTGCCCTTTAAAATTGAAACTCTTCCTCTAGGGCTTAAGCCGTTAACTTATTTGTTGTTGAGCGGCCTTAGCCGAGTTTTAATATCTCTTAAATTAATCTTCTTCTCTTAAGGCATAAGACTGTTATGCTTTTGAATAGGGCCTTCAGCCTAATTTACATGAAATGTTTTAAAATGAGGCCTTCTGATTTTTTATTGAAAATCCTCGTATTGCTTAATATGCGACCTCCACCCTAGTTCCATTAAAATTAAATTGCTAAGGCCTTCAACCAATTAGATTGAAGATTTAGAAAAATATTCTTGGGTGAAACCTCCAGAAAAACCTTGTATTTCAATTTTGCTTAAGCCTTGTGTCTTGGATTTTGAATGTGGCCTTCAGCCGATCTAAAGTTAATCGAAGGAGGTCGATTAAAGTTTTGAGTGTTTTGCATCCTTGTTGTAATATTGTGTGTTGATAAATAAAGTTTGTATGTTGAGTGCAACTGACAGTAACTCATTTTGGCCCCTTTTCACAACCTAATCCACTCTGTCCTGCTAACCCAGGCATTTCACCAACATTATGAACAGTTGAACTGTGTAGAAGTCAGGCCTCGATGAACATATGGTGGCTACGAGGAGATCTAACGTTGCCACACTGCATCCTTCATCGTTGTACAGATGCAAGAGGTTGGCGTGATGGTATGGGGGCCACTGGGTACACAACACTATCACTCTGTTGATTTGGACAGCTGCGGGCACAGGTCTGACGAGTTAAAGCCAGTGGCTGTGAACTGTAGCAGTTCTCCATGAAAATCTTTCACGAAGGTCACGTACACCTCATTGTGCCCATATTATTGTAAACTACCTTCAAGTACATCATATTCCGTCGTTGCTCTGACCAGCATACTGTCTAGCTCACTCACCCAATGAAGACAATTTGGTCACGGGCTGCTCAGACACTAGCATTCCACTATTCGCCAGCCATTACAATTGATAAGTTTTGGCATAGACTAAGTACCACGAAATGACGTCTTCATGATTCAAGCTTTTCGACCTGATGCACAGCAGGGTTACAGACCCTGCGCTGCCATAGGAGCAACTTCGTATACTAAATTTCTTCTCTGCAGATTTAACTATGTATTCTTCCTTCTACACCGTATACACGTATCTTAGGAGTCTCTTCCCTGGCGTACAAGAGGGGTGGTGAAGCCATGTCCAGTCTCCTGAAAACGAGAGAGTTGCTAATTAAATTTAATTTACATATCGTATTGCTTGTAAAGTTACGAATCTAACGATATCGGTCACGGACTGGTCAAATTATTAATTCGAAAGTTGACGAATAAATGACATTAAATCAGTTTTCCACTAAATTAGTTTTCTACAGAAATCTGAGAGAACCGATGACTTGCCTGAATAGAAAATTATGGACTGATGGAGCGGAGAAATTTCAGGACCGCAGATTAATTTTTGCTGATAAATCGTAAGCTGGCGACTGACACGAGAGAACGATTTGCTGAAGAAAATATTTATCATTTAAAATTCAACATACTTTTGCCGTCACAACTACTGAAACATAACAGTAATGATCTGACACATAAACTGAATCAGTGCTTGACTGAACTACCGTTCTTCGAAGAAGAATCACTCTTGGTGATTAAAAGGAGACTAATGGGAGAGATTCTTCAATACTAGCAAACGAGCATAAACTCCCTTAATGATCGTGATTCTGTTATGCAAGCGTTGTCTGTTTGTCCTAGATCTGACTATCCTACTTTGCGCACGCTGTACAAAACATACGCTTGTGTACTTGAATCTTTTGCTACAGTAGAAAGAAATTTTTCAACATTGCGGCGTACAAACACATGGCTGAGGTCGACAGTGAAGGAGGATCGACTTAACGGCTTAGCTCTGTTGAACACTCACCCTGACATGGATTGTCCTATTGGCGATGGAATTAAACAATTTGCCAGGAAGAATAGCCGCATAGAATTCATCTTTTAAGGAAGAGAACCACAATTGTAACATCTTTATATCAGAAGATGGCATTGTCTTGGATATGTGTATAATCAATTTAAATAAAACTTTCTTAAGCTTTGCATGTGACTTAATTATTTTTTATTACGGTAAAAGTAAAGGTAGCTCAAGATATCTTTGGCGGCCCCTCCTTCAGGTCTCTCTGTATCTGCCACTGTCTCTGTCTTGGTATCTTTCAAACGCAGATCTCATCACTGTTAACTATTTTTCCTTTGGTTACAAGCTATAAAGTTTTCTGTCGATTTTCTGTTAGCATAGTCCTTCATAGGGGCTAGACGACTTTTTCGTATTTCATTCCTTATTTTATTGGTTCGTCTTCACTTGCAGCAAGACATTATCATGTCCCGTAATTTCTTTAACTGTCAGTGGATCGATCTGTGGTAAAATGTAACAGGCTAGCTCACACACACACACACACACACACACACACACACACACACACACCCTATATATGACTTGTGTACCAGATCTGTCTCTTTACTGGTCTGTAGCATTCCCCTGTTAGCCTATATCGCTCATTTTATTTAGCAGCTGGAACCCCCTGCTGGGCGAGAAGAAGCCCCTATCACCACGCTCGAGACGATAGAAGATTGGCGCATGAGCTTAATTTTCCAGCTAATAGTGAATCAGCGGCAGATAGTTCTTTAACTTCGTTTCGTATCACGTTTCATCCAATTTCAGTACACAACAGCTACAAACACACAATAAGAAAACTACCTTATTTGGTGCCTTCCTGGTGTACAATTCTGGTAGCCAGAAAGTAAAAACATTTTAAGATTAATGTTGAGAGAAATGTAAAATTTGAGGAGACTGGTGAGCTTGAATGGAGTACCACTAGCAAAAATAAGCGAGGAATACATTTAGTGGACATAAAAACAGCATAGTTTCTAATAAATCCTGTAACTGTAGCATAGATTCCCAAATTAAAGCTTTTGTTTTATACGTTGCGTTGTAACTTTTTATTTATCGAGATAAGATACACTTGTCAGGTATTGTTGTCTGAAATGTGTGTAGTAAACACTGAGGGACTAAGTAAGTAGGTCCAGTAGTGTTTACCGCATCTACGCCTTCCTGACATGACATTATATGACTGGGGCCATAAATGTTCGCTCGGAAAAATTATTTATGATAGAAATATAGACTGAAGTATTTGTTTGAATGGACTCAGTGAAGGATAGGATGAATATGTCACTATCAGTTAGCAACCTAATGGGAACAGTGCCATTACACATAGGAGCTCGTGGACCGTGAAGCTACAGCGCTACCAAGTGACCGGTTCATTGTTGGGTGGTATCGCCTACGCAGCTGGTTCCTGCAATGCCTCTCTACAGTCAAAGACTCTCAGACATTTGGGCAGTGTGTTGCGCTTCAACATTGCTCTAATAGAGACAGGAAACAGAGTACAATAGCCGCCAGCAAATTTAAAGCCCCAGCTGATGTCGATTAGATGTGACTTGTTTGTTAATGCAATATGTCTTCCAAGATAATGTAGTCGCCACCCGCTGCCCAATTCTAAACCACACTGCATTCTTGAGAAGAGTTCTTTTAACAATAATCCCAGTTTGCCACGAAGTTCTAACGGTTTACAGCAAGGAAAGCGAGACTGAAACTGCAAAGGAAGAGACAGTCAGTGTAAGTATTTTATATTCGTCTTTGCAACTAGAAGTAAATGCGTGTTTTTGTCACAAACGTGTTTCATTTCATTGAAATAAAATATCATCAGTGGTCTGTAGTAAGACATACGAGGTACCTTCAATAAGTAATGCAATACACCGTATTATTCCCCACTCTATTTTTCAACATAATCTCTGTTCAATGCAACAGCCTTACGGCATCTTACTGGAGGCCTGTATGCCGATAATGGTAGCAGTCTTCTGGACGCCGTCGGAACAGACCATTGTCTAGGTACTGCTTTCGGCAGAGGGGTCCTTCATTGGACCAAACAGAAAGAAGTCGGAAGGTGCGAAATCCGGGCTGTAGGGTGTGTGAGAAAGAAAAGTCCAGTAAAGTGTATCAGCGCTATCGACAGAGACGTCTAGTTGTGCAGCGAGGTTGATCACTTCGAATGAGTTTCCGCACGTTCCAACATTGCAGGAGCCACAGGCGTGTCTGGCCAGTCGGCCTGTGGGAGGTCAGTCAGGTTCGGTGGCCTTGTTGCTATCGTGACAGACGACTCTCCGTGCTTTTGGTCACTGCCAGGTCTCTGTAGACATTCTGCAAACGACTACGAATATCTGCGATGCTCTGGTTTTCCACCAAAAGAAACTCCATGACAGCTCACTGCTCGGAGCGCACCTTCGTTGAAGTTGCCACTTTAATGGCTACGTATAGAGCCGCCATTCATAGGAACTTTACGAAACTATATAGGCTAAAGGGAGAGTATTCCACGATGTCCCAAAGCAAATTCCGCATTTTTTTCAACCGAAATTAACCGAGGAAAAATTTGTTGCATTACTTATTGAACACCCCTCGTATTTACATCTTCAATTTTTTGGTCCTGTCCTCCTCAGTTGCGCGTAATACTACGGTGTGTTGATGATTTTCACTTATGGACCGTCTGACAGCTACTATGAAAAGGTTAAAACAAAAGTTAACAAACAACAACGTATTAATAACAAGAGCAGACAAGGGAAATGTAACAGTACTCATGGATAAAGAGCAATACATCACAAAAACCAAGGAATACATAAACACCAACGCAATACAAAAACTGAAGTCAGATCCAACTACACGATTCCAGGCAAATGTGAAACGAACACTGAAAAACATTGAACACACACTCACAGACAAACAAAAATACTACTTAACACAGAAAAACCCACAAGCACCAACACTCCGCAGTCAACCGAAAGTACATAAAGACGGAATGCCAATGAGACCTGTTATCAACTTCAAGAAAGCCCCAACATACCGCATAGCCAAACACCTCCAAAAGTTAGTTACAAAACACTATAAAGTAGAAAACAACAGAACAGTGATAAACACAGGAAACCTAATAGAAAATATACAGAACATACAGGTACCACACACAGCATCACTGATTTCATTCGATATAGAAAATATGTATACCTCCATCCCTATCACAGAAATAATAGAAATCATAGAACAAAATCTCTCATCCCACAGCAACCTCACCACAGACACAATAAAAGAAATAACAGATATGCTCAGACTGACAACTGAACAAAACTACTTTCAGTTTGAGGAAGAGTATTATCTACAAACTGATGGACTGCCCATGGGATCCCCAATATCAGGAACACTAGCAAACATTTTCATCAGTCACCTTGAAAATCAGATATTTGATAAGATAACCACAAATGAAAGTTTCAAAATCATATATTGGTATAGATACGTGGATGACATTATTTGTTTGGTAGACGAGCCAAGTGAAAAAATAGATGAACTCCATTCAGAAATAAACAAAGCTCATAAGAACATAAAATTCACACTTGAAAAAGAAAATCAAATAAATTTTCTTGACATTACAATTAAAAAAGAAAATGGAAAACATACATTTAACATCTTTAGAAAACCAACAGCCACGGACACAATAATACATTCCACATCCAACCACCCCCAAAGCCAGAAATTTGCAGCACTAAGACACATGTTACATAGATTAAACAGAATCCCACTCAGTAAGAGAAACTATGAACAAGAAATGAACACGATCATACAAATAGCTAGGAACAACGGGTATGACACACATGTGGTACACAGGCTCAATCAAAAAATAAAAACACAAATAAAAAACAAACACAACATTTCCACAATACAAAAGAACTCACAAGCTGAAAACTTACAAACACACTCAACAAACACACACAATGACAACACCACACAGAAAAGAACCAGATGGTACACCATGACCTACACACATAAACTAACACACAGAGTTGCAAACATCCTAAAGAGACAGGGCTTCAAAATAGCATATAAGCCTGGGCAAACCCTTCAATCACACCTAAGCCAGCCAGCTACCAAGAGGGACAAATTCCAACAATCAGGAATATATAAACTTGAATGTCAAAGTTGTGATGCAGTATACATAGGCATGACGTGCAGGAATTTTGAAACAAGATACAAAGAACATATCAGATGTTGGAAGTATGAAACAAACCATTCCACATTTGCAGAGCATTTAAAACACTACAACCATCATCCTACAAACATGGAACAAGAAATGAAAATAATGAGAATAAGCAACCATGACAAACATCTTATACAAATGCAAGAAAACTTCCACATCCAGAAAGCCATAGCAGAAAACAAACATGTGATAAATGAACAAACACACATCAGCACAGGCTCCTTACTACACTTAATAAAGGAAATGATAACATAAAAAAAGTATATACCACCAAAATACACACACACACACACACACACACACACACACACACAACAGCCCCCCCACCTCAAAAAAAAAAAAAAATGCATAACACCAAAATACAGACAGACACACAATATATATATGTATATATATATATATATATATATATATATATATATATATATATATATATATATATATATATCACACCAAAACACACACACACATACACAGGACATAAACAAAAATAAATAATTAAATACAACAAAATAAAATAATATGACACCAAAAAACACTCACTCACACACACACACACACACACACACACACACACACACAAGCGCACACACAAATGCATACACCAACAGACCACAGATACTTCGATAGTTACACTCATAAGTTTGGCAGTAATATTCGATCTTTGGCAAAAACATTTGACAGTCGCCAACAGAAACCAAAACATTGCATTAAAAAAAAGCGTTCAGTGCATAGTGCTGTGGAATGCAGAAAAAAACAGCAAATTGGCGCTCATAGGAAGAAGAATAGGACCAAAAATGTAACAGGAGCGTAATATATAAGAAACTGTCTACGCAACCTGTAAGTACAGTTCAAAACATTACTACTTAATAGGAAATACCAACCACCAGAACTGTTTATAACCTATAGGCACAGTGACAAAAATGTAAATAAAATAGCTAACATATGTACATATTACAGGCCACTGATGATGCCTTGCAGAAAATAAAGGCGAAACGCGTATGGCACTAAAATTGTGTTTTATTCAGTTGCTGTCAGACGACCCCTCGTATTTACTTATTTGGCTTACTTTCTATATTGAAACACAGTTCGTTACAAAATATGTTTATTTTACTCAAGGTACTTCATGCCCGGTTTCCGTTGACATTAGCAAACGTCGTCTGCTTGCACTTTTTTGGGGTATTCGTTCGTTTGGCGCTGTTGATTCTGGCCTCATCCCACATTACTTTGCAACACTATGCATCTTTTTATGCGACACTCAGCACAATGTTGCATCACTAATATTTATTTCTATCTCTTTGGCTTTCTCTGACAAAATGCGCGAGATATATTTAGCTACAAAGACATAAACAAACAGTAGTGGTGCAAGACTGTGTTGTGTTTCACATCAAGAAATGCACAGTTGTGCTAAGCAGTGTGGTATTAGGTTAGAATCAACAGTGAAAAACGAATGAATACCTCAAAACCGAGCAAGCAGATGGCGTTTCGTGGCGTGAACAAAAACCAGGCACAAAATACTAAATTAAATCAATATCTTTTGTATCGAACTTCTTTCACATCTAGAACTCAAGTCAGATGGTAAACATCTTTCAGTACACACAACTGATGTTTTATTTCAATAAAACGAAACGTGTTTGGCGACAAAAATACTCATTGTCTTGTAGTATCAAAGGCGAATTTAAAATACCTTCAATAATTATAGAACAAGGGCGAACAATATGGCCACACAACCGAAAAAGGCGTAATCATTTCAGTATCTTAAAAAAATTGTAGAAGTAGTGTGTCCTGAAATCTGATGTTCCGAAATCAGTAAATTACAGTTGTAATGTGAAGTACAACGATTCATGAGATACAAACGTTTCAACCCATTATTTATTTTGTGTATATTCGGTTGGAAGTTCGTGCTCAAATGCATTTAATTAAGTACTAATTATTTAACATCTAATCTGAACATGAAATTTCGACTTAAGTAGCCGTTTAACCCATTCACTAGTTTTCCTACCAATAGTGCACACTACACTGCGTTGTAAGATAATGTCTCGTCTACTTCAGTATCAGCAAAGTGTCTGCACATCGTAACAGAAGTTTTACCAAAGTGCACCACCTCCCAGCAGGCACACATAGATCAAAAAATTACTGGCATGAACTGAAAATATCAGCAAGGTATTAGTAAGTTGCTTTTAACATGGAAGCAGCATAATTAGCTCTTCGTCCTGCTGAAAAAGTAGGAAGATTACATGGAGCACTTCGTTTCCAGAACGTTAGAGTTCAAGATATATAATATTCAGATCATTTGCAAATTTTGATGGAGAGGAATGAATGGGCAGTGTGTGGCAAATATCATCATGTGAAGGGACTGAATAAAAATGGCTCACTGGTCGATTGCCAAAATTTAAACCGGTAATTAAACTTTATTATTATGTGCTGCCTGAATAGCTAGTCAGTTAACTAAATTGTCTCCTACTGCAACTTTTGTCTCATTATGTTTAACATTGGTTGCACTGATAATTTTGCAAAGAAGTATGGGATAGGTGCTTTATAAGTCTTGACGCAAGAAACAGGGCACAATTTGATCCACACGGCTGAGGAACAGCTCGGTTTGGGACGGTATGGTGGAAGCGAGACAGCATCAACAACTGCTCTTTGCACTGTGTGACGGTACGAACCCCCGTTACTAGATGAATATTTCTAGTATGCAAGGATTGCTTTGCGGAGAGTGAGCGCGCGACATGGTACGCCATTCACAGAAGCGCGTGGCGCGCCCGCACGAGATTTGTAGCATGTCGGTGGGATGGCTCCGCCGCCGGGCGGCCACGTGGCCCGCAGGTTGGGGCATTGTTTGGTTTTTCGGGCATTATGCGAAAACTATGTAACTTATGGTGAAGAGCGATACGGCAGTGGATTGTGGTCAGCAATATGCGCCTTCTGAAAGATCGATCTTTATTTTAAATCAGGAGAAGCAAAAGTTATAGTAACTTGAAAATTGTTTAATATCGCGAAAACTGAGAAATTAATAAAAATAGTAAATAACATCTTATAGAGATGAGCGAGCGCTCATTGAAAACGTTTCGTCATGGCGGATCGAGTGCCGTAGTCATATGTTAAGATTCATAAATAATTAAGCTCGTAAAGAGCAATTAACAAAGTGTAATGGTAAATTGTTTATAAAATTCAATAAAAAATTCATGACGTAAAGAACGGCACCATATAATATTTTGGGTGGCATCACGCGTATTTTAAACTAGTTAAGTTATACTATACACGTAACTTGCAATAGTTTTCATTGTTTGCACACTATTATTAACATTTATCGCCCATAATTAATTAATTATAATAAATATGAAGATTTTGAGCAGCACAATGTGTAGATCGCTATAGATTACGTCTAAAAACAGTGCTATGTGCAGTTCTATGTTAAAACTTTGCAGTACAGATGTAAACAAACAAATTTGCGTTAGGTGGCGAAATTTTGCAAAAAAAAAACTTGATTTATGGGCGATATAATAATCCTAGAAATTAATATAACATTGTCAATAGGATGTACTTTTTAGCGCGGTTCCGATGGTGTACTTATTTCTGTTGAGGGATGTATGTATCAAAATTTGTAACGTTAACTAGTGAGATCAGAACTTGCGTAGCCAGGGGGGGGTCTTCTTTCAAGCTTGACTCTGTCGAGCTTTTTCGACCACTTCCATCACCCAGATGCGCCCGTACTAATGGGTAACCCTACCCAGACGTACGGATAACATCGCAGTTCCTCGCTCCTGCGATCTCCTCGATTCTACGATTCTAAACACTAACAGTGCAGAGGTGACAGTAGACCTTTTGAGTTGGTCACCATACTTGTGCGAGCGTGGAGGGGCTAAAAAAAAAAAAAATGGCCAGGGGGGCAGTCGTTCGGCAGTCGGTGAGCGCGTGGGTGGCGGTGTTGGCCGGTGGGTGGCGTGCGGCGTGCGATCCCCACTTGTGGGTGGCCCATGTGGTTGTTTGAGTAAGAATTTTTCGCGCCGATTTATTTCGACAAAGAGTATTGTTTAATAGTGCAAGTGTGCAAGCATATATTTGGTGAACTGGAAGTGCTAAGATTATTTGTGTGAGTACGAATTACGAGGTTTACATCGGCGTAAGTGAACGTGTGGCGATCTGTGATTTTGCGCCAAAACTGCTAGAACAAAGAGGACTGTGGGACCTGTGGTTCTGTTCGAGTTGATTGAGTAACTTTCGATTATAGCAGCCTACATTACTGCTACTGCGGGCTCAGAGTCAAATTATTATTAAAGTAAAACTGTAAACCGTCTCAGCAGAGCTAATTTCGTTGTGTGAAAGGAAAGGACGACGCCAATAAATACTGATGATAAAAACTTAATTGAACTGTGTTGTGAAAAATGATTTTGCTATAATAATCGACTAATTTTTGTTCCCTAGCATAAACTGTACTCATGTCTGAGTGAATGTTAATTCAAAAACTATAACCAATGTCCGGCTGCGTAACAGTGTACTAATGCACCAAGCGTAGAAATCATCCCCTGAGACTTACGTGAGGGCCAAATTTTGCACTAACATTTTTTAACGAACATTTGTGTATGCACATTCGTGTGACCTCTTCAACCGCACTTATTTTCCACCCAATCTCAACTGTGCGGCTGCGTGTTACCAGCTGTAGGAGATTCTTGTCCTTGACTTGTTTAAATTAAATAGTCTCGGGTACTTCCTTCAAGGACACCCCCATTTGAACTCAACGAGTCTGATCTGCGAAACTATAAAGCCTTCCTGTTCTCTGAATAGCGACTTGCTTATTCGCTGAGTTCCATTTCGGCTGTTGCCTGGCGAGTCGACAACCAACTGACGGTGAATGGCGAACAGTTGAGAGGTCGTGAATCTTTGGGCGAAATGCAGTGTGTATCGACCGCACAGGTCTCCCCATATACTTCAAAAGTCGGCATGGGAAGCCTCGTCTGTTGCAACTGGGATCAGTCTTTCTGAAAGTGCAGAGGGTGAGACTGCTTGTCATCTGGAACTCCAGAGGTTGACGGGGAGTTGCTGGACGATCCCAATCACTGTCTTCCTCTAAAGTTTTTACCCTCTGTAGCTCCCTCAAATGGCATGGAAGTTATTCCGTGATGTCTTAACAAATATACTACCATCCTATCCCTTCTACCTGACAGTGTTTCCCGTATATTCCTTTCCTCGCCTATTCTCCAGAGAATCTCCTTATTTCTTACCGTAACAGTACACGTAATTTTGAACATTCTTCTGTAGCACTACATCTCAAAGGCTTCGACTCCCTTCTGTTCCGGTTTTCCTACAGTCCATGTTTCACTGCCATACAGTGCTGTGCTACGTAATAGTCACTGAAATTTTCCGGAAAACTGGTATCAGCAGTTTTTGTTTGTCTCCAAGAAGTCAGTGACAAATTTGGTACTCGAGTGTAACATACCAGTTAAGGGAACTGCATCGGGATGTGTATGCAACAGTCACAAAATCTAAAAAGCTCACAGAGGAAACTTATCAGAGCTTGGACAAAATTTTGCGACCTTACGTAAACTTGGAGCAGTTTCGCTACGTTATTGACGTGTGAGGTGGGCAAAGCGGTCTCTCCTTTTACGATGGGCCGTTTGTCTATGAAGTCAGAATACCGACGTGTTCATTGAATGTAACTCCCCAAAGTGTACGTTGTTCTGTCATCCCTGCGATGTATGCTTTTACCGACAGGTGAAAAATTACATTCGCCGATCACAGAAGTGCCCTATTCTCATTGCGTAGCAAAGGGAAGTGACAAGTGATAAAGTAGTAGTGACGCAATTAAAAAACAAGCCTTAGGCAATAATCAACTGCAGGCCCCAGTTTCAGAGAAAATGCTTCGAAACGCTTGGTTTGCCGCAAAATCATCGCCATGTCGTGAGGTATTTAACACACTAAAAATGGGACTGTGGCATATGCGCCCTCGCACGTTGCTCGTGGTGCTGCGAATTTTTGTGCTCTGAATGTTTTTGTGGTAGTTATCACCCTGTGGCATTCAACGGTTCTCTTGAAGTAAAAGTAAGAATCAAAGCTAACACTGAAATACCAGAATTCATTTCCTTTTTTCAAATACTGTTAATTATGTAAGATTTTATATGATCCACGATAGTAAAATCTACTTTTAATAAGATGTGAAATATTTATTTTTTGTCATTAATTGCATTTTATTTCAGGAAATCACAAAAAATACTTATGTCCGGTACAAAAAAGGAAAACAGACAACATCAGACTGGATTTGAACAGAGGACGCAAAATTTCGAAATTTTGCTCTTAGATTCTATGCTGCCACTTCTTTTGGTTTCCGTTGCGCGAGTGGGCTGATGATCTAGCGTCGAAACTTTGATCGAAAATTGAGTACCGATACCCAAGCCTTTACTTTCGCATTCCTTTGACCCTGCGAAGTTTCGACAGTGTCAGACGGCGCCTGCGGTGCGATCCTCTTGACAGAAGAAGAGTGGCGCTGCTCGTCGTGCAAACCTGGAAAATCAGCGTAGACAGACAGTGGCCAGACATGACGTCTCTGATTGGCTGAGAGATCAGGACGCCATCTCTTGTGCTTGCTTTGGCTACCCTTATGGGTTCACTACCGTTTCAGATTGCTTTACGCCCCAAACAGGAATTCGTTGTACGGAAAATGGTGCGTCTCTCTGCACAACTTAATGTTTTTTTTTAAATTTAATTTTACGAAATTTATTATACAAAAACTCTGTAAGTTAGCTCATTGGCGATAGTTTGCGCATTATATTCTTACTGAAGTTTTTATGGTTAAATTTTGACTTGTTTTATTCTTGTGTCTTTGTTCCACATCCCGCGCAGGGTTGGCATGGATAGTTGCGGATTTGGCACGGTTTGTTTAAGCGGTGGCAGAATGTCCTACCTGTCGCCAACCTTTGTCTTCTGGGATGATACCTATGTACCCCAAAGCCTGCGTGTAGTGTTATTCACGTGAAAGAGAGTGAAAGTTTAACAGGTGCGGTTATCAGGGCGGGTTATGGCTAAATTTTGATTGAAGATTATTTAATAATTACAAGTTGTGTGGCATACACGATTGTGTATTACAAGCCATGTCAGGTTCTTCTGTAAATGTAGAAGTGAAGATGATTTCATAATGCTAGTGTTTTCAGCAAGTAAAGTGGAAAACGGCGAATGGAGTAATCAACCATGAACATGGAAATCGTAAAGCCGATTCGCGTAAATTTACAAATGAGTCCTTTCAGTGTCGACCGCGTATTTTGTTTTGTAATATGGCGCTAGTAACGTCTGACCTACAATATTTCGTTGTATCTATTGTTCAAGAAATTTTTAGTTTTGAAGCTTTCAGTTTTATGTGTTGTAGTCAAGCGAAAGAAATATTTAATTTTTTACCGTCGCATAGTCGTCATACTGTACGAGAGATAGTCATACAGTTTTACTGTCATCTCAAAACATAGCACGCAGTAGACAAGCGAAAATGAAACGGCGCTACACATTTTAAAGGTAATAAAACTTTACCTGTCCTACATAACCCACATTGTCAATGGGTAACACTTTTCTTTTTTGGCTCTTCTAGCGGCGTGTTACGTTACTCTGATGCGGGGATTTCAGTGTGTATCGAGGACAACAGACGTGTACCTGCAGATAAATAGGAAATTAATTACGCAACGTTATTTTTTCAAGGTGGTAATAAAATCTTTACGACTGACGACTGACGCTTGTAATCGTGTATTACACATAATAAGGAAATCAGACAGTGGCGTACGATTGTCGGATGGGCTCCTGGAACAGTTCCAATGTTTATGTTAGGGTCTCTGCGAGGTCACACTGGTATTCATCCCTGAACCGGAAAATCGTCAGAAAATAAAGTTACGATTCTTATCTCGATGCACATTAAATAAGTAATAAGGTACATTAAGCGAACGTGAAGAAAAATTATGGGTCGTTCATAAAATACTCTTAAAATGGATGACTGATACATTTAATAATCTTAACTACTACAACTATTCAAATGGTAAGTTTATCAACCAAAATGAGTGCTTCAGAGCCCATAACTTTTGCTTTCGTCGTCAGTCTGAAAAAAACATCCCTCTCCTTCAATATCAGCAAACCAATGGCCATTCGTGCCCCTTAGAACCGTCCTTCCTTGTCTATCAAGAAAGGCAGTACAAAATGGTCAATCAGAAGGCTTCATTTACCACAATAAGCTATCTGTACATCATTACTGTATTAATTATTACGATTTTCGCGATTACATTAAGCTACTTGCGGAAACATCTGAATTCGGCACTGCAGAGCTGCCCTGCGAATGACTCCTATCGTCTTTTATGCATTTGATTACTCACGACGTTACTTCTAGTCATAGCATCGTCCTCAAAGGCTGCTCATATCATTGTCATTTACCTTTATCTGTGCATGGTTGACCATACTTGGTCCCAATTTTTCTCAACGATGGATGCTGATCTTTATTATAGAAGCCTACAGTTTGCCTGTACAGGGAAAGTTCTACATCGAAAAAAAAAAGAACCAAGTCATAATTCTGGAAATGCCTGCCACGTAATGGCTTCTTCATCTGAGGAGAGATGAAGAGATTGGATGCCATGCTGGGAAAATATGACGTACGAGGCAAAATTTGATAGGCAAAGACGCAGTATGAGTGTGTCATGTGCAGAATGAGCCGGTACGTTGACGTGGGGCACAACCCCTTGGACAGGTCACGTGACCATTCGTCTTGAGAGCCTACCGTAACCACACCAGAACATTTCGGTAATACACTCGTGTAGCGGTCTGAATAAGCTGTACTGCCTCGGGCAGGGATGTGTGTGATGTCCTTAGGTTGGTTAGTTTTAAGTAGTTCTAAGTTCTAGGGGACTGATGACCACAGCAGTTGAGTCCCATAGTGCTCAGAGCCATTTGAACCATTTGAATAAGCTGTAAGTAACAAATCAATGCTGACTCAAAACACTCTGCATGACCTAGTCTGAAGATGACGGGTTCCGGCGGCGGTGAAACTACATGATTCCACTGCTTGCTTCTCTCCTTTGCCTCGGCGACGTAGAGATTCACCCAGCACATATACCGACTAGTTGCTATTAAACTGGCGTTGTCTCGAGAGCTGCACAGCGGGATGTATACATCGCAGGATGCTGAAACATCGTAGGTATGTTCATTTATCGGCGAGCTTGCGGAGTATGCTGAAAAAAATAAGAGCTTCACTGTGTGACCAGAATTTCTCCCGGCGTATGCAATATTCAAATAACTTACGGGAATGAAGCCAGGTGGAGTCGTAGGCAACTGCCCTTATTTCGATGGGAGCACACCCTGTCATTTTCAAGGCTTAACTGCAGCAACTAAGCGTTGTGCAACTGAATTTAAAACCTCGGATCTCCGATAAACACCGGAAAGATAACACTCACACACAATGTAGACATTAGCGCTATCACAATCCAAAGATGACAGGCGTTAGAAGTTATCGATAGAGGCATTAGTAATCAACGGGTGAATTAGCATTAGGTCCGTTCCTCTGTTTCTTTACAAGGGAGAGCTCAGGACTCCACGCAGAATTTAAATAAAAACTACCATCTTTATTTATAAGGTAACTTGCTAATTTAATTTGAACAGCTTCCTTAAAAACACTATCCTAATAACTGGAAGACCATGCCAGAATCTCCATGTTATCGTATTATAAAGGATGCTCGATGTCAAGACAATGTTCTGCAATGGCAGACTTGCTCTGCTAATGTAAGCGTGTGTGCCGCTTATGCTCAATACACCGGTCCTTCACAATTCTCATAGTCTGATCAATGTATAACATGCCACAACTGAAAGGAAAGCGATAGACACCCGCCTTCTGAAAACCAAGATCATCCTTTACGCAACGTAAAAGGATCCTAATCTTAGATGGTGGTCGAAAGGCACACTTCACATCGTATTTCTGCAAAATACGACCAGTCCTGTTCGAAATTCTCCCTGTGTAAGGCACTACTCCAAAAGAGGACGGACAAGCTTAGTGTAGGCAGTCGTTTTAGTACATCAGCTGCATTCTCAGAGAGTTCTGCCAATAAAACGCAGTTCTTGGTTTGACTTCCCCACAACATTTTCTGTGTGTTCTTTCCAGATTAAGTTGTTCGTAACTGTAATTCCTAGGTATTTAATTGAATTTATGGTCTTTAAATTTGATTGTTTTATTGTGTAACTGAAGTTTAGCGGATTGCTTTTAGCACTCATGTAGATGACGTTACACTTTTCATTATTTAGGACGAATTGCCAATTTTCGAACCATACAGATATTTCATCTAAATCGTTTTGCATTTTGTTTTGATATTATGATGACGTAACTAGATGATAAACGACAGAGTCGTCTGCAAATAAATAAGACGGCTACTCAGACTCTATCCTAAACCGTTTATATAAATATTGAACAGTAGAGGGCCTATAAAACTGCCTTGGGGAACGCGAGAAATCACTTCTGTTTTACTCGATGACTTTCCGTCAGTTACTACGAACTGTGACCTTTCTGATCGGAAACCACGAATTCAGTCACGTAACTCAGACGATATTCCATAAGCACGGAATTTGATTAGAAGCCGCTTGTGAGGTACGGTGTCAAAAGTCTGGGCCGGAAGATTTGCGTTTACTAAGTGATCTAAGGTGGGGTGTGCGCCTATCGAAGTATCAGCGGTTTTCAACGTCATCCGGCTGTATTCCCGTTAGTTACTTTAATAACTCCCCTTTCTATCAACGGGCGAAAATATGGCATTGTAAACAGTAAGAATGTGAAATGTTTCCTGGATCCAAAGCAGGTCAATGCAGTCTTTTAAAATACAGTCTCAAGCCAGTGTTCAGCCACACTGGCGATACACATGCAGCACGAAGCAATTACAGTGCTTCGATCAGAGATGGGGATAGTAATACCTTCGCTTCCAGAAAATCGGCTTCATTCTCCACAAAATTTGGCTTAATGGACAAACGGAAAGCGCCTAAACTCATTTCAGCGAGACGGTAAGTGTGCAACCACAATACGAGATGACCACCAGGATAGCTACTGCCGCATAATGCTACCAAGCCCCACAGCCCGCGAAGCTACCGCGAGCGTTTGGTCTAGCCAGGTTCTGCACACTCGCCTCACGCCTCTACTCCCTTCGCTTCTCTCGCCTTGAGCCTCCCCAACTAGCCACATAGCGCGACGCCGAACTCGGATAAACAAACAGCGATGGGCCGACCCGAGACTAGCCGACATAGCTCATTCACAATTGTTAAGACTTCACGCTTCGTATATCTGTACAGGAATAGCACTGTTATCAACAACAGTACCGTCAGCCGGAGTAACATTGGCTCTTTAAAGGTAATTGTGGCCCAAAGGAAAAAAAAGAGATTCATGTCACGCAGCTCAGATGTATGTCAACGAATATCTGTGTTTCTAGTCTTAAACGATAGGAGACAACACCAGCTACGTTATTTGTGTTCTATTCTTCTATTTCACTAGTCTACCGTCGCAGCTGCATTTGTTTTTTCATGGCCTGTCAGTCTAAGCAAAAGAGTGTTGTTCCAACTTTCATTCGTTCCTCTTATATGAAAGTCATTTTCAATTTCGTAATTAGTTTTTGTTACTGCTTCAATTGTTTGAACTGAGATGTAAAACAAAGAGAATTCGGTTTCTTTGTTTCAATGTATTTCAATCTATTTCATCTTGGAGAAACAATGGCCCATGTTTTCGGGTTACTTTGGCCCAAACGAATTTGGGCTTAAGCAGTGTATATTTGTTATGCACCAGTAATTATTTTCAAGATTTATTACTCTCTTAAACGCAGTTATTTCCCAGGAGGCATACAGATGCTCTTGTTCCTGTTTTAGAGACAATGCCACGTATACACAAGAAGAAACTCGGTCGTAGATCGTATGCAAATTATTCACTTGAGAAATTCTAGGAATGTTTAGAGGCCATTCGATCATTTCAAATGACACAACGTTAAACAGAACAAAGGCTTGAAATATCCAGTTCTACCTGTCTCTTCTCATTCGTCCAAGCCCGAGAAGAGAATTAAATTTCAAAGTTGCTCGAAAGATGATAATCATGGAGATGTGCTACTGGAAGAATTCAGTGAAAAAAGGAAAACATTGTCGGAACCTGAGGTGTGTTCATCAAGCTGTAATGGAAAAGTAAATCGTGAAGACTGTGTTATTGATGATTTTGTTAATGTACTTTTTAATGGAGAATAGCATCCAGGAAAGATTAGAAAGGCTAGTTGAGTGGATGGAGAAAACATTTAAGTGTTGGAGGTGGCCTGAAAGACCATATCCGATGTTGTATTGCTGCGAGGACGTGTTGCACAAAATGATGCACCCAAAAATACTCTCTATAAGGAACGAGTTTTCTGTTCATGAACTGGACAGCCTTGTTTAATCAGATATTTAAATTGTGTTAAGCTTTTATAATGATCGATCTAATAAAAATAAACTGATTTGCATTTTCATTCCTCACTTTATCTCCTTAAATTTTATTTATTGTACTCAATTTTTAAAAATAAATGGTTTATTAAATTTTAACAACACTCTATTAAGTGATTATTTTTGGTTAGTTTAACTTCGTCTCATTGCGTTTTTCAGTTTCCTCCTAGCCGACTTGAACATGGCAAAGTACCCCAAGTAAAGATAACATGGTCCCAGTTTTTTGAAAAATATTACTCCATAAATAGTTTCTGAAATATCTTATCATTACCTTGGTGTAGTCACACATTAGTTATAGATGCTAAGAAAATATTGTACTCTAAACATTCTGCGTGGTGTCTGTTTGTTCTATATCGTGTCTTCCTACCACTTTCGCGCAACGACGCTCTGAGCGTGTTTTTTAGGGAATGGAATAGTTTGAACCTGAGACCTGTTGCTGGTAAGGAGACGTCAGACCACACATGACATGTAGAATTCAGAAGAGTTCAGTGAGACTAGTGATGATATAACCAAATACTTAATGGTTCCAGCGTCAGCACCACTGCACTCCCTGTAAAGGAATCTTAATACTAACTAAATTTAGTGGAAGGAGTTCAAGGCTTTCCTATTTTTAGTTAGCTGGTAAAATAACGTCGAAAAAGCAAAACATCGTTTATAAATTGCAGTGTTGATAAAAGGCAATGTTTTAATACAGGATGGTAAAAACCAACTGCGTTCAACAAAAATGTGAACGAATATTCCCTGAATGGGTTTCCAAGTTCTACAATGGATCTAAGGATGACCTATGCCATATCACATTTATAATCTAGGTTTAAATTAAGTTTCACAAGAGAGAAAACTATCAAAACGTGATGGCTGGGTGTTGTGTGATGTCCTTAGGTTAGTTAGGTTTAAGTAGTTCTAAGTTCTAGGGGACTGATGACCATAGATGTTAAGTCCCATAGTGCTCAGAGCCATTTGAACCATTTTTTGAACTATCAAAATGGTCTACAGTGACCCTCAATTATCTTTAATTACTTATCTAACTTGTCGTAAATTACAGTGGCTGATGTGGCTTCTCCATAACTGTATAACAGAAAAATCATCGAGTTTCAGATTTTTACTTCAAGTGGCAAATGTGAGCACCATGAGCTTTAATTGACGATCGACACTAGTATTGCGTAAAGGGGATGCAACAGATGAGACTTCTGCAGTTCTGAGTGAAGCCTTATGCGCTCAAAAATGCGGCATCGTGTGCGTTCATTACCTTGTCGGTGTTCGTCAGGGGGCGGTGGCCGGCGCAGCTCCATCCAGCTCGCCCTCTCGGGAGCAACTCTTCGTTCTAACTTCTCTTTACTACAATTTACCGAAGTTGGTTTAAAAAACTATCTGGTTGTGTTTTCTTCTGACCAATCAGGGTCTCAATGTTAATCTTAAGCTCTGCCTACAAAAATTCTGTCTATCCAATGAGAAACGTTATACTTTTCGTGGTGGGGCAATGTTTTTAAAGTTTGCAACGTAACAGAGACGCGAAAAAGTCTCACGCTAAAACTTGCAGCTGGTGTGGTCCTTTTAGCGTTATCGTAAGATCTATACTGTTCTTCTGGAGGGCTCTATCTTTTAACATGGGCTAGGGGGTGGTCCTAACGTAACGGAAACGCGAAAAAGTCTCACGCTAAAAACTTGTGGGTGGTGTGGTCGTAGCGGTTAGCTGGCGACGTGGGTGTCCGTCCCTTATCGTAGGGCCTTCTCGCTTAACACGGTTCTGCTCTCGGCTTCTGCTCTAGTTTCTTCCCTCGGAACTGCGTCTGTCTCACGGTGGGAAGGTATGACATGCATTTAGGCATTCTTGTGTTAGTCTGTGGTATTCCATTTGCTCACTCGTTACTCGTATTACTTTGGTTAATTTAATGTCACGATTTATTCGGAGCTATGTGACATACTACTGGATTTGCTTATCATGTCAGGGTTTTCATGGAAGGTGTTGAATTTGCCTGACACCTTACAGTACTACAGTTTAACAGCATCCTGTCAGCAAATCAGAGCTTAACACGACAAATACGGTGGTCTAATGTTAATCCTGCAGACGGTACACTATCTGATCAGAAGTACCCAAACACCTCTATGTAATGTGCAGCTGACCACTAGATGTCAGGAGAGGTAGACACACCTGCGTAACTGCGTAAAAAGAGATGGGGAGTATTGTGTTGTCAGTAGAGAAACAGAAACAACAGAATGGGTTGGTCAGGAGAAATCAGTGACTTGTCACAGAGGGCGGAGGTTCAGGGCAATCTCTTCTCCCTGAGGTTGGAAACTGCGCCTAAAAGCGAAAGAATCAGCAAATATCAACGGCATGAGGAGCAGAAGGCAATGGGAACCACTGCAGTAAAGAGACATAACTTGTAGTTCAAATATGTGATGATGATCTCTCCATTGGCAAGAGAGTCCGGAATAGCCTCCCATTCAGATCTCAGGGAGAGGACTGCCAGCGGGAGGTGACCATGAGAAAAATATTGAATAATCAACGGAAGGATAACGCTCCACTCTTTGCTCGAATTGGCGATGGGTCTTTTTATGTCACCTCATTCTCTCTGTAGAGCTGTATCATGGGAGCAAGGAGAGGATGTTGCTGGGCGATATCCTCTTTCTCTAACACAAGCTACACACACACATTAACTGGGTTCTTTATTCATAATAATGGAAAGTTAACTTAAGCTAGTTCTTGTGTGGTACAAGCACTTCTTTATAGTCCAGGTTAGCCTCACTTCTGGTGAAGTACAAAGTCCGCTATGTTCGCAATTATGGTTGCTAATGCTATGTGCTGCCTGATTCTGAACTAAAGGTTGTGACTGCAGTTCTGACTCGGTGACATGCTGGATCTCACGGTGCGACAGACTGCGACAGACTCGAACTGACTCGCCCTCTGGTCCACGGCGGTGATCCTAAATACTGGCAGCCAAGAGGGCGGTGGCGGCTCATTTCCTGCGCGTCTGTTGTTAGCCTCTGTCTATCGCCTCGCAACCTCTTTGCGTACTGTCGCCAGCGTACACCAGCCCAGGTCTTGCTACTTTCACTATTTTTCCAAGATATGCTGGTGATCATTCTGTGAGGACGAAGCTTGCGAGACAGGGGTGTTGTAAGCAGCCGAGTCGGTTGGGTTCCAGGAATTTCGGGTCCATATGATTATAGTGGTGGATGGGGGTGCTCTCTTTCAAAGGGCTTCTCAGCCATCTCTTGGTTGGAGGGATGGCAGCGCGATTTCCTGTTATCTGCTTGTGTGATGCATTGGTGCCTGGGCCAGGGGGTCCGGGCTTTGTATTGTTGCACTCTAGGAGTCGCGACTAGGTGACAGTGTGGTTGCCTTCCGAGTCGGTGCCACATATAAGCACAATAGTTTGCTATATCAGTCTTCCTGCATGCACTTTAGAGGAGTAAGCTGATTGGCAGACAGTAGGGGACACTTGCTGACACGGCGGCACGCCTCTCAATTAAAGTAGGATTTTTCGTGGTGTTTTTGGAGGGGTTGTGTGTGGTGATTTGTACTCTTGTGGTTGGCGCTAAGACCGGCGACCGACCACTACTTACATCCATGCACCTTGGTGGAGTCAGCGCGCATTCTGATTTTTTCTGACTTTGTACAGAGAAACAGCTTTTCTCGGGGACCCTATTCCGAATAGCTGAAGAGAGAAGACATGACGTAGAAACCGGAGATCAGTCGAGTTAAGAGTATTCATTGTCTCAGCAGGGCAGACATAGTTTTTGTAAGCGCTCATCAGGGCCACTGGTATGCATAACTCGGGTTCCATGTCGTATCTAATGGGAACATCGCTCATGGCCGCAGTTCTTCGGATGGTTGGCAGTTCTGATTGCCGCCTGCAGTGCAGCCCATCCATGATAGCTGACTCTACACTTACTGAGTAAGGCGTTTAGCCCCCACAGTACCCACAGCAGATTTAATTTGCATGTGGGACTTCAGAGTCCTGTTACTCAGTCACTGTACCACAAGTTAGAGAACTGGCAATCAGTTTGGGTGATCAGGTCACTCACGGAAAGGGAACGACGGTCATCTGATAAGCGGTCCCTTTCACTTTGCAAACTGGTTATTCATGCAAACATGTCGTCATGAATCGGAATAGCCATGCATTAATATAATATTGAAAATTGGATTCATTTGTTCCTTAAATCAATAAATACTAAATCTTGCTGTCATTTCAGTAATTTATCAACCCACATTAGGATATCCCAGACTTACCACATTTTTGGAAGGGGTTATGCAATATATTGTAGACTGTGAAAGGATTGTGAACTCATCAACGGTCGCTAAAGATAGGACCAAATACATTTTTACACATTCTGCCGTCCTTGGATGTGACAGGGCGATTGACAGCTCATGGAAATGACGTGTACGTCCACAACATTAAGATACAGGTTTCATTCAAATTAGGGGACTAGTTTCACCATGCCACCAGGCAACCTTTCGGCCTTTGGGTCTGTATTCAAGGTTCGCAAAGACATCCTCACCTTTCCTTCATGTGAGGGTGGACTGGGAATCTTTAGTTTTCGAGCGATGGCGCTTGCCTTATACATGAGTACAATGTGAAACGCTGGACTGGACGCCACACATTCCTCACGTTCAGTCTCCTCAAAATCCCATTCCAGTCTCTACTTCACCACCGATGTTGGTCGCATATGTTGCACCCCTTCTGTCCCATATTTTCGACTGCATCGTAAAATACAGTTACTCACGCGCTGACCTCTGGACCACACGACCACCAAGGATGTAGGATTTTCCCAGTTGCTACTGCGACACAGAAGTTCGATGGCCAACAGTGTGGTGGTCGATCTACATGCTCTTTCTTCCCACCACAATCAGGGCATTGTGGTATCATGCTGTCAGTCACATATTTGCGACGAAGCTCCGCCTCCATGATATTGAACTAAGCGAGTCCACATTGTGCCCGAGTAGCCTACATTCAGACACCGACGAACACTGATTGACGTGCGCAACATATCACGCCAACTGAAACTCATTTCCCGCCCGCCATATATAACGCAATCACGTGGTTTAAGGGCATGTCCGTTGTGTATCTCTTCCGGGACGAGGAGAAACGAACCTCGGTTTCTGGCAATACGTCCAGGACACCCACAACATCTTTGGACCTACAGCGCGATACCGACACCACTTCACCAACTACCTGAGACGAGTTTTTCCCGCCTCTCCCCCCTCCCCCTACCCTCTCGAGTTGGGGGTTACCAGGCTTGCAGTGGATATTTACACCACGGGCCAACCCCAGGGAAAGAGCCCCATAACTAGCGAAGTACCACGTTCTTCGTGGATGAGAGGCACATAGGAAGAATCGTGCCTCCCCCTCCCCCCCCCCCTCCCCCCTCCCACACACACACTTTTCTCTTTTTTGCGGATTACAAATGTCTTTTTTTCTAGTTATATCAGTATAACATCCAGTGACATACACACAGTGTGTAGCACAATCTTTAGCTACATACTACGACATTGCTTCCTGCACCTAAGGAATAAATAACTAAATAAATAATATAAAACAAACTATATGGTTTCCCTCTTCCTGCATTCCGGCGTATCCGACTATTTCCTTTCCTTGCTGAACAACGCGGCTTGCCGCCAGTTTAGGGAGACACTGTGGCCAAGCCTCGGGTTGTGGCACCTGCCCACGACGCCTCAAAACCCTCTGACGGATCACTTTTTCCCCTTCTTCCTTATTGTAAAAAAGGAAAAAAAGGTGCTAAAATAAGATACTCGGTAGGAGAAAAGGGATAGCTTAAAACAGATGGAGAGCGTCTTCGATCAGTGAATTACTGGTCCTGGGTTCGAGTCTACGTACCTCATAAATCTTGAATAAAAGTCATCAGCAATGGCGGCCGACTACTTCCAGCGTAAGAAGTCACCCTAGTTCTGCAAACTGTCTTGTCAAAAAGGGCGAAAGAGCGGAAAGATATTCAAGATCAGGGCACTCTCTTGCCCCTAAAAGACGGAAGACTCAACAATGACTAATGGTGTGAGGATGTAGGAGGCAATGGAAACAACTAAATTAAAGACACATAAGGTACGATATCCGCAGGACATGTCGCCTGTCACTGAAAAAGCGTAATGATGATCTCCATTGGGAAAATACTCGAGATTAGTCACCCATTAGGATCTATGGGAGAGGACCGCCAAGCGGAATGACCATGAGAAATTGATGGAGTAATCAAAGAGAGTGTAATATTCTACGATTCGGAGCCTGTAAAACATCAAAAGGGAAATGCAAAGGCTCAGTCTAGATATAGTGAGGATCAGTGAAGTGAAATGGAGTGAAGGTAAGGTATTCTGGTCAGAAGAATGTAGGGCAATTTCAACAGCCCAAAAAACGGTAATACGTGAGCAGTTTTCATTATGAATAGGGAAGTACCGCAGAGAGTGAGGTACTGCAAACAGTTCAGTGATTCACTTGTCCTCATAAGTTTCGACAGAAAAGCAAAGCCAACAACAACAGTATAGGAATACATACCAATGTCGCAATCAAAAGATTAAGAGACAGAGAAAGTTTAGGTGGCTATTGAATGGGTAATTCAGAATGTAAAGGAGGAAGGGTGAAAATCGAACAATCAAGAGGGAGCGGAACGTGGTTGTAGGGGAAGGAATAGAAGAAATGAATACTGGATAATGCAGATTAGGCTGTAGGAATGAGAAAGAACAATTGAGTTCTGCAATAAATTTCAGGAGGTAGTAGCTAACACTCTGTTCAAGAATCACAAGAGATGGGGATATACTCGTACTTAGAAAAGGTTCGGAGACTCAGGAAAATTCCAGCTGGATTGCATCATGGTCGGTCAGAGGTTCCGTAATCAGATCACAGTTTAATTATGATGAAGAGTAAATTGAAGTTTAGACAATTTTTCTGAAGAACCAGTATGGAACGAAGTGGGATACTGAAGTACTGAGGAATGATGGGACGCATCCGAAGTTTGCTAAAGATGTGGACATTGCGGTGAAGAATACCACGATAGGCTCTTGGGAGGTTACGAGATTTTCCACGGTTTTATCAGTAACAATTCTGATTAAAGTTAGGGGAGTGATCGGAAACCTCCATACTGCAGTAATTTACAAATGAACAAGCGTGATTAATTTCGCGTTAGTGGGAAGTGGGGTAATATCTTTTCGAGAATTAAAGTTATCTACATTTAAAATCAATGTTCCTTGAGAAGTATTCCTTTGGGGGCTTTGTGTGGCGCCGAGAGAAGTCGAGCTGCGAGGCCCACGTGAAAGGTTAAAGAATAGGATTAAAAATCAGGGTTAAAGGACATTAATGATAAGATTCGCTGATGACATAGCTATTCCCAGTGAAGGTGAAGAACTGCAGAATCTGTTGAATGGAACGCAGACTCTAATGAGTACAGAATATGGATTCAGAATAAACAGAAGAAAGAGGACAGTAATGAGAAATAGCATAAATGAAAATAGTGAGAAGTTTATCATCGAAATCAGCTATCACGGAGCAAATGAAGTTAAGGAATTCTGCTACCGTGAAAGCAAAATAACCCGTGACGGAAGCAGCAGAGAGAGCATAAATAGTAGATTAGCACAGGTAAAGAGGGCATTCCTGGTCAATGGAAGTCTAGTGGTATCAAACATAGGGCTTAATATGAAGAAGAAATTTCTAAGAAAAATGTTTGGAGTGCAGAATTCTATGGTAGTGAATCATGGCTTGTGGGAAAACTGGAACACAAGAGAATCGAAGCGTTTGAGATATGGTGCTACAAAAGTACGTTGAAAATTTGGTGGTCTGGTAGGGCAAAGATTGCGGAGGTTTTGCGCAGAATCGGCAAGGAAAGGAATGTGTGGAAAACAGCGACAAGAAGAAGGGACAGGATGACAGGACACGTGTTAAGACATCAGAGGATAATATCTGTGTCACTAAAGGAGGTGTAAAATTGCACAGGAAGACAGAGTTTGTAATATATCCAACAAATAGTATAGGACGTAGGATGCTAGTATTACCCATAGATGAAGAGGTTGGCACAGGAGCGGAATTCGTGGTGCCCCACATCAAAGCAGTCAGAAGGAAATATCTATATTCAGTCTGTTGACTGTAACAGCAAAAATAAAAATGAAACAACCTGGTGATTAAAAACTACACTAATGCTCATAAATTAAGGATAACTGCAGAATGGGGTGTGAGACAACGTGGCACTACACAAAACTGGCGCTAATAGCATAGGCACGTAGGGAACACGCACGACATAGATCTGTAAGTCAACGGTATTGGTGATAA
Organism: Schistocerca serialis cubense; assembly: GCF_023864345.2. NCBI lineage: Eukaryota > Metazoa > Arthropoda > Insecta > Orthoptera > Acrididae > Schistocerca > Schistocerca serialis. Next base: position 440,400,233 of record NC_064643.1, read on the forward strand.
GTTGAGAAAACCGTCCCGAAACACATGTGCTACAAAACGCCACTGTTTTCTACGTATGTACCCCGACATCAAAGTGGGATATGATCACCATGCGCATGTATACAGACCGCACAACGGGTTGGCATACTCTGGATCAGGTGGTTGAGCAGCTGCTGGGGTATAGCCTCCCATTTTTGCACCAATGCCTGTCGGAGCTCCTGAAATGCCCTAGGGGTTTGAAGACGTGCAGCGATACGTCGACCGAGAGCATCCCAGATGTGCTCGATGGGGCTTAGGTCTGGAGAACAGGCACGCCACTCCATTCGCCTGATATCTTCTGTTTCAAGGTACACGATGGCAGCTCGGTGGGACCGTGCGTTATCATCCATCAGGAGAAAGGTGCGACCCACTGCACCCGTGAAAGGGCAAACATACTGGTGCAAAAGGACATCCCGATATACCTGACCTGTTGCAGTTCCTCTGTCAAAGACATGCAGGGGTGTACGTACACCAATCATAATCCCACCCCACACCATCAAACCACGACCTCCATACAGGTCCCTTTCAAGGACATTAAGGGGTTGGTATCTGGTTCCTGGTTCACGCCAGATGAAAACCCGGAGAATCACTCGTCAGTGAACATAACCTCTGACCACTGTTCCAATGGCCATCTACTGTGCTCTTGACACCAGGCTTTACGGGCTCTCCGGTGACCAGGGGTCACTAGAATGCACCTAGCAGGTCTCCGGGCGAATAAACCATGTCCCTTCAGTCGTCTGTAGACTGTATGTCTGGAGACAACTGTTCCAGTGGCTGCGGTAAGGTCCCGAGCAAGGCTACCTGCAGTACTCCGTGGCCGTCTGCGGGCACTGATGGTGAGATATCGGTCTTCTTGTGATGTTGTACACTGTGGACGTCCCGTACTGTAGCGCCTGGGCACGTTTCCTGCTTGCTGGAATCGTTGCCATAATCTTGAGATCTCACTTTGTGGCACACGGAGGGCCCATGCTACGACCTGCTGTGTTTGGCCAGCCTCCAGTCGCCCTTGTATTTTACCCCTCATAACGTAATCAATATGTGTTCTTTGAGCCACATTCAACACACAGTCACCATTAGCACTTATTCGCTGCAGCGTACTTTGACATGCACCAGCACACCTCTGCGTATGTGGACTGCTGCCAGTGCCACCGAGCGACGACCGCAGGTCAAATGCACCGCACGGGCGCACCCCGAGGTGATTTAAACCCGCAAACCGCCCACCAGAGCGATGTTTCACCATGTATCAGCATTATGACCGTGAGTGTAGATGACGAAGCTTGACTCAATCCCCGACCTTGCCTCTCGCGAGCAGTACTTCCACCGACTGAGCTTTCCAGGCACGACTCACGAGCAGCTCTCAGAGCTTCACCTGTGCTAGCCCCTCTCTCTGCTAGAAAGTTAATACTTCGATGCAGCGTGAAAGATTGTTTCTGGAAAGAATTTATATATTACTAAACTGTGCAACGTTGTGATAGGTAAACATTATTTAGTTATTTAATCACTTATTCTAACCAATTTAGGCAAATTAGGCATCGTATTATTAAAGGAAATCATCTTATGTTTTGCGAGACACAAACTATTTAGAGTGGACACTTTGAGAAAGATATGGTATCAAGAACACCGCCATACCTGATTAACAAATGGAAACTACATGGTGACAGTTATAGAACTACATGAAATAAGGTCGTCATAACTTCTGAATGGTCTGAGTTAGGACGTTCAAACTGCACGGTTGACCGTGGGACTTGATGAGAATTAGTATGCGCATGAGTTTTTGGTTTGGCGACGAAGCCCACTTTCATACAGACGAGTTCGCCAATAAGCAAAACTGGCGCATTTGAGGGACAGAGAATCCGCTTTTCGCAGGCCGTGGTGGCCGAGCGGTTCTAGGCGCTTCAGACGAGAACCGCGCGACTGCTACGGTCATCTAAGTTCTACGGGACTGATGACCTCAGATGTTAAGTCCCATAGTGCTCAGAGCCATTTGAACAATTTTGAACCAATTCGCATTTTGCAACTGAGAAGTCTCTTCACTTTCAACGGGTAACTGTGTTTTGTGAAGTGGCAAGCTACGGGAAAATCGGTGCGATATTCGTTGATGGCACGGGGACTACCGAACGGTACGTGATGGTTTTGGAAGATGATTTCATCGCCATTATTCAAAGTGACCCCGATTTCGACAAGGCGTGGTTCATGCAATACGGAGCTCGACTCCATCCCAGCAGGAGAGTGTTTGGTGCCCTGCAGAAGCACTTTGAGGACCGCGTTGTGAGTCTGGGGTACCCAGAGGCGACTGGCATGCGACTCAATTGGCCACCATATTTTGCGGATTTGAACTATATTAAAGGCAAGGTGTACAGCAATAATCCCAAAACCACTGCTGATCTGAAAACATTCAGGAGATCATCGACAGCATCGATGTTGCGACAGTTCAGGGAGGTCCTGCAGAATTTCGCTATTCATCTGCGCCACATCATCGCCAATAAAGGCAGGCATGTCGAACATTAATAATCTAAATCCGAATATCTGTAGTGACGTTTACATGTTAAATGAAGTGGTTGCTGGCAGTAGTTTCTAACTAATTTGCGTTTTCTTTCATATACGCTATGTGATCAAAAGTATCCGGACAAATGGCTGAAAATGACCTACAAGTTCGTGGCACCCTCCATCGCTAATGCTGGAATTCAATATGGTGTTGGCCCACCTTAGCCTTGATGACAGCTGCCACTCTCGCAGGCAAACGTTCAGTCAGGTGCTGGAAGGTTTCTTGGGAAATGGCAGCCCATTCTTCACGGAGTGCTGCACTGAGAAGTATCGATGTCGGTCGGTGAGGCCAGGCACGAAGTCGGCGTTCCAAAACATCCCAGAGGTGTTGTTTAGGATTCAGGTCAGGACTCTGTGCAGGCCACTCCATTACAGGGATATTATTGCAGTGTAACCACTCCGCCACAGCCCTTGCATTATCAATAGGTGCTCGATCGTGTTGAAAGATGCAGTCGCCACCCCCGAATCGCTCTTCGACAGTGGGAAGCAAGAAGGTGCTTAAAATATCGATGTAGGCCTGTGCTGTGATAGTGCCACGCAAAACAACAAGGGGTGCAAGCCCCCCCCCCTCCCCCCTCCAACATGAAGAACAGGACCACACCATGACACCACCGCCTCGGAATGTTACTGTTGACACTTCACACGCTGGCAGATGACGTTCACCGGGCATTCGCCATACCCACACCCTGCCATCGGATTGCCACATTGTGTACCGAGTTCGTCACTCCACACGTTTTTCCACGAGGCGTCATTTGGCATTTACCGGCGTGATGTGTGGCGTATGAGCAGCCGGCGACCATGAAATCTAAGGCTACTCACCTCCCGCCTAACTGTCATAGTAATTGCAGTGGATCCAGATGCATTTTGAAATTCCTGTGTGATGGTCTTGAGAAATGTCTATCATACATTATTACCCTCTTCAACTGTCGGTGGTCTTGTCAGTCAACAGGCGAGGTCGACCTGTACGCTTTTCTGCCGTACGTGTCCCTTCATGTTTCTACTTCACTAATACATCGGTAACAGTGGACCTATAGATGTTTATGAGTGTGAAAATTTCACGTACAGACGTATGACACAAGTGATACCCAATCACCTGACCACGTCTGAAGTCCGTGAGTTCCGCGGAGCGCCCAATTCTGCTCTCTCCCGATGTCTAAAGATTACTGACGTCGCTGATATGGAGAACCTGGCAGTAAGTGGCAGCAAAATGCTCCTAATATGAAAAACGTATGTTTTTTGGGGTGTCCGGATACTTTTGATCACCTAGTGTAGTTCGATAATTGTCACCCTGTACGTTCTTGTTTGTTTGTATTAGCTGATGGTGAACATATTTTTACCATTTCTTTTACAAACATGTTCGACTGGCCGCACGTAGACTATTACGATAATTTACGGATTAATCTGAATACTTGCCTATGAGAAAGTAGTACAGATTTTTTCTGCAGCCTAATGGAGGTATGCATTCTACAATAAACCGAAAGGACTTGGCCGACTCAGACCCATGACCCCTTAACAGCCGTTGGGTTTGTTTTTAACATGATTGGTATCCTCATGGACAGCTTGATGACATGTGGCGTACTACGCACTGCCCGCACGGCGACCATTCTTTCGGTTTCTCCTGACGCAGCAGCAGAGAGAGTGACGCGACGACCGCGGTGAGGCCAACGACAATATTGGACACGGGAATGGCACCACGTCATCTTTTCGTGCGAGTTCCGTGTTTGCGTGTTCACGAATGACGTATCCGTGTGTGGAGCCATTTAGGAGACCGAACGTTGCCAGGTTGCATTCGTCACCGACATGTGGGCTCGGCATCAGTCGTTATGGTATGGCTCGCCATTGGGCACACAACCTCCGGTTCGCAAAGGCACTAATGCAGACAGCAGCCGTTAAATTTCCGACGTGTTAAAGCCAACGGCTGCGGCCTAACTTCGAGGTCTCCGAGACGCTGTTTTTCAAACAAGAGACTGGCATGCAACTATTCGCCAGCCGCTTTGATCAATGTTGGAATGCAACGACGTAACCGTATCTCCCATCCAAGTTCAGTTCGACTCGATGCGCAACGTGGTTCGAACCACTGTTGCTGCCAGACGTGGCAAAGTGCCTACAAATTTATTAATGTATTCTGCCTGCAACATACGCACAATAAGTGAAATGTTATTTGCCATACTTCCTGCTGTAGTGTCAATGGCCAACAGCGTAGAACAAAAAGTTTCAATAAAAAATAAAACTCAAATATCTTTCCTCTTAAGTAGTTTATGTTCTTTAAAATAAATGCTTTTTTTTAAACTATACCTCCGGCTAGTCAATTTAATACCCCATTTGTTCATTTCCTACGTTTGGTTTGGCTACGAAAAGTCTGATCACTAATTGTTGTTGTTGTTGTTCTTGTTGTTGTTGTGGTCTTCAGGCCAGAGACTGGTTTGATGCAGCTCTCCATGCTACTCTATCCTGTGCAAGGTTCTTCATCTCCCAGTACCTACTGCAACCTGCATCCTTCTGAATTAAGGGATCTGACATTCCACGCTCCGATCCGTAGAACGCCAGTTTTCTTTCTCCTGATAACTACGTCCTCCTGAGTAGTCCCCGCCCGGAGATCCGAATGGGGGACTATTTTACCTCCGGAATATTTTACCCAAGAGGACGCCATCATCATTTAACCATACAGTAAAGCTGCATGCCCTCGGGAAAAATTACGGCTGTAGTTTCCCCTTGCTTTCAGCCGTTCGCAGTACCAGCACAGCGAGGCCGTTTTGGTTAGTGTTACAAGGCCAGATCAGTCAATCATCCAGACTGTTGCCCCTGCAACTACTGAAAAGGCCGCCGCCCCTCTTCAGGAACCACACGTTTATCTGGCCTCTCAACAGATACCCCTCCGTTGTGGTTGCACACCTACGGTACAGCTATCTGTATCGCTGAGGCACGCAAGCCTTCCCACCAACGGCAAGGTCCATGGTACAGGGAGGAGGGGGGGGGGGGGGGGGGGGAGGAATCACTAATTATGTTCCTCTTAATTACCATGATTATTTTGAAATTATCAAACTTTTGTTCAATAACTAGTCCTAACGCTGGTAAGTTTCATAACCCATTTCCCCATTACCCAGTGTCCGTTTCGTAATAAAAATTTGGACAATAATCCATTATGCATTTTGTTATCAGATTACTAGTTAAATTATTCTTTACGTGCCTGCTTTCAAACTACTAAATATTTTATGTAAAAACTGGACCTCACACTAGTTTATTTGACATTCCATTTGTGCAGTCCCCACTTTCCGTTTGGCTGTGAAAATTCAGGAAAGATCCCTCAAATGATTAATAAATGTTTTTTCGTTACTTTCTTTACTTTCAAGCAATTAATTTTTTTTTCAATTAGATCTAACGCTATTGAATTTAATACCCAATTTTTCGATTTCCGACTCTTCGTCTGGCTATGAAAATTCGTACAAAAATCTAACATGTAATTCTCAGGAGTTTTGTTTTCACTCCGCTCGAACGCCTGCCCAAATATAACTTATCATAAAACTATCGTTTTATGCAAGCAAAGGGACGAATTTATACGAGGGCTGTTATTAAGAAATGGTAATTCCATAAATACGGCCTCCACCCCAGATTCGCAGAATTACGCAGCCTCCAACGTGGGGTTCTACGCAAGCCACTACGCTGCTAGCTGCTTCGCAGCATCGCCTGGGTTGGGACGCGGCCAGAGACACGCACGCTGCCGTCGCCGTCGCGCAGCCACCGCTGTCGTCCAGTGAATCCCCGGCGATGCCCGGGCCGTGGGCAGGTCCGCCTCGGGATTGTCACCGTTCTGTTTTCTCCGGAAAGCTCGTTATGTACGGACATCAGGCACGTGTTAACGACACGTAGCTGCCTCGTTTTGTTTCCTCCTCCGCCATTGCCTCAGCATGCCATTGAGTTTCAGCAGTTCGAGCGCCTACGCAATGTTTCCAGCGGCTCCCACGGAGCATTGAATGCGCATTCTTGTAATAATAAATCAAAATACACTTCCAGATTTATTTCTCAGCGGCAGACGCATCACAAAGACTATAAATCTTGATAAAAACTACCACAGCTGTATTTCAGGAACTTCAACCTGTTTCCTTCTAAGTAAATATCTTCAGGTGACAAAGAAAGTTCATTAACCTCCTTAGTAACAAATTCTCACATAATCACGGAAACATGCCGGTTTAGTGACTCACCGCCATAAATAATGCCATGGTGACATCTCTGGGTGATGACATCGGCACACTTTTACCACTGCGTGATAAATAGTTAGGAAGGCTGTTGGCATCACTTGAAGATGTTCATTTATAAAGAATTCAGTTGTGGCGTAACATACTTACCTGAACTACAATTGCAGTGGATTTTATTAACATTCACGTTATTCTACTGTGGAGTACGAAGCCAAACGATTATAAAAAGTATAGAGAGAAACGCAACACTAACGAGGTGCGACAATAAAGTAATAAGACGATGTGAAAAAAAATGTTGCTTACCGTTTTAGTCAAGTTTAGTGTTGTCTCCTTCAAAGTATTTCCCTTCTGGTTGCAAACACTTTTTCCAGCGCTTCTACCATTGATGGTAACATTTCTGGAACTCATCTTCTGTAATATCTTCGAAGACCCTCGTAACAGCTTTTTGGACATCTTGTATTGTTTGAAAATGGTGTCCTTTGATCGCCGTTTTGACTCTTGGAAATAGAAAAAAGGCGCACAGAGCGATATCTGGTGAATAAGGTGGCTGTGGTAGTACTGAAATTTGTTTTGAGGTTAAAAATTGCTGTACTGACAGAGCAGTATGGGATGGCGCATTATCGTGATACAGACTTCAATTATCAGCAATGTTGACATAGACACGAAGAACTCTTTTACGAAGTCGTTCTAAAATTTCTTTGCAGTAATATTCGTTAACAGTTTTTCCAGGAGGCACCCACTCTTTATGAACAATTCCCTTGGAATCAAAGAAGCACACAAATATTAATTTCACTTTTGACTTTGAGATGCGAGATTGCTCTGGTCTGGGTGATCCCTTTGAGCGCCATTGCAACCTTTGGCATTTTGTCTCTGGATCGTACTGAAAAAAAAAACAACTTTCATCACCAGTGATAACACGGCTCAGCAATTCTGGATTGATTTCCGTTTGCTCCAACAGATCGGCTGCCACATTTTTCCGTGCTTCTCGCTGTTGTGGTGTGAGATTTTTGCGGACCATTTTTGCACAAATCTTTCTCATACCAAAATCTTCAGTTATTATTAGGCGAACCGTTTCTCGATTGAGGTTCAGTTCCTCTGCAATCATTTTCACGGATAATCTTCGATCAGATCGTACGAGTTTACGCACACTGGCCAAATTGACATTCGTCCGTGAGGTCGATGGTCGTCCACTGCGGTCTTCATCTTCAATATTCGTTCTGCCCACACTAAACATCTTTATGCCAAGGAAAACTTGCTCTTGGCATAACCTCCTCTCCAAAAGCCTTCTGAAGCTCACTGTAAGTTTTCGTCGCGTTTTCACCCAATTTAACGCAAAAAGAAATGGCATACCGTTGCGAAATATTATGCAGTTCCATTTGTGTGACGAGAGACACAAACACGTGTTAACTTGTTAAAGCATAACTCGCGATTGAGCAGTTGCATCGATGTGCCACTTGGACTAGAAGCAGCTTACAGACCAAGGTCAAAGTTATTGTGCCTATGCAAGCCTGCAGGGTTGCAACAGCTTGCAAAGAAAATCAGTCTCATTACTTTATTGTAGCACCTCAGACATAACAAAAAAAAAATAAACTTGAAGTATGTAGAACTTACAAATTTTGGCCAGGTCCGACTAGGACTTGCGCACTGAGGGTCCTGTACGAAATTATCTGTATAGACAGTCCGGGAATCGAGGATCTCGAAGATTTTTACCTGTTACTGACATTGATACTGGCAAGATATCGGATCCGGGGATTTCAAGAGCTTCAAGAATATTTTAATTTTAAATTTGAAATAGGAAAACGAATGAAAAATAACAAATATTTTTTGTAATATAATTACAAAGTAACAATTTTCTTATTTTTTTCCTTTACTTTTACTGTAAAATATTGTTTATTAGCAAATTTCATGATTCTAAGTCAATGGGAATTTCTTTTTGGGTTTTAATGAGTGAGTTTGTGATTATCAAAATATATGACATAACTAGGCGTATCTTTTGATTTCACTGACTTAGAAGCTAACATTTGTTATACCGCCAAAGATCCATAGACCTTAGTACGTGGCATAAACTTCAACTTGATACGTACAACTGTTACTGAGAAATAGGGGTCTCAACGGACGGAGAGACAGACAGACAGCCTGACAATAAATAACAAAATGAATTTTTTCCGTGTGATATAATTACAAGCTAGCAATTTGCATATTTTTTCCTTTACTTGTACGGTGGAACCTTGCTTTTCGTCAAAATTCGTAATTCTAGGTCACAGAGAACTACACTATAAGTTTTGATGACTGAGTTTGTGAATGTCAAAATACGTGACATAAATGGCCGTATCTTTAGATTGCATTGACTTAGAAGCTTCAATTTTTGCACCACCTAGTGACTGTAGATCTTAGTATGTTAGATAAATTTCAACTTGATGCGTCTGCCACTTCCTAAGAGAAAGCGTTTTTAACATTCGGCCAGAGAGACAAATGGACAACAAAGTGATCCTATAAGAGTTCCGTTTTTACCTACTGAGGTACGGAACCATAAAAAAGGAACATATTACATCTGAAGCAAACAATAAGACAAATACATAGCGAAACATATAGAGCGTGGGCAAAATAAAACTGGCCCGGAAAACATTTACAATAAGATTGACGTGGGATTGGCCCTTGTTAACGAACATCACAGAAGATACTGACCCGTTGATGATGGTACAGCGTGTAATGTCAACGCCAATATTTTGTGTTAGCAGTGTATGCGACAGTGCACGATATTTATGAAATGACGAATATTTTTTCCGAAATGGCTAAAGTCTGTATGTGAAAACTGAGAAAGGACTTATTATATTGTCCCTTATTATTATATAATGAAATGTAAATAATTTCCAAGGACAATATGTTTTATTATTTTTATAAACAGTTCTATACAAACAATAATCATAACAAAGACAATACTACTAAAAGAATGTATTGGCATTGTATTGTGTGTGAAACTTGTTCTTCTGTTGTTCTCTGTGATGTATGAAGTGTCTGAGATCGAAGATAAGCTGAAGTCTGTTCTTTTAAATATTGCAAGAGGTAGTCATAAGTGACGAAAAGAAAAATATAACGTACAATATACTAAATGGAATTCTAGTACACGGGCTTTTATTTGTAACTACATAACCAGCTGTGAATGTTTTAAGTTTTGTGTCCGCAGCGGTCCAGACTGTGATTCGAATTGAATTTATGGTAAGGTCCTATGGGACCAAACTGCTGAGGTCATCGGTCCCTAAGCTTACACACTACTTAATCTAACTTAAACTAACTTATGCTGAGGACAGCTCACACACACCCATGCCCGAGGGAGGGCTAGAACCTCCGACGGGTTGGAAGGGGGGGGGGGGAAGCCGCAAGGACCGTGACATGGCGCCCCAGACCACTCGGCTACCCCGCGCGGCGACTACGCTTCGTCTGCCGCCATTACGTGAGCGTATGGAGCGGCAATTTCAAACTGCAGAAATAATCAGACAATTCTTTCGATGGATATTAAAATATTTCAAATCCGAGGACAAGAACCTATAGGAATTCATTATTGTTCTATTCTAACAGTGAAAATAACATCCAGGAGAATAATCTTAGACGTTACGTAAATGAAATAATTTTTGTGGCTGGTGCGTAAGATTAATTTTTCTCAGAGTAACTTATCAGTGACTTTATATAAAAATATTCACGACACCAGTGTTATTATGGGAAGAGGTTGTAGTGTGATACATTAATTATTTGGTGCATACATTTTAATGTCACTTACTGTATTAGTGAAACAGCATTTCAGTATTTATTTGTAGTGATCAGGTATGACAACATAATTCATTATAGCCGGGCTTAGCAGCACATAAATAAGAATTGTCGGAGACTATTTCTTTCTTTCAAATAATATGCTATTCTTGCTGCTACATTTTCATACGTTTTACAATAACACGTACACACCACCACAACGACTTCGAAGAGAACAAAAACCCATTACAATCGCTGTGCTGTATTTATCAAACTGTGAGACATGTGTAGCAGCTTTGCCTAAAGGATAGCGGCAACAGCGTTTCCAGTGTTCTGTTGTAGCTCTTCCAGTGTTATGCTGTAGCTCTTACAGAGTGTGAGGATTATTTTAGTACACCTGACCGTTCAGCTTTCCCCACAGGTAAAATTCATAGGGGGAGAGATGAGACTGCAGAAATGGCCTGGAGATGGAACTGCCTCAACTGATTGTCTTCATCATCTTCAGGTAACTGTGACCAGGTCGCCAAGGCGGTGTGTGCTGTTGCTCCATTTTGCTGAAAATATCCAGTCACTCATCCTCTATGAGTTGAGCTGCATCTGGATTAAACAACTTCTTAACATACCGGGTAGCTTTAGCAGTTTGGTGAAAGAATCGTGTTACGATGCGGACCCCGAACATAGCACACCAAACACCAAGGTTTTGCCAAAACATGTTCAGTGCTAAACTCTTGTGTGAACTGTTCCAGACATGTTTTTCACAAATTTTGCTTCGCATAACACTCGGCAATGTAGACACCCTGTTTTAACGCGAGCAGCATTTTGTGTTGCACTCAACTGGTCGCTAAACTTATCTGGGTTTCTCACTTACTGAAACGTAACGACATAGCGAAGTTCTCGGAACAGAGTATATGGTTGATGCACAGGCCTAGATACAAAAGAGCAACCGATTAGTGTATGTAAATCACGATTTCCACCATTTTCTGTAATGGACAGTTCTACTTTTCATTAACAAGCGTTAATTCCGTGGCAGTCTTATATATACTTTCCGGGCCGTTTTTATTTTTTCCATGCTTTATATCAATATTATTTTGGATCAGAAGTTGGCTACATCGATGGAAAAGTTGTTACCATCTGATCATTTAACATGTCACAGATCCTGAGGATTTTAACAATAATAATATTAATAGTAATAAAATATACAAAAATTAATATAACAATTTTAATTACTTCCCACGAGTGCTTGGTACGGATATTTATCACAACTTACAGGGAAAAGTAATGCAGAGAAATTCATAATTTGAAAGACATTTGCCTGGAAATTTGATAAATATATACAATGAAGCGCCAAAGGAACTGGTATAAGCATGCGTATTCAAATACAGAGATGTATAAATAGGCAGATTACGGTGCTGCGGTCGGTAACGCCTATATAAGACAACAAATGCTTGGCCGCAGTTGCCAGATCGGTTACTCCTGTTACAATAGCAGGTTATACAGATTTAAGTGAGTTTGAATGTGGTGTTATACTCGGCGCACGAGCGATGGGACACAGCATCTCCGAGGTAGCGATGAAGTGGTGATTTTCCCGTACGGGCATTTCACGATTGTACGGTGAATATCAGGAATCCTGTAAAACATCAAATCTCGGACATCGCTGGGGCCTGAAAAAGATCCTGCAAGAACGCGATTGACGACAACTGAAGAGAGTGGTTCAATGTGACAGAAGTGCAACCCTTCTGCAAATTGATGCAGATTTCAGTGCTGGGCCATCAACTAGTGTCAGTGTGCGAACCATTCAACGAAACATCAGCGATATGGGCTTTCGCAGTCGAAGGCCCACTCGTGTGCTCTTGATGACTGTACGACACAAAGATTTATTCGTCGCCTGAGCCCGTCAACACAGACATTGGACTGTTGATGACTGGAAACATGTTCCCTGGTTGGATGAGTCTCTTATTAAATTGTATCGAGCGGATGGACGTGGACGGGTATGGAGACAACCTCATGGATCCATGGACCCTGCATGAACAGCAGGGGACTGTTCAGTCTAGTGGGGACTCTGTAATTGTGTGGGGCGTGAGCAGTTTAGGTGATATGGGATCCCTGATACGCCTAGATACGTCTCTGACAGGTGACATTTGCGTAAGCATCCTGTCTTATCACTTGCATCCATTCACGTCCATTGTGCGTTCCGACGGATTTGGGCAATTCCAGCAGGACAATGCGACACCCCACACGTCCAGAATTGCAACAGGGTGGCTCCAGAAATATTCTTCTGAGTTTAAACACTTCCGCTGGTCAGCAAACTCCCCAGACATGAACATTATTGAGCATATATGGGATGTTTTACAACGTGCTGTTCAGAAGAGATCTCCATCCCCTCGTACTCTCACGGATTTATTAACAGCCCTGCAGTGTTCATGTGTCAGTTCCCTCCACCGCTAATTCAGACATTAGTAGGGTCCATGCCACGTCGTGCTGCGACACTTCTGCGTACTCACGGCGCCCCCAAACGGTATTAGGCATGTCTACCAGTTTCTTTGGCTCTTCAGTGTATGTCATGCAATATACTGAAGGACCATACCAGCAACAAACTCTTACAAATTTGAGGAGTTTGTAATTCACATGATGTTCAAATGGCTCTGAGCACTATGGGACTTAACATCTGAGGTCATCAGTCCCCTAGAACTTAGAACTACTAAAAACTAACCAACCTAAGGACATCACACACATGCATGCCCGAGGCAGGATTCGAACCTGCGACCATAGCAGTTGCGCGGTTCCGGACTGGAGCGCCTAGAGCCACTCAGTCACCGCGGACGGCTCACATGATGTAAAATCGAAGTATACACTCAACGTTACCAGTATTTCCATTGGCTGTGCGATTGTGAATACAGATCTATGTTGTTGTTGTTGTTGTGGTCTTCAGTCCTGAGACTGGTTTGATGCAGCTCTCCATGCTACTCTATCCTGTGCAAGCTTTTTCATCTCCTAGTACCTACTGCAACCTACATCCTTCTGAATCTGCTTACTGTATTCATCTCTTGGTCTCCCTCTACGATTTTTACCCTCCACGCTGCCCTCCAATACTAAATTGGTGATCCCTTGATGCCTCAGAACATGTCCTACCAACCGATCTCTTCTTCTGGTCAAGTTGTGCCACAAACTTCTCTTCTCCCCAATCCTATTCAATACTTCCTCATTAGTTATGTGATCTACCCATCTAATCTTCAGCATTCTTCTGTAGCACCACATTTCCAAAGCTTCTACTCTCTTCTTGTCCAAACTATTTATCGTCCATGTTTCACTTCCATACATGGCTACACTCCATACGAATACTTTCAGAAATGACTTCCTGACACTTAAATCAATACTGGATGTTAGCAAATTTCTCTTCTTCAGAAACGCTTTCCTTGCCATTGCCAGCCTACATTTTATATCCTCTCTACTTCGACCATCATCAGTTATTTTGCTCCCCAAATAGCAAAACTCCTTTACTACTTTAAGTGCCTCATTTCCTAATCTAATTCCCTCAGCATCACCCGACTTAATTAGACTACATTCCATTATCCTTGTTTTGCTTTTGTTGATGTTCATCTTATATCCTCCTTTCAAGACACTGTCCATTCCATTCAACTGCTCTTCCAAGTCCTTTGCTGTCTCCGACAGAATTACAATGTCATCGGCGAACCTCAAAGTTTTTATTTCTTCTCCATGAATTTTAATACCTACTCCTAATTTTTCTTTTGTTTCCTTTACTGCTTGCTCAATATACAGATTGAACAACATCGGGGAGAGGCTACAACCCTGTCTTACTCCCTTCCCAACCACTGCTTCCCTTTCATGTCCCTCGACTCTTATAACTGCCATCTGGTTTCTGTACAAATTGTAAATAGCCTTTCGCTCCCTGTATTTTACCCCTGCCACCTTCAGAGAGCGAGTAAATGTCGGGAGGGGGGGGGGGGGGGGGGTAGAGGAATCCAGTTTCTTTCTGCCTACGATCTATGAAGTCAGTCATGATGTTATTTTTTTCTCATTCGACTTTCTGCGATTTGTCTGTTCCATCTATGGACCCATGAACCTTGTGTCTGTTGTTGAAATGGAAATGAGCATACAGCATTGTGTGCCGGGAGTCCCCCATTTGGGGAAGTTCGACCGCCGATACTTATTGCATTCGACGCTACATTTGGCGACTTGCGGGTCGGAGATGGGGATGAAATGATGATGAGGACAACACAACACCCAGTCCCTGAGCGGAGAAAATCGCCTGCCCCAGGCGGCAATCGAACCCGGGCCCCTTGGCGTGGCATTCCGCTGGCCACTCAGCTAACGGGGGCGGACTGTGTCTGTTGTTGTTGGCAGTAGATACGCCAGTCTCTCCACGTCGACAAGCCGTCACGCATCCAGCTGAAAAGTATCCAACAATTTCTGAGATTTAGTTATCATATAACTTTAGCCTCCGAAAGCTGCCCAGAAATTTTGAAATATGTAAACGTAAAAACATAAATACTTTTAACAAAATATATTTTGGGAGAAGGGCTGGATAGTCATGACACTCCCACAGATGTGCGCATTTACGGCAGTAGAATTGGCATTGCTTGCAACTATTTTCAAATGAGAGTGTTTTTGGCCATAATGGACAATACGTGAGCTGTGTCGCTCTTCTCCACATTGAAACATAAATGACATGCGCTGGAAACCCACCTTGTTCTTTCAACTTTAGGTTCAGACAGTTATGTGCGAACTCTATTCAGCGATATCCAAGACGATCTTGACTCTTCACGTCCTAGTGGATATTCTTGGGAAGACGTGCTTTCCGTCATGTTAGCCTAATGTGCTAGTCTGACTGTCAGGTCTTCGGATGTGTACGCAAACCTTTCCCACAATGTGTGGCCATATAGCTTACTTCCCTCGGAAGTTGGAATATTTAATTTTTCATTCTGAATCCCTTCTTCAAGCCTGATGTCAAAGGGCGCCAATAGCGATACAGTGTATGCATTTTAAATGGTGTTAGTTTTATGAAGGCAGCCGGTGACCATATGTCAGGTGTCATTGAGGGCTACGTCCATTTGTTTACCATGACATGATCTGTGACATACTGGGTGTGCTGCACGCTTGTCTGGTGGTAAGTAGTTAGTTCTATTACGGCCTCGGACAGCTGTTTCTCGTCACTTTCAAAATTTTCTATACAGACTGTAAAAGCACGGTCGCTTGAATAAATAAAGCCCTCCTTACTATCGGGCAAGAGTTAATCATTGATGTACGTATTAAACGGCGCCAAAGCCAGCTCCGCTTTATATCTACAATTGTTAAAAAGGTATTCTTTAACTTCGTTCAAATTAAAGTCTTTGGTAACTTAGTAATGTTTTTTAAACAGTGTTCTGTGGTTGATCGCATAACAGGTTGAGATCAGGTCTACAATCATTTATTCCGTAATTTTTTGCTGTTCATGTTGAGTATGCTATGGGCGCTCCCCTCTTCGAAGAGGCTAAAGCCGTCTTCAGAGAGATGTGCGTTTATGTTCCTGATCTGATGAAGCTCTATACCGCACCTCGACTGTCCCACTAAGTTACTCGAACTTAGTCCCAAATAAAGTGTGTGAGACTGTTTGAAGCAAGGAGTGAACCACAGAACCAGCATCTCTCCAGTGTCATAGCTCTACGCAATCAAATCACCAATAAGTGGCTTCAGCTGAATACAACATACGTCATTCACTCCTTCCTCGTCGAAATGAGGCGATTATCAAGGCACGCGACAGTGTTACACGCTAGTAGCCTGAAGTCACCTGCAGTTGAAAATTTTTTTGTCTGGTGTGCTTGAATTCTTAGACTGCTAGGTGATTTTGTGAGAATAATGCTCGAGCAAACCAGTAACTTCACAGTTTCGATCTCTATGCAGGCTCTGTCGTCCTCTGTTTCCATTTCCTTCAGTTTCCCGATTCTTTTTTCTTCTGTTTTATCACATTAAAAATGTGTAGAATGA
The DNA here is from genome assembly GCF_023864345.2 of Schistocerca serialis cubense. Taxonomy (NCBI): domain Eukaryota; kingdom Metazoa; phylum Arthropoda; class Insecta; order Orthoptera; family Acrididae; genus Schistocerca; species Schistocerca serialis. The sequence continues at coordinate 440,416,711 of NC_064643.1, forward strand.
TAATTAAGGAAATTTCCGAATCACTTTGAAGTAAAGCAGATTAAATCTTGTGGCCTATTAGCCGCTCCTAGCTACGTTACTAATATGGTAGTGCCTGAGAGAAGTGTCCTGTTGTCTAACTACAAGCAGAGAGTACCCATCTTGTTTTCCTTGATCTATAATTTTTTTGCTTTTCTTGTCTGATTCGATGAAGAGTACTAAATTTGATGGATCAGGAGAAACTCACAAAATAGTAGCAACAAGCATTGATAATTGACTCAAAGTGGATTATGTTGCTATGACAGCAGAACCACACGAAACTGTCACAGGCAAAGCAGTAACACTTCAAATAGCCTCTGTTATCCACACACGGAAGAAATTTGGTATTACGGCGTTACATGCAGCAGCAATGGAAACGAAGTTTCATCTGCTTTCTACAACCCATCATGTTTCTGATGATACTGTTTCTTGAATCGTTATATTGCTTGTACATGCAATATTACGACGTTCTTACGATACTGTTTTCGAAGTAATAACAGGCTTCCACATTATTTATAGCCAAATTTTATGAGCGATGCCATTTATTTCTTTATGACCTCACCCTGATAAAGGATACATAGTAACAATTCTTTTCTCTAATAGTTTCTCACCTCGGAAATGTTTCGACAGCGTTGTGACGCTTTTTATAGTCTGGATTTACCGGGTATCTCCAGAGATCTATACTGTGTTTTATCAACTTTCTTGCCATTTTATTCATTTTCATCCTTATTTGACTGAATAAATTTTCCATTTGCTGGGACGAAATAACGAAAGATAATACCATGGAATTCTGCTTCAATCCAGAGAAACCAGTATCTGAAACGGAGCTAATACATTATTAAGTCAAGATAAAAAACTTCGCCGTTGTTATAGGATAAATGATTATGAGACAAAAGAAAACGTTTCGTGAGATTCTTCGAGGGCCATGATCTTCGACTGACACGGATAGGTCGATGCACCCACCGCTCGGCAATCTAAAATAGTGTTCTGGTAATCGTGACTGAGTGGGTTTATTCTTGTCGGAAAACACAGTACATCAACCAGACAATTAGAACAACAGTGTTGACACAGCAGGCGGTAGTTTTGTTCATAGGCAGTAAAAGAAAAAAAAGCTTTTAAGCTGCTAAAAATTTTGATCCCATAATCAGTGTGCGCTTATTCATTCACATTTCTCAAGAAATTTGATGATCATGGAAGAGGAAAACGTCGTACGAAGGTACGCAAAGTAAATAAAACAAACTGGCTTGGACAAGTGTAATTTACTATCACACTGTTGAAAGCATGAGACACGATTCTGATTTTGCAGCACTGACTGCTGTCCGGCGCCATATCCGCTGAGAGAGGCGTCGGCCATTAAATAGTCAGCATTAGTATTGAAGTGGCCCACATCTTTAATGGAACCTTGCGTAACAAACAGAGGTCTTTGGGAATCCCATGTCAATGTCCGCGATAGCGGAATACCGCCATCACTAGCTTTTGTTGTTGAGTAGACGAGATGTTTCCATGAAACATGGCATATTCTGTTACGTGATGTAACAGTATGCCTAATTTATCTCCACATACGAATAGCCATCACCGCACCTGCCTAGCTATCGCAATGAGCCCTTTCTCAAAATCCCTTAAATCTATTGTTTCCTCTACTCTTTGCACACCGAGGCGACAGTTTTTATATCGCTAGCACTTACTACAAACCTTTCACAAAGTCAGACGCGCACTCCATGTTTCATAGGTGTGCATGTTCTCATGTTAAAGGGATGGTGAAAATATTCTTTCTCGATTGTTTAGATGACTCCCAAGCATGGAAAAATATCTTTGAAAAGACAAGAATCAAACTAAAGAACCTCCTGGGGAATGAACGAAATTATTCTTCAGGTTTTTGTTGGTGACGTCGAAAAATAATGAAGTAGCTATTAACGAAGCAATTCATTTCCGAATAAGTTCTGTGTACATGAATTGTCGTAGATGGAAGTGCAGGTCCGTTCGAGAAATGTCTAAAGATTCACATTGTATTTCTATATTTATGTCGATGCAGATACATGCTAAGGCAGAGAAATCTACAAAGGCATTGTTGAGCACTGTAGCTCAAAAATATCCGTGTTATTACAGGAAAAAATCTGAAAGGAATCTGCTCATGAACAGCAGGGGAGGAAGTGTAACCATCGAGATGTGAATGGCGAAAGGTCAATGTGTGCTGTGAACACGTTTGAAAATGATACAAAGCAGTACTTGTGGTCGTATTGATGGAGATTTCGTATTATTTACTAAGAGACATAAGGTTTTAAAAATACATCTATTAACGGACTCTGTCTACATCACAGCCTGTCACCTCTAAATTTTTAATGTCATTTCTGGAGTCCTGATTTATATTTGCTTCATTTAATTTGAAACCCTCTGTTTATCCTTGTCCTCGTGCCGTGATTTACAAAGTCAAATAAGTTCTTCCCCTGAGTGGTTAAGGCAACGATGCGAATGCGTGAAAAGAAACGGAGGAAAGGAGAGAAAAGAAATTTGTATTTTATCACACTGTCGGTATCGAGATCATTAAAGATGGAGCTGGAGCTCAGACTGGGAAATGGAGTCAGTTGTGACCCAGCCGAAGAAATCAAACATGCTGCGCTAAACGTGCATACTATACTGTAGTTTAACTTTATTAAAAAAATTATAATCAAATTAATTTAATCAGGAGGCCTATTATACAATGTAATTGGTTTCCTCCTGAAGATGCACATTTAAGAGGGCAAAGTAGATACTTGCATGCTTTTGTTTATTACCGTCATGTCGAGTTTAGTGTCCTAGAAAATTCCGTAAAGGTTCCTGGTGGAAGGAGGTAAGTGGGGACGAAAATGCTGAGTAGTATCTCTTCCAAGAGATCCCCTGGGGAGGAGGAGATGACCCTCCGTTCCGAAAAAGTTCCATATATTTCTCATTAGTGTGGGATGATCGTCATAGAAAATGGAGAATAGTTGGGACTACAAAAGATATCCGCCACTAGTACAACATTTTAAACACTCTATTAAATGTTAAAAAACATGAACAGAGAAGAACGTAAACGTGACAACAGACCCCTACCCAGACCACAGGGGGAGAACGAACCTGAGAGCCGCCCATGTCACGTCTCCGCTAATTCACCTACATACATGGCGAGCACAGCTACAAACTTTATTGCTTTCTCCTTCCATTCCGTTCATTCTCCTTTAACTGCTTAATGGCCGAGCGGATAGGACCAAGGCTCATGAATTGCATCTGTCAGTGGACGCGTTTTAGCCAAGACTACATTTCCTAAGTTTCTATTTTCTGTAGGAATCATCTAAATCCGCATGGCATCACAAAGTAATAGAAATTCTCTCCTCTTTAGGCACGGTGGCGAGAACTTTCACTTCGGTAACCTCCGTACTATACTCTAAGAGCCCATAACTCACTGTGATGGTCTTCACGGTGGTAGAGTACCTAAAAGGCCAAAACGATCTGTAACAACTTGACTGTTATGGAAGAGCTATTTAGCGATATTTAATTAATGAAACTTCACACAGCACATTAATTTTCTACAACAATTATTCCCTCTCTGTGCAATCATATTTCGCTAATTTTAAATAATCGGAAACGCGACTGCCGCTACCATCTTCCGCAGGTGCCTGGTAAGTCGAGAGGAGTATTATGAGAGTAGCGTCGATAACCAGTCCAGTAATTATGGCATTTGTTCCAGCTGTCGACTGACGCAGTACCTGTCTCTCAGGTCCACCAGGGCTTACTGGAAGAGAATAAGAGGTCAAGTACGTCGCAAGGCTTCCACTCGAATGATTTAGGGAAACCATTATCGTCCGACGGGAATTAGAACCATATCAATACTAGAGAGTGTTTTAACAGCTGTGCATCACGTTGGAATATACCTCTTAGAACAGGGTTGTCGTTCATGGACCGATGCCGGTCTTGAAACTGGATCACGCATATCGGCCTAAAGAGCTGTTCGTGGTATTCTAGTAGTGAACAGAGAAGCGCAGGCCGTTAACATGCCTGCTAAATAGCAACGATCAGACGGGGTGGCAGCACGATTTCTCACGGAAAGGACTGCGTCCGCTCATTCATCCGACAGTTGCAAATCGATGTTGAACTCTTCGAAAGGCTTCCTGCAGACCACTTAAATTTCTCCATTGCCTCTAAAAGAGGAATGCCCATATGACGAGAGATCTGGAGAATTTAGAGCACTAGATCTGATTCTTTTTGAGAGTTAGGTTCATAGCGCCTCAGATATCTTGAGCTTTCCTTTAAATAATAGTATCATTCACGCAATAAAAATTACAGGTTTATAGTTAAATTCAGACACGTTACTTAGTTCGGTTTCAATGAAATTTTATGACCGAATTTTACATATTTAATTTCGTTGGACCGAGCAAGGAGGGCTGACAGTAACATACCAAGGTTCATGAGTAGATGTACCCAAAGTTACGATTGACTGTATTCGTTGTTAATTCATTAAATAATATCAACGAGACGGCGTTATTTGTTTGATCGTGGCTATTTCGCTGAGGCTTCCCTCTCCCACTCACAGTATGTGGCTGGAAGTGCTGGAGCCATCGACGCTAGAGCGCTGGTAGCGGGCACTGTTGGGAGACTCCTGTTTCTTTGCAAAGAAGACTAACAAAACTGCGAGAGCAACTCACCTCGCTTCAATTGAGGTAGATCTGGATAGAGACTACTTATCCTAACCAGGGCGAAGGAGATGGAGCGTCAGTACAGCGACAGCCCAGGGCGCCCTTCTTCATCTGTATGAACACATAATCATTATGGGCGACACAGACATCGACTTACACTTAAAATCACCCTGTGCAGAAAAACTAAGGAGACTGTTCCACTCCAATGATATGAGTTTAACACCGCTGGACCCAACTCATCACACGCCACACAGCCATACACCCATAAATAAAATAGCAACAAAGCGACCAGATAAAATAATTCGCGCCAATCAGACATCCGCTCCGGGATTCTCTGCTCATGACGTGATATTCTTAAATTACTCAGTGCATACCACCAAAGAAAAATCTCACCTGGTAACCTACAGAAACCTAATAAATGTTAACCATGACGCTCTTCAAAAGGATTGCTCAGACATCCCTTGGCATGATATAAGCAATAAATCGACTTAAGATGGAAAAATTCGAGAATTATGTCGGAAAATTCCAGAATGAGATTTTCACTCTGCAGCGGAGTGTGCGCTGATATGAAACTTCCTGGCAGATTAAAACTGTGTGCCCGACCGAGACTCGAACTCGGGACCTTTGCCTTTTGCGGGCAAGTGCTCTACCAACTGAGCTACCGAAGCACGACTCAGGCCCGGTACTCACAGCTTTACTTCTGCCAGTACCTCGTCTCCTACCTTCCAAACTTTACAGAAGCTCTCCTGCGAACCTTGCAGAACCAGCACTCCTGAAAGAAAGGATATTGCGGAGACATGGCTTAGCCACAGCCTGGGGGATGTTTCCAGAATGAGATTTTCACTCTGCAGCGGAGTGTGCGCTGATATGAAACTTCCTGGCAGATTAAAATTGTGTGCCCGACCGAGACTCGAACTCGGGACCTTTGCCTTTCGCGGGCAAGTGCTGTGAGTACCGGGCGTAAGTCGTGCTTCGGTAGCTCAGTTGGTAGAGCACTTGCCCGCGAAAGGCAAAGGTCCCGAGTTCGAGTCTCGGTCGGGCACACAGTTTTAATCTGCCAGGAAGTTTCATATCGGTGCACACTCCGCTGCAGAGTGAAAATCTCATTCTGGAAACATCCCCCAGGCTGTGACTTAGCCACGTCAAGGTTCGCAGGAGAGCTTCTGTAAAGTTTGAAAGGTAGGAGACGAGGTACTGGCAGAAGTAAAGCTGTGAGTACCGGGCGTGAGTCGGGTTTCGGTAGCTCAGTTGGTAGAGCACTTGCCCGCGAAAGGCAAAGGTCCCGAGTTCGAGTCTCGGTCGGGCACACAGTTTTAATCTGTCAGTCTGCTTTCAACCGGTGAGCGGCGAGGACGTCTTGTTTACGTCCCGCCCGCAGAGTCGCGGTCCCGTCCGCAGAGTCGCGAGCGCGCGTAGTTTGTTTACTTCCTCGCCGCAGCTAATACTCGCGTCCGTTAACACTGAGTCGCCATGGTTCATTCGTACAGAAAAGCTACCATCAAGATCAGCTTCCAGCCCGACTACGCACGACCACGAGCCTTTGAAGTCGAACGATTCATCCGTGACGAAGTTCAAATACCAACACAGCACATCATCGGTATCCACCTATCCGTCACAAGCAGCGTCGTTTACGTCAAGATGGTCGATGACGAGTTATGTCACGCAGTTGTGAATAGATGCGCGAACACTCCCAAGTTCAAACACTCCGATGGTCACATCGGAGAGGTTACTGTTGACCATGCTGGACTAGGATTACGCACACTAAGAGTCTTCGAACTCCCTTTCGAAGTACCACCGGACGTCGTTACCTCAGCTTTCCGCCCTTATGGGACGGTAATTAGCGACGTGGCCGAAAAATGGAACACCTTCGAGACGTACCAAGTCCTCAACGGCGTCCGACAAGTGAAAATTGAATTAAAGAAACATGTGCCGTCCAACTTAGTCATAGGTGGCTGTCGAGCAATAATAATGTACGACGGCCAACCTCGTACTTGTTTTGGTTGCGGCCAGGAGGGTCATGTGCGCTCGGCGTGTATTCAACGTCGGGTTACACAACTTCCATTGCATGACACGACACCACCTCCTACGCTCACGGCCCTCCCCCTCAATTACGCAGAGGTGACACGATCGACCGTCGTGACAGACGACAACCCCCCCGGAAGACAGGAAGCGTTAGAATGCGTACCTGTCGCCGGTCCTGGATTGACCAACACCATTACGGTGTCTGCAGGGGTTGAAGAACGCCGCCCATCGACTCCACATGAAGATTCGGACGAGAGAATGGACCTCGACGCTAGGATTGTACCGACCTCTGCCTTTCTCCCTGAGGGGGATGCTATACGGGAACCACAAACTCTTTCGGACACAGAAACTCACGTCCGCAAACAAAGGTCACCGAGAAAACATAAAAAGCGACGTCGCACACCCTCAGACGATTGCCTCCAGCGGACGTCTTCTCCAGTTGACGACCGGACGGCCGACGAAACGACGAGGAGAGTGGATGCTACGAGATCGCCCTCACCTGTCACTTTGTCTGATTTTGACAAACCCGATTCCGCTCCCTCGGACAAACGGATGGCCAGCACAGCACCCACCGTTGGTACACAACCGGAAACAACTGCGGATTCACCCTTAGTCACTCAGCCCTCAAGTGTTCTACCGCAGCCACCGTTAACTTACGGACCTTGGGAGGATGACATTGAAGACGATTCCACGGCCGCTGTGGTGGATGAGGAGAGGGGTCTCTCCTCCCACACCTCGGCCCCTCCCGAGTAGCAACAGATGACGGTGCAGATCACAGGCCCCACCTTTTACGGCGACACTGACGGCAGCCCCCACCTCAGGAGACGATTTACAAACCTATCGCTTAACGACCATCAACATTAACACCATTCGGACACGTACGAAGTTGTCGCTGCTCCAAGACATGCTCAATGCAGCAGACGTTGACACTGTCTTTCTCCAAGAAGTCTTCGTCGCCGATTTCCCGGGGATGTATGGTTATACGGCTCATGTGTCCCACGCCTCGCCAACTAACAGTGGAGTCGCCATTCTCCTCAGAGAGGGCCTCGAGGCGATATCTCCCCGACGCTAGAGGAATGGCCGTAACGGTGCAAGGCGTCCGGTTTATCAATGTGTACGCCCCTTCCGGAACGAATCGCCGTCGTGACCGATCGCTCTTCTTCGCAGAAGGAATAGCACCGCTTTTTCAGGGCAGGCACGATGACTTGATATTAGGGGGCGATTTCAATTGCACCCAAGCACCTAAACATCAGCTGCCACGCCATTCACCGTGCCCCGAACTTGGGACACTCATCAGCGATCTCCAGCTAGTAGATACATGGGAACATGTCCGAGGAAATAGACCGGGATACACCCACTTCACGAGTCACTCGTCTAGTCGCATCGATAGGATTTACGTCTCCTGTTCTCTCGCGGCAACGGTGAGTGACGCGGAGGGGTGGCCAGTAGCCTTTTCTGATCACGAGGGTTATATATGTGCCGTCACCCTTCGTCGCCAACGGGTGTGGCGCAGCCGACATCCCTGGAAATTAAACCTTGCTCATCTCGCTTCTCCGGATTGTCGACGCGCCATCGAAGACACGTGGAGTTTGTGCGTCCGCCGCCTCCCAACGTATCCTACGTCGATTAGTTGGTGGTTAACCTGCGCCAAGCCGGCCCTACGGCGAACCTTTATTACGTATGGTCGTGAGACTGCTGCTTGGAGGCGGCAGACCCTTGATTTTTATTTCACCGTCCTTCGCGAATGCGCCTCCTTGCCACCCACACCGGAACGACAGCTGACAGTTCAGCGTGCGAAAGCACAGATCGTAGCCCATATGCGCCGATACCTCGAAGGGACGATCGTCCGAGCGCGGACACAAGACAGACTCGCAACGGAACCACCCACCATGTACCACGTCATCCGAGAACGTGCACTGCGAAGACGGGCGCTGATACATGCCATCACCACTGAGGACGGCCATCATCACACCACACAACGCGATATTGCTGAAGCCTTCTTCGACCATTACGCACGACTTTATTCTGCTCAATGTTCCGACCCGACGACGGTGACAGCAGTCTCACAACTGGTTTACGGCATTGTCCCACAGGATTTACAAACTGAATTATTGAACGACATTACGGAAGACGAAGTTATCGACGCCATCGGTAAAGGAGCGGTGAATAACTCTCCTGGCCCCAACGGGCTCCCTGTGGAGTTTTATAGAACTTTCCAGTATTTACTGGCTCCCAAGTTAACAGACATCTGTCGGGAGCTCATGTCCCTCGCGGTGCCGCTCCCTGCGACCTTCGTAGAAGGAATAATTATACCTGTTCACAAGCCTAAAGGTGGGGCTCGAATACAAGATTACCGCCCGCTAACACTCGTCAACTGCGACATGAAGATATTCACCAGACTACTAGCAAACCGTCTACGACCGACCCTACCTTACGTCATCTCGCCAGATCAGACTTCCCTAGGGGGTATCAACAACATCCACACAGCACTGTGTCGATACCGTGACTTAATAGCCCTAGCCAGGGCACGCCGCATCCCGGGAGCGCTGGCATCACTAGATTTTAGCCACGCTTTTGATCGAGTGGATCACGCGTACCTAACGTCCGTTCTCCAACACATGCAGTACCCACAGCAATTCACAGACGTCGTGATGCGCCTACTCCGAGGGGCGACTTCCAAAGTGCTCGTTAACGGGCGTCTCTCGCAGTCCCTCCCGATTTTCCGCTCCGTCCGTTAAGGCTGCCCCTTGTCGACGTTACTATATGCTCTGGCACTGGAACCGCTCCTCTGTGGTCTCCGTCAACGCCTCACCGGTCTTACCCTACGTGACGTCACATTTCGCTGTACAGCATATGCAGACGACCTGGTTCTCGTGTTCCGCAATCGCGACGATGTCAACAGAGCACTAGAATGGATTACCACGTACGGTGTGGCTTCCGGCAGCTGTCTCAACGTCGCCAAATCGGTCGCCATGGCCATAGGAGACGGGTTGACCCCAGCGTGTGTCGAACCCCTACAGCTTCGTGGCACTATCAAATGTCTCGGAATAGAGTTTCACGACGACATACGGCGCACCGCGGCTCTTAACTACCGCCGCTTATTACAACAAATTCGGGTCCAGATCTTCAACCTTCGTCTGCGGACCCTCGACATTCTCCAAAGGACACACTTCGTCAATGTTTACCTCGCATCGCGCCTTCCACACATAGCGCGTGTTCTCCCAATACAGTTACTGATGGCTCGACGTCTATTAGCGGCATTCGGAGCCTACGTCAGTACAGGCATGCTCTTCAAAGTCAGTTATGAGTCACTGACCCTTCCCCCAGAAAGGGGAGGTCTTGGTCTAGTCCATGTCCACGAAAGAGCTGTGGCCCTGTATGTCAGCTCACACGTCAAGCTGTGGCGCCACCACCCGGAAAGTTTGACAGGTTTGCTGTTGGAGTCCTTAGCTCCGCCCTCCATTATGCCCCCACTGACGACGCAAGACATACCCCCACCCTTCTACTACTTCGGGAACTTTTACATTGAACATAGCTATGTCCGTATCGCAGTACCACCGACGAAACAGGCGTCGGCGCGGGATATATATCATGTCCTACAGCAGAGGCGCCCACCAAACATCGTGGAGATCAAAAGCCCTCAGGATAATTGGAAGGTGGTGTGGAAGACGATTCACGCGATTCCACTGGACACAGCCGTCCGATCCACATGGTACATCACAGTCAATGGTAAACAGTTCACCCGATCACGCCTCCACAAGATAAACATGGCGGAATCGCCTCTCTGCGTAGACTGCGGGATACCAGACACGGACGAACACCGTCTCACATGTGGCGCGGCAGAAGACGTATGGCGCTTGGTGCGACAAATTATGTCGTATTTTCTACGAGTGACTCCGGAACACATTACACCTCGGTTTCTACTATTTCCGGATCAACAGTATTTCCCGCGCGCCAAGACCAACGCTGTCACGTGGATCCGTGCGCATGCGGTACACTACTTATTTCACGATGGACCTACAGATGTATTAGACTTTTGGAACTACCTACAAGAACGTCATTGCACGATCGTACGGAACCCAAAATACAGACAGTATTTTTCTAATTACTTAGGGAGTGCCCTACGCGACCCTCCACGCAGCTGGATCATCAACAGGTAGGAGAAGATACCCATTGAGTGAGCTGACATGACTACGTTCGATTCTCGGTGGAACAACATGATATACGTGAAGACGTACCTGGATGATGAAGCGTAAGGAGAGTAGCGACACACCCTTCTGCATCCTGTATGAAGCACTTTTTTTTTCGTTTTCCCCATATACATAACCTCGGTGTAGGAACGTGCCGAGATATTGTTTTCTTTTTCTCAGAGCACGATGCGGTGCTAGATACATTTATTTTTGTTGTGGTATAAAGTAAAACCACATTAAGAATGTATTAAAAACAGTAAATAAATATAAATCAATAGATAATACTTCCCACAAAAGATTTCCCCTTCCCATCCCTGATTCCTTGACGGCCGAGGGGGACACTGCGACCAGGCCTCGGGTTACGACCCCTGATCGCTCTGCCTTCCCCGCCCTCCCCCACCTTCTCAAAAAAAAAAAAAAAAAAAAAAAGTTGTTCTAAGTTCTAGGGGACTGATGACCGTCTTAAAAAAAAAAAAAAAAAAAAAAAAAAGAGGTCCTTGGTTCAAGTCTTCCCTCGAGTGAAAGTTTTAATTTTTTATCTGTCCGTCCGTCCGTCCGATGCGATCACTTTTTTGGGAGTGATTATCACATCCACAAAAAAAAAAAAAAAAAAAAAAAAAAATCTGCCAGGAAGTTTCATATCAGCGCACACTCCACTGCAGAGTGAAAATCTCATTCTGGAAACATCCCCCAGGCTGTGGCTAAGCCATGTCTCCGCCATATCCTTTCTTTCAGGAGTGCTAGTTCTGCAAGGTTCGCAGGAGAGCTTCTGCAAAGTTTGGAAGGTAGGAGACGAGGTACTGGCAGAAGTAAAGCTGTGAGTACCGGGCGTGAGTCGTGCTTCGGTAGCTCAATTGGTAGAGCACTTGCCCCCGAAAGGCAAAGGTCCCGAGTTCGAGTCTCGGTCGGGCACACAGTTTTAATCTGCCAGGAAGTTTCATGTCGGAAAATTATTGCACTGTATGATAAACATGCCCCTCAACGCACTGTCAAGGTAAAGAGAGCTCGCGCTCCGTGGCTCACCACTGCATTACGCCAGTTAATGAATAAACGTGATGCTGCATATAGGGCCTACAAGAGTAACCCAACACCCGAGGCGTACGAAGCTTATAGGAAACTCCGAAACAGAACCAAGCAAAGCGTGAGGAATGGCAAAATCAGACATGCCCGCTCTGTTGTATGCGGCATATCAAAACCTGCTGCACTGTGGAAAAAGCTGCGCAGTTTCGGTATAGGGAAGCGAAGATCTGACGCTGTTTATCAAGCGTCTGCAGAAGAATTAAACAATTCCTTCTCAACAGCTGTAAACTGCCACGCAGCGACAAATTACCAGCCCCAAGATATCAATCTCTCGAGAGACAAGTTTTTCTTAAAACATGTCACTACCGGCACAGTACACATGGCAATTATGAGAAACTCTTCCGAGGCAGTAGGAAATGATGGAGTGAGCATTGGCATGATTAAGAACGTCGTAGATACTATTACTCCAGTTATCACAGACATCTTCAACCTGTCTCTTGTCAGTAGTACATATCCTACTGAGTGGAAGCAAAGTTTAATTCAACCTATACCCAAGACTGACAACCCTAAGTCGCCAGGTGACTACAGGCCGATCAGCATGCTACCTGCAATATCTAAAGCCCTAGAATACATCGTCCATGAACAGCTGACGGATTACCTCAAAACTCATAACATTCACGACGAACATCAGTCAGGCTTTCGAAAGCACCATAGTGCAGCAACTGCTTTAATCAAAGTAACTGATGACATTAAACATGCTATGGACAGACGTGAAGCTACCATCCTAACACTGCTTGACTTTAGCAAGGCTTTTGATACAGTTGTCTTTGATATATTACTAATTAAAATGAAGCAGCTGAATTTCTCAAACGGCGCAATACACTGGTTCGACAGCTACCTCAAAAACAGAAGTCAACAAGTTATTTGTGGGTGGGAAAAGTCATCATGGAAAAACGTGCGCTCTGGAGTTCCCCAAGGCTCCGTCCTTGGTCCATTACTCTTCTGACTGTACATTAATGATATTTCTTCAGTGATTCACTCCTGCAACTACCATCTATATGCCGACGACATCCAACTGTACATAAGTGCAAGCCCCAAGAACATTGCTGACGCAGTAGCGAGTATAAACGCAGATCTTTGCTCTGTTTCTCGATGGGTACAGAACCTAGGTCTGAAACTAAACCCCAAGAAATCCCAGTTCATATTTATATCTCATCCAAAGTTAATCAGCCGGTTCTTTCGCGAAACAGTCTCTCAAATACTCATCAATGGTACCCAACCACCATACCAAAAAACAGTAAAAGACCTTGGAATAATCTTGGATGAACACCTAAACTGGGAAGAACAAACAGTCGCAGCTTGCCGGAAATCGCTCTCCTCCCTACATGCAATTCAAAAAATTAGAAAAATATTTCCAACCCATGTTAAACAAAAATTAGTCCAAACACTAGTCTTGCCTAATCTTTACTACTGTGATGTAGTTCAACACGGCACAAATATTGAAAATTCGAGATACCTCGAGCTAGTGATGAATGGTTGCGTTAGATACGTGTGCAATATACAGTTGTATGATCATATCAGTCCTTCATACTCCCAGCTAGGTTGGATACTCCCACATAAGGCACGCGATGTCTACACGATGTGCTTACTTCATCGATTTCTTAGCCACTGGCGCCCCCAATACTTGCCTTCTCACATTAAACACCTATCATCATTCCACAACCGCAATACCAGATCGGATACGTCTAGCATCTTGGCTGTACCTTTACATAACACAAAATCTTTCTCCGTGTCATTCTCCATCTCAGCCATACGACTATGGAACGCGCTCCCCTGTGATCTGCGTCTTATCCAGAACCACTCAGCATTCAAGAGGGAGCTCAAAACTTACATATTAGGGACGGTATAGCCACCATTGTTGTGCCCCTCTCATCTATTTCTTTCTCCTCTCCATCATAGCTTCGAATTTTACCATTCTATTTCCCTTCCTCTAACCTATCTACCTCTTCTATATCTCTTTCACCCCATTCTATCGTCTTATGTCTCTGCTCCACGAGAATAACTCACAAGCTGCAAGAGTATAACGAGAAAATTCCCAACTAGCAATAGGACTGACATTCATAAAAGAAAAATATGTTTACTTTCATATACGTAGTCATTACTATTATTATTATTATTATTACTATTATTCTTGATTGCTATAATTATTTTTTGATTGTTATAATTATCATTGTACTACTGTTATAATGTCTATTTTTTCTTTAACATTAATACTGTATAACATGTCGTATGTCCTTAATGTTCTGTAGAAACTGAAATTTGTTCAATCTGAGTATGCCTGGATAGGTGTAAGAGAGGGCCTGAAGGCCCTAATCTTGCCAGGTAAAATAAATGCATAAACAAATAAATAAATAAATTCATCTATTTTGCTGTCCAGACAGATGTGCGTGTTTAGTGTAAGTGTTGACTAGTAGAAGAAGCCATGCAGTGCTCTGCACATTAACCTGCGATTTCGGAAACTCTAATTTTAACAAACGCCTTGCGATTCTACTAGCGATTCACGGCCGCCGAAGCGGACGCATCTCAAGTTGGTGTCGAGCTGTCGCCTGCACTCCAAACCTCGTGGCTGTGCTACGTAAAGAATCTATATCGGGAATACCGTACACAAGCGGATTCGCACTCTCGCTGGGGCTACCCTTAGTCTTTTCAACCTCTTAAATATACTTCGGCCTTTGTGAATTAGAATTTCAGTGCTTTCACGTGTTCTTCGTGCCAGAGATAGTAGGCTATGATCAGAAACGATGATTGTTGGCGTATCTACTTTGCTTGCAGTAGTGGCAGACTCTCCACTTACGATTATTTTTATGTTTCCCGTGAACCTTTAGAAGGCTTTACTAGCCGTAAATGGTATAACAATTTGCTGTTGTTTCCCTTTCTGTTTAAATCCTATTGTTTACTCAAGAATGGTAGTACAATAGTGTTTTCTTTCATATGTCTGGCTACTTAGGCTAGTTTGCACAAACCTTTGACCTTGTGTTACCTCCTCTTCTGCTGTGCATGCAAGCAGCCACGGTCATTTCAGAAACGAGATCCCCTTGCCTGCAAGGAAGTGAAGGGTCCGATTGCCAATTGGCAGCAGTTTCAGCTTTTAGCAACTCTGTTGCTGAGTTCTCGTCGGTGTGAAGAAACAAGTATACTATTTAGGGGAAGCGTTACTTCAGGCTGCGACGATGAAAGCCCAGACAGGGCCAACATATGTCAGGCAAAACTAATTCGATGGAGTGTATCGGGAAGGTATGTGAAGCCTGAGTGCTATGAAGTACGATATATCAACATCTTGATATGATTCGTCTTCCGTATAGCTGTAGAAAGTTTGAGTTCTTCTACGACGAGCTTGTAATCGTCGAGAAGTCTCGTTCCGAGAGTATTTTTGGCGTAATTATATGGAAGTAAAGTAAATACCCATAATAGTGATATGTGCACCACGACGCAAACTGGACTATAATATTATAGAAATGAAGAAGTTCAACAAAATGTTTGTAAGCTAACTCTTTGAGAGAGTCACTAAACAAAAGGTGAGACTTGCCATTACACGTTAATAGTGACGACGTTCGCTGCTGGGTTATAGATATATTCGGTTGACATGTCCTAACAACATCTAGTAAGGGATGCACTCCTATGTAAGCCTTGACACAACGAATCTGTTACAAAACAACATTGATGCAATGATGCTGGCAAAGCACTACACTTTGAAAGAAATATGTTGAACTAACGTCTTTTGAGCACGTACATCTGATAATTCCTAACACACCCCTATAAGGATGATGTCATTTCTCGTAGGGCAAATCAATTCACACTGGTACGCTCCTGAAAAAGCAACGCCATACGCGTTACACGTAAGCGGAGAGAAGAGAGTCTGTGAGAAACAAAGACTGCAATTCCGATAACATGAACTGCAAGCCGTGCATTCTCGCTTCATAGCTTAGTAAGTAGCCCTTTGCAGGTGGAAGGTCTTTGTGATAATGAACGCTGCCTTACAGATGACCTTTTGTCATGCGTCTTCTAACTGGTTTAACGCAGTCCGCCACTAATTCCTTACCTGTGCCAACTTCTTCATCTCAGAGTAACGCTTACAGCCATCGACCTCTATTCATAGATGAATATATTCCAATCTCTGTCTTCCCCTATAGTTTCCCCACCTCTTAAAACTTCCTCTAGAACCATGGAAGTTATTCTACAATATTTTAACATATCTTTTCCCTTCTTCTGTTCAGTGTTTTCTTCGTATTCGTTTCCTCGCCGAGTCTGCGGAGAACGTCTTTAGCTTATTAGTCCACTTAATTTTCGGAATGCTTCTGTAAGTACATATCTCAAATGTGTCGATTCTGATATTTTCCGATTTTCCCAAAAAATATGATTCTGTTCCGTAGAATACAGTTTTATAGAGTACATTCTCATCAATTTCTTCCTCAAATTTAAGTCTATGGTTGACAAAAGAAGACCTCAACCAATAATGCTCACTTTGCCTTTCCCTTCTTATATTCTGCTTCGTCCATCGTGTGTTTCTTGCTTCCGAAGTACAGAATTCTTTCACCTCTTCTACTTCTTGGTTCCCAGATTTGATGTCAAGTTTGTCGCTAATCTAGTTCCTGCTATTTCTCATTTCTCATTACTTTCCTCTTTCTTTGCTTTACTCTCAATCCATATTCCATGTTCATTAGACAATTTCTTTCATTCAACATGTCTTGCAATTCTTCGTCCGCCCCCGGTAGATAAGTGGTCAGCGCGGCGGAATGCCTCGCCAAGGGGCCCGGGTTCGATTCCCGGCAGGAGGACTGGGTGTTGTCCTCATCATCATTTCATCCCCATCTCCGACGCGCAAGTCGCCCAATGCAATAAGTACTTGCCCTCGGCGGCCGAACTTCCCCAAATGGGGGACTACCGGCCCACAATACCAAACGCTCATTCCATTTTTCGCAATTCTTTCTCACTTTCACTGAGAACAGCAATGTTCGTATTTCTGGTATCGCGGCCTGACGATTTTGAAAGCTCGACAGAACCTAGACTACAGCCGCTAGGCGGCGCTCCTAATAGTGGCGAACGCTGCTGCTGCCGGCCTCAGCGCTGTGCGCAGCCCCCCCCCCCCCCCCCCCCCCCCCGCACCAGGGCTATCGGCCCTCGCGCCCATGCTATGAAGCTAGCAGCGAAAGGGCCATCCTATCCTAATGCATCCGTAAAAACCTACAGCAACACCTACCAATTCCAGTCCATCAGTGCGACTTCCATTACAGTTCCTCCTGCACCTTACTCATCTCCTATCCCACCAAATCAACAACCAGAAATCCGCCATATTTGTCTCCCTTGATCTCGAAATAGCATTCCGGCCTCCTCTTTAAGCTTCAGACCTACGCACTTCCCATAAATCATGTTCGCTTCGTCCCATCTTTTTTCTCTAATCGCTCATCTTATGTCGCTGTCAACAACGCCAACTCCCGTGTCTTCCGTCTCCTCTGCTAGTGTATCACAGCTTCCATCCCCTCTCCTCTCCTGTATGTCCTGTACATCGCTGATACGCCAAAGCCCGCTCTTCCTATTCATCTTCCCCGTACGGTGACGATACCGCCTTATTAGCTCTCTACCCTACTCGCCAGAAATCCCAACAGTCCCTCCAGTTCCACCTCACTCTGTTCAGCTCTTCGTGGTTCTGCATATCAACCCTATCAAAACCGAGGCAATAATTATAGACCGAACCACCTGCAGGTCTGTCCCCACGACTTTTACCTTAGCATTTAAAACGTCCTATTCAGTTAACTAACGCACTACAATATCTTGGACTAACAACTGATCGTCGACTAAGATGGGCGCTTCACCTACTAACCATTCAACAGAATGCAAACAACAGAGTGAAATTACTAAAACCACAAAACGGCTGAACATAGGGACTGCATCCTTCCACAATCCTCCACCTCTGTAAATCCTTGATCTGACCCGTTCTCTTCTATGCAATGTGGCATGGAGTTCCGCTCCTCTCTTCCTTTATCACGTTCTATAGATCCTCTAATGTCACGCACTCCACCTAGCCTTTCGAATCCGCTTACCCTCCTCCACTCCACAGCCTCTACCAACTTACAAAATCCCCTCCCTCCTCTTCCATCTTGATCACCTCTGAACATCCTCGACACTACCCACCCTCTACTGCTACTCTGCCGCACCTCTACCATCGCATTCACACAACTCTACACCTCCACACTCTCCTCATCCTCTCCCAAGGAAACTTTAATCCCCTTACCTGATGTGACGTCCCTTCCCTCTTTCTGTACTCGTCGGGAGGAGACAAGACTCGTAATGATGTTGGTCACCGTCAGTATGACGTGTAACGGCACCTGTAAACTCTCGTAAAACACAGCTCCTCGCGTAGTTAAGAAATATTCTATTGTTCGCCCGTAACAGTCTTATCAGTTTGTGTTAACTGATCAATTGTTTATCTTTTATCTTATGCCCGGTTAGTTTCGTTGAGCATTGAAATTTTGCTTCTTAATCCTATCATTACGGTCTTTTTCGCATCATCCTTAGCGAGGATTAATAACTGCTGTTCGTAATTCCGTTGCTATGTCGTTGCTACGTCAAATTATTAACAACAGTCTAACGTAACTCCAGAGATCACTTATGTTGAAGTAACGTCGTTGTAACACGCCGTAATGCTTAAAATGTTTAAAAGACTCAGTCACTAGCATGAACATACGTAATATTATTCCTTGAATCATGTAGGCGACAGATGTGCTTTATCTCTTGACTAATATTTTATTAATCTTTTTGTAATTAATTGTTTGTCCCTATCACGCACACACACCAATATGTCATTCAAGATTAACTCCTCATCAGTCCAGTAATCGTGACGTTGACAACAACTTTTGATTGAACGGCGTATTGGTTTTTCCTCATGACTTTGTATTATTGTGTCCTACTCAAGACTACGAATAGTTTTCGTGTCACTGATCCATTACTATCAAGTTCGCAACTGTTCTTCAGTCCGAAGGTTAAGTCCAGTAAATCAGTATCACTCAATTAAAATCACCGTCGCGTTGATAACGGTAAAGATTACTTTATCCAGTCGAATGACTGAGTATGGCTTTAGTCTCTCTCTCACGAACTATCGAACTTTCACAACTGAAACAATCTAATAGCGTTTGCTTCCAGAAGACTATAGCAATAGTACTCTAGAGCGACTCAAGAGCAACTAACAAAACATTTCCATACCGGAGTTGCATTGTAGGCGCATTGAATTTCCTTTTCGAAGCGGCTACAACTCTCTTCCATGGTAAATGTTATCTTTGACCGAATTACCTCCTTGGATTTAACCTTCATTCATACGAATTTAAATTTATTCTACAGATGTTTAAAAGATAATGCATGACAACCCTTTCCTTTTATCTCGTCTTTTGTATGTTACTCTCAGTAATTAAGTGTTGTCTTTGTTAATCAAAACATTATCAGTGTAATTAATTTTTTTTGTCGCCTATAGTTGTTGTCACTGTCAAGATGACTCACTTCCCTACTTTAAGTTTTCACAAAGTTTGTTAATTGGAGTTTTCTGTCCTTGGGGCGTTACACTGAGTACGGAATCTGCCCTGATACACACTCGTCCAACCAGTTTAAAAGAATCCACCTCAACTGTCCCAGTCAGAGCTCCATTACTCTCCACTCCTCTCCAACCGCATCTTAAGGTTTGGTCTGGAACAGCATCCTCCGTCACTCTCCCGAATTCCTCCTCCAAACATCCACCCACACGAACACTTTCTTACACACTGTCCCAACTGTTACATTCCCATGAACCCCTTTTCCTGGCAGTCAAGGCCCACCCATCACTTCACTCGTCTATGTCTCTATCTTTATTAGTCAACACACCACCTCCTACTTTTTTAACTTACGTAACTGATCCTCTGTCTTATATATTTCATGAAAGATTCATTTGCCATTTCATCTGTGTCAGTATTTTATTTACTCAACAAATCCGCCATTATCTGCAAGCATGGCTGAAGAGCGGCGACTTGTATCAGCCGTCATCCCCGCTCCCCCTATATGGGGCGAGGGGAATGCAATGATAATGAAGGAAAAAAAGTCCCGGACCTCAGTCGTATTCCAACCGCACTCTCGCATTGCTCGTTGTACTCACCACTGTTTCGTTCCTAATATTGCTACGTCTCGATTGTGTTCACTCTCCAGACTTGTCATTCTGCCGTGCTGTCTTCGTTGTCCGTCCACCGTTGTTGTTGTCTTTCTGTGATTTTCAGCGACTCGCTGTCGACGCCCTACGCCGGTCAGCCAGTGTGTCCTGTCCTGTCCACTTCCATTTACTACATTATCATTGATATTTTTCCACCCAGAATTTTAATCCTAGTTATGAATCTTTCTTTTATTTCCGTCATTGCTCATTCAATGGACAGATTGAGTACTAGCGGAGAATGGCTCCTTGTTTGTCTTACGCAATTTTTGGCTGTATGCATTGAAACACGTATGTAACATAGCAGCGATGGCGAGGCATTGTAGCATCTGTGACCAGAGAGTATGCGCTTGACCGCGCGAGTGTTGCGAGCGGTTCTCAGTCTGTCAGTAGTCGTTGCGAGTCGGTCAGTAGTCGTTGCGAGTCTGTAGCTCTGTCTAGTTGAGGGCAGTACGCCAATAGTCGTCATGGAGAGCGGTCGGCAACACTGGTCAAGATGGTGAATAAGGTATACTGTTAATTAATATAATCATTAGATAATGAAAAATTTTATTTATTGTAATTATTCTGCAACAAGTCCCCCAATAATAATTTTTATTTCAAAAGCATTTTCTCAAAAATTTAATTTTTTATTGAACTAAAGATTTCGTTGCACTTCCCATTTCATTCCGCTTCTTTTGAAGAAAAATTTCACTAAAATCACAAAAAAAAGAGAATATTATTATTTGCAATGCAGTTCCTCCAAGCGGTGCGCAACAACAAGAGCAGAAATGTGACATCCATTTATTCTGAGGTAAGACTTTAATTCTGATTGTTTTACACAGGGCCAAAGACCGATATTTCGGTTTAATTAAATTTTCTTATCACTGAATGGACTTTAATTTTTCATGAGGAATTTATATTTGAGTCAGATTGCGAATTTCACATTTTTTGTTGCCATTGTCAGTACATTTCATTGTGGGCAGGTTACGCTTAGTGCAATGTCCATTAGCATTCCTAAATAATATTGTCATTCATCTTTAAATTTTTGTGGGGAGGTTACGTTTGGCTCCCATTTGTATTGAGTATTGTCACTTTATTTCTTATAAAATTACGGTGGGGAGGTTACACTTGGCGACACCCAGTCCAGGATCGTATTTCGTTGAGAGTCTTTTGAGCGACAGTCAGATATCTGCTCTTATTTGCGTAGATATAATTAGGATTTGGCGCAACGCTTTTACTAATCTTGTGACTTTCTTTCTACAGGTCAACGGCAATTCGTTGCTCTGTTGTATTTGTGTGTTGCTTTTGCATTGTGCTTATTTATTTTCTGAAAAATTGTGACTATTGTAAAAATGCCGCGAAAGACTGTGAATAGTGTATCGCGTGGTATTTTGAATGAAATTACCGACTTAAACAGCGTGACCGATAGTAATTATGACACGCAGTGTGATGATGACAATCCTGCGTTCACTAACAATCAGTGCAATACAACCATTAATGATGACTTTCACCTTAATGATGAGCAAACGAACTCAATTGTCTCGTCTGTTAACTTGACGACAATTGATGACGCGGAGCGGTCTATAGTAATGAGCGCTGCCGAGCTTAACACACCCGATTTAGAAAATCTAAGTAATGTACAGACAAATTTGTCTAATGAAAATGAACAGGATACACAAGGTACGACAGATTTATTTAATTCCGAAACAATGACTGATAGTATACATTCGACTGACAAACCTTTTTGTAAATCTCAAAATAACCAAATGGTTACTGAAAGCGAAACAATTCCAGATCCACCATTAAACAGCACAGAGAATAGAAATGCTAATTTTGTGTCGGATCCACTTAAGGCATTGTTGCTACAAATTCTTGAATCAAACAAACAGCAAAGTGAGAAAACTAACAACAATCTCAAACAACTCAGTGAACAGGTCAAACAACAGAACGAAAAACAAGACAAACTTAATGAACAAGTCAAACAACAGAGTGTAGATAACAAACAATTTAAAGAGAATTTCAAACAACTTAGTGAACAGCTCAGACAACAAAATGAAAAATTAGACGACAATTCCAGACAGCTTGGCGAACAAATTAGAGCCGTTGCCGCGCAGTGCCACGACACTAAGGAACAGTTGCGCGTGGAAATTGAGGCTTGTTCACAAAAAAATAGCGAAGAAATAAAGTCTGTTGCGCAAGAATTAAGGGAAATGCAGACAGACGCAACAGATACACTCAGAGACGAAATTAGCGGAGTCGCTAAACAATGCTCTGAAAAAGCTGTACAATTACGGGACGAGTTTAGAGCAATGACGGTAGAACTTTCGCGCACTATGGACGCAAAGATAGACGCGAAATTCGAACAGCAGAACACTCAGATTAACGAGCGCTTTAATCAGCACATACAGAACAGTGATACGCGTTTCCGCAGATTTATTCAGGATCAAAACAAAGTAAAACGACAAGTCATGGAGACAATCACTGCACAAAGACAAGAGGACAAACGTAAAATATTCGCGAAAGCGAAGACGTATGTAGACAATAATATTACTACAGTGTCCGACAAAATTAATACCATAGAACAATTGAACGCGGAATTACGGGATGAAATTTCTGACCTTAAATCAAAAACAGATACACACACAGTAAATATTCAAACAGTGACAGATAGATTCGAACAATTAGATCTAACACAGGATTGTGATGTTATCAAAGGTGATGTTAAAAAACTGAGCGAAACTACGCGCAAGTTGCAAAAACAGATTAATGCGTCTGATTCTAAAACCGATGATCAGGTTAAAATACTGACTGAAAAATGTGATGAATTGGCCAGTCGTATTGATGTTATCGAAAATACTAATGACAATAAATCAGACGATACTGCACCGGTTTCATTTAACCAAACACCTGAATTTCAAAATTTACAGCAGACAATTAATGAGATCGATTCATCTCACAATACGTTACGTAGGAAGTTGTCAAATTTACAACAAGAAGTAACAGAGATGAAAAACATTTCAATTAATAACATACCGCAACAGACGCCACTTTATGAACATGTGTCAGACTCACGCAGCGCGTATAATTTGGGTAATCTACAGAGAGTACGGGACTTAGATTCCGATCAACCACAGTTCAATAGATTCTCTTACGATCCTGAACCTGTTCCATCACACAGAGATGATAATTTCGACTACAAACATTTTCTGTCAGTGAGAAAGTTTAAAGTTTTTAAAAACGATAGAACGCAGATTCACCCACTGGATTGGATTCAACAATTTAGCTTTGCTCTTCCACCGAATTGGCCTGTAACACACAAACTTGAATTTATTTGCAGTTTTTTGGAAGGCGAACCGGCAACTCGTATGAGACCGATCGCGAGGCAATGCTACTCAGTAGAGGAATTTCAGAATGCTTTTCTGTCAGCGTACTGGTCGAAGACGACACAGCGCGGAATTAAAGACCAACTAATTAGTTTGCCGAATTACGAGAACTCAAATTTTCCCAGTGTGACGCAATTTTTTGAGCACATGGTACAACAAAACCAATACCTGAGTGAACCGTACAGTGAATCCGCACTTATACAATTATGCATTTCCAAATTACCACGGTCATTACGAGTGTCACTTCTAACGGGTCAGCAAAAAGAAAACATTTCAGCATTCAGAGATCTTTTACAGCTCTTGGAGGTACAGCAATCTGATTATTCTTTTGTAAACAAAAACTTTTTGAGTAACAACCAAGGTCAACAGCAGTACTGCAATTATGATCAGGGACGTAATTCCAATCGGAAAGATAACAGACGTTTTAGGAACGACAACTACCAAAACTTTAATAACAGGCAAAATTCTAATTATCAATACCGTCAAAATTTTCAGCAACAGGAACAACACTTTAGTAACAATAGAGGTGTTTCACAACAACAACATCAAAACCAGCCGGTTAGCATACCTAACCAACAATGGAATACACAAGGTCAACCAGGCTTTAATGTTTCGCCGCGTGGACGTATAGCCCCTGGTCCAACAAATAATAACGTACGGCGTCAAGGAAACAACTACGTACAAAGAAGACAGTATTTCAATTCCTATCGTAATGCACCGTATAGGAATGACTATTACGATAGACGTAAAATTAATGAGGACAATTTTCAGCGAACATCTAACAACAGTCGGTCATACCAACAGCAAAATCATACGCAAGAACATATTCTCATGAATGAACCCGACAGTAGGTACCATCCAGAGCGTAACACGTCTGGAAGAAGTAATAGGACAGTTCAAATAGTCGAAATGCCACAGAATCCTCCTAATAATAATAACACGTCAGATAGAATCTGACTAGATAATGTACAGGACGCATCTTCCAATAATACAAGCACTACCTTAGACACGCAAAATGTTGTTCACGAAAATGTAATTACTTTTGACGACATCAGAGACACACTTTTACAGGAAAGACCAGTTATTCAGAAAACCATTTCACATCCTGTTATCGAAATTAAAATTGGTTCATCGAAATTTTCAGCAGTAATCGATTCCGGATCACCTATATCAGTAATTAATGAGGAGACTTTCAACGAGTGCAACAAAGAGAATACTTATCCGACGTTACCTTTAGGCAAAACAAAAGTGAAAGGAGCAGTATCGGGTAAAGGTGTAGACGTTAAATTACAGACGCATTTATCATTTTGTATTGGAGGTCATACTTTTCACTCTAATTTTTGGATTGTGCCTTTATTGACAACAGACGTTATTTTAGGTACGAATTTTCTGGTACAACACGACGCAGTCATTGATTTTCAGAATTCTTATTTAATGTTAAAGGATGAAAATGTACAACTTGCTTTAGAATTTCAGCACTCATTATCTGCGGAAGAACAAACAATCAACCGCACAGAGGTCATTTCCGCAACACGTGACATAGACTGTAATCCCACATTGTTAACGGATACGTACGTACACAACTATAATACTCCAGATGAAGCTGACTACGACGTTATGCAGTTAATTTCTGATAAGGTTAAAGAGAGCAGTGCAACTACAGACGACGAACGAACGCAATTACACAAAATTCTTTTACAGCAAGCTCCAGTTTTTGACAACATTCCTGGTACTATGTCCGGCTTTATGTATGAATTTCAAGTGAAACAGCACGACACATTTAAAGCAAAACATTATCCTATTCCATATATCCACAGAGAACAAGTTAAAAAAGAATTACTGGATATGCTTGATCAAGGAATTATTGAACCAGCAGTTAGTCCGTACATAAACCCGCTACATATTGTTAAGAAAAAAGATGGCTCACTTCGCCTTGTACTTGATTCTCGTCACATTAATGACATTATTATTAATGAAACAGATCGACCACAGACACTAGAGGAACTTTTACAGAAATTTCATGGTACAGCTATTTATTCTACATTAGATTTGAAATCGGGATTTTGGCAAATTCAACTTCATCCGAACTGCAGAAAATACACCGCTTTTCTCTGTTTTGGCGACTGTTATCAATTTTGCAAATTACCGTTCGGCTTAACTATTTCTTCTGCAGCTTTTATTCGCGGTTTGAACACAATACTTCCGACAGAACTTAAGGACAGAATCACGACGTATGTAGACGACATTCTTATAGCAGAAGCTAATTGGTCTGAACACAATCTGGTTCTTGAACAACTGTTACAAACTTTTTATGCACAAGGACTTACAGTTAATCTTAGTAAATCGCACTTTGGCAAAACTTCTATAAAATTTCTTGGACACGCGATTTCAGCAGAAGGCATTGCGCCTGATCCAGAAAAACTTCAGGCTCTACGTGACATTAGTGTTCCTACGACGAAGAAACAATTACGCAGTTTTTTGGGCTTAATTAACTTTTTTCGTAAATTTATTCACCATTCTGCTTTAGACACGCCTAGACTATGCCAATTAACGGGTAAAAACACTATTTGGTCTTGGGATAAGCAAGCACATTTTGAATTCATGAACCTGAAACATGCTCTGTTGAATGCTCCACTGTTATCGCACCCCGATCTTACTAGAAATTTTTCCATTGCTACCGACAGTTCCAACACCGCTTTAGGCGTACACATTTTCCAGGAAATTGAAGAAGATGGTTCTACTATAATTAAAAACATCGCATTTGCAAGTCGCATTTTGTCACCTGCTGAGCGAAATTACTCCGTTACAGAACTGGAAACATTATGTGTTGTATGGGCTTTTACGAGATTTCGGCACTTTCTTTATGGCAGACATACCACCGTTTACACAGACCATAGAGCTATACAATTTTTGCTTTCAGCTAAATTTACTCACGACAGATTAAGTAGATGGAAACTTTATTTACAGGAATTTAATTTTACGATTGTTCACATTCCTGGCACACAAAATGTTATAGCAGACGCACTATCGCGTTCTCTCAGCAACAATCAGCAAGACGTAGCAACCAACTTCTGCAAAACAAATTTCAGTGTCATGTACATTCAGCAAGTAGCATTTGAAAATTTTATTTCATCGTCATTACAGGACATAGCACGAGAACAAAATAAAGACAATGTATGGAAAGAAATTAAACACCTTTGGCAAGATAGGAAAAATGTTACGATTAGGAACCACTACACTGTACGCAATGACATTCTGTTTCGCCGCTCTCATCCTGACAGCAACAATTGGTTATTATGCATTCCTGACGAACTGGTTAACAAATTAATTTGGTACACTCATTTAAGTTACGCACATTACGGAGCACGAAAATGTTTTCTTATACTGAGACAGAACTGTTATTTTACTAGCATGGAGAAACGTATACGACGAGTTTTAGCGTCTTGTAAAATTTGCCAGAAAGCTAAATCAGACACCACTTCACATATTCCTCCATTATATCCCATTATACCTGTTAAATTAAGACATATGGCCGCAGTAGATATTTTTGGTCCGATTCCGAGAACTAACAGAGGTTTCTGCTACATCTTTGTCGCTGTTGAGCTCACTTCAAAATTTGTTACTTTCACTCCGTTACGTAAAGCTACTGCTAAAACTGTTTCGAAAGCATTTGTAAAACATTTTCTATTTCATGTAGGGCATGTGATGAAAGTAATTTCTGACAATGGATCTCAATTTCGTAGTAGCGTATGGACACGCATGTTACGAGCCAGAAACATTTCTCCGATATATATATCCAAGTACCATGCTTCTTCGAACCCTTGTGAACGGTTAATGAAAGAAATTGGTAAGCTGTGCCGAATATACTGCCACAAAAGACATATTGATTGGGATACACACATACTCTCATTCCAAGATGTAATTAATTCCATTCCAAATGAATCCACTATGCTATCTCCGTCTGTTATACTGAAAAACGTTGAACCACCAAACAAAATTAAAGAATTAGTAAACTTCCCTAAATGTCGTCGACTAAGACACCACGAAATAATTAACATTGCGCTGAACAACATCAAACGTGCCGCAGAGCGCCGGAGAAGACAGCAAAAACAGGTTTGTACACGCCGCGACTTTCACGTTGGACAGAAGATATTAATACGTACACACTATTTATCCAGTAAATTAAAAGGTAAGTGCAGTAAATTTGAACTTCTATACGCAGGTCCATATCGGATTCGCAGCATCCCTCACCCCAATGTTGTACACGTCGAAACTTTGAGAACCAGAAAATCGAAAGGCAATCACCATATCTCAAACATTAAACCGTTTATTGAGTGAAACCACTGTATGATTCAACACACTATGATGCCAATTACTAATGGAATTATTTCACCTGACTAATTACTGATGATTATCGTATTTTTTCTTGGCAAGTGCCCGACAAGGTAAGGTTAGCAGGTCGCTTTTCTTGTCGTTACACATCAGACCGTGCATACTTTTCCAGATGAACTTACGTATTTTATGAATAATTATGCAATTCTATGTAATGACGTATTAATTTTATCAAATTCTCTCTCCATTAAAGTCTTTAATTCTCGCCTCTATTAACTACACTACATACAAGCTGAACACAACGAACGTCACATTTGTCTTTTTATGTACGATTGTATTCCAGTTTTGTTAGTATGCACTGTGAAATAGTTAGGATATAACACACACCAGTTGACTTTGACATTTTTTGCTTTATGACATCTCAACATCGTGACTGTTTTACATTTTTTGCTGCTGCATTGTATTATTCTGTGTACATTTTTGCATCTGAACACTGTCAATGTCTTTGACATATTACGTTTTCTGTCATGTTATGCTGTATGCTTAATTGTGTCACCATAAACCAGTCATTATTTAGTGGGTATAGGATTTAAATGCAAGACATTAATCTTTGTTCATGAATTTCAGAAAGAAATGATGCATGTAAGAAATAAATTCAACAGAAATGGGAATTTCACCTACGGAATAAACGAAAGGAGATGCAATAACTTTATGAGGAAGAGTAAATGGATCAGGATTGGCAGGCATTAACAAGAATATACAATACTCATCACAGAATAGCAGTCTTAACTAATTTTTTCTTTCAGAATACAAGGTGATTGATGCAGGCTGTCAGACTGAACTACACATCTTAGTTTTAGTGATGAAATACGCTAGTGATAAGGAATAGTTATATAATGAGTAATGAAGTGATTTTGTGCAGATGATAATGAGTACTGATGAATAATGATGAAGGATATGGTATTATGAATAATGAAGTTTTTCTTTACAGGTGATGATAATGATGAAGTTATGATAATATGGATAATGAAGTGATTGATAATGAAGTTTTTTCTTTACAGATGAGGATAATGTTGAAGTTATGTATTTATGCTATGTAGTTATTTAAGTATTTGTTGCAGTTTGCTTTGACAGCAGGTGTTATATTGCATAGTAGGATGACGGAAAGTTTTGGAAAGGACAGCTATGGAACACATTTTATACACATTTCACTACTTGTTAATTCGAAGTTCACTACTTTTCAGCATAGTGTGCGTTTCTTCTTTCAGGTCAATAATCCATTTTGTATTTTTTCCAGGAGAAGCATTTCATGATACTTACTAAACCTGTTACTTATTATACCTGTTCTAGTACTTGCATTTTTATTTTTTACCCATTTGTGTTTATCATTTATGAATGTGATCACATATACTGCCTTGTTGAATAACCTTGCTACAGCTGACTCATGACGAATGACGTTACCTATCCTCATTTGCTGCAATAGGTCAAAAGCAAATAGTGTTATGTTTCAGCAATTAATTATCGATCCCAACGCAATGCATTGCTACCAAAAAAAATGTATTACCAGTCCCACATAATGTCACTAGTTTATGATAATTCTGAATAATACTGATCAACTCTGAATAGCATGTCACTTGAGTAATGACCTCTTAATGAGACTATATTCAAAATAATGCTTTGTCACTAGCTAATAACTGCCACTGTTTATTGTAATGATACTACTTATAATGCCTGTGATTATTAATGATTTGACTGTAATTAACTGATTTTAATAGTGACTTTGTAATGATCTGAATACTACTGAAGGAGGAACACTGTTTATTGTAATGATACTACTTATAATGCCTGTGATTATTAATGATTTGACTGTAATTAACTGATTTTTAATAATGACTTCGTAATAATCTGAATAATACTGAATGATGATTCTATTCAATACTTGCTGGCCACTGAGTGCCAATAATTAATGTCACTTGAAGAATTGTTGTTAATTATGCCATTAATTAGCCCTTTTTTTTCCCATGTTGAGTTTTCATGTTTTGGTTAATGGCCAAAGAGTGCCAATAATTTGTATCACTCAATGTATTATGTTAATGCTAGGCCAATAATTGACTCTCCTTTTCAATTAAGGCTTCTGATGAACATTATTCTGTCTTACTAAATATACTTTGTAACTGGCCAAGGACCGCCACTGTTTATTGTAATACGATTACCCATGATGCCAGCTAGTGATTCTTAATAGATTGTAATGACACATAATTAATTAACTATGGTACTGTTTAATAATGCTTTGTAATTAACTATGGTACTATTTAATAATGCTTTGTAATTAATTAAGGCTAATAATTCTTACTATATTGAAATGACAAATGATCAATTAATTAACTGTAATTAGACAAATGATTAATTAACGACAAATGATTAATTAACTGTAATTAGACAAATGATTAATATGATTAATTAACTGTAATTAGACAAATGATTAATTAACTGTAATTAGACAAATGATTAATTAACGACAAATGATTAATTAACTGTAATTAGGAAAAGGCTAATGATTATTGGAATGACAAATGATTAATTAACTGTAATTAGGAGAAGGTTAATGATTGTTAATTATACTCTGTAACTGAAAAGAATGCGATTATTTCATAATGCTTTGTAACCAGGAAAAGAAGGCTACTGATTCTATGTACAACAATTAATGAACATTTTTCTGTAATACTACATACTTGGTACAGAAATGTTCAATAACTGGGCTATGAATGCCACAAACTACTAATTAAGTCTGTAATTGTCAATATTATGTGACTTGATGTCCTTCACCTCATAAGCTGACTACCCTGAATTACTGCAATGTCCATTTGTCCTGTTTATCCCAGTGATCATGGAGCACTATATTTGGTTTTGCACTAATTCTACGTTGGTGTGCCTTGTAAGAGTGTGGTGTTGACACGACATGCTGTCCACCACCATGAGCGATGAAGACATTATTATGGTCCCACTGTTTGGTGTACCTAATGTACTGCCAAAATGAAAACATGGAACATTACTACGACAGTTCAGTGTCTTGGCTACACTGATAAATTCTGATGGGAAAAGAACTTCAAGTTGTGTCACTTGGTGTTGTACTTCTGTGGAAAGATATGGACTTTCAGAGCAGCTGTGTGCAATCTAAAGTGCTACAACCATGATGCAATCCTTCCCTTTCCTATCCTGATTCTTGTCACATAAAAAAAAAAAAAAAAAATTTTTTTGGTAACATCATTTATGTTCATAGGTTATACATTTTTCGATTCGCTGAACTCCAATGCGAGTACACTTATGTCACTTGTCAACATAATATTTTTGCCAGTCTGTTTATTTGTTCTGCATATGCTAAAGAATTTTTTCAGTGCCTGTGCACTTTGTTATCTGTCAAAAAATTTGTATATACATTTTTCTGATTTGCTACTATGTTTTGTATTCACATTTTGTCTTTGTCTGATATATTTTGTACTTAGTGCGTGTGCACAACATTTAAATATTCTGTAAGTTGTAGGATTTTGTTAATTAAAGAAAAATTTTGCCGCGCTTGGCAAGTCCAAATGACTCACCATCGCTGCCAAATTTTTGCCCCCCCAGTGGAGGGTTATGAAACACGTATGTAACATAGCAGCGATGGCGAGGCATTGTAGCATCTGTGACCAGAGAGTATGCGCTTGACCGCGCGAGTGTTGCGAGCGGTTCTCAGTCTGTCAGTAGTCGTTGCGAGTCGGTCAGTAGTCGTTGCGAGTCTGTAGCTCTGTCTAGTTGAGGGCAGTACGCCAATAGTCGTCATGGAGAGCGGTCGGCAACACTGGTCAAGATGGTGAATAAGGTATACTGTTAATTAATATAATCATTAGATAATGAAAAATTTTATTTATTGTAATTATTCTGCAACAAGTCCCCCAATAATAATTTTTATTTCAAAAGCATTTTCTCAAAAATTTAATTTTTTATTGAACTAAAGATTTCGTTGCACTTCCCATTTCATTCCGCTTCTTTTGAAGAAAAATTTCACTAAAATCACAAAAAAAAAGAGAATATTATTATTTGCAATGCAGTTCCTCCAAGCGGTGCGCAACAACAAGAGCAGAAATGTGACATCCATTTATTCTGAGGTAAGACTTTAATTCTGATTGTTTTACACAGGGCCAAAGACCGATATTTCGGTTTAATTAAATTTTCTTATCACTGAATGGACTTTAATTTTTCATGAGGAATTTATATTTGAGTCAGATTGCGAATTTCACATTTTTTGTTGCCATTGTCAGTACATTTCATTGTGGGCAGGTTACGCTTAGTGCAATGTCCATTAGCATTCCTAAATAATATTGTCATTCATCTTTAAATTTTTGTGGGGAGGTTACGTTTGGCTCCCATTTGTATTGAGTATTGTCACTTTATTTCTTATAAAATTACGGTGGGGAGGTTACAGCATTTATTTTTCTGATAATTTAAAACCTTATTATTGCGTGTTTTAGGTTCTTTTCAGTCTCTTATTCCCATGAATTGTGAACCGTTATAAAAATTTTCTCATCACATTCCCATATAAAAGATTCTTCCACGTTCCAGAGAGTGCAGCCTACTTTGTTATTTGCTTAGTATGCACTTCGTCCTCAGTTTTTAGGTGTGAGCAGGAAGTAAAGATATACAGACTAGATGAATTTAAAACGCAGTCTTGTCACGTGCCCTTACTTCTCCATTGTACCGTTGTGACTCCAGTTACGTGGGTGCACTTAGGTGTGTCGCTGGCCTCATTCGTAATTTCCAGATGTGAAAACGTGCCACCCAGTTCGTCAGATCACAAGGAGGTATGTAACGAGAGGATGTTCGTTAGAGAAATGATGAGTTAAGAAAACTCGATGTGTAAAACAGTTTAGAAAGTATGTAATTAGAGTCATTCGAAAACAGTGAACTTGAAATGTTAGCGTATCTTATCGTTGTTATCGTTCTGTGTGCGAGTCGACCTGGTTTCAGCCTTAGTTTGTGCAAGCTGCTTGCCACATCCGCGAACACAACACACAAATGACAAAATGAGTGATTCTATGCCCAGATAGAATACCGCATCACCATACAAATGTTAAACTGGTAATTCTTCAAGCTGCTAAGAGCTAATTCAGCTGAGGTAGCACTAATCACAAAATAAAATTTAATTCGATTCATGTGATGAGAAAGGACCTAGCTAACTTTCCAGAAGAACATTTCTCTCGTAATGGAAGTGCCTATAGTATTTTGGAAACATCACAGTGAGACTGCTACTCAGTCCAGAATCCTCTGATACTTACTTTTCAGGGAAAGTGTCCCTCATCAGAACGGTGCGGAAGGAAATGACTGAGCTAGAAAAAGTTCTTAAAAATACTAATTTATTTTCTATCAGTCGATACTCTCTTCAAGTTGAAGTGGAATTGATTTACAATTATTTTCATCAAAAACTGTAACTAGCAATATGTGTACGGTAGTAATATTTTCCTGAATCACCAAGATAATAATCAAGATTTATAAATACTGAATCTGCGCAGAAGGCAACCGAATGCTATCTGGAATGCTTAAATTGAGATGCAAATGACTTTTCAAAGTCTGGAAAATTCACAAAGGCGCCGTGTATTGGAGGGCATCAAATTTTATAGCCAGTATGATAAAATCTAGCGGTAGAAAGCAACCACAAATTGCGAAACACACTCACAAATTGTGAGCTGTGCAGTGCAAAGGCAACACAAACGCTAAATGTGGCGCTTACGCCAAAACAGCTAAAGAAGCACCAAGGTGAAGCATGGCACCAAACAGCGAACTTCTCAAGACTTCCGTGCGAGGGGTGGAAATCGCAATATTTGCCACAGTGACAACTGAAAATCTCCCTCTCTCTTCCTGCATGCAGGGAAAGTTTGCAGAATTTTCTCTTATTCTGTTATCTGTTAACAAAATGAAAGTTGGCAAGTGTAAATAGCTCGCCCCTTTTGATTGGCAAAATGATGTCAGGTCGTGTAAATGCAGATCATTTCCCACGCTGTTGCTGGAAACATAGCAGTGGCTCTGTTCTCTGCTTCCACTTTTAGAACAAACTGTGCGCTTTTCTTGAAATCTCTCGGGAGCCACGTGGCTCGTACTGCTTTGAAAGACGCTTTTGAAGTGCTCTGACTTAAGACGTACCCAAAGTGGCTTATTTAAGCAACCACTGCCCGTGGGAGTCGCTGGTGGAAAACCACCCAGATTTTCGCCTTTGTACACCGAACACCTGAAACTTGCAGGTAGCACGTCTTGCCACATTCCAACAACTGGAAGAAACACGAGCTAAAATGCCAGAATTCACAGGCCCTACTCTTCCATTCAGAAAGTTTATGAGAATAAAACATAAAATGAGTACATATACCGTTCAGTTTATAGATCGAAGAAGCAATGAGGGAAATAAAGGCGAGGTTCAAGAGTGGAATTAAAATTCTAGGTGGAAGGATATCAATGATAAGATTCCCTGAAAACATTGCTATCCTCAGTGAAAGTGAAGAAGAATTACAGGACCTGTTGAATGGAATGAGTACAGAATATGGACTAAGTGTAAATCGAAGAAAGACGAAAGTAATGAGAAATAGCAGAAATAGGAACAGCGAGATACTCGACATCAGCATTGCTGATCACGAAGTAGATGAAGTTAAGGAATTCCGCTAACTATGCAGCAAAACAACCCACGGCGGATGGAGTAAGGACGACATAAAAAACAGATTAACAGTGGCAAAAACGGGCATTTCGGGCCAAAGAAGTCTACTAGTATCAAACAAAGGCGTTAATTTGAGGAAGAAATTTCTGAGAATGTACGTGTGGAGCACTGCATTGTATCGTAATCAAACATTGCTTGTAAGAAAAATTGTTAAAATTCATGGCGAAACCTCCAGATGTCATTTATTTTTCACAATTTGCTACTAGTTTCGGTTAATGACCGTTATCGAGCTTACATGGCATAAACACCATGAAAGTTATGCCGTAATTTGAACGAAAGTAATTTGCTTTTTTAAACCCATCATAGTACGTAAAACAGAAGAGACCAGAAGCATCTGAGATGTGGCGCTACAAATGGATGTTGAATAGAAGATGGGCCGATAAGGAATGAGGAGGTTACGCACAAAATCGGAGAGGAAAGGAATACACCAAAAACACTGACAAGAAGAAAGGACAGAATGACAGGACACCTGTTACGACATCAGGGAATAACTTCTATGATACTAGAGGGTGTTATAGAGGGTAAAAACTGTAGGGAAAGACAGAGATTGGAATATATCCAGCAAATAATTGAGGACATAGGTTGCAAGTGGTACTCTGAGATGAATAGGTTGGCACAGGATAAGAATTTGTGGTGGGCCGCATCAAACCAGTCTGAAGACTGATGACTCAAAAAAAAAGTGACATGTGACAAATCAGTATCGTCACAAACGAGTGGTAAAAAGATATATTGGGGTACCTGAGTCATCTGATGATAATCTTTGACTAAGTTACCGATAGGCAGAGAAGAGAGCTATTACGAGAGACTTTGCAGATTTATTTTAGTACAGCAGAAACCACATTAAGAAGTAGTATCACAAATTAAAGTTTGTACACCAGTACATGCATTTTCGTTTCCATCACATCTATTTCTGTTCATCCCTCACTTGTTTTAAGTAATCTGTTCCTTTCTTTTTGCTTCACAGTACCGAACTTACAACCAACATAGCCATACACAGGTCCTCAGTGTATGCACACTAGTAGTGTGGCAAAAAGAGTATGAGGGCACTTTTGATATGAAATTGATATGCAAATTAAATTGTGACAGCTGATTGATTTTTCACTCACACCAATTGTTCTGCTAAGTGGTTATTCATGCGACACCCACCCCTCCTCGCTACAGGGATCGCTTAACCTATTGTTCCGCTATGTGGCTTCTCCCAGCCCCTCCCGCTCTGCCAGCCTATTGTTCTGCTCTCCCCTTCTCCTCTGGGAGAAGGGACAATTGCTTAGTTCTGAGCAAGTTGCCCCCATCCACGTAAATCCTCCACCCCTCCCCCTACCCCCTTCCCCTTCCTCTCCCTCTTTCCCTACCCTCCCCATTCCCCTACTCTTCCCCACTTATAAATTGGTGGGGAAAAGGGTCAGTCAGTGCAGAACACGAAATTCAAATCAGTGTTGATAATATATTGTTTCATTCAATGTGAATATTTTTTATTTAATCACTTTGCAGGAGACAGGGCTCCCCCACTTGGATAGAGCTTATGTCTGTTCCCCCACACCCACACTTTCCATGTCAGAAGCACTGAGGAATCGAATGAAGTATGGTATATCAGGTAGCTGTTTTGGGTCGCCATCCCATGTGTTTGCCGATGGTCAAGGAGCACTGCGCAGGCACATCTGCACAGTGTGGATTCTGGCCCCTACTGAGGCTCTAGTTCGAAGACTGCCATCAGGTGACAGCAACATTCCAATTGGCTCACACCCTAAGCTGCTCAGCCTGTCTTGAGCTGTCAGACAAGAACAAGCTCACTACGGAGTGCTACTGTGATGATGAAAAAAAAAGAGTGATTGTGATATAGTATGCATTTGGCTGGATATTTTAGCTCAGTTTGGAAATATGATACTGCAGTATCTAGTATGTAGTGTCATCTCAGAAGGTACTGTCATAATGCGTTCAATTGATGAGATGTTTGTGTTGGACAGAGATGAGTTTAATAAATGTATTACCTGTGAACATACCGCTGAGGACTGTGTCCATGTGCATGAGGAGTGGAAGGAAGTGATAATGGATGGACATAGGGGAAATACTTTTTGCTAAATAATGGTGATGCAGCGAGGTGGGATGAAGATGCATTTCATACCTTGCAGAGACTGCCGGCTGGGTTGGAGCTGTTCATATTTTTTGAAATGGCCAGTCAATCCACAGTGCAGGAGACAATTTCGTCCTTTTCCACTGCCCCAGATAAATGAACCAGAAGAGTTCGTCTTGATGATGGGGCTTGACTGAAATGAGTTTGTTGCCTGGGGACCAATAGGAATGCAGCATTCCCCATTGTCGTGAGCCAATAAGAAAGATGCATTCAGTCATTTGATCATGACTTCAGGGATATAAGGCAAGTTCAGCAGCTCGCCAGCCTCAGTCATACAGTGGAAGTACCATGAAGCGCCAATAGCAACTGATATTCTCATGTGCCTCCACCCTGCAGAAGACTTCCATGTCTCTGCTCAACTCCATGTCTTTGTCTGTGGGTGCTTATTGTTTCTCGTTCTTCCTCTTTGTTCAGTGACCTGTCCCAAAACACCTGAGCCAACAGCCTTCAACCTGTCAGAACCTGAAATAACCTCAGGCTTGTCAGGACCAGCAATATACAATTAGTCAGGACTGGCAGTGGCAGTAGCACCATGGAATCCTATAGTGAACCTGGTCACGATGTTGGAGCAGAACAACAAGCTGCTATTACCCATACTGCTCATAGATGAAGACATTCAGCCCATTCAGCCAGTCACCAACTCTCAGGAGAACTGTGGTGGAGGCCCTTCACAACACAATGCACACATTGGTGTCCAACACTGGTGTCTCAGAATATTCCTGTGTTACCGCAAGGACAGGGTATTGATGTTGTGGATAAGATGGTGTCGATTCCTTCCAGTAGTCTACTGATTTTCATTTAAACTTATATTTAACAGCTTGCGGTTCTAAGCTCTTAAATATTGGTATAGGAAGAGTTTGACAGAGCACTGAAAGACCTGAGTCGAAACAAGGCCCCGGGAGTAGACAACATTCCATTACAACTACTGATGGCCTCGGGAGAGCCAGTCATGACAAAACTCTACCATCTGGTGAGCACGATGTATGAGACAGGCGAAATACCCTCAGACTTCAAGAAGAATATAATAATTCGAAATCCCAAAGAAAGCAGGTG
Source organism: Schistocerca serialis cubense (assembly GCF_023864345.2). Taxonomy (NCBI): domain Eukaryota; kingdom Metazoa; phylum Arthropoda; class Insecta; order Orthoptera; family Acrididae; genus Schistocerca; species Schistocerca serialis. The sequence continues at coordinate 440,454,448 of NC_064643.1, forward strand.
TTGACAGATGTGAAAATTACCGAACTATCAGTTTAATAAGTCACAGCTGCAAAATACTAACGCGAATTCTTTACAGACGAATGGAAAAACTGGTAGAAGCCGACCTCGGGGAAGATCAGTTTGCATTCCGTAGAAATGTTGGAACACGTGAGGCAATACTGACCTTACGACTTACCTTAGAAGAAAGATTAAGAAAAGGCAAACCTACGTTTCTAGCATTTGTATACTTAGAGAAAGCTTTTGACAATGTTAACTGGAATACTCTCTTTCAAATTCTGAAGGTGGCAGGGGTAAAATACAGGGAGCGAAAGGCTATTTACAATTTGTACAGAAACCAGATGGCAGTTATAAGAGTCGAGGGGCATGAAAGGGAAGCAGTGGTTGGGAAAGGAGTGAGACAGGGTTGTAGCCTGTCCCCGATGTTATTCAATCTGTATATTGAGCAAGCAGTAAAGGAAACAAAAGAAAAATTTGGAGTAGGTATTAAAATTCATGGACAAGAAGTAAAAACTTTGAGGTTCGCCGATGACGTTGTAATTCTGTCAGAGACAGCAAAGGACTTGCAAGAGCAGTTGAACGGAATGGACAGTGTCTTGAAAAGAGGATATAAGATGAACATCAACAAAAGCAAAACGAGGATAATGGAATGTAGTCAAATTAAGTCGGGTAATGCTGAGGGAATTAGATTAGGAAATGAGACACTTAAAGTAGTAAAGGAGTTTTGCTATTTAGGGAGTAAAATAACTGATGATGGTCGAAGTAGAGAGGATATAAAATGTAGACTGGCAGTGGCAAGGAAAGCGTTTCTCAAGTAGAGAAATTTGTTAACATCGAGTATAGATTTAAGTGTCAGGAAGTCGTTTCTGAAAGTATTTGTATGGAGTGTAGCCATGTATGGAAGTGAAACATGGACGATAACTAGTTTGGACAAGAAGAGAATAGAAGCTTTCGAAATGTGGTGCTACAGAAGAATGCTGAAGATAAGGTGGGTAGATCACGTAACTAATGAGGAGGTATTGAATAGGATTGGGGAGAAGAGAAGTTTGTGGAACAACTTGACTAGAAGAAGGGATAGGTTGGTAGGACATGTTTTGAGACATCAAGGGATCACAAATTTAGCATTGGAGGGCACCATGGAGGGTAAAAATCGTAGAGGGAGACCAAGAGATGAATACACTAAGCAGATTCAGAAGGATGTAGGTTGCAGTAGGTACTGGGAGATGAAGAAGCTTGCACAGGATAGAGTAGCATGGAGAGCTGCATCAAACCAGTCTCAGGACTGAAGACCACAACAACATAGGAACATTGCTGGACAAAGACTAGTGTGCTTTGCTAGAGATTGAAAATGCATCGAGAAGTATTAAAGTGTGGTTTAGGGAGCGGGAATGGGATGAACTGTGTTCTCCAGAGCCCTACATCAGTCAACAGATGACCACCAAGTGTTATCCGTCTTTGGACATTTGTTGTGCAGGCCTGACGCTATCTACAGCATAGTTGTACGATGGCACTGCACTCATACTGAGATCTGGTGGGCGGTCTATTTATTCACAGCACTCCCATTACAAACTTGTTTAGCCTGTGCATGGTGCTATCCATTGCATTGGGAAACTGAACAGATGGTTGCCTTATATTCAAACTGTATAAAAAATGTGAATTACTTCCATACACACTGTGCATGTAGATAATTTAGAACATTGCATCACCATGGTGTCAAAAGGAAAAGACGGAGGAACCCCTATAAGTTTGAGAGAAATATATGGCTGAATTCTGTGCACACGAAACCTCTATCTGCAAAATACTGTACTGTCATGAAAATTGAACCAGTGAATTTTTACTGCTGTGTACCATTGCTGTTGTGTAAATAAAGATATCGCAAATCTTTGTTTTTTCCTTATTTAATGGTTCAAATGGCTCTGAGCACTATGCGACTTAACTTCTGAGGTCATCAATGGCGTAGAACATAGAACTAATTAAACCTAACTAATCTAAGGACATCACACGCATCCATGCCAGAGGCAGGATTCGAACCTGCCACCGTAGCAGTCGCTCGGGTCCAGACTGTAGCGCCTAGAACCTCACGGCCACTCCGGCCGGCTCCTTATTTAATGCAAGGTGTAGCCACTGTAGCTAAGCCAGTAAGATAATTGCACTATAGTGGCTACACATTTCATTATTATTATTATTATTATTGTTATTATAAGTATTCATTTTTACATAAAAGCCCATTGCACACTGATGTAATCAGTATCATGGTGTGGTTGGTGAAGCATCATGACTTTGTTGTAAGTGATTGGTGCTGTGATGGTGTGGAAGAATATCAAAAGAAGAAGAATGGGATACTCCTACCCAATAATATATGGGCGATAATTCTAGGTGCACCCAACTGTGGCAAGACAAATGTTCTCATACCACTGATAACACACCTGGATGCCGTCAACTTTGAGTATATGTGTGTATCGTCAGAAACCTGTAACTGCAAAAGATTCTGCAGGGTGTACATGGAGTAACAGACACAAGATCAAGTTCAAGAAGTCAAATCCCTCTGCCAAAAAATGTAAAGCCAAGCATCATAACAGACAATGTTGCTTTGGGAAAGAAACCAACATCAAATTCTATGATGTTTCTGTTTGGTCGTCATATGAGTGTTGACATACTTTATTTCAGTCAAACATTACAGAATACCGAAACGGTTGGCGAGGGATAGTGCAAACCTCATTATCGTCTTCAAACAAGACAATTTGTAAAAACTTGGTTTTTTGGAAATCAGACATATGCAAACGTAATTAGTTTATTTCTATATTTACCCAGACATGTTTCGACACAAATGTGTCATCTTCTGTGAGTCAAATATTTATTTCTGTAAAGAACAATATCACATTTGCAATAATTTAACTGCTGCATGCCTAAGAAATACAATATTTGCAATTTGCTTCGTTTGGTTTAGACACTCACCTTAAAATTACATCACTAACTGAACTGTATTACTATTACATCAATTTTAGTGCTTGTTTTCGTCGTTTTCTTTAACGGCATGTCATCTGCAAACTAGCCATGAAGAAAATTATTGCGTATTTGTTAATAGCTGTTTCGAGTGTAGAGGTTATGTACGTTTCTGTACTTACCTTTTTCGTCCTGTTTCGTGTCCTTTCTTGGTGTCTCAATCAACTGCTATTTAGTGCGTTGTTTTCACTCAGTTTTTCACAAATTTCCGCTCACTACTTCACCTCACATGCACTTACACAAAATGTGGCGAAATGTGATTTGAGCAGACACTTCTGACAACACATTCAGTGAGAGCTCTTATGTTATTGCCATTGCTCACTTGTGCATGGTTGGTCTTCTGTTTGTTATGGCGCTGATTTTGAATGTGTGTATGTGTGTGTGTGTGCGTGTGTGTGTGTGTGTGTGTGTGTGTGTGTGTGTGTGTGTGCCTCTTATGTTTTTTGTGGGGAGTCACCTCTGCATAGTTCATTGATAGTTCCAAACAGTGTTTTGTTGAATAGTGTTGTGTTGAACGAAAACACAACACTGCGCAACACACATACAAACGAAACAAATTGTAAATATTGTATTTCTTAGGCCTACAGCAGTTAAATTATTACAAATGTGTTATTGTAGATTACAGAAATAAAAATTTGACCCACAGAAGATACATTGGTGTCAAAACATGCCTAGGTAAATATAAAAATAAACTGTGTTTGCATAAGGCTGATTTCCAAAACAGCCCAGTTTTTAAGTAGGAAACACGGAAGGACGAAAAGTGGAGCTTCAAACCTTAGTAACGTGAGTAAGACAATTTGTATTTAAACACATTTACTAAGTTCATGAATTTGTAAAGGTGTTTGAAGATTCTTGGAATCATACCCAGTATGGGTTTTTTGTCACTGATAAATGAAGAGAACTGAGAGATGGTAGGCAACTTCCAGGAGTTTCTCTACATATAGGTATGAAAGGGGTGGGTACGTTAGTATACACCACACCATGGACAATTTTACGCTAGGTCAGGCACAGCCCAAGAGGATGGGTGTGCGTAGACAGAAAATTCGTCTGTTCATAGACGGAAAATTTCAGTCTCTCGAATGTAAATTTGAGGAGCTAGAGATGTACATCCAGACCCTTCTGAGACTGATCATCGAATTAGATGCCAGGGCTACTCTGCTTGAAAAGAAAGTACATGGCTTAACTGTAAAGGATGACAGAACTGGGTAAAATGTATAAAAGCTGCAGCCTGTGAAGCAGTCCGCTTAGTGTATAACAAGATGTCTACTAAGCATCAGGTCATCGCTGCACAGAAGGCTGTTCGAGAGAAGTTACGACTGCTAAGGTTAGGACAATGAAATCGAGACCAGGCACAGAGAGAAACCTTTCAACCAGTTACTGACTCTCTTGATGAACTCTCAGCAAAATTGCACAACGACGATGGCATTGCTAATTTCATTAATCATCACAGCGATAATAGGATAGATAGAACATTCGGTGTCAGTCGTACAAAATCATGCATGTCGGGAAGGTAGCATGTAAGTTTAAAAGAAAAACAATACAGGTGGACGATAGAGAATTTCAAGTTACAACTGGTCTAATGAACCTCATTTTCCTAAATCTCACAAAAACGGTGGAGATGTATGGTGAAGTACTACAAAAGACCGGTGTATGTAAGAAAATGGGAAACCGGCGCAGCGAGAAATACAAAACCATTATAAAACATATATTAGATATTCGATATAGAATTGGTGATTGAACCGACAGCAAGCATAAAAGCGACGGCCATCGACCCCCACAGTATATGTAGTACTGCGACGATCCCAATAAGCTAACAGATCGACTATGATGGTCATGGCATCAGTTGCTGTTGGTAATACAACTCATTCGAACAAGACTGTTTCAGTAATTTCCGAATTTAGATAAAGAGGTATAATCGAATAGGTATGGAGACAGTAGTTCAAGAACTGCACGAACCAGCATGGAAATGCCCTTGTAGGTAAGTTATGATTGAAGGTTTAAATGACTTAAGGCAGGCTGATCTGGTAGATATGAGAGAATATTCACATGCTAATAATGGATTGAAATATATTTTAATGGTCTTTGACGCTTGCTCTAAATTCGACTGGACATTACCTGTTAGAACAAAAAGGGTGGAGAGAGATCACAGAAGTGTTTGAGCGTTTGTTGCAGACAGGGAAAAAATCTGTGCTCGTACAATCTTCAAACCAATCACAGCAGAGAGTTTTACAACAAGTATTTCAAGACAACGATGAAGCGGCATGGAATACATCGCTACTCAACATTCACCTGAAGGCGAGTATCTTGGAAATCCTGAACAGGATAAAATCTCACATGTGGATGCCTTTTAATCTTCGTGGTTCATAGAAATGGGCGGATATCCTCCCAAGAACAAGTGAACAGTATAACTGAACCAAACATAGCACAATAAAAATAAGACCAAACGAAATTCGTGATAATGGACTTATGGATACGATATGCTATCATATTAAAACGTTGTATCGGTATAAACAGAAATTTAATGTAGGTGATTTGGTACGTACTTCAAAACACAGTACAGCGTTTGGGACATCATGCATTCTAAACCGATCGAGTAAGGTATTCACAGTTTCCAGAGTGCAGAAAACAAATCTCAGAACTTACAACTTAGAGAATAGCAGTGGCACTGAAACTTCACAAAGATTTTATATACACGAAATCCAGAAGAGCTCAGAACCAGATGTGTTTCTCATAAGACGTCGAGGGAATAGAGCACTAGTTAAATGGCTTGGTTTCCTTGCAACACAAAACAGGTGGACTGATGCTGACGAGTTACTGTATAATGGGATGCACAGAGCATATCCAGCACAGCAGCTTAACATGCACTTTAGGAGACACATTATAGGATGCGGTGGTATTGTCGACAAACTTCCAGTGGAATGGCACATTCTGGGGTGTAATTACTGTTGACCTGATACAAAACTTCACAAATGTGTCGCTCATGGTGATAAGGGGATTAATCTACTCGACGAGGCGTGTTTGGAACACGACATCGTATACGCAAAACGTAAGGATCTCCCAAGAAGTCACGCTGCAGACCGAATTTCAGCTGATAGAGCCAATGCAATGCGTGCGAGAAAGGATACTGGTACAGATCAGCGCATTGCAGCATTTGTAGTTCATAGAACCATGCGTGAATAAATTAAGCTGGGCTGGAGTGTGAATTTCAAGCAAATTATGAACGTCACACTGAAGAAGATGACAGCAGTGAAGAAGAAGATTGCGACGATGAAGAAGAAGATGCCAGGGCGGGGTGTTTAAAAAACTGTATCCTGACAGCGATATATGCAGCTGAAAGTGCCTTGAAACATAAAGGACCGCTCAAATCACCCCGGGTTCTGACGATAACCACGACATCAGACGCAGTTAGCCCCTTCCTCATTCCTGGGCTCTCTAGTATCTCAACGACAGGTTCACTGGTTGGTAGTGCCACAGCTATTGTCAGAACCGTGAAGAACACACAGAGGTCTCAGGAGCAGCTAAAGGAAGCGAGAAGACGTAGCCGCGTGATGGAAGCTGCAGTCGTCGGGAAAGGATTGTACGTGAAACCATAGAAGAAAGGACTAGGTCACTCCATAAATAAAAAAAAACAAAATTTCCGTTAGCTATTCCACCGGACAGACCAGTTACAAATAAAAATCTGCTCAAGTTTGTTAGGAAAAAGTTCAGCATTCCAAGATATGCAGGACACATTACTAAACACTATGTGCAAATCCGGAGAAAGTGGAATTGAGAATTAAGATATTGCTGAGGGAACAGGAACCCACTGGGTGGCGTATATTAAGAAAAGTACAAGTAATGTCTACTATTTCGATTTATTTCGAGACTTGTAGCTGCCAGAAGATGTTTTTTCTACAATTTTCATCGGTACCAAGACTTCAATACCTACTTGTGCAGACATCTATGCATCATGTTCTTCCTGACGTTTACGAATAAGGATATATATAAAGAAGTGCATTAAGCATCTGCTCGCCAGTTGAGGTTCAGACGCAGTGTCGTATACTCTGATATGAAGAGGACGATCGTCAGCATTAAAGGCGAATTACTTCCCACCGATTGATTTAAGCAGTGGGGAGTGGAGTATTGCGCTGATGGGATTGGAGACATACAACACTATTCCGAATATCACAGAGGCTAACTTCATCCGGAAATTTATGGTGGAAAAGAAATTATGGAGATAGAACCTGGTGAATACGATACTGACAATTTAAACTAAGTTTTAAAACAGTCTGGAAATGGGACTGCGCTCCAAGCGAACATCAATACACTTAAATCTGAAATAAAGACATCAAGTCCAACCAGATAGGTTCAACAGGACTGGGTTTCACAAAAATACAGATGTTGAAGAAGGATCCTAATAACTTCTACAGATCCGACCAATCAGTGGATAAACATCCTGCCAATACAACTGCAACAAACTCTTATCTCAACAACAGATTGATTCATACAATTTACGTATTCTTTCCACTGGTGGGAAAGGGTATAAGATTTTTGAGACCCCTACCAACGTTATTTACCTCCTAGTGATAGTTCAGGCATTTGGCTACATGGAGCTGCGTATTGCGGCCCAGGATAATCAACTTATCGTCTTCCGTGGCGAGGAAATCACTGTACGGCCACGTGTAAAGCGGAAGCAACAGTGATCTTGAACGTGCCGAGATTCAGAAACGGCGGAGGCGGCCTGCAACCAGCTGGAACCTTTAACTTGCCAGACCGGAAGCGTTGGCGGTGACCTTCAGCCAGCCGCCGTTCCCCGTATTTTCAACGAAGACAGTATGGGAGTAAGGTATAAAACCAAAGTGCACAACGCACAGCGTGGCACTTAACAGAACAGCAAGATGAAAACACGTTCGGACCATGAGTTTCTTAAATTAGTTGGTCTGAAGCCGTGTAATGATGTCATTCGGTATAACTAGTCTAGTGGAATATGACGAGTGTGTTGTACACAAGGAATACTTCTCGCATAAACCTTACACAACAGTCACATTTAACAAGAACGATGAAATTAGGATTGTCATTCAGCACAAAGACGCTTTAAACGTCCTATGCTGGAGTTTCATAAATTTTGATGGATCATTTAAGAAAAGGATGGTTCTGCTACAGTGGTTGGTTGGTTGGTTTGGGGAAGGAGACCAGACAGCGTGGTCATCGGTCTCATCGGATTAGGGAAGGATTGGGAAGGAAGTCGGCCGTGCCCTTTCAGAGGAACCATCCCGGCATTTGCCTGGAGTGATTTAGGGAAATCACGGAAAACCTAAATCAGGATGGCCGGACGCGGGATTGAACCGTCGTCCTCCCGAATGCGAGTCCAGTGTCTAACCACTGCGCCACCCCGCTCGGTGCTACAGTGGAGTCGAACCTTTACGTAATGCATTAGCATTCTTGTTTTATGAGATACAATATGAACTTAACGGTATCGAGATTGAATGTACACACAATGTAGGCATAACATCAACTCTCAAAATGAATGACTCTGCTTCTGCCTCGGATATGAATGGTTTAGAAAATCATAGATGGTTCCTAGACGAGCCAATGGGTAGAACAGTGGAAGAGTACAAGAGGATTGCTGCATATGTACTTCTAAAACTGCTTGTGGATTACTTTGAGGACATATGGCGAATTGTTCTGAATGCTAAACGGAACATACTGTGGTATGGAGTGCCGTAGATAACGAATAATACATTCAAGGAGCTCAAGAGGAGAATGAGCTCACTATCAATAAAATAATACAGAAAATGCCACATATCATTGTATCAACGTTTGAAGCTTTTAAAAGTTCTGAATGCCAGTGTGTTTCTGCCGTTATCTTTCTGTTCGTGGGAGGTTTTCGAATACTCGGTGTTACCAACTGTGAGTAGACAAATGTGATCTATTAAAATCTCTACTCAACTGGATACGACCAGGTTTATCATGCTTGCGTTTCAAACCAATAGAAGAGGGAATATAGTAAATGATTCCACAAAATTTGACAATTTCAGATTAACTGTTGCCAGAGCCTACCTCAACTCCGAATTCTACTTTGTGACATGTATGCGAAGTTCCGTGCTTCATAGAGGAAATATGTCTATTAGATCCAACAAAATTCAAGCAGCTGGCGCCAATCATCGTAACAGAATGCTCAAAACAGAATGAGATATTAAATCTGGATCTATAGAGGTACGAATTGAATCTGAATCTTTGGCAAATTTCCCAGAACACACTGCAGCATATGCTCTAGTTCTACATAATGATGTGATCAACTACTGCCCACTCACTGGTATTGTAGAACGAGATGTGTAAATGAACAGGTGCTGAGCCATACCCAGAACATTTCACAATGTCATCTCAAGATGTGAACACCACTGGAGGTTCTCAGGGTTTCTATGACGACGAGCGTGGACAGTTCTTATCTGAAAAAGTTACATTCATAGCATTCACAGGAGATACCAGCGTAGTAGAGACATTCTCAGAAAGCAATAGATCACCGAGGTCTTTCAGTGATGTGAAGTGTGCTAATAACAAGGAGGAGCGCAAAGTCATTAACACGGTTCGACCATGGAAGTCACTGAGATGATCCTAGCGTAACCTATAATGATATGGTGAAGTCACATCGATTATCCGACCACACAGATATTTATGTCAAAGGCGAGGATGCACCGCATTTTCAAGTTTGCAACACCTGGAATTCTATGTGTGTCCTGCTCTCCATCGACTCAATAAGAAGATACGTGAAAACAGCAGTTGTGTCTGCTTATCAAAATGTAAAATTACATTTAAGTGGGTGAAAAATAATTTCTTTTTTTACCTAACATCTGTGTACTTTTCTTTTACACTTTGTTAGTATATAACGCACCGAGATACCACGTCTGCAGTTTTCTTCAAGTACTGGTGATATAATTTTAGACATTTTTGGTATATGTCTTTATAAGCAGAAGCTGTCACTTGCCTTCTGATCCCAAAACCCAATTTGTGCTGAATGACAGGAGTAATCCCATGCAACCATTCTGCACATTTTTCAAATGTGAAAATACGGCTTCTTAATGTGGCCAGGAAGGAAAACGAGGAGGGGCAAGACCAATGGGGATTTAACAAAGTTCATTCGCTGCTACAACATAAATATTTATTTTGCACAGACGGAATTACATTAAACCCAATTAAGAATTTAGCTAAACAACTATTAATCTGAATGTTAAACAATAATCAGTGATTGCAGGAAATGTCAATTAAAACTCCCAGGCTGTCCCTGTTTGCCATAACATAAGATAAAAGACAAATGATACAAACTTCAAGCCAAATTTAAACAGCCATAAAAATTACCAAAACTTCGTGAGCAGAAGACAGCAATAAAAAAAACTTAACAAAAGAAAACTGGCTACATAAGAGGTCACTACAAAAAATTGCCGTACTCAGAGACAAAGTAGCCAAAGGAGAACAAAAGACTTAAGACCTCAGAAAACAGACAGGGTAGCAAGGCTTACAGGCTTCGACAATAATATTCACATAATCAAAATTTACATTAAATAAGAAAGACTGCTTAGGTCCCAACCACTAGTTAAATAACTTAAAGAACCAATAAGGTCATAAATAGAGAGGCTCTCATATTTAACAAATAAAACGACTCAGTGTTGCTTTAAGATTTAAAATAACTTTAAACAGCAGCATTAAAGACCACGGCTGCGCTTGGAAGAAATAACACTGCAGAAGACGAACACCGCGAGCTTTCGTTGCCCAAGGCTTGTTCCCAGAATCGCATAAACATGGCGCTGTGTAAGCCGACTGGGCCCAGAATGAGCGGCTGTGACAAGGATCGGTAAACAAAACCGACGCCAGAGCACAAGCAGTCTTAACAAAGTTCCCTGTTCCAGTAAGTGCAAGTTCAAGTCATAACCAAGATTGTAACAGCTAATGGTTACGCTCTTTATAATTAATGTAATTTATTACGGAGCGATACTCGAAATTTAACAGTCTTCTAAGAAGTTAGTAGAAAATTTAAGACATCGCTTACAATTTGCTTAAGGAAATTTCATAAATAAATAGTTGTACCAAGTCCTGCTCGAACAAATGATAAAACCAACCCCGGGCCAACTGCCTTAAACTCTACACTGGTCGTGTACACAGTCCATCAAAGCTCAGAACGGACAATGTGTCCTAAACATATTAAAATTTCCATATAAATCACTTAAATAAAATAAATACACGGTTTACATGACCTGAAGCAGAGCAAGCAGTACGTTAGCCTCAATATATATCTCGCAGTGGGGCCAAGACCAGAAAGACGGTTAATCTTCCAACAAACGACAACTACAAACTGAGCACAGCATTCATCCAAAACGTTCAAATTAAACATAATTCACACTATTCTTAACACTTCCATTCCAGGAATGAACAATCTGTGATAATATTGAACATTGACCCACACTGTGCTCCAGGACTAATATCAGCTGCCAGCCGCTGTGGCCGAGCACTTCTAGAAGCTTCAGTCCGGATCCGCGCTGCTGCTACGGTAGCAGGTTCGAATCCTGCCTCGGGCATAGATGTGTGTGACGCCCTTAGGTTAGTTAGGTTTAAGCAGTTCTAAGTCTAGGGGACTGATGACCTCAAATGTTAAGTCCCATAGTGCTTAGAGCCATTTGAAACATTTAATATCAGCTGATAGTTATTTGCCTCAAGGAAGGCGAGAAATATAACAGGCAGGTAGGAGCACTTGAACACAAACAACTACTACACTACCAACGAACTTTACAAGAAGCTTCCTTCTAGAGACAGACACTAACATTAATCCAAACTGAGGGCACCACAGACACTTAAAATTCACAGATAAAACTTCCAATAAAATGCAATATGTAAAGATATAATTAAAATATATAACTGACCTTTTAACAAATAAATATTTACACATACAATTCAGTCTGCATATTCCATGGAGGCGTGGATTTCAGTACCAATAAATAGAACCGGAGCATCCAGAAATTCCGGTAAACACGCCTCTGACAGCTGGGTAAGGTTTTAATAATCCACTCCTGAGGTTCATCAGCACTGCAAGTCAAACACAGGCCTACATAGCCCATGCATATTCTTCCCAGTTTAGGCCAACACAGAAACAGGGTATAAGGCCTCCTTTCCCCTTGGTTGCTCCACTTATACTTCCTTCATGATATCAACTGTCATACTGCCCTTGTGGACGCAGCAAGGCTGCCTCCAGGGCACGGCAGAAGGTTATCGATATCGATACGCAGTGGGCATGTTGCTCGAACTGAGGTGATGTGCCACATGGTTGTTAGTGCCTATCAGTAAATTTAAACGCCACTATATGATGGCCCACAGGGGGATCCTTCCCGTTTCCCTGAGGTGCCCCAGATCCCAGCTTAATGCCTATAAGTTTCGAGTTGAAACTCCATATGTTCCAAATAAAATTTGAACTTCCCAATGGCAAAAGGAGGGCTTTAACGTGGCAGGGGATAATCCTCTCGAAGCATAGGCTATAGGACTTCTTTGCCACTTGTAACGGGATAGTGGCCGAGCAGTTCTGGGCGCTACAGTCTGGAACCGCGAGACCGCTACGGTCGCAGGTTCGAATCCTGCCTCGGGCATGGATGTGTGTGATGTCCTTAGGTTAGTTAGGTTTAAGTAGTTCTAAGTTCTAGGGGACTGATGACCTCAACAGTTAAGTCCCATAGTGCTCAGAGCCATTTGAACCATTTTTGAACCACATTGCCCTTCTTCAGGCATGAGCTGCTCAGATGCAGACTGATTGTGCTATCTCGCACAAAATGCTCTGAATTACCATACCGATAACAGCTCCTCCCCTTAGGTTGAACATAAGGAACTGGTTCTGAACTCTCAACAAGCTGATAAAGATTAGGAAGAGCGTTCCCAGTTTTCTTACGGCATTCATTGACTAAGCGCAACCCTTCAGTAGAAAGAAGCAGGTCATGAAGTTCTGCCAACGAAGTGGGTTTAGTGAAAAAGATGTCCCATGACCGATCCTCGGATTTCGTCCATTCAAGAACGTTACGAACAACGTCTAACTCTGTTAGTTGCGACAGTACAATCACCCACTGTATATACAGGTAAGTTTTCATCAACTGATTGCACGCACAAAAAATGTTTATTCTCAAGATTGCTTTTAACTCAAGGAGGTAATTTTCTTCCTAAGTGCTCTTAATGAAACTTGATTTGGGAGTATCTCCCAAAAAATGCTAGTTAGAAACCCATGAGTTAATGGACACAATAATTCCATAATTCGTCTCTGTGAAACGCCTAACGCGTCGGCATGATATTGAAATCGGACTGTTATTCACAAAAGACTCTCAGCATGGGTAAGCTACTCCACAGAAAGATCAATGACCCGACGCAATAAGTGAACCAGACGGTTTGTCAGTTTAGCATACTCTCTACCAGCTGTCACACTTGTCAGTAATTCCACGACAGCAACAGTGTTCCACGAGACCTGCCTAGTAATTCCATCCTGATCCTGACTAGCACTTCCTCCCTCTTCGAAACCAAACACACTAGTGTTAACTTGCAACTCTTTAAACTGAGTAAGCAATTGATCCACCGAACTACCCTGCTCTGCAGTTAACTGAAACTGCTTTAGATCAGAGACCCAACTACTCCGCTGTGCCAACTGCACCTGCACCCGACGCAGCTGTCTACGGTTAGGTTGACTGTCTATAGGAGATGCAAGATTTTGAGCCAGATCTGATAGGGCTGAAAAGTAAGAAACAATTGCTGAACCAACCTCTCCAATGCTGTAAGGAGCGACGTTCACCTGTTGTTCAATGGCGAAATGTATATGGGCTGTCAGTTCATTCACACTGCCGTCTGTTACTTGGCTGTGGATTTTCAGTTGATACTCCAACTGATTGCAGTGAAGCATAGCTATTTCCAGGCACACCCAAGCCTGCATGGTGCAATAAAATTTACCTGAAACAGTACAATAATTAATACAGAAGCTTAAAAAAGGTACAGAATTTACAAGTGAATGAAGGTGCATAGGCAAAATATTTGCTGCAACCAAATCACAACCAAGCTCTGCTACCAGTTGAAATGCGAAAACACGCCATCTTAATTTGGCCAGGAAGGAAAGCGAAGGAGGCCTAGACCAATGGGGATTTAGCACAGTTCAATCACTGGTCCAACACTCGTATTTATTTTGCACAGACGGAACTGCATTAAACCGAATTAAGAATTTAATTAAACAACTATTAATCTGAATGCTGAACAATAATCAGTGATTGCAGAAAATGTCAATAGAAACTCCCAAGAAATCCCTGTTTGCAGATCATAAGATAAAAAACAAATGCTACAAACTTCAAGCCAGATTTAAACAACCAAAAAATTACCAAAATTTCATGAGCTGAAGACACCAATAAAATTTTTTAATAAAACAGAACCGGCCACATAAGAGGCCACTGCCAAAAAATGGCTATACTAAGAGACAGAGTAACCAAAGAAGAACAAAAGATTTAAAACCTCAAAAGACATGGTAGCAAGACTTGCAGGTTTCGACAATGGTATTCACATTCTTAAAATTTACATTACATGACTGTTGAGGTCTCGACCACTATTAAAGAAGCAATAAGGTTATAAACAGGGAGCCTCTTATAATTAAGAAATAAAACGACTCAGTGTTACTCTAAAATTTTAACTTAACTTTAAACAGCAGTATCAAAGGCAACGGCTGCGCTTGGAAAAAATAACACTGCAGAAGACGGACAACGCGAATTTTCGCTGCCCAAGGTATGTACACAGAATAGCACCAACATGCGGCTTTGTAAATCGACTGGGACCATAGTGAGTGGGCCCCACAAGGATCGATAAACAGCACCTATGCCAGAGCACAAGTAGTCTTACCAAAAATCTCTGTAGCACTAATGGAAATGGAAATGAGCGTTTGGCGTCATTGGCCGGGAGGCCCCTTGCGGGGCATATCCAGCCGCCTTGGTGCAGGTCTTATTACATTCGACGCCACATTGGGCGACCTGCGCGCCGTATGGGGATGAAATGATGAAGACAGCACAACACCCAGTCCCTGAGAGGAGAAAATCCCCGACCCAGCTGGGAATCGAACCCGGGGCCGTAGGATGGCAATCCGTCACACTGACCACTCAGTTATCAGGGCGGACTGTACCACTAACAAATTTCAATAAGTGCAGGCTCAAGTCACCGCCAAGTTTATGATAAATAATGATTACACTCCCAATAATTAATGCAATATCTTATGAAGCAGTACTCGAAATTTAACAGTCTTCTAAGAAGTTAGTAAAAAATTTTGTGAAACCACATACAATTGGCTTAAGGAAATTTCAGAATTAAACAGTTATACCATATCCTGCTGGAACAAATGATAAAGCCAAATCCAAGCCAAAATCTCAATCTCTGCACTGGGTATGTACACACGGAACGGACAGTGGGTCATAAAACAAACTACATTTTCCATATAAACCATTTAAATAAAATAAATAAACAATGTACATTACATGAAGCAGTATAGTCAGTACATTTGCATCAATGAACAACTCATAGTGGAGCCAAGACCAGAAAGACAGTTAACATCCACCAAATGACAACTACAAATTGAGTACAGCATTTATCCAAAATGTTCAAGTCAAACATAAGTCACACAGTTCTTAACACTAAACCTTATAACATTCACACAACATGGAATCCACTTGCACATCAGGAATAGACATTCTGTGATAATATTAAACATCAACCAATACTATGCAGCAGAACTAACATCAGCTGATAGCCATGTGCCTCAAGGAAGCCGAGAATTAATAAGAGGCAGGCAGGAGCACTTAAACACTCAAAACTACTACACTGTCAATGAACATCACAACAAGCACCCTTATAGAGGCAGACACTAATATTAACGCAAATTAAGGGGGCCATGGACGCTTAAAATTCACATATCAAAGTTCCAATAAGAAGTAATATATAAACATCTAAGTAAAATGTTTAACAGACCTTTTGTTTCTTTCTTTCTTTGGGACTTGTCCCTCTTCGACACGGGATCGGCCTTCCTGCCACCACCCCAAACCCCCTGGGACGTAAGTAGTGTACCCCAGCTGTCTGCATTTACTGTAAGCCATGAATTAGGGCGAATATCATATATATCGCTTGTGCCTTATCCCACAGTTTTGGCAGGGTTGGCATTGTTACAATCAGATTTGGCATGGTTAATTGGAAAGGGTGCCTGGATACCATTCCTGCTGCCACCCCGTACCCCCTGGGATGGAATCAGTGTACCCCAGGTGTCTGCAGCTAGTGTGAATCATGAAAGAATGCGACCATGTTACAAATGTCTGCAAGTCGTATAACAGAAGTGGGACATGGGGACCAGCCTTGTATTCACCTTGTGGGATGTGGAAAACCGCCTAAAAACAACATCCAGCCTGGCTGTCACACCGGCCCTCGTCATTAATCTGCTGGGCGAATTCGATCCAGGGCCAGCACGCCTACCCAAGTCCAGGAAGCAGCACATTAGTGCTCTCAGCTAACCTGGTTGGTACTACACACACACACACACACACACACACACACACATATATATATATATATATATATATATATATATATATATATATATAATTGAGGTAAGTATATATATATATATATATATATATATATATATATATATATGTCAACAATTGGGATAAGATTTTTGTAAATATCAGAACAAAGATGTATGCTAATGAATTCATGTTTATTCAGTTCTTTCACACACACACACACACATATATAGTGGCTAATGGACTGCACTTCATTCCATTCCTCTGTGCTTATGTAATGGAAAGTGAGGGCAGCAGTTACAGATGTGAGCTCTCCCCAAGTGGGGCAACCCTTTCCTTGATTTTAATTTTGTGTCATGAGACTCTCCCTCACCAGCACTGATTACCCTTTTTCCCACCATTTCACAAGTGGAGATGGGGAAGTGGTGAGGGTGGTGCGATGGGGGGAGGGGAAGGTTGGGCTGGGGAATTTCCCAGGAGAGTGACAAGTGGCTCAGAACTGAAAAAGTGTCCCTGTCCCAGAGGGGAAGGGAGAGCAGAACAATAGGCTGGCAGAGGAGGGGTGGGTGGGAAGCCATTTAGCAGAGCAATAGGTTAAGGTCATAAATCAGTCAGCTATCACAATTTAATTAATTTGCATATCAATTTGATATCAAACAGCCCTCATACTCTCTTCACTCCACTGCTCACACTCGTCCCACAATGGTCACATTGTTTGTAACAAACATACATAAATATGTTGTTGTCTTACCTCTTAAAACAAAATGATCAATTCAAACATCAACGCCCTTCACATCACACATAGACGATGCGAGGACTGAAGAGTGATATTCTGATTACAACAAGAGGTATAAGGCATGTATTCTTGCTTCACGGCATTGCCCAATCTGTCCGCATAAATCACTCATTCGCAACTGGGATGGTTGTAGCAGAATTTTAGTACAGTTTCTCCTAAATACGAATGCAACATTGTAGTTTTCACAGTAAGTGTTTTCTGCAATTTTAAATTTTATATAGGTTTAAAAATTATTTTAAAGAGGGGTAATGGTTTTACAGATTACGTTTCTCCATATGAACTATAATTCATCTAAATCCATTTTTATACTTTGAACGTAGGCTGGTATGTAAGCATTTTATCCTTTGTTAACTAGATGAAGAACATGGGTCACTTTTTGACCTTTTTCTTGAGAAGTTAACGAATCTCCCTGGCAATCCAGGTAATATGCACAATAGGAAACTCATACCCAAAGGCGCTGGCTAAATTAAAACATGTACTTATTTTAAAACTTTGAAATCAATGATGGAGGCGATGTAAAAATTACACAGGAAGCAGCCTACGAATTTGCCTCAAGAACGACTAAAAATCTTAATCCGGCGAGGGTTTTTTTTACATTTACAAGCCACTGTACAATACATGATAAATGGTGCTACACAGCAGTATTATCGGTTTTCTATCTCTTTCCTATTTTTAAAGATGCAGTGTTCATGTTGGACCCCCAAACGTCTTTAGTTTTCCAGGAGGACCAGAACTAACTAACTAACTAACTTTATCCTTCGAGGCTTAAGTTCGTACAGTTGTCTGTAGTTCCGTGTCAGGGCTACGAAACTTTTTCAGTGGAAACACGAATATTGCGGAAACAGGATGACGTGAACGTCTCTTATTAAATCCACAAGTTGTGTAAAGCTGCCCCTACTGGCAGAACACAGACTCTGCAACTTGCAGCAGACCTGTGATTTCTCTTGGCCACTCCCCGCAACAAGTCAGCAAGCGCATTTTAGAAATGTCAGGGTATTAAAGTAAAGAGCGCTCCAGAACGAAATTTTCACTCTGTAGCGCATTCTGCATCTATATCTACATCTACATACATACTCCACAATCCACCATACGGTGCGTGGCGGAGGGTACCCCGTACCACAACTAGCATCTTCTCTCCCTGTTCCACTCCCAAACAGAACGAGGGAAAAATGACTATCTATATGCCTCTGTACGAGCCCTAATCTCTCTTATCTTATCTTTGTGGACTTTCCGCGAAATGTAAGTTGACGGCAGTAAAATTGTAGTGCAGTCAGCCTCAAATACTGGTTCTCTAAATTTCCTCAGTAGCGATTCACGAAAAGAGCGCCTCCTTTCCTCTAGAGACTCCCACCCGAGTTTCTGAAGCATTTCCGTAACACTCGCGTGATGATCAAACCTACCAGTAACAAATCTAGCAGCCCGCCTCTGAATTGCTTCTATGTCCTCCCTCAATCCGACCTGATAGGGATCCCAAACGCTCGAGCAGTACTCAAAAAGAGGTCGTACTAGTGTTTTATAAGCGGTCTCCTTTACAGAGGAACCACATCTTCCCAAAATTCTACCAATGTACCGAAGACGACTATCCGCCTTCCCCACAACTGCCATTACATGCTTGTCCCACTCCATATCGCTCTGCATTGTTACGCCCAAATATTTAATCGACGTGACTGTGTTAAGCGCTACACTACTAATGGAGTATTCAAACATTCCAGAATTCTTTTCCCTATTCATCTGCATTAATTTATATTTATCTATCTTTAGAGTTAGCTGCCATTTTTTACACCTATCACAAATCCTGTCCAAGTCATCCTGTATCCTCCTACAGTCACTCAACGACGACACCTTCCCGTACACCACAACATCATCAGCAAACAGCCGCACATTGCTATCCACCCTATCCAAAAGATCATTTATGTAGATATAAAACAACAGCGGACCTACCACACTTCCCTGGGGCACTCCAGATGATACCCTCACCTCCGATGAACACTCACCATCGAGGACATCGTACTGGGTTCTGTTACTTAAGAAGTCTTCGAGCAACTCACATACTTGGGAACCAATCCCATATGCTCGTACCTTAGTTAGGAGTCTGCAGTGGGGCACCGAGTCAAACGCTTTCCGAATGTCAAGAAATATGGCATCCGTCTGATACCCTTCACCCATGGTTCGCAAGATATCATGTGAAAAAAGGGCGAGTTGCGTTTCGCAAGAGCGATGCTTCCTAAAGCCGTGCTGATGCATGGACAGCAACTTCTCTGTCTCAAGGAAATTAATTATATTCCAACAGAAAATATGTTCGAGAATCCTGCAACAAATCGATGTTAAGGATATTGGTCTGTAATTTTGAGGATCCGTCCTTCTACCCTTCTTATATACAGGCGTCACCTGCGCTTTTTTCCAGTCGCTCGGAACTTCACGTTGGGCAAGAGATTCGCGATAAATGCATGCTAAGTAAGGAGCCAATGCAGTAGAGTACTCTCCGTAAAACCGAATTGGAATCCCATCAGGACTTGGCGATTTATTTACTTTCAACCCATTCAGCTGCTTCACAACTGCAGGGATGTCTATCACTATGTCCTCCATACAGGAATCTGTACGAGACTCAAACGGCGGTATGTTTGTACGATCCTCCTGCGTGAAAGACTTCTCAAAAGCTAAATTTAAAATTTCAGCTTTCGTTTTGATGTCTTCCGTTGCCAGGCCAGACTGATCAGTGAGTGACTGGATGGAAGCCTTCGACCCGCTTACGGATTTTACGTAATACCAGAATTTCCTTGGGTTTTCAGCAAGATCTCTTGCTAAGGTATGACGGTGGTAGTGGTTGAATGCTTCGCGCATCGCTCTTTTTACAGCAGCACGCATCTCTACTAACTTTTGCCTGTCCTCATTCTCCCGATCTTTCTTGTACCCTCGAGTGCAACTGCCTTTGCTTCCTGAGCATTCTCCGAATTGCGCTGTTAAACCACGGTGGGTCTTTTCCGTCCGTAACCCACTTTTCGGCACATAATTGTCCAATGCGTGATTTACAATGTGTTTAAAATGTGCCCATAACTCTTCCACGTCCATCGTACCGGAAGTAAATGAAGTCGATTCATTTACTAAGTGGGATACTAACAACTGCTTACCTGCTCTTTCTAGAAGAATACTCTCCTAGCCTTCTTGACCGACTTTTTAACTTTCGTAACCATAGTCATAATGACAACATCATGATCACTAATGGCCGGCCGGCGTGGCCGTGCGGTTCTAGGCGCTTCAGTCTGGAACCACGTGACCGCTACGGTCGCAGGTTCGAATCCTGCCTCGGGCATGGATGTGTGTGATGTCCTTAGGTTAGTTAGGTTTAATTAGTTCTAAGCTCTAGGCGACTAATGACCTCAGAAATTAAGTCGCATAGTGCACAGAGCCATTTGAACTAATCCCTGTCTCAACACTGACACCGTCGATGAGGCGTGGTCTGTTCGTGGCTACCAGATCTAAAATATTTCCATTACGCGTTGGGTGTCGATTTAGCTGCTCAAGACAGTTTTCGGATAATGTGTTCAAAAGTAATTCATACGACGGCTTGTCTGTACCTCCTGTAATGGATCCATAGACATCCCAGTCTATACTAGGTAGGTTGAAGTCGCCTCCGACTAATATAGCATGATCCGAGTACTTCTGCGATACAGAATGTGGACTCCCTTTGAATGATTCTAGAACTGTCACGATGGAACCTGGTGGCCGGTAATAACACCCGACAATTAACTTTATTTCCCCTAGCCCTGTTTAACGTGTCCAGATAACTTCACAATCACACTCTACTTCGACCTCAGTAGACACAATATTTTTGTCAACTGCAATGAAGACACCACCGTCTACGGTGTCTAATCTATCTTTCCGATACACGTTCCAACCCTCACTAAATATATCAAAACTTCCTATCTCAGGGTTCAGCCAGGTCTAAGTCCCGAGAATAATTTGCGCACCATACGCTTCCTGGAGGGCAGTAAATTTAGGAACTTTATTCCGAACACTCTGAAAATTTACTGCTAATATCTTGATAGCTGAAGTGTCTTTATACTGAGCGCGACATGATTTCCTTGCCTCCACGTCGACTGTTGAGTGTTCATCAGGACACCTTGCACTACTGCCTCGCCACTCTATGCTGTTGTTAAACTTCTTGGCCGGCTGGGACTCGAACCGAGGACATTTCCATTTCGATGCTTAGTGCTCTACCAATTAAGCTATCCAAGCGATGTCCCGCCCTCACAGCTTCGATAGTGCCGTTACTTCTACCTTCTGTACCTCACTGAAATACTCCTGCGTATCTTGTGGGATTAGCACTTCTGTAAGAAACGATACTGCGTAGAAATGGCTTAGCCGCAACCTATGATGTTATTTCCAGAACGAATTTACACTCCGAAGTGGAGTGTGGGCTGATCTGCAACTTCCTGGCAGGTCTGTACCGTGTACCAGACCGGGCCTGAAACCTCTGGCTATCGCTCTCGGTCAAGCGCTTTTTCAACTGAGCTATCTAATCACGACTCACGACTCGCTCTCACAGATTCACTTCCGCCAGTACCTCATGTCGTACCTTCCCTGCTCCTCAGACGTTGTCCCTCTTTTCACTACGTGTGGCTGGCAAACATAGAGCCCCGACCATGTAGTACTAGGTCTAGGTTTTCGTTCTTTCATGCTGCATTATTTCTTCGACTTTCCTGTTCATCTTTCTAAGTTACCTTTTCCTGTCAGTCTATATATCTTCGTATGTTGAAATCCTTTCACTACCTAATGGCAAAACGCACATTTACAGAAGAGTTATTTACATTTACGTCTGAAAAATGAAAAGCGTTTTCTGAAGTTTTTCGAGCAAAAATTTGTATCTTATTGGCTATGACTTCAAACGTTTTGTGGAAATAATAACATTTAGTATGGTTTGTGTAGATGTAATGGAAAATTTATTTGTATTTGCGTATGAGTAGTAAGAAATTTTTCATGTTTTTTGACAGAGGTAGAGATTTTACTGAGTTTTATTGAAAATATTTTTGCATAAAGTGAAATTTGAGAATGCATTGTATTACTGTTTTGCCTGGATTCAAACATTTGTTGGTGGATAAATTTTGACCTTCCTTGGAAAATATGCTGTCATGGGGCGAAATTTGTATGGTAGTATTTCTGACTTGAAAATATTTTATTGAATGTAATGACATCAGATCACCGTACGTTACTGCTCTGTTTTAAACCATAGGAAGTTCTGTGTAGAAATTTGGAATCTGTTTCAGGAATATTATATTGATTTGAAATGAAACTTGGGATTTACTGAGTGAAAATATTTCTGCATAAAATTAGGTCTGATGTATTTCGTAACACTAATCTATCAGGATCCATTGTAAGTTACGTGCATGAAATCTTAGTATGTTTGAAGAACTAGCGTACAATATTTGAGGGCATTTGTGTCGGTTTTTAAATATTTAGTAAAAGATATGTCAGACTTATCGGATTATTAGTGTAATATATTACAGGTAAAAAAATTACCCAGAAAGACAGAAGTTCCAGGTTCGAAACGCAGTCCAGCACCCAGTTTTGTTCCATCAGGAAGGTTCTAAGGAGTACTATTACAATTTTACTTAACTTTTTTCAGAATAGGTAAATTATTATTAAGTACTCTAACTGACGAAGAGTGTGTAAAGAAACGAAATTATATGACAACTAGCTTAAATTGCGTCATTCAGCGATGGTTTTAACATTCAAGTTTGGTACGAAACACTTTCCAATAAGTGCAATGAGTCCATTTCATCATTTCTGCCATTGCATAATTTTGTTCTGGTTGATGTCTTTCTTTAGTTTCCTGGTCAGATTTTTGTACAGAATTGAAGCTCACACCATTTCGCCCAAACAGAGAGGGTCTGTACTCTTCTCAAGTTGCTTGCAAAAATGTTTCATAGTGAGCGTTAAAAAGAGAACGAAAATTCAAAGTGCAGAGGACTTGTCTGTCCAAATACGAAAGACGTTATTTTACAATAGTATTTTTCTACGTAGTCATCATCACGATACATGCTTTTACGCCAGGGTTGTATAACAGCTGTTGGTAAAAGCTTTTATCCTGTGCCATGTTTTCACTGCGTGAATTACACTGTCTTCATCTCCAAAGCGTGTACCACGTGGAGAATCCTCAAGTGGCCAAAAGAGATGGAAGTCCGTAGGCGTCAGGTCTGTGCTATAGGGCAGATAACGTAATAATGTCCAGTCCTATTTGGCAATGTGTTCCTGGGTAAAATTAGACTTGTGTGTGTGGACGTGCATTGTCTTGTTGGAGGAACACTTCTTTTCAGTTTATGTCAGATCAAACACGGCGGAAACTATTTTTAGGTTTGCTCAGTCTTTACATATGTCTCTGAAATAACGATTGTTCCTTTCGGCAACATATCCTCAAGAATGTCAACATCAGTACCCGGAAAGGTTGTCATCATGACATTGCCAGCAGAGCGAGTTTCCGTGAACTTTCTTCTGTGATTACGAGTCGTACCTCTATAGTGACTCCCTCTTTGTTTCCAGCTCAAAGTGATGCACACAAGATTCGTCCACAGTAACGATCCGTGACAGAAGGACCTCTCCATTGACATCAGACTCCCCCAACATATCAAATAAAGTGCCTTTGTTTGAATCTTGTGGTCTGTTGTTGACCATCATGGAACTCATCTTCAGTACACCTTGAAATACCCAACAGTGTCAGTCACTGGAAACACACGACCAATGTTCACTGACCTCTGTGGCGCTAATTGTCGAGTCTGGAGCAGTGGCTGTGAGGAAAAAGTTTCTGAGAATGTACGTTCAAAGCAAAGCATTTGTATAGTAGTGAACCATGGACTCTAAGATATATGGAACAGAAGAGAATCGAAGCGTTTGAGATGTGGCATTAGAGAAGAATTTGGAAAATTTGGTGGACTGATAAGCTAAGGCATGAGTAGGTTTCCAGCGAAGAAAAGAACGTATGGAAAACACTGACAAGAAGAAGGGACATAATGATAAGATATGTGTTACTACATCAGGGAATAACCTCCATGGTAGCAGAGGGAGATGCAGAGGGTGAAAGCTGTAGGAGAAGAAAGAGATTGTAGTATATCCAACAAATAATTTAGGACGTAGGGTGCACGTGCCATTCTGAAATGAAGAGGATGACACAGGAGAGGAATTCGCTGTGGGCTAGGTCAAACAAGTCAGAAGACTAATGCAAAAAATAAAATAAAATAAAATAAAATAAATACACTGCACACAAATGTTTATTGATGTGCGTCACGGTTTCACGGTTTTTTTCCCTGCAACCAAGAATTTGACTACAGCAGGTTAGTTGTAACGAGTGTCCTACATTAGAAGCCATTTTGAACTTTCTCTACGACACTTGCATCTGTCGGAATTGCTCTAAACTTCGTACACGTGCAGAAGAAACATTAAATTTAAAGCACTATCTATCGCTTGAGCCTTGTCCCGCAGTTACGCAGGGTCAGCCACAGTTAATCTGATTTGGCATGTTAATGGTTAAGGGGTGGCTGCATGCCCTTCCTGCTGCCACCCCATACCCCCCAGGACGGAATTAGTGTACCCCAACTGTCTGTGTCGAGTGTAATCCATGGAATAGTGCGAATGTGTTCAGATGTCTGCGAGCCGTGTAACTTAGGCGGAACATGGGGACCAGCCCGGTATTCACGTAACGGGATGTGGTAAACCGCCTAAAAACCACATCCAGGCTGGCCGGCACATCAGCCCTCGTCGCTAATCCGACGGCCGGATTCGATCTAGGGCCTGCGCGCCTACCCGAGTCCAGGAAGCAGCGCGCTAGCGCTCTAGGCTACCCTGGCAGGTCATTAAATTTAAAGCACCTAGAAGGCCTTTTTCCTATTAACATAAAATTTTAGGCATTATTTATTTGTTGACCATCGTCCATGCAGGTTGTTTTCTAGCCGAAGGGGAAGTTCCAGGATTCGGGTGGAGGGAAGTTTCACAGTTCGTTTCTGCCCGAAGCAAAACCTCCTGGGTAACAACAGCTGCGAGGTTTTACGGAAGCAGTAAATAAAACTCCGACAGCCAAGTGACTGTTGTGCCGGAGTCGCGGGTAATTAAGGACGCGAGGCCAGGCGACGTCTGCGTGGTCACTCGTCACGGCGGACAGCGCCGCGGGGGAAAGTCCCGCGAGATTCCAGAAGGTTCTGCAGTGTATCTCTGTCTGCGGCTGCGCGAAGGGCTGCGTACAATGAACCCACGGGCCTGCGGCAGCAAAGCGGGAAAAGAAAGTTAGATACTACGCTAGCACACGCGTTCCCGTAATTTAAGTTCAAAGCCGGGTAACAGCGCTGTTTCACCGTGCCCTATCCACAACTCACTATTTGTTCAACAGAGAATATTTTGAACAAATCGGCGGCGTTGCCATGTGCAGTCCTCTCTGCACTGTGGTAGAAAATTTTTTATGAGAGACCCTACGCTGGGGTCACAAAAGTCATAGGGTAGCGATATGCACATTTACAGATGGCCGTAGTATCGGTACAGAAAGTATGAAAGAACAATGCGTTAGCGGAGCTGCATTACTACTCAGGTGATTCACGTGAAAAGATTTCCTACGTCATTATGGCCGCAAGATGGGAATTAACAGATTTTGAACGCGGAATTGCGGTTAGGGCTAGACGCATAGGATATCCCACTGCCAAAATACACTACTGGCCATTAAAATTGCTACACCACGAAGATGGCGTGCTACAGACGCAAAATTTAACCGACAGGAAGAGGATGCTGTGATATGCAAATGATTAGCTTTTCAGAGCATTCACACAAGTTTGGCGCCGGTGGCGACACCTACAACGTGCTGACATGAGGAAAGTTTCCAACCGATTTCTCATACACAAACAGAAGTTGACCGGCGTTGCCTGGTGAAACGTTGTTGTGATGCCTCGAGTAAGGAAGAGAAATGCGTACCATCACGTTTCCGACTTTGATAAAGGTCGGATTGTAGCCTATCGCGATTGCGGTTTATAGTATCGCGACATTGCTGCTCGTGTTGGTCGAGATCCAATGACTGTTAGCAGAATATGGAATCGGTGGGCTCAGGAGGGTAATACGGAACGCCGTGCTGGATCCCAACGGCCTCGTATCACCAGCGGTCGAGATGACAGGCATCTAATTCGCGTAGCTGTAACGGATCGTGCAGCCACGTCTCGATCCCTAGTCAACAGATGGGAACGCTTGCAAGAGAACAACCATCTGCACGAACAGTTCGACGACGTTTGCAGCAGCATGGACTATCAGCTCGGAGACCATGGCTGCGGTTACCCTTGACGTTGCATCACAGACAGGAGCGCCTGCGATGGTGTACTCAGTGACGAGCCTGGGAGTACGAATGGCAAAATGTCATTTTTTCGGATCAATCCAGGTTCTGTTTACAGCATCATGATGGTCGCATCCGTGTTTGGCGACATCGCGGTGAAGGCTCATTGGAAGCGTGTATTCGTCATCGCCATACTGGCGAATCACCTGGCGTGATGGTATGGGGTGCCATTGGTTACACGTCTCGGTCACCTCTTGTTCGCATTGACGTCACTTTGAACAGTGGACGTTACATTTCAGAGGTGTTACGACCCGTGGCTCTACCCTTCATTCGATCCCTGTGAAACCCTACATTTCAGCAGCATAATGCACGACCGCATGTTGTAGGTCCTGTACGGGCCTTTCTGGATATAGAAGGACTGCTGCCCTGGCCAGCGCATTCTCCAAATCTCTCACCAATTGAAGACGTCTCGTCAATGGTGGCCGAGCAACTGGCTCGTCACAATACGCCAGTCACTACTCTTGATGAACTGTGGTATCGTGTTGAAGCTGCATGGGCAGCTGTACCTGTACATGCTATCCAAGCTCTGTTTGACTGAATACCCAGGCG
Organism: Schistocerca serialis cubense; assembly: GCF_023864345.2. Lineage (NCBI taxonomy): Eukaryota > Metazoa > Arthropoda > Insecta > Orthoptera > Acrididae > Schistocerca > Schistocerca serialis. Next base: position 440,481,683 of record NC_064643.1, read on the forward strand.
TATCAAGGCCGTTATTACGGCCAGAGGTGGTTGTTCTGGGTACTGATTTCTCAGGATCTATGCACCCAAATTGGGTGAAAATGTAATCACATGCCAGTTCTAGTATAATATATTTGTCCAACGAATACCCGTTTATCATCTGCATTTCTTCTTGGTTCAAATGGCTCTGAGCACTATGGGACTTAACATCTATGGTCATCAGTCCCCTAGAACTTAGAACTACTTAAACCTAACTAACCTAAGGACATCACACAACACCCAGTCATCACGAGGCAGAGAAAATCCCTGACCCCGCCGGGAATCGAACCCGGGAACCCTGGCGCGGGAAGCGAGAACGCTACCGCACGACCACGAGCTGCGGACTTTCTTCTTGGTGTAGCAATTTTAATGGCTAGTAGTGTCGTTAGGGAATTCAGTATTCGAGATCCACGGTGTCAAGAGTGTGCCGAGGGTATTAGATTTCAGGCATTACCCCTCACCACGGAGGACACAATGGCCGACGGCTTTCACATAACGACTGAGAGTAGCCGCTTTTACATAGAGTTGTCAGTGCTAACAGAAAAGCAACACTGTGTGAAGTAAACGGGGAAATAAATAGCACGACATCGCCTGCAGGTCCTCTCCCGGGTTCGTGACCTTATCAGTTGCGTCCTAGACCACTGGAAATCTGTGATCTGGTCAAATGAGTCCCTATTTCAGTCGGTAAGAGCTGAAGGTAGTGTTCGAGTGTGAGACGCAGATCCTAAGAAGCCACGGCCTCAAGTTGTCAACAAGGCTCCATAATGGTGTAGACTGTGTTTACGTGGAATGCACTGGGTCCTCTGGTCTAACTGAACCGAGTATTGATTAGAAATAGTTATTTTCGGCTACTTGGAGACCGTTTGCAGCCATTCGCGGAGTTCATGTTCCCAAACAAAGATGGAATTTTTGTGATGACTATGCGCCGTGTCACCTGGCTACTATTGTTCGCGACTGGTTTGAACAACGTTCTGTACAATCCGAGTGAATGATTTGGTCACACAGATCCCCCAACATGAATCTCATCAAAACCGAGAGGTCAGTTAGTGCACAAAATCCTGCACCGGCAACACAGTTTTTGTACAGCTCACTATTTCTGCTGGGGACTTTCAACTACTTGTTGAGTCCATGCCACGTCGAGTAGCTGCCCTACGATACTCAAAAGGGGGTCCGACACTATATTAGGAGGTATCACATGGCTTTTTTCACCTCAGTGTATATCGAGGGCTCTTTAATCGTCAAAACTTAAACCAAAGCGATGATACTTGTGCTGTGTGGCCACACGGTGAAGCAGAACTGCTACGATTTTCTTAGCATCTGAATTTAGTCTACGAGAATACTCAACTGAAGATGGAAGTGGAGAAGGGCGTGTGTCTGCCGCTTCTGGACGAGTTGGTCATTCGAAAAGTCGATGGGTTGTTAGGGCATTTCACTTACCGAAAGCCAACACATACGGATCTGTATTTGCATGCGCCCACCGTCACCCTTTAAAAACTGTGGGCGTCTTTCGAACTTTGGTGAACCGAACACATATTTTGTCTGATAGAGACATCTTTGAAAAGGAGCTGAAACATCTACAGTCTGTCTTCAAAGATAATGCATACTCTCCACATCAGATCAGCACAGCTTTAAGGAAGAATAATAGTGACCACTCACAAGATTAACTGGAGAAGGAGATGCTTAAGTCCAGGGCGTTCCTTCCATATGTCCCCAATATTTCGTTGAAATTAGGCAGAATGCTAAGGTAACATTATGCTAGACTAATCTCCTGACCAACTACAAAGACTTTTTGTCTCATCGGTCGGTAAAGGACGATCACTGATTGTGGGAGGCTGGTATTTGCAGAATACCTTACCGGTGAGGCAATGCTTAGATTTGTCAGACAATGTGCACAGTACGTGAAAGGTGAGTTGAACATAATCGCCACACTCCTCTTTAGCAGCCCATTAAGTGAGCCGCTCCTGCGCATTGTACCTCTACAGGACATTGTACTGATTATTCTGGCACGAAATCTTAGCCCCGACGAGATCCTTCTCGAATTATATTTGGCAGATGATCTTATTAATGTGACTACGGCTTTCCAGTGAATAAGGTGTTGAGCCGAGTGATTTCTTTAATATCTTAAGAAAGAAAACATATGATTAATGACATCTCCAGCGACAGTTAATTTCATTAATCTGACATCTGTGTTATAACTCCGCCTTCCCGCATTTCGGCAGAGGACGTGGATGTAGTATGACCATTCCGCATATGCCTGTGCGTCATAGTTGGATCAATATCTAAAGAGGGCGCTAAAATCGACAGAGGGCGCTTGTGTAGCGGTTGCCTATGCGCATGCGTCTCCGTGACAATTTTTTATACAAGTTAGCGAAACACTCAACTCAAGATGGATGAATGGTTGTCAGCCAAAATATCGTGCCAAGATATCGACGTCTGGAATCCCGAAACATCAAGGAGTCCTCTTCTGAAGAGGCCGAGGAATTCACAGTTTCTACTCTCCCCTCCCCATCCCCTCCCGCCACATTCCCAAAATAACTTGTCGCCACCACTACCGTGGAAGTGCCACAGATGCGCAGGATTTTAATATTAACAATGATAAAAAACATTTTAATATAACAGCAATAATAATTTGTTTACATTAGTGCTTTTGTATACCGCTTTAGCATAACTTGGAAGAAAACTCGTTTCCATGACATTCATTTGATGGAATAACTTCAGACGTTCGTGCACCGTGCATTCATTTAAGAGCTGCAATAATAACAAACTTCAAATTTTGGCAGTCTCATAATTTATATGATACAAAATCAAAGTGCGTATTCACCATTCTCAGTACTCACTTAGCACAACCATTCCGAACACAGATGTGAAGACAACGGTTATGCGAGTATGTAAAAAGGGGGAGCACTGCTTCTTTCCGCCTACGTTTGCCAATGCCGCAACCGGTTTAGGCGAGACAGTGGTCGTCTATTGGCAGCGATGAACACTGTCTGGTGAAACCGGTTGTGGCATTGTGAAATGTCCACGCGATCGTGTAGCAAAAATATAAGAATGTCTGTGTAGATAAACATATACTACACTGCAATTGGCAAACCTATAACTAACGATAAGCTAGAAATGCGTATGAGAATTCTGTAAGAATAAAATGTCTCCATTGACTGTAGGTGTGCATCAAAGATTAAAACACGAGGAAGTATGACAACTGAAGCCAGTTCCAATGGAAACTACCGAAAGTAAATTGACTGAAGCACATAATGAAACGTTTTGAAGCTTTCCGGTTTGTTGATAACAAACAGACGCATATTTTTGTCCATTGCTTTTAACTTTGCTCCTGTGCATTTTTTTTTCTTTTAGTTATCCTCCAACGAATTCCTCTCCCTTGTCGATCTCTTGATATCAGAGTAGCACTTGCAACATACTTCCTCAATTATTTACTAGATGAGCCCAGGCTCAGTTTTCCTCTACAGTTTTTAAACTCTGCAGCTCCCTCCAGTACTATGGAAGTTACTCCCTGATGTCTCAACAGATGTCACATCATCCTGATCCTTCTTCTTGCCAATGTTTTCTAAATATTCCTGTCCTCGCCGCTTCTGCACAGGACCTCCTCATCCCTTACCTTATCAGTCAACTGCCATACTGTGCTGTGCTGCAAACGTTCGTTCTCAGACATTTTTTCCTCAAATTAAGGCCTATGTTTGATACTAGCAGACTTCTCTTGGCCAGGAATACCCTTTTTCCTAGAGCTAGTCTGCCTTTTATGTCGTCCTTGTGTAACGTCCACCCTCGGGCGTACGTTAACTCTTTAAAACCTGTACTATGATAAGTTGACGGGCTTCACCTTATAGGAAAGGATTTTAGTACATATGCTGACTGCGTGTACCTAAATGGAAGCAAAACCGGACTTATACCCAGTCAGTAACAACAATGATACGTCAAGCAAGTATAAGTGCAATTACACATTAGGACAGGTAAGAAACGTACACTGCAGATGCTACTAATGGTGAATAATACGGTCGCCAGCCTAATTAGGCATTGAATGAGTTTTTCCCTTGTACAAGTAGATGTACATACAAACATAACCACACGTAGTAATACTGTATTATATGGTGAATTTTAGTGCCAGAAAAATCTACTGAACTAAGATTTTCCCTTTCTGTACTAATTTGAACAAGCTATAAATACACAACATTACACTACAATGATTACTACGAAATGCGTTTTGTCTATTGATCCGACTGAAATCGGACATAGGTCACCCTAGAAATAGCACTTTTGACATACACACATACAATGTCATTTTTAATAATGGTAAAACACTGATAAATTTAGGTTTTATCTTGACTTAAACTTTGCTGGTCAAATCAGTGCAATCACTTCAGAATTTAAATGAATAGAAAAGAAAAGAGTGAAAGAAGGGGGGATGGGACCCTGAAACTGTTATGATCACAGTGTTGAAACCATTGACTATTGGAGACATTAAATACTCAAGATTAAAAATTTATGGATTATTATTCTTAATGTCCAATTACTTCCTCAGTTAACTACCATTATTTTTGTCTCAAATTAATTAAGCTTCCTTACTAAGCCAATTCCAAATTTATCTTAGTACTCTGTCAGACCTTTGCTCTTTACTCATATTTTCATTAACAATAAAGCTCATTAAGATTCATTCTAGCACAAATAGGTCTGCAGTTAATTCTTATTAACATAAATTTTAAATCTTTATTTCGGGACACTCGGATTGCACAACATGTGGAACGGACCCTGTCTAGGTGAGTGATTAGGATAATTCATTGATAGAACAATTCTGGTAAAAGTTAAGTTATTATTGAACAGCCAGGAACAAAATTAACACTGGTCCACACGAATACAATTCTAAAGATTCAACCTGTGCGAGTCGAAGCAGCGGTTGGCGGGCGGAGAGATGGCGAAACGCACAGCACACATACAATCACAGCTATGGCTTTTGCTGTAGCAGCACATTGCTTCTTCTTGGCGTCGTAATCCTTTTCAATCCAGTGCCATTAGAATATAGCCATGCTGTATAGTCGTCGGACACGGCACATCCGAGGCTCAATGGAACCACTTTTTCCAGGATAGCCTCCTCGATCCGGAACGTGTTCCTCCGACTGATGCCCAACTCCGACTATATGCTGAGCCCGTTATGCCGTGCCTGTGTGCATTTTCCCGCGCTCGCCTGCCATCCACCTTTTACTGCTCCCCTACAGATAGGGTATTCACCAAAGGTTTTACATTCCACGTATCTTAATACATTGCCTACGCGTGGACCAGGTGCACAATTACAATTTCAGACATGTTACAACAGATTCAACAGGGATTACACCTCAATTTTGTTATAGCATTGCTCGAAATCTGACGTAAATATTAATATTCACATCTAAAGTTGCTTACATTTTCTTTAACATAATGACACAAAAAGAAAAAGAAATGAAATTAAAACATTACGTACATTAATTCATCGAAATTCCAAAGAAAAAATTTACTATATGTTCAGTAGTTGATGTTACACATGCCCCTGTTTCCAGAAAATTTTACGAAGTATAAATTTTATGGGAACACTAAATTTTACATTTATACAGTGGTTCTGAATCTTTATGTGAATTTCCCATCCAAGAAAAAAATTTATACCACAAGCTTCCTTTCACTCACATTATATAGGTCTACACTTTTTAACATATCAAGAACATTTACTTATCATTTACTGAAGTGCCTTTTGCACAGTCCAAGCTCCCATCACAACATTATTAAAATAGCAAATTACAAATTTTTACTAAATTTCTCAAAGAAATAATTTCAAATTCTGGAACACAAACATTTAACTACAAAAGCAAATGCAAATATCTGTATACACTATAAGACAATTTATTGCTGCTTGCATTGAATGGCAGTCCATTTCCTTACTTACTAAAAAAAACACACACACAATAATATTTAGAAAAATCACTACATATATTTGCTGCCTATTATTCAGATTTGGGCAGTCCATTTCGCATCATTTTACCACATCACCTGTACCACACTTACAATTCTCCATTGACTATTTATCTGCCCTCATTGGTGTATGGCAGTCCCTTATATTATGACTCATATACTGCCTACTTTGGTTTTTGACAGTCCCATCTTTTATCTGGTTTATAGCATTTGCTATTTCTTTTCAGCCCTTTTCTCCATACATCTTTACATTTATAGTGCATTTGGTAATCTGAAACTCACATAACTACATTAGCATACTGATATTTGTATACATATATTTACAGAGATTAGTTACATTTTGAATAAAATAGTTTCAGCATATGGTACAGCACATTTACTGCAAATTGCTTTCTGAGTATCCTTATGTCACTCATTTCTAGGAACATACAGTTTCAGGTCCACAACATTTCTTACACCTAAAGGTCTTTTGGATTTTGGGTAGGTCAGGTAGTAAGCATTGTCGTGTGGAATGTTCTGTATTATATATGGTCCATTATAAATATATTTAAATTTGGAAATTTCATGGTTCAGTTCACTAGACTTTTCGTGGGTTTTTAAAAGAACATAATCCCCAATTTTAAATTTTGAAACTTTCAGATTTTTATCGTGTCTTTTTGATCTAGATTCAGCTTTTTGCTTTGCCCTTTTTGTGACTAATTCTTTCTTTTGACTCAACCCCAAACTTGTACAAGGTGGAAACTCTAGTTTTTCCTCAATTAAACTTTTACTTCTGCTGCCTAACAAAATTTCTTCCGGTGGGAACCCAGTAGATTCATGATGTAAGGTGTTCATGACATTCTCAAAATCCGATATAAATCTGCCCCAGACTCTATGGTTGTGACTGCAGTATGTTTTACACAATCTCCCGATTTCTCGCATGTACCTTTCAACCGGGTTGCTAGCAGGATGATAAGCTGAGATATATTTCATCTCCACACCTTTTTGCTCCATTCCTTCTTTCCAAATTTTGGATATGAACTGGGGTCCATTGTCAGATAGTACTGCCTTGGGTTTCCCGATGGTCGTGAAGTATTCAACCATCCTATTAAATACAGCTTTTGCTGTTGCTCTTTTCAAGGGGTATAATTTCACAAACTTTGAGAATACTTACAAAATTACTAAAATATATGCACAATTTCCCGAAGTCTTTGGGAGGGGACCATATAAATCTACTGATAATAATTCTAGGGTGTCTTGAGGTAATGTACTTTGCATTGGACCTCTATTAGTTCTGTTCGGTACTTTGGCCCTTTGACAGACATCGCATGACTTAATTCGTTCCTTTACCTTCATACTGACACTACCAGTAATCACTACTACATTATTCAAATTATCCAAACACTTCTTTGGCCCACTATGCCTCAATGCTAAATGAAAATAGTCTATGACCTCGGTATCAAACTGGTGTGGCCAACATACTCTCCATTCCTCAGTGGCTAAATCTTTCCTCCTATATAAAATGCCTTTAAAGATTTTGTAATGCTTCTTAATTTGAGGATACTGCACACTGTCAAAATTAACCTTTACAGATTTCCATGTCGGATCCTCATTCTGTTGGTATCTCATATTTTTACATATTTGTTCAATTTTCCTTTTTCCTGAAACCTCTTTCATATACCTTATCTGAAAAGTACCCTCTTCACCATTTTCATTGGGCACTTCACTCATACCATTAGGCAATCGAGATAACGCGTCTGCCACGTAATTCTCAGCACCCTTAACATAGCAAATCTCGTAATCAAATTGTTGCAGGTACAAAGCCCAACGAGTTAGCCTGCCATTAAGTAAACGACAATCTTTAAGGAAAGTTAAAGCTCTATGGTCAGTATGTATGATGAGCTTATGGCCCCACGGATAATTTCTGAATTTCTTTAACCCCCATATTATGGCTAAAGCTTCCTTTTCTGATATAGTGTAGTTTCTCTCGTATTTTGTTAGAGTTCTACTTGCAAATGCAATAGTCCTGTGTTCGATTTCTTTGCTATCACAGATTTCTTGGAAAACTTCTATACCAATTCCATAAACACTGCTGTCAGTACTCATGTGGAAAGGTTTTGACAGTATGGGGTGATGCAAAATATTGTCATTCAAAAGGTCACTTTTTAAATTTTCGAAATCTCTCATACACCCTTCAGTCCACACAAAAGCACTATTTTTCTTAAGTAGATTATTCAAATGAGGACTATTAAAAACTTGCCCCTTGACGAATTTTCTATAGAACCCACATAAACCTAAAAAGGCTTTCAACTGTTTTCTATTTCTAGGAGCTGGACACCCTGCTATGCACTTAATTTTTCCGGGTCCTTGCCAATACCGGTCGTAGTAATAATGTGCCCCAGAAACTTTATTTCCGTCTTCACAAATTCACATTTCTTCCACTTAAGTGTCATGCCCCCTGCATGTAGAGCAACAAAAACTTTCTGCAATAATTCACAATGCTCTTCTGCAGCAATCAGTAAATCATCTACATAAATAGTTAGCCGGGAACTCAATTCTCTCCCTAATACAAAGTCCAGTGCCCTAATAAAAACTGCCACAGAAGTGCTAAGCCCAAATGGCACTACTTTACACTGATAGCATTTCCCGGCGAATAGAAAAGCGGGATTCTTTGCTCAATGGGATTTGCCAGTATCCGGCGGTCATGTCCAGACTGGTTAAATACTTCACATTATAACATTTTTGAAGCATTTCGTCTAGATTTTCCTTCTTTACAATTTTGTTCAAAGTCCTGGCGTCAATACCTACTCTTACTCCCCCATCCCTTTTGTTCACGACGATAAGGGGACTATTATATTCGCTGCTACTCCGTTCGATTACACCCCATTCTATCACTTTATCTATTTCCACTTGCACAGCCTGCCTCTTTGATATGGGTACCGAAAACGGTCTTACAAAGAAAGGTTTATGCTCCATTGTCTCAATATGGTATTCGAAATTCTTAACTAGGCCAGGTTTGTCCGAAAATGCGGCGCTATTATTTTCTAAAATATCAAGCAATTCTGTTTTCTGATCAGGAGATATCTCCTTCAAATTTTCCACAATTTCTTCAAAATTATGCCCCTGCTTATCACTCACATTTATTAACCTCTGGACGTGGTAGACCTCATATTTGTTTGTCAAACCATCATTCCCTTGGTCGATTTCCAACAATACAGAATCAATTTCTGAATCGGACACCTTCCCATATTCCTCAAATTTTAATTCCAAATTTCTAGATGCACTATGAATTTTGATCACTTCTTGGCTACAATCAATAATAACCTTTTCTTTATCTAACCAATCTATTCCCAAAATCATTTCAGTACTCAAGTCTGGCACAACCAAAAAATCGTGTTCAAAGTTTTGTCCTTTTATACTAAATTCAACCAAAATCTGGTTCTTTACCGGCTTGCTAGTCTTGCAAGTAGCCCCAACAATTTTTACACCCGTCACTGACATAATTACTAGTCCAGGCTTATCTAGGTCACCCTAGAAATAGCACTTTTGACATACACACATACACTGTCATTTTTAATAATGGTAAAACACTGATAAATTTAGGTTTTATCTTGCTTTAACTCTGCTGGTCAAATCAGTGCAATCACTTCAGAATTTAAATGAATAGAAAAGAAAAGAGTGAAAGAAGGGGGGAGGGGACCCTGAAACTGTTATGATCACAGTGTTGAAACCAAGATTAAAAATTTATGGATTATTATTCTTAATGTCCAATTACTTCCTCAGTTAACTACCATTATTTTTGTCTCAAATTAATTAAGCTTCCTTACTAAGCCAATTCCAAATTTATCTTAGTACTCTGCCAGACCTTTGCTCTTTACTCATATTTTCATTAACAATAAAGCTCATTAAGATTCATTCTAGCATAAATAGGTCAGCAGTTAATTCTTATTCACATAAATTTTAAATCTTTATTTCAGGACACTCGGATTGCACAACATGTGGAATGGACCCTGTCTAGGTGAGTGACTAGGATAATTCATTGATAGAACAATTCTGGTAAAAGTTAAGTTATTATTGAACAGCCAGGAACAAAATTAACACTGGTCCACACGAATACAATTCTAAAGATTCAACCTGTGCGAGTCAAAGCAGCGGTTGGCGGGCGGCGAGATGGCGAAATGCACAGCACACATACAATCACAGCTATGGCTTTTGCTGTAGCGGCACTTTGCTTCTTCTTGGCGTCGTAATCCCTTTCAATCCGGTGCCATTAGAATATAGCCATGCTGTATAGTCGTCGGACACGGCACATCCGAGGCTCAATGGAACCACTTTTTCCAGGATAGCCACCTCTATCCGGAACGTGTTCCTCCGACTGATGCCCAACTCCGACTATATGCTGAGCCCGTTATGCCGTGCCTGTGTGCATTTTCCCGCGCTCGCCTGCCATCCACCTTTTACTGCTCCCCTACAGATAGGGTATTCACCAAAGGTCTTACATTCCACATATCTTAATACATTGCCTAGGCATGGACCAGGCGCACAATTACAATTTCAGACATGTTACAACAGATTCAACATGAATTACACCTCAATTTTGTTATAGCATTGCTTGAAATCTGACATAAATATTAATATTCACATCTAAAGTTGCTTACATTTTCTTTAACATAATGACACGAAAAGAAAAAGAAATGAAATTAAAACATTACGTACATTAATTCATCGAAATTCCAAAGAAAAAGTTTATTATATGTTCAGTAGTTGTTGTTACACTTGCTCCATCCACAATGCGTTATTTTGCTGCCTAGGTTACAGACTTGCTTAACTTCATCTATTTCGTGATCATCAATTATAGTGTTCAGTTCTCACTGTTCTCATTTCTGCTACTTATCATTACTTTTGTCATTTGCGATTTACTCCCAGTTCATATTGTGTACTCATTAGACTGAGCAATCTCATTAGAAAATCGTAACATTGATATCCTTCCACCAAGAATTTGAACCTTTCTTTTATTTTCGTCATTGGTTCTTCGACGTATACGCGTAGATTGAACAGAGGGGCGAAAGACTACATCCCTCTCTTACACACTTTTAATCCATGTTCTTCGTTCTTGGTGCCCCACTCTTAGTGTTCCACCTTAGTTCTTGTTCTTGTACCCATCTCTGTTTGTAGTTTACTCCCATTTTTCTCAGAAATACGAACATCTTTCAGAATTTTACATTGTGGAACTTTATTCCCAGTTCGACAAACCCTATAGACGTGCCTTGATTTTTATTCAGTCTTTATTTCATTATCAACCGCAACGTTCAAAATGCCCCTCTGGTGATTTTACTTTTCCTAAATCCAAACTGATCATCATCTAACAGATCCTCAATTTTCTTTTCCATTCTTCTGTAATATTATTCTTATCGGCAACTTGGATGCATAAGCTGCTAAGCTAATTGTGCGATAAGTCTCGTACTTGTTGGCTCTTGCCAGCCTGGGAATTGTGTGGATGACGTTTTTCCGGAAGTCTCATGGTATATCGCGTCACATACATTATACACACCAACGTGAATAATCGTTTTGTTGCTCTTTCACCAATGGCTTTAGAAATTGCGATGGAACGCTGTGTATCCCTTCTGCCTTATTTGATTTTAAGTCTTCCAGAGCTCTTCTTAATTCTGATTCTAAAACTGGATGCACTATCTCTGCTGTATATACTTCTGTCCCTTCTTCTGTGACGTCACTTGTAAATAGGCTGTTTAGGTTTTCTTATTGGTAACGCCACATAGCGCTCTGTATGAAAATCGCTGGCTGTGCTGTGTGCAGTCTGTGGCTAGTTTGCATTGTTGTCTGCCATTGTAGTGTTGGGCAGCTGGATGTTAACAGCGCGTAGCGTTGCGCAGTTGGAGGTGAGCCGCCAGCAGTGGTGGATGTGGGGAGAGAGACGGCGGAATCTTGAGAGCGGACGATCTGGACGTGTGTCCATCAGAGACAGTAAATTTGTAATATTGGATATCATGGACTGATATATATATTATGACTTTTGAACACTATTAAGGTAAATACATTGTTTGTTCTCTATCAAAATCTTTCATTTGCTAACTATGCCTATCAGTAGTTAGTAGTTTGAATCTTTTATTTAGCTGGCAGTAGTGGCGCTCGCTGTATTGCAGTAGTTCAAATAACGAAGATTTTTGTGAGGTAAGTGATTTGTGAAACGTATAGGTTAATTTAGTCAGGGCCATTCTCTTGTAGGGATGATTGTAAGTCAGATTGGGTTGCGCTCAAAAACATTGTGTGTCAGTTTAAGCACAGTCATGTGTAATTGATCAAAGGGGACGTTTCATATGTCGACCCTTAGCCGAGGATACCTCACTGGAATCTTCTGATTTTTTCTTGTAGTTTGTGTAATTAGTGTAGCTTTTGTTTATTGCTAGCGCGTAATTGTAGAAACAATCTCCTTTGTAGTTGCAGTCTTTCATTGTTGTATAGTAAAACAGTTGTGGCATGCATGTAGATTTGCACCAAGTATTTCGCAGCTGTGCTTGCAATTAACGAGATATTATTTTCAGTGCTACGTTAATGTGTTTTCTTATTTTGCTCTTCAAATTGTGCTTTTCTGTGTTATCGTGTGAAATATTGTGACAATAATGGCGTTTGAAAAACATAACACTAGGTTCCAAAGTAAACTGAGAAATAATAGTAACGACGAGCGTAGCTTATCAGCACCACTGTGTAATGAATTAACAGACATTCAAAGTAGTAATTTGGTAATTGTGCATAGGGAAATGGAGCGGGCGGCAAATAATGGTGTAAACAGTGAAACAAATAGTGAACAGGGAAGCATTATCGATCGATCGGTCGGCAACAGCTCGCCTCAGGAATCCGAAATGACAGAACACAATACTGCTAATACTGTAGACTCAGGTTTTGGGTCCTCAACGTTTTCTCAAATGAGTCAAGACACATTTTCTGTTTGTCAAAATGTGAATGTTGCCGGTGAAAATGCACTGATAAAAAGCATAGAGAAACAGATTCCAGGCACTAATACATTATTATTGCAATTAATGCAACAAATGGAACAAAATCAGAGACAAACACAGCAAAAGCTTCAAAAGATAGACACAATGGAACAAAATCTTCAAAAGTTAGACACAATGGAACAACACCAGAGACAAACACAGCAACACTTAGACGCAATGGAACAAAATCTTCGAAAGTTAGACACCACACTTGAACAAGCACGTGAACATTTAACTACTGAGTTACATAAAATCGAATCGAAATGTCAAAAATTCTGTAATGACGTAAAAACACAAATTTGTGAGCATTTCCAACCTATTTTTTCGCGGCATGAAAATACATTACAGAATCACAAAGCAGCCATAAAAGAACTGCAAACTATTGTTCATGAAAATCATGAGACCTTGCAAGCTAAAACTGACTCAGTTGCATCTACCGATTCGGTTACGCAACTTGCAAAAACTCAGGAAAACTTAAAGGACACAGTATATACGATTTCAACACAAATGGACACTCTGAAACTTGGTTCAGAAAAACACACTGAGGAAATAAGTACACTATCGGAGAAAGTAGCCGAACTTGCGGATCAGTTCACTAACTTATCTACAAATGTAGATGATGATCTGAATGACACAAGACCTGTAGCCATCACCGACACAGAAGAGTATGAACAAATTAAGAAATTCAAACAAAAACAGAATCAAATTAACACGCAGCACAAAAGAGAAACCCGGGAAGTACAAGATCAGTTGGCACAAGTAATTCAAAAATTACATATTACAGAGGACACTCGCGCTCCAACACGGGAAGAGGGACTTAGGAATACGGAAAAGCCACAAAATAATAACACAGGGCATTTCGGAAATTATGAAAGAAGTTGGTAAGGTGCACCGAATTTTGAGATGGACCCGCCGACACGACGTAACAATGACCGATATGCGACTCGCCGACACGATGATTTTGACTATAAGCTGTTCTTTACTACACGTAAATTCAAAACATTTAAGAATTCTGGCAGCGACATTCATCCACAAGCGTGGCTCCATCAATTCTCTCATTGTTTTTCCCCCATCTGGTCATTAGAGCACAGATTAGAATTTATGTGTGGCTACTTAGAGAATGAACCAGCTGAAAGAATGCGATCGTTCATTCACGATTGTGACAGTGAAGGAGAATTTTACCATGCCTTCCTCTCAGCATATTGGTCTCAAGCCACACAAGACCGAGTAAAACATAGCATCATAATGTTGAAACATTTCGAACAATCTGAATTTTCCAGTCTTGTGAAATACTTTGAAGACATGTTGCACAAGAATCAGTACCTGTCAAACCCATACAGCCCCTCAGAACTGATCCACATTTGCTTAATCCAATTACCTGAACATTTACGACATATTATTTTGGCAGGACGTTGCAAAGACGGCATTGAAGCCTTTCAGGGACTGACAGGTCACATCCGTCGCAATTCCGCGATGAAAGAAATAATAACTGGACATGACTAGGCTATTCTCACAAGACAAATCGCGACCAAGACAGACACCACCCGTATGACAACCGTTGGCAGAGTAGTAATAATTACAGGGAAAGATCACCTCTCCATGATAATGAATATGACAGAGACAATCATAGAAACAGACACTATGGCAACCAGAGCTATTATTATCATGGGAGACAGAATAACTTCAGATGCAATGGTCCACTGTGCAGTGATAATTCAGGGAGAATTTCTCCACCACTTAACTGACAAGAAAGAAACTACAGGAACTACCGACATGACGACAGACGATACAATCATAACGACAGACCTGAATTTCATCAGAACTGGCGGGATTCAAACAGGGCTGGGCCCTCTCGGCAAGGTGAATTTGTAGAAGTTAGGTCTCCTAATCCCAATAACGACGCACGCCAACAAAGAGACAGACAATGACTCGCACTGCAGGCAGCCACGTGCGCCGGCTGGCTCAGAGAAAAGTAACATAGACGCTAACCTTGAGCAAATTTTAGCATTCCTTACCGACGTATACCACCTGATAATTGCGTTGAAGTTGAAACTCTGCTTACTAGGAAGACTAAAGGTTTACACCACATTTCACATGTAAAACCGTTTATTGAAAGATAATCTGTTTTTGAACTTAGTCTTTGCCATAAAACTTTTCACTTCACACTACTAGTACAATTTGTCACAATGAGAAACTGTTAACATACATCAATGTTTTGAAGTTAACTATCCAGTCTAGAACCTAGGGAACATTTTTAAACAGAAATTACGAATGCATTGTTATAGT
Source organism: Schistocerca serialis cubense (assembly GCF_023864345.2). Classification (NCBI taxonomy): domain Eukaryota; kingdom Metazoa; phylum Arthropoda; class Insecta; order Orthoptera; family Acrididae; genus Schistocerca; species Schistocerca serialis. The sequence goes on from NC_064643.1 coordinate 440,496,925, forward strand.
GAACAGATGACACAGTGTTGTTATTTGTATATTCTTGCTTATTAGTTGCACGATTACGTAACGATTATCAGGCTTACATACTTAGAACATATACTGGTACTGCTAATGAGATTTTAATGCAACATTTTGGTTTACTTGGAAATACATTCTCGATTTAAAGTGCTTTCTGCGAGATACCAGATGACACAGTGGTTAGTTTATGTGACAGCTAAATGAATTTATCACGACGATACTAATGAGTGACAATTTACAATGTTGGTTTGGTGTTTCTGTTTTATATCTGCACGGTTTTTCGGAATTCTTCTGGAAACGAAAACATGTTTTAGTAGTAACTTTTGTGGTATAGCTACAATGAGACAGCCTTTTCCGTAGCACAACAATACGTTACAGCACAGTACTTTCTTCATCACGGCAATAAGTGTAATAACTAAGATACCTATACGCAAAGCATTTCACTTTTGTTTATCATGAGATAAGTACATTGACTTCTGCAGAACTTAGCTTTCGGAGGACGATAACTACGACAGTTCCACAGAGATTATCCTGCAACAAGACGCACAGTTTAGCGCTACAGTACACGTATTTGAGTGATTAATTTTGTACTTAAAACATTTATTTTTAAAGATTTTTGAATTACAATGATACAAAGGTTTTCCGTGATACATTTCATTCCATTGCTGTAATCTGTAACACCTGAGGGTATAATTACATTAATCCTCAGGGGGTACACGCTTACTTTGTGTACCATGTGTTTGGCAAGCACAAGGAGCCCTAGCTAATATGGTATTTGCTTATACAAATTTACACATTGCTACCATATTTCTCTAACACATAAATTACACAGCTATCTGATCATTTAACTGAGAGACAAAATTTTTTTTTACTACATCAGTGACACATGTTTACACAATTACACAGTTGGATAACTTCACACTTATGAAACTGTGTTTTGTCTGTACTGTGTGAACTGTTCATATTTTTTCGGAACCATTGTGATACTATGAGAGCTTTGAATGATATATTTGGTATGGGATCACGATTTTTAAAGTACAATTGAGGTAGATGACACTATTGAAATGAGCAGAGAATTTTTTTTTAGGTTTTGAAATTATTGGAGAAAGCTACAACGTTTTTGAGATTTGACTGAGGTGTTATGATATTATTACAACGACGATATGTATTTTGCTGTTGAGGAACGTTTATTATGATATGTATTTATTATGACGAAATACTAAAGAAGTGTCGACGAATAAGTATATGTGTAATAAGGTATGGAATAATGAGTAGTGGTTAGGGACTCAGGTTTGTGAAAAAGGATGTTGGAAACCAAGAATCGTACTTTAAGAGTTATGAAATGTGTCTAAATGCGTGAATGTATCACAATGCCGGCGAAAATTTTTTGGTCACTGTTATATTCATAGGATTTTGTTTCTACACATTTTCAACGCAAATTCTCGACCTATGAAATTTTTATATGAGACTGTCACTGTAGTGCAAACTGCTGTCATAGATATTTCTGTAAGAAAGTCAAGTGACCTTGACGTAGTGTGTTGTGAGCGCCCAGCTGTGTCAGCTGCCTGGAGAAAAAGCCATTAGGTGGAGAAAAAAGAGGCCATTATCCTTGCTATTGACATTCCTTTGTAGAAAGCATCTCAAATATGACACGCTATTGCTTGGAAACATATGATTATACTTTGGAGCACGTACTTTGTGCTACGTACTGGTATGCTTATGAATTGATGGGAAATATTCTTACATCTGGACACCTGATTATGACAACTGTCTTTCTACGAGACTTGAGAGAATTTCTACTGACTTATGAAATGCCACATGGCCAATGAATAATGTTTTTAAGCTTTGCTTTACATAGTTGCTTATTTCATTTGATATCTGGTTTCACTTGTCGATACCACTCAACACGTCGTGTGAGTAAAGAGGAAGTTGTGTTTCACAACAACGATGTTTTGCACACTGAGGAGCCAAAGAAATTGGTACACCTGCCTAATATCGCGTAGGGCCCCGCGAGCACGCAGAAGCCAACAGGTATCCTTCACAGCAACTATGTAAGGCATTACGAATGAAACCTATAGTGGGCATAAGAAATGCAGAAGAAGACACGGTAAGTCTTAAATACATGGCTTTTCTACCATACGTGGGAAGCCTATCGTCAAAAATAGGACGGATCCTCGCCAAATTCAATGAAAGTGACTTTTCGCTCTCCACCAAAGACAGCAGCACTCCTGAGTTCCGTTGCAGATGATTTGGTTCTTCGGAAGTCTGAGGTTCAGAAGATCCATTGTGAGCGTGCCCTTCCTTACATCAGACAGACATGCACAATCCATGAAAGATGCACAGAGCATCGCAGGTACAGCCAGCTCTTACAACCTAATAAACTGGCGGTCTCAGGGCACTGTATTGACACTGGCACTTTATGGTGTACGACAACATTGAAAGTTTAGGAAATTCTGTTGGCGACGAATTTAATTAGTAGAGATAGTGGCTTCAGCTTGGACAAATTATGGAATAAGGCACTTTCTGTAATAAACTCACAAACGTCGCAACGGTGCTGCTTGCAGTGATACATCAATATCACCGTGTGGATCGACCGTGCAGCTATAGATCTAATTTCAACCATATGTTGCACCTCTTTGCCACGATCAACGTATCTGACGCCTTGTCTACCTGTAGCCGCATGTGCAGTGGCGCGGTCGGCGAGTTTAAGAGCAAATGTTGGAACGGTATACTACGCCTTCCAAATGGCTGGTAACGGGTTCTACACAACTCGGGTGACTACTTTGAAGAACAGTAACAGGTGCAAACATGTAACTCTTTTGTATCAGTTATGAATAAATAGTTGCCACTATTTAAGTTCCAACCCTCGTATTTCGTGCCGAGCCGGCTCATCTTTTGGTGCTTCATCAGTCTTCATCATTTTTTTTTTTTTTCAATTAATGTTACTACTGGGCTGCTTCCAGTAGTGGGTACACAGTTTTTAAGCACGCTATGAGTAGAAATATACACACTTTCCTTCTCACGGCACATTTGTAAACAATATACATGTGCAAATGAAATTCTTTGACTTGCCTGAATTTTCTGTACAGTAGTGTTGTGAGACGGAAAGAATTGTGTGTGTGTGTCTGTGTGTGTCTGTGCGTAATGACGGTAAAAGAAATGCAACATCAAAAAACGGAGTAATAGGTGCAATATTCCTTGATGGCATGGTGACTACCTAATGGTACGTGAAGGTTTTGGATGATGATTTCATTCTCATTATCCAAAGTGCCCCTGATTTCGACAAGATGTGGTTCACGCAAAACGGAGCTCGGCCCCATCGTAGCAGAAGAGTGTTTAATGTCCTGGAGGATCACTTTGGGGACGGCATTCTGGCTCTGGGGCACCCAAAGGCCACTGGCATGGACGTCGAATGGCCGCCATATTCTCCGGACCCGCAAACGTTGATTCATTTTTGTGGGGCTATATTAAAGACATCGTACACAGCAATAATCCCAGAACCATTGCTGAGCTGAAAACACCATTCAGGAGGTCATCGACAGCATCAATGTTCCGACACTTCAACGGGTCGTGCAGAATTTCGCTATTTAATCTGCGCCTTACCATAGAAAATCACCAGTAATGGCTGGCGTATCGAACATGTCATAGCCTAAAATCCAATATTTGTAGTTACATTTACACATTGAATAATGAAGTATCTGCACGCCGTAGTTCGTAACTAATTTACGTTTTTTTCATATAGTTCAATAAGTGTCACTCTGTGAGTTGCAGATAAGCCACTGCAAATGTGAATTGCTGGTATATTAACAGCCGGAGTAACCGCCAGAATGTTGAATGCGAGGATGCAGTCGTGCATGCATTGTGTAGCACTGGTGCAGGATGTCAGTTTGAGGGATAGCGTTCCATGCCTGTTGCACTTGGTCTGTCAACACAGGGATGGTAAACACAGTTTGTTGATGACGCTCGAGTTGTCGTCTGATGATGTCCCATATGTGTTCGCCTGGAGAAAGATCTGGTGATGGAGCAGGCCAAGACAACATGCCGACCCTCTGGTTACAACAGCAGTATGTTGGTAAGCGGTAACCTCTTCAGAAATATCCCATCATCAAATTTTGCTGCCTCACGGGATTAGCCGAGCAGTCTAGGGCGCTGCAGTCATGGACTGTGCGGCTGATCCCGGCGGAGGTTCGAGTCCTCAGTCGGACATGGGTGTGTGTGTTTGCCCTTAGGATAATTTAGGTTAAGTAGTATGTAAGCTTGGAGACTGATGACCTTAGCGGTTAAGCCCCATAAGATTTCATACGCATTTGAACATTTTTTATCGCTGCTATTGGCACCACAATCACCAGATGGACGTGCAATTCTGTAGTTAGGGTGCGTGAGTTAACCCCGGAAATGCTCCTACAGTCATTCGAAATGGCACCTTAGACCATAGCTCTTAAGTGTGTCTAGAATGCAGACTGGTTTGTTGCAGGCCCTCAATTGACCTCATACTCAACACACAGCCATCATTGGCACCGAGCAGAACCAGCTTTTATCAGAAAACACATAATACATACATCCTGCCATCCAATGAGCTCTCACTTGACGCCACAAAGTCGCAAATGGCAGAGGTTGTGGTATGTGGAATGTACGCTACAGGGTGTCTGGCTCCGAGCTGTTCTTGAAGTAACCAATTTGTAGCAGTTCGTTTTGTCACTGTGTACCAACTACTGCTCAGATTGCTGGACAGATGCAGTACGATGCACCAGAGCCATACACCGAACAGGATTGTCATCCCCTAGGTAGTGCCAAGTGGGTACTCAGAGCCAGGTCTTCTTGTAACTGTACATTTGTAAGTAGGCTGTTTAGGTTTTTATGTTGGTAACTCCACATAGCGTTCTGTATGAAAATCACTGACTGTGCTGTGTGCAACCTGTGGCTGGTTGGCATTGTTGAAATATTCGCTATTGTAGTGTTGGGCAGTTGGATGTGAACAGCGCATAGTGTTGCGCAGTTGGAGGTGAGCCGCCAGCAGTGCTGAATGTGGGGAGAGAGATGGAAGAATTTAAAAGAGCGTACGATCTGGACGTGTGTCTGCCAGAAAGAGTAAATTTGTAATACTGGATATCATGAACTGATATATATATATTATGACTTTTTAACACTATTAAAGTAAATACATTGTTTGTTCTCTATCAAAATCTTTCATTTGCTAACTATCCCTATCAGTAGTTAGTGCCTTCAGTAGTTAAAATATTTTATTTAGCTGGCAGTAGCGGCGCTCGCTGTATTGCAGTAGTTCGAGTAATGAAGATTTTTGTGAGGCAAGTGATTCATGAAAGGTATAGGTTATTGTTAGCCAGGGCCATTCTTTTGTAGGGATTTTTGAAAGTCACTTGCTTTGCGTTAAAAATATTGTGTGTCAGTTCGGCGATGATCAGAATAAGTAAAGAGAGTAATGTCTGAGTACGTTCAGTTTTGCTCAACTGTTTGAAAATCAAATAACGTAGAGGTTTATCAGCACAGTAATTCATTAATTTTTCTAAGGGGACGTTTCATATGGCGACCCTTCCAGGATACCTCACTGAAATCTTCTGATATTTTCTTGTAGTTTGTGTAATTAGTGTAGCTACTGTTTATTGCTAGCACATAATTATAGAGAGAATTTCCTTTGTAGTTGTAGTTTTTCATTGTTGTACAGTAAAACAGATGTGGCATGCATGTAGATTTGCACCAAGCATTTCGCAGCTGTGCTTGCAATTAACGAGATATTATTTTCAGTGCAATGCTAATGTGTTTTCTTGTTTTTGCTCTTCAAATTGTACTTTTCTTAGTATCGTGTGAAATGCGTGATAATTATGGCGTGTAAAAAACGTAACATTAGGCTCCAAAGTAAACTGAGAAATGCTAGTGACGATGATTGTAGCTTATCAGCACTACCTTGTAATGAATTAACAGACATTCAACGTAGTAATTTGGTAATTGTGCATAGGAAAATGGAGCGGGTGGCAAATAATGGTGTAGACAGTAAAACAATTAGTGAACTGGGAAACATTATCGATCGATCGGTCGGCAACAGCTCGCCTCAGGAATCCGAAATGACAGGACACAATCTTGCAAATACTGTAGACTCAGGTTTTGGGTCCTCACCGTTTTCTCAAATAAGTGAAGACACATTTTCTGCTTGTCAAAAAGTGAATGTTGCCGGTGCACATGCACTGCCGAAAAGCATAGACGAACAGATTCCAGACACTAATACATTATTATTGCAATTAATGCAACAAATGAAACATAATCAGAGACAAACACAGCAACAGTTAGACACAATGAAACAAAATCCTCAAAAGTTAGACGCAATGGAACAGCACCAGAGACAAACACAGCAACAGTTAGATGCAATGGAACAAAATCAAAAACAGTTACAGCAACAAATGGAACAAAATCAGAAACAAATTAAGGAAACACTTCAACAAATACGTGAAGATTCAACTACTGAGTTACATAAAATCGAACCGAAATGTCATAAAGTCTGTAATGACGTAAAAACACAAATTTGTGAGCATTTCCAACCTATTTTTTCGCGCCATGAAAATGCATACAGAATCACGAAGCAGCCATAAAAGAACTGCAAACTATTGTTCATGAAAATCACAACACCTTGCAAGTTAAAATTGACTCGGTTGCATCTACCAATTTGGTTACGCAACTTGCAAAAACTCAGGAAAACTTAAAGGATACAGTAGATACTCTGAAAATTGGTTCAGAAAGACACATGGAGGAAATTAGTTCATTATCAGAGAAAGTAGTCGAACTTTCGGATCAGCTAAATAATTTATCTATGAAGGTAGATGATACTCTGAAGACACAAGACCGGTAGTCTTTAATGACAGAGAAGAGTATGAACAAATTAGAAAATTCAAACAAAATCAGAAGCAAATCAATACACAGTACAAGAGAGAAATCCAGGGAAGTACAAGATCAGTTGACACAGGTAATACAAGAATTACATATTTCAGAGGACACTCGCGCTCCAATATGGGAAGAGAGACATAGAATTATGGAACAACCACAAAATAATAACACAGCTCACTTCGGAAATAATGAAAGAAATTGGCTAGGTACACTGAATTTTGAGATGGAATCGCCGAAACGACGTAACAATGACCGACATGCGACTCGCCGACATGATGATTTTGACTATAAGCTGTTTATTACTACACGTAAATTCAAAACATTTAAGAATTCTGGCAACAACATTCATCCACAAGTGTGGCTTCATCTCTCATTGTTTTCCGCCCAACTGGTCATTAGAGCACAGATTAGAATTTATGTGTGGCTATTTAGAGAATGAACCAGCTGTAAGAATGCGATCGGTCATTCATGATTGCCACAGTGAAGGAGAATTTTCATGCCTTTCTCTCAAGCTACACAAGACCGGGTAAAAAATATAGCATCATAATGATGAAACATTTCGAACAATCTGAATTTTCCAGTCTTGTGAAATATTTTGAAGACATGTTGCACAAGAATCAGTACCTGTCAAACCCAAACAGCCCCTCAGAACTCATCCGCATTTGCTTAATCAAATTGCCTGAACTTTTACGACATATTATTTTGGCAGGACGTTGCAAAGACGACATTGAAGCTTTTCAGGGACTGTTACAAGAATTGGAAATTGACACTGTCAATCGCGGTACGAGAAAACACGAACAAAACAATGACAGGTCACATCCGTCACAATACCATGATGAGAGAAATAATAACTGGACATGACAAAGCTATTCTTACAACGTAAATCGAGACCAAAACAGACACCACCCGTATGACAACCGTTGGCAGAGTAGTAATAATTACAGGGAAATATCACCTCTCCGTGGTAATGACTATCACAGAGACAATCTGAGAAACAGACAATATGGGAACCAAAATAATTATTATCAAGTCAGACAGAATAACTTCAGATGCAACGGTCCACCGCACAGTTACGAATCCGGGAGAAATTTTCCACCACATGACCAACAAACAAGAAACTATGTAAACTACGGACAAAACGACAGACCTGAATTTCATCAGAACTGGTGGGATTCAAACAGGGCAGTGCCTTCACGACAAGGTGAATTTGTGGAAGTTAGATCTGCAAATCCCAATAACGATGCGCGCCAACAAAGAGACAGTAGGCAATGACTCACACCACTGGCAGCCACAAAACGTACTTATGAAGCTGACGACATAGCTGCCGATGCTAGTAATTACGTAAAAATGGAGGACATTACGGACATTTTACTTCAGGAATACGACGTATAACAGAACATTGCATATCCTGTAATTCACATTACAGTAAATGTAAAATGTCCGGCCGTACTTGACTCTGGCAGTCCCATTTCAGTAATTAATGAAACAGTTTTTAGCAAATGCAATAAATCGAACGATTGCCCCACACTTCCTTTACGTAAGATTAAATTACAAGGTGCAATTTTTGGAAAAACTGTAGGTGTATGCGTCATGAACAAGATAAAGATCCGATTTGGAAAGATATCAAAAGTAAATGGCATGAAAAGACACACACACAGATTCGGCATTATTATCTGGTTAGAAACAACATACTCTTCAAACGCTGCACTGTTGATGACAAGCTATGGCTACTTTGCATTCCTGACGATTTTGTTAATAAGCTCATTTGGTACATTCATTTAGGCTTTGCACTTTTTGGTCCAAAAAATCTACTATCTCACACCGTGCTCCATTGTTTCCTATCATTCCTCCTAAATTAAAAGAATTTGCTGCTGTTGATCTCTTGGAACCCCTTGTCAGAACATCAAATGGATTTTCGTACGTTCTAGTAGCTGTTGAACTTACTTCAAAATTTGTTTCTTTCACTCCATTACGTAAAGCCACTGGGTGGTCTGTATCCAAAGCCTTTGTTAAAAATTTCTTACGTGAAGTTGGCCACGTTGCTAAAGTCATTTCAGATAACGGACCGCAGTTCAGATCTGCTGTTTGGTCACGCATGCTTCGGAATCATAAAATCAAACCTGTTTTTATTTCATTGTATTCACCACATTGTAACCCGTCTGAACGGATTATGAAAGAAATCAATAAGCTTTGCAGACTTTATTGTCACAGAAAGCATCAGTATTGGGACAGATATTTACACTTATTTCAAAATGTGCTGAATGAAATGCCTCGTGACTCCACTGCTTTACCACCTATTCTTGTACTGAAGAATGAAGAACCACCGAACATAACAGAGAGCTTGTACCTTTTCCAAATACACGTAAACTTCGACACAAAGACATAATTGATTTGGCTATTAATAATATAAATTCTGCTGCAGACAAAAGGAGAAAACTACACGGTAAAGCAAATGCAAAGAAACTATGTATTGGTCAGAAAGTTCTCGTTAAAGCACATTCATTGTCACATAAGAAGAAACACTTGAGTCACAAATTCTTTTTGGTTTACAATGGACCTTACAGACGCCGATGTATGCCACATGATAATTGCGTTGAAGTTGAAACTCTGCATACTAGGAAGAGTAAAGGATTGCACCACATTTCACATGTAAAACCGTTTATTGAAAGATACCCTGCTTTTTAACTTAATTTCTGCCATAAAATTTTTCACTTCACGTTACTAATACACTTTGTCACACTTAGAAACTGTTAACAAATAATGGCTCTGAGCACTATGCGACTTAACTTCTGAGGTCATCAGTCGCCAAAACTTAGAACTAATTAAACCTAACTAACCTAAGGACATCACACACATCCATCCCGAGGTAAGATTCGAACCTGCGACTGTAGCGGTCGCTCGGTTCCAGACTGCAGCGCCTAGACCCACATGGCCACTCCGGCCGGTGAAACTGTTAACATGCAACAATGTTTTTCAAGTTAACATATTTAGACAGTAATTACGAATGCATTGTTATAGTGAACAGACGACACAGTGTTATTGTGTGTGTACATTCTTGCTTGTTAGTTGCACGATTATGTAACGACAACAAGGCTCACATACTTAGAATAACTACGATATCTATATGCATAATATTTTGCTTTTGTTTATTACAAGGTAAGTACGTTGACTTCTACAGAATTTTGCTTACGGACGACGTCAATTACGACACTTGGCACATTTTTTTACCCCTAAGTAATGACAGAGATTATTTTACAACAAGACGCACAGTTTAGCGCTACAGTACAGGAATTTGAGTGATTAATTTTGTACTTAAAACATTTATTTTTAAACATTTTTGAATTACAAAGATACAAAGGCTTTCCGTGATACATTTCATTCCATTGATGTAATCTGTAACACCTGAGGGTATAATTACATAAATCCTCAGGGGGTACATGCCTACTTTGTGTACTAAGCGTGTGGCAAGCGCTAGGGGCCCTAGCTAATATGGTATTTCCTTATACAACTTTCCACATCAGTAGCATATTTCTCTAACACAGAATTACAAAGCTATCTGATCATTTAACTGAGGGAGACAAACATTTTTTTACTAAATCAGTGACACATGTTTGCGCAGTTACACAGTTGGATAACTTCACACTTATGAAATCGTATTTTGTCTGTACTTTGCGAACTGTTCATATTTTTTCGGAACCATTGTGATACTATGAGAGCTTTGAAAGATGTATTTGGTATGGGATCATGATTTTTTAAGTACGCTTGAGGTAGATGACACTATTGAAATGAGCAGAGAACTTTTTTTTGGTTTTGAAATTATTGCAGCAAGCTACGACGTTTTTGAGATTTCACTGAGGTGTTATGATTTATTATTATGATGTCAATGTGTATTATGCTGTCGAACAATGTTTATGATCAATAAGCTGATGCTATATGAGGAATTTGATTATGCTACATATTTATTATGATGAAATATTGAAAAAGTGTATGTGTAATAAGTTAAAGAATACTGAAGAGTGGTTAGGGACTCTGGTTTGTGAAAAAGGATGTTGGAAACCAAGACTCGTACTTTAAGAGTTATGACTTGTGTGTCCATTTGTGAATGTATCACAACACTGCTATTCATGAGATTTCGTTTCTACGCATTTCTACTGTAATTTTTTGATGTGTCAAATTTTTTTATATGAAACTGTCACTGTAGTGGAAACTGCTGTCGTAAAGATTTCGGTAAGAAAGTTAAGTGACCTTGATGTAATGCATCATGGGCGCCCAGCTGTTTCAGTCGCCTGGAGAAAAAGCCATTAGGTGAAAAAAAAGAGGCTATTAATCTCACTATTGACATTTCTTTGCAGAAAGCATTTCAAATAAGACACGCTCATACTTGAAACATATGATTACAGTTTTGAGCTCATACTTTCTGATATTTACTGAAATTCCTCATGAAATGATGAGAAATATTTTATTTCTGCTATTGTCTTTCTAGTTGAGAGATTTTTTTACTGCCTTATGAAATGCCATATGTCTAGTGAATGATGTTTCATGCTTTGCTTTGTATATATATTTGCCTATTTTGTTTAATATCTAGTTTCTAGCTGCACTGCAGCATTGATTAAAATAAAATTTAATGGATGTACTAATGTAAATATTTTCTGTCTACAGATCCATTAAACAATAATTTTATCATCTACTTTCTTTAAAAAAAGACATTTCCCTTCACAGGAATTACATAAATAATTTTTTAACCATTTGGTAACTTGTCTGCTAGAGTAAGTTATCGTGATGCATCACCCTAGTGTTAAGATGTGATATGGGTATTAGACATGGCCATCTTTACTACAATATCTTTTCTGCTTGAGCTTTGTCATGTTTACATATAAGTTATTGCATTTCCTGCTGCTGTTTGCCAGGCATAGTGCTACTGAATTTCACTTTGTATTACTGTGTTAAGCCAGTTTTACTACTGACTTATTTTTCTTGTTGCTGCACATTGGCTCATATTAGTTGTAATGTTGCATTTGCTTTGCTAATTTAAATATACTGCTGCTTGCTTTGCCAATTTGCATTTTTTTGTCATTGCTGTTTGTGTTAATTTGTTGTGTGTTGCTGCATTGCCTCGTCCCTTAGTATATATATGTGAGCTCAGCAGATTTAAGTTAGCTTAAGAAAGAGTAGCCTATATAAGAAACTAACTATGAATAATAGGGAAAGAATGCATTGAGAAGTTATATAAAAAAGATTTGGGCAAAAATGAATATTGAACAATGAGAAATATTTATTTTGAAAGAGGATATGAACAAAACAATAGGGTTTAAGGACAACAGGCTTAGATAGGATTTTTTTTTTGGCAGGAGCAAATGTTTAAATAAGAGGGAAAATCTATGTAATGAAGTTTTGGGTTGGACTGCAGTACCAGACGTCTCACTGAAAACAGACCTTGTCCTTTCCTTTTGTGTTATTCCACTATGTGATTGTGCACCCTTGTGTATTTGTGTTCTTCCTGTCTTTATATGTTTATCTGATAAGAGATAAGCTGTAGAATTTTTCTAATATTACGTTATTGAATTTGTAAAGATGTTTAGACATTATTAATTCTGTTCTGTTTCAATGCTCATGTGTGAAATTAATGTTTCGAAAACTATTCTCATTATTTTATATATTTACTTCTGTCATAATTCCTGCAACACTCGTATATCTGTTTATTTCTATTCTCTTGTAAAGCCTGTACTACTACAAATGTTATCTGTATTGTTATGTTCTTTAATGATGTATTTTGTACCTTTGTAATTGTATTCTTATGTTTTAAATGTATAATTGTATAGACACCAGTTCTTCAAATTGAGTTTCATTTCACTGCACACGTTTTTGTTGGTCATAGTACACACAGAATATGCGAGAAAAAAAGGGGACTGTTAGCATTTGCACGTGTGTTGATAATTCAGCAAGGGACTGCAGTGGGTCTGCACCTTTGATGACCGACCAATACCATTATTTTTACAAGGACTGCAGTGGGTCTGCACCTCTGGTGGCCCACCAATAGCATAATCTCTACCAGGACGACAGTGGGTCTGCTCTGTGATGACCTACCTACTAATATTCTTCAACTTCGACTGACTCTGCTGTGGGTTTGCTCTGTTGTGGCCTGCATGTCAAGAGTTAGCATTGTCTTTCTGTTGGAAGGACAACACTACTTCTTCAATATTGCATGGAAATCCACTACTCCTGTGTGCATTTACTTTTACTGCTCAGACTATGAGAAAAAAACACATGCAATTTTACTGTGATGAATGATCAGGATTGTCTTTATGGACTGTGAGAAAATTTTAGCTTTTGACCAACATTGTATCAATAAGTGTGTGCATTTCATTTCTTTGTTATTATAATTATGAAAAATTTCTTCAAATCTGTATTGGCCACTGCCCAAAACAATTTATAAAATTTTTTGTGGGAGGCATGGGGGCTACGCAAGTAGGCTGTTTAGGTTTTTGTAGTGGCAACGCCACGTAGTGTTCTGTATGAAAATCACTGACTGTGCTGTGTGCATTCTGTGGCTGGTTTGCATTGTTGAATATTTGCTATTGTAGTGTTGGGCAGTTGGCTGTGAACAGCGCATAGCTGAATGTGGGGAGAGAGATGGCAGAATTTTAAGAGCGGACGATCTGGACGTGTGTCCGCCAGAAAGGGTAAATTTGTAATACTGGATATCGTGAACTGATATATAAATATTATGACTTTTGAACACTATTAAGGTAAATACATTGTTTGTTCTCTATCAAAATCTTTCATTTGGTAACTATCCCTATCAGTAGTTAGTGCCTTCAGTAGTTAGAATCTTTTATTTAGCTTGCAGTAGTAGCGCTCGCTGTATTGCAGTAGTTCTAGTAACTAAGAATTTTGTGAGGTAAGTGATTCATGAAGGTTATAGGTTATTGTTAGTCAGGGCCATTCTTTTGTAGGGATTTTTGAAAGTCAGATTGCGTTGTGCTAAAATATAGTGAGTCAGTTTAGTGATGATCAGAATAAGTAAAGAGAGTAATGTCTGAGTACGTTCAGTTTTGCTCAACTATTTGAAAATCAAATAACGTAGAGGTTTATCAGCACAGTAATTCACAAATTTTTCTAAGGGGACGTTTCACATTCTTGTGACCTCCACTGCCTGCAGCCTTGCAGAGTGGCTACATTTCTGCCAAATCTTTCTGCAGTATCGCAGAAGGCATACCCACTTCTCCTCCCTCGGACCCATTGAGGTGTTAATAATGGCATCTTTGTCGCCTTGAAGGCATTCTTGACTAACATCACTTCACCACGACCAATCTCAAAGGTAAATAACGTTCACGACTGTTACAGCGTGTATTTAAAGCACAGGTGATTTGTATCCTCATAGTGGCGCTACTAATGTAAGATTTCTACAAAAAATTTCTATAAAAATTGTTTGTATATGAGAAAACTGAATACATGTAACGTATTCTATTGCTGAGCAAAACTGATTGTTTACTGGCCCTGTGTTGAGCATGTGAACAGTGTTGTGAAATCAAAATTTAAACTTCAAGGAAAACAAAACTTGAAAGAAAGAAAGTGAATCTAATTAAATCTCAAAGAAAACTACTTATGCACTCAATGGAAACTATAGAACTAAAACTCAGTACCGAAGTACATTATGAACTTTGCGTGAAATTAAATGCAAAGATGACATCCAATAGCCACAAAACACAAAAATAAATTAATACTGTACTTGTAAGCAAATAACTGTTTGATATTACCAATACCGTTCAATTAATCTGATTGCTATTTCAGCACCTGACAATCCAGACTACATACTGTTTGCTCAAAAATGGAGACTGATATAAGTGCTCAAATAAAAGTAAATTACCTTTTGTTCACTATGCTGTTATTCGTGTCTGGAGTACTGACGTTCTCGAAAGCAAATACAAATCAGCAGATGCAGCAGCTAAAGATAAATAACCTATGCCTAATTTGTTTGTCAGAAACAATCTGTGACATTGTGTGGACTGAGGTGCAATGCACGCACAACAAAATCATCACAACTTTACTGTGAATCATTGAGGTGGGTTTTACTCTGAAGAAAATCGTTCTTGAGAAATCAAACGCCCATTATTGAGAAAACACAGTGCAACGTAAGAAGACTCTAACGATTACAAAAATTTCAAACGTACCTTTAAAATTCCTCCAACATCCACTCCATCAATATAAAGAACAAGAATTCATTAAAAACGCTTTTTCATTTCCATAGTAAAATATTCCAGTATATCTCCTGGATTAACAAATAATAAATCTCTTTCTCTGAAAAATCACTGCTTGCGTCTATGCCTCAAATAAGAATGCACAAAGGCTGCACTACTAACTGACTAACAAGTCACCCACGATAAAACTAAAAGCAGAATCAGGAATCTTATTCACTACTCATGCAGTGTGCGCATTCATCTTTGTCCCAGTACAGTACAAGTGAAATATTTACAATAGCTGAAAGCGTATGAGAACCATACATTATCTTTTGCCCCCATGCTCCCCCCCCCCCCCCCCAAGAAAAAAATTCATACAGATTGTCTTAGCTATGGTAAGGCAAGGAGAACGAAATTTTTTAAAAATTACAAAGAAGTGAGTACAATAAGTTACAAACATTACAAGTGCTAATATTCAGGTTATAAAATGTACGAAAGAATGTTCTCACTTGAGTTTTACATATTAAGACTGTCTTTGCACAGGAAGGAAGCACATACACACAAGCTCTCAAGTGCTGTGGATGGTAGGAAAATATTATATCACACACAACCATTGAAGATTTGGGTTAACGCCTCATATCATTAATCCTTTGGCTTGTATGGGAACACAATACAAGGTAAAAATGTTGCACTACTTGGCACCAACGAAGATACTGTTGATGTTACTTGTCATTAATCCTATGGCTAAGAAAATATATTCACACATTTCTTGAAGCACCGTCACTGATGAAGATGCTGAGAGTGTAGTACTCAGCCCACAGGTAAACAACACTGCTAAATATGAAGAATGTTTCAGGCTTAATGGCAACCAGTAAGGCAACTGAATGGCGATTGCCAACTACCCTCCGAACATTGACAGCAAATTTAGAACCGAATATTAGTAGATTCAGGGAATTAGTTTTCCACTGACAACTCATATGCCTAGTGGAAGTCCCGTAAACATGAACAGACTCATGGTAGCAGTTCCTCTCTGGGAACCCACATGCTCATTTGAAGTTTCGTTGATATCTTCGCTCCCAGTACTGCTATTTCCTTTAACTGTGTGCAAAACTTAGTTAAATCACTGGAAACTTCGTTGAATTTGTGGTTTCTATAATATATTAAAAAATCTGAGCTCCATATGCAGCATTGCCTCTCTAAGAAATGACCATATTCCTATCAAATATTTGAAATAGTACAGGAGCATTGAAAGAAAATGTAAGATGGAACTTACACACAAAAAATGAATATGTGTATGTTACAATAATCAGTGTGATCAAAAAACATCTATGTACAGAAAGAACTACACAATATTCAGTGCCAGATACAAAGTAAACTTAACAAAAGAAGCAACTAATAAACATCTTTATCTTTTAATGGTGACAAATGGCAATTAAAATGTACAAGAGGTTCTAGTTTAAACACAGTAATGTTACAGAAAATGTTTAGTTACTCAGAACTAACAACTAACATGTACGACATAGGAACAGTCGAAATAAAAGTATATATATGAAAACATGACACACAGTGTAAGAGGAGCAAGGTTTATAGACCAGAAGTAAAGAGCAAACAAACAAATGTGTCATGGAACATGTGAAGGAAAAGGAAAGGGTACTAAGTGCACTTTAAAGTCAAAGTCTCAGTCAGTCATTCTGTCCAATATTTTATCCTTGTGTCATATACTACTCTAACGCGCCGCTCAGCCTTCTAACTTCTGTACTGTACGCCTACTACACTTTCACTGAAACTTCATACTTTTCTCATAATATGTTTAGCTCAATTTACTTGCCAAAAGCATAATATTCACATATAATACCTTTCATGACAATTTACCTGTCAAAACCATTATGTCAATTTGCTTGCATTTCATTATCACATCATCATAACCATACAATATAGTTATTCAACCAGCCTATATTCATTTACATTTTCACAAATCAAATTACCGTATAATGTAATGATTATACAACCAGTCTATATTCGTTTATATCTCCACATTATGCAGTTTTATTTGACCTCCCTACTCACAAATTACACTACATCAGTTTTTCTTTTCTGTAGGTATCTCTTTCTCATTTCTTGGTGCATCTGTTATACTTTTAAATTACCCACTCTTCCCATATCAATTCTTTTCATGATTTTGTTATGTCATGATGTATATCTCACTTATAGTCTCTAACAGTAAACGCTTATCCTAAGTGTGCTCTCATAAAACTATAGGCACTGTGGTACACACATATTCGCAAAAACAGGTCATCAGAAAAGAATGTAGTCAAATTCATTATCATACACATATAAACAAGACAAATATTTCAACAGAAAGCCAATGCAGCAAATTATCTTATCCTGTGCATATGCAGCAAAAATCATTACGCTAATTCAGTACACAAAATGAAGACCACATTCTTAGACTAAGACAAGTCATGAACAAAAGTATCATCATAAACGAAATGCACTAACTAAAGCAAAGTACGTCATCACAAAAACGTATATCAGTGTCATCACAAAATGCCAGGAAGAAGTCGGTGTCAAAAGGTGTGATAGAGTACCGTTAATTGTGTAATAGGTCAGTTCACGTAAGGCAATAACAAAGTAAAGCAATAGTCATAAAAATACTCATTTTACCACAAAATACATCTATATCATCCATGTTTTCCATGCCCACCTGGCATCATCATAAAAACTAGTCATTCAACGATGCATTCTACATGCAATTGTGTCTCATAAATCTGGATTATATGCATAGTAGCCTAATACATTTTACTATATAATCTGACCTGAAGACAAAAAGGTGTGTAATTAGTTACAAAAGTAAAAAGTACATACTTCAACAGGGTAATACACTCTTATGTCATACGCAGCAATTCAAAAAGTGATTCCAAAGCATAGAATAGAAATATGACAGAAATATACACCATACTAGAAATTCAAGGTACTCGTAGTTTTCAAAACGGTGACATCAGGGCAAAATGCAAAAATCGCTGTTCCACATTTCGTTTCATGTGTGACACATGATGAAGTCCTTTGCTCCTTTTAGTACCTATTGTTTCCTCTGCTACTACGTTGTCATTTGCTATTCGACGAATACTGTAAGGTTCAATGCACACCTAAAAAAAATTATGACATAGATACTTCTTTTTGTGAGAGGAAGGGTGGGATTTCTTAAGTACTTTCTGACAAATTTGTAGCTTTTCGAAGTTTACCTTAGTTCGTTACGACTTCTTTCTTTGTTCTGCAGCGTTCTTGATGTTACTTATTGCTTCTGTTACCTTTTTGTGACGTAATTTGCGTGAGTTAGAAAATAGTACAAGCCCTCTGATTCAGTCGGCTGGCTGTTAATTCTTAAGTACCAGTAAGGCAGGCAATGAAGTAGAATCTTGTGGCAGTTCGTTTAAAATACGCTGAAACATTTGTATGTGCTTATCCCTATTCTGATGTTGTCGGTAACCGTTTAGCCCGCTAAGTTCATCGATTTCTTGCATAAGGCAGTCAGAAGAATTAGCTTGTGGTCAACAAAGAGATATAAACATGGGTTTAATTTTGCTGTTTCTTAAAGTTCTGGCCAAAATGTCTGACTGGGAACCACTGTCCGAGAGAACCTTGTCAATATGTCCTGAATTACCATGAAACGGAGTTCTTGGCGATACAATCCCCAACCCTTTAATCTGTCATGATTCAATCTGGAAGATACTAGAAACTGTAAAGCACGATAATCTGTATAGACTTTGGTGTCATTGCCAGGCAAGAAAAACTGAAATTTTGAAAACGCTCAAATGACTGCCAGAGTTTCTAGTTCAGTTACCGAATAGTTTCTTTCTGACATTGTTAGAACACGGCTATGCTTCTATGCACAATTGTACCATTTTCCTCAAATTCCTGGAATAATTGAGCAGTTAACACAACTTTTAACAAATATGTTGCCAAATAAAAATCACTTGGCAGGTCTGGGTGTGCAAGAATTGGAGCATTCAGAAGTGTGTCCTTTAGACTTAGAAACTCTACTTGCGTCTGTTCATCCCACTGCCATATTGTCTTCGTACCAGTAAGAGAAGAAAGATTTGGGGCGGCAAAAATTTTCATACTCAACACGCGATGACAAAAATTTATTAAACCAAGGAAGCTACGAAATTGTCTTTTGGTGGTAAGAACAGGAACGTCTCTGATTGCCTCAAGTTTTTCAGGATCAGGCTCTATGCCCCAAGACGAGATGACCTGTCCTAGAAACCTTACTCTGGTCTTGCCAAATTCCGATTTCTCCAGGTTGATAGTAATTCCTGATTCTTCAAAAATCTATAGCAAACTATTGAGGATACAGTTATGTTGTGACCAAGATTTTTCATCTATAAGGATGTAATCAACATACAAGGTAATGTGTTGCTTCAAGTACTCAGGTAAAGTAGCGTTTCAACTGTGAATGAAGGCGGCAGAAGAAATATTAAGACCAAATGGTAATTTTCGAAACTGATCGCATACTCCTAAACAGAGAAATCCATTATATTTTCTACACTCTGAGTTTAATTGTGTTTGCCAAAAACTCACTCTCAAGTCGACCGAAGACAGAAATTGTATACCATCAAAATTCTGAATTATTTCATCTAAGGTTTGGGGTCCACCAGTCTTAGGTAGGATAATGGTGTTAACATGTATTGAATATAATATGAGCCTACAGATCCATCCTTTTTCTCTAATACGTGCATTTACTTCTGCATGAACTAACTGCCGGTTCTATGACACCTTGCCGCGGCGTGAACCGAATTTCAGCTTTCACTTGTTCTTTGTAGTAAGAAGGAATAGTATATGACTTAACACAAAACTTATTGTGATCTTCGACATGAAATCTGTACAGAAAACCTTTTGTAGTTCTTGTGCAATGAGTAAAAACAACTGAGTGTGAATTCAAATTTTCAAAAAAAAAAAAAAAAAAAGAAAATGCAATGCAATGCTCCACTTTTTGTATTTTCTCTTGGATCAAACTGTGTGTATCTATTTTCTGATCAATGTCATCACAAAAAGTACGTAAACAACGTCTGTCATCATGGAAGAATTCAGGCTTAAAACGTTTTATATGTTCTGACAAAAAGTACAGGTGATTCATTTCCTCACTTTAGAAACTCATTACAAATTTATGGGCTTTACATGTGATATCCAAACAAGTTTGATGTCATACATCAACACGTTAGCCTGAAATAGCCCCTAGAACTTCGATTTTGCGTAAAGGTAATGAAGGACAGCCTGTTATCTTTGTACATATGTTGAGTGCAATTTCACTAATCACAGATATGTGGCTACCTGAATCAAGAACCGCAGACAAAGTGATATTACCCAAATGGTCTCTTATGTCTTCAAGACGTACGAAACTTACTGCTTTGCAGCGATGCATCCAATTCTGTCTATAATGTCGTCAGCTGACGGTGTTGCGAGTCATTGCTGTGTGTTATTTCCATGCTGCTCATTTTTGATCGAGTTAGGAGGTCTCACTTCAACTACCTCAACGTATCGCAACGGGCTTGATCTACTAGCGTGTTGCCAACGTTGACTGTGTCGTTATCTATTATTGTTTTGATAATATTGCCCACTTTGTTGACTGTTCCGTAACTCCCGTTTTGCCGCGAGTTCTGTGGCCTTGATTTATCAGAATCGTATCCGTTAGAATATGAGTTGCGCCTTTAGTTGTCCTGGTTACTGTGACAGTGTCCGTACTCGTTTTCATACGGTTAGTTCTATCGGTTACAGTGATCATGATCGTCGCTACAGAAAAGGCTTCCATCACGATAATTGTTTTGGTTTCCCAGTATATATCATACGGATGATGATTGTCTTGTTTTCTGTAATTGTCTCTGTGATAATGAGCTTTTCGGAAGGATTTGCCATTTCTATAATCGTACAATGGAAATGAAAGTCGCGATTCACGATGTATGTTGTCATTTTTTCGTTTGGTACGGTTGTCGGCGTCTAGTTCCATTTCTTGTAGCAAAGCTCGGAAGCATCAAAAATGGCCCTTGTATCTTTCTGCTAGTACTGCTGACGCAAATGTGAAGCCAATTTTGTTAAACTCAGATGTAGTGCACGGGTTTGTGAGATATAGGTTCATTAGTAACAACCTCAAAATATTTGAGTGGGCTTGAAAACTCGGACAGATCAAAATTTTTCTTCGTTATTATACTATGCTTTACTTGATCCTGAGTAGCTTGCGACCAATACGCACACAGGAAAGTGTGGTAAAAATCAGCTTCACTTTGACAGTCTCCGATTTAGACCGCATTTTCACTGCTGGCTCACTTTCGAGGTATAAACACATGAATTCCAGTTTAGAATTCCAGTTTATAGGACAAAGGCCAATTTGGTGGTAGCGAAAAAAAATTGATCTAACCAGACTTGGGGATGAATGCCATTAACAAGACCCAAAAAATTTTGAATTTAGGAAAATGCTTGTAATCGAAGTAGTCGTATAAGTGAGAATCGAAATGTCCTCTATCACGCCTGACGGGCGGTTCACTATCATGTCTCGTTGAAAGGTATTATTCCCTGGTAAAGCCAAAAAGAAGACACAAACTGTAAGTTCCATCACAAATTTCAAATCGTGGTTGTGAGTGTGGACACACGCAATCATTAGTGTCGTCATTACTATGTAGTTTGCGTTCGATATGTGTCAACTGTTCTCGTATGTTGTTTATGTGTTATTTTGTTGTTGCTGACTGACTTTAATTTGACTTTTAAAGAAAATATTTAAGTTCCTGATATTCTGTTGTATCTGAAAATGGTACAGGATGTGTGACGTCAGAATAATTGCCGGTTCTTTCAGACAAATTTGCCATCTTTGTCGTTAAATCTTCGACATTCTTTGTTAACGTACTAAGTTGTTCTGTTGCTCAGAGTTCAGTTTTAATGCGTCTACCTGTTCACTAATTGTTTCGCCACTGATATTAAGGTGTCATGATTTTAACTGAGTTGCGAGACTATTGCACTCGGTACAGTGGTATTTATTTTTGCAAGAAGCTTTCTTTGTCGTTCTGTTGCGAAGTTTTTAAATTATTTTGTTCTGCTTCAAGGCTGTGTAGTCTTACCTCTAACGTTGTAACAATTGACTGTAAGTCATTTCTAATCGCTTGACGAATGTCTAAATGTCTACAAAAGGTTTTGTTGTTTTTTGTCAAGTCTCTTGATATGTTTACTTATTTCTTCCTGTGATTTTGCATTTTGTTCGGCTTCTCGTTTAAGTGTTTCATTCATCTTCAGTAGCAACTATAACAAAGTTGATTTATTGATTTCCGCATTCATGTTCACTGGATTTGCAACGACCGAGTGTGTATTGCCAGTAACTGATGTTGGTTCGTGTACTGTCTGATTAAAAGAAATGTAAGCAAACCCCGAATCAACTGTGTCAGTAAGTGGTTGTTGCGAAATTTCGCATAGCTGACGCGACTTTTCGCCTGCTGATTCGTCTTCAGAAATTTCTTTTTCACTATTAGACATCTTTCCAGTTTCATTTCCTAATAAAGAACGCAACTGTGTTGGAAGGTTATTTGCATTCTCAGAAATCTCAGGTGAATTAATTATGAGTATCGACTGTTGTCGTTGTTCTGTTTCATTAATAACTGAGTCATTACTTTGTGACGTGTTTGCAAGGTAGTAGCACAATGAAATACTGCGTTGTGAGACATAACGTTGAAATGTTACCAAATTACCAAACAAAATTTCTGTTGTAGTTACATAACTGAAAGTAATAAATTACTTTTCGTAACAGAAATATCTGCGAAAAATATAGGTAACGCTGAGATAAGTTACATAGCTTGTACTATAGTCTGCTTGCGCAACAGAGATCTTCGCCCTAATATTATTTTGCAACAGGAGAAAAAATTTTTCACATAAAATCACAGACAAAAATGACAATGAAAGTACAATCACTAAAAGAGAAAATACAAATGGTAGCATATATAAATGTAGTGCTGATCGGCTTCCGAGACCCTGTGTTGCAATCTAACCACTTAATCACAGAAAAATCAGTGGACTACCCTAAACGAAAAAGTTCGACATGTGAAAGCTATCTATAAAAAATTGTCTGTATGTGAGAAAACTGAACACAATGATTTCCAAAGTTTTCTCCTCATGTGACGTGTACTGGTGGGATATCGTATTCTGTTACTGAGCAAAACTGAGTGCTGCCTTTCCTTTTGTTGTGCATGTGAACAGTGTCATGAAATAAAACTTAAACTTTATTTAAAATAAAGAAAATTAATCTAATTAAATTCCAAAGAAAACTAATTGTGTGCTCAATGAAAACTGTGTAACTAAAATCCCAACTACATACTATCTGCTCTAGAATGCAAGGTGAGATCTGTTCTGAAATAAAAGTGACTTACCACTTGATGCTGTTTTTTGTGTCTGGAGTACTGACGTTCTCGAAAGCAGGTACAAATTAGCAGGTGCAGTAGCTAAATATAAATAAACTATTCTCAATTAGTTCGTCAGAAACAATCTGTGACTTCATGTGGCGTAAGGTGCAATGCACACACAACAAAATCATCGCAACTTTACCGTGAATCACGGACGTGGGTTTTACTCTGAAGAAAATCGTACTTGAGAAATCAAACTCGCATAATTTGAGAAAAAAAAGTACAACATGAGAAGACTCTCACAATTGCGAAATTCTTTCATTACAAAAATCTCAAGCACACTTTTAAAATTCCTCCATAATCTATACCATCAATATAAAGAACAAGAACGTAGGCCTATTATAAATGCGTTTCATCTCCATAATAAAATGTTTCAATACTATCTCCCGGATTCACAAATAATAGATATCTTTCTCTGAAAAACTTATCTGCTAGAGGAATTAATGTACTTTGTTAAATGAAAAGGTAAATTTATCTTTTGGCAAGAACAAGTAGGGATCCCGCAGCAGCTGCACACTACGAGAACGACACGAAATTACTAAAAAAAGCTTATTAAAAATCTAGGAACACGCAAATAATGTCAAAAATCAATACTTCCGACAACAGACTTTAATGCCATATGAAATGTAGTGCAACGTGGGACAGGACAACCAGCCATAAGACAACACAAAATCGTTACTGAACTGGATGGAAGGGCTATAAATTATAAGTCATAGGTAGCAAAAGAAATTTAACAATCATTTCTTAAATATAGTAGAAAGCAGGGAACAAACAGTTGAAGACCAAAATCACAGCAGTATCTTGAAAATATAACTTTCACGAAAATCAGTCATACGAATGTCTCACCAACGTCTCCTTCTGAAATTAAGAAAATTATACATTCTCTCAAAAACAAAAGCTCACAGGGTTTTGATGTTGTTTCCAATAGGGTACTAAAAATATGTTCCCATGTAATGAGCCCAGTATTATCTGAAATATGTAATGCATCACTAACTCAAGGCATGTTTTCAGAAAGACTGAAATGTGCCATTGTTAAATCTCTCTTTATGAAAGGCAATAAGAGAGGTGTCAACAATTACCGACCTGTTTCACTGCTGACATCATTTTCCAAAATATTTGAGAAGGTGATGTGTTCTACAATAGTATCTCACCTTAGCAAGAATAGTATCCTTAGCAAATCACAGTTTGAGTTTCAGAAGGGTTGCTCTACTGAGAATGCCATTTACACGTTCACTCACCAGATGTTAAAAGCATTAAATAATAAAACGACGCCGGTTGGCATTTTCTGCGATCTCTCTAAGGCATTTGAGTGTGTAATCACAGTATTCTCCTGGATAAATTGATGTTTTATGGGATTGATGGTTTAGCCAACCAATGGATGTTATATCCAACCAAAAGAATGCAGAAAGTTCCATTTAGTAATTTTAGCAGTATAGTCCAGGGACGTAATTCTGATGACAGAAATCGCTTATGGGGTTCCTCAATGTCCAATCTTAGGTCCACTACTGTTCCGCATATATTTAAACAATCTTCCGTCTAGTATACAACAAGCAGAATTAGTTCTTTTTGCAGATGACACTAGTATTGTAATGAGTCTAAGCATATGTACAGAAACAGTAGAAATGGAATACAAAGTTCTTAAAACTATCATTGACTCGTTTTCTGTGAAGAGACTCACCCTCAATTTTAAATAGACGCAACATATTCAAATTGCACATCCAGAGGCACTACACCAATGACAAGGGTAATACAGGGTGAAAAAATAATAAATAGGCGGAAACTTCACAATCTCTACGGGTCCGTATTGACGAAAATCTAAATTGGACAAAACACATTCTGGAACTCCTAAAACAACTTAGTTCAGCCACAGTTGCCTTTAGAAAATTGCAAACCTTGGGACGAAAAAAATCAGTAACTTGATATATTTTGCAGATTTTCATTCAATAATGTCATATGGAATAATGTCCTGGGGTAACGGTTAAGAAAGAAAGTCTTCACTGCGCAAAAACGTCTGTAAGAATACTATGTGGACTTCACTCACGATCATCTTGTAGATGATTGTTTCTACAACGAAACTTTGTCTGTCAGATAATCCAAAGAAATTCTGGTCGTATGTAAAGCATGCTAGCGGCAAGAAAAATCAGTGCCTTCTGTGCGCGATAGCTATCGACGACAGTGCTGCTAAGGCAGAGTTACTAAACACAGCCTTCCGAAATTCCTTCACCAAAGAAGACGAAGTAAATATTACAGAGTTCCAATCAAGAACAGCTGCCAAGATCATTAACTTATAAGTAGATCTACTTGGAGTAGTGAAGCAACTTAAATCATTTAACAAAATCTACTTTTCTCGTCCAGACCGTATACTCATTAGGTTCCTTTCTTAGTATGCTAATGGAATAGCTCCATACTTAAAAATCAAGTACAACTGCACTCTCGACGAAAGCTACAAGAAAGATAGTACGAGTAATCCACTAAAGTACAGGTTCATGTCATTAACATCGATATGCAGCCGGATTTTGGAACATATATTGTGTTCTAAGATTAGGAATTTCCTCGAAGAGATCGGTCTATTGACACACAGTCAACACCAATTTAGAAAACGTCGTTTTTGTGAAACACAACTAGGTCATTACTCACACAATGTCTTGAATGCTATCGACCAGAGGTTTCAAATCGAATCTGTATTTCTAGATTTCCAGAATGCTTTTGACACTGTACCACACAAGCAGTTTGTAGGGAAATTGCGTGCTCATGAAATATCGTCTCAGCTATGTGACCGGATTCGTGCCTTCTTGTCAAAAAGTTCACAATTTGTAGTAACTGACGAAAAGTCATCGAGTAAAACAGAAGCGATACCTGGCGTTTCCAAAGGTTGTGTTATAGGCCTCCTGCTGTTTCTTACCTTCGTAGACGATTTACGAGACAATCTGAGCTGCCGTCTTAGGTTGTTTACCGACGATGCTGTCGTTTATCGTCCAGTACAGTCATCAAAAGATCAAAACAAATTGTCAAGTGATTTAGAACAGATATTTGTATGGTGCGGAAATATGCAATTGACCTTAAGCAATGAAAAGTGTGAGGTCATCTACATGAGCGCTAAAAGGAATCCGTTAAACTTCAGTTACAAGACAAATCAATCATATCTAATGGCTGTAAATTCAACTAAAAACCTAGGAATTACACATAGAAAACGCTCTGAGGAAGGTGAAACAAAGAACTGCCTTTTTATTGGTAGAATACTTAGAAAAGGCAACAGACCTACTAAAGAGACTGCCTGCACTACGCTTGTCTGTGCTCTTTTGGAGTATTGCTGCGCGGTGTGGGATCCTTACGGGACAGTGCTAATGAAGTACATCAAGAAAGTTCAAACCAGGGTAGCACGTTTTGTATTATCGAGAAATAGAAGAGAGAGTGTCACGGACACCATACAGGATTTGGGATGGATATCTTTAAAAGAAAGGCGTCTTTCATTGCGGCGGAATCTTCTCACGAAATTTCAATCACCAACTTTCTGCTCCGAATGGGAAAATATTTTTTTGACGCTGACCTACATAGGGAGAAACGACCATCATAATAAAATAAGGGAAATCAGGGCTCACATGGAAACATATAGGTCTTCGTTTTTTCCGCACGCTGTTGGAATAATAGAGAATTATTGTGAAGATGGTTCGATGAACCCTCTGCCAGACATGTAAGTGTGATTTGTAGAGTATTGTAGAGTATCCATGTAGATGTAGATCAACACTTTTCGTCGATGAACGATATATTAATAAAGCAGTTGCCTGGTGTTCAAAAAATCCGTCTGTTTTATCGATATATTGAAGCTGTGTTGCTTTTAACAAAAATAAAAGTAATAACAAAAATCAAGTGAATTACATGCAAACAAAGTTACTGATCTTCAACTGAAAAGAAAGGGACAGAATACGGAAAGCAATTCAGAAAGCACAATTTCTGACTTACCGAAAATCGCAGGTTCTTTATAACAAACCATGCGGTCAGTATTCCTCAAACCTCTACAGATTTCGTATCCATCCATTAGTCTGCACTGCTACTCAAACATTAAAAGGAGAAATGTCTAGCATTACTGATACACTGCTAAGTACTCAAACAAAATGTAAAATTTTTACATCAGCTGTTCGAATTATTTATAACTGTCATGTGAATAGTTGTAGTTTCTATGTCTGTATTCATACGAAAAGGATGCTTACCCGGGGCTCAGCAGCTGTATTGTTTCAATTGGAAAGATTACTTAGTCGGGCGCTCCCGAACGCTGGTAAGCCTCGTTTTCTTGTTCTTCCGTTTTTGGTCATTAGTCTCCTGATGGTAAGATTCCGCCAGCCAAGCTTTCCTGTCGTGTGGCAAATTCTTCACTTTCAACACTTACACTTAACAACGGCCTCATTTGTTGGATATATTCCAGGCTATGTCTTCCCATTCTGTATTTAGTCTCTACAAGTCCCTCCAGTACCATGGAAGTTATCCTCTGATGTCTCAACAAATCCAGCCCTTTCTTCTAGTCAGCGTTTTCCACAATTCCTTTTCACGGCGTTTGCGTGGAGGGCTTCCTCGTTTCTTACCTTAGGAGTAGTTAATTTCCAGTATTTTTCTTTTCCAGTTTATATACAGGACTTAAAAAAGAGTGTCGAATATTTTGACCAAACAAAACGAGAAAAAAAGTCCAGTAAACATGGGTCCGGAAAAGTATACCTTTTGAGACCTGTACACTTATTCATAGTGGCTGAAAACAAAATTGTCCAGTATTGTGAGAGATCAAAAAAAGGGTCATCAAAAACAGGGCCATTACACATGAGTCTGGAAACGCACACTTTCTACGGCCTGTACACTTGCTCGTACGAGATGCTCGACCTGGTGCCCACTCATGACACATGTTTTAGGACGTGCAATGCATCCCTCTGCCCATGAGCTTCAGGAATTACTTCCGTTTGTTCGGTTGTTATTGCTGGTATGCACAGGAAAAAACGATCGTGTAGTAGTCTGGACATCGCTGATTGGAGTGACGTGCGCCTGATATAGCTGCACCCACGTCCCTTCCTTGGAGCTCACCTTTCATTCACTTTGGTTATTCAGATCATGAGGATTTATGCAATTAGGACACTTGTAACAACTTAGGAAGGCACTTTGACCGATACGATGAGTAAGAAATAGGTTTATCCTGATAAACAAAGACCTAGGGGATTGACGTCTGGGGAATGTGGAGGCCAAACGGTACTAAAATGACGGGGTCAGAATTTAACGCACATTGCGGAGGAAATGTTGAAAGATATAGTAGCAAGTCCTTTGAGTTGGTCAATCTTTAATTTTAATTATCCAGATCATACGCTTGTGCGCAATTAGGGCAATCTTATCTAGTTAGGAAGCTGCTGTGACTGATACGATACATATTAAAGAGGTGTGACAGTTGTTGGCTGCTGAGTTTATTGGTTTCTAATTGCA
Source organism: Schistocerca serialis cubense (assembly GCF_023864345.2). Taxonomy (NCBI): domain Eukaryota; kingdom Metazoa; phylum Arthropoda; class Insecta; order Orthoptera; family Acrididae; genus Schistocerca; species Schistocerca serialis. Next base: position 440,525,894 of record NC_064643.1, read on the forward strand.
CGGAGTATCTGAGGTGACGGGACTGAGTTTGTGTTTGGTAGAATGTTTTGTTGGAAAGTTTCGACTACAGCTGGGTGAAGGGAAGCTCACCGGCTGCAGAGAGCTCGTAAGCTGGCGGACATGGCCCGAAGAGTAGGGAGTTCCCCAGCCACGTGCAGACAAGTGCCCTTAGCTGGTCACAGCACATTGCCACACTGGCTTGCGGCAGAGATTTTTACAACTCCGTTAGCCAACTTGCAAAAACAGGTACGTTTGATATTTGTCATTCATAGCGCTATCAACCACCAATGGAAAACAATAGTTTGTGTAAACGGAACGATTTCTTTTTTGGGGGTGGGGGGGGGGGGGGGTGGGAGGGCGTAGATCCGAATATGCAATAAAAGTGGAGTGTTCTCATTTTAAAATACAAAATTGACCCCGACCACGCACAACGGATGGTTAGGAAGCGGCCAATTGTAGCACAGACAGATGTCCCCTTTACTAATATTAACGTTTCATCCAGTACAGCCGGCCGGGATGGTCGAGCGGTTCTAGGCGCTACAGTCTGGAACCACGCGACCGCTACGGTTCGAATCCTGCCTCGAGCATGGGTGTGTGTGATGTACTGAGGTTAGTTAGAATTAAGTAGTTCAAAGTTCTAGGGGAATGATGACCTCAGAAGTTAAGTCCCATAGTGCTCAGAGCCATTTGAACCATTTTTGAACCCAGCACATTATTTCGTACGATGTGTAGTTTTCGAGACATTTAATTGCCTGAAGTGAAAAAAACACCCTGTACGTGAGACACAGTGCAGCGAAGAAAAACTAACTTACTCTCTATTCAAAAGTCACAATACCATACTTCGGTGATATTCCGCAAAAAGTGGCTAACATTTTCAAATCTTTGAAAGTTGATACCGCTTTTCAGACCAATAATACGCTGCGATTTAAACTAAGAAATAATTTACAGCAGGAAAGCGATAAATATGAGAGAGATGGGGTCTATAAAGTTCAGTGTAACACGTGCAAGGCAAGCTATGTAGGCCAAACTGGTAGGTTCTTTAAAGTACGTTACAAGGAACATAGCGATGCTTTCCGGCTTCATAATTTCGGAAAGTCAGCTGTAGCCACGCATATTTGGGAAACGGGACACCCCATGTTGGGAATAGATCAGGATTTCGTTATTTTACATAGGCAGGACAAAGGCAAAAAGCTGGATCTACTAGAACAGCTGGAAATTACGATACATAGCGTGGCTAGTCAGAACACACTGAATGAACAGTGGTGATACAAATAACTTTTTCAAACATTTCACTGGTTTCTTGTAGTAACTACATTTTTAGCTATTGGCAGGATACCATCATTTCATGAGGTCCTTGGAACATGTATACGTTATCTGTTTGTATAGACATCTCTGTGACTTCCTTGTTTACTTGCGCGTGAGCTCACTCGCGTTTCAGTGTCGTGTTTGGCTACGTGGTGTGTGGTATCAACGAAGACGCACGGGCGGTTTACGACGATAGAGGAGAGAGCCATGTGGTTAGATGTTGAACACCATAGGCGACACCATTTTAGAGTTTTTTATATTTTGACGACTATGTGGAGATGCACCTTAGAAGACACGGCTGCAACAAGGGAAGCAGCCACGATGATTCAATTTTATTATCAATTTTATTGTGACTGGTGCATGTTCCATTTTAGCGAGTTTTAACAGGTTCTTTTAATTTTTATTATTCTGATGATGGAAGCTTGACTTCCGGAACGCGTCAATCTTAGTGTTTTACACTATAAACAAGTGGTTGAGCCGATATATTTTTTAACATTGACATTCACAACCACGACCTCTCATCCAGTATGGATAAAATCAAAATAATATGTCGTTGTACAGGGAAACAAAGACAACTTTTTCAACAACAAAAATAAATGCTTTCTAAAACGAAGCGGTGAGCACGCTCAGAATATACTAATAATGTAAACTTTTAAGCACAGACGAGACAGAAATAATAATGTCAGCTCAAAGACATAAAAAAGGGGATATCATTTTTTGAGTATTTATGCATCGACGTACAGAAACGAAAAAATTTCTGCCAGGTACCCATTTAAATTAGGAAATAAAGTGAATAGGAAAGAAGGTGTAATTACAATCATATTTTGAGGCCACCGAATGTAAATATAATTATTACTTCATCCATGTTCGTAATGTGCTATTATCCTACAACTGTGTCTTGAATCAATGAAAGGCCATTCCAGTTGATGATATGTACATAAGTTTACGACCAGTTTGTGGCTTCACATCCAGGCGATTCGCAAGTGGATCAGAAACTACATTATTTGATGCTTAATTATGACAGATATTATACTTTACATAATACAAGATGAGAAACGAAGCTTCCACATCTTCAATACAAGTACAGAAAGAATATACAGAGTGAAAACGATAACAGTTTTCAATGTACAAGAGAGGTGTAGTGGAAGCCGCAACTTGGTATAAGACACTTGTGGACACCGTATTAGACGTGAATTTACAAACTGCAAAACTGATTTTTGTGCATATTTTTGTGAATTTTAACAGCTCAAAATTATCGATTTATTCCTACTGTTTTACTGGCCGCTTTACCACGGGACTGCTACTAAGATTACGTCCAATTCCAGACGAAGTTAGACTTTGCATAACATGTTCATAAGTCTTTTTTCTTTCATTAGCCTCACAGGAACTGGTGGCTTAAGAGAGTGGGACGATATTCGACATTTCGCACGGTTTTCATGCCCCTGTAGGTGAAACGTTTCAGGAAACGTATTCGCAGTTGTAAATGTGAACCACCATCGGTTGGTCGTTCATTGGAATGACGACAATGAAAATTTGTGCTGGACTGGGACTCGAAACCAGATTTTCCGCTGTACGCGAGCGCTCACATTAGGCGCTTCGGCTATCAGTACACGAACCACAGACGACCCAAACTTTCATACGTCGTCGTCCAGGTCGTACAACCTGCACTCCTACGTTACTTATGTTCCCGTCCAGGAAGGTCATACACTGATTAGTCAGAACATTATGACAACCGACCTACTGTCGATATAAAACCGTTCAGGTGATAACAGTGTCATCTGGCGCGGAATATCTGCTAGTCAGACACACGCTCGGTGCATGTGGTCAAAAAAATGTGTGTGAAATCTTATGGGACTTAACTGCTAAGGTCATCAGTCCCTAAGCTTACACACTACCTAACCTAAATTATCCTAAGGACAAACACACACACCCATGCACGAGGCAGGACTCGAACCTCCGCCGGAACCAGCCGCACAGTCCATGACTGCAGCGCCTTAGCATGTGGTCAGTGACTAAACTTTCCGTGTGTAGAACGGGGAAGACGCGCGAGTTTGACCGAGGGCAGATTGTGATAGGCCGCAGGCTCGGAACAAGTGTTTCGGAAACTAAACGACTTGTCGGGTGTTCGTGGGGTGCTGTGGTGAGTGTCTTCAGCGCGTGGCGAAACCAAGGTGAAACCACGTCCAGCCGTCGTGGGGTTAAGCAGCCACCCCTCATTACAGATGTCAGACATCGTAGGCCGATCAGATTGTTAAAAATAGGGTAGGTGGCGAACTGTGGCGGAACTAACATCAGGTTTTAATGCTGGCCAGAGTGCAAGTTGGTCGCAACATTGCACGGAACACTCCAAACGATGGGCCTCCACAGCCGATGACTAATGAACGTGCCAATGTTGACTCCGCGACATCGGCAATCACGACTGAAATGGGCACGTGACTGTCGGCACTGGACGTTGGCTCAATGGAAGAGTGATGCTTGGTATGATGAATCCCGATACCTTCCTCTCCATGACGGAGGGAGGGCGGTAATCTGTCATCTTCCAGGGAAACAGTCCTTGACACGTGTACTATGTGACGGAGATAAGCTGTTGGAGATTCCATACGCTCTGGGGAACTTTCATGTGGCCATCCCTGGGTCCAGTGGAGGCCGTCTCCTGCAAGGCACCATGACGGCCAAGGAGTATCGTACACTGGCTGCACACCACATATCACATATACCCTTTCATAACGATCATATGTCCTCATGGCAGTGGTATTTTTCAACAAGATAACGCGTCATGTCGCAGCGGCAGTAGTGTGGTGGAGTTGTGAGTTCCAGTTGGATCTGAGCCTCCCCCAACTCGCCAGATCTGAAACTGATCGATCTCATTTGGGAGGTGATTGAATGTGGCGTGAGACCTCATCGCTCCCCTGCCTGGAATTTACGAGAATTAGGTGACTTGAATGCGCAGATGTGGTGCCAACTCCCTCCAGCGACCTACCAAAGTCGCATTGTTCCCATGCCGCGACGGGTCGCCGCTGTTATCCGTGCCAAACATGGACATATCGGGTACTAGGTAGGTGGTCATATTGTTCTGGCTGGTCAGGGTATTTATTAAGAGTCGAGGGCATGGTATTAGCGAATAAATACGAAATAGTAGTGTCTTTGTTATTAAGAAGTACGGCGCGAAGTTCCCTCAAACGTACATTCATTGCATCCTACATCTTAACAGCACTGGTTCTGTTATTTCGCAATTTGAGGCTGTTTCTCGGCTAGACAGACCACAAGTGTCCTGCAATAAATTGTTCGTCTCGACGTTCCCTACACCACTGTGCCACGTTGTAGACAGCAATCGCTTTCACCCCTGGGTAATTATAAAAAAATAAAAGTCGGGTAGATTTAAATGTTATATGCCCGATAATATCGTGAGGCAAATGAGCATGTCATGGTTGTAGAAACAGTAGAATTCGATACATTTAAGTATTGTCTTGCTTTAATTTTAACTGGACTATAGTCTACATTCGAGATTTCAAACTGCATGCTTTAGCAATAAAAAGCTAAAAGTAATTATTAGATTTTTTAAGTCTGAATCACAGAGCTACTGTAAGTGATTCACTCGTTTTAAATGTCCGTATTTTCGAAAGGGTTACATATTCAAATATGATTGGCGTAGCTAGTGGTGAAGGCTATGTCTCCCTGTTCCCCTTGTCCGACCCCCCCCCCCCCCCCCCACCCGTGCTCCTCCAGGTCGCTTTATGACCTTTTCGTTTTGGGGTACTTTAAGACTAGTGTTTACCTACCTCCACTGCCAAGAACACTGGAACAGTTCAGAGAACGCAACACTGCTGCTGTAATGACCATTTACAGGACGTTACTAGAGTGAAAAATGTAAGTTTTTATTCACGCATCTATCGTATTTGTACATGTAACCCTTAGAAAATAAAGAGCTTTGAAAACGAAAGAACCATTTAAAGCATTCCCCATAGTTACACTAGACGATGCATGCATGTCCAGTGTGAAGTTACCTAGTACACCTGAGACGCAACGAGTTTTATATAGCGTATAAACTGTCAATCAAGGGAAAAATCAGAGTAGAGTTTTAAGTAGAATTGCACAATTTAGCCATTGCTATCTAATGTTTGTTGCAAGTTGAACACTTCATTGGTGTCTTGCGTCACAGCTTGATGGACTGAATTTGAATCTGGCACATTTGCAGTTTTGGTTGCCATCGCTGGATCTTGATATTGATGGACTTCTGTTTGTATTCTTCTAACAATGGCCGCTGAATGATCATTTCGTGGCAGCATTTTTCTAGCTTCATTATAAGGAATAATTAGAGTCTTCCCAATTCATAGAGAAATATTCTCCTTTGTAAAGAACGTTTTTTCCATGCTGAATTTATTTCTCTCCACGGCATAAAAATATTGTAGTCGGAATTATCAATAATATTGTAGGAGATGACCATTGACCACCGATTTGTTTTTCTCCTGCATGTGTAGATGTCAGTAAGCTGATCCAATGTGTCAGCTGCTCCCTTACCTGCTCTGTAGTCCAATATCATTTTTTGTTTCTTGTCTTGTTGTTTATTTCCTCACTTTTGTGCACTGTGCTCATCAGCAAAAGGGACGTTAGATACGACCGCGGTATCCTTCGTAAAAAAGAACTGTGCAGTTTGAGTTCTTTCTTTACTTGATATATTATTAGGGAGATCAGGCTTATTTTTCCTCACTGTCCGCAGTATTATAAGAGAAGTCCTTGGCCTATTGCATATGATGTGAATAAATTGTTACATGTCACATTTTGTCTTTTTAGCTCATGTGTCAGATCCACGAAAACCATCATACCTTGGTTTTTCTCAGGTGCTATTCCAGGCAATTTTCCTGTATAAATTTGAGCCTTGAAAACGTGAGAAGTACCACTATCACATAATGTCCATATTTTTACGTCATATTTTGAGATTTTGCCAGCATTATTTGTTTGATTGGACAACGTCCTCGGAAAGTCACCAGTTGTTCATCCACTGTTACGTGTGTGCCAGGATTATATAGTTTTGAAAGTATTCCACCCACTTACTGACAGATCTCTTACAGATGCGTATTGTCATTTACTCTTCGTGCTCTTCGATCAGACTTGCCACGTAACACGCGCGAGATGCAACAGAACTGTTTCAGCGAGCCCGCATCTCGTGGTCGTGCGGTAGCGTTCTCGCTTCCCATGCCCGGGTTCCCGGGTTCGATTCCCGGCGGGGTCAGGGATTTTCTCTGTCTCGTGATGGCTGGGTGTTGTGTGCTGTCCTTAGGTTAGTTAGGTTTAAGTAGTTCTAAGTTCTAGGGGACTGATGACCATAGATGTTAAGTCCCATAGTGCTCAGAGCCATTTGAACCATTTTTGTTTCAGCGACATTACGCCAGGAAGGATGGCTCTGCCTGCTCCTAGATCCCATAGACTCTTTCCTGATTCGCCATATGATTTATACCCACCAGCCAGTAGTAATAGGCCAATATAGGCTTCAAATGTAGTTTCATCTAATGCTTCCAGCTATCACTACAAACTCTTTGACTCTCAATATTAGTCATTTCTACCATAATACTCTGAATGTTATCGTTCATCATATCTTGAAAAGATGCTTTTATATCACTTACTCTGGCGGTAGTGTATCTTGTAGGACCAGGAGTCAGTTTTATAATGTTTGCAACAGATTCTCTTCCAGTTTGCGGATAAGTTTCTAAGCTCCACGTGGTTTTTTGTGTTTAGACTGAATCAGTTGTACAACTTGCACATTGTCAATTGAGGTATCAACATTAGAAATGTCTTCTGAACCAGACGAAGGATAAATGTTCTCCTAGCTGTCAGATGCATTTACTAATGCTTGCAACTGCTCATCGGAAAGAACTCGTTTTGTCGTGATAGCCACGATAGGTACAGTATATGAACTGCGTCTGCACACAACAGCTGATAAAATGTAACTGTTAGCCATAATGTGCTATGGTAATTTGAACGCAAACTGCGACTTGCACAGTTGCGTTACCTTCGCCCATTTCAACAATAAGAAATCAGATATTCACTTTACCGTAAATAACCATTATGCACATACCTCAGGCCTTACATATGATCAAATAAAACAACTTTCTTCTGCCTACTGCAAGCGCCTGGCGAGTATAAATACTGTTTTGTGTGTATGGAGTGGAGAAGTACATTCAAGATGCAGATAAGGTCGTATTTCGGAGCTTATTGGGATGCTACATATACGGAAAGCGTTTTATAATCTGCGATGAAATAAAATGTTTCTTAATTAATTTTTTAGGCGGAGAGATGGAAACGCACTCTTTGTTCAATACGAATTAGAATAGCCTGCGCTGACAGATTTGTATAAGAAACCAAAAACAGGAATGATGTACAGCAAGTTCATTCTCACCATTGATTCTCATCTTTTCAACGCAAAGGCAATTAAAGAACTGTCAGGGACAGAAAATTAGCACAACACGATTCATCGATAATGGTGGCAGCTGAAAGGGAATAGGAGCTGAGTTTTGTGCTAAATGCAATGAAACATGTTCTGTATTCACATAAAGAAGAAAGCATCACAGGCGGACATGCTGGAGGACTAGTAAACGTTACAGCCGGGAAAGAGAAACTTGATAAGTACACACAAGGCGCAGAAGCAAGGACAAGGCCACAAGGACTTTCATAACAATAATAGCAGCTAGTCTCCTAGAATGTCCTAAATGTGTTGAAATGAATCTGAAATCCGTAAATAAGTTTGCCAAACGAAACACAATCGGCGTATAGCATCAGAAAGTATTTGCCAAGCAGGCAGATAGGCGGCACCCATAATCAGTTCCTGTGAACATCAGGTCACAATTCGTTCCTCATGTTAAAGTATTTTCAATGATACTATTAAGGCTCGGCTACTGTGAACTGTAAACATTACATTGCAACCTGATTTTATTACCCTATGTTAACATTAGGAGAAGGAATGATATTATTTCAATTACATAGCTCATTCGGATTGGAAAAATCGCTGCCTATATAGTGACTGGGAACTACAAAACGAAAATCATTAGAAACATCAGTTTCCCAGTTGATATCATGCGGTTCTTCTGTTACTATATGCCAGCCATTCTGAAGGAATTATGACGAAATATTTGGTGACACTGCCATGTCAAGGATCTTTGTCAATGAAATATGATAAATATTTGATCAAATTTCTTTGTCACAAAAATTTGGTAGTGTAATACAGACCTTATGCTCACATAGAGGCAGAACGTGTCTCGATTGCTGCGCCATCTGTGAAGGCTTAACGATTCATCTGTGCCTACGCACTGGGGTGATTAAATTTTTGTCTGGTGAGCTTATTGGTCATTAACAATGGCACTTTAAGATCAACATGAAAATTGCCTGGAAGTGAAAGTCGTGGAGTTAAATTAAGTACGTACCAGGAACTGGAGCGGCCTTGCACTAAGTAAGTATAATTATTAATCGTGAAAATTACGATACCAACGGTGACGATGCTATGATGTAACCACGTGGAATTCGTTCTGCCCCGCTGGTGGACAGTTCTCGGGAGGGAACTTCCGACTGGCTACAGTTTGTTGGTCGATGTAACACGTCATCCTGGAACCGCCAGAGGCTTGCCGGAAGCAGAAGATAACATCCGCCACATTCCAGAGAGGTCAGTCCACGTCACAACCGGTGAAGTACTCGCCGGCGCGCACACGCAGCTTCCCCAGGATCGCTGGTATGTGTTGGTCGCGCGAAACAAGCGGACCTGCATCTGACAGAAAATCGATTCAGACCTCTCAGCATCTCGGAATGACAACGTTTCTCTTGATGGGACGTCCACAACTCGCATTCATCATCAATGATGAAATCCACTACAGTTGTAAAAATTACTTATTTTTAGAAAGGAGAGTACAATCCGATTTCAAGACATGTTTCCCATCTTCAGGTGCATCCGACAAATAATAAATCAATAGTAATACCCGCCGCATGTTTAAGATAAAGCTAAGCAGAGCCAATAGATTTTTGGACAACATGGTTGTGGAGGTGAAGCAGCGATTAGTTTGATTAATCAATTATTCAAAAACAGTCTTAAACGCATTTATTATTATTATACCGCCAACCGGTTTCAACTCGACGTAGGGCTCATCTTCTGGGCGTTTACACCATTGGTCGACTGCTGGTGATGTCACTTCCGTTTTCATAGTTTCCCGCCGTTATGTAGACGGGAGTGCGACCTTGGTGTAACCGCCCAGAAGATGACCCCGACGTCGGGTTGAAACCGGTTGGCGGTGTAATAACAATGAATGCGATTAAGACTGTTTTTGAATAACTAGAGAGCAAATAGATGGTTCAAATGGCTCTGAGAACTATGGGACTTAACTTCTGAGGTCATCAGTCCCCTATAACTTAGAACTACGTAAACCTAACTAACCTAAGGACATGACAAACATCCACGCCCGAGGCAGGATTCGAATCTGCGACCGTAGCGGTCGCGCGGTTACAGACTGTAGCGCCAAGAACAGCTCGGCCACCTCGGCCGACAGAGCCAATAGAAATTTTTAGAGAAGCCATATACGTACATTAAAATGTGAGTCCACCAAGGATGCCGAACTGATGTTAAAATAGGTTAAAATATATTTAAATAGTACATCTCTGGTTCATGGCACGTGTAGAATATCCTCTTCAATGCTAAGCCTGCCACAAAGTCTCTCTCAGAGAAGCACAAAGGTACGGGCTTAGAAGGTCGCCACATACAGTTTCGCATGAAAAGAGAAAGGTGGTCTTTAACACAGTGCCGCATAGATGTCAATTAGATCTGTCGAAGTACAATCTAAAGTTGAAATGCCGGCGGGAGCGGCCGTGTGACCGTAACCCCGTAAAGTGGACTGCTCACGCCATCTGACACTCAAAATTAGAATTAATCATTTTAATGTACGTATTGGGTTCTTTCTTAGATTTTCTGTTGGTTCTGTTTATTTTTGATTATTTTAATCACGTGAACAGGTATTATTACTGATTTATAATTTTGTAGGTGCACCTGAAGATGGGATACATAACCTGAAACCGGACTGGGCTTTCCTTTTTAGAGATAAATAATTTTTAAAACTGTAGCCGATTTTGCCACTGATCTCGGAATGAATTTCTGTTTAGCTACAGGAAGAGCTCAGCGGTACTGAAACTTCGGGGGTAGGATAATCTTACGTTATTGGTCCACACATATTCAATTTTACAATAGTATATTGTAGAATCAAGTCAAGAGGCACACGGGAAAAACATGCTCTTGCACACAGTTTGACAGTAGCCTACGAACAGAGATAAACGTTTGTAGATAAGGTTGAGACCCGTCTGAAAGAGAAGCACTGTTCAGGTTTCAACACAAGCAGAAGGAAACGCTGTATGAAACGTTTCGCAGTTCTTGCAGGCTTGTATGTTTAATCGCAAATAAGTTTACCATATTACCGGTTACAATAGCTGAGCAACATACTCGAATTTTAGACACTTCACCTATTTGCACAATTTCCAGTCATGTTAGTTTAACCACCGCCTACGTTCGACGCCAATGTGCAATAACCGCTCACAGACAGCAGGTGGCAGCACTTGCAGTGGAGGGTATATAAAGCGTGTCCAGGCGAAAACGGAGCGGTTTATCTGAAGTCTAAAAGGGCATGACCATTGGCGTTCGGGCCTAGGGTGGAAGCATTTCCGTAAAGGCTAAGTTTGTAAATTATTCGTGTGCCGGAGTGGCTACGCTACACGCAGCACGGCAAAATGGCGCTGTCGAAAACCGGCACCGGGTCAACTGTGGTGCAACGCAGACCATAGATGACAGGGATGGACAATTGCTGTGGATACGTGTACTGGCAAGTAGACGTTCTACTGTTCAGAAAGTGACCGCCCATATCAACCAAGACGCTACCGACAGTGCATAACCAACGATCGTTCAGCGATAGTTGCTCCGTATGGGCCTCCGCAACAGGTGGCTTGTTCATGCTGTAAGTTCCCCACTATCTGTTTCTACAGGGTGGTCCATTGATCGTGACCGGGTCAAATATCTCACGAAATAAGCGTAAAACGGAAAACTATAAAGAACGAAAGTTGTCTAGCTTGAAGGAGAAAACCAGATGGCACTATGGTTGGCCCGCTAGATGGCGCTGCCATAGGTCAAAACGGATACCAACTGCGTTTTTTAAAATAGGAATCCCCATTTTTTATTACATATTCGTGTAGTAGGTAAAGAAATATGAATGTTTTAGTTGGATCACTTTTTTCGCTTTGTGATAGATGGTGCTATAATAGTCACAAACGTATAAGTACGTGGTATCACGTAACATTCCGCCAGTGCGGACGGTATTTGCTTCGTGATACATTACCCGTGTTAAAATGGACCGTTTACCAATTGCGGAAACGATCGATATCGTGTTGATGTATGGGTATTGTGATCAAAATGCCCAACGGGCGTGTGCTGTGTATGCTGCTCGGTATCCTGGACGACATCATCCAAGTGTCCGGACCGTTCGCCGAATAGTTACGTTATTTAAGGAAACAGGAAGTTTTCAGCCACATGTGAAACATCAACCATGACCTGCAACAAATGATGATGCCCAAGTAGGTGTTTTAGCTACTGTCGCGGCTAATCCGCAGATCAGTAGCAGACAAATTGCACGAGAATCGAGAATCTCGAAAACGTCGGTGTTGAGAATGCTACATCAACATCGATTGCACACGTACCATATTTCTGTGCACCAGGAATTGCATGGCGACGACTATAAACGTCGTGTACAGTTCTGCCACTGGGCACAAGAGAAATTACTGGACGATGACAGATTTTTTGCAGGCGTTCTATTTAGCGACGAAGCGTAATTCACCAACAGCGGTAACGTAAACCGGCATAATATGCACTATTGGGCAACGGAAAATCCACGATTTCTTTCTGTGGGGAAATTTGAAGGATATTTACTATCGTGATCCACCGACAACGCCTGACAACATGCGTCAGCATATTGTCAATGCATTTGCGAACATTACGGAAGTCAAACTACTCGCTGTTGAGAGGAATGTCGTTACACATATTGATAAATGCATTGAGGTTGACGGACATCTTTTTGAGCATTTATTGCATTAATGTGGTATGTACAGTGTAGTGGGACGAAATTAAACGTCACCCATCCACCAAGTCAGCCCAGTTTGCAGGTGACTATAAGTTTAATTTAGTTTTTGTTTATGTGTTTTCTTATTATTTGTAATAAATGTGAATTATCTAAAAGTTTTGTATTTTTTTATGTGTTTCATGTACGGAGAGATCGGCGCAACGAACGGGGACAGCATCTTCGTTGCCGCGACCAGAGAGGAAATTGCTGGCCGCTATACGTCGCGGGTCGACAGCCAAGGAGCAACAGAAGATCCTGGAACCGAGTTGTTGCGTCGTGTTTCTAAAAAATTAAAAATGAATTTTTATACTCTTTTTGTACAACAATGACGTCATAATGATCTTAACCTTATTGAAAAGTTAGTCACTGTCTGTCAACGCTCAAGTTCACATCTGTATGTGTAGGAAGCTAATAAAATAGTGTATGCTATTAAAATTGAAACACGTGTCTTGAAGATTTATTTATGAAGAGTTATGTGAACGGATTAATAATATATTTTGACAAGATTATTGATTCAGACAGCGTTGGCCGAAACTTTGAGTCTAAAAAAAATTTTATTTAATGTGTGATTCTGATATCGATTAGATCAAGATAACGTGTGTCGATATAATTTTCTGAGGAGAAACAAACGAAATTTAAATTGGGAAAAAGTTACGAAAACCAATTGGCCCAAGTGATGTAATTCTCTGCAAATGACTCAACTGATGTTTTACAGTTTCGTTCAAGAACCATTCTATGACAATTTAAAAAGAATATGAATCATTTTTGAAGTGGGTTGTAACTGACGTAGGTGACGAAGTCTGCACATGGTCATACATATATCAAACGAAAAAATAAAACGTCGTTACACCGCACCGTGGCGACCGTGACAGGACTTGTGTGCAACTAAGGCACACAGGTACGAAACAAAGCATCAAGAGTCCTTCGGAAGTCAACGCGAGTTTTCGTGGAGCCTTCACCAGCCAGCGGCGACTTCGCGGGTGTGGGCATCGGACGGAGTGCAGCCAAGCAGTACGGTCACGCAGTTGTTCCACGAGAAGGCGCGTCTGTTGGGCAGCAGCTGAACGCTGCAAAACCCGACAACCTTTTTTCTCACTAAACTAATAGGCCCAGTACGTCAGCTGCGGGGTGTTCCTCCGGCTGGTATTAGAGGTGTTGCTGAGGGCTTCGCCTGTCTACGGCGGTGCCGGGCGTGGTTGCAGCCAGCGACGTTTCCGGTGTTCGACTCAGCGTCCTGCCGGTTGCGGAAGCGGGGTCGCAGCATCTCAGCGGCTGCATCGACGGCTGTTACATCTGCAGCCCATAGCAGCACACTGATCATCGAGAACTACAAATTACAATATTAGTGTCCGGTGAGTTTGTTTCAAGTTGGAAGTGGAGTGTTGTACATAGGAAGTGTGCTTTTATAGGATTGTTGATTACAAGTCTGCGTGTGTAAATAGTTAATATCTTACAATAATGTCGGGAAGTGAAATGTCAGACGAAGAGCAATCTATGTCCGATAGGAGCATGAGATCCCTTTTTAGGGCGATAGCTAAATTAAAACAATCTAACGGGGATTTCCTAGCTGAATTAAAACAGTCTAACGAAGAATCTACTGCTAGATTAAAAGAGGAATTAAAACAGTCTAACGAAGAATCTATGGCTAGATTAAAACAGGCTAACGAAGAATCTATGGCTAGATTAAAACAGTCTAACGAAGAATCTATGGCTAGATTAAAACAGTCTAATGAGGAATCTACTGCTAGATTGAAACAGGAACTAAAACAGGAATTAAAACAGTCTAACGAGGAATCTACTGCTAGACTTAAAGGGGAGCTAACAAAATCAACAGACAGGTTGCAGGAATATCTTAATGAAACCAGTCGAGAATTAAGTGATAAAATAGAGTCTTCTAAAGTTGAAATGCAGGAAAAATTAGTAGGACTTAGTAATAAGATTGCTGATAATTGTAAAAGGTTAGAAGAACATATCCAGGAATCGCGCGAGGAAAAAGCTCGCATGCGACACGATATTACTGACTTATCCGAGAGACTAGATAGTGTCAATATCTTAGTTGTAAATGAAATACAGAAAAATAACGATATGTTACGAGATGAATTTTCTATGCAAACAGAAACTGTTCGCAGAGAATTATTGAAATCTATTAAAGAGGTCTCTACCAAACCTGTAGAGATTTCTTCAATAGATAATGTAGAATTAGAAACATTAACTCATCAAGTAGAAAAGGACCATACCGAAATCGAAAACATGAAATTTTTAATTACTGAGATATGCAGTAATCTTGAGACTGCCAAAGATAATAATATTGACGAAGGTACAGAGCGTTCACATCGTGAACACAGTGAAGAATCGATATTAGCTAATCGCGTATCCAATACAGAAATGCGGATACAGGAAATTACTAAACGATTATCGGAATTAGATAATAACGAGGACATTTCAGGTAGCAGAGGTAATAACATAATCAGAGACAACAGTCGCATCGAATTTGCTAGCTCGGACGACAACAATATGAATAAAGCAATCACGGCAAGCCAATCCGATGCAACTCCGTCTCTGCAATCTAAACAAAATCCGACTATTTCTCTCGCAGAATGTCTGGATGACATAACAACAAATTCAAATGTAGTAAGTCGATTTCCTGTATTCAAACCAGGAGGCGAACTTCATCCTATAATGTTTATAAAAGCTTTTGAAACATCATTATCTCCTAAATGGAGTAATGAAAAACGCATTCAATTTGTAATAGGACATTTAGAAGCAGAAGCTGCGGAATGGGCAGTACTGCATAGAACTGAATTCAGGGATTGGGATGATTTTGTTAAGCAGTTTAAACAAAATTATTGGTCAAGACGAAAACAACAACACTTAACTTTAGAGTTGTTAGCCCCTCCTCAATATTCTAAACGGTGGAGAGGTTATAGGAATTATTTTGAATGGAATTTAAACCGTGCTAAATTAATTGAAAGTCATCTAATACGAGTCCTAAGTAGTAGGTTACCGTATTACATAAAGGAAAGAAAAATGTTATTCTACGAATTATACAAAACCTTAATAATGGGGACGAAGCAGTTAACACCCGGGGTGTGTGGTTATATTTTAACGACTTGTTGTATTGGAAAGCACAGAGGGAACACCAGAGATGGAAAATCTGCATTCCGGAAACTGTTGTGGACGAGTTAATTACTTATATTCATGAAGGTTACGGGCATTTCGGAATTCATAAATGTATTAAACATCTAATGAAGTATTATTATTTCAAAAATATGTCCCGTATTGTGAGAAGTATTATTAGGGCTTGTGAAACCTGTCAAAAGGTTAAAGTTAATAACAAATCCAAGCGTTATAAATTATATGCTGTAATTCCTCGAGGTTTGTGGGATCTACTATCATTAGATTTTTTCGGCCCTCTGCCTCGGAGTTCAGGAGGATTAACATATGTGTTTGTTGTAATGGAATGTTGGTCCAAACATGTGAAACTGTATACTTTGAAACGAGCGAATACAGCAAGCGTTATACGCTGCCTCACCCGAAATTACTTTGTTAACTGGGGCATTCCTAAACGACTTATGTCTGACAACGGTAGTGCCTTTATTAGTCAAAGATTTCAAGATATGATAAGACAAGATGGAATCAAACATATCTTAATTTCGAAATATCACCCTCAAAGTAATTTAGTAGAAAGAGTCATGAAAGAATTAGGACGATTATGTAGAACTTATTGTGCACATAAACATACTCGGTGGGCCAAACTAATGCCTGAATTCGAAAAGATATTAAATGAATTGCCTCACCTAACGACGGGATTATCACCTATAGAAATTTTAGGCAAACGAATTATAGGTGAGCCTTTACTAGCTGCTTTACCTTGGCCACCAGTAAATGAGATACAACAAGATATTCCAGACGAAAAAGTTTGCGAACAGATTGTAAAAAATGCCGAATGGAGAATTAAAAGTTATAATCAACAGGCTGTAGAACCCTCATTTCAGGTGGGAGATCTTGTGCTAGTACGATCTCATCCTAAAAGTTCTAAGATCGATAAGGAATGTAGAAAATTCTTCTTTATCTTTGAAGGTCCATATGTTGTACATAAGATTGTACATCCCAAAGCATTACTTCTTATGGAACCTTCATCAGGGGTAATTAAAGGATTATATAGTGTTGATCAAATGAAACCCTTCATTCCTAAATAAGTTAATATTTAGTATATGTTATACACGGAAGAGCGTTCATAGTTTATTCATGTGAAGTTTTTCGTGATAGTTACGTGTTATTTTAAATAAATGACAGAAAGCTTAAACATGTGTTCTACAATAATCTACTGGTACTTCAAAAAGAGAAAGATAACCCAAAGGGGGATTTATATGGAAGAAACTTTGCTCTTAGGTCAAAAGGAATTTTGCATATTTTAAATTTACTCGGATAGTAGGAACCAAAGGGGATGGTTAATAGTTTTAGGGACCATGGGCGTCCAGAGCTATATGGCTCACGAGAACATAGCAGAGTGCCTTTAATAGAGGTTTGCAATAGTGTTAATATAGAACACACCAAACGGGGCTCTCTCGCTTGTTTCTCATAAATAAATGGCCATTACCCGACAAGGTGTCCGAAGGTAAAGAAAGCCGTGCCGAGATTCTAAAGAGAGTTTTGCTTGATTTCTTCTTGACCTCAGGCATAAATAAGGCATTAGGGAAGAGAATGACGTAAAGTAAATAGTACTATTAGTTATTGTGAGAAACTTATTAGTAATATACATTCTTGAAAAGAATAACTCTAGTAAATAAATGAAACTGAAACTAATCTATCACAATTTGAACGCTCTGTCCTAATGTACAACGTTAAAGAACGTACTAAATTAGTATTTATTAGCAACTATCAACTGAAGAGGAGCAATCTCCCTATATTCGGTTACGAATTACCATAAGAGCACAATTAAGAGTAAATGACAAATAATCACAACGATATGGTATTAAAAGGATTAAATCTCTCTAATAGCAAGGACTCTAGGTTACGTAAAATGTGAGGAAAATGTATTAACAGTTAAATATTGTATATTGAACAGTTTTAATTTCGGTTAAAACCTGACAAACTGAGCTTGTGGGTGGGGTATGTAGTGGGACGAAATTAAACGTCACCCATCCACCAAGTCAGCCCAGTTTGCAGGTGACTATAAGTTTAATTTAGTTTTTGTTTATGTGTTTTCTTATTATTTGTAATAAATGTGAATTATCTGAAAGTTTTGTATTTTTTTATGTGTTTCATGTACGGAGAGATCGGCGCAACGAACGGGGACAGCATCTTCGTTGCCGCGACCAGAGAGGAAATTGCTGGCCGCTATACGTCGCGGGTCGACAGCCAAGGAGCAACAGAAGATCCTGGAACCGAGTTGTTGCGTCGTGTTTCTAAAAAATTAAAAATGAATTTTTATACTCTTTTTGTACAACAATGACGTCATAATGATCTTAACCTTATTGAAAAGTTAGTCACTGTCTGTCAACGCTCAAGTTCACATCTGTATGTGTAGGAAGCTAATAAAATAGTGTATGCTATTAAAATTGAAACACGTGTCTTGAAGATTTATTTATGAAGAGTTATGTGAACGGATTAATAATATATTTTGACAAGATTATTGATTCAGACAGCGTTGGCCGAAACTTTGAGTCTAAAAAAAAGTTTATTTAATGTGTGATTCTGATATCGATTAGATCAAGATAACGTGTGTCGATATAATTTTCTGAGGAGAAACAAACGAAATTTAAATTGGGAAAAAGTTACGAAAACCAATTGGCCCAAGTGATGTAATTCTCTGCAAATGACTCAACTGATGTTTTACAGTTTCGTTCAAGAACCATTCTATGACAATTTAAAAAGAATATGAATCATTTTTGAAGTGGGTTGTAACTGACGTAGGTGACGAAGTCTGCACATGGTCATCCATATATCAAACGAAAAAATAAAACGTCGTTACACCGCAACAGGTAATCACGCTGTAACAGCATGCGTTCTCAGAAATGATAAGTTCACAAAGGTAAATGTATCAGATTGGAACAACCGAAATAAAATGTTCAAACGTACCTACGTTCTGTACTTTAATTTAAAAAACGTACCTGTTACCAACTGTTCGTCTAAAATTGTGTGCCATATGTTTATGACAATTACAGCGCCATCTATCACAAAGCGAAAAAAGTGGTCCAACTAAAACATTCATATTTCTTTACGTACTACACGAATATATAATAAAAAATGGAGGTTCCTGTTTAAAAAAAAGCAGTTGATATCCGTTTAACCCATGGTAGCGCCATCTGGTTTCCTCCTTCAAGCTAGACAAGTTTCGTTCTTTGTAGTTTTTTCGTTTGACGCTTATATCGTGAGATATTTGGCCCGGTCACGTCAATGGACCACCCTGTATATGAAATTTAGTCCAAATTTATCTCCTACACAATAAAAGGTCAACGCATTACCAAAACAATGTACCCACAAACTGTTATCCAACTTAAACGGGTGTTCTAACCTTTGACTGATTTGAATCGAACTGTAACTGATCTGAATACAACTCGTCTTTATATTAAATCCATAACTTAAGTAAAATAATTATCTGACTCTAATCAAATTTGCACTAACCCTGTGTCTTGACAACGTTCTTGCAGATTTCTCGAAAGCACAAGAGAAAACACTAAGCAGGTAGCAGCTAAGCTAGATTTCTGTTTTTAAATAAAATTTCCAAACAGTATTCAGGCTGTTGCATACCGCATGGTGCAATGTGGTAAGGCGTAATGATAAACGTTCTTTATACAGTGGGGTGGGGAGAGTGACTGTTCCTGTGAAATGATATTCCAAGATGACGATCTTAGAATGAAGTATGTATTCAAAAAGACAGAGTAAAATTTCGTGTGATCTTCACACATAGCATCGATCTGAACAATACTGCGCTTAACAAAGTGAACAATCGTTTAAAAATCCTGAATATTAAAAGAGAATTTCTATAAAAACCAAACAGCTTAGTCAGTTCACACATTAACGCATGACTCAGGGAAGCGGTGTCGTCCTTCCCTCGGCTCTGAGCAAGTGAACAAATTTAAATGGCTGACAATCATTTGAACAAAATATTGAAAATTTATATTATTTCCGCCTTTTAATATATACACCATATTCAGTCTTGCTGTCCTTCACAATAAATCTTTCTTCATCTAACAGATGCAATTACAAGTCAACACAGCAGTACTGAATACGTCCTTCACCTACCACAGTTCAACTAAGAAAGTATCAAATTGCGAATAGGCAAAGACTGGACGACAACAAGTCCAAAAGTTGTTTAACAGTAACATAACTTGCGCTTGCTCTCTCTCTCTCTCTCTCTCTCTCTCTCTCTCTCTGAAGTGCACGTCGATAACTTACAAAACTCAAATGCAATGCACCTATGCTGACTGTTCATTGGTCACGAAGGCTGGAATTTGCATACCAATATCGCAACCGGACACACGGTGAGTGGCGACAAATGGCCCTTTCAGATCAATCACCGTCCAGCGAACAGATGGCCGTTGGCGTCTATGGCCCTGCGACAATCATCTCAAGGGTTCAAGCTGGAGGAGGGAGCGTATGGTCTGGGGAATTTTTTCGTGTCCTTTCCTAGGTCTCTCCTCATTTTGGATGGTACAGTGGATCAACACAGGATCTAACGTTAGGAGCCATGTCCATCCCTACATGCAGTTTATTTTTTCCTCAGAACGATGGTATCTACTGGACGATGCAACGTTCACACAGCTCACAGTCTATGTGTGTGGCGCGAAGAGCATCAGAATGATTTTACCCACTTCCCTGGCCACCAAACTCCTCGGATTTAAACCCAGTCAGGAGTCTGTGGGACCTCCTCGATAGGGCTGTTCGCACCATAGATCCTGAACCAACAAACCTACCGCAGCTGGCCACGGCACTCGAGTCGGCATGGCTCCACACCCCTGGCTGTTTTTTCAGTACCTCACTGACTCTCTTCCTGCACGTCTGCACTAAAAACGTTTGACAGTTGGTCACATTAATGTGACTGCACCGTGTATTTTCTGTATTTCACACTGTGCACTGGTGCATTACTCTAAAATTCCTTGCCGTAGCCTCTTCTACTTACATCGCCCTTTCACAGAGTCTCCAAGCGAACCGAAGTCTTCCATCCGCCTTCCATGCTAGTGACTTCGCACATTCTTCGCATTTGCTATTGAAGCAACGTGTTAATCATAGATATTTAAATGAAGAGACAAGCTCCAGAAAATTGTTACTGTACTTATCTTGTAACCGGTTACTATCCGTTTATTTCTCCTTAATTACGGGAAATGATCTTACATGTATCCAAGTTTAAACAGAGCTGTCTCTCACCCACGCAGATAGCCGAACGCGTTGGAGCTCTACTTTTGGGATTCGGGGAGGTTAGCCTGCCCCAGACTGACGAAGATTGGCGAGCCGGCCAGCCTAGGTGCGTTTCTAGGCGGTTTCCCACATCCAACTATGTAAATACCGGTCTGTACCCATGTCCCCTCTCAAATACCAATACAATTTGGGCAGCGATTTTGAAAACGTTCTCACACGTAAACATGAGATTTACTCTGGAAGCAGACAGATGAATTACACAATTGCCGTTCCGGTGTCAGGAGAAGGGTGGTGGTGGTGGGGGGAGGGAGCGGGGGGGGGGGGGGGAGGCGCTGGCAACAGAAAGAAGAAGAAGAAGAAGAACAGAGCTGTCTCTCAGTACATCAAGTGCATGTACTTTCCTAATCGTACTCCATTTTGTCTGATTATTATTTGCTCTCTGAGTCTAATGGCGTAGTGTTTTTCTTGTCTTCTCGAATTTCAAATATGCACAGGCTGCCGATATCCACTCCCGGATATGACTGTAGAGTCTGATCCAGAAATGTTCCCTACAAATCTATCAGGGGCTTCGTCGGAAAAGTGGCAACACAGGCCAATGAAGTGCCTGGGGGCAAACTACAGCGTTGACTATAGATGTAGCAGGGGTGGTTTTCTCGGGACAGAATTCGTAATTCGTAATCGGATGTTGCACAAGTGATTAATCGAAGTCGGAGGAAATATTTATGTAATTGTTCCTAAACAAGAACAGTACTATGTGACACTTTATTTATTCATGTCACAAAATTACTTTGATCATAATTAGTTGCGGAAGACGAACTGAAGATTGTATTATATATTGGAAATAAATGTATTGAAAAGAAAAGAGAAGAGTTAATGTATTCAATCAAACGAAGAAACTCTAAAACTTAAATGTTTCATTACCGAAACATTAACCGAGAAACTTACCATCATTTTACTCATTTTCTTAAGAGGTAGCATATTAACTTTGCTCCATTAGAATATGTGTTACTCGCCAATGAGTCTGGTGGAGGGCATAAATACGATCGTACTATAGTATGGAGTATTGGGAGCTCTGCATTTATCACCGCAACAGAGAATCTCTTAAGCTTTGTTATGATCACATTTGAGAAGAGGACCGGCTGATAAACGCTGAATGTGTCGCACACGTAGTACTTGCACAACAAATGAAAGACTACACTGAAAAATCTTTTGGGACGGGCCTCTATCCATCTTCTGAGAGCCGTTTCTGGCATCTTTGTAGTTCCCACATCTCGAATGCTCTTCTGAAGGGTCTTGGGGAATTCCTCAAAGTCTCCACGTAGTAGATATATAAACAGCGACTTTTTTGTGGTGAACCCAGGTAGCTTGTGAGGAGGCAACCTCCCCTGTAAACCGGTGGTATACTACGGCTGGTAAATTATGTTGCTACTCTTTTAGTTATTTATTTTTGAAGTTAGAAATTCAAACTTTGAATTTTCATAGTAGATAAAATTTCCTTTTCAAAACTATCGGATGTGCAATTTGAATCAGAAGTTCCGATCTTTCCCAAATGATGAGGGAAAGTTCTGTTGTGATAAATGCCGCACTAAAGGAAGAGATGTGTTGACTTTTCATCATCGACGGTGCTGCAACGAACAAACAGTTTGAAGCTGCAGTTCTGCTGGATTTCTGTGTGACGGTAACGAAATTAATAACATTAGTGTAGTGTGTCTAGGAAGCCTGCATACTCGGATTAAAAAAAATGGTTCAAATGGATCTAAGCACTATGGGACTTAACATCTGAGGTCACCTGTCCCCTAGACTTAGAACTACTTAAACCTAACTAACGTAAGGACATCACACACATCCATGCCCGAGGCAGGATTCGAACCTGCGACCGTAGCAGCCGGTTGGTTCCGGACTGAAGCGCCTAGAACCGCTCGGCCACAGCGGCCGGCTAAATTCGGATAGCTAGAAAATCAAACCAGTCCTATTAATGAGTTTTATTACAAAAAGAAAGTTACAGTACTTAACTTTGGAAATTACATAGATGAGTCACAAGCAAAGGGCGACATACAAAATAATAAATCTTTTTCAGTATAAACAATCCTAAGTCTGTGCTACATAGAGAGTACAAGCGAAGTTACTAGAGTTGAAGCTGCTATCGAAGTCGCTAATCTTGAAGCTGCTATTGAACTGGGCCGTCACGAGTCGGTCGCGGCGCCTATGTCCTCTTCATATAGGGGCCGGTGCATATCGCGTTGTCGTCCTGGAGAGGTGTCGGTCAGCGTGCCATTCGCTGACTTGCTTCTCACAGCCTTCTCTTCTCTCTCGTTCCCGACTGGCGTGCCGGCGCTTGACTTAACGCCGTAACATTCCTCCTCCCCCCCCCCCCCCCTCCGCAAAGCAACAAACAGTCGTCGTATAAAGAGCACGACAATGAGAGGAGAGGCAGGAGCGTGGACGCTCTGATGGACCGGAAGCTGTGGTTGCAGGGGACGTCAGACTTCCGGTCGTACTCCGCCATTCGCTCTGGTGGAAACGTCCCCCAGAAAACGCACAGAAGGGTACGCGTCCACCTCCTGTCCCCATACCATGATGTAGAAGCTCTCGGCCGCTGCGGCGTAGGCGGGTCTAGCTCCATCGGTAGGAAAAGAGGAGGCGGAGGAAGCAGAGGCTCCATCTCCATGGGGTCGTCCCGTGGTGCCGTGATGACAGCCTCCGGCGGCTGCTGTGGCCGCGCTGTTCTCGGGATCCGTGAACCTGGGGGAAGAGATACAGAAGGATCACCGTGCACATGACAGTGGCGAATTTGATTGTGCTGTCGGCGCTGCAGTCCGTCTGGGCCTGAAATGAGACACATGCATACGCCAAGTCGACGAAAGATCTCACCTCTCGCCCCCCGGTCTGCTGCCACTAAAAACCCTGAGAAACACAATATCATGCGGCGGAAGCGATACTTGCTCCCTTCCTTCGGCGCCGGATGCTGAGGAGGGTGGAGCAAGTGGAGCAGTGTCCGATGGCGGCAGCCGTGAAGCAACTCCGCCGGTGATGGTCCACCTCGTGGATGCGAACGATACGAGGCGAGAAATTGTTGCAATGCTTGATCCCTGGTGTGTGCGGTGCGAAGTTTGGCCATCTGCTTCTTGAAGGTTCTAACGAAACGTTCCGTTTCGCTGTTTGACTGTGGATGGAACGGTGCACTAGTTAGATGCTGTATGCTATTGCGTTCACAGAATGTTTCAAATTCATTTGACGTGAAGTGAGGTCTTTGTCCAACACTATGACTCCAGGCAGACCTTCGAGGCAGAAAACAGAGGACCGTGCCTGAACTGTGCTACGTGACGTTGTCGAGTTCACTGGCACAGCAAAAGGAAACTTGCAATAAGAGTCTACCACAACCAACCAACGAATGTTCCAAAAAGGTCCCGCAAAATCTATGTGCACACGCTGCCATGATGACAGCGACTTAGGCCAAGCAGAGAACTTTAGTGGCGGAGCTTACTGATTTTCCACACATGCGTGACGCTGTGACGTCATCTGTTCTATTTGAGTGTCCCTACCATGCCAAGTACAGTGTCGACGCGTTGTTTCGTACGAACGATCCCCCAGTGTCCTTGGTGAAGGAACTGCAACACTTCTTTTCGCAAAGCTTTGGGGATCAACACACTTGACAACAAGATGCAGCAGAAGCGTCAAATCTGTATCAGGGCCAATCGGAAGACGTGAAAGGGCGTCCGCATTACCATGATGAGCTCTCGGACGATACACAATCTCGTACTGGTATTGAGACAACAACAAAGCCCATCTTTGCAATTTTTGGGCAGTTCGTACAGGAACTGGCTACATCGGATGAAACAATGACTGTAATGGCTTGCGATCCGTTACTAAATAGAATTTTCTGCCATACAAACAGTGGTGGAATTTGGTGACACCATACACAATAGCCAGTAGTTCTTTCTCTATTTGTGAATAGTTACACTGAGCTTTGGGCAACACTTTCTGATGCGAAAACAATAGGTCTATCTGTATCACCAATTCCGTACAAAAGCACTGCACCTATTCCGCAAGAGGAAGCGTCAGCTCCCAGCACAACCATTTTGTTCTGATAAAAGTGAACGAAGCATCGATCACTGAGCAATGCATCTTTAAGTTTTCGAAAAGCTAATTGGCACTCATCTCTCCAAACAAAGGGGACGTTCTTGCGACTCAAGCGATGAAATGGAGCTGCGATTTATGCAGCATTCGGTACGAACCGAATATAATAGTTCATTTTCCCTTAGACTGACTGCAATTCTGTGACATTACGAGGAACTGGCAGGTCACGTATGACTCACAAATGTGACTGAAGAGGATGTACACCTTGGCTGTTTATGACATGGCCAGGATACTGCAAAACAGGTTTAAATAAATCACATTTCTCCAGTCTACACTTTAGTCCTGCATCAGATAAGACACGAATCAAAACACACAAATTTGCAATGTGTTATCCATTTGTACGACCTGCTACGACAATATCGTCAAATAGTTTGAACAGTTTGGTACTTGACTAGTCAGCTGTTCCAAATACCGTTGGAAAATGGAGGGTGCGGAAGCACTGACAAAAGGCATATGCAAATATTTAAACAAGCCCAAATGAGTGTTCACAACACACACGTTTTCAGATTCTTCATCTAGTGATATTTGGACATATGCATCCCGCGAACCAATTTTTGAAAAGTAGCGACCAGTGCCTAATCTGTCCATGAGATCCTCTGGAGATGGCAATGGATAACTATCAATCACAGTTTGTGGGTTGACCGTAGACCTTAAGTCAACACAGAGATGAATGCGACCTGAATGTTTGGGGAGCAAAACCAGTGGACTTGCGCACTGACTAGCTTTTATGGGCGCAATAGCTCTGTTATCTTGACAATTCTTCAAGTGCAGCAGCTACTTTGTTTTGTAATGCAATGGGAACAGGTCTGACCTGGCACAATTTCGTCTGAACATTGTCTTTCATAGTAATATGTGCAACAAAATTGTTAGCCTTGTCTAGACCTTCATAAAACAGTTCAGGGAATTCTTTCAGCAACCTAGCTATACTGTCTGTGGCACTGAATGCAGTTACTGACAACACATTGTCCTGAATTTGAAAGCCAAACAAATCAAACGAATCAAAGCCAAATATGTTCTCAGAGTCGCGTGATTGTAGCACAGTCAAAGTCACAGTTCGCGTATGTGAGTGGTACATGGCAGACAAAGCACATATTTCGAGAACGGAAATGTCTTGTCCATTATGAGCCATCGGGTGAGTGCTAGTTTGAAACAGGAGTGGAGAGCCTAATAGTTCATATGTGTTAGTATTCAGCAATGTAAGAGAGGCACTCATGCCCAACTGAAATTTCACACGTTTTCCACTAATATGCAAATGAACAAAAAGTTTGTTGGAATGGCATAGCACTGAAGAAACTGTTTGCTTGCTAGTTTCGCTAATGTCTGCAGTGGGCTATGAATACACTGCATGGGTTACATGGGCCTTGTGACTAGATTTATGTGAGTGAGCAGAATTCTCATGTTTGTTCCATTACAAACATATGGACCATACGTGACCTTTCTTGCCAAAAGTGTAACACTATGCTTGTCCGGATGGGCAATCTTGGCGTTTGTGCTTTGAATAGCACATGACTTAATTCTATTCACTGCCGCCTGTTTAGAGCACTGTTTACGCGGCTCGGAGTGCGTGTGCTGTTGCTGCCTACTGAGCCAGTCGTGGTCGACTCAAGCAGACAAAGTGGTGGCTGCTCATATTTATCAGTTGACGCAGGACCTTAATCATACTGATCTATAATTTGCACTATGTGGTGAAATCATGGATCTGACTGTTTCAAAGTCTGTTCTCTAAGTTTGACAGTAGTTACACTGTACTCGATCACATCACGCAGAATAACATCTGAATATAAGGCACTACAAGCACATTTGAATTTGCATTTCCTCATCATACTCTGCAAATCTGTAACCACTCACAATAAGTTTGATCTGATCTTTGTTGCAACAAAAGAATTGGTACCTAGCTGCCACCACATTCACTTGTTGGTGATAATAGTTAGTCAGAGATTCTATAACCTGGTCATAGGAAAGTTGACTTGAAGTGGCGCTAGGGTACAAATTTCTGAATGAGGCGAACAACTGCACTTCCTCCGGTTCACAAAAAGTAATGTAGTTTCACAGTACCTGATACTTCGTGAGCAATGATGTGGGCTTCTTCCTCTTGCAACCACTCAAGCCATTGTTCTCCTCTTTTGTTAAACTGGCGAAAAGGCAGTATGGCCCTCGGAGCTACAGTTGTCGCCTGTGGCGCGGCATTAGGTGTTTGATTTACCAGTAATTGTTGTACCGTGTTTAGAAGAGTGGCGATCTGGTACATCTGAAACTGAAACATCTGTGTTAGCTGCACTGCATCTATCGCTTGCATTTGTGGCGCCCGAGCAGAGGGTTGGAGAGGTGGGTTGCTCATTGTGGAATAGGCGGATGCAATAAACCGACAATGCAAGCAATAAAGATAAGCACACAAGCAAAGAAAATTTCTGCGACACACACCTGAAAACACTGAATAGAAAAACCACTATAAGAGACACTGTTAAACGGGTAAACATACGCCTGCAAAGAAGAGACAAAGTAGAATTAAGGCACCAGCAAAACGCAAAAGCCCACGACAAACAAAACTGTGCCAGCCAGGCTTTGGGTTGTCGCTATGGTATTCGACCAACCTTGTCGCCAAACATGTAGTGTCTAGGAAACCTGCATATGCGGATCACTAGACAATCGATCAAACCAGTTGTATTAATGAATTTTATTACAAAAAGAAAATTACAATACTTAACTTAGGCAATTCCACAGATGTGTCGCAAGCAAAGGGCGACATACAAAATAATCAATCTTCTTCAGGATAAACAACCCTGTCTGTGCTACATAGAGAGTACAAGCGAAGTGACTAAAGTTGACGCTGCTATCGATGTCGCTAATCTTGAAGCTGCTACGGAATTGCGCCGCCACCAGTCGGTCGCAGCGCTTATGTCCTCCTCACACAAAGCCGCTGCTGTCTCGTTGTCGCCCTGGAGAGGGGTCAGTCAATGTGCAATTGGCTGACCTCTTCTCACAGCCTTCTCTTCTCTCTCGATCCCGACTGGCGTGCCGGCGCTTGACTTTACGCCATAACAATTGGTAAATTATTATTGCTTTGATGCCGCTTGATAAAGATAAAAAGATAAGAAAACGTGTAAAACAATTTTGGTGCCCAACGTCTAAAACAAAAAAATCATCATGGAGAGTTCCAAACTCTTCTTCTGGATTTGCTAGAAGAAATAAATTGCTTGCCCAGGTAGTTGAACACGTTAAAACGCCGGTTCTCGGGTGTGAATAGGGTCACTGGCCTTGGATTGAATCCAACTCATTGATTAACGATGGGGACCACTGTGCCAGCCTGCTTGAATTTGGTTTGTAGAGGATTTCCCTCATCCACTTTAGGTCCCAAGTCCCATCTCAGACACACGATGTGCAGTCATTGGAAGACTATATTCCATTTGACCTTGCCGTTACACTAGACGCAGAAGGAGAAGGGTGCGGGAACTACTGCTTTAAAATGCCTTTGGAAGTGGCGACCCCATCTTAATAATAGCCTATATACGGTTACAGTTCATTATTCATGAAACAGGAGAAGTACCATACTAATTCTGACCGGCCCTGGCTGGATAAAGGGCATTGGAAAGCAAGGAAGGAAAGACGTATGGTATTATCATTCATGAGAACTATTCGTTCCTCCATGATTTCGTTCTGCATAATCCAGTCAAACGCGTCGTTCGTAACAGCTGTTGAACCTATGGAGAGACTATACTTGCTTTAAAACGCACACGATTGTGACATGATTTAATGAACTCACTTTCAACATAACTGATTCATTACAATTATTTTTAACTGCGAAATGGGCAGCTTTCGATACAGGTAGTGCAATACAAAATACGTTCTGAAGTCATTTAGCTCTTTACTCCAAGTTGTCACTTCTATGAAACGTATTCTCATACTTCTTTAGCGATCTTCATTTCTGTTGCAGTTGCCAAATCCAGTACCCTTTTTTTATTTCCGTTTTGTGTCACAATGAGAACATTCCGATCGTTTGAGTCATACTGACGAAGAAACGTACTAGCAATCATAATTTTCTTTCTGTTTTCTCTGCCAGAGTTATTTTTATTTTCCAAAGTGTTGTCGAAGAACATCAGCTGCAAATTGTCCTTTATTACCTTCTTGTTTCACATCACTGGCATTGCTATTTCCGGGTATGCTGCAGCTTGAAGGAGTTGCAATATTACTAGACTTCGGCGTTCGAAAAAGTCAGGCATTAATTTCTTCCTACAATTCAGAATTATTTTATACAGACGTGAAAAGCTAAATTGCATTTGAATGATGTCCCATTCTTAGCGCGAATAACAAAACAAAAACAATGGTCCTTTTCCGAATTTCAGAGAGGAAAGCGCTGTTGCTATCTATTTTTATCATAATTCGAATTTCGTCGAGTCAGGATAAAGTGAAACAGCTCATTTGAGACATCACATTTTTTTTTCCTTTGTTTAGCTTCCCAATATTTTTTCATTCTTTCTCTCTATTGTTTTGTTCTTTCTTATATCCATGTCCCTCCTCTCTTATTTCTGTTTTGTCCTGGAAACGCTCAAGTTTTTGTTCGTCTTCCCTGGATTCGTGTCTGTTTTCTACGTTCATCTTATCCCCAATTTTTCTTAATTTCTATAAATCATTAAATTTCAATTTTTGATTTTTTGTCAAAGTAGTAGAATATTTTTTGTCAACCTCTTCTTATCAATTTTATTTAAGTGGCCGTAAAATGTAATACTTGGCTTTCACATTGTTGGTATTCTACTGCAATTTTTCATACATTTCCATGTTGCTTTTCAATTTCCAAATTCCATTTTAATACTTTCGTTCAAAATTTGGCGACCTATTGTTCTTACGTCTCCCATTTATTTAACTATTTGACTATTTTTATTGTATGTGTCCTTTGTATAGTGGAATACCAGTTCAATTTTTTGGGTCCATTTATGTTAGCTACTTCCCAGAGCATCTAGCTGTATTACTTCTTCCAAGTATTTAAATTCTGAAACTTTATTTTTCCGTATTTTGATTAAATTTATTTTGGTGCACCTTTAACGTTAGTCATGTATATGGTTTTTCAAACAAAATTCTTGGAAAATGTTATCTGTTTAAGGTCAACTTGTAGGTTTTCTGTCAAGGTTATAAAATCATCAGCAAAAGGTAAATAGTCAGCGTCAAGGTTGTCTCTTTTTCTTACAAGTTTCACTTTATTCATTCCCTCTTCGTCTGTTACTATCTGTAATATCTTTTTTACAAAGAAACAGAAAACCTGAAGTTATTACTTTGTTACTGTCTCTTTCTTGTTACTGTCTCTTCATTAATCATTAAAGTACTTTGGTTGTATAAAGTTTAAGCCGGCCGGGGTGGCCGAGCGGTTCTAGGCGCTACTGTCTGGAACTGCGTGACCGCTACGGTCGCAGTTTCGAATCCTGCCTCGGGCATGGATTTGTGTGATGTCCTTACGTTAGTTAGGTTTAAGTAGTTCTAAGTTCTAGGGGACTGATGACCTCAGAAGTTAAGGCCCATAGTACTCAGAGCCATTTGAACCAATTTTATAAAGTTTAAAATTGTTCACGGGGTTGATAAGTGTTCCATATTTTCACTGTATCTTCTACAAATCTTCCTTACCGCTTCTAAACACCCACTTTTGCTTCGTGTCGTACCGTCCCACACGCAGAATGGCCTGTGACGTCACGCACTGCAGCAGCTAGGCCCACGAGAAAGACAGGCGGCGGCGCGAACGCCAGGAAGGTAGGCCTGAACTCGCTCACTCGCTCAGTTCGGTAGACAAACTACGTTCCTACACCTGTTAACTCACAGCTGGGTATGTACGCACTAACGACAATTCCATCTTGTACTGGAATCTGCAATTAAGTAGTCTTACTGTTTACCAATACTGTAACAAAATTCAATTTAAGATAATACTCGATATAAATGTTATAACGGCTTGTTTATAGCATTTAATCTCTCCTCCTAAGGTCCCCATTTCATACAAGAAATGCTTCCTTATGCAACTGATAATAATTTTGGCTTGATTTTTATTTTATTGTATCCCAGTACAGCCGTAACAAATTATTAGCAGGCGTATGCACTTCCGATCATGGAAGGGCTAATAACAGACTCCATAACAGCGGATTCCAGTAGAAAATGCAATTCTTGTTTGTATGTACACACCTACGAGGGTTGTCCAGTAAGTAAGTTCCGATCGGTCGCGAAATGGAAACCATTGGGAAAATCCAGTAAAGCTTTGCATAGATGAGTCGGGCTGTGTCTGTAGTATGCCCGTCGATCGTGTCGCGTCGCTCTTTTCACTTTTAAGTGAACAGTGAGCACTTATAGATGCGCAGGGAATAGCGTCTCCCGCGAAGTATGAGGGCCTCGTTAGAGATTTCGCCTGTGTCATGCAGCCCACATAACACAACTGTCGAGCAGTTCCTTCTTCATGCCAATTCCCGGCCGCACACTGCAGGGGCAATGAAGACGCTCCTGCAGCGTTTCCGATGAGAAGTGTATGATCACCCACAATACAGTCTGTAATTGGCTCCCCCTAAGTCTCATCTCTGCCCACAAGAACCGCTGGCTATGTAGACAAAATTTTTCCGCAGACAACGATCTGCAGACCAGTGCAGATAACTGGCCGGAAGCACAGGCGGCTGCTTTCTATGACGAGGATATTGGAAAGTTGATACAACACTACGACAACAATCGAAGTTGGAGCGGCGACAATGTAGAGAAGTTGGTGGAAGGTGTACATAACTGTTGCAAATAAAACGTTTCTGGTTTTCACTGTGGTTTCCATTTCGCGACCGATCGGAACTTACTTTCTGGATAACCCTCGTAGATATGAGTTAACAGGTGAAGAAACGCAGTTTGTCTGCTGAGCTGAACGAGCGAGCTGAGGCCTGCCTTCGTGGCGTACGCGTCGCGGCCTTTCTTTCTCGTTGGCCTCGCAGCAGCAGCAATCGCCAAATGAGTCGCCACATTTCCCGATCGTGCGGTGCGGTGCAGCCCAGTGCACGTACTTTCGATGTAAACACTGCAGAGAACACAAAACACAATACGACGCCTCAGTGAATACCCACCTTATTGTCCCTACTGCTGACCGACGTTTTGTAGCAGTTGATAGAGCTTACATCCGAAGAGTTTATCTCCTAACAACGAATCGGTTATGGCCTTCGGCGTGATAACTTGAAGAGGCACGGCGAGTAAGCCAGAATTGTACTTGTTACTTTTTCTTTCGAAACAGAGTCGTGAACCTCTGTTGATAGAGAGATAACTGCACTACCGCAGGAGGATGTGAACCTCTGTTGATAGAGAGATAATTACATTACCGCAGGAGGATGTCGCTGCCTGCTTACGGAAGTAGCGCTGCCCAGAGTGACGTAATGCGGTCGTCGCGGCGCGACCTTGGCGGAAGCGGAAGACAACAACCAGAGGCGGTGGTCGGGCGATTGCCGGCAGCCTCGGTGGTCCCCTTCTCCCAGCGTCTCAGCTGACGTCACAGAACCCCGCGTCCTGTTGCCGACCGCCAGTGACGCTAAATGCTGTGCGCTCGTTTCGGTTATTAGGCTAGCCAGCGGTACCGCTTAACGACAGCGGCAGGCAGCCTAAAGATGACACTGCAGGATTGCAATGGCTGAATGCATTTATAAGAATATTCTTGGCGATTTTCTCAATCATAAATACCTGACATTGTCGGCTGGAGAGCGATCAATTAGTTCGGTGTAAAGAAAGCTTCTGATGTGAAGTTTTTTATTGCACTGATTACTAGTTTCGACAAGACTAACCTGCCACCTTCAGATCCACAGAGTACAGGTTTTTAAATCATGCTGACAAAGAAACAGCACGTTTCTTTTCGTACCATCGGAGCCGACCCATAATAAAAAGAGAGTAGAACATTAAAAAAATATCTGTGTCTTCGTGGCAGGACAGATTCAGACAAGTGTGGCACATCAAGAAGTGCCTCATGTTGTCTGTTTAGAGGAATTTCCTAAGAACTTGCCCGCATCTCGCGATCTTGCGGTAGCGTTCTCGCTTCCCACGCCCGGGTTCCCGGGTTCGATTCCCGGCGGGGTCAGGGATTTTCTCTGCCTCGTGATGGCTGGGTGTTGTGTGCTGTCCTTAGGTTAGTTAGGTTTAAGTAGTTCTAAGTTCTAGGGGACTGATGACCATAGATGTTAAGTCCCATAGTGCTCAGAGCCAGCCTAAGAACTTTCAGAAGAGTATTCGGGATATGGAAACTGCGAACACACCAGAAATGGCTCTCAAACGACTGAGAGGGCCATCTGGAAAGTGTTTTAAGTGTAGTCTTTCATTTTCTGTGCAATTACTACGTGTGTGAGGTCTTCGGCGTTTATCAGCCACTCCTAGTCTGAAACGTAACCATGCTGAAGCTTAAGAGAGCCTTCGTTGTGGTCATAAATGCAGAGTTCCCAATATACTGTTCTGTATATCGATTTTATTTATCCACTCCACCGGATTTACTGGCAAGTAACCAAAATTCTAGTAGAGCACCGTTAGAAACAGATTAAAATCATGCGTGTTTGGAAGTTGATGTTTCGTTAATAAAACATTTAAGTTTTAGAGTCTCTCAGTTTGAGTTAATTCAAATGACAATTTGTAGCCGGCAGCCAATCCAGACACATGCAGCACCTCTTGATATGCCACACATGTGTGACTATCTTGCCATGAAGACACAACTATATTTTTTTGCGTTCAACTATCTATTTATTATGAGTCCGTTTCGATGGTACGAAAACAAACGTGCGGTTTATCGCACATCATGATTTAATAACCGGTACTCTGTGGATCTGAAGGTGGCAGACTCGTCCTGTCCAAACTAATAATCCAGTATACGTACAAGCGATCAAAGGAAGTATCAGAAGCTTTCTTTCCATTTTATTAACTGACAAAGTCTTTTCAGCGCTCTCGCCAAACGTCTAGCTACATCACACTCGTTCCTATTCTACGGTGACAACAAATACCATTGGAAAAGACACCTGAAAAATACTGTAAAAAAAGTTCCCCTGCACGTTTGCCTACTGTAGGCCTGAAAACTGCAACTTTTGTCACAGCAGCTCTGTAATACAAAGATTCCGGAATAGTCCCCCATTTGGATCACTGGGAGGGGACTGCCAAGGTGGAGGTGACCATTAGAAAAAGATTGAAAAACCAACAAAAGCATAACCTTGTATGAATCGGGGCGTGGAACGTCAGAAGCTTCGACTTGGTAGGGAAGCTAGAAAATCTGGAAAGAGAAATGCAAAGGCTCAATATAAATGTAGTAGGGTTCAGTGAAGTGAAATGGAAAGAAGACAAGGATTTCTGGTCAGATGAGCATAGGATAATGTCAACAGCAGCAGAAAATGGTATAACGGGTGTAGGTTTTATTAGTAATAGGAAGGTAGGGCAAAGAGTGTGTTACTGTAGCAGTTCAGTGATAGG
The DNA here is from genome assembly GCF_023864345.2 of Schistocerca serialis cubense. Classification (NCBI taxonomy): domain Eukaryota; kingdom Metazoa; phylum Arthropoda; class Insecta; order Orthoptera; family Acrididae; genus Schistocerca; species Schistocerca serialis. Next base: position 440,560,252 of record NC_064643.1, read on the forward strand.
GCTGTTCTTATCAGAATCGACAGCAAACCAACAACCAACGATAGTAAAAGTATACATGCCGACGTCCCAATCTAAAAATGAAGAGACAGATGAAGTATATCGGTTATTGAAAGGGAAATACAGTACATAAAGGGAGATGAAAATCTAATAGTCATGGGGGCCCGGAATGCAGTTGTAAGGAAAGAACAGAAGAAATGGTTACAGAAGAATATAGTCTTGGGACAAGGAATGAGAGAGGAGAAAGACTAATTGAGTTCTGTAATAAATTTTAGCTAGTAATAGCGAATACACTGTTCAAGAGCCACAAGAGGAGGAGGTACACTTGAAAAAGGCTGGGTGTTACGGCAAGATTTCAGTTACAGCAAATCATAGTAATAGATTGTAAGTCGTAACCAGGAGCACATATAGACTCGGATCACTATGTAGTAGTGATGAAGAGTAGGCTAAAGTTTAAGAGATTAGTCAGGAAGAATCAATAGGCAAAGAAGTGGGATACAGACGTACTAAGGAATGGCGAGACACGCTTGAAGTTCTCTAAGGCTATATATACAGTAATAAGGAATAGCTCAGTAGGCAGTACAGTTGAAGAGGAATGGACATCTCTAAAAAGGGTAATCACAGAAGTTGGAAATAAAACATAGGTACAAAGAAGCTAAGTGCGAAGAAACCATGGGTTTCAGAAGAAATACTTCGGTTGATCGGTGAAAGAAAGCAGTACAAAACTGTTCAGGGAAATTCAGGAATCCAGAAAAACAAGTCACTGAGGAATGAAATAAATAGGAAGTGCAGGGAAGCTAAGACGAAATGACTGCATGAAAAATGTGAAGAAATCTAAAAAGAAATGATTGACGGATGGATTGACTCAGCACACAGGAAAGCAAAAACGGCTTTCGGTGACATTAAAAGCAAGGGTGGCAACATTAAGAGTGCTACGGGAATTCCTTTGTTAAATGCAGAGGAGAAAGCGGATAGGTGGAAAGAGTATATTGAAGGCCTCTCTGAGTGGAAGATCTGTCTGATGTGATCGAAGAAGAAACAGGAGCCGATTAAGAAGGAATAGGGAATCCAGTATTAAAATCAGAATTTAAGAGAGCTTTGGAAGACTTTAGATCATATAAGGCAGAATGGATATATAATATTCCATCAGAATTTCTAAAACGACCATTCTGGTTGGTGTGTAAAATGTATGAGTATGGCGACACGCCATCTGACTTTCGAAAAAATCTCATGCACACTATTCAGGAGACTGCAAGAGCAGACAAATGCGACAATTATCGTAAAATCAGCTTAACAGCTCATTCATCCAAGATGCTGACAAAAATAATGTACAGAAGAATGGTGTAAGTAGGCTGTTTAGGTTTTTATGCTGGTAACGCCATGTAGCGATCTATATGAAAATCACTGACTGTGCTGTGTGCAGTTGGAATTTGCTATTGTAGTGTTGGGCAGCTGGCTGTTAACAGCGCATAGCGTTGCGCAGTTGGAGGTGAGCCGCCAGCAGTGGTGGATGTGGGGGGACAGATGGAGTTTTGAGAGCGGATGATCTGGACGTGTGTCCATCACAGGCCGTAAATTTGTAAGACTGCATGTCATGAACTGATATATATATTATGACTTTTGAACAGTATAAAGGTAACTGCATTGTTTGTTCTTTGTCAAAATCTTTCATTTGCTAACTATGCCCATCAATAGTTAGTGACTTCAGTAGTTAGAATCTTTTATTTAGCTGGCACTATTGGCGCTCGCTGTATTGCAGTAGTTCGAGTAATGAGGACTTTTGTGAGGTAAGTGATTCATGAAAAGTATAGGTTATTGTTAGTCAGGGCCATTCTTTTGTAGGGATTATTAAAAGTCAGATTGCGTTGCGCTGAAAATATTGTGTGTCAGTTTAGTGATGATCAGAATAAGTAAAGAGAGAAATGTCTGAGTACGTTCAGTTTTGCTCAGCTGTTTGAAAATCAAATAACGTAAGGGGTTTACCAGCACAATAATTCACTAATTTTTCCAAGGGGACGTTTTAATGGGAAAGAAAATTGAGGATGTATTAGATGACGATCAGTTTGGCTTTAGGAAAAGTAAAGGCACCAGAGAGGCTATTCGGACGTTACGGATGATAATGGAAATCAAGACACGTTCATAGGATTTGTCGACCTGGAAAAAGCGTTCGACAATGTAAAACGGTGCAATATGTTCGAAATTCTGAGCAAAATAGGGGTAATCTATAGGGAGAGACGGATTATATCCGATGTGTACAAGAACCAGGAGGGAATAATAAGAATAGACAACCAATAACGAAGTGGTCGTATTAAAAAGGGTGTAAGACAGAGATATAGTCTTTCGCCCCTACTGATCAATCTACATATCGAAGAAGCAATGACAGAAATAAAAGATTTAGGAGTGGGATTAAAATTCAAGATGAAAGGGTATCAATGGTACGATTCGCTGATGACATTGCTGTCCTGAGAGAAAGTGAAGAAGAATTACAGGATCTGCTAAATGGATTGAACAGTCTAATGAGTACAGAAAGTGGGTTGAGAGTAAATCGAAGAAAGACGAATGTAATGAGAAGTAGCAGAAATGAGAACAGCGAGAAACTTAACATCAGCATTTATGCTCAGGAAGTAGATGAAATTATGGAATTCTTTTACCTAGGCAGTAAAATAACCAAGGTCGGAGCAAGGAGGACAAAAAAAGTAGACTGTCACTAGCGAAAGGGGCATTCCTGGCCAAGAGAAGTGTACTAGTATCAAACATATTAATCTGAGGAAGAAATTTCTGAGAATGTACGTTTGGAGCACATCACTGTGTGGCAGTGGACTGATAAGGTAAGGAATGAGGAGGACCTGCGCAGAATCGGAGAGGGAAAAATGGTTCAAATGGCTCTCAGGACTATGGGACTTAACATCTGGCGCCATCAGACCCCTAGACTTAGAACTACTTAAACCTAACTAACCTAAGGACATCACACACATCCATGCCCGAGGCAGGATTCGAACCTGCGACCGTAGCAGCAGAACCGTTCCGGACTGAAGCGCCTAGAACCGCTCGGTCACAGCGGCCGGTGCAGAGAAAAGGAATATGCGGAAAACACTGGCAAGAAGAAGGGACAAGGTGATACGACATCTGTTGAGACATCAGGGAATGACTTCCATGATACTAGAGGGAGCTGCAGAGGGTAGAAACTGTAGAGGAAGACAGAGATTGGAATACATCCAGCAAATAATTGAAGATGTAGTTTGCAAGTGCTACTCAGATGAAGAAGTTGGCACAGGAGAGGAAATCCTGCTGGCAAGCCGCATCAAACCAGTCAGAAGACGGATGACACAAAAAAAAGGCTTAGAGAAAGCTTTTGACAGTGCCGACTGGATTAGTCCGTTTCAAATTCTAATGGTGGCAGGGGTAAAATACCGGGAGCGGAAGGCTATTTACACTTTGTACGGAAACCAGATGGCAGTTATAGGAGTCGAGGGGCAGGAAAGGGAAGCACTGGTTGAGGAGGGAGGGAGACAGTGTTATAGCCTATCCCCAATGTTATTCAATCTGTATACTGAGCAAGCAGTAAAAGAAACAAAAGAAAAATTTGGAGCACGAATTAAAGTACTGGGAGAAGAAATAAAAACTATGAGGTTTGCCGATGAGATTATGATTCTGTCAGAGACATCATAGACAGTGTCTTGGAAGGAGGATATAAGATGAACATCAACAAAAGCAAAACGAGAATAATGGACCGTAGTCGCATTATACGGAAATTACATTAGGAAATAAGAAACTGAAAGTAGTAGACGAGCTTTTGCGCAGCAAAATAATAGATGACGGTCGACGTAGAGAGGATATAAAGTGTAGACTCGGAACGGCAAGAAAAGCGTTTCTGAAAAAAATAAGTTTGTTAACATCGAATAAAGATTTAAGTGTCAGGAAGTCTTTTCTGAAAGTACTTGTATGGAGTGTACCCGTGTATGGAAGCAAAACATGGACGATAAAGAGTTTAGACAAGAGGAGAATAGAAGCCTTTGAAATGTGGTGATACAGAAGAATGCTGAAGATTAGACGTGTAGATCATGTAACTAATGAGGAGGTATTGAACAGAACTAGGGTGAAGAGGAATTCGTGGCACAACTTGACTGGAGGAAGGGATTTGTTGGTAGGACACATTCTGAGGTATCAAGGGATCACCAGTTTAGTCCTACAGGGATGCGTGGAGGGTAAAAATCGTAAAGGGAGACCAAGAGATGAATACAGTAAGCAGATTCAGAAGGATGTAGGTTAGTGGTTACTCGGAGATGAAGAGCTTGCGCATGATAGGATAGCATGGAGAGTTGCAACAAACCACTCTTTTGACTGAAGACTACCACCACCACGACATCACAACAACAATAGCATACTCCAGTCTAGTTTTCACCCGCTACAGCTCCCGCTTGTACCATGAGAGGCACTCCCTGATGCCTGAACGTATATTATCCTTGTCCCTTCTTTTTGTCAGTGTTACCCTCATATTTCTTTCCTCCCCGAGTCTACAGAGAACCTCATTTCTTACAAGCACACCCAGTATTTCTGCAGGGCGCCAGGGCATATGGATATTGCGGGGAACGAAAGGGCAGTAGTTCTCTGTGTCGCCCCGGTGTATGCTGTCGTCTCGCTGTTGAGGTACAGAGTCCTGCGTCCGTGGGAAGATGAGTGGCTGGAAGTGATAGACGTCAAGCTCCGTCTCATTAAGCTCGCAACGCGGCCGTGGTGTACCTCCTTCCAGCTACGCAGACGGGACGAGGTTCTCCTTACTCGCATTCGCTAGGCCACAGCCCCATGAAGCATGGCTTCTTGCCCCGGCGAGAGGATCCTCCAACGTAAGGTGCTGTGGTCTACAGAATACAGTGTGCCATATTTTATTAGACTGTGTTTTACTTTCTGATCAGAGAGCAGAGTCAGATTTGCCGACAGACCTGCCCTCTATTTTAAGTAACGTTCAAACGAATGCGGTGAGATATTTAAGATGCTGTGATTTGTCAAAACGGTTTCCTAAAATTGTAGGGAGATGTTCTCAGTGTGTTAACAGGTTGATTGGCTCAGCCACGTCTCTTCTAACTGCTCAGCCAGTCACATTTCCCTGTGCCTTTCTTTTGGTTCTTATGTGGTTTTACGTCTGTTTTAATCCAAGGTACAGCACCTGTCAGATAGAGTGATTGTGTAGGGTCAACGAGAGTGCGGAGTGAGTGAGTGAATGAGTGTCATTTTATACGTTTCATCCTCTGGGTGCCAACAGTCTTAGTCCTTTTATCCACATTAGTTTTCTCAATATGTGTAAGAGCGCTATTAACCTCGGCGTTGAGCACTCTTAAGCTCCAGATACAGACGTACACTACAACTAGTTTTCAACACCCTTCTACACGACGCATCCATGCTGTTCTTTACCGGTTTCCGCAGAATCCATGATTCACTTTCATAGAATGCTGCGCTGCAGATGTACATTCTCAGGAATTTCTTCCTCGTATTAAGGCGTATGTTTGATATTAGTGGATTTCTTTTCACTTCAGAGCGTTCTTTCCCTGAAGAAGTAAGCATTTTAGATACTCCTTGCTTTCTCCATAATAGGTTATTTCGCTGCCAAGGTAGAAGAAATCCTTCACTCCGTCTATTTCATGGTCCCAAAATTTGATGGTGAGTTTCTCACAACTCTCGTTTCTGTTATTACACATTACTTTTGTCCTTCTGTTAACCCTCAATCCACAATGTGTGTTCAGTAGACTGTTAGCTCCATTCAGCATGTCCGGTAATCCTTCCTCGTTTTCACTGAGGATGATATTACCATCAGTGAATGTTATCATTAATATTCTTTCATTCTGAATTTTAATCCCACTCTTGAACCTACATTTAATTTCGATCATAGTTTCTTCCATGCACACATTGCACAGTTAGGAAGAGTCTGCATCCCTGTCTTATAAGTCCTTTTTAATCCGAGCACGTTGCTCTTAATCTTTCAGTCTCTGTTCCTTCTTGACACATTGATACACTTGATTCTTATACATGCTGTATACATTTTTCTACAGCTTATTACCATTTTTCTCAGAATTTAAAACACCTTGCACCCGTCACAGGCGTTGACAGGTCACCACCATTGTGCGCCAAGCACGTATAATCAGAATCATCCTAGAAAACTGGCCACATATATATTTTATCACTGTACTTACAATTAAATATTACGATCGCAGATGGATGACATTTGACAACGAGGGAAGTATCAGAAATACACACTGCTGACAGCTGTGTCCCTAGAAATAGAAATATCTGTACCATTCTTATGACTTGACATACTCTGCCCTTTGCTGTCACAGTATTCCAAGTCAAATCCATACCTTCCTTACGACTGGACATAGTCATTTCCTCTGAACATGTCGGAATACACACACACACACACACACACACACACACACACACACACACACACACACACACACACACACATTCACAAACACACATACTTTATAAGCCTGATGCTCAATGCGAACCTATCACGCAACCCCTACTACTAAGCATAATACTTCGTCAATAACTGATTACTGGCGATAGAAAACAATCCTGAGCGAAAAATCTGTGATGGGTGGACATGTCTCATAAGTTTTTCCTACGAGTATTACCGCTGTGTCTTAGAAATAGAGGTGTAACCGTCTTACAAACCGCTATATATGTTTTAAAAAAAAGAGAGAGAAAATCAGTCGCAACAACCATATTTCTATCGCAATCGGTCTTGGTTCTACATGTGCACACAAGTATTCATGTTAAAAGCTACACTGCCTTTACGAATCAATGTATGGAATAACTTGTGAATCAATTGTGTTTTCCAGACAAATACCGTGCCAATGAATATGGATGGTGATCATAGGAGTGTATATTATCAGACCAGCTGTAGCCCACGATGCATCCTCATGATAAAATCGCTGAATTTTGTGATTCGGCTAAGGAACATGCAATGAAACCAGTATTTGCAACTTTCTCATGCCGCCGCTAGATATTTCTTCAATATTTATAACGTATTCTGCCTCAATGGCATGTCAGAGGTTCTGCGATATACTCACAGGACTACAGGCGAAGGCTGATTGAGAAATATCACAAACAGTAGATGGTGTGCTGACTGAGATCGTAAGAAACGTAAACAAGCTTCTCAGATCTCTAGTGTTACTCTATCTGCTAGAAATGCTGCCTGGGATTTGGAATCAGGTCCTTCCATTCAACCACATACCTGCATTGGATCCTATGGAGACTTCCTTTAATGATTACAGCCATTAGTGAACCACATTTCTGATACTCCCATATCTCGAAACTAGTCACCTTACTCGAACCTGTCTACTTCAGCAAAATTCCAATGTGGTTTTAGGTATTACCTACACATCTTTCAACTGCCCCTCAGACTCTGTACTACCATCCCTGCAGCTTTGAGCATGTGATCGTTCCAATTTAAATCGGAATTGAGAAGAAGTCGGTGAAAGCTTTATCTACCACCTCTGCAACCCGTGTATAAAGAGGCTGAGCTGAGTTAGTGCCACAGGACTTCGTTCTGACCATTCGGTGGAAACGGGAACATGTTGTCGTAGCTCTGTCAACTTTGTATGATGTGTAAGCTCAGCACCAAACGAAGCCTGCTCCTGCAACACAAGGTATTTTAAAAGATAAAACGGGAACTGTGAGAAGGACGAGGGTTTTGCTACTGCATTGTGGTGCATCCCCAAACTTCATACAGATACTGCAGTCTGAAGCAGATCTGCGTCCCTCAGGTTCCAGTCACGTCTACCACCCATACTGCTAGGCAAGCGATATTGCTATGTGCTTGATATCGAGAAGTATCACGTAAGTGGTATAATATTCTGGGAAACCATGTGAAAATACATGTGTTCTTGTAGTCCCAGAGTCTTGTGATTGATGTATAAAGCATGCAAGCAAGCAAGCAGGTCAAGACCAGAAATGGTGATGCCTTTGTGCTGAGGGAAACTGACCCGGTTTTTGTACAACAGTCTTCACAGTATATGTACGAGTGTCTGGTGGTTGCTACTGAGTGTCCTATCGTGAGGGAGGTATAGATTCAGCACATCGATAGGTGTAAGTGGAATGAAAAATATTTTTTACATGGAAAATTATGCGCGCTATGGACACTGAGATTCGTTCCAGAAACACAGTCGTAAAGAGGAGACATACAAGTACATTGCTCGGTGTCAGATTGTGGCAGCAATCCTAATATTTAATTGTAGTTACACTGATAAATACGTTTCTGGTTCCCAATATTCTTATGAGAGGCATAGAAAGCATAGCAGCAAGCAAGCATGCCATCTTTTGTACACCAGTTCAGAGAGTCAGAGAAAGCTTTTGATTTAAGATGATTTGGCTCGTGGCTCTCATGAATTGGTAAATAGTGAACTAATACCAAGTTTGAGTTGTGTTGCCTTTGGGACCATGTGTGTCACATTTATGCTCTGCGGGAATTTGAGAAGATTCAAAACAATGAGTGTTTTTGCTGGGAGTATTGACAGTGTTCAAACTCCTACAACTCAGATCCTCCTGGGGTAAGGTGTCATCAGCCACCGGCTGGCCTTTCACTGGCTGACGTGTTCTTTCGTGGCTGCGGACATTGGCCACATTTATGGTGGCAATTTTCACCGTCGGCGCTGCATTGCAGCACAGTGAGTATGCTGGATGTATTTGATGATCTGTAGGCCATTTTTGCGGAGTTTAACTGTCAGTGCAGTATGGCGATCTGTACAAAATAGTTTTGGTGCTGAAAGTCTCGTCTGCAGAAAGGAATAGCTGGATAGGGCTTCCACACTGGCAGCATCAGTAATTTGGCGGGTAAATTCAGTAAGAGCCAATCAGAATGTTCCGTTCATTCGCAAGACATCCTTCGTGCTGGGACGTAGGAGCATCTACATAACAGCGGGAACATTCACCATTTCGGAGATGTATGTTGAAAGCCAGACGTCGCGATTTCCAGGAAGGGTAACATGTGACGCACGGGGTGCCTAGTTAGGGGTATCAGGAAGAATGCTGCCGGTGTTATTTTGGGATATTTTCGTAAACAGGTGCTGTTAGGACACGAATTTCCATGTAGACAATCTGGGACACCACGAAAGATCCTACAAAAGCGACAGTTAACTATTTCTGCAGCACTTTACGAATTCCGTAACGGGACTGATATATAATGGGTGGGCTGTCCCTTTAGGATCGCTAGGAACAATGCACCCTATGCTATTCTGGGAAGCATTGGACCAGATTTCTATAGCGCGACCTGTGACGTCAGTATACACAGGTAGAGGGGTGTTGCAACAGCAACGGTACCTAGATGAACACGTATTTCGACAGGTATTTCTCAGGTGTCATGGGGGAGCCGAAATGACACCTGCACATGGTTCGCCAACTGACGCCCGTGTCGTCAGTCCACGAGGGGCGCTGCTGCATCCCGACTCCTGGGAGTGTGTGCAGTAGTGCCCTGTGTGGTCCAGTGTACAGGGGGTGGTGGGTGGTGCGTGCTTCACAATCGAAAGATTTTTAACTGTGTGTAATTACGTGTGATGTGTGTTTCATGACGGTATTCCCCGCGCAATCGGAAAAAAAAGAAATGTGATAAATATAATTACTTCTCATAAGACCTGCATCTTTCCAAATGAAGAGAATGATGAGCAAGAGAAATCCAAGCCTCAAAAAACTAATTTTTTATTAAAGAACAATATACCCTTGAATTTCCCCTTTGTGAGACACTTCCTCTCCACCTCAGAGCCGCCAATTTCCAGGTAAAGGTCAGGTGGCAGGGGGGGGTGGGGGGGTGGGAGCAGGCAGGGGGCGAGGGGGCGGAGATGGGGTGGCAGTGGTAGTGATGGATTTCCTGAAAAGTTCTTTAAATAAATAAATAAACTATATTTCATACACTGCCTTGAATCCTCTAAATTGTTTAAATAAACGATATTCCACACATAGTTTAAACAATATTCCATAGCAGCAATCGATTTCCGGACAAATTCTTTAAGTAAATAGATAAGCTATATTCCATATACTACCATAATAACTAAACAATATTCTATACATTGTCTAAATTGTTTAAGCAATATTCCATACACTACGGTCGAATTCCCTTAATATGACCGATCAACTGAGTCTTTTTCCCGCCAATATCAAGGAGGGAGGGTGTGAGGGGAGGGGGTTTACCAGAGGGGAAGAGGTTAATTAATTGATGAATTTAATTCAGTGATCAATCAAAGAGATAAGAGTGAGAGGGGCTATCCAATAACTCAGACCTTATAGTGTACCTGTAGCAGCGAGAGGGGTGGTTTCCTGAGGGGGAAGGGGAGTGTGGGGGTTGTGGCGATAATAGGTTAAGCGCCTGTCAATCAAAAGGAAGGATCCTTTTAGCAGAACAATAAGTTAAGGTCTTGTCAATCAAAGGAGAACAATAGGTTAAGTACCTGTCAATCAAAGGAGAATAATAGGTTAAGTAGCTGTCAACGAAAGGAAAACAAAACGTCTGCCTCTGAGTGCATACCTGCCCCTAATGTAGGCAATCTGTACTAACAGATTGACCTTATAGTGTACCTGTAGCAGCGAGAGGGGTGGTTTCCTGAGGGGGAAGGGGAGTGTGGGGGTTGGGGTGACAATAGGTTAAGCGCCTGTCAATCAAAAGGAAGGATCCTTTTAGCAGAACAATAAGTTAAGGTCTTGTCAATCAAAGGAGAACAATAGGTTAAGTACCTGTCAATCAAAGGAGAATAATAGGTTAAGTAGCTGTCAACGAAAGGAAAACAAAACGTCTGCCTCTGAGTGCATACCTGCCCCTAATGTAGGCAATCTGTACTAACAGATTGACCTTATAGTGTACCTGTAGCAGCGAGAGGGGTGGTTTCCTGAGGGGGAAGGGGAGTGTGGGGGTTGGGGTGACAATAGGTTAAGCGCCTGTCAATCAAAAGGAAGGATCCTTTTAGCAGAACAATAAGTTAAGGTCTTGTCAATCAAAGGAGAACAATAGGTTAAGTACCTGTCAATCAAAGGAGAATAATAGGTTAAGTAGCTGTCAACGAAAGGAAAACAAAACGTCTGCCTCTGAGTGCATACCTGCCCCTAATGTAGGCAATCTGTACTAACAGATTGACCTTATAGTGTACCTGTAGCAGCGAGAGGGGTGGTTTCCTGAGGGGGAAGGGGAGTGTGGGGGTTGGGGTGACAATAGGTTAAGCGCCTGTCAATCAAAAGGAAGGATCCTTTTAGCAGAACAATAAGTTAAGGTCTTGTCAATCAAAGGAGAACAATAGGTTAAGTACCTGTCAATCAAAGGAGAATAATAGGTTAAGTAGCTGTCAACGAAAGGAAAACAAAACGTCTGCCTCTGAGTGCATACCTGCCCCTAATGTAGGCAATCTGTACTAACAAAATGCACCAGAACATAGCTTGTCCCACCACTTACGCCATGTTTGCTGTGAACCAATTACAAGCCTATTCCACTATCCTTCTAGCTGTAGGTGGTATAGATGTGTTTGGGCCATTTATCCATGTACTTGCACTCGTATTATCAGCAAGTATCGCAGTTCTCAAGAGTGTGCCAGTACCTTTGGTACCTGCTTGCTGTATGTGGAGAAGAGGAGCAACTAGACTCCATGCCCCACAGTTTGGACAAAGTTGTAGCAATCTGGGGAACATCTGTGCAGAACGTTAGTGTGTTAATCAACCCTCTGTCAGGGCAATGTTGACTTATAGCACTACACCACTCATGCGTATCTCTGCACATCCCTCTGCTAAAAATTAGGCATTGCGGACTTGATTTGTCACAACCTAATTGCACAATCGAATTCGCCATCCCAAAACGCCTAGCCCTGCTGTCCCAAAGAACACCACATCTAGTGGTCCTTTGCTTCTCTGCTTCGCGAACATCTCTTTGTCCCCTCCCCTCCCATACTCCCGCTGGTTATGTCATAACAAGTGCCCAGTAAATAGTCGATAGTGTGAGGCCCCTAATCATGCACTTCTGTCACTAATAAAATAGTTCACACCACTCTTGCACACCACAAAATTTTAGTATCGATATACTGCATGTTCAGTACCTTACGTCATGACTCACACGCGATATGGCAGCACCCAGTTTCATAAAAGGATTTGAAGTTCTTTACTGGTTTTGGGGAATTGGTGCCGTTCTTCAGAAGGTTACAGTTGTCGCATTACTGGTAAAGAAATTGAATGTCTTTTATGCAACTGGTTGCTTATTATTTCGTTATGTACAGCTACAGTTACTGAGTGTGGATATAATACTAAACTTTGTTATTTATGGCAGCATATACGCGTAAGCTCACTGCTTCGCCCATAGGCAAGTCTTGTAAAAGGACTCATTCAGGACGTAGGTCTGCAGGCGCCCGCCAGAGCGCTGGAGAGCCGTGCAGCGTGCTGTTGTGCCGACAACTCATGCGGCGTAAGCGTACACTGGGCAACCAGAACATTATGACCATCGACCTACTAACGATACAAACCGGGATAGGCGAAGCAGTGTCACTTGGCGGGGAATGACTGCTAGTCAGACACACGCATGGTGCATGTAGAATCACTGAGTGTGCTGTCCGTGTGTACAGTGGGGAAGACGCACGATCTGTCTGCGTTTCACCGAGGGTAGAATGTGATGACATGGAGGCTAGGTACGAACATTTCGGAAACTACAAGACTTGTGCAAGTTCGAGAAGTGCTGTGATGAGTGTTTTGACCACGTGGCGAAACTAAGTTGAAACCACGTCGAGATGTCATGGGTTTGAGCAGCCACCTCTCATTACAGATCTCGGTTGTCTTAGGTTGGGGAGAGTGGCAAAAGAGGACTGGTAGAGAACTGTGGCGGAATTAACATTAGACTTTAAAGCTGGGCTGAGTACAAGTGTGTCTGAACAGACAGTGCAATGAACATTCCTATCAATGGGCCTCAGCAACCAACGATCCACGTGTGTGCCAACGTTAGCACCACGACATCAGCAACTACAATTGAATTGGGCACGTGACTATCGGCACTAGACGTTGTCCCAGTAGCAGAGCGTTTCGTGATTTGATGAGTCTCGATACCTTCTTCATCGTACCGATGGGAGGGAGAGAATCTCCTTGACACCTTTTTCCCTGCGGCCCCATTATGCTATGGGAACATTCTCATGGGCATACATGGGCCCAGTGGAGCTCATGCAAGGCACAAAAGTAGAAGGGGCGTTCAATAAGTAATGCAACACTTTATTCGTCCGCCTATTTAAGTTAAAAAAATGCGGAATTTGTTGTGTTAGATGGTAAAATACTCCCGCTTCAGCCCCTATAACTCCACAAAGTTTCGATACGTGGCGGCGCTATATATAGCCTTCAAAATTGTGTCTGTAACGGAAGTGCGTTCCAAGCAGAGAGCCGTCATTGAGTTTCTTTTGACGGAGAACCAGAGTATCTCAGATATTCATAGTTGCTTGCAGGATGTCTACGGAGACTGGCAGGGAACAGAAGCACGGTGAGTCGTTGTGCGAGGCGTCTGCCATCATCGCAACAAGGTTGGGCAAACCTCTTCCTCATCCACCCTACAGTCCAGATCTCGCACCTACCGTCTTCTGTCTGTTTGGTCCAACAAAGAATGCACTCAGCGGTAAGCAGCACGTGGATGACGGGGAGGTTATTAATGCAGCAAGACGTTATCTCTAAATGGTTCAAATGGCTCTGAGCACTATGGGACTTAACTTCTAAGGTCATCAGTCCCCTAGAACTTAGAACTACTTAAACCTAACTAATCTAAGGACATCACACACATCCATGCCCGGGGCAGGGTTTGAACCTGCGACCGTAGCGGTCGCGCGGTTCCAGACTGTAGCGCCTAGAACCGCACGGCCACCCTGACTGGCTGACGTTGTCTCTGATGTGAACCAGTTGAGTGATACCATGTGGGCACATAGGATCTGCTAATAGGGTGGCGTGAGGCCTCGCATTGAACGGAGATTACTTTGAAAAATACGGTTTTGTATTCAGAAGAGTGGAGAATAACACGGTGTACTGGAATCCTGAGTAAAACCAAACGGAAAAGGAAAAATGTTTTCATCACTTATTGAATGCTTCTCGTATGCGAACGGAAAAAAACGCGTGCTAGTGGCAGCTGCCTGTGTTCCACACATCGCTGAACAACGTCTGTGTAGTGTCAGGCGGCTTGGTCTCGGTTGAGCGAGCGATGTGAACGCCGTTAGGGCTTCGGTAAATCGGCAGCGCACTGAACTTCACCTGCCGGAAGGCAAGCACCTGTTTCCTCGGCAATTGCCTCACCGCATGGCGTAACGGAGAAGCGGATACCAGACTGTATTGTAGACAGTGATTGAAAAGTGTGGATGCGTTACTTCAGTGAAAATTCCTAGGAGGTGTTTACACGTCAGCTACTGTCTTAACTCCAGCTAAAGCATAGTTAGATACTAACTTTCAGATAAGGTAAATGGATGCCCGTGATTATTTAAAGTCTAAAATTGATCGAGAAACGTACAAAGATTGGAAATATCGAAGCTATTTTGAAACATTTTTTAAAAAATTGGAACACTTCAGGCGAAGCGTTTTGAACGGATGTGACGTAATAAACCATCAACGACAGTTCACAGCGCTTTTATTCTCGCAGCTACATGTATAAACGGAAACTACTTATTTCAAAAGCTGGTTAACATTGTTTCCATCATGCCCGGTACGGAACTACAAGTCCCACTGCCAAACCTTCACCTGCCCATATTAGGCAAAATTTTCTGTCTGACTCATGTAGTCGCAGCCCTGTGGAAATTTACTGCCTCACCGACACAGTTAGACCGCAATAGACCGGTGATGCTGCATTGTAACTTATCACCCCGGACTACAAGTCCATAAAAAAAAAGAAAAAAAAAAGTTTTACAGTCGAGTGAAGTAATTGTGTAGACATTCGGTAGCAGAAGTGTATGATAATGCTGATAGGTACGAATTCTGAGATTTGAGGTATACAGTGGAGAAATGGAATGAGACAGAAATTCTGATAGTGAATGGCGGGAAACGAGTGAGACAGGACTATGTGTGCACTTAGCAAGCACTGGAGCATGTTGTAGTGGAAAATCGTGTAAAAGTTCTGTAGCAGAAGCGTTTACAAAGTTCACTGGTACAAATCCAGAAATTTGGAACAGTAGTGAAACCGATGAAGCAAATTGTCGTTTACAACTGACGCAGGAATGAGACAGTAAAGCTGATAGTCGAATGGCAGGAAAGGAGTTAGACAGGATTATGTGTACACTGAGCAAGCAGTAAAGTAAGTCAAAGGGAAATTTGGAGAAGGAATTTGAAAAAGGAGGACATAAGATTAACAAGAATAAAAGCAAAGCAAGGGCAATGAATGTGGTCGAATTACTTCAGGTGATGCTGAGGGTATTCGATACGAAAATGAGACTCTAAAAGTAGTGGATGAGTTTTGCAACTCTGGCAGTAAAATAACGTATGATGGCTGAAGTACATGCAACACAAAATGTTGATTAGAAATGGCAAGAAAAGCGCTTTGAAGAAACATTTGTCGACACGAAACATAAATAAGTTTTTTTTTCAATATTTAAAGTACGCAGACAACTGGTTGCATAAGCTCCATGTAACAACTTTGACCAGGTGTCGACACCAGTAAGCCTATTTTCTCCAGAATGTAGTCACCTATAGCGGATAAACATATTAAATATAAACATCTAAAATACTCAATACTTGACCTCACTGAAAAGGAGAACGTGCAATAAAACTAGCACTTACATAAATTAAATGACGTTAAAATGGTAAACATACATGATGAGCTAAGGAGCTCAAGTCAGACAGCAGAATATATGAAATGAAGCTCTCCACGGGAACAGCAAAATTTGTTACAACAGGTATAGCTTGTTAAAAGAGCAGACGTTAGACTGAACGTTTGACGACCAGTTACGACACCAGGTAAACAAGGTCTAGAGCGCGCCACTCACTGGACTATAGAAGCCTCATAAAAGTTCAACTGTATGAAACTGTTTCGCTAATAAGTCAGTGTCACACATATTTAGATGTTTTAAACAAAGTAATTGTATATGGTATAAAAAACAGGATGTATAAAAGATACAAAAGGAATTAGATAATTTTTATAAAAGTGACTATGACAATAAGCTGCAAGATAAGTAAAATGATTGATTACAAATACGTACTGAAAATAAAGAATGTGCTGTAGCAGGCTTCGTTATCAAGATATTACAACAAGCAAAAAGGAGGAAAGATGCCTTACATAAACCCTTCAAAACAGTATGTAGTGTACAGTGCCTTCTGGCTTACAATCAGTAAGCAAGTACAGAATCCATAAAGGAAAGCGAGAAACAACGTTTCCGAAATGGAGGTGAATGGAAACATGAACAAGGACAGAGCAGCTTGCAGAGCTGAATCAAACAAGTCTTCAGATTCAAGACCACATCAGCACCTTACTGATAACCTCCAGTATGTACAAACGCAATAAACAGTTTGTATGTTAAGAAATCGACTTTACTTGGTATACGTTGAATGAATACACATTCACATGCAATAGGCTCCATATTTCTTGTCTGGGACATATCGACCCAGAATTAAATTAAAAATAATTTCCAATCCTCTATTCTGATCAAGGTTTTTGGGAGGCTTCCCTTGATTTTAAGGCAAATGACGCAGCTTGAAATTCAGTCCCAAATGTTCACAATCTGGATTCGTCCTGTCCCACAAGCACCTGTTATTTGGCTGAAAACTCCCTGAATCTATAACTGATCATTACTATGGAATGAAAAGTACACAACCTGATGAAAAAAGTGTCTGGACACCACTATGTTACGCGGAATTGACCACTAGATAGACGTGAGGAGTAGTGTGTTGTCAGTATAAAATCAGTAACAATAGAATAACTCGTTCAGGAGGACTATCTCCGATCTGTTTAATATATGCAGTACAAAGTGCTGTAAAATGTGTTCATACCCTTGCACGTTTTGCGTCTCTTAGGGGAATTAGGCGACCGCTACCTAATCACGAGAAACACCCTCCTACAGTAACGCCATGTCCTATCACATCGTCAGACAGGACCTGCCCCCTCGTACTGGCCTTCAACCAACTCTTTCCATCTATCCGTTCTTTCCTCTACGTTTAAAAGCGGAATTCACATTACACTCTTAATGTTATTACTACCGTTGCTTTTAATTTCACCAAAGGTCGTGTTCACTTTTCTGTACGCTGAATCATACCTGTCCGCTCTTCCCCTCTCTTTGACGAGGCCGTTGGCAGAACGAGATTGACTCCACTTGCCTGAAATGCTCAATGAACGAATGTCAATGAAAGAAAAACTTTTATTTCATTCAGCAAGAAGATTTCACTTAAATATTATAATTTATTTATTTCTTTAAATATTCTTCATACAATATAATGTACTGTGAAGAAAACAATTTCATTAAGAAGCAGTTATTTTGTTTCGGCAAACATACATACACTCCTGGAAATGGAAAAAAGAACACATTGACACCGGTGTGTCAGACTCACCATACTTGCTCCGGACACTGCGAGAGGGCTGTACAAGCAATGATCACACGCACGGCACAGCGGACACACCAGGACACCGTTAGGCCGTCTTCCGCTCACGCCCCAACATCGTGCAGCCCGCCTCCAGTGGTGTCGCGACAGGCGTGAATGGAGGGACGAATGGAGACGTGTCGTCTTCAGCGATGAGAGTCGCTTCTGCCTTGGTGCCAATGATGGTCGTATGCGTGTTTGGCGCCGTGCAGGTGAGCGCCACAATCAGGACTGCATACGACCGAGGCACACAGGGCCAACACCCGGCATCATGGTGTGGGGAGCGATCTCCTACACTGGCCGTACACCACTGGTGATCGTCGAGGGGACACTGAATAGTGTACGGTACATCCAAACCGTCGTCGAACCCATCGTTCTACCATTCCTAGACCGGCAAGGGAACTTGCTATTCCAACAGGACAATGCACGTCCGCATGTATCCCGTGCCACCCAACGTGCTCTAGAAGGTGTAAGTCAACTACCCTGGCCAGCAAGATCTCCGGATCTGTCCCCCATTGAGCATGTTTGGGACTGGATGAAGCGTCGTCTCACGCGGTCTGCACGTCCAGCACGAACGCTGGTCCAACTGAGGCGCCAGGTGGAAATGGCATGGCAAGCCGTTCCACAGGACTACATCCAGCATCTCTACGATCGTCTCCATGGGAGAATAGCAGCCTGCGTTGCTGCGAAAGGTGCCGACATTGTGCATGCTCTGTTGCCTGTGTCTATGTGCCTGTGGTTCTGTCAGTGTGATCATGTGATGTATCTGACCCCAGAATGTGTCAATAAAGTTTCCCCTTCCTGGGACAATGAATTCACGGTGTTCTTATTTCAATTTCCAGGAGTGTAGATAGTTCTCTAGCGATCACAGGCCCTGCAGACCACGCGCTGCTTCCACAAACTGCCCCCATTCCTTCCTGTTTTGTTCCGGTTCCTCCAGGGGTCTTCAAGACATGCCTGGCCAGTAAATGTTATTTTCTACACTCAAAAAAATGATTGTTATATATATATATATATATATATATATATATATATATATATATATATATATATGGATCATTTAAAGAACAGTGTATGCTATGGCATTATTAGGAAGATCAAAATCAGAAAATAAAACAGTTACACCTAGATCTGGAATCGAACTCTCGAACTTCCAGAAGCTCGGGTTGGACAAGGACGGTGAAGGAAGCCGGCACTGACCGTCTTTAAGTAAATCGGTCCGGCATACACTTTAATTGGTTTGTGTAATAACGGAAAACTTTAACTAGGATGGCCGGACGGCGATTCGAACCCGGTCGTCAGGGATACGAGTCCACGGCCTGTCTATACCATTTTACCGCCTCGCTCGGAAAAAGTACTTACAAGGCATTTCCTGTGAGGCTCTGTAGAAATATTCACTGAGAAATTTAGTGCTTATGTCCTGGCTAAATGTGCAGTATTCAGTCTAAAACAAGCTGTTTGTTTCACAGTCAGGTAAAACACATATAGAGCGGACTAGAAAATACAAGTGCTTCATTGGGCTGCTGTTACTACGCTGTCGAGTCACATTAGTGTGGCCACTTGTCAAAAGCTTGAGTAACCATCTTCTGCAGGTCAGACTGCTGCGACACTTGAAGGAACAGAGTCAATGAGGTTCTGGAAGGTATCTACACGGATGTGGAGCCATGCCGACTACAGTGCCGTGGGCAGCTGCGCTAGGTTTCTTGTATAAAGGAGTTGTTTGTGTTGTTGCCTCGGATGATAATTACACGAAATATTTGTCAAGATTTGTAAGCGGTGGGTCCTTGAGGTACAGCAATACGCGAACACCGAGAAGTAAGTTTAAACAGTTTTATTAACAGAAGGCTGATTATAAAACACGCCCGCTATGCGCACCCATCATCACTGTGTCTGACATCCTAACAGCGCTAATTACGGTCGCATCGAAAGGCTCCATGATGAGCTAAGAAAAAGAGACATATTCGCGGCCGATGCCGTGCTAGTTATCCCGTGCGCTGTCGACGGCGGCAAGTCGCTGCTTACTCTCCTGCGTTGCACTGTACTGACCGAGCAAATAGTCAGCAATCCAGATAGGTCGGCTGGGGAGCGCGTGTTACGTACCGTACGGCTGCGTGCAACCCGTAGACCCTTACAATTGGTTGAGGATCCATGGCGCTCCATGGCGCGAGCAACCAGATCGATAGGCTTTGAATCCGATGAGTTTGGTGGCCAGGGAAGTACAGTAAACTCATCCCAGTACTCTTCGAACCACGCACGTACACTGTGAGCAGTATGAGAAGTTGCACTGTCCTGCTGGTAGATGCCATCATGCCGAGGAAAAACGAACTTAATGTAGCGCTGAGCTATTAATTAGCTTCTTTAAAAGAAGCTTTCGTTACATCAGTATCACAAAAGGTGTCAGTGACTGAAATGGAGGCAAAACAAACTCCTTCAGATATATGATTACGTCATTAGTCGCTTCCACTGAACACAGCAGAGAAAATGGGAACTTATTTGTGATGAGCTTCGAGCCTTGGTCAGCACAAACGGATCCTAATTGCGGAGAGCGTCCTCTAGAGATCTGGGAGAGTTGCAAGCAACTCTTATCTTCAGTGTGTTTTAGTAAGGCAGCAATTTTTGTGTTACGATTTCCGAAGGTTTTTTTCAAAGGCTGGCAGTGTCACTGAAAGAAGAAATATTCTGTGTGGCAGTCTCTAGTTAAAGTTCCTTTTGGTGATGGACTGATTACAAAATACTAACATCAGTCACATTTAACATATAGTAAATAACGATAAATACACAAAAATGGTGCAATGCTCTCTTTCGCAACGGAGAGAAATGCGCATTTGTGTAAACAAAAAGTATTTTTCTCGGTTTTAAAAGTGTCTCACACGATTCTCAGGACATTTGAAAATTATTTAAGTACGATCCTGTACTACAACAGAAAATTTTTGTCAGTATTTAAATTGAAACTACTTTTTAACATCAATCATTTGAGCCAAAACTGAAGTAAGATACTAGGTACTACATTAAAACATAGTTTTTCTGATTCCCAAATATTATTTTCCATTTGCAGTAGCTATTTTCTTTCTGATATCAGTATTAATATAGCATAAGTGTACTTAACCAGCTGTAGAAATTCTCTTTCTAACGTTCATACTGACCTTTTTTTTAAGAAAAGTGAAAAAAAATTTCGTTATTAAACTTTCCTGTAAATAAACATGGCAGATCTCACATACAAGAAACAAAAATTATAAGTTCCTGTTCCAAACCTTGTGTTTAATTAAAAGTCACTATTTTTTAAATTTAAAAAAACCTATAGGTCGCAAATATCGATACATGTCTGCATAGAGGTCACTGACCCACTTGATGTGGACTGCTAAGGCAGCCAGTCCACAGTGACGGGTAGCCGAAAGAAAGGCACGCGTACACACACGCCGACTGGCGTGAAGTCTGGAACAGGAAAACTATTGAATGCTAATAAGAAAAGTATGCAGCTCCTCGAATATTTAACTTTAATTCTTTGTTGGTTTACAACGTTCTTCTTGAGACATTTATACGATAATTCTCAAACTATGTAAAGCTAATGGCGCCTTGCTAGGTCGTAGCCATGGACTTAGCAGAAGGCTATTCTAACTGTCTCTCGGCAAATGAGAGGAAGGCTTCGTCCGTATAGTCGCTAGCAATGTCGTCGTACAACTGGGGCGAGTGCTCGTCCATATCTCGAGACCTGCCTTGTGGTGGCGCTCGGTCTGCGATCACACAGTGGCGACACGCGGGTCCGACATGTACTAAATGGACCGCGGCCGATTTAAGCTACCACCTAGCAAGTGTGGTGTCTGGCGGTGACACCACACCGCTCTATCCTAAAGTTAATTTATCGATACTGAAGACAATTTTACCATCTCTATATCGTGTTTTACATAAGTTGATATTTCCCGTTTAAGGTCCAAAGTTTCGAAGTTGCCACGACAAGTGTCTACAAGCAGCCAGCAGAGGTCTCTGCTCTCCACGGCGAAAGAAAATTTATCTCCCACACAAAATTCTGAAATTTATGTGCAGTGTGTCTGAGGATGTCGAAAACCTGTTGTTGGCTTTAACAAGGCTGAGAGTTATGGTAATTTTCTTTAGAACGAATAAAATTTTCACATCCGGAAACAGCTACAGACTTCTCACGTCATATCTCGTAAACGTTTGCACGTACCGAAGCACTTTTTTAGTTGATTAGAAAACTAACTGACTCGTCAAAAGGTCTTTCCAAAGTTACGTATTAGACTGAATTTCATATGTTTGAGCTTCGGTAGAGGGCGTTTTCTTTTTGTTAATTTGTTGGCATACAATACGTAACAAATATGAACTTTAGTCTCATCCCCTACAAAAATCAGGTAAAAGACTGAATAACCAATGCTGTACAGGTCTCCATAGTGTCTTTCCTAAGCTTTTCCGTCTGTTTCGAAGGAAATCGTAAGATAGGGCGCTAAACTAAATGTTGATGAATGTTATGCTGCAACGCTCACTGAAACTTTTCAGGAGCAACGTAGCGTTAAGTGACAACACGGTGAGATCCTACGATGCCAGTATAGTTCCCATGGGTGAATTGGCGGAGGAAAGCAGTCCAGCCTACTAACACTCAAATGCTAACTTGTTTAAAGGGGCTACAGTTACTCTCCGCGACCGGCAAGCGCCTACTAGTCAGACTTCCCTGCAAACAGATGTGTAGGATGAGTAGTTGACTCACAGTCCCCCCTTTCACTTGCGAACCACGTCGTTAATGATCGGTCACCAGTCTTCCTGAGGTTTACATACATTTTTGTACAGTGAACCAAGCGAATAATAGACAGTTATGAAACCAGTTCACTAAAAATGATCACAAAACTCAATAATAGGGTTTAAATGTTATGTCTGGTTCCTTCTGAACTAGAAGTATTATAGGCAACACTAAAACTGACTGGCTGTTGAATGACAGTATTAACGTAAGGTCTCTGTTTCCACATGATCAGTGAACAATTGGTGCTTCACACATTACAGTACGCGATACATTTTGGATTGTAAGAATGTCCGTTAACTCTGATCGTCATTCAAACCAGACGTGATGTTCACCTTAGCGTTATACGAAGCAGTAAAAGTTGCGAACATCGAGAAAATATATGAAGAAGAACCTAAGACAGTCAGTAACCTCCTAAAATTTGGAAGTCAGTACTAAAAAAATACTATGTGATTGTATCATATGTATTATGTTCTCAAAGGAACGCATCGATAACTCATCCTGCAAGTTGCACAACGCTGTCGCTTGCCAGACTCGTTCTAAAAACAAACTCTAGGCTGTAGCTAACCCATTTTCCGGGAATATCCATTCTTACAAGAGTGCTAGTCTATGATATAGCAGAGAGGATCTGCAAAATTTGGAAATTATGGGTGGGTACAATGACAGAAACTGTAAGAAAATTGTCTGCCAAAGACGATGGTCTGAAGTCGAATGCTGGTCCTGAACATAATCTTTCATCTGCCAGGGGTATTTACAATAGTGGATAACTGCTGCAGGCTAAATGATTAACTGTTTAACCGGTTACTGCCTAAATTTCGCACAGTGGCGCTTTCTTCACCCTTCTTCCCCTCGCCTCCATATCAGGAGATGTGATAATATCGAACACGTATTGCAATTACTAAATAAATAATTACGAATTTAAAGGACGTGAGTTAAATATTTCTGTATATTCAACCACATGCGGGTTAAAAATGGTGTTTTTTGCCCTAGGGCAAGTGATGGGTGTGTCTTTAGCACCTCCATATCAACGAATCTCCAAATGTTAAAATTAGTGATGTCAGGAACAAGTGTGATTACACTTCATACTTTGCCTGTTTTCTGAAAAAATCTTTTTACGAAATTTACTTGTAGTTGCATTATTACTTTTTAAATTAAATTCTGAATACATTTCATTTCCAAATATATAAGGCCTGTAGTAAGTTTTAGTTGGTTTCTTCCTAAAGAAAACCAATTTTGTGATCATATGGAGACCTATTAGATATGCATTAACTGACCAACTTACGTTATCAATTACGGTGAAAAAATGGTAAGGTGACGATTTGATGAGGAATCTAGCGCAGTGGAGTATTTCTTTTAGCCCTCATATAGGCAGATGCACACAGAACGGAAAGATACAGCAAAGGTTCTATTACAGGACACTACCTTGGAAGGGTGACTATATCCTGCGTTCAGAAATAGTGCTAGCCATATATTTTTATTGCCCCAATTCCGAGTTGGAAAATGAAATATTGTTGCTTGGGCTGTGAAAGATAGCCTCTACTACAAGTGGACTCTGGAGAAGCTAGTTAAAGGTAGCAGTTCACAGTGTAGATAGCTTTACACGTTCACCAGAGGCCTCTCCCGACCCACCAGTCTGGAGAGAACGAAGACGACGGTCGAGGAAGGGAGTAGCCGTTTCTCGTTGCCCATCTCCACTGTTGCCATCTAATGGCTCCATGTTCAGGTCGGGTGAGATCTGAACAAATCTGGAGCCTGTCGCGCTGTCAACAAGTGACAAACTGCTTTTGCGTTCGCGTGTCTTACACATCATGCTTTACGTATTAGTTGACAGCCAACTGACTAGGACAAACGACATTGAACTCTGTGTGCGAGTGGGCTAACTCCGGCAAAATTCTAAGATTTCATCTTTCTTCCTGACGAAACTTCGTCCAAAACCATGTGACAGTAACTCAGCGAGGGAGTATGCTAACTAAAACGTAAGAACTCTCTCATTTAGATTTGCAGTGGCATGAAACTCCTGTCAACGACCTTTGTGCCAGTAACTGACAACTCACAACCTATTGTGATGGCTGTGCACCATACTTAAAAGGCAAAATGAGAAGTTTTAATTATATTTAGGAGACATTTCGTTAGTCATGTCAAATAAATGAGTGTATTCAAGGCGTTTCAAAAAGATATTCCACATTTCAAAAGACTGTCTCTTCTACATAATGAAGATAGAAACTTATGGTCGATTTTAATTTCCGCATTGTAACGTCCCTTCCGTTATATTCTGGTTACTTGCCGACTTTCTTGTTCTAAACCTCGATATGGTTCGAATCAGGAAATTGTTTTAATTATCTTTCACGAGATTTCCGATTAATAATCACCATCCATTTTTTCACTATTATATACCACTGCTGTTGTTGATTAGCAATACAACTAAATGGTTCAAATGGCTCTGAGCACTATGGGACTCAACTGCTGAGGTCATTAGTCCCCTAGAACTTAGAACTAGTTAAACCTAACTAACCTAAGGACATCACAAACATTCATGCCCGAGGCAGGATTCGAACCTGCGACCGCAGCGGTCTTGCGGTTCCAGACTGCAGCGCCTTTAACCGCACGGCCACTTCGGCCGGCAATACAACTAAACCCTAAACCACTCCGCGGGAGCACCTTTCTTAGTATCGACCGAGGAATCTCCTCAAAGTCAAATTTTCGCGACCGGCCCGTACATACTCTACGACCGCTCATCAACGATTCTGCCAACCGAATGCTTCTAACCGCGGCGCTAAAAACTGGGCAAAACACAGCCATTGTTGTGGCCAGGGACGCAGCTCTAATAATTATTCTGACAACTCGCCGATGCTACTGCTTGCTGTGCTCGTATCGATATTCTGACGAGCTTTGAAAACAGTAATATTACAGCATCGAAACTAAAAGTTTACCTTGGTGCTGTTTCTAAATTTCTGTTTCATATGGTTGCCAGTAAGGGCTCCTCGCTAGCTTACTCGTTTTCACTCTTCAGCGGAGTGTGGGGCGATATGAAACTTCCTGTCATATTAAAACTGTGTGCCGGGCTGATAATCGAAATCGGGACGTTTGCCTATAATGGGCAAGTGCTCTAACGACTTTTTTCCCATTTTGATCGTTATTGTTCTGGGAATTTAATCTAGCGGACGTTGCATTACATCCCTTCAAGTTAACCGTTGAATACTTCACTCAGTTTTTATTTATTTATTTACTTTTTTTTATTACAGAGGATAGACAGCCCTCTGATCGAAGACGCTGAGCTACCGTGCCGGCAACCGACTGAGACACCAAGAACGACTTAAGACCCGTCCTCACAGCATTACTTCGCCAGTACATCATTTCCTATCTTCCAAACTTCACAGAAGTTCTTCTCCGGAACTTGCAAGACTAGCACTGCTGAAAGAAAGGATAGTATGGAGACAGGGCTTAGCCACCGTCTGTGGAATGTTTCCAGAATGAAATTTTCACTCTGCAACGAAGTGTGCGATGATAATAAACTTCCTTACAGGTTAAAACCTTGTGCCGGACCGAGACTCGACTTCGGGATCTTTGTCATTCGCGGGCAAGTGCTCTACCGCATATCAGCGCACGCTCCGCTGCAGAGTAAAAATTTCGTTCTGGAAACATCCCCCACGCTGTGGCTAAACCATGACTGCGCAATATCCTTTCTTCCAGGAGTACTAGTCTTGCAAGTTTGGCAGGAGACCTTCTGTGAAGTTTGGAATGTAGGAGATAATTTACGGCGGAAGTAAAGCCGTTAGGACGGGTCCTGAGTCGTGCTTGGGTAGCTCAGTCGGCAAAGCACTTGCCCGCGAAAGGTAAATGTCCCGAGTTCGAGTCATGGTCCAGTACACAGTTTCAATCTGCCAGGAGCTTTCAGCTTACTCGTTCATTGCTCAATGTGCGTGAAGTGGAGATGCCGACAACGCATCAACAAAAGACGTTTCATGATCTCCGCTTCAACAAGAGTAATCCGGTTACAAGTGTGAACCATGATTTTCGTCGAGAGTACGGCATTGCAAAGACGTATTAGCTGTAAGGAGCGTACGGAGCTCGCATTGCGCCGTTGGTCTGCAAGGTGGTCAAATCTCAGGGTTTGTGGTTACACCTACACATACATGTTGTGTATCTCACCCTATTCAGTTTGTTTACGTACACCTGCCTGTTGTACGTAAACAAGCAAAACAGGATGAGATACACAGTGAACTCAAAATAGTTAGATTTGTATTAGTGTTATGTCTATGTTGGTTGGTTGGTTGGTTGTTTTGGGGAAGGAGACCAGACAGCGGGGTCATCAGTCTCATCGGATTAGGGAAGGACGGGAAAGGAAGTCGGCCGTGCCCTTTGAAAGGAACCATCCCGGCATTTGCCTGGAGCGATTTAGGGAAATCACGGAAAACCTAAATCAGGATGGCTGGACGCGGGATTGAACCGTCGTCCTCCCGAATGCGAGTCCAGTGTCTAACCACTGCGCCACCTCGCTCGGTGTTATGTCTATATTAGTGACAGAAGACTGATAGTGCATCACAACAACAAGGGCAAATAAAATCAAAAGTGGAAAGAAAAACACAAAAACATGCTTATGTTTCGTAAATAGAGCGATAGTGCGACCTCCATGTGACCAGATGAGAGGAAACTCCAATGCTAACTAAAAAGGTGAAGAACTATACGCTGATAATGCCTTAAAGTGAAAAACGGCGAAACTCTTCTGGGAGAATAAAATATAGTACAGCAAGAAAAGACGTTTTTTATTTACAAAACAAATATTTTTGCGCTTTCTGCAGAGGGTAGCCACGCAAGCAAACTCGTAACTCTAGGCATGATCGCAAAAATGTAGGGTGAATTTGACTTTCGTCTGGATGTTTTTCGTGCGTCTGGTGAAGGGAACTTGCAAAATTTGTGAAACGTAAATAAAACACTGATACTAAAAGTAGTTGATTATATGCCTATCCATACGAAAGATATACCCTTGTAAAAGCGGATGATTGCTTTGAAACTAAAAACTTCTCTGTCCTATGCGTAAGTTAAAATTCACGCCAAGTCAGTGTCTTCATTCACTTATGAGATATAGTCTTCTGAAATGGAATCAGTCTTTTCTGAAGCACATCATATAACAGCAATTTCTACAACATTCGTCCCTTCTTTGTAACATTTCTTTTTCGCCAGATATAAGTACTAGGAGATGCGACTGTCGTTTCGGTCTTTCTGCCTATGCGTAACGGCAGTAAGCTGCGGACGGTGTCTATAAGCCAAAAAGGTACTCCTGCATCACTTTCAGCTTTTCAGCATCACCGAATCAGCTTTGTAAGTGCCCAAGGCTAGCCATAGATCAAGTAAATGGACGAGTACCGCGAACAGTATTCTCTGTACCTGCCCCAACTAACCAATGTCGGATAAAATTACTATTGAAAGATAGAAAAATAAAGAAGAAATAAAAAGAGCATCCTCATGATCATCAAGCTTGTTTTATAAAAATAAGATGGTATCATTCTTCAGAAAGAAATAGTTCCCCACTTATGATTTCCAGTATCTCATAATTTGTGGGAACCCTGGTACGTTCTTTGTAGAATAAAATTTCCCAGTGGCTGCAGCAAAGAGATGATTTAGAAACTGATTGATAAGAGACCCTACTTAACGCGGCCTGTCATTTTTGTTGACTCAAATGTACATATAATTTACTTTTAAATTTGGAAGTACGTCACGTTGGCCAAGTTGGTCCCTTGATAGTACAGTCATTCATAACAGTTCTTACTCTGTTTTGTGACATTGGAACTTAATACCAAAAATTCGTCTTTTCCTGTGGCTTCTTTAGTTTTGTTTGGCAGACATACAGTGTGTAAACTTTTAGATGGCAGACCTCTCCCTAGTCCTGAATCGGCAGAAGTCGGTAACGTCGGGAGGCTTCGCTAGGCACGCAGTTTCGACTGCTGCCAACATTACGTAGCTGACCGTGTTGTACAAGGTAGCCATTGTCGTCTGCTTCGCTATTGTTTTGCGCTGTACTGTTCTGCGTGTTTTTATTGTGCAGTTGTGCTAAACATTATCAAAATGAGTGAAGAGGCAGTTGCTGGCCCATCTCGCGAGTCGCCAACAACCCCTACCGGTAGGCCCACGGTTAGAAGGACAGTATTATGTAGCGATGCTCGCAAAATTATATTGCGTGTGATTGAATGCTGCGAAAGGGAAAGAGAGCAGAAAAAATTGCTTCACCCCATTTACAAATCTTCAGTGAGAGCTGCTACATACACAGGACAAAGCATGCGTAGCATTGGAAGATTCAAACAGTTTTCCAAGAATCATCCTGGCGTCTCACCACAAACGCCTGGCAAGAAAAGGTGAGTTTCCATTTCAGATATTTTGTTCGCGATCACTTTGAAGGAATCACCAAAATTTCATCGCAAGCGGATGAATGGTTTGGGAACGAACAGAGGGCAGACATACATACATTCATTTTCATATATAGAGATTGACAATTACGTTATACTATATGACCTGTTTAAGGATATTTAAATTTTATAATTAATAGTTTAACATTGCAAGGAATGAAATAAAATGAAAAAAAAAAATTGCGAGTAGTGGGAATCGAACGCGTGACAAGCCTTTATCTAATCAATTGCGCTACGTGTAAAACGGTGACCTAACTGTAGAAACAGTGCCCATTACTGTTTTCGGGCGTTCGGAGAACAACTCACTAAAGTTTCATTGCAATCGGATGAATGGTTTGTGAGCGCATAGTCCGCAGCTCGTGGTCGTGCGGTAGCGTTCTCGCTTCCCGCGCCCGGGTTCCCGGTTTCAATTCCCGGCGGCGTCAGGGATTTTCTCTGCCTCGTGATGACTGGGTGTTGTGTGATGTTCTTAGGTTAGTTAGGTTTAAGTAGTTCTAAGTTCTAGGGGACTAATGACCACAGCTGTTAAATCCCATAGTGCTCAGAGCCATTTGTAAGCGCATAGTAGACAAACATACATACATTCATTTTTATGTATATAGATTTTAATGTACATGACGATTTCAGTTTCGTTTACGAACAACATTTAAAGCGAGTGTTACTTCCAAGCCTTTCGTCTGCTTTCGTGTAAGCATGACGCGCAATTTGTAGTGCCAGCACTGCAACTGGTAGGCGTGCCTTGACCCCCCCAACGCTCCTCTCCTCTCCCCTCCCCTCGCCAGCCAATGCTTGCTTCCTCCTCTTCCCGCACCCCCCTCACAACTCTGCCGTCATGCAGTTAACACACTGCACTAAACATGTGTTGCTGCGCTGCTGGACCAAGTAAAACTGAAGTGAATTATTAACTGGAGTGAACTGTCAACATATTGCCATGGAATAATGGAGTCAAGGATTTATTTATCTCATTGTTTTATTTGCTTCTTCGTAATTACCCATAAATGTTAGCCCGACTCCCAACTAGGGCGACAGACTACTTTCGAGTCTGATTTCTAACATCACATTCACAGGTCTACTTCTTCCTCTCTTGATGACGAATAAAACTGGGGCAGCAGCAGAGATAAGAATAGACAAGTGTGAGCTTTTAATTCGCACCGAAATACGTTAACACAAAAAAAGTCCTTACTGAAAGTCACTAAGCGAATCGGATCTAGGCGCAACACGGCAAACTGAAAGCTTCGTCCTTACCTAGTTTTATGTTCACACAGTGCTGCAAATTCGTCGATTTTCGGACCTCCTGGAGGTAAAGCTGCAATATTTCTAGAGGATACTGAAGGTTTTTTTCCGTACCACTTACGACGTCGTCTTGTCGGCTGCGATCCGTGCACCTGTAACGCGATAACGGAAACTATAGGGCTCATTTCTGCGTGAGCTAGTTATTTCTTGTGTGGTTGAACGCTGACGAGTGACAGCGTGGGAAGGTAGGGATAGAGGAAGGTGCCGCCACGCTCGGCTGAGCCATGCGCTGCCTAATAACACCGGCCACCTGCCGCAGGCACTCAGGAAATCTGCGCACCCTACTTACAGCCCAGGGCTTAGCACCTGCCGGAAGGAGCCAAACCCTGACCATCTGTTGTTTACTGTCTAACAAGCGAGGCATGCTCCCCCGTTGTGGTGCATACGTGGACATAGTCACTGAGGTGGTGAAGGTCATGGGATAGCGATAGACGCATATAGCGGTAGTATCGCGTAAACAATGTATAAAAGGCCAGTGCATTGGCGGAACTGTAATATGTATTCAGCTGATTCATGTGCATATGTTTCCAACGTCATTATGTCCGCACTAAGGGAATTAACAGACTTCGAACATGGCATAGCACTTGGAACTATATGCATGGGACATTTCATTTCGTAAATAGCAAGCGAATTCAGAATTTCGAGATCCCCAGTGTCAAGAGTTTGCCTTTCACCACGGACAATGCAGTGGACGACGGCCTTCACATAACGACCGAGAGCAGTGGCGTTTGAGCGGTCGGCGCTAGCAGACAAGCAACACTCCGTGAAATAATCGAAATCAATATGGGACGTATGACTAACGTATCTGGACGCCGGCCGGTGTGGCCCAGCGGTTCTAGGCGCTTAGGTCTGGAACCGCGCGACCACTACGGTTGCAGGTTCGAATCCTGACTCAGGCATGGGTGTGTGTGATGTCCTTAGGTTAGCTAGGTTTAAGTAGTTGTAAGTTCTAGGGGCCTGATGACCTCAGATGTTAACTCGCATAGCGCTCAGAGCCAGTTTTTAAAGTATCCGTTAGGACCGCGGGACGAAATTTGGCGTTAATCGGCAATGGCAGCAGACGACTGACGGTAATGCCTATGCCAACACCGCATTGCTTGAAGCGCCCCTTTTTGGCACGTCACCATATATTTTGGGCCTAAACGACTGAAAAACCGTGACCTGGTCAGATGACTCCCGATTTCAGCTGATATGAGCTGATGGTAGGGTTTGGGAGTGATGCAGGTCTCACGAAGCCATGGACTCAAGTTGTTAACAAGGCACAGGGCATGCTGGTGGTGGCTATGTAATGTTGTGAGCTGTATTTAGGTGGAATGGACTGGGTCCTCTGGTCCCATTGAACCAATCACTGACTGAAAATTTATTTGTTCCGCTACTTGGAGAACATTTGCAGCCGCTCATGACCTTCATGTTCCGAAAGAACGATGGAATTTTCATGGATGACAATGCGCCATGCCACCCAACCACAATTGTTCGCGATTGATTTGAAGGGCATTCAGCATAACTGGAGCGAATGATTTAGTCTCCCAGATCGCTAGATATGAATCCCATCGAACATTTGTG
This sequence comes from Schistocerca serialis cubense, assembly GCF_023864345.2. NCBI lineage: Eukaryota > Metazoa > Arthropoda > Insecta > Orthoptera > Acrididae > Schistocerca > Schistocerca serialis. Next base: position 440,591,788 of record NC_064643.1, read on the forward strand.
GCATATAATTGAGAGGACAGTTCGTCCACAAACTCCTGCGCCGGCAACGCTTTCACAATTATGGATGGCTATAGACGCTGCATGGCTCAATACTTCTGCAGAGGACTTCCAACGACTTGTTCAGACCATGCCACGTCGAGTTGATGCACTACTCTGGGAAAAAGGAGATCTGAAACGATATTGGAGGTATCCGATGACCTTTCTCACCTCAGAGTAAATTGGATGGCGTGTGACATCTAATATTCAATGTTGCGACGTTGTTGCGACATGTACGATACATGGCGTGCGTCAGGTACTGCTATCATTTCAAAAGCTCCCAACTTGGAAACTATTATCGATAGATAATCGTGTTTTGTTCTAAAACGTCTAGCAGTTCTCAAAGTTTCATTTCCATTGTTCTTTACAGCTGATTTGATATGGACGACAGACGAGGAAAAGGCGCAGTGTGTCCTCTGGTATGCAGAACCCAAATCTATGACGAAAGTACTGCGGAATTATCGAAGGCAGTGCGGGAGGACACCACCGGCAATAACAACAAGCATAAAAACTTTAAAGAAACAGGCAGTGTCACAGATCTTCCTCGAAGTGGACGGTCTCCTGTATGTCACGCACGTGTTGACAGAGTGCATGCTGAATTTCAGCACATCTCCCAGAAGTCAATTCACCATGTATCTCGCGAACTGCAGGAAGCAAGACCAACTGTCCACTATTTGCTACACAACGGGTCACGCCTACAAAGTACAAAAGATCCAAACATTGCACCCAAACTTCCGTCTTCTGCGGTACGCATTCGCATGTCCCGTGCTGGCCTCCTTAGATGCTGACAATAACTACGCGAAAAAGCATTTGTTTCCGAATAAAGCAACCTTCTTCATTTCTGGACACACACTATGTGATGAAAAGTATCCGGACACCTGGCTTAAAATGACTTAAAAGCTCGTATCGCCTTCCATCAGTAATGCTGTAATTCAATATGGTGTTGGCCCACAACCTTGATGACAACTTCCACTCTCTCAGGTATACGTTCAATCAGGTGCTGGAAGGTTTCTCGGGGAATGACAGCCCATTCTTCACGAAGTGCTGCACTGAGGAGAGGTATCAATACCGGCCGGTGAGGCCTGGCACGAAGTCGGCGTTCCAAAATATGCCAAAGGTGTGCTATAGTATTCAAGTCAGGACTCTGTGCAGGCCAGTCCATTACAGAGACGTTATTGTCGTGTAACCACTACGCCACATGCCGTGCATTATGAACAGGTGCTCGATCGTGTTGAAATATGCAATCGCCATCCCCGAATTGCTCTTCAACAGTAGGAAGCAAGAAGGTGCTTAAAACGTAACTGTAGGCCTGTGCTGTGATAGTTCCACGCAAAACAACAAGGGATGCAAGCCCCCTCCATGAAAAACACGACCACACCATAACATCACCGCCTCCGTACTTCACTGTTGGCACTGCATACGATGGCTGATGACGTTCACCGGGCATTCGCCATACCCACACACTGCCATCGGATCGTCACATTGTGTACCGTGATTCGTCACTCCAAACAACGTTTTTCCACTATTCAATCGTCCAATGTTTACGCTCCTTACACCGAGCGAGGCGTCGTTTGATATTTACCGGCATGATGTGTAGCTTATGAGCAGCCGTTCGACCATGAAATCCAAGTTTTTTCACCTCCCGCCTAACTGTCACAGTAATTGCAGTGGATCGTAATGCAATATGGAATTCCTGTGTGATGGTCTAGATAGATGTCTGCCTATTACACATTACGACCCTCTTCAACCGTCGGCGGTCTCTGTCAGTCAACAGACGAGGTCGGCCTGTACGCTTTTGTGCTGTACGTGTCCCTTCACGTTTCCACTTCACTATCACAACAAAAACAGTGGATTTAGGGATGTTTAGGAGTGTGGAAATCTCTCTTACAGATTTATGACACAAATGACACTCATCACCTAATCACGGTCGAAGTCCGCGAGTTCTGCTGAGCGCCCCATTCTGCTCTCTCACGATGTCTCATGACAACTGAGGTCGCTGATGTGGAGAACCTGACAGTATGCTGCAGCACGATGCACCTAATATGAAAAACGTATGTTTTGGGGGTGTCCGGATACTTTTAATAACGTAGTGTGTGAATCGCCACAGCATTAGGATTTGTGGCTTCGAAAACCCACACAATACACTTGAACAAAACACTGATAGCCTGAAGCTTAATATTTGGTGTGACTTACTGTGCGGCAGGGTGATAAGGCCGCATTGCTTCGCAAAGAAAATCAGAACAGGAAACGTTTACCTGGACACGTTCTAGCAGTTCCTGGTGCCATAGCCGAATATTACAGACACGGTGTACTTGATCGTTGCCATGGTAGGTAAGTGTTGATATCGTGAGTGTTATGAATAAATTATTTGTTTTGTTTTTCTGTCAATCACTGTCAAAAACATTCAGCAAGACATAACAACAACAAAGAAATAAAAATAAGAGACAATACATCATTTTCACATTGCCCCCCCCCCCCACCCCTGGCCCACACCCTTCGAACCCCATTACTACCAAAAAGAAAAAAAAGAGTGTATCAAGCTGATATCAAACGTAGTTTGTAAATTATCAGGCAGTTAATTTGGGATTATTTGAGTAAACTTTGCTTTTTATACGTCCAATTAACTCGCCTTAAGATGAGCAAAATGTGCCTGAAACGCGTATAGCAATGTATGAAATTAAGAAATAAATAAATAATGTAGTTTGTAGCAGCACAAAACGAGTAATTTAAATAATGTGCTGCAGGCAGTCGTCATCTGGCTCCCCTGAAAGAGGCGATCGAAGATAGCGTTCAAGTCTGCTCGTCGTCTTCAGGAACTACAAGAAAACCTGAAATGTAGACACGGTAAATTTCTCTGTTGTGTCTTTCAGCATGTCAAAAACTTGCTCTTAAATTGATTGAAGGTTAGAGTTACCTTGACTTTTCGAGGCTGTTGAAATTTTCCCTTCTGGCAAAGAGCTTCTACCAAAGTAATACATCATATCTGAAACTTATTGAACTCACGGAAATAGTTTTTTTTGTTAATTAGCTACCAAAGTACCTCGTTCGACGAGGTGTTTTTCCAAAGTAACGCATCGCAGAGTTTAAGGTCCGTGTGTTATAATATACCTCAATTTTTCATAGAATAAAAATGTTTTGCGATGTAATAAAAAGGGAATGTAGGGAGGTGATCGTAAGGAACAGGAATTCGCAGCTACTGAAATTTATCGAGAGATTCTGCTCCTTCTCTACACTGAACTTGGTCACACTCCTGGTAATGATTTGACAAATTATTTGTTCTAACATTTTGATCGAATGCTCTTCCTGCCACCCATGTCGTCACTAAACGTAAGAGAGGAAGAGCGCCTTCCGACTGTGAATCGTGTAAACATTGTTCGGCGTTATTGCAGTTTAGCTTTGTGCGTTTCGCGTTTCATGAATCAGAGATTGTGGCTCACCACAGTATTTGTCTAAACGAGCATGGAAAACCTATTTCAAAACCACATTCCATTGTCCGGTGTACCAGGGGAAAGGTTGATACACCGGGGCTTGAATTCTGTCCGTGTCTTAAGGCTCTTTTACACAGAAACGAATTCTCTCTGTTGTAAATGATGGGTGCGCGCGAGAAAATGGCATTCGGTCGTGATCGGTTCTAATTCGCTACTGTTCGCTTGTGTTGTGTTTCGTCTGAAATCTTATCTGCTTTTGTTGACATGATTTGCGTGAGCCATAGAGTGGTCCCCCAAGGATGCAATATTGCTGCTAGAAGAATGCAGATATGCGTGCTTCGAGGAACCAGTACAAAATATGGATTAAGAGTGAACTGTAAAAATACAAAGGCAGTGAGATGTAGTAGGTATGAGAACAGCGAGAAATTTAATATCAAAATGGGGCTCACGAAGCAGACGAAGTCAAGGAATTCACCAACTTTGTACACAAAATAAGCCATCACGGACGAAACAAGGAGGACATTAAAAGCGGAGTAGCACAATCAAAGTGGGCATCGCTGGTCGAGAGAAGTCTAGCAGTGGCAAATATTGGCTTTAATTTGAAGAAGAAATTCCTGAGAACAATTTGGGCTCAGCATTGCGTCGTAGTGAAAGGAATGAACATATGGAAAACACTGACAAGAAGAAAGGACAGGATGACAGGAGTCGAGGAATAGCCTCCATCTTACTTGAGGACAAAAACTGCCGGAGAAGACGGAAATTTGAATGCATCCAACAAACAATTGAAGACGTAGTGTGAAGTGCTACTCTGAGATAAAGAGTTTAGCGCGGGGGGGGGATTCGTGACAGGGCGCATCAAACCAAGCAACCAGTCAGAAGACTGAGGACTGAAAAAAAGTAGCAAGCTCCAATGTTACGATAGACACCATTTGGCACAATACTGTACATTAAGTTCTTTTCTCTCACATTATGGTGAAAGGCCATGCCAAGTTTTATCAAGTGGGCTATTGTTATTAGCAGCCAACAAGAGGTGTTAAGGACATGCTCAGTATTCATAAAATGGCCGCAGACTTCCCGTGCAATTATATATCGCAAGTTAAACACATAAACATGATTCGCACAAAAAATATTGTTGTTATGTTTCTAAGGAATAAAAAATCGGAAAGAAAATTTTGGAAGAAAGTACACCGAAGACAACGTCATGCATTTAAACTACCTCACATTTTCCTTTGTTAAAAGTCGGTTTAACTAAACCGAAAAACAATCTTGCTCTTGTCGCAGTTATTTTTGGTATAATCACATGTGGTTGGGCGCAGAAAGCAGTCTCGCACGGACGCGCGGTTTAAACAGCGACAGGTGCTTCGTGTTTCCTGTAAGGTAGCTTTAAAAGCATCCGTCTGCAGCCCGGACACTTAAACCGCCGTGTGCAGGGGGAAGTGACAGGTGCTTCAGGAAGGAAGGGCCTTTAAATGCAAGGTCACCTCTACAACGGACAACTCTGCAGTTCAGAGTCACAATCACCTTAGCCGTGCAATGGGTGGGAAATCTCGTTACATGTACGTTAATACGAAACACATCAGCAGAAAAACTCTATTTTTCATTATTTAAGGCTTTCTGTACTACTCTGTTTACAAGCACATGTCCATAGACAGTTGCGTGAATCATCTGAGAACGAATAATTCATTTCTCAGCGTAGTGTACGCCGTTATGAAACTCACTGAGCGGTTTAAATTTCATACCAGACGGGGATTTAAACTTAGCCCCTTGCTTTACACGGGCAATACTCCTTACGACTGGTCTTCGAGGCTTGGTTCACAAGCTGGCCCAAAGCTCGTTTGTCACAACCTCTCGCCTAGTTCCACAACTTAACACAGAGTGGATACGTGATTCTATTCCGTTACTAGATATCTTGCTACCTGAATCTCATAATAGAGAGTGTCAGTTGCAACACTGTCATCGAAAGATTTTTGACGTTTTTTTTTTTTTTTTTAATATGATACACAAGTACATTTGGATCTATTTGCTACCTGTGGATAAATTTTATCTTATTTACACACTGTTTCTATTAAAAAAAAAAAACTAACTTTAGTTCCGAATTCCGAACATGTGTAATCTGTCGGATTAAAAGCTGTGACAAAAATTTTCTCTAATTTTAAGAAGTATTCGGTAAGGGTTCAGCAGAAACAAAATTTTATTTGGACCACCACCACTATTTTGTACAGTTCGTGGTTTTTGGGTCGTAAAAATCTTTCTCAATAGCACCGTGGTAAAAGTATGTTTCTCCCCGTAATTGTGCTTTACCAGATACGACAATGAAGTCAATAAAATTTACCTTACTCATTGTTTCTTGAACACAGGGAAGCACTACGTACAGCCGCACAGGTAATGGAGATAAGAGTAAACCAGCATTACCACAGCAGTTTAGCAGAGCGCGCGTTGTCTACAAGTGTGATAGGGAGAATGAGGTTTGTCCTAATTTTTCATCTGTCAACATCCCTCGGAGGGCCACTTTTAATTTACACCGTGCTAGAACTATCACTTTACGCCAAGAAGGTTTGTCAACAGGAGAAATTGACCGTCGAAGTGGCGCACACCAGAGAAATGACATTTGAATATTCGACGGCCGCCACGAAACACAAAACATTGAAAAGCTCTCTCATGGCGCTTTCTGTGATCAATAGCACCAATTGTAAACTACTGTCTACAAATTACGGCCCTCAGTTCGCCGAGGAGAGTGCGACAGAACTGCGTTCGAGGTGCCTGGTACGATCGATTTAAAGAGGGACAGGCACTTCATGTGGCTTTAAACCCATCCCTCAGCAACTTACCTCGAAGGCAACTCTGAGTGCTATACGCATAGGCATTTGTACGAATTTCCAGAACTTAGTGCAAGAAGAACGTTGGTAAGGGAATACCTGCATGGAAACTTGGCGTCAGGTTCTCTTCACTAACGACTGCTGAATGAGGTGGAGAGAGTGGATAGGAGGGTGTTGTACAGTGAAAGCTTTTAAAAACGTCGAGGACTTGTCTGTTGACATGTCTGATGTTGAAAAGGGGGGTCGACATGACAGACATACTGGATCCAGTGATAGACTCAGAGATTCGCAGAGCTTTAAAAGACATGCGATCAATTAAGACAGAAGGGATAGAATTTGGAATTTCTAAAATCATTGTGGGGAGTGGCAATCAAGTGACTATTCAAGTCGGTGTGTAGAATCTATGAGACTGAAGGCATACCAATGGACTTTCGGGAAAATATTATCCACATAATCTCGAAGACAGCAAGGGCACATAAATGTGAGAATTACAGCCCAATGCGCATAACAGGTTAATCATCCTAATTGCTGACAGGAATTATACACAGAAGAGCGGAAAAAAAATTTAGGTTCTGATAAACGACGATCAGTTCGGCTGTAGGAAGTTTAAAGGCACCAGAGAGGCAGTTCTGACGTTATACTTGATAATGGAAGCAAAAAAACAAGAAAAATCAAAACACATTCATAGGATTAACCGACTCAGGAAAGCATCCGACAATATTAAATGGTACAATGCGATCGGAGTTCGGAGAAAAATCGGAATAAGTTGTATGGAAAGACGGATAATCTACTATACGCACGAGAACCAAGATAGGAAACGAGAATAAAGGACCAAGAACGAAGTGCTCATATTAAAACCTATGTAAGATAGGGGTGCATTCTTTCGACCTTACTATTCAGTCTACACATCGAAGAAGCAATAACAGAAATAAAAGAAAGGATCAAGAGTGGAATTAAAATTCAGTATAAGATTGGTATATAAGAGTGGAATTCGTGATGGGAGCATCAAAACAATTACAAGGCGACCGACTTTAAAAAGTAAGCGTCAGCACCAAAAGGATATTTACTTCTATAATCGTTTAGACTGGAGCTATAGTGGCATCGTCAAATGTTAAACACACCTTGTTTGTTTGCAAGCTTGCTAGCAAATCGATGGCACGTGTTAGGGACTGCGATTTAGCGAGTTTACTCCATCACAGTATAACAATCAGAAATAATCCTTTTGAAACGGGACACTATATTGCCAGTTCGGAGATAACACAAAATAGTGGAAGCTACATTATACGGCAAAGAAATAACCAATTAACTACAAAGATAACCACAATCATAATTACTTCCACATGCTTCGATCATCAGGAACATGTTTACAGTTTGCGCCAACTATCAAGGTTAAAATTATGTGGAGGGTAGAGGGTAAATTGAAAATTTTGATGATAAAAAGCCATTGGTCTGAGTTGAGTATTTAAGGTGATACGAGGTCGCCTGCGATTTACACTTGCTAGGGACCAATGGTCGGAAATGAATGTTTTAGGGCGTAAAAGATCTTGGTTGAGTAATACACTTGTTTATAAACTGCTTAGATTTCATTACAAGCAAATGTTAACCGAATCGACATTGATACCGTTACCTGGTACAACATTAACTATCGTCCACGACGCGCCCCAGCTGAGTTCCACCAACGTTTGAAGTTCATGATTTGTTGTCACAAATGAAACATTATTCGATGCAGTAACTTACAGAGATGCATTTATTGTGTAGTACAGCAGGATGTAATGTACGGAAAGAGAAACGAATGCACAGAGAAAAGTTTCGCAACGAGCGCCTTCATAATTGAAATGGATTTATTGAAGTGGACAAAAGTTTACGATACACTGGGCTATTCAAGCAACAGAGAGCTGAACAAATTTCTCGACATAGATTTGTTCTCACGGTAGACCTCGAGGAGACAGGGTTCCATCTTGTTGGACAAAATGTTCAAATGTCTGTAAATTCGTAAGGAACCAAACTGCCGAGGGCATCGGCCCCTAGACTTACACACTACTTAAACTAACTTATACTAAGAACAACACACACACCCATGCCCGAGGGAGGACTCGAACCTCCGGAGGGAGGGACCGCCCAATCCGTGCATGGCTCCTCAAACCGCGCGGCCACTCCGCGCGGCATCTTGTTGGACAAGTTTCCTCAAAACAAACTTTCATCATCCTGTCCGTGAAAAGAGGTCTTCGAAGAATAAAGTGTGAACAGTGCGGGTGCTACAAGAAATACAGGCCTGTCATCATAATGAAAGTATTGTGGGCAAAATACAGGGTGATTCAAAAAGAATACCACAACTTTAAAAATGTGTATTTAATGAAAGAAACATAATATAACCTTCTGTTATACATCATTACAAAGAGTATTTAAAAAGGTTTTTTTCCACTCAAAAACAAGTTCAGAGATGTTCAATATGGCCCCCTCCAGACTGTCGAGCAATATCAACCCGATACTCCAACTCGTTCCACACTCTCTGTAGCATATCAGGCGTAACAGTTTGGATAGCTGCTGTTATTTCTCGTTTCAAATCATCAATGGTGGCTGGGAGAGGTGGCCGAAACACCATATCCTTAACATACCCCCATAAGAAAAAATCGCAGGGGGTAAGATCAGGGCTTCTTGGAGGCCAGTGATGAAGTGCTCTGTCACGGGCTGCCTGGCGGCCGATCCATCGCCTCGGGTAGTTGACGTTCAGGTAGTTATGGACAGATAAGTGCCAATGTGGTGGCGCTCCATCCTGCTGAAATATGAATTGTTGTGCTTCTTGTTCGAGCTGAGGGAACAGCCAATTCTCTAACATCTCCAAATACTGTAGTCCAGTTACAGTAGCACCTTCGAAGAAAAAGGGACCAAAAACTTTATTGGCTGAAATGGCACAGAAAACGTTCACCTTAGGCGAGTCACGTTCATACTGAGTTGTTTCCCGCGGATTCTCAGTGCCCCATATACAGACATTGTGACAGTTGACTTTCCCGTTAGTGTGGAAAGTTGTTTCATCACCAAACACAATCTTTGAAACGAAAGATTCATCTGTTTCCATTTGAGCAAGGATAAAATCACAGAAATCGATTCTTTTAATCTTATCAGCTGCAGACAGTGCTTGAACCAATTTCAGACGATAAGATTTCATGACTAATCTTTTTCGTAGGACTCTCCATACAGTTGATTGTGGAATTTGCAGCTCTCTGCTAGCTCTGCGAGTCGATTTTCCTGGGCTGCGAACAAATGCTTGCTGGATGCGTGCTACATTTTCATCACTCGTTCTCGGCCGTCCAGAACTTTTCCCTTTGCACAAACACCCATTCTCTGTAAACTGTTTATACCAACGTTTAATACACCACCTATCAGGAGGTTTAACACCATACTTCGTTCGAAATGCACGCTGAACAACTGTCGTCGATTCACTTCTGCCGTACTCAATAACACAAAAAGCTTTCTGTTGAGCGGTCGCCATCTTAGCATCAACTGACGCTGACGCCTAGTCAACAGCGCCTCAAGCGAACAAATGTACAACTAAATGAAACTTTATAGCTCCCTTAATTCGCCGACAGATAGTGCTTAGCTCTGCCTCTTGTCGTTGCAGAGTTTTAAATACCTAAAGTTGTGGTATTCTTTTTGAATCACTCTGTATATAGAACTTATAACATACATGTATAACGTATCATTTGCAGGCCGCCCATCTACTAGCCCTGTTCGCTTTAGTACTCCCATCTGCGGCAGGGGGAAGGGGCTTCTTGTTCGTCCTGAAGATGGTGGGCTGGTTTTCCTCTAATCATCCCATATAGGTGGCGGTAGGAGCATGAAAGCAGCGCCTTACCACCATGATCCACGTACTCCTTCCCGCGGAGTGCATTCTTCATTGGGCCAAACAGGTAGAAGTCAGGAGGTACGAGATCCGGGCAATAGGGTGGATGACGAAGAACAGTCCAGTGAAGTCTTGTGAGCCCCTCTCGGGTGCCCAGACTTGTGTGAGGCTTTGCGTTGTGCTGGAGAAGGAAAAGTTCGTTTGAACCAACTCGAATGAGAGTGTCCGCACGTTCGAAAATTGCAGAAGTCAGAGCTGTGTGCAACAGGCGCGCGGGAGATCGGACAGGTTTCCGCGACTTTGTTGCGATGTTGACAGACGCCTCGCCCAACGACTCAGCGTGATTTTGTTCACTGTCAGGTCCCCGCCGATATTCTGCAAGAGCCTATGAATATCTGCAATGTTCTGGGCTTTCGTCAAAAGAAGTTCAATGACAGCTCTCTGCTTGAAATTCACCTCCGTTTCAGACGCCATTTAGGAGGCTGCGTGTAGCACCACCACATGTCGGAACTTCATCAAACTATTGGAGCTTACTGGACGTCCCTCGTACAACACTCGTTAACAATCAGATAAGTTTAGAAGCTCAAAGATAATGGTGGGAAACAATAAAAAATAGAAACGGTATCGAAACAATAGGGAAAACTACACTGAAGCACCAAAGAAACTGGTATAGGCATGCGTATTCAAATACAGATATGTAAACATGCAGAATACGGCGCTGAGGTCGACAACGCCTACATAAGACAAATGTCTGGCGCCAGGGGCGAATCTAGAAATCTAAAAGTCGGTCAAGCGGGGGTGGGGGGTGGGGTCAATGGCGGGGATGGGGGTGGGAGGGAGGTTGGGGGAATGGAATATCGGTTAACAAAAGGAGAGTTGGGGTCCTCCACCGACAAATTGGTAAAATGTCGTGTGGCTGAAAGTAGTTTTTGGTAACTGTTTTGGAATTCAGGGTAAAAACGTGTCTACACAATATGTGTGCTCGGGAAAATAATACGACTTGACCCGGATTTCTGGCGATTTCGAAGTTTTTGTTTGGGGTCAACAATTTAACTGTTGGTAGGCATACCCAGAATATTTAGTTTTCTTGATTACTGTAAATGGTACTCGTACATTAATATACATCCAATGTATATTAATAAATAATAAGACGCCCATTTTAAGTTAAATGATATTTATTGGTTTAGATAGTAAGCTATATGCCTCTCTTATTCTTTTGTTGAAATGTGTTCGAAATACTTTGCAACCTATATTGCTACACAATTATAAAAAAATTATTGAATCTGTTAAAGTAATATATTCGCTGATTTCTGAAGTAATTTTATCCAGTGTAACACGATGCTATAGCCCCATAGCCCCAAACCCCCTTGCCACCGCCCCTGTCTGGAGCGGTTGTTAGATCGGTTACTGCTGCTACAATGGAAGGTTATCAAGATTTGAGTGAGTCTTAACGTGGTATTATAGTCCGCGCACGGGCGAAGGGACACAGCATCTCCGAGGTAGCAATGAAGTGGGGATTTTCTCGTATGGCCATTTCATGAGTGTACCGTGAGTACCAGGAATCCGGTAAAACCTCAAATCACCTACATCACTGCGGCCGGAAAAAGATCCTGCAAGATCGGGACCGACGACGACTGAAGAGAGTCGTTCAACGTGAGAGAAGTGCAACCCTTCCCCAAATTGCTGCAGATTTCAGTGCTGGATCATGAAGTCACAGCGTGCGAACCATTCAACGAAACATCATCGATATGGGCTTTCGGAGCCGAAGGCCCACTTGTATACCCTTGATGACTGCCCGACACAAAGCTTTACACATCACCTTGGCCCTTCAACACCGACACCCGACTATTGATAACTGGAAACATGATGCCTGGTCGGGCGACACTCGTTTCAAATTGCATCGAGCGCATGGACGTGTACGGGTATAGAGACAACCTCATGAATACTTGGTCCCTGCATGTCGGCACAGGACTGTTCAAGCTGGTAGACGCTCTGCAATGGTGTGGGCTTTTGCAGTGGCAAGGGACTCCTAATGTGTCTAGATACGTCTTTGACAGGTAACACGTACGTAAGCATTCTGTCTGATCACCTGCATCCATTCGTGTCGATTGTGTATTTCGACGGACTTGTTCAATTCCAGCAGGACAATGCGACACCTCACACGTCCAGAATTACTACAGAGTGGCCCTAGGAACTCTTCTGTGTTTAAACACTTCCGCTGGCCACCAAACTCTCCAAACATATACGTTATTGAGCATATCTGGTTTGCCTTGCAACGTGCCGTTCAGAAGAGATCTCCATCCCATTGTACTCTTACAGATTTGTGGACAGCCCTGCAGAATTCATGGTGTCAGGTCCCTCCAGGAATACTTCAGTCATTAGTCGAGTCCATGACATGTCATGTTGTGGCACTTCTGCGTGCTCGCGGGGGCCCTACACTATATTAGGCAGGTGTACCAGTTTCTTTGGCTCTTCAGTGTAGTACCTGAATAAGCAAAAATTTGTCACATACCTTAGTGCAAGGAAGAAATGATCTTCGACTCCAGGAAGCTATACTAACTTATGCTAAGATAGTGGCTACACCAATAATGAAGTTTCATGCAAAGAGTTAAAAGTAGAAACAAGAAAGTAAAATTAGGTTTGACACAAGTAGAACAGTGCGACTGAGAAATGTAGTTATTGAGATAACGAGTCCCAATTTCAGTGTACCCGAATGACAGTTAATGTGTTAGAGCGTTGGTAGAACTTAAGGGAAAGACGTCCACATCGACTCTTCCCCACCGTCCGGCAACTGCCCATTAGAGCCTCATCCGTTACCAGTGAGTGCGCGGCTTCCTGCCTCCCACCAGCTGTCACATCCGTTCAACCACGCGCAAGTGAAGCCAACACTGAGAATTATTATGCACTTGTCAACCGCCGTTCTGTTCGTCAACAACACACAGTTTTCAGCGACGCCTTTGAAAGTAACGACCTTCTCCTTTGCGCAACCGTTGCAAGAGATTTTCTGTTATTCTCACTCCTGTAGCGACGTCAGCCACCCTCAATCGAGGACCACGAGAAAGACAGTCCGTGTCAAGGGTGTAGGTCTGAGCTCGCTGGCTCACCTCAGATGACAAACTGCGTTTCTGCGTGTGTTAAATCTTAATTGGATGTTTACGAACAAACGAGAATTGTACGTCTGCTGGAATCCGCTATTATGAACTGTTATTGTTTACGAGTCCTACAACGATCGGAAGTACGTGGCTCACATAATTTGTTATGGCTATGCATCGTGCAATAAAATTAAAATCATGTCAAAACGATCATCAATTACATGTGGCACTTCGTCTTGTATGAAATGAGGACTAGTAAGCAGAAGATAGTAAATGCTATATACGAGCTGTTATACTGTTTATGTCAAGTATGTATCTTAAAACGCAGTGTACTGCACAATTGTGTATTTTGTTGTAGTTCTAGCAAGCAGTAATACTCCATAAAAGCAGATTCCAGTAGAATATGCAATTCTCATTAGTAAGTAAACACACAGTTACGAGTTAACAGGTTTAGAAACGCATTTTTTCTGCTGAGGTGTGCGAGAGAACGAGCTCAGGCCCACCCTCGTGACGTACACGTACCGGCCTGTCTTTCTCGTGGGCCTTGCCCCGAAGTCATCAGTGAATGTTGGGGAATTCGCAGGAACCCCTATCGACATCTTAGGTAACGTGCTATAGGAGGTTTTCTGCCGCTGTCTTCCTCGGTCCCGTTAAGAAGCCGGTGCCTATTCAGTGAGTCTGACGTGTAGTGTCGTATCTGTAAGGTTATACATAAGCAGAAAGAACGGTTGCTGAGCCGCGTTTAACATTTTCATCTGACAGTGTAACCGTCATTAATTGCATGAGGCGCTGCCGAGATGTTTCGAATGCATCGCTTTGGAAAGGGGAGGGGGTTATTGGTGGATACCGAAATCAATAATCTACGTCTACGTGATTACTCCGCTATTCACAATAAAGGGCCCGGCAGAGGGTTCAATGAACCAACTTCAAGCTCTCTCTCTCCACCGTTCCACTCTCGAAAGGCGTGCGGGAAAAACGAGCGCTTAAATTTTTCTGTGCGAGCCCTGATTTCTCATATTTTATCGTGATGATCATTTCTCCCTATGTAGGTGGGTGCCAACAGAATGTTTTCGCAATCGGAGGAGAAAACTGGTGATTGAAATTTCATGAGAAGATCCCGTCGCAACGAAAATCGCCTTTGTTTTAATTATTGTCACTCCAATTCACGTATCATATCTATGGCACTAGCTCCCCTATTTCGCGATAATACAAAACGAGCTGCCCTTCTTTGTACGTTTTCGATGTCATCTGTCAGTCCCACCACCTGATGCCGATCCCACACCGCACAGCAATACTCAAGATGAGGACGGACAAGCGTTGTGTAAGCAGTCTCTTTAATTGACCTGTTGCACCTTCTAAGTGTTTTGCCAATGAATCGCAGTCTTTGGTTTGCTCTAACCACAACATTATCTATGTGATTGTTACAGTTTAGGTTATTTGTAATTGTAATACCTAAGTATTTAGTTGAATTTACAGCCATCAGATTTGTGTGACTTATCGTGTAATCGATATTTAGCAGGTTTCTTTTGATACTCACATGAATAACTTCACACTTTTCTTTATTCAGGGTCAATTGCCACTTTTCGCGCCATACAGATATCCTATCTAAATCATTTTTCAATTCGTTTTGCTCATCTGACGACTTCACAATACGGTAAATGACAGTATCATCTGCAAACAATCTAATAGGGCTACTTAGATTGTCTCCTATGTTGTTAATATAGATCAGGAACAATAGGGGGCCTATAACACTTCCTTGGGGAACGCTGGATATTACTTCTGTTTTACTAGATGACTTTCCGTCTATTACTACGAACTGTGACCTTTCTGACAGGAAGTCACGAATTCAGTCGCATAACTGAGGCGATATTCCATAGGCACGCAGTTTGGTTAGAAGACGCTTGTGAGGAACGGTGTGTAAAGCCTTCTGGAAATCTAAAAATTTGGAATCAATTTGACATCCCCTGTCGATAGCACTCATTACTTCATGAGTATAAAGAGCTAGTTGTGTTTCGCAAGAATGATATTTTCTGAATCCGTGATGACTATGTGTCAATAAATCGTTTTTCTTCGAGTTACTTCATAATGTTCTAAAACTGTATATGTTCCAAAACCCTACTGCAAATCGACGTTAGTGATACGGGCCTGAAATTCAGCGGATTAGGCCTACCTCCTTTTTGGGGTATTGGTGTGAGTGAGCGGTTGTATATAATTGCTAAATATGGAGCTATTGTATCAGCACACTCTGATAGGAACCTGACTGGTATACAACCTGGACCGGCGGCCTTGCCTTTATTAAGTGATTTAAGCTGCTTTGTTACACCGAGAATACCTGCTTCTCATCTTCGCAATTGTTCTTGATTGGAATTCAGGAATATTTACTTTGTCTTCTTTGGTGAAAGAGTTTCGGAAAACCGTGTTTAATAACTCTGCTTTAGTGGCAGTGTCATCAGCGACTTCACCGTTGTTATCGCTCAGTGAGGGTATTGATTACATCTTGCCACTGGTGTGCTTTATATATGACCAGAATCTCTTTGGGTTTTCTGCCAGATTTCGAGACAGAATTTCGTTGTGGAAATTACTGAAAACATCTCGCACTGAAGGATATTTAGAACTTCTGAAAAACTTTGCCAATCTTGGGGATTTTGCGTTCTTTTAAATTTGGCATGCTTTTTTCGCTGCTTCTGCAACAGCGATCTGACCAGTTTTGTGTACCATGGGGAACAGTACCATCACTTATCAATTTATGTGGTATATATCTCCAAATCGCTGTCGATAGTATCTCTCTGAAATCATTCCACAACTTTTCTACACTTACATGATCAGATCGGAAGGAGTGAAGACTATCTCTTAAAAAGGCGTTAAGACTATTTTTATCAGATATACTTAGGGTTTGTTTTTGATGGTTGTAGGTGTTACGGCATTCAGTCTAGCAGCAACTGCCTTTTGGTCGCTAATCCCTGTATTCGTCACAATACTCACTATTTGTCCAGGATTATTTGTTGCTAAGAGGTCACATCTGCTTTCGCATCCATTTACGCTTCGAGTGGGCTCATGAACTAATTGTTCAAAATAATTTTCTGAGAAAGCGTTCAGTACAATTTCGGATGACGTTTTATCCCTGCCGCTGGCTTTAAACGTACAATTTTTCCAGCATATCGAGGGTAGATTGAAGTCACCACCGACTATAATTGTACGAACGGGGTAACTATTTAAAATGAGTCTCAAGTTCTCTTTGAACTGTTCAGCAACTACATCTTCTGAGTCGGGGGGGGGGGGGGGGTCGGTAAAACGCTCCAATTAGTAGTTTAGTCCTATTGTCAGGTATAGCATCTTCCCTTGCTATTTCGTACGAATTACGAAAGTAGTTTGCCTTGTAGAAGAGCTAGAAATTGTTAAGTACCTATCTCTGAAGGACGGTCTCATTCTTAACGAACAGTTGCAATTACGTAACAAAAACTTTTTTCAAGGAATAGACCCGCTAATTAAAATTGTCGGAATGGCGCTACTCTCCTCAATCTAGTCTCCTAAATATCGTTTTCCCTTCTAATTTTATGTTTTCTCTGTACATTACTTGAACTGTATTTTCTGTTGTAAAAAAAGGACTGTTATGTTATGTCGTAACTTTCATATACCGGTAATTTTTAAAATTGTCCTTGCAGTGCCTCATTTGCTCTTAAGTTGTCTGTAATTCGATTACTTCCTGCTAGATGGCGCGAATCTGTTTTCGTGTTCACCTCGTGGCTGCCTCGGCCGGTTAGCCGTTTAGTCTGACGATAGCGGCTATGTTACGCCGCTCTTGGCACTAAGCGACCTTGCGGCAGTCATTATATTCCATGGAATATTTTATCTAGTTGACAATCACGTTATGATTTTACATTTTAGCTTTTATTCCTGTGACATTTCTGTTTGACGGGAGCACCTCTGCTCAGACGTTTTTAACCATGGTGTAAGTGCATTATGTTGGCACATAATTTATGGAAATAATCCTATCAACTGTATTTTATTTCAAGCCGTGTCATTATATTTTTTATTTTTCTACGTAATTTATTATTCTGATGAAGATTGCCCTGGTGCAATCGAAACCATGGTCAATGGACAAAAAATTTTTGTAACCGATGTGACTATATGTACAGCTCGTAATCAAAACTTTATGCCACTTTTTTAGTAGGGGGACTCGAAACGGATACCTCCAGGTCGATCGTTACTGTGCTAGCGATCGTAGCGAATGTAGGTGAAGGAGCGAGTAGAAATTTGTGATTAAAATTGTAATAATATTCGTTTCCTAGAAGTTTCAATAGCCAGCCTTTATTGACTACCAGAAATAATATAGCACTTAATCCGTGATTCATTGGTTTGCGAAAAGTATAAAGTTGATTAGAGCTTTTCTGTTATGTTTTCTTTATTACAAAGAATTAACCGCCCATAAAATCTCGCTGAGTTTCGTTCTCCTCGCACAGCTTAAGGAGTAGAGCGCCATACTTCGGGGGAGATGAGTGAAAGTCCCTTTACTCTGTTGCGAATGCTAGCGAAAAGTGAATGCATATTCGCAGTGTTCACTACCATTCGCTTTTATCTATGAAATAGTGTTTGCACTAGATGGAAGGGAAGGGAACACAAAGCGACGAACATACCCTAATACCGATAGATTTTTGTTTCTTTGCGCTTGTGATCGGAACACAGGATACAACACTATATGGAGCCACGCTGCAAAACTGATAGCCAGAGAGGATGCAAAGGAATTGATAACATTAGCTGCTTGAGAGAATTGATTTAAATCAGTCAGGAAAGTTGAAAGTTAGTTCAAAACTTTGCCCGAATGTCGGTTGACGCTTTTCATTGGTTACTCGTGACAACTGAGAAGGAAATTTAAAAGTAGAAAGCTAGTTACCGACCACCAACATAACTTGAACAAATGCTACCATTCACATTCGGTTTATTAACAACTGGAGACGTTTACGTCAGCTAGTGTCTCTCATCTCAATAGCTACTATATCTGAGATAGGTGGTGATGTCTGCAGCAGATCTGCGAAGCACTATAAGAATTTTATTAAAATGTGTATAAGGAAGATATTGTCAATAAATATGATTAATTAAATGTGAAATATACAAACGAATTGTCAGACAGGCTATTTGGTAAAATCTGCTGTACAGTTTGTTAGAGGGCTCATGACATGATCTCTGCTAAACCATTTTTATTCATCATCAAATGTCTCTAACATAACACTGATACATCAACCATGTATTTACAAATGCCGCGAACGTAAGCAACGCTATTAATCAGGTCTTCCACATATTTTTAAAATTTATTCCAATCTATTGTAGCGCGGTGGTACAACAATCTCACAGTTCTAGGTTGCACAGCGCTTTTTATTGGTTCATCAGTGTAGTGGATACATATTTCTTTTTCTTTACTTTCAAGGAAATTTATTGTACTTCTTCCTTATTAATAAAATGAATTAGAAACATCGTATTTATTCTCCACGTTTCCGGGTGATGCAAGCATCTAATAAATTTATCGTCTTTCTGACGTCCAGAGTAAGACCGTTGAGTAGTTCGACAATTTTTTACCGGTCACATTTCTTTTCCTTCGACGGTTGTGCAGTGGGTTTGTACTCATTACACTGTTCATTCCATCCAACAGATCCTGAGCGTCTTCTTAACACTCATTGAGAAGGACAATGTCATCAGCGAATCTGATCACTTATATCGTTTCATCCAGAATTTTAATCTTATTCTTGAACCTTTCTTTTATCTCTGCCATTGCTTCTTCGATGTATAGATTGAACAGCAAGGGTGGAGAGCTGCGTACCTGTGTTAGACACTTTTTAATCCAAGCATTTCTTTCTTGGTCTTCCAATCTTATAGTTACCTCTTGGTTCTTGTGCACATTCTATATTACCCGTCTTTCTCTACAGATCACTCCTATTTTTCTCAGAATTTCGAACATCTTGCACCATTTTACATTGTCGAACGCTTTTTCTAGGTCAACGTATCCAATGAACGTGTCTTGATTTTTCTTTAGTGTTGCTTCCACTACCAATTGAAACGTCACCACTGGATTTCTGGTGCCTTTACCTTTCCTAAGGCCAAAATAACTGTCATTCAACAGATCATCAGTTTACTATTCCATTCTTATGTATATTATTCTTGACAGCTTGGATGCAGGAGCTGTTAGACTGATGGTGCGACAGTCTTCGCACTTATCGGCCCTCACTATCTTCGCAATTGTGTGGATGATACTTTTTCGAAAGTCTGATGGCACCTAGACAGTTTCACAGATTGTATACATCAACTTGAATAGTCGTTTGGTTGTCATTCCCCTCAATGATGTTACAAATTCCACTGGAATGTTATCTATGCCTCCTCCTGCTTGTTACTAGCGGTTGGAAAACAGGTAAGCATGTGCTCAGTTGTTGTTGAGGGTTCAGTCCAGAAGCAGGGGATAAAGACAGTATCAGCTCAGTTTGTTAGTGTGGGCTGCCCACTTCAGGGGGAAGAATACGTTCAGGACCAAACCTATACTTCTCCTTTGATTGACAGGTCCTTAACCTATTCTGCTAAGAGGATTAGACCACCCCAGGTATAATCCGTCCTTTCAACCTATTATTCAGTTAAGTGGTTTTCCAAGAAACAACAGTACGTCATAGACTTCTTCTGTCCCTAAATGTTACCTCTCATGTGACAGTGTTGTGGTGCCATGTTTCAGCAGGACACATCTCCTAACATGGCATATGTCTCAGTTATCTGCGCTATGTTTAGGTACTCCCATGACCAGCAAAATCCCCAGATCTGTCCCCCTACAGGACATGTGTGGGATCCTGTTCGGAGATCGTCCTTGAGCCAATACCAAGATATCACCGGCCAGTACTGGGCTGGCTGGCCTCAGCAGAGGATAGAACGGCTTTACGACACCCTTCTCAACTTAATCAATGCAAACGTCGACGCCATAGTGGCTGCAACATCATACTGATAAGTGGGCCCCTACAGTCAAGTTCCTTGTAAATGTGACTCCATTTTGTAATCACTGAAACAACATCACATACCCCCTCCGTCTGTGAAGTTTCGTTTCCTCCTCCCCTTCTAGGAGCTTCACTTTTTTTGGTCAGGCAGTGTATTTGATTTTGCTTGTAGTCTTATGGCATATCACCTGTCTCATATATTTGCATACCATGTGGAATAGTTCTGTCACAGTATGTTCTCCGAAGGACTTCAGTAATTCTGAGGGAATGTCATCTGCTACAGGTACCTTGTTTAAACATGGATTTTTCAATGACAGTATTAATTCTCTCGTCTCAACTACTTCCTCTTCCGTTTCTGTAATACTGTCTTCGAGTTTTGGATAGCGTGTTCATTAGAGAGACGGTACTGTTGTAAGAATTCCGGAATGAGTCTGTCATTTCCGTCGGTCATTAAACTGCCGTCATAATGTGGTTTAGGAAAAGAACACTCAAATGAGAACAGTTTACGTAATGGAGCTAGTCGTTCTGTAGAAATCAAGAGACATTCGTTGGCATTCGATGGATATGTAGTTGCTAGTATCCGCACAGCACTGACCGTACCTCAGACTGTAAACTGTTCCTAATCTGTGTTGCCATCATTTTGCCACGCATGTTGCCTAACCCTGTTTGGCCCGCCGGCCGTGGTGGCCCAGCGGTTCTAGGCGCTTCAGTCCGGAACCGCGCGACTGCTACGGTCGCAGGTTCGAATCCTACCTCGGGCATGGATTTGTGTGATAGTTCTTAGATTAGTTAGTTTTAAGTAGTTCTAAGTTCTCGGAGACTGATGACCTCAGATGTTAAGTCCCATAGTGCTCAGAGCCATTTGAACCTGTTTGGTCCTATGACAAGACTATATAGTTGCTGCGTGGAAGCAAGCTACCTCGCAACAGCAACTGGTTTCGGTGGTTAGGGGCTCTCTTCCTGCCATACATTTGTGTCTGACAATAACAGCATTTGGTGAATACAAAACCAACATACCCTTAATTTATGAAGAAAAGGAAACAAAAAACATAACTGTGCTTCAGTCGCAGGATTTTACTTCATCCACGCGCGTTTCTACGGTTAAACCATCAAGTGGAAAGTACCTCTTAGACAGCTGTTTTTCGCGGCAAGCTGAAAGTGTCGTATCAATTGATCCTTTCTCTTATCAAGTTGTGCCACAAATTTTTTGTCTCCTCAGTTCTGCTCAGTACATCCTCATTAGTTTTGTCATAGCTGGCTCTCCCAAGGCAATCAGTAGTTCTGAAAAATGGCTCTGAGCACTATGGGACTCAACTTCTGAGGTCATTAGTCCCCTATAACTTAGAACTAGTTAAACCTAACTAACCTAAGGACATCACAAACATCCATGCCCGAGGCAGGATTCGAACCTGCGACCGTAGCGGTCTTGCGGTTCCAGACTGCAGCGCCTTTAACCGCACGGCCACTTCGGCCGGCTGTCATGTTCTGAACGAATATCGTCTATCCCTGGGGCCTTGTTTCGATTTAGATCTGTCAGACCTCTGTCAAATTCTTCTCGCAATATCATATCTCTCATCTCATCTTCATCTACGTTCACTTTCCTTACTATAACATTGCTTTGAAGTTCATCTCTCTTGTATGGACCCCGTATAGACGCCTTCCACCTTTCGGCTTTCCATTTTTTGCTTAGGACTGGTTTACCATCTGCGCACTTGCTATTCATAGAGCTGCTTCTCCTTTCCCCAAAGGCCTTTTTAATTCTGCTGTAGGGGCTATCTATCCTTTCCCTAGTAAAACACGCTTGTAAATCATTACATTTGTCCTATAGCGATTCCTGATTAGCAATTTTGCACTTCCTGTCAATCTCCTTTTTTTTTTTTCACCTTTCACCTGCTGCATTTGGTACATTTTTTTAATTTTTTCCTTTCATCAATAAATTCAATATCTCATGTGTTAGCTAAGGATTTTTACTACGGCTTGTCTTTTTACCTATGTGATCTTCTAGCCGGCCGGGGTGGCCGAGCAGTTCTAAGCGCTACAGTCTGGAACCGCGTGACCGCTACGGTCGCAGGTTCGAATCCTGCCTCTGGCATGGATGTGTGTGATGTCCTTAGGTTACTTAGGTTTAAGTTCTAGGGGACTGATGACCTCAGAAGTTAAGTCCCATAGTGCTCAGAGCCATTTTGATCTTCTGCTGCCTTTACTATTTTAGCTCTTGAAGCTACCCATTCGTTCCTTTTCCGTGTTCTATTCAACCGTTGCTTATTCATCTCTCTGAATTCTCAACAACCTCTGGTTCTTTCAACTTATGTAGATCCTATCTCCTTAATTTCCGACGTTTTCCTATTTTTTTAAGTTTTAATCTACAGTTCATAACCAATAAATTGATAAATAGTGGTCCGAGTCCACATCCGACCTTACAAACGTCTTACAGCTTAAAGTCTGATTCCTAAATCTGTGTCTAACCATCATATAATCAGTGTGAAACCTTCCGATGCCTCCAGATCTGTTTCACGTATACAACCTTCTTTTATGGTTCTTAAACCAAGTGTCGGCTGTGATTAAATTATGCTCCAGCAAAATTCTACCAGGCGGCTTCCTCTTTCATTCCTTTATCCCAGTCCATATTCACTTACTATTTTTTCCTTTTCTTCCTTTCATTACTATCGAAGTCCTGTCCCCTATCACAATTAAATTTTTGTCTCCTACAACTATGGGAATAATTTCTTTTATCTCATCATACATTTATTCAATCTCTTCATCATCGGAGCTAGTTGGCATGTAAACTTATACTGCTGTGGTAAGCGTGGGCTTCATGACTATCTTCGATACGATAATGCGTTCACTATGCTGTTCATAGCAGCTTGCCCGCATTCCTATTTTCTTAATCATTATTAAACCAACTCCTGCATTGCCCCTATCTGACTTTCCATTTATAACCCTCATTCACCTGATCAGAAGTCCGGTTCCTCCTGTCACCGAACTTCACTAATTCCCACTATATCTAAGTTCAACCTCCCCATTTCCGTTTTTAAATTCTATCCTAGACGCCCGATTAAGGAATTTGACATTCTACGCTCCGATCGATAGAACGCCAATCCTCCTGATAACAGCATCCTCCAGAGTAGTCCCCGCCCGGAGATCCGAATGCGGGACTATTTTACCTCCGGTATATTTTACCCCAAGAGGACGCCACCATCATTTAAACCTTCAGTAGAGATGTATGCCATGGGGAAAAATTACGGCTTGTTTGCAGCCGCTCGCAGTACCAGCACAGCAAGAAATTTTGGTTGATGTTACAAGGCCGGATCAGTCAATCATCCAGACTGTTGCCCCTGCAGCTACTGAAAAGACTGCTGCCCCACTTCAGGAACCATACGTTGGTCTGGCCTCTCAACAGATACGCCTCTGTTCTGGTTGCACCTACGATATGGTTGTCTGTGTCGCTGAGGTACGTATGCCGCCCCACAGTCGACAAGGTCCCTGGTTCATACTGAGGTGCATGCGTATGCTTCCTAAATGGCGGTAAATGGAATTTTATGCAGTTCCTCGATGAGATGGTATTAGGTTTTTGATAGTGAGTACATAGAACCAGGGCCGCTGAGAGCCAGGACTGGATCCGCTGCAGGATACGTGATTGGGCCTCATCTCCAAATACAACAGCCCAGTTTTAGGTTTACTTTATAGAAATTTTGATGTGATTTGAACGTAACATAATTCGGGGAATATTGCAGATACACAAATGATGCTGATTGTGGTGAAATATAAAATAAATGTGATTTCTTATTAAACACTAAACAAATGTTCACAAATGCAGCTTATGCTATGGCACTACACGTTGCGTGCATACTGTCGAGAGAAAACTGATAGTTGTTCTTGGTGCAAGAGGCTGAAGCAGAGCGCGCGGTAGCGCACACGTTTGTGTCATCGAGCCACTATTAACAGCGTTAAGTTTGGTTGCATGTTGTCCTTTGCTGCAGAAGCTGTAAACATCCGAGGAAATTACACAGACTGTGATATGTCATTGCACTGTATTTTATTGTATTCAGAAATCAGACGTCCTCGAATAAATCGCGCGAAGAGCAGAAAGTTTATATACAAGTACACCAAATTAGGTGTCACTAATTTTCTGATGTCGAAGAATAAAAATATTATTTATCAGTAATAGGCCTACAATGTCTGCGAATGCTTCGTTTTCTATACAAAAGCCATCACTCAGATTTTAGAGGGGTATGTTTCAGCTGTAATTGTTACCATGGAAACAATGAACTACTGATGTTAGTTTATAATAAGTCACAGAATAGCCTCTGTGAAACATGTAAATCTGTTTTCCTACGGAAGTGCGGGAAGCTAGGCTTCCTAATTGCAGGACTGACACTGACAGTTATATTTCCTGCTTCCGGTACGTAATTTTTTCCGAGCACATTCCCTGCATCCACATTTCTGATTTCCACGTATATTTCCAATCAGAATTAGACTGCATAGTGGTGTTTACAAATTTAAATAACATTTGCAAATATATCTGCAATTTTCAGTATATTTAATTATAACTATTGGGCAGAAAAAAAATTGTAGCACACTTGCGTAAGGTGCCGTTGCTCAAATTGTGGTTTCAATTTTACACTCGTTTTGCAATAAAGTCCTTCCAGCAAATTTATTGCAATATAAAAGGTTCCTTCATCCCAATACAAGTTCAGAACGCTGCAAGGCTGGATATTGGTTCTTTTTATAAATATATTTCTGAGGTCAGGAAACTAGAAATAGTTATTGTGATACACCATGTAGAATATACTATTAAAATCAAAATCATTTAGAACATCGTAAAACAAAAAAAGAAACAGTCTTAAATCACGTTTCCATTTTCCATTGCGGTTTTGAAAGAACTAACAAACAAATCGAATCGATCATGAATGAGTGTGCAAACGTTAAACATATCAAGAAATAATGCCAGTGCTATGACGTTTTCATGGGGTACGGGAATGAAAGAGTGGTAATAAATATTGGTTTGAAAAGTAGTGTTGAAGATAGTTATCAGGAACCCAAGACGACCATAGCTGGGTAACTGGATAATGGCTCGACCAAGACTTGCACGGCTGAAGAGGAAACTGATACTCCTGACGAACTCACAAGTTCGACTTCAGAACCCACACAATAATGAATAACTGTCAAATGTATGTATGCTCCATTTAATTTTATTTTTTAAATTGGTTTAACTTACTTTCACTTCACTTTAAAACAAAAGCTCATTGTTTTACTGATTTGAACAACCAGTGGAGCCAGTGACGTTGCGATATGGAGTGTTCCGTCCCCCCCCCCCCTCCCCCCCCCCCCCCCGCCATACCCCTCCCCCTCCACCCATTCTTTCCCTGCATGCCCATACATTTCAGTAAACAGACATCAGTGAGCTCGTATGTAAACCACAATGAGTTGTGCAACGAGCGGATATTATAACCAAGTTGCCTGTAATACTGTCAATGACGCTTTGCGATGCGTTTGAATCACAGCATCAAAGCCTAGATGCCTTGCCAAATAATATTCATTTGCCAGGGTCCCCAAATCTGTGAGACGTCGTTGATACATAGTTGATCTGCCAATGAGACAATTTTCAACACGAGCCATAGTGCCGAATGACAGTTCTGCTTCAGCTATAGTGACTGTAAGAGTGTAAAAGAAATTTCGGAAATGGGACTAGAATTTTAAGCTCGTGCACCTTGTGCAAGAGGTATGATAGTCCCAGATTAATGTACTCAAAGTTTTAAGAATAAATTGTTTTCAAATACTGGATTTCTTCTTCTAAATCCGTTGTGACATCATTATTGTATCCATTGAAAAGTAACTTACATGCCTCGGTGCACCGATAGTCAGTCACCTTTCAGTATTTCCATAAAAACCCACATGTTTCATCTAAAATCTTCAGTGTTCCCCATCATGTTATCAAGTTAGACGCTGAACTATCAATAATGACATAAAAAATCATTTATCTTGAATAATGGAAAATCCAGAATGGAATGTAACAATACCAGAGAAGGAAAGCTGCTACTCACCATATAGCGGAGATGCTGAGTCGCGAAAGGCACAACAAAAAGATTCACACAATTATAGCTTTCGGCCATTAAAGCCTTTGTCAGCAGTGGACACACATACACGCGCGCACATACACACTCTCACGCAAACGCAACTAGCACACACGTCTGCAGTCTCAGAGAGCTGAAACCACATGTGTGTATGTGTTTCTACTGCTGACAAAGGCTTTAATGGCCGAAAGCTATAATTGTGTGCGTCTTTTTGTTGTGCCTTTCGCGACTCAGCATCTCCGCTACATGGTGAGTAGCAGCTTTCCTTCTCTGGTATTGTTACATTTATCTTGAATAAATCTTCTGAACTGACGTCTACCACTTCATTTATGATTTCATAATGAAATGATTTTAGTGCACTCCTCCACAAATTCAGGATCGACATTAATTGCACTGCCAGGAAGAAAGGTGTTCCAATTTTCGAGAAACTACTTTAAGTGAAGTAATAATTGTTTTACCTGAAAATCGATGGTGGTATTTCGAGCTTGTAGTCATTTGCTTTTGTACTAGCTTGGCACCAAAAACTTCAGCCAGACTGATGCCATGATTGAACACTTGAGAGATCTCACATAATCCAAGACACCCTGAAGCAGAGACAGTGCTTCAGCTGAAAGATTTAACTTACTGAGAGTTGCAATAACAATGGCAATCTAATGCGAGTGAGCTGTAATTGGCTTTGCAGGGACAACCCGAGCACTCCAAGAGGTATCAGAGATGGAATTTAAGTACTTCCAACACACTGTTTGAGAATTTCTCACAGTTGTGGACTTCAACTGAACAGACTGTGAAGAAGTTCAATCACTTTGCAAAGAGTACCTACGTCACGACAACTCACAGCTACATATTCTCCGCATGAGGCTATGACAAGCCGACAGAGAAAATTTTGTAAGAGAATTCCACCGAAGAAAATTTGTATGACCTCCTTTGTAAGACCCTCTCATTTTAATTCCATTATCATAACCTTGTTCGGTGCATTCACTGAGAGAAATTGAGTGTTTCACAAGTATTGATCGAATTAAATGTCAAATAGCAACTCCTGTTTCCCGATTACGATCTATAAATTGCAAAAACCATTTATTCATTTCACATTTAGCCGGCCGTCGTGGCCGAGCGGTTCTAGGCGCCTCAGTCTGGAGCCACACGACCGCTACGGTCGCAGGGTCGAATCCTGCTTCGGGCATGGATGTGTGTGATGTCCTTAGGTTAGTTAGGTTTAAGCAGTTCTACGTTCTAGGGGACTGATGACCTCAGATGTTAAAGTCCCATAGTGCTCAGAGCCATTTGAACCATTTCATATTTATCAGTTTCCCTATAAAAGTAAATATAACGCAGGATGAATGTCTGCTCAACATGGTTTGAATCACGAGTTGCAGCAACAATAATTTTCTCTCTGTTACAAGATGTTATGCCTGACGTGATGGGCATGACTAGAAATAAATTCATTCTGAGTATCACTTAACAGCTTCTTGTCCGGTTCTGACCTTGCTAATGTGTTTTGCAAGAACTGGATCATAATGACACAAAAGCTATAATATTCGGAGGAAATTTAATTATTTGAATCCCCGAAGTCAGAAGCCAAGACTTTTTGATCAAGAAATGTAACATCAAGTAATATGATAGTTCACACGTAAGTTAGCTACTCTACGGATGAACAAAAGAAGAATATTACCTTTTTATTTCCGAGCATCAGCATGGCGAACATACCTATTTCGTGCCATTTCATTTCTTCACTTTTACGATTTTTTTCAGGGCAACTATATTCAAATACACATATTTTATTTTGTTTTTACACTTAAATGCGAAATATTTTCTGTATATTTCGTGTAAAATCACCTAGTGATGGAATTAGAAGTGCCTTATTTTGAATGTTGTTGGTAATAGTACCAAATTATAACAACGTTTCAGAGCTATTTCCGTGTACATCTGTTGGAGAAATGTTTTGGTAAGATTTCCAGGCATATTTAAAGATATCACAAAGTGATTTTAGCGCATGATGTCTAAAGAAAAAAAACTGTGCAGTCAGAGTTAAACGCGAAATAGAATTTTATGCAGCTGGTCCGTAAGAATAAGTGAAGAACTGAAGTGTAAAGAAAGAACTAAATTGGCTACGTTGATTCTGGGGTAAGGGTTTTCTTATTTTTTACATGACACTAAATTTATTTCATAATAGCAGCATCCGAACTCTTGAAGGACTTGAGACCCAGAGACTTTTCCTCAAGCTGCCCCCCCCCCCCTCTTCCCTCTTGTCGAGACGGCATAGAACCCCCTAAAAGCTGGATATTAGTAGCCTATCGCCTCCAGAACCTTCAGCATTCATTAAAATTCCGGATTCTATGCATTCTTCATTATCAAAGAAGTTCTACTAGAGGAAACAGCCTAGAAGTAGACTCAAGAAACAACATTATACATTGATGCACCAAAACGTTACGGCAAAATGCTTAACAGAGTATTGCTCCACCTTTGGATCCCAATACAGCAGCGACTCGGCGTGACATGGTTTCGACAAGTCGTTGGTAGGTTATCAGAGGTATTTGGCACCAGATGTCTCAGCACAGGTCACGCAGTACTAATCAGATACGATCCGATGTTTTCTGGTTGCGAAGCTGTTGCCTGAAAGCTTCCCAAACATGTAGCGTCGGTTCAGATTAGGCGAACCTGCTATCGTATTTCTCAAACACTGGAGCACGATTCTGGTCTTGTGACAAGGGCAGTTGTGTTGCTGGAAAACGTCGTCGCCGCCGTGAAGAACATCAAGCGTGAAGAACTGCAGTTGGTTTCTAATAATGTTCACGTATTCCACAGCTATATCGCCCCTTCAGTTAATACCACACGTCCCATGGAGACACAAGTGAATAACTTCCCAAGCATTATTCGGCCCCCACTGGCCTGCATGGGTGTTTCAAGCAGACGTTCGCCTGGATAACCGTGTATCCGGACACGAACATCGAGGTGGTGTAGCAAGAAACTTGATTCATCGGACCAGACGAAACGGTTTCACTGATTTACGAACCAATCTCGATGATTCCGTGCCCACTGCAACGGTAATTGACGATGTCGCTGGATCAATATGGGAGGACGTAACGGTTGTCTCTTGCAGAGCTCCATGTTCAACAATATTCGCTGAATAAAGTGCCCAAACCACTTGTGATTGCAAGTGTTGATCTGCCCGTGGTCTCACCGTCTTTCAGCTACTGTCTATAATTATTCAAAATATTAGCACGCGACCAGACTACCAGCATCAAAATGGTTCAAATGGCTCTGAGCACTATGGGACTCAACTGCTAAGGTCATTAGTCCCCTAGAACTTAGAACTAGTTAAACCTAACTAACCTAAGGACATCACAAACATCCATGCCCGAGGCAGGATTCGAACCTGCGACCGTAGCGAGACTACCAGCATCATCCGAGATGATTGTCCCCAGGTGATAGTCGTTGTCGCAGTCGCTAATGTCAATGGACGTCTCGTGTCCGAAATGCCACCAAGTGGCATTCCGTATCACCACTGGCAATGGTCATAATGTTTTAGGTTCAAATGGTTCAAATGGCTCTGAGCACTATGGGACTTAACAGCTTAGGTCATCAGTCCCCTAGAACTTAGAACTACTTAAACCTAACTAACCTAAGGACATCACACACATCCATGCCCGAGGCAGGATTCGAACCTGCGACCGTAGGGGTCACGCGGTTCCAGACTGAAGCGCCTAGAACCGCTCGGCCACCCCGGCCGGCTAATGTTTTGGGTTACCAGTGTTAAGTCACCATAGGAAAGAATAACAGAACCACAGGTTTTGTGTTTTTTGCAGAACCGTAATCTCTACTGTTTGATTCGAGTGTCTTACAGGGGATTTGGAAATGAACAGCGGTACCCTGAGCGTTTAGTCTACGCAATGCAGAGTTCCATTGGCACTGTGTTCTCCAGACGCATATGTAGCTTCTTACTCCCTCGCGGCTAGGGATAACAGTTCCCCGTAACACCCTCTTGTCCCAATCGGTAAGGATATCTTTTCATCCCCTATTGTGATTTGCAGTCGTAATTTTCTCTGGATTTCTTTAAGACGCAAGAACACCAAACACAACAGCTCCAAATACATGGTAAATTGAATCTGAACAAACCGGAAACAGCTGTTATGTGATGATTTATTAGCCAGCGGTTTCGCTGCGTTAAAGCAGCATCTTCAGGTTGTTAGTAGTGTCACATAGATAACGACACTGAGACGCCCGAAGAGTTCGATGGCACGCAGCGAAACCGTTTGGCAATAAATCATCGCATAACAGCGTTTACGGCTTATTCAAGTTCCGTTTACCGTGAATTTCAATGGCAGTGGTTTTGCATATTCTAAGGTGTAGGCTCTAAATACCTATAGCAAATTTTGACCCAAGATCAGTACGCATTATAAATGGCTGCTTAATCAACAATCAAGTTCTTTGTTGCATTCCAAGAGATATGAATAGACCGAGAATACGCCCTTTTGAAAGAAGGGTGGACGACGTTAAAAAAAATTCAGGAGCGACGTATAGACGTAAAACTAAAGTCATCAGTGCCTGTATCTGGTAATGAAAGTCAAATGACGGCTAGAAAATCTTGCCTGTGTGGCAGATTTGGCATCTCTAGTTCATTTTCACTCTGTTACTAAAATGTTTTTACCATTATTTTATCCGTGACAGCTTGAGAACACCTTGGCTGTTTTTGGATATATCACCGAGGACGAAATTTGCAACCATCCACACTTTTCGAATATGTAATTTATTTCACCATATCTAATGTGATGTGCAGACATGTATCAATCAACAGACTTTTACGCTGTAATGTGTAAAGCAAAACTTGTCTCAAGAAAAAACTGAGAAAACTGTGCAAGGCATCAACACTGCAGTCTTATCTTTGGCATAGGCTCGAAATCGGTCACAATGAAATAAATTATGAATTCAGAAAGTGCAAATTGTTACAGTATGCTTCCTTAGGAGCTCAGAAGTACTACTTTGAGCCTGCTGTGTCCAGAGTTTGTTTTCTGAGTTCAGATGTTCTTCCTAATCTTTTACCATGAGTGCCCACGTTACTCATCCTGAATCACTAAGACTCGAGTAGGTTACAGACCGTTCTTTAAGTATTCTAAAATCGTTTATTGCTTAGGAGATTTTCCAAGACTACTGCGAACATATTGTCTTATTTACGGAATTTTAATTTTTTTACTTACTTTGTGTTTCATTTTGAACAGTAAACCTGTATACTTAGGATTCCACACTTTCAAAAACTGTTTTCTGAGCACTCATTCTAGGAAGAATCATTTCCTTTATGCTGTGGTGGTTAGTGTAATTTGTAATATCCACTGTTTTCTGCTCTTCTAAGCTACCTGAAAAATTCTGTTGATTCTGGTTTACAGAATTTCGGAACATCAAAGTCGTCAGCACATTCTGTTCATTTTAATCACGACAAGTAAAACATCTCTTAATTCCAACTAGTGGCCTGAATACCTTTGCTTTCGTGATTTAGAAAAGAGAGGTTACAGTTTACCTCCATGTATCATAAGATTATGTTAAACACCTCGCATTCTTGCCAGTGATCTCGAGTTATTTCCACAGACTTGGTATCCTAAGACTGCGTAAGGATGGATGATATTCCATGATAGAGAACAAATCCTGTTATTCTTCAGACATGTTATATTGTTTAAAACAAATTCGGCCAATACCATAACGTATATGTCTCGGCGAGCTGTCTCTATTGGTTTCATCGCCATCATCCTCTTCATTCCAGAGAATTTAATACAACTGGAACTACCCAAGAGTAGTAACTCTGTGTAGGACAGAGAAATAAAACTGTACCAAGATCTTGTCGCTAGTTTCTCAGCATTAGGACTGTATTTTACAAGCGTTCATAGAAGTACTTATATCTTGAAATCTCATTGACAGAGATGCCGCCGACCAATTACGATGGTTTGCTGGTAGTAAATTGCATCTGAAACTGCTTACAGTACGACAGAACGAACATTTCTTCCACAACGAAGATCCTAACCGACTAAATGATCTTTGAGTATCATGATAGATTTATTGATTCGAGGCTAACTGATCGTACCGCTCTTTCACGCGACTTTAAACATTGACATTAAGATTAAACAGGAATCACGATTGTAAGTGTGTACAACTTCCCATGAACTATATAATTTCGAATCAACTTGAGTGAGATTCGACAGGAAACAGAGGAGCTCACTGATATGCTTAATGTGTCTCTTCAGCATTTTCGATGACATCAGGGTAGCCTCAACAAAGCGTGGGACAGTGTTTTCCGCTGTTAAGTTGTGGAAGGTCTGCATGCCAGCGTCGACCGTTGCACAGGTGTCCACCGGTTTAAAGATCCATCCGACTACACCTGTTACTTCCAGAGTCGCTCGTTGCACAGTTGACCACCGGTTTAAAGACCCAACGTACAACACCTGTTACTTCCGCCGCTGGGAGTGCTTTAAGTGACCTGATAGCAAGTTGCTGCAGAAAGGGACGATCCCAACCTGTCTGAACTCCTTGTTTCTTACTTTTTGTATGTTGTGTCTAGGAAGACAAACAATCAAACAACTCGTATTTATAAGTTTCATTACTGCAGACCAATACAATTCTTAACTGTGGCTCATGTGTCGGAAGCAAAGGGCGACATACGAAATAATCAGTCTTTGCGGTGACTGCTGATCTCTGACAGATGTCTTTCCTAAAGTGCTATCGAAGTGCTCGACGTTGACGATGCTATCCAAATGCCTAATCTTGAAGCTGCTGCCCGCATCTCGTGGTCGTGCGGTAGCGTTCTTGCTTCCCACGCCCGGGTTCCCGGGTTCGATTCCCGGCTGGGTCAGGGATTTTCTCTGCCTCGTGATGGCTGGGTGTTGTGTGATGTCCTTAGGTTAGTTTGGTTTAAGTAGTTCTAAGTTCTAGGGGACTGATGACCATAGATGTTAAGTCCCATAGTGCTCAGAGCCAATTCTAATCTTACGAAGGAATATTTAACAATTCACCAGTCTCCGTGGCCGTGGTCGGTAACTCAAGCCTGTGGGGTTGCTCTCGACTCAGAGGGAAGCCTTTCGTTGCCTGTTGGTGGCAAGATTTCAGTGCTTGTATTTGGCCGGCAAGGGAAGGACTAATACTGACTTAAAGTTCCTGATGGCTAGTCATTGCGCCAGCGCGCTGTATTAAATTCCAAACCTGTCCGCAGTGTCTCGTGAAGTGAGGGCGTGTGGCACTGTTGTTGGAGACCCGCCCTTCGGATGACAACATTAAGCTCCATGGCCCCTTGTGTTATTTGAGGGGAATAGGCCGTGCTGGCAGCGAGTTTCACCGTCTCTGCACTTCATCCGTAAAAACACAAACGTAACACTACAGTGTACAAGCACTCATCAAATTCATCTACACGGCACAGATACAAACCTGACACTTCATAACAGTTGGAGGAAGGCAATGACAAACAACCTCCCCTTTTCATGAGGGACGATGCAGCATCCCTGCATCTATCCACGTACACTCATTCCCTGAGTATAGGACTGCTCTGACTGTTTTCGTAACACCAGCCGTGAGATTTTATACACGGATGGATCTGAAAGGGAGGAAAAACCCATGAATCTATCTGTTGATTTAGTTTCTACTACATACCATTTTCTAGTGATTAAAAGGCATTTTGTAGAACGCCGAAATCCGCTCATAAATGGTGAGGCAAATATGATTAGGAATTTTACCGAGTAAGGGAAAATTACGCACGTCGTACCTTCACATATCTTAATAATCACATTTTTATAAACTTCAGAGTTCTTTTAAGTAACCTCAAACGTTAATGTTAGTGCTTGTATGTGCAGATCAGTAGGAATGATGGTTTGAGAAAGACGTAATCTCGCACAAGAAGGGAAAGGAATGGGGACAGAAATACGAATATGAAGTATAAAACAACGCCCTCGGGGCTTCAGATCAAATTAGTCAACCACGAGTTAACTACAAAGCGATCTGAAAGTCTACCGACAGCTGCTGTACACGATGAGCGCTAGCTAAAAACGTAGTCCTGAGGGTAGTCAGGAGGAGTCAAAGCAAACACTAGAAAGGGTACAAACTGAATACGATTGTAGGAGCTCAGAAGTACTACCATTACAGAGGAGATATTACCCAGGAATTTCTTGTATGCACAAAGGGCAAAAATGGAACGATTGAACTAGAGTCATAGTGATGAAGCTGCCCAGAAGCCACTGATTACAAAAATGTATACATGCCATTGGACAGTATAATAGTGGATAAGGGTCCTGTGGATAAGAACAGATGTTTGTTATCTGATGCATGTTAGTGGGGCAATACTCCAGCGAAAATTGTCTTAATGTGTTCAGAACAACTAAATTCTATCGAAGTGGTGTCTTGACCGGAGCTGCTTGTTCCCAAATTTGACCTCGCTTCGCTAGTTTTGATCAATGACAAAAGTGTCCGATGTTTTTGAAAATAAGGCAGTCTCAAGCTTTTCATTATATGAAATCAGTTTGTAATCAGATATTTTGTATATCAACATGATATTGCTCCTGTAATGAAGGCAAGAGAGTTTCAATATGCCTAGAAGAAGAAACAATCCGTCATTGTAACACAAACCACAATCTGCAGACAGCTTCACAAAAATCAGTATGCCTTCTCTCGCCTTGCATAAAAAGTAACTAATTTACTTAACCTTTGCGTAAATAGGGCCCTCAATCTTAGCTAAATCTGTAGCATCTGTTACTAGGTAGAATTACTGGGAAACCATGAAAATAATGCCACGAATCTCGCATTTTTGTCCCAATGCTGGCCACGTACATTCGAAGCACTTACTACTGGCTACCACAAAACGGGCGCTCTCACGCATCAGACTGCATGCCGGAATCTACCGCTGTACAGGTGCCCTTCTGTTTAAAAACCTCACGGATAGCACCTGTTACTTCCGCTATCCGGGTGGTTTAACCGTCCAACAGGCAGATTGGGGACCTTGAAAGCAACGTACGGCAAATGCAGCGCACCTGTTGGTATTTAATACCCTTCTATTTGACTACTGTTTCTTTAACTGTCGCAAAAAGAGGTTGATGTTATTACTTATTTGATATCCACACATCGGGTAAGGTGTAAGAACGGAACGAAAACTATTCTATAGACAGCTTAACCCAGATTGGAAAAGGAATACCTGTAAATCAAAATTAACAAACTATAATATAAGGAATGTTGCTGCCACCAACTTGATAACAGCAAACATTTTCAATTGTTTCTTGCATTTTGGCTTTGTTATATTAGCATTTGAAGTTTGCAGATCTACTAATCTACTCACAACACCTACAAGGGTAACAGTTCGAAGCGTTGACCAGCCATTAGAACGTATATTAGTCGTAGTTTGAACACAGTGTGCCAGAAACCATAATTTTGATCACTTCCCTTTCTGTTCCCCTAAAACGCTTAAGGCAAATGGCTGCTGGTTGCATTGAAAAGGAAATGGCCGATATACTACTCCAACCTTGTCAAATTGGAGTTTATTCTGGCCCGATAGATAAACCTTGATGTTACTTCCTTTTTCTTCAGTTCTTTTGTGAGTTGAATCATTCTATTCGCCTCTGTGTATCCACTGTACCCATGCAAATGCCGGGATGGTTCTTTTGAACAAGGCACGGTCGATTTCCTTCCCCATCCTTTCGCGGTCGGAGCTTGTGCTCTGTCTCAAATTACCTTGCTGTCAACGGGACATTAAATCCTAATCTTCCTTCCTTCCTTTTCCTAATGTACTGCTTCTATTGTTGACTTCTATCAACTGGTCTTTTGTTTTTTCTACCAGAAGTTGTTCGAAGTGCTTTCTCCACTGTCCAATAGATAAAGGCTGTATTGTGGGTGCGGGATTGCTAGCCATTTTCATCTTCCTCGTCATCTCCGATGACTCCGCCGATCTCCTATATCAAAACGAATGCTCTGTTTCTGCACATACCCTTTCCCATACCTTTTACTTACACTTCCTTGCTAATTTATTCGTCCTCTTGTCTGTATCTTGTATCTGTTCCAGTCCTCTGCCCTCCCAGAGATTAATCATGAGTGATATAGTTTCTTCTTTTCCTCAGACACTCTAAGGTGACAACGGTTTTGCACCTTACATGAGCCCATTTAACGACTGACAGCTGCGCAATCGCTTTGTAGATAAATAGTTGTTGTTTGTTGGAATAATACTCTAAATTACGGTGTAGGAAATCTATGTGGAAACACATCGGCACGCTGGCTAGATAATACAGCGAGAATGCCGCGATTTTGTAATTACAAGATTTTGCAAGCGAGACAGAGCTCGGTTACCTCACCAGCTAGCCGCCGAAGAACACAGCCTAACGACATGAATGGTGAACTGGGGCAGTTCTGAAATCTGTTTAGAGCGGCCACAGCGGCCGCCAGCCTCTGAGGGACGCACGGCTGTAGGTGTCCAAGTGTTTACCAAAACAGAGCAGTGGATAGCTGGACGGGCTTTCCTGTGCGTGCTCTCGCCTATGTCCCACTAATTTTACGCCTTCGAGTAGCTCAAGTTGGGCAGGCCAGGAGTTCCGAATAACAAAAACTTTCAATGCAGGGGTCTATGTTCGCTACGACGGGGAATCTTGCCGGGAAAATCTCGAGTGGTCCCTTAGGACAAAATTTCCAGTAAATGTGTTATTGCCCACAGCTGTGGTTCTTCCCAGCCGGCGTGGGCGGAGTTTACTTGTGAAATTTTGTAGGAAGAATTGTTGAAAATAGTTCTGTTCCCAGGCTGTACATTGGTCGGCACTGGCAAACTGGGTATTTTGAGAGCTTCTAGTGATGTGATTCGCTCGGTAAAAGTTGAGGTGGGAAAAACGAGGTGAAGAGCGATCTTGCACGGCTCTCGGTAGAGGTCTTCCGTTCTGGTCTCTCGTACTTAGAGGACGTTAGCCAAGTCGTCTCCCCTCTTGGTCTTTCGTTCTGACAGGACTTTAGCAGCGCCAGCTCATTGCTGACGGAAACATTGTCGCAATTAGAGAAGTTTACGGTCAGCAGTCTGTTGTTCGAATATTGTAGGATAGCACTTTCCGAGACGCCACACGCCGACCGCACGGACGCGCCGTCGCCGCCGGAGACCGCCGCTACAACAGGAATATTACGGTGAGATTGCTCCCGCTTCGGCCTGTGTTAGGAGTAACGTTAAATAGCTGGATCAATTGCAATTGCTGTTTCCACAGAGGTTTCACGATACTTTGGGGTGTAGTGGCTCTTCGTATTTTACGTTTGTGTCGATGTCAGTCGGTCAGCCAGTTTATAAGAGATCCCGTTTTGTACCGATTTTGTCACAGTTCACTGCCAGTGCCAGTTGGGAGAGTGATTTGTAAGTTGTTCATTGTGTTTTATTCAGCACTGATCTGAAGGTTATAGTAAAATTATTGTGATTCAGTAGAGCCTTTACTTTCAGTAGTTGATCCTGAATTTACCCTTATGCTTATTTTTTATATTTGTGTATGTGTTTGATGTCATTGAACACCCAAAGTGTTCGTGATCGTTCATGTTTGGAAGGAAAAATAGGTGTGATTTACGTCAACACTACCACCGCAGATCAATTAGGGGTGACAGGGCCACATTTAAATCTAGTGTTATCCATTTTTGCGTACACTTCCACACCCAATTTCTCTGTAAGTTGTTTG
The DNA here is from genome assembly GCF_023864345.2 of Schistocerca serialis cubense. Classification (NCBI taxonomy): domain Eukaryota; kingdom Metazoa; phylum Arthropoda; class Insecta; order Orthoptera; family Acrididae; genus Schistocerca; species Schistocerca serialis. The sequence goes on from NC_064643.1 coordinate 440,629,682, forward strand.
TCACACGCAAAATCCGACAAGCAACGGGTGGGGTGTTACAACACCAACAACTCTGTGGTCATCCATTCTGTTCATACTCTTCTCTCCATTTCCCTTCTTAAAGCCTATTATGCTGCTTCCTTTATTGGCTGTTTCGTGAAACTCCAGTTCTTCTCCATTGCATACATTCTTAGATTTAATGTTTGCTGTTACAAACTTTTCACAGTTTCTTCTTGTACTAGATGTATCCTATATTTTGCACCCTCTATAGCTGTACTTCAACATCCTTCTCCTCCTCCTGTTTTATCTTCGTCTTAATCGGAAAAGCAATTTTTGAAGTAACAAATCATCAGAGCCATACTCTATTCCTCTTTTTACTCTTACATATTGTACCTTAATCACGTGTTTACACTATTATAAAGTCCATAATTAGTTTTCGGCTCCTGGACGTATTAGCCCAGGTGTATTTATGAATTTCTTTGTGCTGGAATTGGTCATTTATAAGAGCACACTTCTGAACCGTACAGAAGTTAATCTACCTCTTGCTGTTATCGTTCTCCAGATCCCTTCCGCATGGGCATCGTTTAAGCTGTTTCCTATTCGTCCATTTAATTCTACAATTATTTATCCATCGGGTTCAAATGATTCAAATGGCTCTAAGAACTGTGAGGTTTAACATCTGAGGTCATCAGTCCCCTAGCCTTAGAACTACTTAAACCTAACTAACCTAAGGACATCACACACATCCATACCAGAGGCAGGATTCTAACCTGCGACCGTAGCAGGACTGAAGCGCCTAGAACCGCTCGGCCACAGCAGCCGTCTGTCCATCGGGACATTTGTTATCTCTCTTTTCTCCTCAGGTGGATTTTTGTTAGGGACATATACCCCAATGAATTCCATTTTTATTCCATGAATTTTTATTGTTACACTGATTATTCTTTCATTCACTTCCTTCCTATTAATTATTCGTTATTTCAGTTTCCTTCTTATATGAATTGCTATCCCTCATTATGGTCTTTCAGTCTCTTCCACTTCACTTCGAAACAGAATACAGTTTCCAATCATTTCTTGTCCACATCCTTTCTTTTTTGTTTCTGTAATTACCAGAAACCTATTTTCAGTACTTTCCTTAGTTATATGCTCGATATTTCCTACCAATTCCTGTACATTCAGTGTTCCACAGTCAGAGACTTTGTTCTGAACCTGAATCGGTAGCTTTTTATCCACCCAGCTTTTTTATTTTCATTTGAGAAACGCGGCAAAAGCTGTTTTTAACGCGATGGGGTGCCGGCCCCACGCAGATACATGTAGGGTCGGGATCAGGTTACCTTCCATTAGGAACTTGGATGCACTCAACGACTGTGATATGACTTTCAAATGAGAGAGCACAGCAATCAGTCGTTCTTTTCTTGCAATTCTTTCGGCAAATGTAGATTTCGGCTAGTGCCATTATCAACGCACTACTTCATAGTATCAATACATATTCTGAAAACGGCCTTGCCGTAGTGGATATACTGGTTCCCGTTAGATCGTCTAAGTTAAGCGCTGTCGGGCGTGGCCGGCACTTGGTTGAGTGACCATCCGGGCCGCCATGTTCTGTTTCCATTTTTCTGGGCGCACTCAGCCTCGTGATGCCAATTGAGGAGCTACTAGAGCGAATAGTTGCGGCTCCAGTCAAAGAAAACCATCGTAACGACCGGGAGAGCGGTGTGCGGACCACACATTCCTCCTGTCCGCATCCTCATCTGAGGATGACACGGCGGTCGGATGGTCCCGATAGGCCACTTGTGACCTGAAGACGGAGTGCTTTTAATACATGTTCTAGTACGTCAGTCCCCTGTTGTTCTGTCACAGTTCTTTCAAGACTACTGTTGTAGCTAAATCAGTTAAAAAGGAAACGCTCTTCGAACGACAGTTAGTTACTTCACTGTTGGAAGATTAACAGATGGAATTAACATTTTGGTGATTAAAAGTAATACAGAATTATCTGCTTCTCTGTAGTAACGCCGCTGATACAACACATCAGTTAAGGTCAACTCCTTGCAGGTGGGCGTGTAGTTTACAAATTGGTAAGATAACTCGTCTTAATCGGCCACGTTACTACAACATAAAAAAACGAGAGTTACATACGTTACATATGTGATTACTTAAAAGCAATACTCCAATCAGTGGGCCGTAGAACAAGAAATTCGTATGAAAAATAATTACAGGCTTAGCAACAATTGTCTCATCAACGGGCACGAAAATCATAATATACATGCATTACCAATTCCTGTATACAAGAAAGGTTCATATAATACTAAAGACAAGACTTGACACATGGACTTAAACTAATGAGTTTCTGAAGAAGTAACCAAATTCTAGTTAGCTTCATGACATAAAAAACCCATTATGAAACGTGTTGATAGTTACTTTTATTTTAGTTCGCCAAAGTGCGGCCAGGAGCATTACAATAGAATTGGTCTCAAAGGAATCAAAACCTTTAGTACAGGTTTATCAAATGAAGGCTCACCAGATTTAAGATAATTCAATTATGTGGATGAAATTCCATGAGTCAACAGTAAAATACGCTTCAGCAACCTGCAGCGCCAAGATTTAGGACCTGTCCGGCGGTAAGCTTCCATCTATTGCAATACACTACACGTAGGGACGATTACTTTTAAATGCCACACTTCCTCACCGTCTGGTGCACTTCATTCTACATGGAGTATAAATTCTGAGTACTTTCCGCCTGTCTTCTAACATACCGGTCCAACCCTCAGACGCCATCAACACCAGGTCGCGCCGGCCGAAGTGGCCGTGGGGTTAAAGGCGCTGCAGTCTGGAACCGCAAGACCGCTACGGTCGCAGGTTCGAATCCTGCCTCGGGCATGGATGTTTGTGTTGTCCTTAGGTTAGTTAGGTTTAACTAGTTCTAAGTTCTAGGGGACTAATGACCTCAGCAGTTGAGTCCCATAGTGCTCAGAGCCATTTGAACCATTTGAACACCAGGTCGCGTACCGAGTAAGACACAGCTCGCGCAACCGCATCCCGCACTTAATTTCCTTAGTCGCCTCGTAGTGTACCTTGTATCCGGACGTCCGGAAATCCGCACAGAAAGACGAAGTAACAAGGTCTCTGGCCGCACCCGCCACTCATTGATATACAGGAGGTAGGCAAAATAGTTTGAACATCTGCACTTTCTTGGCAATGGTTTTGTTAATAAGGGGTTGGTCCCCCATTTTCCAGTAATGAAGCTGCGATTCTTCTTGGAATACTGGCATATAATGATTGTATTGTCTCCAGTGGAATGTTATGCCATCCTACTATCTGAATCTCTTCCAACTCCTGTAGTGACAATGGAGGCGGAAATCTGGTCTGCGCTTAGAACTACTTAAACCTAACTAACCTAAGGACATCACACACATCCATGCCCGAGGCAGGATTCGAGCCTGCGACCGTAGCGGTCGCGCGGATCCAGACTGAATCGCCTAGAACCGCTCGGACACACCGGCCGACAGAACTTGACAAACCTTTACGTGTGGCTAGGTCAGGCTTCGCACACTTACGTTCTGAACATTGAGACACGACTTGTCTCACATCGGAATTCAAAGTGGTCCGCATCAGATGCTTCTAATTTTTTTAATCGCTTTTTAAGACATTAAGGATCTCCCTTAGCCCGTTGTCGACGATGTAGTACAATGTCGAATGCAGCATGCTCCAGGAGTATCTCAAAAGCCTAGGCAACAATATGCCTAACAGTAATGGCGTTAGGAGCATCTGGCTGTACAGCGACAGCAAATTCACCACAGCAGCAGCACCAGCAGCAGCTGCAAAATTAGCCTGCTCTGACAACACTGTCACATTACTTGAAATTCCCAGAGCTTTTTAAAGAGGCGGCGGACTTGCTGGCATAAAAGTGGAGTCTTCAAATGCATTTCCAGTCACAAGATTGATTGAACCAGTATGGCAACGCGGTTTTATCTATAAACCCTAAATTGAATGAACTGATTCAGAAATTAAAATCTCCTAGCGAATCGTTGCAGTTTGTATTATACCAACATATTAATCTTGTTATCAGTTCACTTGTCCAGACGAATGCGTGGAGTGACCTATGAACACCATTGGAAACTAACCAAGCGTTTGGGTAGCAGAAATGAAAGGAATCAGCCCTCTTTATACATCCACTTGTGAAAACCCGAATGACAAACAGCACTACATAGAAGCTTATTTCGGTATGAGGTTATGTACGATGAGGTTACAAAAGTCATAGATGGTATGCTTCCTAATATCGTGCGCACCTTCTTTTGCGCAGCGTATTGAAGAAACTTGATGTGGCTTGGACATCACAAGTCGTTGGAAGTCACATGAAGAAATACTGAGCCATGCTGCCTCTATAGCGCTCCATAACTACAAACGTATTGCCGGTGCAGAATTTTGTGCACAAACTGACCTCTCGATTATGTTCCATAAGAGTTCGATGGATGGTCAAATATTCGCTCGAACTGTACAGAATGTTTCCAGAATGATATTTTCACTCTGCAGCGGAGTGTGCGCTGATATGAAACTTCCTGGCAGATTAAAACTGTGTGCCCGACCGAGACTCGAACTCGGGACCTTTGCCTTTCGCGGGCAAGTACTCTACCAACTGAGCTACCGAAGCACGACTCACGCCCGGTACTCACAGCTTTACTTCTGCCAGTACCTCGTCTCCTACCTTCCAAACTTTACAGAAGCTCTCCTGCGAACCTTGCAGAACTAGCACTCCTGAAAGTTTGTACAGAATGTTGTTCAAACCAGTCGCGAACGACTGTGGCCCGGTGACATGGTGCATTGTCATCCATAAAACTTCCATCGTTGTTTGGGAACATGAAGTCCATGAATGGCTGCAGTGGTCTCCACGTAGCCGAACAAAAGCATTTTCAGTCAATGATCGCTTCATTGGACCAGAGGGCCCAGCACATTCCATATAAACACAGCCCACACGATTGTGGAACCACCGCCGGCTTGCACAGTGCCTTCTTGACAACTTCGGCCCATAGCTTTGTGGGGTCTGATCCACACTCGAACCCTACAATCAGCTCTTGGCAAAGGAAATCGGGACTCATCTGACCAGTCCATGGTTTTCCAGTCGTCTAGGGTCCAACTGATATGGTCACAAGCCCAGGAGAGGCGCTGCAGGCGATGCCGTGCCGTTAGGCACGCTCGTCGGTCGTCTGCTGCCACAGCCCACTAACGGCAAATTTCGCCGCACCTCCTAACGGGTACTTTCGTCCCATATTGATTCTAGGGTTATTTCACGCAGTGCTGCTTGTCTGTTAGCACTAACAACTTTACGCAAAAGCCGATGCTCTCGGTAGTTAAGTGAACGCCATCGGCCAGTGCATTGTCTTTGATGAGAGATAATGCCTGAAATTTAGTATTCTCGGCTCACTCGTGACACTGTGGATCTCGTAATATTGAATTCTCTAGCCAGTTCGGAAACTGAATGTACCATACGTCTATCTCCAGCTACCATTCCGCGTTCAGAGTCTGTTAATTCCCTTCGTGCGGCCATAAACACGTTGGCAACCTTTTCACATGAATCACCTGAACTCAAATGACAGTTACGCCCATGCACTGCCCTTTTATACCTTGTGTACGAGATAGTACCACCACCTGTATACATATGTGCATATCGCTTATCGCTATCCCATGACTTTTGTTTCCTTCGCGGCTTACGCAACTGGTCAGAGGACCACTCGAAAGCTCCACAAGCCCCAGATAGTTCAACGTCAGACTTTTCGCAGATCAAGCAGTTATCTCTAATGAAGTACTGTCTGATAACACCTTTACAATTACGAAAGTAGATGAAATTTCAAGCTGATGGAAAGATTGGCAACTAGCTTTAAATGCCCAGAAATGTAAAACTTTGCACCTCACAAAACGAAATATATATGACGTGTTACGACTACAATATCAATGAAACAGTTGGAATCGGTCAACTCATACAAATATCTGGGTCTAGCAATTTGTATGAATATGAAAAGAAACGATCACATAGGCTCTTTTATATTTGAAACAGGTGGCAGATTTCGTTTCATTGTTTGGATGTGGTGGATCTGGCTGAATTACTGACATTCTGAATTTTACTAAGCCAACTTAAAAACTAGTACTTCCCCTCTTGTCTACGACAGCAGCTTACAAAATTCCTGATTAGCAAAGGAGTAATTTCGACCAGTTTTTAGGACAAACACATGACAATATGCGCCTGCCATTGTCGCTATGGGTGGCATCTAGAGAAAAACTTGATTGGTTTGACAATCAACATGGATGCTTGTGAATAAGCGATTGAAGAAGTGAAAATTACGCATCCACACATGTTAAAGAATAAACGATGCTCCACATACGCTAGTACGATTACGATGCTTCAAGTAGAAGTTAGATATTTTGATCACCCCTTTGTTATTTGTGAATGTTACTGACCGACGGCTTATTTAGGTATCCCTTTGCTAAACGCTTTTCTGCACATAAGGAGCTACAAGGCAGTTAAGAGTTATGAAGGACACTGAAATATCCGTTAGGTTTTGCAGGCAGTATGAAGTACGACAAACAAGAGAAGTTGTACAATTAATTCTACAGTTCATTCTAGTAATTAATAGATTCCGTATTAAATACTTTAAGTGAAAATAGTTAACAGAATACATAATATAAGTTGTACCTAAACATACTTTTCATCTATGCGATATATACTGTGTAAAAATATACTCCCTCAGAGAGAGCTGTCATATATGCAGTAACCTGTAGTTATGAAATATATGATACGTAACACTCCTTATAAATTTCAGTGCCAAAGTGTAGGCATATTCTGTTCAAATAACTGCAGGCTGGTGACGTCGTTGACAACCGCTGATATTTGGACAATGACCACCAAGTAATTTCCAAGGTGAAACTGCAGCAAGACATCGAAATGCAAGAGAATTTGAAACCTCGGATTGCAGATAAATTCTGGGAAGATAACACACACATTCACACACACATACTGTAAATACTAGCGCCATCACGCAACCCACCATGACCGCACCAGAAGTTCTCGACAGTGAAAATTACTAAACAACGCATGAAGTAGCATTAGTTTTGTCCCTCTGTTTGACAAGGGAGAGAGCAGCATTCCATGCAAAAACTAAGTAAAAACCTCTAACTCTATTTACAACGTTACTTGCTAACTTAACTTCAACTGCCTCCTTAATAACAGTATCCCAATGGCTGGAAGTGCATGCCAAAATCTCCGTGATGGTATATTCCATAGGATCACCGGTGCCAAGGCAATGTTCTGCAATGGGGAATCTGCTGGGCTGTTGTAACTGTGTGTGACGCTTATGTCCAGTACACCGGTCCTCCACGGTTCTTATATTCTGATTAGCACGTGATACGCCACAGCTGCAAATAATACAACTGTTACATGCCACAAACCAATATAAGAAATAGATCGAATAACACATTTCACATGACATTTCCGCAAAACAATCTTCCCTGCTTAAGGTAGAAACGCCGTAGACCTCGGTACCAGCTCGGTATTATCAAATGGCTCTGAGCACTATGGGACTTAATATCTGAGGTCATCAGTCCCCTAGACTTAGAACTACGTAAACCTAACCTAAGGACATCACACACATCCATGCCCCAGGCAGGATTCGAACCTGCGACCGTAGCAGCCGTGTGGTTCCGGACTGAAACGCCTAGAACCGCTCGGCCTCAGCAGCTGGCTCGGTATTATCGTCACTCACCTGTGCACTGTTGGTCGATACGTAATGCACCTCTGCTCTGTCTTCTACTATATCCATTCTGGCGGACGGTGGGTTAACGCAGCTTACAAACTCTTGGGAGGGTCTCAAACGTTGTGGGCCCTTCGAACCAAGATACGAAGTACCCCTGTCACATTGAGCCTGATGTTGACAACTTTTTGGCTTTAGATTCAAGTCAGTGTGAGCAGAATCCCTGTAAACGGCATTTTGCAACGTACCGTCAACCTTCCTGCTGACCAGTACATCACGGAAGGGAAGGCAGTCATTCTCTTCCACCTCTATCGCGAAACGAATATTCAGGTGGATTGAATTCGGGTGTTCTAAATCGTCGTTCAAATTCTCACTGTCATGAGGCCAAATAAAAAAAGTATCGTCTACATATCTGAAAAAAGACGCAGATTTCAAGGCCACCGACTCTAAGCCACGTTCACCGAAACCTCCCGTAAACAGATAGGTGACAACGGGTTTCCCATCGCAACTCCATCTGTCTGCTCATAGTATTGGTGATTGAATAAAAAGTAAGTGGAAGTCAAAGAATCCGTCAGAACGGATAGTAAAAGACAGATCAGAAGTGCTTTACGCTATCGACCAATCATGCACGGGTAAGTGATGATACTGAGTTGAAACCAAAGTCTACGGCCTTTCTGCCATATGCAGGGGGCATCACCAACATGATTCCAGAATGAAATTTTCACTCTGCAGCGGAGGGTGCGCTGATATGAAACGTTCTGGCGGACTAAAGCCGTGTGCCGTACCGAGACTCGAACTCCGGACCTTTGCCTTTCGCGGGAAAAGGGCGTGAGTCGTGCATGGGTAGCTCGGTCGTAGAGCACTTGCCCGTGAAAGGCAAAGGTCCCGATTTCGAATCTCGGTCTGGCACACAGTCCTCATCTGCAAGGAAGTTCCAATAATATTGTTTATATTTTGCGGAAATACTATGTGAAACGTGTTTTCTGATATAAATCTAAGAATATGTTCCTTCTAGTTTCCGTTAAGGATGCTCTTGGTCTGCGGCATGTGTCAGTCGTACGCTTTGCAATTGCGGCATGTCATGTATTGATCATACACTGAAGAGCCAAAGAAACTGGTACACCTGCCTAATGTCGTGTAAGGCCCCCGCAAGCACGGAAAAGTGTCGCAGCACGACTTAGCATGAACTCGACTAATGTCTGAAGTGGTGATGGAGGGAAATGATACCATAAATCCCGCAGGGCTGTCCATAAATAGTTCGAGGGGGTGGAGATCTCTTCTGAGCACCCCTTTGCAAAGCATCCCAGATATACTCAGTAATGTTCATGTCTGGGGAGCTTGGTGGCCAGCAGAAGAGTTTAAAGTCAGAAGAGTGTTCCTGGAGCCAATCTGCAGCAGTTCTGGATGTGTCAGGTGTCGCATTGTCCTGCTGGAGTTGCCCAAGTCCGTAGGGATGCAGAGTGGACATGAATAGATGCAGGCGATCAGACAGAATGCTTACGTACGTGTCACCTACCAGAGCCTTATCTAGACGTTTCAGGGGTCCCACATCACTCCAACTGCACACGCCCCGTACCACTACAGAGCTTCCACCAGCTTGAACCATCCTCTGAAGACATACGAGGTCCATGGATTCATGAGATTGTCTCCATACCAGTACACGTCCAGTCGCTCGATACCATTTGAAACGAGATTATTCCGACCAGGTAAAATGTTTCCAATGTCGGTGTTGACGGTCCCTGGCGACGCGTAAAGATTTGTGTCGTGCAGTCATCAAGGGTACACGATTGGGCCTTCGGCTCCGGAAGCCCATACCGATGATGTTTCGTTAATGGTTCGCACGTTGACACTTGTTGATGACCCAGCATTGAAATCCGCAACAGTTTGCGAATGGTTGCACTCCTGACACGTTGAACGATTCTGTTCAGTCGTCGTTGATCTCGTTCTTGCAGGATCTTTTTCCGGCCGCAGCGATGTCAGAGATTTGATGTTTTACCGGATTCCTAATATTCATGGTACACTCGTGAAATGGTTGTACGGGAAAATTCCCACTTCACCGCTACCTCGGAGATCCTGTGTCCCGTCGCTCGTGCGCCAGCTATAACACCACGTTCACACCCACTTAAAACTTAATAACCTGCCATTATAGCACCAGTAACCGATCTAACAACTGCGCCAGACACTTGTTGCCTTATTTAGGCGTTGCTGACCGCAGCGCCGTATTCTGCCTGTTTACATGTCTCTGTATTTGAATACTGGCTCTTCAGTACAGTGGAAGAGCGGGGTACTGAAATGGCTCTGAGCACTATGGGACTTAACATCTATGGTCATCAGTCCCCTAGAACTTAGAACTACTTAAACCTAACTAACCTAAGGACAGCACACAACACCCAGCCATCACGAGGCAGAGAAAATCCCTGACTCCGCCGGGAATCGAACCCGGGAACCAGGGCGTGGGAAGCGAGAACGCTACCGCACGACCACGAGATGCGGGCGAGCGGGGTACTGAGCATAAGCCACTGCAGAACATTGTCTGTGCACCGGTCATCCTATGGAATATAACAACACAGAGATTCTGGCATGCACTTCCAGCTATTGGAGTAGTGTTATTAAGAAAGCAATGAAGTCAAGTTAGGAAGTAACCTTGTAAATGGAGACGGAAGTTTTTGCTCAAATTTTGCATGGAATCCTGTTCTATCCCTTATCAAAAAACGTGGGTCAGAGTTAATGCTACGTCATCCGTCGATAACTTCTGGTGTCGGTCATCCTGCTTTGAGTGGTAGCGCTAGTGTTTACAATATGTGAGTGTGAGTGCGTGTATTATCTTCCCGGAATTTCTCTTCAAACTGAGGTTTTAAATTCTCTTGCATTTCGATTTCTTGCTGCAGTTTCGCCTTGAAAATGAAAGGGTGATAACCTGCCGAAACATCTGCGGTTGTCAATAACGTCCCCCGTCTTGCAATTGACTGGATGGTTGTCTGTATATACGGAGCACAACATACAGGTTTGGGGACGAATGGAGTTAATATATTTAAAATTGGGTTTTAAATGGTAAAATATTAAATAAAGGTCTGATCCTCTCTACTCCATTCTTACTCAGTTGCCTTCACGCTTTCATACGAAAGAATAAAATACGTAAGGCTCAGTCTACAGAAATGTTGTAAAATCCATTGTGAAAGTACCCAAAGCACAACTACACAATGGCCAAAATAATGTAACTAGGAACTGTGACTGGCTGATCATTAGGAAATAGTTCAAATAGCTCTGAGCACTATGGGACTTAACATCTGAGGTCATCAGTCCCCTAGAACTTAGAACTACTTAAACCTAACTTGCCTAAGGACATCACACATATCCATGCCCGAGGCAGGATTCGAACCTGGGACTTAACTTCGAACATGGGACTTAACATCTGAGGTCATCAGTCCCCTAGAACTTAGAACTACTTAAACCTAACTAACCTAAGGACATCACAAACATCCATGCCCGAGGCAGGATTCGAACCTGCGACGTAGCGGTCGCGCGGTTCCAGACTGTAGCGCCTAGAACCGCTCGGCCACCCCGGCCGGCTTCATGAAGTGCTCCTACTATGATAAGCAACTATGTTTCCCGCGCTTTATACTCCGAGGTCATACTCATCCTAATAATGTTTTTCAAGAGCTAACAGCAACTCACTATTTGGACTCGGCGACTGAAAGCGTGCACGATTGTCAGGTGCAATGTAATTGTCAATGGCAAATATTGTGTGCGTATTTGTAATGTACATGTAAAACTCTTACATAGAAACCAAAACTTTGTTAACAACTGCGATCGCGCAGTTCCAGACTGAAGCGCCTAGAACCGCTCGGCCACATCGGCCGGCTGATCATTAGGAAAAGAAAATGATTAAAGTGCCGTTGCTGATGAAATATTTAATCTGAACAGAAATGTATACAGTCACAATACAGGTGTGACAGAAAGACGGCTAACGGTACAATATCTGTAGTTTTAATAAATGTACAAGTTACACAGCCAAATCCGAACGAAATATCGAACGTTCCGTTTCGAGTACCCATGACATTTGTTTGCAAATGTCGCGACAAGTTGTTTTCTTATTGGTTGTCCATTGCGGTTTGATACCAGAGACCATAACAGCAATTTGCATGACGAAAGAAACAATATAAAAATGGAAAACAGCACTGCCTCTTCGCTCGCCAGCTTACATGGAGGCTACCAGCAGCTGGCGCGTGGTTTGCGACACGCTGCATACCATTCCACAGCACTGCGTCAGCCTATCTGGGCGAGCGATGACTTGCAGCTGCCCTGAGGTCTAACTGTACTCATTCCGTTATCTCCTGCACACTGCTATGCGGACACAACATCTCGCATCGAGAAGTATCTCCCATTTTACTGTTCGTTCTCCTGTTAAGGAAAGCAACGAGGATGGGCGAAATAGTATCCAGAGACGTGTAGAACATTGGCAGTATTGTTCACATGTCAATACACAGACGCCGGCCGATGTGGCCGAGCGGCTCTAGGCGCTTCAGCCTGGAACCGTGCGACCACTACGGTCGCAGGTTCGAATCCAGCCTCGGGCATGGATGTGTGTGATGTCCTGAGGTTAGTTAAGTTTAAGTAGTTCTAAGTTCTAGGTGACTGATGTCTTTCGAAGTTAGGTACCATAGTGCTCAGAGCCATTTGAACCAATACACAGACGGTACATTGTGACCATTTTCAATCATGGCAGAGGTGAACAGTTTAATTGTTTGGCAAACATCAGCTTAACAGTTTGTTTAGAATTTTTGCCTGCATACTAAATACTGTCAGTTTCGCAGGTGTCAATAATCCTTTCTAAAATGAAGTAGTAAAGAAAATAACTCCGTCTGCTAAAACGCTCTGTGATATTCTTTACAAACACAACCTGCGAGTCTCATGTGTCTTGGCTTACAATGGATAAGAGACTTAGAAGACCGCTAATGTCTTTTTCCCCAGCGTTTATCTCGTCTAGTACGGGGTCTGCTTTTTTCAGGATCTTGCAAACTTTATTTTAATATTTAACTTTGTGGCCGGATGCCCTACCTGACGCCGCAGTCTTCAAGGTAATCTAAGAGAGGGAAGTCGTGTGGGCCATTTGTCGGCGAATAAAGTAAACTTTTACCTGACTGCGTATCATTGAGGCGGATGTTGGGGACCAGCTCAGCATTTGCCTACACGGGCGTCATAAACCGCCTAAAAGCCGCGCTCAGGCTGGCTGGTGTGGCAGCCTACTGTTGTTAATCCACCGTGTGGACTTTTTTTGTTTTTATTATTATAATTGAACTGTTCTGCCAACAGCTTGCTACAAATACAGTACTGTTTGGAGAAAGTGAAACATCAAGACCGAGGGAAGTGATCGCAATGAAATTTATTCCACCGATTAGTGACATGACACTACACAACTGATTAGATTTACAGACCTGTACACGCACGGTGTGAGTGTAGCGCCGCCACGTTGCTGCAGTCAGAGCCGCTAGACGTGGTGGCGTGGAATCAAGGAACGCCTGAATATGCTACTGGGGAATACTCTACCACGCAGTTTGTAGAGACGCGTCCAGAAAGCATAAATTGTGGCAGCAGAAAGACATGAACGAATAAGTTGCCGACCGACCATATCCCAGACGTGTTCGATGTGCGAGATGTCAGTCGAACGGGCTCGTCATGGGAGCAATGATACTAGTTGTTCTTTGAAGAAGGCTTGAACAATTCTCGCCACATAGGTCTGGGCGTTGTCCTGCTGAAATAAGGCAAGTGAAGTGGTCTGCCTCGAGTTGTATAATTCCTTGATGTAGCGGTAACTGTTCATATTGGGCTCAAGGCGGAGGAGGCGAATTCAAATGGTCCAAATGGCTCTAAGCACTAAGGGACTTAACATCTGAGGTCATAAGTCCCTTAGTCTTAGAACTACTTAAACCTAACTAACCTAAGGACATCACACGCATCCATGCCCGAGGCGGGATTCGAACCTGCGACCGTAGCAGCAGCGCGGTTCCGAACTGAAGCGCCTAGAACCGCTCGGCCACAGAGGCGAGATCACGTCTTATAGGCAACGGCACCCCAAACCACCACTGTTTGCGTTTGTTCGCTGTGCCACTCAACAATACAGTCTGCTCGATTGCGCTCTCCACCGAGGCATCGAACACGTATGCGGCCACGTATGAAGCGGAACTCGTCCGAAAACACTACATTTTGCCACTCAGCACGCCAGTGTCGGCTTTCACATGCCCATTGCAGTCTACAGCGTTGGTTGTTTCTGGTCAGTGGAAGCTGACACCATGGCATGCGTGCCGCCAGTCCAGCCCGCAGAAGACGCCGGCGAATCGGTTATCTACAGTTATTGGGGTGCTCGAGGGAGGCGCCTCCGTTGAGTGTGCATAAATTCAGTTACAGCTGTTGTCGTATTCCGCGGGCGTTTGTGCGGGGACCTAAGACTGTTTAATCTTACATTGTATGTAAGTGGTCAGGGACTAACTATTCCAGCTGTACTAGTTCCTTTACTGTCTTTAATGTGTGAATGTTGACTGAATCTTGAGTGGGTTCAAATTATCGCCAATTCTTTTAAAGCTAAATTTAATGCATTTGTACAGTAGCAGCAGGGAGGTGATAGAAATCGTGTCTGGCACTCCCGTAACTGTGAAACTTAAGGCCACAGTGCGTCTCATTACTATGCAACCATTTCCAGAACTAAAACAGTTTCTTTAAAGATAGCCTGAGGCCTTAATATGTACTATGTAAGGTGATGGCACCCATCTGAATTGTAAACGTAGTGCAGTTGAATATTGTGCCGTCCTGTAATGGGCACTGAACAGCATTGGCACAGCTGATGTAGATTCTATTTGTTGTTGTTGTTGTTGTATTAATCTTTGTTTGCTGTATTATGCTGTTGACAGTTACTTAATTCGTTGATGAATGACAGCTCTATTATTACTTATTAATGTATGGTCTTGCCTGTAATGATTCCGAAGTTGTTATTTTGTTAAAGTAAATCATTATCTGAGTGGAGCTTCAGTCCTTAAGCATTTCTGAATTTGGATTATGCTGTAGAATTAATTTATACACGGTCAAATTTAATTGGTATGGGTGGCCGCTGATCCCCTTTTGATTAATTCTAGTCTGTAATTTTGTTTTAATTATCTGTTTTGGCTCTTCAGGGAAATATCAGCTAGATTACTAAATTCTGTGGCCGTTAAGTGCCTAAATCTTGAGTCAACTCCCGTCATTTATGGTTTATTATTGTGCCGCAGTTGTGGCTCATGTCAAAATTTGAAGCTGGTAGCAGGATTTCATCTTTCAACAAGATGACGCCTCCCCATATTCCACGACAGTGTACGAGATAGTTTAAATCAGACATTATTACGTCGATGGATAGGTCGTTTTGCAGTCGCTAACCTGGCGATACCCAAGTGACCGTAATGTTCTTGTTATTTTTTCTTGTGGGGTTACGTCAAGGAAGGCGTTTATGTCGCAGCTCTACCACAGAACCTCGAAGACTAGTGGCACAGCATCACAACCGTTATCCTTACCGTCACTCCAGATATGCTGGATCGGGTATGGGCAGCCTCTAGATACTTGCTTATACAATGAAGAGCCAAAGAAATTGCTACACCTGCCTAATGTCGTATAGGGCCCCCGTGAGCACGCAGAAGTGCCGCAACACGACGTGACATGGACTCGACTAATGTCTGAAGTAGTGCTGGAAGGAACTGACAAGATGAATCCTATAGGGCTCTCCATAAATCCGTAAGTTTACGAGGGGGTGGAGATATCTTTTGAACAGCACGTTGCAAGTCATCCATTTGTGCTCAATAATGTTCATGTCTCAAGAAGTGTTTAACTCAGGTGTTCCTGGAGTGATTCTGGCGTGTGGGGTGTCGCACTGTCCTGCTGGAACTGCCCAAGTCCGTCGGAATGCAGGTGATCAGATAGGATGTTTACGTTTGCGTTACGTATGTGACAGAGTCGTATCTAGACGTATCAGGGGTCCCATATCACTCCAGCTGCACACTCCCCACACCATTACAGAGCCTCCATCAGCTGCTGACATGCAGGGTCCATGGATTCATGAGGTTGTCTTCATACCCATACACGTCCATCCGCTAGATACAATTTGAAACAAGGCAATATGTTTCCAGCAATAAGCAGCCCAATGTCGGTGTTGACGAGCCCAGGCGAGGCGTAAAGCATTGTGTTGTGCAGTCATGAAAGGGTACACGAGAGGGCCTTCGGCTCCGAAAGCCCATGTCTATGACGTTTTGTTGCGTGGTTCGCACGCTGACACTTGATGACCCAGGCTTGAAATCTGGGAAGGTTGCACTTCTGTCAGTTGAACGATTCTCTTCAGTCGTCATTGGTCCCTATCTTGCAGGATCTATTTCCAGCCGCAGCGATGTCGGAGATTTGATGTTTTACCGGATTCCTGATATTCACCGTACACTCGTGAAATGTTCGTGCGGGAAAATCCCCACTTCATCGATACTTGAGAGATGTTGTGTCCCATCACTCGTGCGCCGATTATAGCACCACGTTCAAACTCACTGAAAAACTTGATAACCTGCCATTGTAGCAGCAGTAACCGTTTTATCAACTGTGCCAGACTCTTGTTGTCTTATACTGTATAGGCGTTACCCACCGCAGCTCCGTATTCTGCCTGTTGACGTATCTCCGTATTTGAATATGCGTGCCTGTACCAGTTTCTTTGGCGCCTCAGTGTACATGGTCGGGTTGTTAGATGCCAACGGTGTCAGGTTGCGCAAGACGTTGGAGACGTTTCCGATAGACCCGTTAAAATTACTTGGGAGGACTCTGTGTGCGCATTATGTACAATATCCTCGTCTCTTTCACTGAAACCTGGCAATCTGAAGCTGTTCCCTGTATCTTCACACGATAAAGACTGTTTTATCGTCACATGATATAGAACATGTACGCAATATTAACAAGGTTTCTCTATACTTTTGCCTTGGACGCTGAGAACCGGTAGAAACTAGTGTCTTCAGTCTGCTTTTGCCACTTACAAGGGAGTTAGCGCAAGCTGCCATCGCAGTTGCTGTTGAGTTGTGGTTTGTATAAATATATTCGAGGTGCTGATTATTAAAATGTATAAACTGAGTGCCATCGCCAAGTACACTGTAAGCTACGAAAATGCGATATTCCATTCACAGTGGACCATATTGAGCATGGTATCATTGCTTTAGCAACTGCAGCCATGTGTTCCCCTGGGTAACGTAGCTATATGCAGTGTGTACTGTGGTGGACACACGCCGTGCCGTACCGAATGTCACCTGATGAAGTGTCCGATGCGACATCTAAGGGAACAAAACAGAATTACGCATAAGAGCAAGGAAATCAGTATAATAGTGACCCCGCCTGTGTTGCATCAACCTCGACGGTTAATCCGTCCGTGCGTGGTGTCACGCGTATCACGTTAATCTCTCTGTCAGCTTAGCTTTGTGATAATGAATCCTGCAGATGTAGTGAGCATGGTTGTTAGCCACTACAGCTCAAAAAATGTGGTGTCACCGCCAGACACCACACTTGCTAGGTGGTAGTTTAAATCGGCCGCGGTCCATTTAGTACATGTCGGACCCGCGTGTCGCCACTGTGTGATCGCAGACCTAGCGCCACCACAAGGCAGGTCTCGTGATACGAACAAGGACTCGCCCAGTTGTACGGACGACCTAGCTAGCGACTAGATGTACGAAGCCTTTCTCTCTCATTAGCCGAGAGACAGAATAGCCTTCAGCTAAGCTAATGGCTACGAACTAGCAAGGCGCCATTAGCCTTACAGTGATTGTAATTAAAGTCTCCTGTGTATCGTCAAGAGCGATGTACCACAATGATTGATTAAAGATAAGTATTAATCCAGCTACGTACTTTTCTTCATAGCATTAATTACGCAGCCTGTTACAGTACTTCACGCCCGTCTGCGTTAGTCTAGCGTGCATTTTCAGCCATCTCGACCTACAAGGTGTTGGCCCAGCTGCCGACACATCAAAAGAAATCTCAGAAATTGCAGTAAAGGAGAGAAATGCCACTGCATTCGTAATCAGTGTGACAGGTGAAACAGAGGTAACCATTGAAAAATACATCACGAAAATAAATAGACTATATGGAAGGATATGAATACGCAGGAGAAGACTTGTCTGTGAAAAACTATGAATGATCCAGAACCTGATAGTGACGAAGAGATGGAAGCCCGTCGTCTGCTTATCTGCCAAGGTCATCGAAGAGAGAGAAGTGGGTTGATATATATTTTTAAAAGGCAAAGGAAATAATTTCGTTCCATTATTCCGGGAAAACTAAAAGATTGAGCTACAGAACAGTACAGAAACGATATCGTATGGTGCAAGACATACATCACTTACGATATTTACGTCATGTGGTACAGAAAGAGGAGTAAGATCAGCGCTCAAAACGATCATGTAGTTGAAAAATTCAGGTCGACGAGAACTGTTGTAGACACCAACGTTCACGACAGGGATATTCATGCTTGGGGTTCGAAAAAAGCCCCACAATAGGACTGGTTCAATTCAATCAATCTATCCATGGATGGGTTGCTAGGTTTAAATGAAGACGCCGTCTTGGCTCACGGGCAGTAACGAAATGTATGACCACTAAAGCATGGACCGAGTGAGGTGGCGCAGTGGCTAGCACACTGGACTCGCGTTCGGGAGGACGACGGTTCAATCCCGCGTCCCGCCATCATGATTTAGGTTTTCCGTGATTCCCCTAAATTGCTCCAGGCAAATGCCAGGATCGTTCTTTGAAAGGGCACGGCAGACTTCCTTCCCCCGTGTTTCCCTAATCCGATGAGACCGATGACCTCGCTGTCTGGTCTCCTCCCCCCAAACAACCCAACCCAACTAAAGCATGGAATACCGATGGTGACGCGAATCAAAGATGTGACGACTTCCGAAAGCAGGCGGTGTGCTTAATGAACACAATGAAACTTACAGCGATTTATTATACTGATCAAAGTGGTATACGGAAATAACCTCACCCATCGCGAACTCTGCTTTTCAAAAGGACAGATATCAGTAAGAAGTTCATCGTGGCATGATCTTGCAACAACTCATTCTTAAACCATCCAACTCGTTACGCTGGCAAGTGGAGACGTGTTTTCAAAGACGCTGATAATTTACCAGAAACCTAGAGGTCAATTTGGAGTGCGAGTAGTGCAACACATACTGAAACAGTAACACTGATTCCAGCTGCTTCGAAATCCGGCCTAGTCACTAGACAAATCCTGAAGCAATTCGTTCAAGATGTTTACTCCCCATATGCAACGAAAGAGTCTCTTGTTCTGGTTTATTCGTAATAGGACTCATAGAAATGCTATTCGGCCCCAAAACGTGGTGTATACAGTCAAGACTTACCTCCTGGTTGCACACTTTATATTCAGCTTGTTGTTGTTGTTGTTGTTGTTGTTGTGGTCTTCAGTCCAGAGACTGGTTTGATGCAGCTCTCCATGCTACTCTATCCTGTGCAAGGTTCTTCATCTCCCAGTACCTACTGCAAACTACATCCTTCTGAATCTGTTCAGTGTATTTATCTCTTGGTCTCCCTCTACGATTTTTACCCTCCACACTGCCCTCCAATACTAAATTGGTGATCCCTTGATGCCTCAGAATATGCCCTACCTACTGATCCCTTCTTCTAGTCAAGTTGTGCCACAAATTTGTCTTCTCTCCAATTCTATTCAATACCTCCTCATTAGTTATGTGATCTACCCATCTAATCTTCAGCATTCTTCTGTAGCACCACATTTCGAAAGCTTCCATTCTCTTCTTGTCTAAACTACTTATCGTCCATGGTGGACTTCCATACATGGCTACACTCCATACAAATACTTTCAGAAACGACTTCCTGACACTTAAATCTATACTCGATGTTAACAAATTTCTGTTCTTCAGAAATTTTTTCCTTGCTATTGCCAGTCTACATTTTATATCCTCTCTACTTTGACCATCATCAGTTATTTTGCTCCCCAAATAGCAAAACTCATTTACTACTTTAATCGTCTCATTTCCTAATCTAATTCCCATAGCATCACCCGATTTAATTCGACTACATTCCATTATTCTCGTTTTGCTTTTGTTGATGTTCATCTTATATTCTCCTTTCAAGACACTGTCCATTCCGTTCAGCTGCTCTTCCAGGTCCTTTGCTGTCTCTGACAGAATTACAATGTTATCGGCGAACCTCAATGTTCCTATTTCTTCTCCATGGATTTTAATTCCTACTCCAAATTTTTCTTTTGTTTCCTTTACTGCTTGCTCAATATACAGATTGAATAACACCGGGGAGAGGCTACAAACCTGTCTCACTACCTTCCCAACCACTGCATCCCTTTCATGCCCCTCGAGTCTTATAACTGCTATCTGGTTTCTGTACAAATTGTATATAGCGTTTCGCTCCCTGTATTATACCCCTGCCACCTTCAGAATTTGAAAGAGAGTATTCCAGTCAACATTGTCAAAAGCTTTCTCTAAGTCTACAAATGCTAGATTCAGCATTTGATGTGCTATTCTTCCGACAGTTCAACGATGTGCAGAAGCGGATTGAAGATCACAGTATTCTTGACGACTATCAGTTCACACCATCGTCAAGGGATTCAGTTTTGTTGCTGATGTGTATTCTACACAATCAGTTCTGTCCTCCAGTCTTCGCAGACTTTGTTCGGTGCTCCTGGACCGTAGCTTGATATGATGACTTCAGATTAGAGACGTTTCAGACTCCACCCGAACGTATTTTTGATGTTCAAACGCAGTGTGACTCGGAAGACTGCTTCATGCAGACATTCATGATGTGCTCCTACTATGATAAGCAACTACGTTTCCTGCGCTTCATACTCTGTGGTCATATTCATCCTAATAATGTTTTTCAAGAGCTAACAACAACCCACTATTTGAACTCGGCGACTGAAAGTGTGCACGATTGTCAGGTGCAATGTAATTGTCAATGGCAAATATTGTGTGCGTATTTGTAATGTACATGTAAAACTCTTACATAGAAACCAAAACTTTGTTAACAACTGCGATCGCAAGCTGCGCTATCTCCCTTGTTAGTTCCGCCCACGCTTGTGTATCCGACCGAGCTCTTACTCGCCCCACCACATTTACACTGACAGTGATGTGTGCACCGCCTGGTGGCGTATCTTGAAGAGTTTGGCAGATGAGTGACAGGCGGTGACCTCCAGGCTCGCTCCTGCCTCGGCTGCCTGTGGCAGTCTGCCAGCTGTCGTGACGAGGGTGACACACCGCCCTTGGGTGCGCCTAGAGTACGTCGTCTGCCTGCTTAAAAACAGTTGTGGCTGAGGAGCTAACTACCGGCCTCCACATCGGCTGTTACAAATCAATAAGAGACACTTCGTTTCCCCCGAATTAATAAAACGTTATCGGTTTACTTGGCACGTAAATCACAGATACAGGAGGTGGAGAAAAATATGCAAATACCACAAACACAAGACATCTACAGCAAGCCACCTGACGGTGTGTGGCGGAGGGTACCTTGAGTACCTCTATCGGTTCTCCCTTCTTTTCCAGTCTCGTATTGATCGTGGAAAGAAAGATTGTCGGTATGCCTCTGTGTGGGTTCTAATCTCTCTGATTTTATCCTCATTGTCTCTTCGCGAGATATACGTAGGAGGGAGCAATATACTGCTTGACTCCTCGGTGAAGGTATGTTCTCTAAACTTCAACAAAAGCCAGTACCGAGCTACTGAGCGTCTCCCCTGCAGAGTCTTCCAATGGAGTTTATCTATTATCTCCGCAACGCTTTCGCAATTACTAAATGATCCTGTAACGAAGCGCGCTGCTCTCCGTTGGATCTTCTCTACCTCTTCTATCAACCCTATCTGGTACGGATCCCACACTGCTGAGCAGTATTCAAGCAGTGGGCGAAGAAGCGTACTGTAACTCACTTCCTTCGTTTTCGGATTGCATTTCCTTAGGATTCTTCCAATGAATCTCAGTCTGGCATCTGCTTTACCGACGATCTACTTCATATGATCATTCCATTTTAAATCACTCCTAATGCGTACTCCCAGATAATTTATGGAATTAACTGCTTCGAGTTGCTGACCTGCTATATTGTAGCTAAATGATAAGGGATCTATCTTTCTATGTATTCGCAGCACATTACACTTGTCTACATTGAGATTCAATTGCCATTCCCTGCACCATGCGTCAAAAAAATGGTTCAAATGGCTCTGAGCACTATGCGACTCAACTGCTGAGGTCATCAGTCGCCTAGAACTTAGAACTAATTAAACCTAACTAACCTAAGGACAGCACACAACACCCAGCCATCACGAGGCAGAGAAAATCCCTGACCCCGCCGGGAATCGAACCCGGGAACCCGGGCGTGGGAAGCAAGAACGCTACCGCACGACCACGAGATGCGGGCTACCATGCGTCAATTCGCTGCAGATCCTCCTGCATTTCAGTACAATTTTCCATTGTTACAACCTCTCGATATACCACAGCATCATCCGCAAAAAGCCTCAGTGAACTTCCGATGTCATCCACAAGGTCATTTATGTATATTGTGAATAGCAACGGTCCTACGACACTCCCCTGCGGCACACCTGAAATCACTCTTACTTCTTAAGACTTCTCTCCATTGAGAATGACATGCTGCGTTCTGTTATCTAGAAACTCTTCAATCCCACGTCTAATTCGGTGTAGGAAACCGGTTGGCACTCAAAACAGCTTCCAGTCGTCTCAGAATGGATAAATACAGGTCCTAGTCTCTTTCGCAGGGTTGAAACAAAGTAACGCTTTGCAACATCGGTTCCAGTATCGATGGCGTTCCTCTGGTTTGGAGTCGAGAGGAAGGCTTAAACCAGAGGCTGTGTGACGATCTGGAATGCGTATTTCCCGACCTCCGCTATCGTGTGGAGAATTGTATGAACCCTGTCTACAGATCGATCGTGCACTGCACACAGGAAGTGAATATTGGGGTAGAAGAATACGTGTCGTGTGTATAAGGTGAGATTTTTAGGATAAAGAAATGCCTCGACAGGGCCGATAAGATGCGCTCTGATTCAGGCCCGGAGGAACGGTATTAAAGCACTCATCACGGCAGATAGGAGAAACAAAAAGTTTATATAATACTACTTAATTGCAGCAGCGTATATGGAAAGATGTAGTCTCGCTTACAAGTGGAAACGCCGCCGACTTAGTATTAGGGACAGAAACGTGGCTGAAACCAGAGTTTAGTAACAATGAATTCTCAATTCCAATTGGAATGTATATCGCAGACATTGTTTCACCGTCAGAAGTGGAGGAGTATTTATAGCCGTAAAAATACGGTAGTACCTTTCGATTTTAGTACAGATTTCGAATATGAAATAATCTGGGTGAAGATAAAGGGGATGGACAAAAATATGGAACCACCACAAACACCACACAACGCCATTTTTAATGTGGTGTAGGACAGTAGTTCCCTACCTAGGGTAATTACCCCCTGAGCGGTAAATGTAATTTTCTGATAGGTAAAAATAAAACGATTCAATTTTTTCGGTCACGAAATTAAATTACTTTTAAAAGATCGTTACTGTTATTACTATTTTGGGAGACTAACACTGTTTATATAAGTTTTTAATAATCACTTTCTTTTTTCAAATACCAACGTTAAAATATGACAATGTTGTGAGGGTTACAACTTTCTCTTGTAGTTACAACTTCCTCTTATAGTCCACCCACTACCCGTGTGCTTCGTACTAAGCATCTATGACAGTAAAATTGAGATATATACAACACATGTACTTAAATATCTCCGAGTTCTAGATAGTTACGTTGACCAGATTTCAAAGAGAAAAGAAAAACGGTACACTTTTGTTTACACCTGATTTCTTTGCTACATTTACGCTTACCTTTTCTTGTCAATTGTCTTCATATTTTGAAATCGACAATAGGCCTATGTCGATGCAGTAGCTGAAAAATTCACAGCAAGAATGTATCTCCATTTTGTTAATTGCAAAGAGGAAATGGATCTACTTTTTTCTTCATTGTAATAGCTTGGATATATTGTTTGCAATGTTTGCTCACTTACTAGTTATTTAGGTACGATTTGTTAAGCATAAAAAGTATGTAGTATTATTAATCAGTAATCAGACACAAATTATACATTTCATACTAAAATTTAAGATTTCTTTTTATTGCAAACTGTTAGGGCAAGCGTACACACATGCCAAACAGTATTCAATAAGCGCTACTAACACACGCCACATCTCACACATTCTACACAAAATTAGCTTCCATATAGCTGCAGAACCGTTTGGAGAAATGGTTGAAGTGATGCTCCTCTATACTTTCTTTGGTTTTGGTTTTACTTGTCTTGAGGGTCGTAAAGTTGAAGGTCGCCAAGTTAGGGGCTGGGGTACGAAATACTCTTTTCTTTTCTACGTATCTCTTACTGTTTCTTTAGGCCTAAGACAAGTAAACCAAATGCGGTAGACTTATGTACTGTGAAAATATATATTTCTATAACGTTCTACTTTTAGGAAACTTGTTTTTCGCAAATAATCAATCAAATGAGAAATGTTATTGTACGCATTTAGTTTCTCGATTAAAAACCGTGATAACTGTAAATCCCGAGTGATTTTCTCGGGACACCAGGACATTATGTGGAAACTGGGACTGTCCTGGCAAAGTCGGGACGTCTGGTCAGCCTATAGATAGTTCCCGCAACAGACTAGAAATTGCTTCGTTATTCACTTTGCAACAATAAACGAAGTAATTGCTAGCACAACAGTAACTCTGTGATGGCTACTATACAGCCCACAAGTGCGGTTATCATAATCACAGAATCGGCTTCACAAACAAAGTTGACACTCGGCGCGGTGGCTGATGGGAGACACAGTAAAGACATTTCCCATTTACAGCCTTTCCCATCATCCTCCGCGCCGAGTGTCAACTTTGTTTGCGCAAATATTAGATGACCCTCGCACGTCACTGTGTGAAACCGTGTTTTTGAAGGCTGTAACTGACCATAGCGACTGGGTGCTCACAGTCAAAAAGTAAAACAACTCGTCTCAGTGTTGTACTTTAACCTGCCATAATGAAGGTCGCAGCGTCAAATACTGTGATTTTTTTCTGAGTCTAATCAAAAGAGTTTGACTATCGGTTTTATTAAACAAATTGGTTTAAATGTATTTTTTTATTTATAATCCTTTGCCACGTCATTTTCATCATCGTATTAACTTTTTTTGTTTTATTTTTCTACCTCCCATTCTTTTTTCGTGAGTGTGCCTGTGTCGGCTATTATCTGCGTGCCAACGAGGACTGCTCATCGGTTGGTAGCGTGGTCGCTCATGCAGTCAGTGAGGATAGTTTCGGATAACCAATGACAGCAAGAAATTACAGTTTAAGCTTATCCGTTACGGATATCTTATAACCTGTGACTGTTAACTGAATGTAAATAAGTTACATAAAACTGCAATCAGTCACTTTTTTGATTAATTATGTTTTATTGCATGAACCGGTTTTCGAACCTTTCCAGGTTCATCTTCAGATGGTTCTGGAAGCTACATCATTATTTCTAGCATAATGGTGGGTACTGGCTCTGTGACAAGAAGATGGAACACACTTTAATGTATCGTCATTGCTATTGTTTGTCTGTCGAATTGAGTGTAAATTAAATTTTTTACTTACTGCGACTGTATGGGCAGCTTTTTCCGTTAGTGTCCATCTGTCCGCTTCCATTTTGATGGCCGGTTGGTATATCACTTCGAACTGCTCGCATCATCAACGTGTGAAATGATATATCAATTGTCCATCAAAATGGAAGCAGATGGATACTAACGAAAAAAGCCGCCCATACTGTCGCAGCAAGTAAAAAACTAGATTTACATCCATATCGACAAGTAAACAATAGCCACGGCGATACATTAAAGCGTGTTCCATCTTCCTGTCACAGAGCCAGCACCCAGCATTATGCTAGAAATAATGATGTAACTTCTAGAAACCATCTGAAGATGAAGCTGAAAAGGTTCGAAAATCGGTTCATGGAATAAAACATAATTATTCAAAAAAGTGACTGGTTACAGTTTTATGTAATTTATTTAAATTACAGTTTGCTTTTTTTCTGTCTCAGTTTGCTCGTAGATGTTAGCCGTAATAGAGGTAAACAAAGCCACCGTGATTTTAGTTCTGCTGCAGACTATTGACCAAAGTTTTGTCGGATATACTACACACCACGAGTCTGTGTGTAGCCTAGGATATGAGTTTAGATTCAGGGCTATACAAGGCGTCTCCTGGAGCATTTCAGTCATTGATCGTTTAAGACCAGCTGTCGACAGAGCAGCTTGCATTCCTCCGGCGGCCACTTACAACATTCCTCCGCGTTACACCTTAACAGCATTTGTGGAGTGACTTGCCGTGTTTGTTTGTTAGCTATAACCGAGAGGTACCAGGCGGCCGACGTGGCTAAGCCGTAGCAAGTGACAGACGTCAACTATCAAGTAATTTTAAACGGGCTATAGCTAAAATTTAATTACATTTAGGGGTAATGGTCTCAGAAAAATTGAGAACCACTGATGGAGGACATCCGTCGGCATGCAAAATAGCTTCCAGTAGTCTCGATTGGATGAGTACAGGTCCTGGATGATTTTTAGAGGAATCTTATAACATTCTTCCTGCAAAATAGTGGCAAGCTAAGGTAACGATTATGGGCGTGAATAGCGATAACGCACCGTTCTCTCCGAAGTAGACAATAGAGTATCAACACTATTGGGATCTGGTGAATGTGGTAGGCAAGGAAGACGCGAGAATTTATTCTCGTGCCCTCAAAGCCGGTCCTAGATGATGCGAGCAGTGTGAACAAGGGTCCTGTAGTCTTGGAACACAGTAGCACCATCGCGGAACAAACATTGTACCGTGAGATGGACCTGATCAGCCAAAATGGTCACATAATCTTTGACATAATGCAAACTTGCAGAGTAATCAAGGGGCACATGGAATACCACAATATGGCCGTGAAAATCATCACCGGAACCTCCCTCCCATTTTTCACTTCTGGGAAGAAAATTCGGCCAGAAGTTAGAAACAGTGTGAAACAAGACATATCTACATATCTAACTAAATTGCATTGTTCCAGTGTTCCATCCACTGAACACTACACTGCTATATTTATTCCAGAAGGCGACCAGAACTATTATCGAAACATATATAACCTTTAATGTAGGCATTACAAGGTACTGTAATAAATAATACAATAATAAAACACATGGACCAGTACATAAGTTCCTTAAAGGGTACTGAGGCAGATTATACCCGCAGAAGGCGTGGGCTGAAATTGCGTTACACTGAACTATTGGCCATCAGACCTCCTTTTAGAATACACATGTCTTACAAGAACCAAGGGACGTCGGTTCAATCCCGCGTCCGGCCATCCTGATTTAGGTTTTCCGTGATTTCCCTAAATCGCTCCAGGCAAATGCCGGGATGGTTCCTTTGAAAGGGCACGGCCGACTTCCTTCTCCCTAATCCGATGAGACCGATGACCTCGCTGTCTGGTCTCCTTCCCCAAGCCAACCAAAAAGAACCAAGGGGCCACAGACGGTGCTTCAGGAATCGACTCCTGAGAGGGTCCGGCAACAAACACTTTCGCGTGCGATGAGATAGGCAGCCAAGAGTTGCATTCACTTCACAAGCTGGTAACTCAAGACTAGTGGCGGTCTAACGAATGACTAAAGATAATCTTGCTGAAGCTACCTGATGTCCGATAAACCAAATGCAACGCTGGAACAATACGCCAAAGCCGTAAACCGCGGTTTGCACTACGTCCCCACAATACTGTGCTTAGAGTGCCCGGGACGAGAAAGGAATCACTACCACCAGAGTAGAAGAATCACCAATCGGCCTACAATCAAGAAAGCTATCAAAACCACACGTCTTACCGGACAGCAGCGGCAAGGCGAGGTATCGTACACTGCCATTACATACACTAACCCCCAGGGCGGGTAACTGGAGCGTTAGCGGCCACCACGCAAGAAAAATTACCGCTCGTTGAACTTAACAAATTGTAACAAGTTGAACGCAGTAAACAGTAATAAGAAGTCGAGGAAAGCTAATCTGATCCGCCTTCCCCAAGCACTCCACTCGCTGCTCTTCGCCTTGGCGACACTACGAGCCGGCCGCGGTGGCCGTGCGGTTCTAGGCGCTTCAGTCCGGAACCGCGTGACTGCTACGGTCGCAGGTTCGAATCCTGCCTCGGGCATGGATGTGTGTGTTGTCCTTAGGTTAGTTGGGTTTAAGTAGTTCTAAGTTCTAGGGGACTGATGACCTCAGATGTTAAGTCCCACACTGCTCAGAGCCATTTGAACCATTTTGACACTACGAGCAGCAAAACGAACCCAAGTCACTGGAGAAACTCGAGATATCACAATGGTGGAGGTTTCTCTACTTGGATTGAAATACGCTCATCTTAAAGCTTGCTGGATCCAGTTTACGACGAGGTGCTGCACCCTCGTGACCACAGCCCTTCCATCCGGCAGTCCATGTGTGCCGCCAGTGGTCCCGGCGTGTTCTGGCTGAAGCCCGGTTTCCCTGTTACGGGTGTGTACAGCAATGATAAGTGGTTTCGCCATTACAGCTCGCCCTGCGGTTCTCTACTTCCGGAACTCCTTTCGTGTTGTTTTGGTGTTTGCAAGGTTTTCGAGTGCAACATGCAGTTCTGCAGTAACTTAGCTCCGACGTAATGCACCCATGACTGTGCGAACACTGCTCTGACTACGAATGAGACTAGGAACGTGTTGCGGATATTCCACAAGTGCCGTTCGTGGTCAAACACAACTGCGAACCTGCGGGCTTGGCTAACATCTGCGTTTATTTTCAAGTATGCATTTCGCACTTTATTCAATATTTTCGTCCAACCCCTGTCAGTCCACTGCTGTCGTCGGAGAGAGAAACTGACTGTCGCGAATGTTGGTGGTAGCTACATTTTAAGCCAAAAATGTACAAAGAACATAATATCAGATATGTGACGCCCACAGAGAACTGCTGGAGGCATACTATCCGACAGGAGAAGGAATGCTGACGTCAGAGACGATCTGGAAGTGAAAAGCTTAAATGCGCAGATTAAGGAACACAGGAACAGCTGGAAGGACTACGTCAAAAGAATGGAAAACGACAGAATACGAAAATTAATCACGAATTATTCCCCAAGGCCCGGGAAAAAGTGGAGAGATCAATAATTTCTACCAAGAAGGTGTAAAACGCAAATATCTGATACAGAGGTGATGATGATGATGATGTTGATGATGATGAAGAAGAAGAAGAAGAAGATGATGATGATGATGATGATGATGATGAAGTCCGCCACTAGGTCGACTTGCTAAATAACATTTCGAATTACGCTTGTAATATACAACAAGCTCCCAATCGTCGGGGTAAATGAGGACCCGAGACTGCATGGATAACGGAAAGGATGGATAATCTGCAATAAACTTACGTTTCACCAGAAACTGCTACTTACTGCTTTTACAGAACATGCAATGTATCACATTTGGTTTGCACTGTCATGTCATGCGTTACTCGCCAGAAACTAACGAGTTATTTGCAAAATTACACTTTCAACACTCTGCATTTAGTATCCATTGCTTTCGTTTCACTTTCGGAAGAACTCATCAATTTTTCTTCTTTTTCTGTTTTTCTTCACCCGTTTTCTGACGACGGTTCTCATTTTCTGGAGAGTTAAAATCTCATTTTACTCAAACGGTCTTTGTCGTGCACAATCTAATAACAAACGACGCATTTGAGTGCATCGGTGTGGCTGATAACCGGTTCCACGATCGACTCGTCTTCGGTCTTGTCCTCTAGCCAACACATTCGCCATATCTATGTCTGTTAGCTGTACAAATCTCGGTTCAAATACATCGCTATTTTACCACTCGTGGACATTTTCGTCTCTGTCTCTTTACAAGCAGGAATTGGTTTCACAAGATCGATCAGACGAGTAGTAGTGTCGCTTTCCTCACTGCTATAACATCCAAAACCACTTTCAGAAGAGGTAGTTCCAATTTTCTTCCACGAGGGAGCCATTGTTGTTGTCTTCTCATCGTCCCAAACCTTAGAAATATCGCGCATTGCATCGAGCACGTACAGGGATTTCCAAAAACTGAAGTTCACCGTCAACTGTACATTCTTGCTCAAATTGTTTCATGAGATTCGAACATTAATGTTGTCTCACAACCACGATCGTACTTGTGCGAGTGACGGAACGCACGGTGGAAAGTACCCAGCAAAACTCAATCCGTCATCCGAAAAAACCACATCTTCTTTGCGACAAGGCTTATTCTACAGTGCACGGCATATTCGAAACGAAAATATTCGTTCTAATCAGAACATGATACTTCAGGCTTCGTTTCTATATATTTTCAGAAATCGCCGAAAAATCCATGGTGGTTTCGCAGTCCGGATCATCCACGCCTTTGGAGCCCGCTGTAAGTCGTATACAACAATATATTGCAAGCATTCGATCGACATTTGATCGACTGCTCCCGACTGAAAGTTGTTTGCTCCTTTAAACCTAAATCTTCGTGTATTAAAAGCTGATCCTTATGTGGCATAATATGCACTAACGACTACAATTAAAGATTGCTTGCGGAGAGAAACAGAGAGAGCGAGAGCGAGAGAGACAGAGAGAGAGAGAGAGAGAGAGAGAAAGAGAGAGAGAGAGAGAGTGGAGCAAACGCACGAGCAGCAGGCAGCTTCTGTTTATACCAAGATTCCTGTTGTTTAGATTTTGTTCTTACATGATTCTGCGAAAACGTTAATTGTATTTCAAGTGAGTGAACAGCCTCTGTTGGAATTAACCTACGCAATTATTTTATTGATTACAATTACGCGTTTCACGCGGTTAGCGCATCATCAGACTGGAACAATAAGAAAACAGCTGCAGCTCAAATACGTGAACCTAGTGATCAGGGTATCTAATACCGCTAAAAGGCATAGCGCCAGAAAAGGCGGCGCAGGGAAAACGCCCTTGTCATGAACTACAAGTTAGCACAAGGAAACACTAAAACAAGCTACAAAGTGAAATAGCAAAAACATTGAGTATAACGGTTAGAGATGGGGAGGGGTTGGGGGCAGGAGGATGACACGAATGTGAAAGTAATAAGAAAGATTGTGTCATGTAATTAAAAGTCACCATAGCAGAAGGAATAGCCGGTGCATCGTTAGCTACACGTTCATAGCTATCAAACTGAATGTGGAAGAGCTGCAGTGCCCTCGCCAGTCGTAAACAGAGAAAAGGTGTGGCGAGGTTACAGAAGAGGAACTGTGTGAGTTGAGGGCCAGCCAGATGGTGGCGCTGGTGGAGCGGGAATGAAAGTGACGTGCAGGGAAAAGGGAAAGAGGTTCAGTATACGGGGAATTTTATGTATTAATATGAAAGAGTAGGAAAAAGGGGAATTAAAGAGGAAATGGCGTGAGGTGAGGTTCACGCATGATGGAGAGTAACGTTGTAATGAAGAAAGGGGAACTTATGGTACTGTAGTAGGAAAATTTTGACCTAGGACGAATAGAAAGAAATGTGCCATAGCGTCGAAAGAAGAGAGAGGGGAAGGGAAAAACTAGTTATTAACAAGGAAACAGGACAAGAGGTGGAGAGGGGGTCGGGTGGTAATGGAGTGGGGTGGAAGATTTCATTTTGGATACTCAATATTTTTGCTGTTTCACCTTGTACTTCGTTTCAGAGTTCTCCTACGTTTAACTTGTAGATCATGACAAGGCTGTTATCCACCGCCATTTTAGATGGCAATCGGGCCTCACACTTAACGCTTTCAGTGTTCATCCAAGTTAAGTTTCAAATTTTTTTTCGAATTTACTCATCTTTTAGCAATATTATTACCATGCAGTTGTGTGGACTCTGCGAAAATTCAGGTATTTTGTGTACGGGAAACGGACCATGACATATTGTGACCATCAGGTTGTTACATTTTTAATGACCTGCGAAGTGTTACTTGCATGGCTAATGTCGTGGGCACTGCGTTTGCAGGAATATTAGATCGATATTAGACACCTTAAAGTGGAGGATAATGTAGTAGCCGACACTCCATCACGATTACCACAAGGACTAAGCGATGAAGACAATATAAGTGAAAACAACCAGAATTTTAGGGCAAAGCTTTTGAAAAATATGCCATGCCGAAAGGACCACGAATATACATGTAAAAATTAATCCCACTTACAAGAACAAGATGTGAACAGGAATCGTATAATAAATGCTTTGAAAACAGGTGAAAACGATCACCAATTATTAAATTATAAATCGCGTTCGTGGGACCTGTTTCATCGAGCGGATATCAATAAAAGAAGTAGGAAAGTGTGTATACATGAAAAAAATATCTCCGAATTCTTATGGTTTACACATCACTCCTGTGGATATTTTAGTGCTACTAAGTGTAACATAAAATCAAACAGTATTGTTTTTCTTTTAGTATGAAACGGTTAATAAAAAATATTCTTGAGGTGAGCACCCTATATCAAAAGATAAAACCTATTAATTACAGCAATAAGTCAGTGCTACACCCAATAATTCCAACAGAACCCTTAGTGATAGTATCTTGTATTATGATCGGGTTAATTCCGACAGCAAGAGGTAGCTTTAAATATGTAATTGCCTTCTATTACTTGTTTTCAAATTACTTTAAAATGTACCCAACAAGGTCTACTAATATCATGCGGAGGCGGTAGCATTTTTCTACTATATTATCGTCATTATCCTCATGATTATCATCATCAATAATCACTAAAACATTCAACATGTTTATCTCTACTGTATCATCATCATAATAAACCCACATTTACAATATCCTCATATCTCGTAAATAATCAACAGCAAATACTCCCTGCTCTGTTTCCTTAACTAGTCAGTCTTTATAAATAACACCACTGAGCAAACAAGCCTCATTACTGTACAACTGGTCATGAAAAGAAAATCTCCACAAAAATACGTATTACCTCGGGCACAGATAATTTCGTTCAGACAACACAATCTTATCTTTAACAATCTGTAATTATTCCTTGTACGAGCAGAAAATCCTTCGTGTTCTTCCATTTCATAGTGCCACTATTATTTGCAAAACAGACTTTCCATTTGGACAACACAACTGCTATCTCATTAACCTGTGTATCTCATCTGAACTGGTACTAAATATTTCCTCACTGCTACATGCTGTCTGTAAAAGTGATGATGTTTAAAACTGTGAACTTGTTTGACCAATCTCTGTTTCACTTCCAAAAATTTAGTACTAGAAAATGTTTAGTGGGTGCACAGTTCCTTGGACGATCAGTAAGATGTTTCAGATATTTCTGTAAGTGATGGAAGTTTAGTGCGGTAGCAGTGGTATATTTTGCGTAACGCGACCCATTATTACTGCCGGAATTGCAAGTCGCTGTTCTGTAGTACATTCTTGTCCCGTATTGTTACGTATGTGCCACAGTCTTACTTCAGTGTAAATTCTGCTTCGTTTTCTTTACATCTTTTGCTAACGGGATCAAATATGTATTAGATGCGAATGATTTTATATGATTTTCTTGGAATATCATCTCATAGGAATCTCTTTCCATTCCACTGCTTATCATCACGCATTACCGCATGCAACAGTTGGAATATGTACATAGAAACAGAAATTTAGCTTAGCCGCTGCCTGCTTGCTGTTTCCTGTTGTGCTTTGGAGAAATCTGCAAGAATGTTGTCAGGAGGCGAGGAAAGGGCCAGATAATTGTTTTACTTCCGTTGCACATTTAATACATAGTCAAGCGGCATTCAGATTAGTTACAGTCGAGTTCAATTTAGATTCTGATCTAAGGTTAGCATAGGAGAGTACGTTGGATAATGGTTCGTGAAGACACAGTTTCGGTAAAACGTAGATCTTTATACAGTGAGAGGTTAAGGTGAGGTAAATTTCAGATAGAAACTAATGTAGAGAGAGAGAAAGCAGCTTACACACTGTTACTGAGCGAGGCGGCGCAGTAGTTAGCACATTGGACCCGCATTCGGGAGGACGACAGTTCAAACCCGCGTCAGGCCATCGTGATTTAGTTTTTTCGTGATTTCCCTAAAATTGCTTCAGACAAATTCCGAGATGGTTCCTTTAAAAGGGCACCTCCCTCGAATCAACCAACCAACACAGTGTTAGGGGTATGCAAACCGTATATTTGCAGTGAGTACAGAATGTTGTGGCGTCATTCGCAGCACTGGTTCAACGCTGCGATTTTGCTGCAGTCGTTAGAGGATACGTAACGGAGATTTTCAGTCTTGAATGGCTAGTGTGATAAACAACCTCATTTCTCACGTTCCGGTAATGGACTGGCAGAGGAGAAACAGGCCATTAAGGCGACGCCCGGAGGTCGGCGGTGACTGGCGATACTAGATGACCGGTCGTTTCTGCGATATCATTCTATCGGGCCATCAGACGTAAAGAGAGACCGCTGTGAGGCACCTCTTATCACTCGTGTGCTGCGCGCCGCGACCAGAGGCCACGGCCAGAGGAGAGGAGAGGAGAGGGGGTCCCGGCGTGGTGACGCAGCAGCAGCAGCCGTCGGGCCAGGGCTGGCTCAGAACACAGTACGCGGCGAGCGCGCCCACCGCCAGCATGCGGCTGGGAGCTACCGTGCCGGACTTCACGGCGCAGACCACGCACGGGCCCATACGCTTCTACAACTGGCTTGGCAACTCGTGAGTACGCTAGCCAGCCCGCGCTGCAACAGTCACGCGCTCGCTGGCTCCTCATCGTGCGACGCGGCAGCCGCGATTACCACATAGCGTCCGTGTCTCTGTCTCGTAAGGCATAGGTCACTGGATCGATTCCCGTCTCGAGTCTGGCAGTGGGTTTTAAGCACTCTGTGTGTCATGTACAAAAGTTCCTTCTTTTTTTTCCCTGGCCTGATCCCGTATCTGCACGCGATCGTCATGTTAATTTGGTTCTAACAATGTTAGTGGTAAAGGATTGCCGGATGCAACCCCCGTAGCCACCCCTCCCCTCCTCCCCCCCCCCCCCCCCCCGCATGGAATTTGTGTGCCCCGTACGCGTGTAATGTTATAACCCATGTGAAAGTATAAGAACGTTTTCGAAGTAGTCGCGCATACTGTATCCGAGGTGGGACGTCGGTGCTAGCCCGGTATTCACCTAGTTGGATGTAGGAAACAACCTAAAAACCACATCCAGGCTGTCCGGTACACCGACCCTCTCCGTTAATACGCCGGACAGACTCCACTTGGGGCCAAAAAATGGTTCAAATTGCTCTGAGCACTATGCGAATTAACTTCTGAAGTCATCAGTCGCCTAGAACTTAGAACTAATTGAACCTAACTAACCTAAGGACATCACACACATCCAAGCCCCAGGCAGGATTCGAACCTGCGGCCGTAGCGGTCGCTCGGTTCCAGCCTGTAGCGCCTAGAACCGCACGCCCACTCCGGCCGGCACTTGGGGCCACCACGCCTCCCCCTATCCAGGAAGCGGCATGCTAAGACGCCGGCTATCTGAGCGAATCTAAATACGATACTACAGCTCAGAATACTGGTTTAACGACAATTTGAAGACAGGAAAAAACAACGTGGTAGGGTATAGCTTCCGAACGTGTTTGCCCATCGGCTGTCACTATTAGAATGGTGCGTATTGCAAGATACACCTGTCACCATTCTTACAGCGCGCCAAACGTGCCATTACGAAAGTCATCCCATAAGAAACGAGGCGAAGAAAACACGCTTTGTACGCGAATGCCTCTTTTTCGATAACACATGCGCAGAAAACACAACATACCTCCCATTCATGTAAACCTGTTGGTATTTTCTCTTTCTTTGCTTTAAACGTGTTGAAAATTTGGTCCCCTTCGAAACATGCCGTACACTTCATATGTTATCATCAGGTGGATCCCTCCTTCCACACCGGCCGGAGTGGCCGTGCGGTTCTAGGCGCTACAGTCTGGAACCGAGCGACCGCTACGGTCGCAGGTTCGAATCCTGCCTGGGGCATGGATGTGTGTGATGTCCTTACGTTAGTTAGGTTTAAGTAGTTCTAAGTTCTAGACGACTGATGACCTCAGAAGTTAAGTCGCATAGTGCTCAGAGCCATTTTGAACCTCCTTCCACCCACCCTCCCCCTTTTCGTTCGTGACCCAGTCCTTCCTTCCGTCGCCTGCAAGGAAAGACTTCTTAGTCTTGAATGCCTAAACACATGACACACCGTCCGGACACTCCCCCTCCCTACACCCTGCTTTCTTCACTGTTTATAGTTCCCTTCCCTATTGTCAAGTGCTCGACCTTGGCAGCACGAATCGAAAGGAAATGTAACGATACCATAGTCTCTACTGCAAGTAAAGCAATTCACTTCACAGACTGCTTACAGGGAATCAGTGGTACGAAAGACATAGCGGAGAAAATAGTTCTTTTACGACCTATAATGGAACTCGACTCAATTTCTTGGGATAAATAGTCCACGGACAGGAAAGGAAAGTAGTGTGATTGGCCACAGACTGTTTTTGACTTGCAGGAGAGCTGCAAAAGCTCTGCCACTTGATACGTAAGAGAAATGTCACCTACAAATCTCACTGAAGCAGAAAAGCTTAGCAAATTCTAGGAGACAGCTTCCGTAGCAGAAGCCTATACATCCCTCCCATACGAAGCGACAAGTCTACATGATATGAGTAACACATTAGACGAACGAATTAAAACCAACATTGTCCCCCACGCCTTACCCGTGGCGGAACGGCAAGAAATGTTAATGGGTGGTGCTATTCAGAGGGCACATCCGTACGAAATTAGCAGTGATTTGACAAGAATAGATGAAAGAGTAGATGTAGTTCTTATCATATGTTTGACACTGTGAATAATCGTTTCATTATCTGTAACAACATACTTGCTCCTTGCGTCACTCTGCTTCGACCACCTGGTGTAATCTTGTTTCCTAATTAGCGCAAGTTTACATCAGCGGAAGTCAGACGCTTCTAGTGAGAGTTACTCCACTCTTCGCTCAAGTATTCTATTACAGTGTGTATAATACAGCTGTATGGAGGCCCCGCAACGAAATGTAAAACAGCTTCCCGTGTTTTTTGTGTTTTGTTTTTTGTTTTTTTGTTTTTAAAAAAAAACGGAGTATGCATCAACTTCATGTCTTGAATATAATGTGTGCTTCGTATAATGAATACATGAAGACACTAAAATAAGGCTGTCGACAAGATATAATACGCAGATGATAGTCTGATCTTTCTAGGCAATGAAACAAAAGCGTTTTTTTAGTTAAACTATTATTTTTCTTCGAGAATGATTTAATCCATACACAGTGATACACAGTTTTTAATTTTCAGTGGTGCTTTTGAAAAACTGTGGGGAGGAGGAGGGTGGGGGAGAGGCAATGGTCGTGCTCATTATGATGTCCTAGATGCTCGGTCCGGCATAGTTCTGACCGTTTCCAGACAGCGGTGAAAATGTAGTGCGACGGCAGCCTAGACTTCCACGTTTGTGTACTCACCTTTTATTGCAAAATGTTTCAGAGCTGTTTTAGACAGGTCCAGAATGCCATTAAAACAAATTACACAGTTCAGTTCACACTAAAACGAACTTAGTGCTCAACACTGTCGGCGTGTCACCCTGTCTACGGCATCATTGTATGCTGTATTGCGAGGGGGAGGGGAGGAGCAACAGGTGGCCAGCAATCCGCTGTTTCCAGCCACTGTCAGCTTTCTGAATCTTGAAGCCGCTATCTCTCGCTCAAGTAGCTCAATAATTTGCCTTGCGGATCTCAGTACAGCCTGTTCCACTGCTCCCCCTAAGGAAAAATTCCTAACGGTGCCAGAAACGAAAGTCGGATCCTCCGCAGATCTGACAGACATATTGACTGGTCCGCTACGGAGACCGCTATAGTTCGGTCAGTAACACCATAATAGATTGATGAGCAGGTAGTTAACCATTTAGGATTGTTAAGCGTACAAAATAATTCTCATCCCTTTGCCTACTACACAAGTTTTGCATCACCCCGGTTCCCACAACTCCTGAAGATACGTTAACTGCGGATATTGTATCATAGATACGGTCCCTTTGACTGTTCAGAGATGTCACTAAACCCGCCCAAAGATGTAAACAACAATGCATGAGCAGCTCCTATTAGACGGAAGGGGTCCGACAGCCGATCAGTTCCAGTCATTCCACCAGGAAGGAGGTACACGGCTAGTGTTGTCTGTAGTTCAACCAGGACTAGACGGTCAATACCGCCGTTCGATCGCGACCACATTCTTTGTGCCAGGGAGGGCTCTCAACAACGGAAGTGTCCAGGCGTCCCGGAGTGAACGAAACGGATGTTGTTCGGACATGGAGGATACACAGAGAGACAGGGACTGTCAATCACATGCCTAGCTCAGGCCGCCCAAGGGCTATTACTGCAGTGGATAACCGCTACCTACGGATTATGGCTCGGAGGAACACTGAAACCAACGCCACCAAGTTAAATAATGCTTTTCGTGCAGCCAGAACATGTCGTGTTACGGCTCAAACTGTGCGCAGTAGGCTGCATGATGCGCAACTTCACTCCCGAGGCCCACGGCGAGGTCCCTCTTTGCAACCACGACACCATGCAGCGCGGTACAGAGGGGCCCAGCAATATGCCGAATGGACCGCTCAGGACTGGCATCACGTTCTCTTCACCGATGAGTGTCGCAAATGCCTTCGACGAGACAATCCTCGGAGTCGTGTTTGAAGGCAACCCGGTCAGGCTGAACGCCTTAGATTAGAGGTGGAGGTTCCTTGCTGTTTTGGGGTGGCATTATGTGGGGCTGATGTACGTCGCTGGTGGTCATGGAAGGCGCCGAAACGGTTGTACGATACGTGAATGCCATCCTCCGACCGATTGTGCAACCATGTCGGCCGCACATTGGCTAGGCATTCGTCTTCAAGGACGACAATTCGCGCCCCCATCGAGCAGGTCTTCTGAATGACTTCCTCCCGGATAACGACATCGTTCGACTGGAGTCGCTAGCATGTTCTCCAGACATGAACCCTATCGAACATGCCTGGGATAGATACAAAAGGGCTGTTTATGGACGTCACCCACCAACCACTCTGAGGGATCTACGCCGAATAGCCGTTGAGGAGGGGGACAATCTGGACCAACGGTGCCTTGGTGAACTTGTGGATAGCATGCCACGACGAATACGGGCATGATTCAATGCAAGAGCACTTGCTACCAGGTATTAGAGGTACCGGTGTGTAGTCGTTGTCGTAATGCGATTTACCTGACGTCCAAAAGGACATGATCATTGGATTTCGGGCCAGGGGTGGAAGCATTCCTGATATGATTAAGTATGCAAAGCAAACTGTTTGCGTACCGCCGCGTTAAGTATACTGTTCATGACACATTGGTGCTGTCCAAAACCAGTGCTGAGGCAACTGTTGTGCGGTACCGACCATAGATGACAGATGAAAGACGGCTGCAAAAGGGCTAATAGACGTGCAGCTGCTGAGCAGCTGAGTCCCAGACGAACCAAGGGGCTACCAACTGTCCTCAACGACCGTTCAGCAGATGTTGCTACGTATGGCACTTCGCAGCAGGCTCTTGATTCATCATCGACGCTGACTGCTGTTCATCGGTGACGAAGGCTGGGATATACACGCCATTACCGCAACTGGACGTCCACTGAGTGGCGACAAACGGTCATTCCAGATGAATCACGTTTTATGCCCTATTGGGCAGATGGCTGTTGGTGCTTCGGCGTGAAACGTCTGATAGGAAACACCTGCTGCAACTATGGTCTGGGGAATTATTTTGTTCTACTCCCTTGGTGATCTCGCCATTTTGGAAGTCATAATGGATCACCACAAGTATGTATCTATCCTTGAAGACCATGTCTACCCCTACGTGCAGTTTGTATTTCCTCGGGACGATGGCATCTACCAGGAGGATAATGCAACGAGTCACACTGCTCGCAGTGAACTTGAGTAGCTTGAAAAGCGCCAGGGTGAATTTATTGTACTTCCTTGGCCAGCAAACAACCCGGATTTAAACCCAGTCTAAAATCTGTGGGACAACTTCGATTGGGCTGTTCGCGCGATGGTGTCCTCAACCGAGAAACCTAGCGCAGTTGCCCATGTCATTGGAGTTATCATTGCTCCATGTCTCTGTCGGTAACTTCCAGAATCTCATTGACCCTTCCTGCACGCCTTACATGGGTCCGCGCTGCAAAAGGGGGCTATTTAGGCTTCTGACAGGTGGTCAGATAAACGTGGCTGGACAGTGTATTAGTAACACCGGCCTGCGTGAGTGAGTCAGCACATTGGGTCTCCCGAACTTGAAAATTTGGAAATTTGTGGTAAGGACTATGGGACCAAACTGCTGAGGTCATCGGTCCCTAGGCTTACACACTACTTACCCTAACTTAAACTAACTTACGGAAAGGACAACACAGACACCCATGCCTGAGGGAGGAGTCGAACCTACGGCGGAGGGGAGGGGGGGGGGGGGACCCACGCGAACCGTGACAAGACGCCTGAGACCGCGCGGCTTTCCCGAACCGATGACCAGATTTAAGAACAGAGTGAGCCTTATAAGTCAGTCGCTCATTACTGTCAACAAGACTACTCACCAGCCAGTCATTGTTCCTTACAGAAGAAGTGGTCCAGCTGTGTATTTCTTGACTTGTGAAAATATGTGGATATGATAAGGCTGCAGCTCCAGTACGGTGGATATTCTAATTCATCCTTCAGATTACACAGTTTTCCCTTTGGCAAAGCACTTTCGTGAGAAGGTGGATTGCATGATTATTTACTTATTTATATTCTCCTTTAACGAATATGAGGATCAGCTCGTCCTCTAGATCTACGGGGTATTCACAAGCTATTGCTTCACTCTTTACAAGATAATCATCAACTAAAAAAACGTTTGGATAATATAAAGCGC
Source organism: Schistocerca serialis cubense (assembly GCF_023864345.2). Lineage (NCBI taxonomy): Eukaryota > Metazoa > Arthropoda > Insecta > Orthoptera > Acrididae > Schistocerca > Schistocerca serialis. The sequence goes on from NC_064643.1 coordinate 440,670,308, forward strand.
TGGGCATTTGATCTCGCCTTTTTTTTTTTTTTTTTTTTTAATACAACACTACTGGCTTCCACCCACTGATTCGCTTGCCATTCCATTTCTTGTTTGAAATGGCGATCTATTTGTCACCCACTGTAACAAAGTAGCACAAAAAAATTCGGTTGGGTTCTTCTTAAAAAGGTCCGTACATTGCTGAGAAACTCGTTTCTGTACTTTATTCTAGTCAGCATTCAGAAAATGCCGCTCTCCGCTCTTACTCATAATTCTTCATGACAAGTGCGGTGTACTACTTGTTCTGATTCTACTACCTCATATACTCTGCAACTGCCCAGTACCTTGTTACCCGCTTCCTCAAAATTTTCATCTCTGGTAGCAGATTTGGGAAGTCTGTCATGAAAATCATCGTTAAGGAAAGTGTGATCACACTGAATTGAGCACCGGCCGCTGTGCCCGAGCGGTTCTAGGCGCATCAGTCCGGAACAGCGCTGCTACTACGGTCGCAGGTTCGAATCCTGCCTCGGGCTTGGATGTGTGTGATGTCCTTAGGTTAGTTAGGGGACTGATGACCTCAGATGCTAAGTCCCATAGTGCTTAGAGCCATTTTTTAAACTGAACTGAGCTGTTTATTTCTTATCTGTTGAAGTGGAAGAGTTAGCCTCGTCATCATCTACTGTGACAGTTCCCGTTGACGATACGCCTTCCAAAACAAAGAATTTTTATAGAAGTATGTTATTCCAGTTAATCTGGTTAACATGCAACAGGAATGTTTTTCAAAAGCGTAAAAAGCAATGATTCGTACATCAAACTCCAACTGACTAACATTTTTGCGAAATGTGTACCAACATATTAGAAACAAATTTTAACAGCCAAGATCGTATTACGCACTTTTTACTCCTGATAACCGGTTTCAAAACGTATTTATTGGCCTTTAAAAAACTTCTTGTTATACGTCCTTTTCCAGTATGTTTGTATCGCACATATAATGTTGACGTAGTATGTAGCACATTCCACACAGGTTTGTTAAAAATAAAAATCGGCGTCTCTCAAATAAAAACGATACAGTTATAATGCACCTTGTGTAACCATGGATATCCACACGTGTAACGTTCCACTGATGCTTGTTAGATGTTGAATTGCGTATCAATACAGATTCACGCGCTTGTTTACTTTTACATGATGAGTTAAATACATCATGGACGCACAACCTTTGAAATACACAGTTCAAAGCAATCACTGACCGCTCCTTCTCATCTTTATGAGAAATTTCATTTTAAATTGGTATTAATGTGGTCACTGTGTCCGACCAAAAACGTTTTCACCTCGGCGTGGCACTGTTATCTGTGGTGGTAGAGTGGTGGAACAGTGTGGTTAAATTCCAATGCCAACAGGTAAACAGGATAAATATCAGTGCGGCCCTTCCGAATCCCCAGTTCATTAATATACTTACTGCCACGAACATATCTCAACAATACAGACCTCTTCAGTTTTACTGTAAAAGACAATGTTTTAATGCTCGGCGATAATCGTCAGTGAGATGTAAACCATCAGAAAAACTTTGTGATAAATTTCGCAGCTTCAGAACATGGGAAGTAGAAATATTGGATAGCAATGGCTGATAGTTTAAAAAATATATACGTAACGTTCATCAGTTGATACCATTTTCCACCACTTTAACGAGATTTTTCGAGAGTAAACGTGCACAATACTGTCGCGCATAGATGAAGCACAGGCCCAGAATGTATCGTTAACCTAGTAGTTGGTTGGTTGGTTGTTTTTGGGGAAGGAGACCAGACAGCGAGGTCATTGGTCTCATCGGATTAGGGAAGGACGGGGAAGGAAGTCGGCCGTGACCTTTGAAAGGAACCATCCCGGCATTTGCCTGGAGCGATTTAGGGAAATCACGGAAAACCTAAATCAGGATGGCCGGACGCGGGATTGAACCGTCGTCCTCCCGAATGCGAGTCCAGTGTCTAACCACTGCGCCACCTCGCTCGGTAAACCTAGTAGTCATAGACACAACATACAGCTCGAGTCCTTCAGGAGAAACACTTCGTATGACAAACGCTTGAAAAGGTGTTATCAGTACACAACAGCACTCAAAATTTGCAAAATATTATCGTCCTTTAGATATTTGGCTGTCACGGTGGATAACGTTTTGATCCATGCGCTAACAGTAGTTAAACAGAGAAACTGAGTGAGGACATAGTGGATTGCCGATAGCAACAGAAGGAGATTTTGGAAGTGTCGGTTATGTTGTCGCCTCACCATCATAGTGATGGACATAAGTTCTCTTCCTCTCACGCGTCAGCTTCGTTTCGTTCACTGCGTCACAATCACCGTGTAATACTTAAAAATACTAGTTGTCACTCATTGGCAGTACGCAGAAAATCAGTGTTGAAACGTGACAGGGGGTAGTGGTATATCTCCACAGTTTGGGCCCTTCAGAGCTACATTGTCAATTCCTGACTGTAACTAGGAAGTGGATATGGATTAGTTGTTGCCATTTTTATAGCGCAAGAGTAATATTTTGCTGCTGCTGTTGTGGTCGGACTTACACTAGGACAATGTTGACCATTCCTGGAAACCGACACTCATGTACCTGACCACTCTGCAGTGATCAGTCTCTATGTCCCTCCTAAAATTTAAGATTCGATTACGCAGTAAGAAAGTTTACAGCTCTCTGGTAACCAAGTTTAGCGATAAATGCTTTACAAAAGAATTTGCGCTTTGGTTGATACGATGGATTTTTTGTGTAGTTCAATGAAGCAAGAGACTGTGGTTCTAGTAAAGGATAAAAATTTGAAGCAGTCACAGAAATCTAGTGTGTATGGATCCACCATAAGATCGGCTTGGAGACCACGCACGTGTTATTGTATGTGAAATAAATGGCAGAGTCAACGGCCGTGGCAATGATGATACATCGGTTCCTATCAGATTACCGAAGCCAAGTACTGCAGGGAGTGTCCAGTACTTGGATGAGTGACCGTCCGGTTACATAGCGTGCTGGAGCCAGTTTTGCTCTTTGACGGCAGAGGGAACAGGAGGCGTGGTGGTGTACATCTACATCTACATTTATACTCCGCAAGCCACCCAACGGTGTGTGGCGGAGGGCACTTTACGTGCCACTGTCATTACCTCCCTTTCCTGTTCCAGTCGCGTATGGTTCGCGGGAAGAACGACTGTCTGAGATCCTCCGTGCGCGCTCTAATCTCTCTAATTTTACATTCGTGATCTCCTCGGGAGGTATAAGTAGGGGGAAGCAATATATTCGATACCTCATCCAGAAACGCACCCTCTCGAAACCTGGCGAGCAAGCTACACCGCGATGCAGAGCGCCTCTCTTGCAGAGTCTGCCACTTGAGTTTGTTAAACATCTCCGTAACGCTATCACGGTTACCAAATAACCCTGTGACGAAACGCGCCGCTCTTCTTTGGATCTTCTCTATCTCCTCCGTCAACCCGATCTGGTACGGATCCCACACTGATGAGCAATACTCAAGTATAGGTCGAACGAGTGTTTTGTAAGCCACCTCCTTTGTTGATGGACTACATTTTCTAAGGACTCTCCCAATGAATCTCAACCTGGTACCCACCTTACCAACAATTAATTTTATATGATCATTCCACTTCAAATCGTTCCGTACGCATACTCCCAGATATTTTACAGAAGTAACTGCTACCAGCGTTTGTTCCGCTATCATATAATCATACAATAAAGGATCCTTTTTTCTATGTATTCGCAATACATTACATTTGTCTATGTTAAGGGTCAGTTGCCACTCCCTGCACCAAGTGCCTATCCGCTGCAGATGTTCCTGCATTTCGCTACAATTTTCTAATGCTGCAACTTCTCTGTATACTACAACATCATCCGCGAAAAGCCGCATGGGACTTCCGACACTATCTACTAGGTCATTTATATATATATTGTGAAAAGCAGTGGTCCCATAACACTCCCCTGTGGCACGCCGGAGATTACTTTAACGTCTGTAGACGTCTCTCCATTGATAACAACATGCTGTGTTCTGTTTGCTAAAAACTCTTCAATCCAGCCACGCAGCTGGTCTGATATTTCGTAGGCTCTTACTTTGTTTATCAGGCGACAGTGCGGAACTGTATGGAACGCCTTCCCTGACCACCAGTCTTCGCGCCATTGTCCTGGATTCAGTTCCAAACACCTCGACAGTGTTTGGTCAAGCCAGGGGCTAGTGACCCGTCCGTCGGATGGGGACCTTAAGCTCGGAGGTCCCCTTAGTGCTCTTCGAGAGGAATAGGCTATATGGCAGCATCGTATTTCACTCTCTCCCTTCTGCCATGATCTCGAACACTACACTACACACTCGCCATTACAGTCGTCTACATGTAACAGCTATACTCCCACACAAAGCTCCAATACTTCGCCAAGGAAAAACCTTTCTAATTGGGTGACTGAATCTGTCCTTCGTGGTCTCGCGCCCAGTCATGCCTACGGTCTACCATATAAATGGCAGCCACAGAGTGTGCTACCGCAGTTGTAAAGATAATAGTTACTACAGACAGTGGAACTCCGTAGGCAGTGGCTCGCCAAGACAAAGGAAGAGCTCCGAGGAATTCAGCAAAAGCTGCAATCTGCAAGCTGATTCAGTACGTCAGTATCGTCTAGATGCACAGCATAACATAGGAGTAACTCATTGGTAGAAAAACGACGCTTCTTTACGAAAGCCGCTTGTGTAAGTTTAGGAGATAATTAGTGAGACTATATTATAGTCGTCATTGTATACTCTTTTTTATGCTGTAAAAAGAAAATAAGAAACACCTCTCATACAAACGGAAGTATAAAGCAGATCAGTATACACTAGTTCCATGAAACACAAATTAAGGAAAGAGGTAAGTGTACAATATATCCTTCGATATGTAGTATATAGTATCTTTAGGAGTGCACACGTAAATGTTGTCTTTGTTTAACCCTAAAACTGAAAACTATATTTGTAAAGTACAACTGCTCTTCATGTTAGCAGCCATTTAGCAATTTGTCTTATGTATCCAAATCTTCTGAAATTTTGTGTTCTAACTAAATTAATAACAGTATTTCATAGACGACTGCTTCTCTTTTTGATCTCAAACCCCGAATTACTTTTTAGATTCGGACGACAGACCAGAATCACCAGCGCATTTTTCATACGCTGCCTCCAAGTAGGAGAAAATGCTTTTCAGGTATTCTTCCCAACTTTGTGATGTTTTCCGAGTACGTATCAATATTCGGCAATTCAGCTGAGGCCTCACTGTCCAAAGAAGGGGATAAAGGTTCAGATCCTTAGTCCTTGTTTTACAGAGCTACTCCGTCACTAGTACCAGTATTGTTATTTATTCTGTGCTTCACTTAATCCGTGCAAACTATCTATTTACAGCTCGAACAAAATGGATACGTGTTTCAAAGTTTTAATGAACTTCAAAGTAGTCACCGGCATTGTGTATAACCCGCTCCCAGCGATGTGGAAGTCGTAAGATACTCTTAGCAGTGCCAGTTGTGTTGACAGTTCGAGCGGCGCGGCCTATTGCCCGACGAATTTGTAGTGGTTCTGAAGCGAATGCAATGAAGTGTTTCCTTGTGTTTAGAAACCGAGTTGAACTTACGAGGGCTTAAGTCAGGGGAGTACAGTAGATGGTATAGCACTTAGCAGCCCCATCAGTCAAACAAATCAGTAACAGCTTGCAATGTACGTGCTTGAGCATTGTCCTGCAAAATGATGGTCAGGTCCTGCAGCAAGTGTCATCACTTCTGTCTCTAAGCTGGTCGTAGGATGTGTTCCAAAAATGAACAGCGTAGACCGCGCTGCTCGAACTGTCACCACAACTGGCACTGCTAAGAATATCCTACGACTTCCACATCGCTGGCAATGGGTTATAAACAATGCTGGTGGCTACTTTGAAGGTCAGTAAAACTTTGAAACACGTATATATTTTGTACGAGCTGTAAATAAATAGTTGCCACTATTGAAGTTCCAACCCTCGTAACTTTCATAGAGCCATGTTCCGTCTTCGCAACTAAATGAAAGGCAGTTTGTTTTTACAGCACGCGTTTCGCTTCTTTTATTTGTGCTGCATCTTCAGTGGCGATTTATAATGTTGTTAATCAATGTGTGTTGACCTGGAGATGTATTTACTCAGTCTCCATATTTATTTCAACATTTCACTTGCACTTTTCACTGTGAAACAAATAAGAATACGATTTGTCCCCCGACCACCCACTCCGTACATAGTTACTAATAACACGAGAAAATGTCACACGCTGCAAAAATATTCTCGTATCTCATATTAAATTTTGGTTAAAGGGTTCACCGTTTTGGGATACCTGTTCTCTACACATAAAGCTCTCTTGTGGTTAACAAGTCAAATGATGGAAGCTACTGACCTTGGGAAATGTCAGATCTGTGTCGGTAAAGCTTTCCATATGAGTGGTTATCAGAAGTCGCTGTATGGAAGTTAACCATACAACGAACGGAAGCGTCGCTCTCAGGCTAGTGTTTGCGAGAAGAGACGTTGATATAATGCGGTCATCACAACAAGCCACACATGTCCGTCGCTGTTGTCAGCGTGCTAAGAATAACTGCAGCGGTAAACGTATCGGTAATGTTACCGGCGCCCTGCGAGTTTTCGGAAACGCGAATCAACGAACATGCAGATGAACTTCAGTGTTACTCAAAACTGTTATCAATCCCCTGCAGAAAGTATCTCGTTGGCCTGTACTACAGCATTATGAACAGTGGAAGGACCAATTAATACAAGGATTTTCTACACGACTCTGGTTCAAATGGTTCAAATGGCTCCGAGCACTATGGGACTTAACTGTGGAGGTCATCAGTCCCCTAGAACGTAGAACTACTTAAACCTAACTAACCTAAGGACATCACACACATCCATGCCCGAGGCAGGATTCGAACCTGCGACCGTAGCAGTCGCGCGGTTCCGGACTGAGCGCCTAGAACCGCTCGGCTACCGCGGCCGGCACGACTCTGGTCTCAGAATGTGCCTACTCCTTCTCCCCGTCACCGATAGTAATTTACAACTCACATCTGCTCAAACACATCTGAGAATATTCTTCAGCGATTACACAGAAACGAAACCGCTCATCTATCGAAGACCCTCTGGTTTTATCACCGTATCAGCCTCATCCCTGATGTCTTCTGCTCGTGTATTTGAAACTATTCTCAGCAATACTGAAACTCGGTATCTAGACACGCCTATTATAGTTATGCATGACCCATTTATTTCGAAAGTCGTGGCACATAGAACAAAATCTGACTGTGACTCATGCGTATATATTCATTTGCAATGTGTCCATATCAGCAAATAAAAAAAAAGGTGTAACGACAAAATAGTCTTTTCCCCTTGGAGGGTTCTTCACAGATCTCCTGAGCAACACCAGTATGTGATGGAACGGCATCTTACTCGGATGCAGGTTGCATCCATCGTGGCATACCGTCGATGAGATCATCAAGTCAGCTCTGGTCCAAAGTGTCCCACTCCTCAATGGCGATGCTGCGTAACTCGCTCACAGTACGTAGTCGTTATCGCTGTCCATAAGCAGTTCGTTTCTATCGATCCCACACATGTTAATTGGGTTCATGTCCGGGGAACAGGCAGGCCACTCCACTCTGGCGTGCTAGAAAAACTTGTTCAAGAGGACAGCAGAATGAGAAGACGAGTTATCAACCGTCTATATGAAACCGCCACCAAAATGTTGGCCAAACGGTCCAGCTATTGGTTACAGAATCACCTTCCTGTACCACAGAGCAGTGACATTACCCTCAATAATCACGGGAGGTGTACGATGGCCCCATGAAATGCCACCCCAGAACATCACTGCATCGCCAACTTGATGCACATGTGCAGCACAGTATTGGAGGCGTTCGATACTACTGGGTTGTCTCCAAACAAGTTGTTTGCGATTATCAGGGTTCAAACAAATCCGAGATTCGTCAACATATAATGCCTGACGATAGAGGTGTACACATTCCGCTTTTAAGTTGCCCACGCTTGCCTGTTAGCCAGGCAAGAAAGCTCCCGCACGTTACAGCAGAACAGGACGGCTGCTTTACTCCCCTTCAAGCCAAGCTATTCTCAACCCAAGCAGGCTACAGCGGTGCTGCTTGCCTGCTCCTTTCCGCCGTTCTGCGTTACATAACAGTTTTTTTTCCGTACGCTTTCATTGCAGTGTTACTAGTAGGGTTCGCAAGTTGATAAAAATACCCGAATGTCACAAGACGAGGGTCAATGAAATGTATATTCATTCTGGATCATTGTAGGCCAGAAAACGGTGGATTTATTTGTCGTTTTTTCCTTTTCGGCGTATTTCGGACTTATTTATTTATTTTAGTGTTGTCTCTGCAACTTCACCCTCTTTCGACTAGTAATGGCCATTGTCAATTCGAACCATCGTTAGGTCATCTCTGATACATGTTTTCTGTAGTAATGAGAACAATCTCTGTAAGCCGAGATGCGTTGCATCTAAGAACCTGAAGACGTCTATTACACTGCAACGCCAAATAAAGTACGGGTTTGGAAGCCTAGTTGCTGTGACCATAGTGTGTTCCAGCCAAATATGACCCCAACTATACCAGTTTTAGTTACTTTTTCCAATATGTGTAATACAGCTTCGCTGAATTTATTCTAAGTGGCCAAAATAGTTCATTCTAAATTCCCCAAATGCAGTTTGGCATAAACGAAGTTCTTTTTTCATATTATATCAATCTAAAAAGTACGTGTCTGGAAGAATAATCTTATCTTTCATACTAAGCCTTCTTCCCACTACGTTGCGTACCACCAGAATGTAGTTTTTAATATCCACTGAGCCATTTTTCTTCCTATTTCAATCAATGTTTACCCTAGATTTAGAAAGCCAACTGCTCAAAAGCCTAAGTCCATAGCACACATTTCGACACACTTTTCAGTCAGTAATTCTTTGTCTTCTTTCAAAATATTTATGGAGTGAGGAAACTGCTGGTCAAATGTACAAACATGTCGTAACATACTAGAGGTTCCCGAATGACTGAGTGGACCCACATTCGGGAGGAAGGCGCTTCAAACCCGCGTCCGGCCATCTTGATTTAGATTTTCCGTGATTTCCCTAAATCGCTCCAGGCAAATGCCGGGATGGTTCCTTTGAAAAGGCACGGCCGGCTTCCTTCCCCGTTCTTCCCTAATCCGATGCAATCGATGACCTCGCTGTCTGGTCCCCTGCCCCAAATCAACCAAACAACAGAATGAGTTTTTAGTAACTGTTCACACAATTTGCATTGCCATACACGTACCGATTTATTTGAAGCTGCCTCGTGCACACGCTACAACTTTTCCCCTGCTGAACTTGTGCTCTTTTTCGTGACAGATTTATACTCCCCAATTCTTAATTTCTCCTCAGTGTCCTTTAAGTCTTTATTCATTTTACCGCACCCACCAATATTAATGAGTTGCAGTGAAATTTCCTACGCAAACATATACCTGGCTAGTTACGATGGATTGATAGTGCAACCTGTTGTCAGGTGCAGAAGGCTGAACGGGTCCCGTGAAGCTTGACAGGCTAGCGGAAACCCAAGTTGGCCTGCTTTAACCACTGTGCTTCAGTACATATGTACTCTTGTGACTCCTTTGCGTGAGGATGAGTTGCTTTAATGGTTGTCGCAGAGATAGGGGCAGGGAGGCTGGAAGGAAAATTTGTGCATCTCTGGTCCATTCTGCATGATTTCTTGCCTATCCGTAATGGAGTCCATGGTTGTTGCGGTGCACAACTTTGTGCTCGCCATAGTCGTCAGAAATGGAGATTCGCATCATGCAGGCGTCTCTTAACACTTTGATGCGACACATGACGCTCTTTAGCCTCTTCGAACCCAGAATTCAGTACTGGAGCACTCAGGCTACGGTTCCTTTGACTCAAAAGTCGTAGGTGTCGATCATCCTGTGCAGCTGTCAAATATGGACGGCCTGAGCGGTGCAAGTCCTTAACACTACGTGTCAATTGGAACCGATTCCATGTCCGCACCTCATCACTTTGACTCTGGTGCACACGCCGAGCAACTTCCCTGGCTGACAAGCCTTCTGTGATGATGTGGGCTCGATCGCTGGTCTCGACCGTCTTTCGTAGCCTGGTGCTTACTAACTCTATTATTCCACAGACGTCTCTGATTTTTCCCTACAAGTGCTTTACTTTTAGTTTAAAGGCTGCAGTCCATTCGAGTGCGGCAGTCTTCCCGTAGTTAGCGCGTACGGTAACAGTGAGTGTGTTTACAAATAACGTCACGGGTGCTCTTCCGATCGGTACAGGAACAGTCACAATAGCAACACACCTGCACGTCATATCTGGATGTTGCAAAAAAAAAAAAAAAAAAAAAAAAAAAAAAAAAAAAAAAAAAAAAAAAAAAACTTTTGTTGATGTGTGTCTAAATTTTTCCTTAATCTGAAATTTATTACTTCATTATAAAAATGCATGTGACATTCCACATCGTCACACGGGTGATGGTGACACAAAATGTAGCGAGAGTGTCATTTGTTGATTGTAGACATCAAGGCAGTTCTTAGCCCGTTATTTTACAATTACCGTCCAACATGATAAATTTGTTGTGATGTGGGGTGGCCCAGGGATCAGTGCTGTTCCTTATTTATATAAATGATATGTCCTCTAGTACTACAGGTAATTCTAAAATATTTCCGTTTGCTGATGACTCTAGCTTGGTAGTAAAGGATGTTGTGTGACCCATTGGCTCTGTTTCAAATAGTGCAGTACGTGACATAAGTTCATGGCTTGTAGAAAATAAACTAACGGTAAATCACAGTGAGACTCAGTTTTCACAGTTTCTAGCACAATTCAACATAACCCGATGTTTTAATTTCACAAAATGGGCATACGATTAGAGAAACTGAACAGTTCCAATTTCTAGGTGTTCAGATAGATAGTTAACTGTCGTGGAAAGCCCATTTTTAGGATCTTTTTCAAAGACTTAATGCTACCATTTTTACTATTCGAACGGTATCTGAAGTGAGTGATAGTTCGACACGAAAATTAGTCTGCTTGGCTTATTTTCATTCGCGTGTGGCGTATGGTGTTATATTTTGGGGTAAGTCTTCCCATTCTCATAGGATATTTTGGGCTCAGAAATAGGCAGTTCGGGCAATAAGTGGTGTAACCAGAATGAGATTTTCACTCTGCAGCGGAGTTTCTCATTCTGGAAACATCCCCCAGGCTGTGGTTAAGCCATGTCTCAACAATATCCTTTCTTTCAGAAGTGCTAGTCCTGCAGATTCGCAGGAGAGCTTCTGTAAAGTTTGGAAGGTAGGAGACGAGGTACTGGCAGAAGTAACGCTGTGAGCATGGGGCGTGGGTCATGCTTGGGTAGCTCACTTTGTAGAGCACTTGCCCGCGAAAGGCAAAGGTCCCGAGTTCGAGTCTCGGTCCGGCACACAGTTTTAATCTTCCAGGAACTTTAAGTAAGTGGTGTAAGTTTGCGAATTCTTGTCTACCCCTGTTCATTAGTCTGGATATTCTGATAACGGCCTCTCAATATATATATTCTTTACTGTCGTTTCTTGGTAACAATGCCAGCTTCTTCCCAAGAATTAGCAATTTTAACTCATTTAATACTAGCCAGAAATCCAATCTGGATTTGGATCGCACTTTCTTGACTCTTGTGCAGAAATGTACGCAGTGTACTGCTGCATCCATATTCAACAAGCTACCACAAGAATTCAAAAATATTAGCAGTAATCCACGCGCTTTCAAATCGAAACTGAACAGTTTCCTCCTTCTTTTCTGTCGAGGAGGTCCTTGGAAAATTGATCTGATTCCTGTGTTATATTGTTGATTGCGTTTACATAAACTTATGGCTTGTCTTTTTTGGGTTCATAAACATTTTATTTGATCTGTTATTACTTTTGTGCTGCAATTTCATGTGTTGACACGTTCCATGACCTTGGAGATTTGCTCCTCAATTTGATCCTACGGAACTAGGCGTAAATAAAATTTAAATAGTATAAACCCCCTTTTGTAAGGAATGGGCCTCAAACTTCAACCTAGGTTTTGTTCATGGCTTGCGTATATCTCTACAGGGGAATTGCCAGCATGATTCCATGAACAAAGACTGGACGTAGTCTGTCCTCCTTCCACAACTGAACTACTGGACAGTGCCTAATGACGTCTGTGCCGTTGTTTTACATGGTAGTTAGCAGAATGCCCTCAATCAGTCCTAAAGCTTAATGTACTAAAACAAAATTTGCTAAAGAGGCACATTAAAACATTGCTACCGAGTTCACTGCTGACCTGTCTCCGTCTATGTTTACGTTCAGTGAAGATAGGAAACGCTGCTCACGGTAAGACTACATAAACTTTTGTATCTACTGAGATGTGGCTGTTTGAAATGCGGCTGTTAACTATCTCCCGTGTTCTGTGGACTTTTAACGTTTCTCGACATGTTATGTGCCGTATGTACGGTACACTGCATGGATGTCGTTACCGCAGTCGACAATCATTCCTACTTCACTATCTACGACTATCAGTCGATAGCCGCACTGCCTCATGTGATGTCAGAATTTAAAATGTAGGGTGTACATGCCTCGGAAAACTGGGACGCATGTCAGTCTAAATGAACTAAGAAGTTGCCGACCTAGCTGGAAAAGCAACGGCTTTGAATGCACTCGTGAAGTAGCTCGTTTGACGTGCGCGCACTGGAAACATCTGGCGCTATCAGGAGTAGCTGTGCTTGTTGTTTACAGCAGAACGTAACGTTCATGGATGCCGTAACTCACACGAGTCCTTGGTACCGTCTTTTCACATAGTGGTACTGTGTCTGCGCATGTGCTGGACAATGGTTTTCTTTTTTGTTCTATTAAATGTCGATTGTTTTGTTTCTTTTCTATGTTGTTGTTGTGGTCTGTTTTGTTTTCAGCGCCTACACCTCGCCGTTCGGCATGTCTCGCAATGTTGCACCAGCGAAATCAAAACTAAACTTCATTGTCAAACTAAATTTCTATCCACTACGCTATTACCTTTCGTTTGCTAAGTTCTAAAGGAAAGGTACAAGATTGATGTTCGACGCATAACGTTTGTAGTTTTGTCAGTAGTGGCCTTATCATGCAGACACGATATTCTTTAGAGGCTTGGCTCACAAACCTACATTATCTACCTGAAATTTTATGAATTACAACAGCATTGAAAACCTTAACCTTCCTAACGTCTTTCTGGAGCTCAACTTTCGAGAAAGCTATGAAAGTTCATCGTGAAACAGAAGTCGTCTTTATATACATTCTGAAAGGCGCTCTCCTTTCTAACTCTTGTCACAACTAAGCATCACTTTGTGAAGTGGTTTCTGGCTTTTCCCAAGGTGACGTTAAAGATCCCTCTGCTGTTCCTCATCTGTATAAACGATTTAGGAGACAATCTGAGGAGACGACTTAGATTGTTTGCAGATGATGCTTTTGTTTATCGTCTAGTAAAGTCGTTAAAAAATCAAACAAATTACAAAACGATTTAGAAAATATATATGTGTTAAGAAAAAAATTCTCACTCTACAGCGGAGTGTGCGCTAATATGAAACTTCCTGGCAGATCAAAACTGTTGTAATCTGCCAGGAAGTTTCATATCAGCGCACACTCCGGTGTAGAGTGAGAATTTCATCCTAGAAACATCCCAAATGGTTCAAATGGCTCTGAGCACTATGGGACTCAACTTCTGAGGTCATTAGTCTCCTAGAACTTAGAACTAGTTAAACCTAACTAACCTAAGGACATCACAAACATCCGTGACCGAGGCAGGATTCGAACCTGCGACCGTAGCGGTCTTGCGGTTCCAAAACATCCCATATGCTGTGGCTAAGCCATGTCTCCGCAATATCCTTTCTTCCAGGAGTGCAAGGTTCGCAGGAGAGCTTCTGTGAAGTTTGGAAGGTACGAGACGAGGTACTGGCGGAAATAAAGATGTGAGGACGGGGAGTGAGTCGTGCTTGGATAGTTCGGTAGAGCACTTGCCCGCGAAAGGCAAATGTCCCGAGTTCGCGTCTCTGTCCGGCACACAGTTTTAATCTGCCAGGAAGTTTTATATATGTGTTGTTGTTGCTGCGGTCTTCAGTCCAGAGACTGGTTTAATGCAGTTCTCCGTGCTACTCTATCCTGTGAAAGCTTCTCCTTTTCCAAGTAACTACTGCACCCTACATTCTTCTGAATCTGCTGAGTGTATTCATCTCTTCGTCTCCCTCTGCAATTTTTACCCTCCACGCTGCCCTTCCATGTTAAATTGGTGAACCCTTGATGCCTCAGAACATGTCCTCCCAACCGATCCCTTCTTCTAGACTAGTTGTGCCACAAATTCCTCTTCTCCACAATTCTATTCAATACCGCCTCATTAGTTATGTGATCTACCCAACGAATCTTCAGCATCCTTCTGTAGCACCACATTTCGAAAGCTTCTATTCTCTTCTTGTCCAGACTAGTTATCGACCACCTTTCATGTCCATACATGACTGCAATCCATACAAATACTTTCAGAAAAGAGTTCCTGAGACGTAAATCTATACTCGATGTTAACAAATTTCTCTTCTTCTGAAACGCTTTTCTTGCCATTGCCAGTCTACGTTTAATATCCTCCCTACTTTGACCATCATCAGTTATTTTGCTCTCCAAATAGCAAAACTCATCTACTACTTTAAGTGTCCCATTTCCTAATCTAATTCCCTCAGCATCATCTTATTTAATTACACTACATTCCATTATCCTCGTTTTACTTCTGTTGATGCTCATCTTATATCCTCCTTTCCAGACACTGTCCATTCCGTTCAACTGCTCTTCCAGGTCCTTTGCTGTCTCCGATAGAATTACAATGTCATCGGCAAACCTCAAAGTTTTTATTGCCTCTGCGTGGATTTTAATTCCTACCCCAAATTTTCTTTTTCTTCCTTTACTGCTTGTTCAATGTATAGATTGAATAACATTGAGGATAGGCTACAACACTCCCTCACTCCCTTCCCAACCACCGCTTCCCTTTCATGTCTCTCGGCTCTTATAACTGCCATCTGGTTTCTGTATAAATTGTAAATAGCCTTTCGTTCCCCGTATTTCGCCCCTGCCACCTTCAGAATTTGAAAGAGAGTATTCCAGTCAACATTGTCTACAAATATTGGAAACGTAGGTTTGTCTCTCCTTCATTTATCTTCTAAGATAAGTCGCAGGGTCAGTACTGCCTCACGTGATCCAACATTTCTACGGAAGCTGATCTTCCCCGAGGTCGGCTTCTACCAGTTTTTCCATTCGTCTGTAAGGAATTCGTATCAGTATTTTACAGCAGTGACTTATTAAGCTGGTAATTCGGTAATTTTCTTTTGGGTTGGAATTATTATATTCTTCTTGAAGTCTGAGGGTATTTCGCCTGTCTCATACCTTTGGCTTACCTGACGGTAGAGTTTCGTCGGATCTGGCTCTCCCAAGACTATCAGTAGCTCTAATGGAATGTTGTCGAATCCCTGGGCCTTGCTTTGACTTAGATCTTTCAGTGCTCACTCAAATTCTTCACGCAGTATCGTATCTCCCATTTCGTCTTCGCCTACGTCCTCTTCCATTTCCATAATATTGCCCTGAGGTACGTCGCCCTTCTATATACCCTCTACACACACCTTCCAACTTTCTGCTTTCCCTTTTTTGGTTACAACTGGTTTTCCATCTGAGCCCTTGATATTCATACAAGTGGTTCTCTTTTCTTCAAAGGTCTCTTTAATTTTCCTGTAGGCAGTATCTATCTTACCACAAGTGATCTGCTCCATTAATCCTATCTGGTAAGGATTCCACGCCGCACAACAAGATTACAAAAGAGGACCGTCAAGAGTAGTGTATGCAGTTTCTTAGAAGGTCTGTTACATTTTCCAAGTGTTCTGCCAATAAAACGCAGCATTTGGTCCTCCTTCCCAACAACATTTTCTACGTGTACTTTTGAATTTAATTTGTTCGTAATTGTAATTCCTAGGTATTTAGTTGAATTTACGGCCTTTAGATTTGACTGATTTATTGTGTAATCGAAGTTTAGCGGATTCCCTTCAGCACTCATGTGGATGACCTTACACTTTTCATTATATAGAGTCAACTGCCAATTTAAGCACCATACATACATCTTCCCGCCATGAACCATGGACCTTGCCGTTTTTGGGGAGGCTTTCGTGCCTCAGCGATACAGATAGCCATACCGCAGGTGCAACCACAACGGAGTAGTATCTGTTGAGAGGCCAGACAAACGTGTGGTTCCTGAAGAGCGGCAGCAGCCTTTTCAGTAGTTGCAGGGGCAACAATCTAGATGATTGACTGATCTGGCCTTGTAACATTAACCAAAACGGCCTTGCTGTGCTGGTACTGCGAACGCCTGAAAGCAAGGGGAAACTACGGCCGTAATTTTTCCCGAGGGCATACAGCTTTACTGTATGCTTAAATGATAATAACGTCCAGCTGAGTAAAATATTTCGGAAGTAAAATAGTCCTCCATTCGAATCTCCGGGCGGGCATTTCTCAGGAGGACGTCATTATCAGGAAAAAGAAAACTGGCGTTATACGGATCGAGGCGTGGAATGTCATTCCCTTAATCGGCTAGGCAGGGTAGAAAATTTAAAAAGGGAAAATGATAGTTTAAAGTTAGATAGAGTGGGAATTAGTGAAGTTCGGTGGCAGGAGGAACAAGACTTCTGGTCAGGTGAAACAGAGTTGTAAATACAAAATCAAATAGGGGTAATACATTAGTATGTTTAATAATGAATAAAAAGGTAGGAGCGCGGGTCAGCTATTACGAACAGCATAGTGAACCCATTATTGTAGCCAAGAGAGACACGAAGCCCACGCCTACCACAGTAGTACAAGTTTATATGCCAACTAGCTCCGCAGATGACGAAGAGTTTGAAGAAATTAATCAGATAGTGAAGGGAGACTAAAATTTAATAGTCATGGGGGACTGGAATTCGATAGTAGATAAAGGAGGAGAAGGAAAAGTAGTAGGTTATTATGGAATGGGAGCAATGAATGAAAGAGGAAGCCGCCTGGTAGAATTTTGCACAGAGCATAACTTGATCATAGATAATATTTAGCCGGCCGTTGTGGCCGAGCGGTTCTAGGCGCTTCAGTCCGGAACCGCGCGCCTGCTACGGTCGCAGGTTCGAATCCTACCTCGGGCATGCATTTGTGTGATGTCCTTTGGTTAGTTAGGCTTAAGTAGTTCTAAGTCTAGGGGACTGATGACGTCAGATGTTAAGTTCCATAGCGCGTAGAGCCATTTGAACATTTGGTTTAAGAATCATGAAAGAACGTTGCATACGTGGAAGAGGACTGGAGACACTGGAAGGCTTCAGATAGATTGTGTAGTGGTAATACAGAGATTTAGGAACCAGGTTTTTAATTGTAAGAGATTTCCAGGGGCAGACGTGGATTCTGACCCCAATCTATTGGTTATGAACTGTAGATTAAAACTGAAGAAACTGCAAAAAGATGGGAATTTAAGGAGACGGGACCTGGATAAACTTAAAGAACCAGAGGTTGTAGAGTGCTTCAGGGAGAGCATTAGGGAACGATTGACAAAAATGGGGGAAAGAAATACAGTAGAAGAAGAATGGGTAGCTTTGAGAGATGAAATAGTGAAGGTAGCAGAGGATCAAGTAGGTAAAAAGACGAGGCATAGTAAAAATCCTTGAGTAACAGAAGAGATATTAAATTTAATTGATGAAAGGAGAAAATATAAAATTGCAGTAAATGAATCAGGCAGATAGGAATACAAACGTCTCAAAAATGAGATCGACAGGAAGTGCAAAATGGCTAAGCAAGGATGGCTAGAAGACAAATGTAAGAATTTGGAGGCATATGTCACGAGTGGTAAGATAGATACTGCCTACAAGAAAATTAGAAAGACCTTCTTTGGAGAAAAGAGAACTACTTGTATGAATACCAAGAGCTCAGATGGAAGACCAGTTCTAAGCAAAGAAGGGAACGCAGAAAGTTGGAAGGAATATACAGAGGCTCTAATCAAGGGCGATGTACTTGAGGGCAATATTGTGGAAATGGAAGAAGACGTAGGTGAAGATGAATTGGGAGATACGATAGTGCGTGAAGAATTCGGCAGAGCACGGAAAGACGTAGGTCAAAACAAGGCCCTGGGAGTAGAAAACATTCCATTAGAGCTACTGATAGCCTTGGGAAAGCCAGGCACTTAAAGTAGTAGATGAGTTGTGCTATTTGGGGAACAAAATAACTGATGATGGTTGAAGTAGAGAGGATACTAAATGTAGACTGGCAATGGCAAGGAAAGCGTTTCTGAAAAAGGGAAATTTGTTAATATCGAGTGTAGATTTAAGTGTCAGGAAGTATTTTCTAAAAGTATTTGTATGGAGTGTAGTCATTTATGGAAGTGAAACATGGACGATAAATAGCTTGGACAAGAAGAGAATAGAAGCTTTCGAAATGTGGTGCTACAGAAGAATGCTGAAGATTAGATGGGTAGATCACGTAACTAATGAGGAGGTATTGAATAGAACTAGGGAGAAGAATAATTTGTAGCACAACTTGTCTAGAAGAAGGGATCGGTTGGTAAGACATGTCCTGAGGCATCTAGGGATCTCCAATTTAGTATCGGAGGGCAGCGTGGAGGGCAAAAATCATAGAGGGAGATCAAGAGTTGAATACACTGCACAGATTCAGAAGGATGTAGGGTGCAAGAGTTACTCGGAGATGAAGAAGCTTGCACAGGATAGAGTAGCATGGAGAGCTGCATCAAACCAGTCTCTGGACTGAAGACCACAACAACAGCAACAACAACAACAACATGGCCCTTTGTCTATTCCGCCAATTGTTTCTTCGTTTCATTTATATACATTCAGATTTATTCCCACGCTTAATGCAGTCACCACAGTAGCGGAGACTGATGCTGAATTTCCTCTGTGCTACATTAATTTATACGTTAAATAGTCACTTTATAGTCTTATTATGCTTCGTGATATGAAGCACCTTTCTTGTTTCTAACTGAACTTCTTCCATCCTGGAAGTACCTGGAACTCTATTCCTGTCACTTCCATTTTACAGATCTTCAAGAAAAAAACACAGACTATTTACTAATTCTACATTAAAAAGCCTTCAGACTGTGCGCAGGACCCCGGCTCAACGCTGAGCTCATCACACTTCTCCATTCATGCGCCTTAGAAACTGCTTCCGAATGTGAGTTCCAGACTTTTCCCAAGATCGTCCTACTACCTAAATTTACCTCTGTTCACCGCTCATCCTTCTAATTTGCCAACGACTCTGTACCGCACACACCTCTATTATCTCTTTCTTCCTTTCTGTACCAACAGTTTTTTCTCCATCCTCTTATCTGTAAGTGTGGCCATTTATTGTAAATCTTAGGTGGAACAACAAGAAAAAGGAGAGAAAGGATTAGAGGGCACTAAAATGGGAAAGGGACTGAAATGTATGAAAGGAAATCATGAGGAGAGTCTCGCTCGTGTCGTATTTTCTGCCACTAGATGCAGCCACAGTCACTTTGCCAAGTAGAGCACGGCAGCGAAAGTGTAAAATGTATATTTTCGGTTTGTTCTTTAGTTTGTTATGGGTATGCATTTTTCGTCAGTGGAACAAAAAATTGTGCCCAGTTGTTGAAAGAAAGCAGAGTGACACCATTCTACAATAAGAGTAGCATTATGCTTTATATCCATCTGTTGTAGCATCTTAGAACACTCTGAGCTCAAACATAATGAGATATGGTGAACAGAATGAGCACCTTCATACCAACCACCATGCATTACGAAAAAATCGGTCACGCGAAACCCAAACCGTGCTCTTTTCCGTGACACCCTGAAAGCCGTGAATCAAAGCAGTCAGGTAGATGCTGTATTTTTTGAGGTCTGAAAAGCGTTTGACTCAGTATCACACTTCAGCTTATAGTCGAAAATACTATCGTATAGGGTATCGAGGTACATTTCTGACTGAAACGAGAATTTCTTGGTAGGGAGGGTCAACTGTAAAGGTGTAGCTGTAGGGAGTCCACATAAATAATTTTTTCCTATTATTTAGTTACATTCGTTTTTTTCAGCCATAAATGTCAATATATCCAGATATTACAGGAACGTAGATGTTTCAATATATCCCTATGTATCTTTACGGTCGGCTGTTGAAGCTGAACAATCTAGTGGTAGGGCGGTGACAAGAAGAACTCTGATTGCTGACACTGTGGCGTGGTTGGTGCGTTGGTTTTCTTCTGTGAAGACACGGATAAAACATTTTTAAACCAATATGTGCACCATATCGTTTGAACTGAAAAAAGACAGTGTTTCATATTGAATAAACTGTAAACTGTGATCTCTCTCTCTCTCTCTCTCTCTCTCTCTCTCTCACACACACACACACACACACACACACACACACACACACACACAACGATGCTAATGAACACGTTTCATGCGCAGCACTAACCAAACGCTACTGGATACTTCCGCACAAAACGCGTCTCACCGTCCCATATACAGTTACCATAACCACAGAGATCGGCTTACATTACATAAGCTTCGCATGGCATTGCGTGACACCCAATTTTCGAAGGTTGCAATTTATTGATGTGAGTGGATCACGACAGTTATAGATATAAAGCTGTATCCCAGAGTCATATCATAACGCAATGGTTATCGTATAAACGTCA
This sequence comes from Schistocerca serialis cubense, assembly GCF_023864345.2. NCBI lineage: Eukaryota > Metazoa > Arthropoda > Insecta > Orthoptera > Acrididae > Schistocerca > Schistocerca serialis. Next base: position 440,690,958 of record NC_064643.1, read on the forward strand.
CGAGCAGAAGGTTAGAATCTCGTCACATGCAGCGAATTTCTTTTATTACTAAATCTAATCAAAACAATTTGATTATAACTTTTATTCAGTTAATTGCTACAAGTGTGGTAACCAATGATAGCGAGAAATTACAGTTTACTTAACGTAAAAACTAGTTTTCTTTGACGTCATGAGTTTGCTCGTACGAGATTAGTTTTAATCGTTGGGAACAAAGCGATCGTGATTTTAGTTCTGCCGCAGATTGTTGTCCGCCGGTTTCTCAGATACACTGCACTTCATGAGATTGTGGCTAGCGTAAGAAGTAAGTTTAAATTCAGGGCTACAAAACGAGTCGTCTGCCGCAGTTCAGTCACTGGTCACTTAAAATCAGCTATCGACAGAGCCTTTCCCATTTCCGACATACCTCGCGGCCGCCACTCAAAACATTCCTCCACGTTACACATTAACAGCATTTCGATGTTAGGCAACGAAGACCTCGTAACTCAATCTGTCCGCGAAATCCTCTTAATTCCAGTAACTAATACTACATTACGAAAGAGAGATTTAAAAGTGTACAGAATTCTCTAATCTGTCAATAACTAGGCTTCTACTACATAATTACAGATGTAGCAGCGTTATCAGTATCACCTTATACAATTTTTAAGAAATCGTGTTTTCTTCTCCTGCAAAATTTAACAAAATAGAGTTACGAGGTTTTCACTGCCTACAATCGATTTGTGAAATGACACGGCTGGTTTGTGTCTCACCCTTAACAGAGCATAGCTAGTACCCGATGTTGCGACACCGTAGTGGCAAGTGACAGACGTAAGCTATCAAGTAATTTTAATCGGACTACTGTTTATTTTCGTTGCTTCTTACGGCTTCATCATGGTTTTCTGATATTTGATTGATGGTACTGTCTAGCAGACGACTCCTAATAACCTTGCCGTCAGACAGCGGTATCTTCAACACTTTTCCTTCCTCTGTTACACCACGAAAAGCGCAAGCACGACGTAAACAAGACTCACAACTGTTACGCCACTTTTACCGACTTATGCAGCAAGGTTTACACTAGAGTTTAAATCATACCACAGTCTTCTAGCCTTATGATTCTCGAGAGATTAACTTTTAACTCAGCAAAGTTTTATGAAATCCTGAAAATATCCATTGCAACTAATTAAAGTAAATTAAATATACTTCCAGTCAACCAAATTTTATAAATTGTACACAATGTCAATCAGCAAATTCCGAATAATGTTTCTGCATAAAAAATTTTAGCCGCTCTACGAAAAAATTGCCGTTGCAGCACTGTTGTTGTGGTCTTCAGTCCTGAGACTGGTTTCATGCAGCTCTCCATGCTACTCTATCCTGTGCAAGCTTCTTCATCTCCCAGTACCTACTGCAACCTATATCCTTCTGAATCTGCATAGTGTATTCGTCTCTTGGTCTCCCTCTACGATTTTTACCCTCCACGCTGCCCTGAAATACTAAATTGGTGATTCCTTGATGCCTCAGAACATGTCCTAGCAACCGATCCCTTCTTCTAGTCAAGTTGTGCCACAAACTCCTCTTCTCCCCAATTCTATTCAATACCTCCTCATTAGGTATGTGATCTACTCATCGAATCTTCAGCATCCTTCTGTAGCACCACATTTCGAAAGCTTCTATTCTCTTCTTGTCCAAACTAGTTATCGTCCACCTTTCATGTTCATACATGGCTACACTCCATACAAATACTTTCAGAAACGACTTCCTGACACTTAAATCTATACTCGTTGTTAACAAATTTCTCTTGCCATTGCCAGTCTACATTTTATATCCTCTCTACTTCGACCATCATCAGTTATTTTGCTGCCCAAATAGGAAAATTCTTTTATTACTTTAAGTGTCTCATTTCCAAATCTAATTCCCTCAGCATCAATCGACTTAATTCAACTACATTCCATTATCCCCTTTTTGCTGTTGTTGACGTTCATCTTATATCCTCCTTTCAAGACACTGTCCATTCCATTCAACTGCTCCTCCAAGTCCTTTGCTGTCTCTGGCAGAATTACAGTGTTAGTTGCAGCAGTATCAATTTATAAATGTAGTGATTACTCCACCTCTATCTTCACAAAGTTTCTGCATTTGGTGAAATAATAGTCATACTTGCACACATTCAGTGTTCAAAATGGCTCTGAGCACTATGCGACTTAACTTCTGAGGTTATCAGTCGCCTAGAACTTAGAACTAATTAAACCTAACTAACCTAAGGACATCACACACATCCATGCCCGAGGCAGGATTCGAACCTGCGACCGTAGCGATCGCTCGGTTCCAGACTGTAGCGCCTAGAACCGCACGGCCACTCCGACCGCCACATTCAGTGTATCTGACAAGTTTAGCAGAATCTGATTCCCCCCCAAGTTTCGCAGATTCTGATTCCCCACGTACTAACTGTGTCAAATGAACAGTTTTTCCAGCTCGCTATTGTGCTGTGAGCGCGCTAACCTACCATAAGCTTGCTTTGATCTTATTGGCTGAGAATCGCAGGCCACGCAGTATTCGAAGTTGAAAGCTGGTACACCTCTTTTGGGTTGATCTTTTAACAATATTACGCGAGTTACATGGGTTCCGAGCGACAGCGTCATTCAGAGACATTGATACTACGTACTTGTGAAACTATTTTTAATGTCAGAAAACAAAATTTGTATAATTTTCTTCGGCCTGGAAATTAGAAATTTGTGGTAAGGTCTTATGGGACCAAACTGCTGAGGTCATGGGTCCCTACGCTTACGCGCTACTTAATCTAACTTAAAATAACTTACACTAAGGACAACACACAAATGTTTCAAATGGCTCTGAGTACTATGGGACTTAACATCTGAGGTCATCAGTCTCCTAGAACTTAGAACCACCTAAACCTAACTAACATAAGGACACCACACATTCATGCCCGAGGCAGGATTCGAACCTGCGACCGTAGCGGTCACGCGGTTCCAGACTGAAGCGCCTAGAACCGCTAGGCCACTCCGGCCGACCGACAACACACACACACCCATGTCCGAGGGAGGACTCGAACCTCCGACGTGAAGGGCCGCGCAATCCGTGAATGGCACTTCAGACCGCACAGCTACCGCGCGCTGGCTTCATGCTGGTTTTGCATGTTTGAATGATCGTGCAGGGTGAGTAGATGAATACAGTTTTTTGCTTTTGAATTACACAATAAACTTAATTTCATTCTTTTTGTGCAGAATCCCATACACAGGATTAATCTCTGTTAATTAACATATTTATGTTCATTCGGTAGAATAGAGAGATTAAGTCAAAACATAACCACACGCTCATTTTCACTATATACGAGGCGAATCCAATAAGCAATGCAAGACATTCCTTTTCTCGGTCAATTTCGGTTCAAAAATCCGAAATTTGGTGTTGGACATCACAAAATATTTTCACTTCAGTCGATATATGTAGTAAAAAGTTCCGATACGTGGTGGCACTTTACGTAGCCTTCAAAATGGCGCCGGCCGGAGTGGCCGAGCGGTTAAAGGCGCTACAGTCAGGAACCGCGCGACCGCTACGGTCGCAGGTTCGAATCCTGCCTCGGGCATGGATGTTTGTGATGTCCTTAGGTTAGTTAGGTTTAAGTAGTTCTAAGTTCTAGGGGACTTATGACCACAGCAGTTGAGTCCCATAGTGCTCAGAGCCATTTGAACCATTCAAAATGGCACCTTTAACGGAAGTGCGCTCCAAGCAGAGAGCTGTCATTGAGTTTCTTGTGGCGGAAAACCAGAGCATCACAGATATTCATAGGCGCTCACAGAATATCTACGGAGACCTAGCAGTGAACAAGAGCACGGTGAAGCGTTGGGTGAGGCGTCTGTCAACATTGTAACAAGGTGCCGCAAACCTTTCCGATCCCTTGCGTGTCGACCGGCCGCACACATCTGTGATTAGTACAATGTTGGAACTTGCGGACACTCTCATTGGAGGTGATTGACGGATCACAATGAAAGACCTCGCCGGTCAACTAGACGGCTCTGTCGGTATACACACATTTCCACCAGCTGGGGTAGTCATAAGTTTGTGCTCCCTGGGTTCCTCGCCACCTAATTGGGGGAAAAAAACTGACGACCATAAAGAGCATTCATCTGCTTGGCCCAGTGATGGATGTACTCCACGGTAAACAGTACGAGGATGATGGGGAGGTTACTGTTGCGGCGAGGCGTTGGCTCCGATGTCGACCAGCAGAGTGATACCATGCGGCCCTCCCAGTAAGATGGCGTTATGCCGTCGCATTGAACGGAGATTACATTGAAAAATAGAATTTTGTAACCAAAAGAGTGAGGATTAATTAAATATTGGAAGCCTGAATAAAACGAACCCGAATTCAGAAAAAAATGTGTTGAATTACTTATTGAACTTCCCTCGTACGAAACGAACTGCCCTTCTTCGTGTGTTTTCGATGTCCTCCGTCAATGCTATTTCGTAAGGATCCAGCGCCGTGCAGATATGCTACAGAAGAGGCCCGACAAGCGTGGTGTGGGCAGTTTCTTTAATAGGAGGAGGACTAATCCCCATCTGGCCGCCGGCCGGGGTGGCCGAGCGGTTCTAGGCGCTACACTCGGAAACCGCGTGACCGCTACGATCGCAGGTTCGAATCCTGCCTCGGGCACAGATGTGTGTGATGTCCTTAGGTTAGCTAGGTTTAAGTACTTCTAAGTGCTAGGGGACTGATGACCCGAGAAGTTAAGTCCCATAGTGCTCAGAGCCATTTTTTGAACCCATCCGGCCATTCTGAATAGGTTTCCCGTGATTTCCCTAACTTGCTTGAGGTAAATACCGGAATGGTTCCTTCTACATGACCAATATGACTACCTGTCCCATCTCTGTTAAAGTAGACCTGCAAATACGTAAACGCCTCTATCTATGAATTATGTTTTGTTTTTTGTTGTTAACATACTACTCCGTAACATGCCCAGCATCCTCACAACACTGATCCACGGATGAATAAAAATACTACTACTGCTACATGTTGCGAGAGTAAACAAAACAGACGTCTGGACTTAGTAGCGGCAGCCTTCGCAACCCCCACGTACAGTTGCGCCCGGCGCAGCGTGCCGTCGGTCCAAGGCTATTAATGATTCACGACGCACAATTCGATCGTCGCCGTGCCAGCCAACAGTGCGCGTCGAGCCAAATCTCAGTCCCCATTGCCTCCCGCGCACACTGCGCGCTGCCGTTCCATTTGCGCCTATCAGCTTCCATTAGGACTTCCGCCTGACCACGTGCAGTAACTGGATGTGAGGGTCTTGCTAGACAGAGGAAGAACATATCGCCGCAGGAGCAAACCACGTCACAGGATTATCTGAAACGTAGTTCAACATTCGATACCAGCGAAATGCACCAATATCGAGCGCTTCCTTGTTTTCTCTGGCTTTGAAATTCACTGACAATGTGATTGTAGAACCCTGCCTAGTCGTCCAGTACGGAGTGTCTAGGGAAGTTGCTTTCTCGGGTCGCTAGACAAACAATTCAAACAAATCAAATTAATTTTATTACGAAAAATAAATGTTAATTGACAATTACATATATGTGTCGCAATAAAAGGGCGACAGACAAAATAAACAAGCTTCTTCACTTCATACAATTCTACATAGTACAAACGATACGAATGTCCATTCGCATAGAGGCCGCTGCTGCCCCGTAGTCATCCTAGAGAAGTGTCGGTCAGCGTGCAATTGGCTGACGTTTGTCACAGACTGCTCTACCGTTCCCGACTGGCGTGCAGCTCTTGTTTTTACGCCGTAACAGTAATCATACTACTTCAGTATCATTTTCGTTTCGATTCCAAAACTTTTATTACCCTGTAAACTCCATAAGTCAGAAAGGTCCATGGAAGTTACATAATAGGGTTTCGTTTAACGTCTGGTGGAAGTGACAATAGCGACAGATCGCTAATTTAGCTGTGAGGAGCCTAACAACAACAGAAGTGAGCGAAACAGTTGACGCAGTGATCACAGTGATAAATAACAAAGAAGTGAAATAACAAAGAAGTATGTATTCTGTGGATACCTTCAACGAGAACAGTACCATTTTGGTACAGAAGAAAGGTTGTTATCAAATCAAAAGGTGTGACTGTGTGTGTGTGTGTGTGTGTGTGTGTGTGTGTGTGTGTGTGTGTGTGTATGTGTATGTGTGTACGTGGGTTTTGGCCGTCCAAAGACGAGGTGATAAGCGCCCTAGCTAAAATAATCTGACTCGAATAATGGCAAAAATTCGTAAACCTTTAAAACACACAATGCAGACTCTCTCAAAACACGTTACTCAACAGAATTAAAGGATCAGTTTTTAGAGACCCCGTAATTATCTCCACTTGCGGCGCATAACTGTGAAATTTGGCTCAAAGGCACCTATAATCTTCTTCTATAATGCTGCAAAGTAGTGCTGTCCTGCAACGTCAGCCTAGAGCTCGATGACGCTTCAAACTGCAAGATGTCGACATATATAGGCAACTGGAGTCTCAGGGATATCAAGAGGTTGCCTACCTGCAAGCGCCAATACCTACACTATTGGACATTGCTACACCACGAAGATAACGTGCTACAGACGCGAAATTTAACCGAAAGGAAAAAGATGCTGTCATATGCGAATGATTAGCTTTCCAGAGCATTCACACAAGGTTGGCGACAGTGGCGACACCTACAACGTGCTGACATGAGAAATGTTACCAACCTATTTTGTCATACACAAACAGCAATTGACCGGCGTTGCCTGGTGAAACGTTGTTGTGATGCCTCGTGTAAGGAGGAAAAATGCGTACCATCACGTTTCCGACTTTGATAAAGGTCGGATTGTAGCCTATCGCGATTGCGGTTTACCGTATCGCGAAATTGCTGCTCGCGTTGGTCGAGATCCAATGACTGTTAGCAGAATATGGAATCAGTGGGTTCAGGAGGGTAATACGGAACGCCTTGCTGGATCCCAACGGCCTCGTATCACTAGCAGTCGAGATGACAGGCATCTTATCCGCAAGGCTGTAACGGATCGTGCAGCCACGTCTCGATCCCTGACTCAACAGATGGGGACGTTTACAAGGCAACAACCATCTGCACGAATAGTTCGACGACGTTTGCAGCAGCATGGACTATCAGCTCGGAGACGATGGCTGCGCTTACCCTTGACGCTGCATCACAGACAAGAGCACCTGCGATGGTGTACTCAACGACGAACCTGGGTGCACGAATGGCAAAACGTAATTTTTTCGGATGAATCCAGGTTCTGTTTAGAGCATCATGATGGTCGCATCCGTGTTTGGCGACATCGCGGTGAACGCACATTGGAAGCGTGTATTCGTCATCGCCATACTGGCGTATCAGCTAGCGTGATGGTATGGGGTGCCATTGGTTACACGTCTCGGTCACCTCTTGTTCGCATTGACGGCACTTTGAACAGTGGACGTTACATTTCAGATGTGTTACGACCCGCAGCTCTACCCTTCAGTCGATCCCTGCGTAACCCTACATTTCAGCAGGATAATGCACGACCGCATGTTGCAGGTCCTGTACGGGCCTATCTGGATACAGAAAATTTTCGACTGCTGCCCTGGCCAGCACAATCTGCAAATCTCTCACCAATTGAAAACGTCTGGTCAATGGTGGCCGAGCAACTGGCTCGTCACAATATGCCAGTCAGTACTCGTGATGAACTGTGGTACCGTGTTGAAGCTGCATGGGCAGCTGTACCTGTACACGCCATCTAAGCTCTCTTTGACTCAGTGCCCAGGCATAACAAGTCCGTTATTACGGCCAGAGGTGGTTATTCTGGGTACTGATTTCTCAGGATCTATGCACTCAAACTGGGTGAAAATGTAATCACATGTCAGTTTTAGTATAAAACATTTGTCCAATGAATACTCGTTTATCATCTGCATTTCTTCTTGGTGTAGCAATTTTAATGGCCAGTAGTGTATTTTATGGATTGTCTCCGTAAATGTTTATTTTTAAAATTCTTAATAAAGGTGGATACTGCGGAACTTTGCGTTTTGTTCAAGCATATGTCAATTTCTCACTCCTCCGTGATCACGCCACAGGATGACGTGAAAGAGAGGGGCTGGAAAAGGATAAGCACCCTTTTCTGCTTCGGATCATGTTCACATGTCATCGAATGGTAATGAACGGTTCCTAGTGGCTCCAACCTTTACAAGAGATCAAAACTCCGGTCCAAACTCACTGCACTCTCCTGACCGACCCATTTTGTTGTTTCTGCTGCTCTACTGACACTACTCAAAAACACTTTTATTCTGGTGGGTACACCCTCGTGACGTCATTCAGTCATTTCCACATTACCTATGGTTGTGTGGATACTTTTGATCAGATAGCGTACTTCGCACCTACCGCAACATTTCTGCGTCCTGCACTGTACATCTTCAGATGGACAAGCCTTCCCATTATAGCACCTTTATTGAACGTCAGCACCGAAATATGACCTTGACATACAATAAGCATTATCCTCTGTGAGGAATTTTGAATTGATTGACCGTGTGTTAACCTAATGGACAGAGGGTGTCGAACATAAATTTCGTTACTCTTGCCATTAATAGAAAGCTGAAAGACTTTAATTTAGGAAACAATGAAAGTAGTGAAAGTTCTCGTGAATGAAACAATAAACGGTCGCCAGCCTAATTAGGTATAATAATGTGGGAACATTAAGTTCAAAGAATTTAATAATAATTTTGCAAAAAGGACTCTCATTATTTCTCTCTTCATAAAGTGAAATGTACTCACACCACTACAGGACGAACTGAACAGTGATTACAGTAGTTATCATTCGGATAAATTAGCAGTCACAGAAAGATAAATGGTACTTTATTCCTGTTAATAGTAATCATCATCTCAACCATTAACCAATTCAGCACCAAAAGGTTATCAAAGACATCACGAGACTAAGTGAAGCATGACGAGAGTCCGAGTTTAACTAATGCACAAACATCACAAACGTAATAAAATAACACTGTACAAACACTCTTTTAAACTTCCTTTTTTATGAAAGTACTTCAGATACCTTTAGCAAAAGCAATATTTAGTTTAACTTTCTCATCATAGAAAAGAATATAATTGGGACCCAATTGCTCTACAGGCAAATTTTGTAGCTATTTCAGAGACAAATTGTATAACACTAATGTGGCTTTCTAACCCCACTTGAATTTGTTTATAGTATTTCTATACTACTACGAGGGCTATCCACAAAGTACATTACGTTTTCGTTTGTGTCCGTTAGGGGCGGGGCTAGCGCCGCCATCTTGGTGTCATGGCATTCCGCCGCTCAGTCGCCATCCTGCCGTGCTAGTGAGAGGCTCGTGCTGTACTGCGTTGAGTTACTGTGACAGTTTTAAGTGTCAGCGTTAATTGAAAATGCCGCGAAGTGTGAAGTGCGTGCTGTAATAAGGTTTCTGACTGCAAAAAACTGTACACCGATAGCAATCTATCGGCAGCTTTGTGAAGTGTATGGGGACAACATAATCACTGAAGGTGGAATGCGTCAATGGGTCATAAAATTTAAAAATGGCCAAACTAACGTTCACGACGAAGAGCGAAGTGGAAGATCCAGCATAGTGACTGCCGAACTTGTCGAAAAAGTCTAAGCCGCGGTCCGTGAAAACCGTAATTTCACAATAACGGAACTCTCTATGAGTTTTCCACAAATTTCACGAAGTTTGTTGCACGAAATCATTACCGAAAAGCTTGGTTACCACAAGTTTTGTGCAAGATGGATACCAAAAATCTTGACAGAGATTCACAAAAATCAGTGAATGGCTGCAGCGTTAACGTTTTTGGACGCTTACGAGAAAGATTGCGACTCATTACTCGATCGCATCGTTACTGGTGACGAAACATGGGTTAATCATGTGAACTGCGAGACAAAATTGCAGTCAGTGCAGTGGGGCCACACAGATTCCCCCCAAAAACCCAAGAAATGCATGCAGACAATGTCGGCAAGGAAGGTGATGGCGACTGTCTTTTGGGACAGATAAGGTGTGATTTTTGTGGATTTCCTGGAAAGAAGCACTACAATAAACTCTCAAAGGTATTGCCAAACTCTGCACAACCTCAGAAGAGCAATACAAAACAAGCGCAGGGGAAAGTTGGGCTCAAAGATCTTGCTGATTCACGACAACGCCCGGGCCCACACGGCAAATGCCACTCGTGAAGTTCTCGAATCTTTTAAGTGGGAGTTGTTTCCTCATCCGCCGCACAGTCCCGACCTGGCACCGAGCGACTTCCACTTATTCCCAGCAATGAAGACGTGGTTGGCTATGCAGCGTTTTGATGACGACGCACAGCTTCAAGAAGAGGTAACCGCGTGGTTGAAGGCGCAGGCGGCCGAATTTTACGACGAAGGAATTTCCAAGCTCGTCCATCGCTACGACAAGTGCCTTAATTTAAATGGCAACTATGTAGAAAAGCAGTATTTAAGTGTGGCTTTCATCTGTATACAATAAAAAAATTCCAACAGTTTATTTATTTTTAATTCCAAAACGTAATGTACTTTGTGGATAGCCCTCGTATATCAATTTACTCAAATATTATTCTCAAATAAAACTTCAGAAATTAGTTCATGGTAAAAGCCAAAGCAAAAATCAAATTTCCTGTAAGTAAAATTATGTGCCATTTTCATTACCTGTGAAGCAGGTGGTTTAACTAGCAACCTTTATACACTTTAGCACTGAAACTTCGGCACATTCAAAGTAGAAAAATACCACCATTATTCAGAAACAGGATAATCGGTCTTTTGCACGTTTAGGAAAGGACAATAACACGGTTTTATGATCAGGACATTTCCAAAGCTCACGCACATGTTTTTATCACTTGAATTATTATTGAAAAAAAACACACACGCAATCATACTGGCCCATACCACGATGTTGTTGTTGTTGTTGCGGTAATCAGTCGTGAGACTGGTTTGATGCAGACCTCCATGCTACTCTATCCCGTGCAAGCTCCTTCATCTCCCAGTACCTACTGCAGCCTGCATCCTTCTGAATCTGCTTAGTGTATTCATCTCTTGGTCTCCCTCTACGATTTTTGCCCACTCTGCCCTCCAATACTAAATTGGTGATCCCTTGATGCCTCAGAACTTGTCCTACCAACAGATCCCTTCTTCTAGTCAAGTTGTGCCACAAATTTCTCTTCTCTATTCAATACCTCCTCATTAGTTATGTGATCTACCCATCTAATCTTCGGTATTCTACTATAGCACCACATTTCGAAAGCTTCTACTCTCTTCTTGTCTAAACTATTTATCGTCCATGTTTCACTTCCATACATGGCTACACTCCATACGAATACTTTCAGAAACGACTTCCTGACACTTAAATCTATACTCAATGTTAACAAATTTCTCTTCTTCAGAAATGCTTTCCTTGCCATTGCCAGTCTACATTTTATATCCTCTTTACTTTGATCATCATCAGTTATTTTGCTCCCCAAATAGCAAACTCCTTTACTACTTTAAGTGTCTCATTCCCTATTCTAATTCCCTCTGCATCACCCGAGTTAACTCTACTAAATTCCATTATCCTCGTTTTGCTTTTGTTGATGTTCATCTTATATCCTCCTTTCAAGACACTGTCCATTCCGTTCAACTTCCAAGTCCTTTGCTGTCTCTGACAGAATTACAATGTCATCGGCGAACCTTAAAGTTTTTATTTCTTCTCCACGGATTTTAATACCTACTCCGAATTTTTCTTTTGTTTCCTTTATTGCTTGCTCAATATACAGATTGAATAACATCGGGGAGAGCCTACAACCCTGTCTCGCTTCCTTCCCAATCACTGCTTCCCATTCATGTCCCTCGACTCTTAAAACTGCCATCTGGTTTCTGTACAAATTGTAAATAGCCTTTCGCTCCCTGTATTTTACCCCTGCCATCTTCAGAATTTGAAAGAGACTATTCCAGTGAACATTGTCAAAAGCTTTCTCTAAGTCTTCACATGCTAGAAACGTAAGTTTGCCTTTTCTTAATCCAGTTTCTAAGATAAGTCGTAGGGTCAGTATTGCCTCACGTGTTCCAATATTTCTACGGAATCCAAGCTGATCTTCCCCGAGGTCGGCTTCTACCAGTTTTTCCATCCGCCTGTAAAGAATTCGCGTTAGTATTTTGCAGCCGTGACTTATTAAACTGATAGTTCGGTAATTTTCACATCTGTCAACACCTGCTTTCTTTGGGATTGGAATTATTATATTCTTCTTGAAGTCCGAGGGTATTTCACCTGTCTCATACATTTTGCTCACCATTATTGTAAAACACACACACACAAACATACTGGTCCATACCACGATACATGTCTGATTTCCAGAAGTTGGCGGAGCAGTGGCGCAAAAGCGCTGGCAAGCACGTGGCAGCTATCTGGTTTCAGCTCTTGCTGTTTAACGCTCTTTTCAGATTTCTTATTGGCGACGTATTAATCATTTTAGAGCCATTCCATAATACAAGAGCACAATATTACAGCCTAAACCACATCTGAGGCAATTTCAACATAAATTGGCACTCACGGTATTGACTGTACAACTGCTGGCCACTGACTACGTAATGTGCTCTCTCTCTCTCTCTTGCCACCTAGATTGACCGCCAAACCCACCTTTTCCCGCGCGCCAACCCCTTCCGTAGTGGAGGGGATTCCCTACACCTTTTCCATTATATAATCCAACTTTCCAAAGTACACTACTGGCCATTAAAATTTCTACACCAAGAAGAAATGCAGATGATAAACGGGTATACATTGGACAAATATATTATACTAGAACTGACTCGTGATTACATTTTCACGCAATTTGGGTGCATAGTTCCTGAGAAATCAGTACCCAGAACAACCACCTCTGGTCGTAATAACGGCCTTGATATGCCTGGGCATTGAATCAAACAGAACTTGTGTGGCGTGTACAGGTACAGCTGCCCATCCAGCTTCAACACGATACCACAGTTCATCAAGAGTAGTGACTGGCGTATGGTGACGAGCCAGTTGCTCGGCCAATATTGACCAGACGTTTACAATTGGTGAGAGATCTGGAGAATGTGCTGGCCAGGGCAGCAATCGAACATTTTCTGTATCCAGAAAGGCCCCTACAGGACCTGCAGCATGCGGTCGTGCATTATCCTGCTGAAATGTAGGGTTTCGCAGGGATCGACTGAAGGGTGGAGCCACGGATTGTAACACATCTGAAATGTAACGTCCACTGTTCAAAGTGCCGTCAATGCGAACAAGAGGTTACGGAGACGTGTAACCAGTGGCAACTCATGCCATCACGCTGGGTGATACGCCACTATGGCGATGACGAATACACGTTCACCGCGATGTCGCCAAACACGGATGCGACCATCATGATGCTCTAAACAGAACCTGGATTCATCCGAAAAAAATACGTTTTGCCATTCGTGCACCCAGGTTCGTCGTTGAGTACACCATCGCAGGCGCTCCTGTCTGTGATGCAGCGTCAAGGGTAACCGCATCCATGGTCTTTAAGCTGATAGTTCATGCTGCTGCAAACGTCGTCGAACTGTTCGTGCAGATGGTTGTTGTCTTGCAAACGTCCCCATCTGTTGATTCAGGGATCGAGACGTGGCTGCACGATCCGTTACAGCCATGCGGATAAGATGCCTGTCATCTCGACTGCTAGTGATACGAGGTCGTTGGAATCCAGCACGGTGTTCCGTATTACCCTCCTGAACCCACCGATTCCATTATCTGCTAACAGTCATTGGATCTCGACCAACGCGAGCAGCAATTTCGCGATACGATAAACCGCAATCGCGATAGGCTACAATCCGACCTTTATCAAAGTCGTAAAATTGATGGTACGCATTTCTCCTCCTTACACGAGGCATTGCAACGACGTTTCACCAGGCAACGCCGGTCAACTGCTGTTTGTGTACGAGAAATCGGTTGGAAACTTTCCTCATGTCAGCACGTTGTAGGTGCCACTACTGGCGCCAACCTTGTGTGAATGCTCAGAAAAGCTAATCATTTGCATATCACAGCATCTTCTTCCTTTCGGTTAAATTTTTCGTCTGTAGCACATCTTCGTGGTGTAGCAATTTTAATGGCCAGTAGTGTATGAACCAGTATTCAAAGTACAATTTCTCTTTTACGAGCATACGTATTTTATAAAGTTTCATTATTTTTAAACATTATTAAGTTTTTACAATATATACATCATAAACTTCCACTTTCCCTCTGACAATTCAAAGATCTTAACTAGTACAGAACAATCACTTCATAGTTACATACACATAATTACACTGTATAAACTACTGATAATCGATAATGGTGTCGCACCATGACTTTTACTTGCTCAGTCTGTATGCGTTTGCAAATTAGCCAATAATCAGCAACGAAGTTCGACGTCTCGCCCATTTATTGCCACCTCACTTAAAACTGCCCCTGAGGAGCCTCTTGTAAAAGCTCCCAAAGAGGCCTCAAAGTTGCTTGTGTTGAGATGATTCAGTTTTTTCCTCGTGTGTTTGCTGCGAGGTGACGGTGGTGACGGAGTCGTGGTGTGCTTGCAGGTGGTGCATCCTGTTCTCGCACCCGGCGGACTTCACGCCGGTGTGCACCACGGAGCTGGCGCGCATGGCGGAGCGCGCCTACGAGTTCACCAAGCGCGGCGTGCGCATGATCGGACACTCGTGCGACTCCGTGGCCAAGCACCTCGTCTGGCTGCAGGTACGTCACGCCTTTACTTTCATCCAGCTGTTTAACAAACAAGCTTTGCAATATGCTCCAATCATGCCTTACATTTTTACATGTTGGCTGTTCGTTACTGCTACCTCGTCTTTGTTACTACCTAGGTATCGCAAAAGTGATCACACGGCCATCCACGGAATAGGGACGGCGGTTATCGCTGAAAGAACCGTTTTGCGGTTGTACCGGTCTTTTTCTTCTGCAGTTTAAGCTGGCTGTTAAAACTACTCAAAATAACTGGTTTCTGAACTAACAGATTTCTCTTTTTTTACTGCGGTTGTTTTCAGCAATAGACGTAGACTTCGAAGAAAGAATGCAGGAGATCTCGATCGACAGGGCATTGAGACTGTGACAGAAACTGGTCTCATTGTCTCCAGCAATATGGTGAAGGTTAAGGAGACGGTGTGGCAACACAGTGAGCGAAATGTCACAAGCTTGTCACATCCCTGCAGCGACATTTTTTCACCCTGAAGCAACCACAAAATGAGGGTTTCAGTTATCATCCCAAGTTTATAACACGTCAATAAAAATTATAGGTATATATATCAAATTTATTTTCTCTTCCGAGGAACATTATGGATGTTTTCTCCTTATATGATATTGCAAGTTGGTTGTGCCTCCTCCAGTTTCTAATCTTTTCAAGGAAATGGAGCACTGTACGCAAATGCTACCGAACTACATAAATTACTTTGAACCGATTTTCAAGGATCACAGCGAAAAACTACCATATAGACCAGGTAGAGGCTAGTCTTCACATTCTACGTACACTGTCACCGTCTAATAGGTCATGCCACACGTTAATAGGTACAGCGTCGTGCCAGCAAGCCAACGGCCTTGTCGCAGTGGTAACAACGGTTCCCGTCAGATTACCGAAGTTAAGCGTTGTCGGGCTGGGGTAGCACTTGGATGGGTGACCATCTGCTCTGCCGAGCGCTGTTGGCAAGCGGGGTGCACTCAGCCCTTGTGAGGCAAACTGAGGAGCTACTTGATTGAGAAGTATCGGCTCCGGTCTCGGAGAGTGCTGTGCTGACCACATGCCCCTCCATGTCCGCATCCAGTGACGCCTGTCGGCTGAGGATGAGACGGCGGCCGGTCGGTACCGTTGGGCCTTCATGGCCTGTTCGGGAGGAGTTGTGCCGGCAATTCTATCTTTTGTACGTTGCTAGTTTATAACTGTGGACGTTGTAATAAGAATAGCAGTGATCGCTTTTGCCACTTTCTATAATAAGGCAATCGTTCAAATCAGTGGAAGGTTTAAGGATAATCGTTTTCTTAAAAAAAATTTTACTTAAAAACCAAAAATTTTTGCACTGTTGCTATGGCAAATTGATATGCCGGTTTTTTACTCCATCATTACTAAAACATGAAAAAAACCTGTTATAACCAAGACAGAACAAATACTGAAAAGCACCGGTTATTCAGAACTAAAATATCGGTATCGGTTTAAACCGGAAGGTGTTTCCATCTCTACCATGGAATTTAATATTATCCATATGTTGAATGTGAGGTAGCAATTGTTACTTTATCTGTACTAGCTTTGGAAATTATGGGAGTAGGTGTTCACTGGAATGATATTGTGGTTCACCCAGTTGCACTGCATATACAGTGCATAGCAACACATTACTACGCCAGGGCACGAAGACAAGTGTCACGCGACTACTATTGATTCCCACTGCTGATGAAGAGGACATGAACTGGTGTGTGGATGGAGTGTCTCATGAGACTGACAGGGGCAGAAGCGTCCGATTTTAATGCATCACGAGGATCGCTGGTTCCATGTATTTTTTTTTTTTTTTTATGAATGTACCAATGTGCTGATAGAGGTTTTAGTGTTTTAATCAAATCAGCTGTCGACAACGTGATTAGGAGAACAGTGTCTCCCGAAACGTGCTGTTATTTTATGTGAAGTCCAGTTAACCCATTAAGCCCCAAATTAATTTTTTTAATTGAATTTTTTATTCCTGTAATTATAATGTACATACTGTATGAACCTCAAT
Organism: Schistocerca serialis cubense; assembly: GCF_023864345.2. Classification (NCBI taxonomy): domain Eukaryota; kingdom Metazoa; phylum Arthropoda; class Insecta; order Orthoptera; family Acrididae; genus Schistocerca; species Schistocerca serialis. The sequence goes on from NC_064643.1 coordinate 440,707,656, forward strand.
AAGTACAAAAATAGCCAAAGAATATTTATACATGCTGATATAATGGCCGTCCTCAAAATAGGACGCTGGGATCCAACAGTATCGTATAGCATACTAAACTGTATTAAAGTCTTAACTATTTATTTCTTGTGAAAAGGTGCAGAACACTTCACACACAGTGTCAGACGGAATTTACACAATATGTGTTTGGTTTCCCATTGCATTTAGCTCTTACACATCTTCTTTGCGGGCTTCTTTTGTCAATCATATGACCAATTCCATCAAACCTGATGTCTGGTATCACTCTCAACTGACTTGATGGGTATTCCATTGGATGTCCAATATTCGGTCTTCCAGTGTCCAATTTCAGGTATGTAACTGTAACAGCACGTCTGAAATCCAGTGCATTTTTCCCATGTAGTAGTCTGTAGAAGAGCCAGGCATTTACGAGGGCCATTTCCAGCATACGTGTAAATAGGACCCAGTACCATTTTCTCCCTCTAATTAACGTCGCTTATTTTCCAGCTAACCAGTCATGGTGGTCAACACCTCCCATGTCCGCATTATACGACTTCAAAACGGCAGGTTGTTGCACTTGTCTTCTTACTTGCTTGTCCACTGTACCACGTAGCTGCTCCCACAGGTTCAAATTTGTCAAAATTTGTATCAATTGTAATGCATCTGTTGTCATGCCATCGAACAAATAAGACTTCACCATTCCTGCCGAACTGGTAGTCATAGTTTCCTCGAACTGTCTTTTTCAGTTTGTTGCTGCTCAGTAGTGGACAGTCGCCAACTCGATTCTCTCTGACAGTCCCAGTTGCTCGAAAATCCAAATTTCTTAGATGAATCAGATGATCTCTACTAGTGAAGAAATTGTCAAAGTATACACAATGATTCTCAGGTTTTTCAATGCAGTCCAGCATGTTTAGGACTACTCGGTTCCAGTAACGTCGTCTGGACCTTCTTCTTCGTTGGTCTTACAGTCTACTTCAGGAGGACATAGGGTGATATCAAAATGGTCCTTATCATCTGACACCGCATTATAGAATGCGTCAGTTTATTATTTCTTCGTTAGTGAGGTATCTATCTCGTCTGAAGGCCACTATAATCTATATAAAGTGAAATGAAATAAAATAAAGTGAAATGAAAGAATAATACTTTAGCACAAACTACAGAAAAGGGAATGTGGAAATACCTCTGTCCATCTCGAACTGTATTATTTACTAATGTGTAACATAAAAGAGGGGTCGTTACTTACAACAAAATCTGGTAAAATTACCATGTTCTAAAAAGAAAATAGATCAGCAGTAGCAGAGTTTCATATTCGAACGTGCAGCAATACAAATAACTGAAATGATAACACCAAGTCCCAGTGTCCTATTTCGAGTACACCAAATTTTATAACAATGGAAAACAATGAATATAACTCCAATTGAGCTAAAAATGCAAGTAGTTTAAAAGACACATTGTTGACTATAAATAATCACAAAAAGATCTTTGCCACACATTTCAAATATTACTAAATTGTCGATAAAGTAAATACCTGTAATAACGAAAAGTGTGCCTTAGTATTCAATAATCAATTAATGGTAGGATTTATTGCGTTTTAATTTCCTGTAAGCATACATTTGTTATAAAAAGCATCAACAAATGACGTAGAACAGTAATAGTTGCAAATTAATAATTTATTGTGTATTTATACATAAATATGTGCTCTGTCCTCAAAATAGGACACTGGTACTTAGTGGGTTAAGGTGTCAGTAACGCAACTAGTCATTACTGAGAATCATGGAAGGTTCCTTACGTGTGGGAAGGAGAAAATATCAGTAACTACTACCCAGTGTTGGAGGTTTTGCCAGCTCGAGTAGCTACCGAGTGTACAAGAGAGACTTTCTTCACGGGACACGAACCTTTTGGCTGAATTAATGCGGGCCGCCACGACTTACTCTTCTGTTTTCCTTTCACCGCGAGTTTTAATTTCTTCCCTGAACTTTTGTTTTTATTTCCGCCATTGTTTCTTCGGTGAATTCTTTCTACCATGTACAGGTTGAACAATTGAGCGCAAATATTGCTTCGATGCCTTCCTCTTTATCTTAGAGAAGCACTTACCCGTATTCAAGCATTTGGTCCGTGTGTCCTTATCTCTTTGTTTCCCTACAGTTTATAATTAATACAGCTCTCTATAATACCCTCAAAGTTATTCCCTGGCGCCTGAAAACGTTCTATCATACTGTCGTCGCAACACGTGCTCCAGTGGTCAGCATCGCAGTCTCTAACCCGCTCGATTCCTGGTTCGAATTCCGAATCTCGAATTTTCTTCTCTCTGGGACTGAGTGTTTGTGTTGTCCAAATCACTTCAGTACAACGAAAAGCCAGCCTAAGTTGCAAATTTTACTTTTTTATTTACTTGATGACTAGTTTCGGTCCGGGATCCATTTTCAAATCATCCAGATAGTCAAAACGGTATTTCCAAAGACACCATGTCCAAATAGATACGTACTATGAACGGTTACACCTTTACCGTCGGGCAAGTCGCCGAAGTGGCGTCAGATAGTAACACTCAACAAGGTGGCGCACTACTCAGAGGGTGTCTCCTGGCCAATAACACCAAATGTTAATTTCTCCTTCCTCTTTTATAGCCAATGTTTTCCAGATATTCCTTACCTCGCCGAGTCAGCCGACGACCTTCTCACCTATTACCTATCCACTAAATTGTCAGTTCCCTTCCGCAACAGGACGTCTGAGACTCTTCTTTTTCATCTTTTCTGGATTTACCAAACTTTAAGATTCATCTCGATGAACTGCTGGGCTTCAGACGTATTTATCAGCTTCCTCCAGTTAAGACCTATGTTTGACGCTACTAGACTTCTTCCTGCCAGGAATGCCCGCTTTGCTGCTTAGTCTGCTTCTTACGTCGTCTTTGCTTCGGCCATCATCCGTTATTTTGCTTTCTGGGTAGCAGATTTCTATCACATCGTTTCCTACGTGGTCGTAAATTTTGATGTTAAGTTTATTGCTGATTCATTTCTGACACTCATTAGTACTTCTGTATTTCTTTAACGTACTCGTCATCAGCGAATCTGACATCCTTTCACGCTGAACCTTTGTTTTATTTCCGCCACTGTTTCTTCGGTATATTGTTCCTACCAGATACAGGTTGAATAACTGGGGTAAATAGTGCCTTTATGCCTTACGCCCTTTCTAATCTGAGCACTTATCTCTTGGTCTTTCATTTTTATGGCTCCCTCTCGGTTCTTGTACAAGTTTACACGTCTTGCGCTCCTTTAAAAACATGTTTTAGACATGGCGGTGGAAATATTTGGCAATCTACACTGATGAATCGAAGCAGTAAGTCAACGTGGCCTAGTTTGGGTTTGCCCTAATGATGACCTCAAACATGTAGGGAAGGAGGTGATGTTCTTTTGTGCGTCAGAGCACATGAGGATTCGGGGAAAAGAATTCGCTGATATAACAGCCAAGGAAGCTAAGGAACATTACCTATACAGACGAAATGTAAAATCTCTCTACATGCAATGACCTCGCTATTGAGGCAAAAGGGATATGCACTTGAACTGACAGATAACAAGTTGCGTTTGGTGTCACAGCTCCTTCCAGTCACTGAGGCGAAAAGAAGTTATATTGACATTTCTCCGAAGTGGGGAGAGTCTTCTTATGATGGGTTTAATCTCCAGTGAGAGTAATCAGAAGTGTGCAGTGCTTAAGACATTACGTCCAATTGTAGTTGACTATTCTCTATATGCTGATAGGAGGGCAGTCTTTCGGTTACCTGTGGACTTGTCCTATTTTAGGCAATGTTTGAATCGATGTAGCAAGTTTTTAAAATTTGCAAGATTATAAGACTATTGCCTAAATTATTAGGAAACAGACTTCAGCAGACTTCGGAATATCTGATTCTCTCGTTCCATATATCAGTGGTGAAGCAGCCAAAAAGAATGGGAAAAAAATTCAGGTAGTTTTATTTCACTACAACAGCAACATTGAGAATGCGTGTCTGAGTGAGTCTGTTTAGTTATGTGGCTGTGTGTTCAACCATAACTCACGCTTTAATATTTATGAGAGTGGCAGGTACTTTTCTGTTGCTTAATTAATGAACTAGGCACACTTTTTAAGGCTTTTATCGTACCATTGGATACTTCGTTGAAAACTCTATTATATGAATATTACTATTGTATTAAAGAAGACATAAGAATGTATTTTAAGTTCACTCGTCGAAGATTATTATTTCGGTGCTATAATAGTCAAGACAGTGAGCTCCTCAAACCCAAACAATAACGACCTTTATCAGGATGCCTTCAAAAGAAATCTCTCTGTATAATCGTTATATTTGAGCAAGTCAGGCCCATCAGTTTCTTATATAGCTTCAGACTAGAACGTTTGTAATAACAGTAATGAAAATGGAGGATGTCTGGGAATTAACAATTGTAGGGGACGCTTATGCTTGTAGTTCTTCTGGTCGAAAGAAAATTAAATATACTGGTAACACAGAAAACAAGTGCTTGTTCATGTAACTGCGTGTGGAAATTATTTGGCCTTGATATTCGTATCACAATACTCTTAATTACCTGATGATGGCAGTAAAATGAAACCGTACATCGTGAACTGTATAGGAACGTGCGACCTAGACCATCATTTATCTATCAAGTACCGTGATTGTTAGACACTTTTTTTCAGTCATGGAAGAGCTTGGTCGCTGGACGGGGAACAAATTCGATGGTGCCTTGAGCCTTCTAATGCCTCTGAGCACTATGGGACTTAACTGCTGAGGTCATCAGTCCCCTAGAACTTAGAGCTACTTAAACCTAACTAACCTAAGGACATCACACACATCCATGCCCGAGGCAGGATTCGAACCTGCGACCGTAGCAGTAGCGCGGTTCCGGACTGAAGCGCCTAGAACCGCTCGGCCACCGCCGCTGGCTCTTGAGCCTTCAACTCAGTGGCATGTCAAAGAGTAAACTGTATGCCTCGCCCCATTCTGTTCTGAAATTCGTTCTAGCTTCCGCCACCATTATGATATCAGTCATCTGCAATACGTTTACAGTATGTTAAAGCCTGGGGCACTTATTTTGAGCCGGCTGGGGTGGCCGAGCGGTTCTAGGCGCTTCAGTCTGGAACCGCGCGACCGCTACGGTCGCAGGTTCGAATCTTGCCTCGGGCATGGATGTGTGTGATGTCCTTAGGTTAGTTAGGTTTAAGTAGTTCTAAGTTATAGGGGACTGATGACATCAGATGTTGAGTCCCATAGTGCTCAGAGCCATTTGAACTTATTTTGACAGAACGACAAGGAAATGCACATGGGTGAGAAATCTGGGGAGAAGTCTCAAGCTGCAGCAATTTCAAATCTTCTTCTCAGTTCCGACACCACTGACTGCACCTTTCCCGCCTACTGTCGTAAAACCTGACTGCTGCTGGCCGCAGACGTTAAGTTTTCGAGTCCTCGCAGCGCGAGTTACGTAAGCTGTTTATTGCTCTGTCAGCGGTGTTACGCAAGAGAGAAAGCGGCGGAAGCTCGGGGGACACGCCAGAAGCGCCTCGTGGGTGTGCTCCCCATCTGATACAGTGTACCGATGGAGCTGGAGCCATCCGAAAACGTTAAAGAACAGTGTTGAATACTTTGAGAAGTGGCAGCACTCACCAAAACAAGAAGAAAAGTCCAATAAAATTGGCCATAAAATGCATACGTTAAGAGCTATGAGCACTTCTTTAATAGAAGAGTTTCACAGTAGCGAAGATGAATGAGTCCTTATAGCTCTTAAGGCAGCGGTTCCCAACCTTTCTTAGATCATTATACTTGAGTGCCATTAGACATCAACAAGTACCTCTGCCTTCCACGCCCCTGCGGTCTGTTGCCCCTCCCCCTCTCCTCCCCCCCCCCCCCTCCTCCCACATTATCACGAACCTTAGCACCGAAATAAACTGTAGAATGAAAGACTTTTATTGGAACACTTTTATTTTTAAAATCATGAAAGATGAATGATAGTTGGTTTGTGTACGTTTGTGTGTGTGTGTGTGTGTGTTTGTGTGTGTTTGTGTTTGATAGAATGAATCACGAAGAAATTCGTGGTGCATCGCAAATGCTACCCACAGCTCCTCAGATAAAAAAGCTAACTATCCACAGAGAGGGTAGACACTTGCTACAAAACATACTTCCCCTGCATCACTCTTCTCCATTGCTACTCGTGCTTGTCCTGCACTCTGCAACCACATTTAAAGTCAACCAAGTTAAAATGTATTCACCGTACTTATTGTTCGTAAACCACTTGACTGATGCACTCCTTGCTTCTGAACTGGCAGAAATTGGAAGACTTCAGAGTGTTAATGCTTTGTGTCTGACCTTTCTAATAATAATAACACTGTGTACAGCACTATAGTAGCCATTATGTAGTGACTGCTGTGTCGGGCTGCCAATTAATTCATTTACCTGTTTCGAAGCGAGTAATAAAGCAATTTTCGGACTACTGAGGTGCTCTCTACAATTTGTAGAAGCCATTTTCTTGAGGTATTTAGCATTTGTTACTTATATGTCTCACTGTTATCATCACTGATGTACGGGACAAAGAACAACATGTGTGTAGTGGGTGGACTATCTAAGGAACCTGTAACGTCCGCCGCATCAATGCTACTAATTGAGAAAAATAATTATTGATAACTTATATAATTACTATTAGAGTTAAAAAATTGTGATAATAGTAATGATATTTTGAAAGTAATTTAGTTTCGTGAGTGAAACGGAATCGAATCATTTAATTTTTACCCCTCAGAAAATTTCATTTTCTCCTCAGGGGGTAATTATCCCCAGGCTGGGAACCACTGGCTTAGATATGCATTTTATAGTCCATGTTCATTGGACTTCTTTTCTTGTTTTGCTGAGTATTGCCACCTTTCTTTCTAACACCCTGCATGTTACTAAACGATTACTACAGGACACGGAACCCAAACCACGTTTCGGGTTGCCTATTAATGGCTTCCAGGGGTATAAAAAATTGATTTGCAATATTTCGCCTCCTTACTGACCCACTTTAAATTTTAAAATGCTGTTTGCCATGATCCACCCATTAGCAAATAGCCGCGCGGGATTAGCCGAGCGGTCTAGGGCGCTGCAGTCATGGACTGTGTGGCTGGTCCCGGCGAAGGTTCGAGTCCTCCCTCGCGCATGGGTGTGAGTGTTTGTCCTTAGGATACTTTAGGTTAAGTAGTGTGTAATCTTAGGGACTGATGACTTTAGCAGTTAAGTCCCATAAGATTTCACACACACATTTGCATTAAGAAATATAATCTTATGTGGAAGGTTCAACACAGTATGAAATGTACTGCAGTTACAAACTGTGTATACGTCTTGAGGCAGCATAAGCCACTTCTCGCAAAAACCCAGACGACCTGCCGCCGTTGGATAAGCAGCTGCCAGCAGCAAGTCGTATACCCCTAGCTTACTTATTTGTTACATAGTTTAATTCTTAATTTCTTTCCGTGTTTTGGGTACTTGCATTGTTTAATTCATAAATTTCGGGCGTATAATAGTATTTAAGAGTTGTAGCATCGCGCTTTAGTGTTTACTTCGTAGATTCTTACTTAAATTGCGTGTGAGTTTCGTATAGGAGTTGTAATTTCGAGTTTTAGTTACTGTAATCGCAAATTCAGGCAGATTGTAGCGCAGTCGTTAGGCATTTTTACACGTTAGTTCATACATTCTTTGCGTGTTTCCCTTGCGTTATCTAGGCACGGACTCGTGTTTCAGTAACTGTTGTTCAACATCAATTAGAATAGACAGGGACTGTGATTGCTGTGTTCGGATGAGGGCTGAGTTGGCATCCCTTCGCTCACAGCTGCAAGCGGCGCTGACTTCGGTCGCGCAGCTTGAGGCTGTTGCCAATGGGCACCACTGTGGGGAGCCGGACTTGGGTATCACGGAGATTTCAACCTCGTCCGTCTGTCCCCAGATCGGTCTGCCGCTGTGGTTGCCCCGGTTGCTGCCCGCAGTGGCGCTGAGCCCTCGCCTGTGGTTGATTGGGAGGTCGTTCCAAGGCGTGGCAGGCAGCGGAAGACGTCCCCGGAGGCTGATCAGAAAGCCTCCCCGGTGCGTCTGACAAATAGGTTTCAGGCACTGTCTCTGGCTGAGCCAGATGCAGCTGCCTGCCCTGTTTCAGAGGATGATTCTCAGCCTTCAAGGTCCGGCCAATCGCAGAGGGTGGGCTTATTGGTAGTTGGGAGCTCCAATGTTGGGCGCGTAGTGGGGCCCCTTAGGGATATGGCGGCTAAGGAGGGGAAGAAATCCAGTGTGCACTCCGTTTTCATTCCGGGTGGAGTCATTTCTGATGTGGAAAGGGTCCTCCCGGATGCCATGAAGAGCACAGGGTGCAGCCAGCTGCAGGTGGTGGCACATGTCGGCACTAATGACGTGTGTCGCTTTGGATCTGAGGAAATTCTCTCTGGATTCCAGCGGCTATATGATTTGGTGAAGGTTGCCGGTCTTGCTTACGAGATGAAGGCAGAGCTCACCATCTGCAGCATCGTTGACAGAACCGACTGCGGACCTTTGGTGCAGAGCCGGGTGGAGGATCTGATTCAGAGGCTCAAACGGTTTTGCGACCGTTTTGGCTGCAGATTCCTTGACTTTCGCCATAGGGTGGTGGGGTTTCGGGTTCCGCTGAATAGGTCAGGAGTTCACTACACTCACCTGGCGGCTACACGGGTAGGGGAGGCTGTGTGGCGTGGACTGGGCGGTTTTTTAGGTTAGATGGCCTCGGGAAAGTACGGGGTGGGCTGCAATCTCAAAGGATGCATGGCAAATACAGGACGTGCTTGGATCAAGGAACAGTCGGAATTGTAGTTGTAAATTGTTGTAGTTGTGCTGGGAAAGTCCCTGAGTTACAAGCGCTAATAGAAAGCACAGAAGCTGAAATCGTTATAGGTACAGGCCTGAAATAAGTTCTGCAGAAATTTTTACGATGTCTCAGACGGTGTTCAGGAAAGATAGATTAGGCAGAATTGGTGGTGGAGTGTTTGTGTCTGTCAGTAGTGGTTTATCTTGTAGTGAAGTCGAAGTAGATACACCGTGCGAATTGGTATGGGTGGAGGTTATACTTAACAGCCGAACTAAGTTAATAATTGGCTCCTTCTACCGACCCCCAGACTCCGATGATATAGTTGATGAACAGTTCAGAGAATATTTGAGTATCGTAACAAATAAATACCCCACGCATACGGTTATAGTTGGTGGGGACTTCAACCTTCCCTCAATACGGCCGGCCGAAGTGGCCGCGCGGTTCTGGCGCTGCCGTCTGGAACCGCGAGACCGCTACGGTCGCAGGTTCGAATCCTGCCTCGGGCATGGATGTGTGTGATGTCCTTAGGTTAGTTAGGTTTAACTAGTTCTAAGTTCTAGGGGACTAATGACCTCAGCAGTTGAGTCCCATAGTGCTCAGAGCCATTTGAACCATTTGAACCCTCAATATGTTGGCAAAAATACTTGTTCAAAACCGGTGGTAGGCAGAAAACATCTTCCGAGATTGTCCTAAATGCTTTCTCCGAAAATTATTTCGAGCAGTTAGTCCACCAACCCACGCGAATTGTAAATGGTTGCGAAAACACACTTGACCTCTTAGCCACAAACAATCCAGAGCTAATACAGAGCATCGTGACTGATACAGGGATTAGTGATCACAAGGTCCTTGTAATTAGGCTCAATACCGTTTCATCCAAATCCACCAGCAACAAACGCAAAATAATTTTATTTAAAAAAGCGGATAAAGTGTCACTAGAAGCCTTCCTAAGAGACAATCTCCATTCCTTCCGAACTGACTATGCAAATGTAGACGAGATGTGGCTCAAATTCAAAGATATAGTAGCAACAGCAATTGAGAGATTCATACCTGATAAATTGGTAAGGGATGGAACTGATCCCCCATGGTACACAAAACAGGTCCGAACGCTGTTGCAGAGGCAACGGAAAAAGCATGCGAAGTTCAGAAGAACGCGAATTCCCGAAGATTGGATAAAATTTACACACGCGCGAAATTTGGCACGAACTTCAATGCGAGATGCCTTTAATAGGTTCCACAACGAAACATTGTCTCGAATTTTGGTAGAAAATCCGAAGAAATTCAGGTCGTATGTAAAGTACACAAGCGGCAAGACGCAGTCAATACCTTTGCTGCGCAGTGCCGATGGTACTGTTACCGACGACTGTGCCCTTAAAGCGGAGTTATTGAACGCAGTTTTCCGAAATTCCTTCACCAAGGAAGACGAATGGAATATTCCAGAATTTGAAACACGGACAGCTGCTAGCATGAGTTTCTTAGAAGTAGATACCTTAGGCGTTGCGAAGCAACTCAAATCGCTTGATACGGGCAAGTCTTCAGGTCCAGATTCTATACCGATTACGTTCCTTTCAGATTACGCTGATCCAATAGCTCCCTACTTAGCAATCATATACAACCGCTCGATCACCGATAGATCTGTACCTACAGATTGGAAAACTGCGCAGGTCGCACCAGTGTTTAAGAAGGGTATTAGGAGTCATCCATCGAACTAGAGACCTATATCATTGACGTCGGTTTGCAGTAGGTTTTTGGAGTATATACTGTATTCAAACATTATGAATCACCTCGAAGGGAACGATCTATTGATACGTAATCAGCATGGTTTCAGAAAACATCGTTCTTGTGCAACGCTAGCTCTTTATTCGCACGAAGTAATGGCCGCTATCGACAGGGGATCTGAGGTTGATTCTGTATTTCTGGATTTCCGGAAAGCTTTTGACACCGTTCCTCACAAGCGACTTCTAATCAAGCTGCGGGCCTATGGGGTATCGTCTCAGTTGTGCGACTGGATTCGTGATTTCCTGTCACGAAGGTCGCAGTTCGTAGTAATAGACGGCAAATCATCGAGTAAAACTGAAGTGATATCAGGTGTTCCCCAGGGAAGCGCCCAGGGACCTCTGCTGTTCCTGATCTATATAAATGACCTGGGTGACAATCTGAGCAGTTCTCTTAGGTTGTTCGCAGATGATGCTGTAATTTACCGTCTAGTAAGGTCATCCGAAGACCAGTATCAGTTGCAAAGCGATTTAGAAAAGATTGCTGTATGGTGTGGCAGGTGGCAGTTGACGCTAAATAACGAAAAGTGTGAGGTGATCCACATCAGTTCCAAAAGAAACACGTTGGAATTCGATTACTCGATAAATAGTACAATTCTCAAGGCTGTCAATTCAACTAAGTACCTGGGTGTTAAAATTACGAACAACTTCAGTTGGAAAGACCACATAGATAATATTGTGGGGAAGGCGAGCCAAAGGTTGCGTTTCATTGGCAGGACACTTAGAAGATGCAACAAGTCCACTAAAGAGACAGCTTACACTACACTCGTTCGTCCTCTGTTAGGATATTGCTGCGCGGTGTGGGATCCTTACCAGGTGGGGTTGACGGAGGACATCGAAAGGGTGCAAAAAAGGCAGCTCGTTTTGTATTATCACGTATTAGTGGAGAGAGTGTGGCAGAGTTGGTATGGAAGTCATTAGAGCAAAGACGATTTTCGTCGGGGCGAGATCTATTTACGAAATTTCAGTCACCAACTTTCTCTTCCGAATGCGAAAATATTTTGTTGAGCCCAACCTACATAGGTAGGAATGATCAAAATAAAATAAAATCAGAGCTCGAACGGAAAGGTTTAGGTGTTCGTTTTTCCCGCGCGCTGTACGGGAGTGGAATGGTAGAGAGATAGTATGATTGTGGTTCGATGAACCCTCTGCCAAGCACTTAAATGTGAATTGCAGAGTAGTCATGTAGATGTAGATGTAGAAATTCATCCAGCATCTGAAAATGAGCACTTACTGATTTGCAACAAACTTTGCACATAATTTCAAGTTTTTGGGAAGCTTTTTCTCGCCGACTCCTCCCACAAACTGATGAAAGAAAAAGTTTACCGCTTACTATTTTTTCGGTGTTGATGCAGTAAAACTGTCGCATCAGGCATGACTTTTTAATTAATTATTCGTTGCTGCTAACCGTACTCGCAACAAATTTTGCAGATAGTGCCCATTGAGACGTGGGACTTAGGGTAACCAGGAAAGGTGTGCAAGGGGCATAATCAGTTACCGTTGGTTGCACAGAAAACATATACATTTAAAAAAATAAAACTCAACAATCATTTTTTTTAATTTTACTACACTGACGGCTCAATGCCTTATTGAGAAAAAAAGTTATAGTCGGTTGAAGGCCACAGGCAATGTTACACACAATCAACGACTGAAGGCCTGATTAAGAAGGTTCAAAATTGTCCGTCGGCTGAAGGCCAGAATAACAAATAAGGTGGACAATTACACTTAAAAAAAAAACTAAAACCCTTCCTAAAAATCTTAATAACTTGTAACAAGCTATAGTGACAGCTGAAGGCCTCACTAAAAAAGGACTGAAAATTATTTGCCGGCTGAAGGCCACAAGCAATGTTACAAGCAATAATGGCTGAATACCTGATTAAGGAAGAATTCAAAATTATTGGGGGCTGAAGGCCACAAGCCATTATCAGAATACTCAACGGCTGAAGGCCTCAATTACAAGTAAGGAAGGAAGTTGCATGTTAAAATACTAAAACCTTTTTAAAACACTCTTAACGAACTGTAACAGGCTATAGCGTCGGCTGCAGGCGTTATTAAGAGAAAACTCAAAATAATTTGTCGGCTGAAGGCCACAAGCAGTGTTACAAACAATTAACGGCTGAAGGTCGGAATTACAAGTGGGGAAGGCAATAACATGTTTAAACAATAGATTAAATTTTAAAAAATTATGACGACTTGCCTAAGTAAGACGAAGTGATCCACAGACAGCGCTCCCTGGATTGACCTGAGGAAGGTGACTACAACTGTGTAAGCGGTGGGACAGGCACCCAAGAGTTATGCTCACGTAACAGGTTGGCAACTCAACTAGGGACAGCTTCAACGCCAACCAACAATCTTACAAATGCACCTAACATCTGATCACTGGTACAACGATTGAACATTTCAGGCGAGGGCCAAGTGACAGAGAGCACTGCGTCTTCAAAATACGGAGTTTAGAACGACCAGAAGCAACAAGGAAACACTACGACCAACATAGAACAACACCAACCGACCGACAAATCAAGTAATCAAGCAACATATCATTCGCCGCTCTTAGTCTCGGCGGCGCTGGGAGCAGCATCATAGAACACCACCAACCGACCGACAGGTCAAGCAGGAAAAACAACACACCACTCGCTGAGAGAAGCAACACACCAACAAACGGCGAGATCTCACCATAGTGGAGGATTCACTACTGAATTTATGTGCCCTCCACTCAAAGATCCTGAGTTCGGTGGACAACGAGGTTGTAGCCCTTGCAACTACAGCCCCTCGATCCGACAGTGCCGGCGTGCCGCCAACAATCCCGGCATGGCCTGGCGCTGCGCGAATGTCGCTGCTCGTCCATCCAAACCGAACCTTCTTCCTCCCCCGACCGAACTGGTCTGCATTCCCAACTCAACTCCAAACGTCCTGGGTTCGGTCGTCGGCTACAGTCCCACGACCCGACAGTGCCTGCACGCCGCCAGTGGTCACGACCTGCCCTCCCACTGCCAACCTCCTCGCTGCTCCGTCTGAATCCGAACTATCACCCAGCATGCCGGCCGGGGTGGCCGAGCGGTTCTAGGCGCTCCAGTCTTGAACCGCGCGACCGCTACGGTCGCAGGTTCCAATCCTGCCTCGGACATGGATGTGTTTGATGTCCTTAGGTTAGTTAGGTAAAATAGTTCTAAGTTCTGGGGGACTTATGACCTCAGAAGTTAAGTCCCATAGTGCTCAGAGCCATTTGAACCATTTTATCACCTAGCATTTAAGTAACTGCACATTAAAAACCACACAAGATACACACAGATCCGCGAAGACAATTCCACAATGCCTCAAATAGTACTAAAATCAGTCACTGTGAAACAACACGTTCGAATTATAAGTCGGCACGAACACAGAGAAGCCAGAAGCGGTCGGAAACCAAAATGCACGTCGTCCGCTGCGACGACCGACCGAAAGACCAACCAACGGTCGTCCACTCAGGCACCGAGAAGATCCCAGTATAAATCATCCACTGACAACTTATTGCCATGAGGGCACTTCTATGGGCGGACGCAAGAAAAAGGTCCATTCAACAAAATTCGCTGAATCCGGTACTTGACGTGATCGTGCACTCTAGCGACCACATCCATCCGTCGGACAGTGCATGTGTGTCGCCAGTGGTCGGGCGAGTACTGGCTGTCCGGCCCTCACTGCTGCTCCGTCCCAACTCTACTCCCCTCGACATACGACGACCCGGAAATACTAGAGGCCGCGCTCCAAAGATGACACCACAGTAGGCGCTAATCAATAAGCGCTGCTGCTGCCACTCATGGACAGACAAGTGGCGCCAGTGAACAAACTAAGAAAACGAGACGCCATTATAGCTGTTACAAGATGCCAAGCTATGAATGGCATCACCGCGAACCGCACACGGCTCACCCATGTACAGGGTGTCTCAAACCTTTTGGTTCAAACTGAAACTGGTGATAGTGGGGCCACAAAAGAGTGTATTGAGACATGGAACCAATGGTCGAAAATGCATAATTATTGCGTTACGGACATACGCATTGTACACCGCATAAGAACAACGTAACTCGTAGAAACTGTTCGAAGTGACTTCTGCCATTCTTAATGCAAGGCATGTACGGTTACAGCACAAGAAGTGCGTCAGCGCTCTCTCAAAGATCCCTGGGTCTGTTGTACTTGGAGATAGGCACCGTGAACCCTACACAGTAACAAATCTCACCTTGGATATACCACAGGCTGTCTGATGCAATTGACAACTATCACCAGGGATTATGGCGTGCGTTAACGCGCCTGTGCGATGCATCCGGTCGTTACATGACAAACGTGCTATGAGCAAAGTTGTATACAGCAAGTCTATTTGGTGGTCAGAGCTAAACACTGCTTATCACCAACTTTCTGTCCCAGTGTACAACAGACAACCGGGATCTTTTTTGCGAGAGTGCGGCAGAACTGCATGCGCCCTTGCAATACATGCATTCACACTGGCGGTCGGTGCTTTGAATAATTACTATGAGCTACGTTTCCACCATTGTTTCTGGACTCACTGTTTCAATTTGACCCAAAAGGTTTGAGACACCCTGTGCAGCACAGAATGTACCTTCAAAATTGTATCGCTGTACGACACATGACGTCAATAAGAGCACTAACAAACTTCTAACACTAACTTCTAACAAACATTAAACACAATTTCAAACCTTTTTTCCATTTCTCTCGCTTATATGCTTAACGTCAAATGTTTAACACATTAACTCATTTGTAAAGTAATCAAAAGTTTGATGCTGTTTACATGAGACTTCGATTCTTTGAAGAATCGGGTGTTTACTGGTAAATCAGAAGCAGTATTGTCTCACTGAAAGTAACATGTCTCCCTCCGCAAGCGCTCATTAAGATGCAGAAACAAATCTACAGATCTACATTTCCTTTCAGATAGTGATGTCACTGGGATAATTTTTTTTTTTTTTTGAGGGGGGGGGGGGGAGGGGGGGTTACCAGTCTTCTGCCTGGTTTCACGCGAGTATCAACGACTTCACCTCTGCCCCCTTCCCTCCTCCGGTGTTAACTCTTCATCTCAGAGTAGCACTTGCACTCAGCGCCCTCCGTTGTTTACGGTATATATTCCGATATCTGTCTTATCCTACAGATTTTGCCCTCTCTGACTGCTAGCAGCACGGCAGTTATTTCCTGATCTCATAACCCATATTCTATCATCCTGTCACTTGTAGCCAATTTTTTCACATATTTCTTTCCTTACAGATTATGCAGAGGACTTTCTTTGTGATTTCTCTTAACTGTCAGCAGCCTTCTGCCACACCATTTATCAAACACTTACACTCTCTTCTTTTCTTGTTTCCCACTTCCATGATTCACTTCCATACAATTATGCTCGCCAAACGTACAGTCTCAGAAATTTCTCTCCCAAGTTGAGGCCTATGTTTGACACTAGTAGATTTTAGCGAGAAACATCCTCTTAATGATAGACTGCTTTTTAAATGCTTCATCGCTCATTTGTTATTGCACTTCCAGAGTAGCAGATTTCCTACACATCGCCCTGCGACTTCACCCTCCGGCTTCAAACGGAAGGGTGTCGGCAAATCCGAAAGAGAGGCCACAGCTCAGAAGTTCATGTGGGCTGTAAGGTAGACTAATTATATCACATTGGCACCAAATATCACCATAATTATGCTCAACCCCACCGTGGATGGGTCACACGATGAGAAGGTCGTAACACTCTTACCCACATTTCACCCCTTCTTTGGGCGCTTCTGCGATGAGGATCGGAACCGCAACACCCATCGTTGAAATCACACAGTTTTCTACTGAGTGGCCGAGGAAAACATTTCAGAGACACCGCCCTCAGAACTGACACGAAAAGGCCGCAGGGGTTGACATCAAGGGCATCAATAAAATCCTTGGGGAGTTTATTCCCACACAATTCGCGGTCGAAAATGACTGTTCGCAATGTGATAAGCAACAGGAAACGTTCTAGACAAATTTAGTCACTGCTGCCACCCGCTAGCCGTTTCAATCCTACTCTATGGAAATTACGGCGCTGCAGCCCCACTGAATCATGCCGCTTTGGAGTGTATCGTGACAGCAGTTTGGCTGTGTCATACAGAGTGGAATCATTAGGGACGGTTCAGAACCTTTCGACGAAATTTGAAAGTGATCCGAAGCAGCAAAGTGTTTTTCTACTTCTTCATCATTCCATTTTCGCTCCCTCTTGTGGCATGATAACGGGAGGTTTCGGCATTGGCACTGGCTTGAATAAAACAACGAAGTGTTTCTTTAAGACCCCTCACCCCGCAGTTTGGCATTCCCTCCGTGCCACCCCTACGCTACCACCCTTACACCATCTCTGAGCGCGTTGACACCAGTTCAGTCTAACGGCAACCATAGCACCTGCTGGTAGCCAAACTCCGCCTAAGGAAGTCGAAGTGGTTGCCTAACTCTCAGGCGCTAGAGCAGTCGCTAGGCGGAATTGGTGTCGAAGATTCTGACATTTTTAACGAACTCAGAAAAAGTGCATGAGTAGCACCGATGATGTTGCCGAGCTGGGTGATTTTAGAAGGGCACTTTACCATTTTATTCTCTCACGTATCAATGTCGAACCCTCCCATCATCACGCCACAGGAGGGTGCGGGAAATGACGGACAAAAAAAAACATAAAAACACTTTATTGCTTCTGATCACGTTCAGATTTCGTCGAATGATTTTGAACGGCCCTAGTTGTTCCATCCTGTATGACAAAGCAAAAATTGCTGTCATACGACATTCCAAAGCGGCGAGATCATGTTCAGCTGTATTGTGGCCCATGATGTCGTTAGAGTAGGGTTGAATAGTCTGGGATGGGCGTGGGGAGTGTCATCAGTGTCGAACGTTGTCAAGTCGCCCTCATCGCATGCGCCAAAAGAAGGGGTAGTTTCACTGACACCCCTTATGCCACCCCTTGAGGCGGGGTGTCTGAAATGTTTTCCTCGGCCACTTATAAGAAAACCGCTAGATTTCAACTATGGGTGTCGCGGTTCTGACCTCCATCGCAGAGGCGTCGAAATAAGAGGTAAAATGAGGATAAGAGAGGCTGTGACGGTCTTTTCATCGTGTGACACGTCATCGGTGGCGTTGGGTGGAATTGAGGTGAAATTTGGTGCCAATGTAACATCATTAACCCACTTTACAAGTATCACGAAATTCTAAGATGTGATCTTTACTTCGCATGTGTCGACACCTTGCTTTTTGAAGCATCGCTGAGACCGAGGGTGACGTCACTGGTTGCCACTCTTGTGTACCATTACAGTGGAATTTTGTAGGCAGTTTTGATCTAAATTTCAATGGGAGACAAATGCGCACTATATTTCATTCATTACAGATGTAATCAAGCTCATCGTTAATCTTATTTATTCGTATTACTCTAATCAATTTCTGTGTTTATGTGGCTGATGCTGTAGTACTTAATCACTTTCACTGAGAATTCCAATGTTATTTCTCCATGAATTTTTATCCCACTTCTGAAACTTTCGTTTATTTCTGTCATCGCTTCTTCGCTGTGCAGGTTGAGCGGTAGGAAAGAAAAACTGTTATCGTTGCCTTCCACCCTTTTAATGCGACGGCCTGTTGGTCTTTCATTGCTATTGTCCCATCTTGGTTATTGTATAATACTGTCTTTCCCTGTAGTTCACTCCTATTTTCCTGTTAATTTCGAACATCTTGGATCATTTTATGCTCTACACCGCTTTTTGTAGGTCATCAGATCCTACGAGTGCCTCTTGCTTTTTCTTACATCTGCCTTCTACTTTCAAGAGCAACGTCAGGTCCCTCTGGCGGCCTTTCCTTTCCTAAAAGCGAAAGTCATCGTCACCTAACAGATCCTTAATTCTCTTTTCCATTCTTCTGTATATTATTGTTGTCAGCAACTTGAATGAATCCTCTGTTAGGTTGACTGTATAATAGTTCTCCCACTTATCTGACTGATATTTACTGTGAGTGATATCTTGCGTCTTATCCGATGGTGCGCCTGCAGACTCATAGATTATACAAACTAACTTGAAAAGTCATTTGGTTACTAACTCCCCCAATGATTTTAGAACATGTGAAGAAATATTATCTGTGCTGTCTGCATTGTTTGGTAGCAGGACATCCAAAACTCTGTGCATTTGATAGCGTCAGATAATGAGTACCCTACGCTTGGGACATCACATCCTCGAAGTGATCTAATCAAGTTCCATTGTGTCAAGAGTGTCTCGTGGGGAAACGACTGCCACCAGGTTCAACTGTCGTCGACGTCACCGTTATAACGAAAGGGGTCGTTATAAGCAATAGCAGATTGTAACAGAAGTAGGCGGGATGCACTGTTGCAAACCACTTACTTGTTAAATGCTTGACAACAGTAACTGCTGAGCAGCCATACCAACCAGAGTCACTTCCTCCCGGCGGCGTTCAGAAGACACCAGCCACCACTCAAAAGATGAACCTTTGCCTACTGCTGCTAGCAGGACGCAGACATTAGTATAGGCATGAGAACTCCTCCATTGGATGGTCAAAGCAAGTAAAGGGTCGACAGAACTGATGGACCGAGGGTACATGTTGATATACGCAGATGGGTACATCAGATACTTCGTCAGTCAACGTACCCCGCTTGTCAGCTTCATCTGACTGGGAAATAATTACATGTGGTGTTAGTCAAGATTCCATTTTGGGTCCATTGCTTTTTATTGTGTATATTAATGACGTCTAATCTGTTTCATTGCCAGCTGCTAAGTTTGTTTTGTTTGTAGATGATTCAAACATTGCAATAAGTAGCAAGTCAGGTACAGATTTAGAAATAGCTGCTAATCAAATTTTCACTGACGTTAATAAGTGGCTTAAAGCTAATTTTTTGTCATTAAACTTTGGAAGACCCACTATATGCAGTTCAGAACCTGTAAGAGATTTCCTTCCAGCATGAGTATAATGTATGAAGACATGCAGATCTAAGAGGTTGACAGTGTTAATTCCTGGGATTACAACTAGATAATGAATTCAGTTGGGAAGGGCATACCACAGAATTGCTTAAGGGCCTAAACAAGTCTGTATTTGCCATGAGAATCATGTCAGATGTAGGAGACATAAATATATAAAAAAAACTTGCATACGTAGCTTACTTTCATTCTATTATGTCGTATGGGATCATATTCTGAGGCAAATCATCAAACCGAGCATAAGTTTTTAGATTGCAAAAGCGTGTGATTTGAATCATATGTAGTGTAAATTCAAGAACATCTTGTAGAAACCTGTTCAAGGAACTTTATATTCTAACCACTGCTTCTCAGTATATTTATTCCTTAATGAAATTTGTTGCAAGTAATACATCTATTTCCAAACAATAGCTCAGTACACACTATCAATACTAGGAATAAGAAGAGTCTACATAAAGGCCTAAAATCACTTACCTTGGTCCAAAAAGGAGTTCAGTATTCACACACATTTTTAATAAATTGCCAGTAACCATTAAAAATTTGGTTTCAGATAAAGCACGGTTTAAACAGAGTTTGGAAGACTTTTTGATAGTCAACTCCTTTTACTCCATAGATGAATATCTTAACAGAGACTGTTAAGTCAGCTGGAGTAAAAATATCTGTAATATAATATTAGCTGTCCCAGTTTACTGCAATGTATTAACTTATTTTCGACTATCTCCTGACAAATGATCAGGGTAGTAAGTATTATATTCATATGTTTTATGTTTTTATGTCATACTTTCGTACATGTTCCACACCCACGAGAATCATCTCATTTTTTGGGTCTATGGAACGAAAACTGAATCTAATCTAATCTAATCTAATTTTGTCATAAATAACTTCCTACTATTTCGTAATTTCACACGATATTTTCTATACGACCATCATGGGTAATATTGTGTTCCTTTTCTGCTTAAGTTACAATTACTGGTCTAATGTTACGAAATTTACCTATAATTATTAACAAACATTACTCAGGAACTACGCATAGCTTCGATACATTCCTCGCAACTATATACTACTTCTTCAGATTACTTATTCCAAAATCTCACAGTCATCGAGCATTGAAAAAAAACTCGGGCCTCGTTGTATTATCGCTAATGATTCTAACACGGGAGACACATGAGTCGGGAAACAGAGCTTGCTCATTTTTCTACTTCTACCTTACAATATCTTAACAACGGTTACCTCTTTTTCATTTGTTACAAAAGTAAGTAGACGTTATTGGCCAAGCATTTATAATGTACAATGACTGTATTAATAAGTCCAGTCCCTTTTAAAAAATAACATCACAGTTTTGACCAAAGAATTTTTCTTACAACAAATTTAATAAATTTTAACTTCAGAATTTCTAATGTTAAAAAGGTCTTTTTATAAAAATATACATAAACTCTTGACATTTAACGATTTTAATTTTAAAAAAAGGCACAAATGTAAATTGCAAGTGTAAAATATGTTGTAAAATTTTACGACTTCGTTTTTTAAACTATTGAAATCACCCGTAAAACTAAGATCTAATACCAGCTGGTTTTCCTATTTTATTCTAATAGGCAAATGCACAAAGTACTCTGGCAACAACCAATGAAAATTTTTACCTGCTGCTATAAAAATGTCATTAGGTCACTTGCTTAACCAACAACATCGTTAAAAAGGAAGAAATAAACAAATTTCAACATACTAAATGACGCTACTGAAGATTGCAACCTTCGAATAACGTCCGTTAGTAACACGGTAGCTGGAGTCGAGCAACACCTTGACGAATAGCTTCCTGACTTTATGTGCGATGTATTGTGGCTCTCTGTGCGCTTCAAGAAACATCTGTTAGTACTGCAATACAACTCACGAATGACCACACTGCGACTTGACTTGAGCATACGCACTTCGCGACTCTCACTACCGCGCCGACCTCTGTACACAAGTCACTGCGGCCGCCCATTCGTAGATCATCTTATGGACTAATTATTTCTGAAAACTTTGTTGGAGGGAGTTAAAGATACAAACGTAATATTTGAAATTAATTATAAAGCAGTCTAGATCGCTAAACACGTTCATTAGAAGGTGACCGTTTACAATCATTACACGATCATCTTCAGACCTTCAACCATAGCGATAGGCAAAGGCTGTGTATGGAGCACGAACTGCTGAATGACAATAGTCAACTGCCCCATACACAACCGTTGTCCATCGTTATAGTTGAAGACCTGAAGTTGACCACGTTATGAGCCGGCCGAAGTGGCCGTGCGGTTCTAGGCGCTGCAGTCTGGAACCGCGAGAGCGCTACGGTCGTAGGTTCGAATCCTGCCTAGGGCATGGATGTGTGTGATGTCCTTAGGTTAGTTAGGTTTAACTAGTTCTAAGTTCTAGGGGACTAATGACCTCAGAAGTTGAGTCCCATAGTGCTCAGAGCCATTTGAACCATTTGAACACGTTATGATCGAAACCAGTCACCTTATAATAAACGTGCCTTGAGATCTAGACTGTTTTATAATTAATGTAAAATCTTATGAAACTGCAATGTAAACGCCAGCACACGGAATGTTCGCAGACTGCCAACAACCACAGAACACAAGCCAAAGAGCAGCGGGTGCCGCGTGGAATCATTGCCCAAGAAGCTACACGAGAGTGGTAAGCTACTGAAGAGTCGTTCTGCGACCCTCTATGGGTCGACTAGTAGACACGCAATGGATCAGATTTTGCAGTGTGCGACACAAAAAGTTACAGCAATATAAGATATTTTGATAAGATGTAGCATTATATCTTTCAGAATTACTGCTGTACTTGCATAATTTCTTTGAAATCGATCGATATTAATTTTGGCCTCGGATTTTCTCCGCAGCATGAAGTATGGGAATCAAAATAAACGGAGTAAAGGAGAAAATTCGCCTGCTGGTGGTGAAAAATGAGGTATTTACTTAAAAAACATAATTTTTCCACATAATCCCCGTTTAGGACACTCAGCTTTCTCCAAAGTTTCTGAGGTGAGTGGAAATAATTCCTGCAAAAAGATTCTATAAAATACCCATATACGACTGCTACAGCCTCTTTTACCCCATTCACAAATTTCTTTACACATGGGAATAGAAAGAAGTGAAATACTATGAACAGGGTGTATGTCTCAGAAATTCGTAATTCTAATATATCAGTCTGTGGACAGGTGCATTCTCTTGACTTCTTTCTTTTGCAGACTTGGCCTCATCTCCCGCTTTTTCCCGTCAATTTGGTCCAGAAGACGTTCATTAGTTGTTGTTTCGCTCTACAAAATTATTATTAAGAACCCCTTATTCTTCCCAGTACATATTAGCCACAACTTACCCAGCGCGAGACAAAGAACTGACTTCTCTATGAATTTCCATCACTGAAATCTTGCTTTTTCAGAGTTGCTTGAGGAACTTTGAGGTGGTTCATGCTCGTGTCTTGTCAAGAGGGAGTTCTCTCTCAGCTATCATTAATCTTTAGAGGAGCTGGATTCTGTCACAAGCTTTTTTTCTGCCCGTGTTTCCCGTGGTGCTCCTGGGAGTGACTTAGTTTTTTTAGATAACCTATTTGCCGGTTGAAATCACGATAATGCTTGTTGGCAAGCAGACAGAGGATGGGCCCTGGATGTCATTGCTCTGCTGAACATAACTGGTTAGCAGCCTATGCAAGTTGAACGTGCGGAGAAATGCTCACAAATGTTTCGTATTTTCTGAATGAGGCATCTCTAAAAACTGATGATGGCCGAAGCAGAGAGGCTATAAAATGTAGGCACAACGACATGAAAAGCGATTGAAGAAGAGAAATTTGTTAACATTTTTAAACATTAACTTTCAGGACCATCTCCCATAAAAAAAGTCTTGGAATTTCTGAATACTAGTCAGTAAACACAATAAAGCCCAAAATTTCCTTATATATATTACAATAAAAACAAGAACTTGACACTTTGCTATTGTTGCACTCCACAGCAGTATATAGTTGTTAAAATAAAAAAACACACGTATACTCAGAGGGAGGACGATAATAGGTATGAAATGTCATTAAGGAGTAAAACAAGGAAGTTGAAGGTAGGTGTTATGGAGCGAGTATACTGAAATAGGTTTAACGAAAAGGTAAATTTAATGTGCGTCGAGGTATAGACGTATGTGATAAAATTGGCGAGTACTACTATAGTGTCAAATTATTATTGTATCATCTTCATGAATTGCCACCGTTGCATGTCTTCATGCACGTGCCAGTACGTGGCAGCATATATTCTCTAGACGTAGTGTTAATTTAGCACTTACTTATTCTTCATGGAGATTGTTTTAACACTTTTGATTACCTAAACCCTCATTTTTTAATATTATATAATCTCTGTTTGGTAAGTCAGCAGTAGCCTGAGATCTACGTTTCTTTTGGTGTTGTTTGGGGTCAGTATGCCTACAAGTACATATGCTGTTGACTGATTGACAATTATCTACCTGGATTAGGCGTAATTTTCTACTAGCGTCTTCATTATCCCAGCGACGGATTAGCCAGCTCTCGTAGCTGCATTGCGTTTTTAAATGGAAGATTGTGTAATCACCATATTGTTATATACACTTGCTACAAGCAGTCCATTTAGCTAAATTTGGTAACTCGTTTTGTTAAGCTATGGTTGGTTAGATTTTCGTTATAGTAATATTACTACTAGATCTGGTTTGTCAAAATAAAAAATATAACTGATATCACAATGATGTGATCCTTCGTACATAATTATCATTTTATGGTAACGCTTGATTAATGTAACTAAGGTGTAAATGAAGGGCAGCTGACAATTTGCACCTATTTTCAAGGACTTTATCTTCAAACAGTTTTATGCTATGAACATCATGTACATAACGTATATGTTGTGATTGATGTTGTTTTTATAAACCTCATGGATTATTATACAATAATTATGCTAATGTTAAGCATCTAAATATTGCATAGTACCGTCTCGTTGTGGGGCAGCTGCCTTCCTATATTTTTATTGACAACTTCGTTTTCCAATTTCTGTTTACATGAGAAACTACCAAAGAAGTTGGCCAAAGGCAATCTAATCTCCTGCAATCAGCAGTTAACTGATGATCGATATACTTTGTATCATATGACGAAAAGGTTTAGCGAAGGTGTTTGACCAACTCTTCAGTGTTTGTACCATGACACTACTTATGTGTTTAGCTCCTCATTAGTGTTTCGGCTGTTCTGTTGTCTGGTGTCAGTACTGAGCGCACTCTAAATGTCCCGTGTATAACTTGCTTATTACATGTTATAGCAGCTGAGCTGTATCCACTATCAAATAATAACATGAGACTTGAATTTACTTGAACTATTTTTAACCGTGTAAGTATTCACGTACGTTTTGTACTTCTTTATAACTTCTTAACATATTTCTATGAATTATATTTATCTATGTTTCCACGAAGGAAGATCGAAAAATAACGCACGATAATTTTATTACAAAGAAGCATAATAGGTAGCAAAACAAAAAAAACACAAATAAACTTACATCTTTTACCTTCTTTTCTACATAGACACCAATCAGCACATTCCTCCAGTCGAGATACCAGTTTCAATATGCCCTTTTCTCAGAACTCCAATTGACTGGAATATAGGCATCTGTGGACTGCGGACTGCACTTCTAATCTGTCGCAAAGCATTGGCCGGCCATAAATTTCGTCATGGCATCAAACAGATGAAAGTCAGACGATGTAAGGTATGGACCGTATGTCGGATGCTGGAACACCTCCCACCCCAATTTGGCGATTTTCTTATGAACAGGAGCAGCAAAATGGGGGCGAGCGTTATCATGTAGTTTGACACCGTCAGCTTGTCACGAAGGGCACGATGCAAATTAATTAAAGTTTTAATCTAGACTGAAGCATTCACAATGGTCCCGTGTTCAGCATAGTCACCAATAACATACCGTGCATATCGCAGGAGACCGTCACAATCACTTTCCTAGCAGACTGAGTCACTTTGGGGAACCACCATGTTTCCAGTCCATAGAGGCCTGCTTGGCTTCGGACGTGCAGTGGTAAACCCACGACTGATGACCAGTGAAGATTAATTTCAGAAAGTGATTCTCTTCTATGGCATTGCGTGTCAAGCTTGTCATCATTCGCTGGCCCTTGTGGTTGTCAGTCAGGTCCCTAGGCACTCAGAGAGCACTAACTTAACGAAAATTAAACGGATCATGAACAGTATCGTACACCGCAACATAGGAAATGTTGAACTGCTGCGATAAGATTCGCAGTTGCACACCCTGGGCTTTCAAAACTGCTGCCTCAATGGATCCGACATTCTGCGGGTTTGCAGCTGTTACCGGCCGTCCGGAGCGTGGTGAGTCATAAAGGTTCACTCGGCCCTCTTGGAAGAATGCACACCACCTGGAGACATTGCTACGGCTCATATTGTCCTTCCCATACACGTCACGCCTGTCCCGGTGAATTTGACTCGGTTTATGCCCAGTGATCCACAGATATCGAACTACGCTTCGCTGCTCCGCTGCTCTTGACAGGTTGACAACAGTAACATGCGCACCATGTTTGTTCTCTCGCACATGAAAACAAAATACCCTCTGTAGAGCAAACTTCAAACTATATCGTCGTGAAATTTCAACACTCCAGTTGTGTGTTACTTTCCGATCCGCTCTCGTACCTTTGGCTAGGCATCTGTTGATTCTTGTTTAAGGTTTCAGTACAACAGCTGATGGTCAAATATGTATTCGTAGCCATGTATGATGGGAACGTGGACGATAAACAGTTTAGACGATAAGAGAATAGAAGCTGGAGGACTAGACCACTGCGATTTAGACGATTGAATAATGTTGTAGTTTACTGTGTATTGGGATTCATGGAATGCAATTTATGTTAGTGTAATCTTCGAGGCTTGCAGAAGACTGGAGGGTTGCTAGATAGAGGTAATGATAGATGTCCAACTCCCTCTGGCATGATGCTGGGTTTTCTTAACTCTGGAAATTTCTTAAAATTTTCAGAAAAGTAGTATGAAAGGAATTAAATGTCTCAGTCGCTTGAGTACGTTATTAGTTTCCCCATTGTCGCAGAATGCCGTTGTCCCGCAATTGTATATTCAGTAAAATGAAATGATGCTTCTGTTGCTGATATAGTCTTTAAGTCCACGGTCTTCAAATCCACGTCATTTTAATGTGGCTTTGGAACTGGCCTGGATATAAAGGCGGAAATCGGACGTAGACTTAAAAAAAAAATTATATCAGCAGCTGAGGTGGCCTTTCATTGATTATTTCAGTACATCTTACATTCCCTTTCACTTTCAACCGCGTGATGTCAGTTGATCTTTTGTTCTTAAGACCAATTAGAAAATAACAATGATGAAGAAATTCCGTGTCTAATACGTCTTTTACATACCCGTGACAATAAACGGCTATGGGAAACTGCGGTTTAATCCTAGGTCAATATTGGATAATTTTTAACCGTAGGTTAGTAGTTGAAAACCGTTCACAGTCAACAGTTTGTATTCAGCCACTTTTATTTCGACATATTTTTGTTGCTGTTAGGACAGAGGTGCCCGCTCCACTATCAAAGACCACTGCCGTAAGTTATCTTCTTGACAAACAAGCGATATTGGCGGCCGGCGTTGATAATATCTGTGGAGGAACAGTTGGCGCTGTTGTGTCAGTCTCTTTCCTGTTCATCGATTCTGCCATTCACAACATCCAACAAATATTTATCACCCTACAATCTGCACTAATTTAGAATAGTAGAAGTAGTACTTCTCGTTTTTATCATATCCCTATCGGCTTCTGCATTAGAGTGTGTACGTCGCCGTCTCTGATCCCGGTTTCCTTTCACCTGTCTTTTTAATTCGTCGATTCGCGAGCGTAATTCAAGGTAACTGGAACAAGGAATCTACAGACGAGGACAGCTTCTCTTACGGTGTTGACTAAACTGCATTAACTCGTCGCTTTCGACCAATCGATCAGCCAAGAGAGCAATTTTATTTACATTCAGAAATAGTCAAAAAACTTTGAATATAGAGTATGTAGAACATTTTCCCCACGTTGTTTCCTGCATAACTTTCCATGTTTAGCAACTGTTTACTTGGTTTTATGTCAGATTCAGTTCACTGACTTTTTTTACCTCTTCGCTATCTATGGACACAGTTAGTAACCATTCTTTAGGTAATGAGTACTTATTTGACTTGTATTGATAACTAAATCGCCGATACAAATGTTTTTGGATAGGGTGCGCCTTTAGAAAAAGACAATTTTGTTTTTTAATCCAAACATGTTCCACTGCAGTTGCAGCATCTTCAATGCGATTTTATTTTATGGCTGTTAAAGATAGAGAATGGTCTTTATTGTTTGTATAAATGTAAATATTAGTTTTTAAATCGTAATTACAGATATTTGAAAAAGCACATAAATTATGAAGCCATACCTTTTTATCACATGGTGAGCTTCAACCCCAAGATGATTAAAACGCCGATGTCTTGAACAAATTGCGGCTCTAGCTGAATTAGTAAATAATTTTCATAACTCTAGTTGTTACGCCGTGATAAGAAACTGTACTTCAGACTGGCAAAGCCAAACAAAACTACCCAAAATGGTAGTAATTGAACGCTAACGTTGACCACTTCTGCTTTAGCGGTATCCATGGTCTTTCATTTTTCAATCATTTCTTGTGGATCACGTCGGAGTTTCCACTTGAGCACTTGAGAGGAGTTATTCCTTATATTTAGCCGTCTTTCTACACAAAACACCATTCGCTTGCATCATTTCTTTTGTTTCACAACTAACATATAATTGAAGATAAAATCTTCCACCATGTTGTGCAGCGTTATGTTCAGTTTCTTCTACACGATCGGCGCTTCGACCCCTCTGCTGACATCCTCTCTGAGTCCTCGTGTGTTCACGGTTAGCTAAACGTGAGCACAAGAAGTTCCTGAAAAACATCACAGCATAGGGGTCGAAACATCTGTCGGGTAAAAAAAATTGAAGTGACGCTGACTAACGTCCTAGAAGATTTTACCATCAGTGAAGACCCCCCGAAAGCCTGCAGGCTTAATATAACTTATTACTGTTTTTCCGTAAAACAAAATGTAGACGAGCTAACAGGCAGAGCAGTTTCGTACAATTACACGACGATATTTTGTAAAAAAAAGGAAAGTTGTACTAATACGAATACTCGAAATAAATACATATTTTTCAGTTACAGATTTCATTTTTATATATTTCCACAGCCTATAATTATACAGTAAATGTCGTTGATACCCTTTGCTCGGTGTGGTGAATTCTGTGCCGCACAAGCAAAGCTTACCCAATTGTAGCGTTGAAACGTCAGTCGTCCAATACCACACCGTGCACTTTCTGGATGTTTTAATGTATGGTTCTACGTTCCGTTCTCATTCAAGTGTGTGATAATCCATCTGCATTCAGCTGATCGTTTTGTAACTATTGTAATCCCCCGATAACTTCTGACGAATTTTCATTGGCGATAAACAATCAAAAAGCTAAAACTCTTGTACCACTGAGCATACGTAACACGATTATTTTACGAAGCTGCACATAACAAACTATTCCACAGATTCATCCTTGACTGGCATTATTGCTCAACATGAACAAAAAAACTTGATTTCAAAACCTTCTCAGTGACGGGGGAAGAAATTTTCTTCTTTCCATCGCAAACGAAACTGAATACAGACACCCTAAATTCGTACTATTCATTCTTTTCCTGTACGGGAAGGACTAGGACAGAGGGTTTTTGCAGGTACGAGACCACTAACGAAGTCGGTGCATGCTGCCCATTTTCTACATCCATGTTCCGCAAGCCGCCTTCTGAGGTATAGCGGACGGTACTTTGTGGACAATTGTCACTCCCCCCACCCCCACCTCCCTCTTTTTCCTGTTCCAGCCGCGAATGGAACTCGGGAAGAATAATTGTGTGAGTCCAAATGTCTTTAATTTTACCCTCATGGTCTTTTCACGAGGAATCAGTATTTGGTTGACTCTTCTAGTAACGTACGCCCTCTACATTTTAACAGTAAACCACAGCCACAGGAGCTGGATATGCGGTCATCTCTGTGACGCTTTCGTGTTTAGTAAACGAACTTGGGACGAAACGTGCCGCTCTTCTTTGGATCTTCTTTGTTTCCTCCAGCAGCCATACCTAACAGGCAGTATTGAAGTATCAGTCTAAGGAGTGTTTTGTAAGCCATCTTCTTCGTTGGTGTACGCTTCCTGGCGAGTCTTCCAATGAATTTCAGTCTATCATCTGCCATTGATACAATTAGCTTTATGTGATCATTCCACTTTACAACACTTCATACACATACTCCGTCAATACTCTGCCGTTCCAGAATTTCACTTCAGTTTTCTAACCATAAGAATTTTCTATATATAACAGCATCATGGAGCATTTAATATTCTCGGCGAGATCATTGTTGTATATTGTGAACGGAAATGGGACCGTAACACTCTCTTGGTGTACGATCAAAGTTAGTTGTACATCTACAGATATCTCTCAGTTAAGAATGAGATGTTCTGAAACTTCGTAGCAGTTTAAAACTGTATGCCGAATCGAGACTCGAACTCGGACCTTTGCCTTTCGCGTGCAAGTGCTCTACCAACTGAGCTACGCAAGGACGCCTCAAGCCCCCTCCTCACTATTTTACTTCCGCCAATATCTCGTCTCCTACCTCCCAAACTTCACAGCCGTTCTCCTGCGAAACTTGCAGGACTAGCACTACTGGAAGAAAGGATATTGCACAGACATAGCTTAGCCGCAGCCTGGGGGATGTTTCCAGAATGAAATTTTCACTCTGCAGCGGAGTGTGCACTGATCTGAAACTTCCTGGCAGATTAAAACTGTGTGTAGAGCACTTGCTCGCGAAAGGCAAAGGTCCCGAGTTCGAGTCTCGGCTCGGCACACAGTTTTAATCTGCCAGAAAGTTTCAAATCAGCGCACACTCCGCTGCAGTGTGAAAATTTTATTCTGTATGATATGTTCTTTTTGCCACAAAGTCTTTAACCCATTCACAAAGCTAGTCAGATATTCCGTGCATCCATATTTTGCTCGTAAGAGGAGTGCTGAACTGTATCGGGCGTCTTGTGGAAGTCAAGGAACACGGCATCTGCCTAGGGGCCGGTACCTAGTCGCTTCTGGGTGTCAAGGATGAATACAGCGAGTTGGGATATGACCGCGGAATACCTGTTGATTTCTGCAATGGAGATTTTCGGTCTCAAAGAAGGTCCTAAAACGAGAGCATACAACGCGTTCCAAAATTCTCCAACAGACTGTAATCGATGTAGGCCTATAATTGTGTGCGTCTGTTCGACGACTCTTCTTCAAAACGAGAATGTACTGTGATGCATATGTCTTGTATTCTGTCCCGTGTACAAACGACATTGTCGTGTACCAAATATGTAAGTACGTCAAAAAGTTCCCCTAGATGTTTCAGAGGAAACCTTCTTTCGAAAAAGTTACAAAAATAATCTCCAAAGAAGGAAATGATGGCAAAATAAAAGTGGAAACTAATATTTAAATAAGAGATACAGCCAGACTGATGTCATCGTTCCAAAGGGTAAATATTATGACACGTGACATTCATTCACACTGCCGAACAACAATACATGTAGAACCAAAATATACAGGTAGACTTCCACAAATCAGACAGCACATAGTGCGAACATTAAACTTTCAATACTCTAATACATAATGCGCTCTTTATTCAGTTATCATTCGACTAATTTTGCGCATGAGTTCGTACGTTTCCTGCAACATATTGTATAAACAAGGCACCCTTGAGGCCAGTGCATTAGTCTTGTGTACGTAAGGGACTCCAAAGAAGCCAGATGGTTATCTGACTGGCGCCAACGCAACTGTAAGAGCCTTGTCAGTGGAAGCATACATTTCCGGGTTGATTCGCGGTATATTTTAGTTTCTCGTCGGCGAATTTCGGACTGGTGTCTCACTCCTTCCCTGTCGTTGTATGTCAGCTGTCTCGAAGTTCAAATGGTTCAAATGGCTCTGAGCACTATGCGACTTAACTTCTGAGGTCATCAGTCGCCTAGAACTTAGAACTAATTAAACCTAACTAACCCAAGGACATCACACACATCCATGCCCGAGGCAGGATTCGAACCTGCGACCGCAGCGGTCACGCGGTTCCAGACTGAAGCGCCTTTAACCGCACGGCCACACCGGCCGGCTTGTCTCGAAGTGGTAATGAAATTTCTCTCGCACTCTGAATGTCTGAATCGTGTCAATGTAGACAGTAAAATAAAAATTCTTATGCATTGTTTTTCTCATATTCATGAGTGTCACAAATAAACACAAGGCATCAACGCTTCTTCGAATAAACATGATGTGCAATAATTAAAAATCAGTTACGTCACAAATACCGCACAGTTGATATTTATTACATCATGCACATACCTGCACCAAATTCCCGGTTATTCGGTTGCGGATTATCTAGTTCGCAGATTATTTTTGCAATATTCAGCGATTGTTGCAAAATATGAAACAAAGCCTGAAGTAATCTGTTGTACTTCGAACGAATATCTTCGTTCAGTATACCAGTATACACTTTTATGCAAGTGACTCACGTTTTACCACCGGAAGATTATGGGGGGGGGGGGGGGGGTTCTAATCCTATTGTCCAATCTCCCAGAAATGGTTTTTTAAGTTGTTTACCATATCATGTCTAGATAAATACGGGGCCTCTAATCTTGTAACATGTTCGCAGCCCATTTCCTGACTACATGTTTGCCTACCAAGACAAGAAGAGAATAGAAGTTTCTGAAATGACGTGTTACCGAAGAATGCTGAAAACTACGCGGGTAGATCACGTAACTAATGAGGAGGTACTAAATAAAATTGTGGAGGACAGAAATTTGTAGCACAGCTTGACAAGAGAAGCGATCGGTTGATAGGCCACATTCTGAGATGTGAAAAAAATCGTCACTTTCGCAATTTATTATAGTTTAGCGATTTATTAGTGCGAATGGGGGTGATTAATATTGTAAAGGGAAACAAAGAGGCGAGTACGGTAAGCAAATTTACATGGATATAGGTTGCAGTAATTATTCGGCGGTGAAGTGGAGCATAAGGTCGATAATTTCCAACCCTTTGTTTCCGCTAACTAACTCGTAGCAGTGGGTTTTTAAACGTAGCATGTAGCGTACAAGTACTCTAAATAGCAGTTTCTGGGAAAATCATGACTCTGAACTCTTGTATTTCGGTTGCCCTAACAATAACGTGTATACATTAACCCCGACAATCGGAAGTTCGCAGTATAAGTGAATGGTTATAGATTTAACCATCAGAAATAAGTTCACATAAAACTGTAATAATTGGGACTAATTATTATCTGACGACACACTTCCGCATATGTGTGGTTGTTGGAGGGGGAAGGGTGGCACTGCAGTTTCAAAAGTTTTGATGTATCATCGCTTCTCTTGCCTTTTGCGCGTGATATGGCGAGATGGACAATTTGCTAAATTGAATTAACGGTCTCCAGTCGTTAAAACATTATAATTTCACTTAAAATCTGACGTTCAGAAGGCACTGTTTTTATAAAATTAAAACACTATTGCCCACCGCACTTGCGGTTACTAATGCGAAAAGCTTAACCTGTTCAAACTGACTAAAGCAAAAAAACGTCACTTAAATATAAAAAGTTTGAAAAGGAAATAAAATCTTCTTGCACAGTCAGTTTTATCTGCGCGTCGGGCAATTTCGTGACACTCCAGATATCTCAAGAATACCACTAGCAAGATAAGAGGTGAGTTTCGACCGACTGTTACCTTGACGGATATCTGATGTTTTGTTACTCTTCTAAAAATGCGTTGCTCGTGACTATACGAGGTTACTGTTTCATAACATCACAGTCTATTAAACACAGTGAGACATGTTAAACGGGTCATCACAATAGCACAGACACTTTCAGTTATAGACAAAATGTTTAGGTAGGCAATAATTGCTGGCAGTGGATTGCCGTATAATTGGATATTTCTGTATGTACGTAAATGGACCGAAGAGATGCGGTAGTCAGATCAGTTACGTTAAATACAACTAATCCGTTTTTTACTAATACTTTAGCTGTACTAGGCCAGTCTTTGCTGTGGCTGCTTAAATGTAAATGAAAGGAAAGAGAAAACAAGCGTTTCTAATATGTACGAGAATTGCATATACGTCCTAATCTCCGTCTCTCCCGTGTCTCTGTCTATCTCCCCTTCCCCCTTTCTTTCTCCATCTTCTCCTCTCCCCTCTCTCTCACACACACGATCTCCTCCTGGCCCCTCTCCTACCCCTATTTCAGTTCACCACCTTCTCCCCCACCTTCCTCTGTCCATCTTCTCTTACCCCCCCCCCCCTCTTTCTCTCTCTCTCTCCATCTTCTCCTACCCCACTCTCTCTCTCTGTCCCTCTCCTCCTTCCCGTTTTCTAAGTCCATTTCCTGCCCCGCCCCTCTCTGTCCGCCTTCTCTTCTCCCCTCCCTCTGACCTTAGCCTTGTTTGTTGCAATAGTAAATTCTGATTCTGTAACAGTAGTATTCTAATCTTGAAACAATAATCCATAAATAAAGCTATCCTATTTGCTAACTGTCTTTCACCATTGTTTATTTTATATATATGTTTATATGTTAAAAAGTTTATAGTCCATATGTGTCTAAACGTTTATTACTGTAATGTGTAAAAATTTGAACTAAATCAGAAAGGTACATTTTAAGATTTCTGGAAACAATATTTTCCCGCGGAATGAATCGACAAAAGTTTGGTATCTGAAACGATCAACAGAGAAAATAAAAGAGAAACACATCAATGCAGAGGATAACGTAGATCAGGCTTGGAAGAAAATCAAAGAAAGTATCCAAGCAACAGCTCAAGAAGCATTAGGTTCACGAGTTATAAAGCAAGATAGGAAATACAAACACAAGATCCTTTTTCGCTAAGAGATTAAAGAAATGTGTAAAAAACAAAAGAGGCATGCCTATTTCAAATATAAAACACTCAAAACTCAAGAGTCCACTGTTTTAAACAGAGATCAGTATGCAAGTAAATGATGACGCGAAACTCACATTCAGAGGTCGAAGAAGCTGTAAGTCGGTTAAAAAATAGGAAGTCGCCAGGGAAAGATAGGATTCCCAATGAACTGCTGAAGTATGGAAAATATCCACTAACTGAACAGTCAACCAAGTTGATTAACAATGTTATAGCTGGTAGTAAAATTCCAAAAGTTTATAGAACAAGCATTACAATTCTCATGTACGAAAAAGGAGATAAGAAGAACCCATCCAACTACAGAGGGATAAATCTACCGATTTCAGTTCTTAAACTCATAACAAAAGTAAAAGGAAATAAAATAAAAAGCATTACAACACTTGCAGAGTAGCAGTATGGTTTTGGATCGGGTATATCATGCACAGATGCAATATTCATTCTTAGACAGGTTGTAGAGAAGTCCCTTGAATACAACAGACCAGCTTATCTCTGGTATATTGATTTACAGAACGCTTTCGATAGGATTCAATTAAAAGATATTTGAAACTTATTCTATAATCGGGCTATTCCTACCAACTCAATAAAAACAGCTGAAGACGTTTATTCCAGCTACGCCCAGGCGAGAATTGGTTTCAGGTTAACTAGCTGCAGCGCAATGAATAGTGGTACTAGATAAGGTGACCCTTTAAACCCGCTATTTTTAGTATAGTCGTAGACGAGGTGACAAAGAAAGTATTGGCTGGTAATGGTTATAGAATAGGCGATGAATAAATAAGAATTGTTTGTTACGCTGGCGATGCAGTTCTTCCGGAAAGCAATGAAGATACACTGCAGAAACATTTGCACATATTTAACGTGGTAGCCACAAACATACATATGGTCATATCTTCTCAAAAAACTAAATCTATGACGACCTCTGTGGAACGAATTAGGTGCAAACTGGAAGTGGGTCGAAAAGATATTCAGTATCTTGGTACTGAATTATCCAGCAGTAGAAACGTCGAAATGGAAGTTAGGGAACAAGTAGAAAAGGGAAACAAAGTGGTAGGGCACTTAAATCATACTATTTGGGAAAACAGACATATAGGGAAAGATGCAAAGGCAAGAATATGGAGAACAGTAGTGAGACAAATTATGAGATACACTGCTGAGACAGGACTGGAAACATAAAAAACAAAGAGACTTTTGGAAACCACGGAAATGAAAATTTTACGAAGCATTACAGGGAACACAATGAAACATAGGCAGAGAAATGAAAGCATTAATAAGTGGTTACATAAGAGAGAGCTTGAATGTAACGAACACACAGACAGGATGGGTGAAAGGAAGATTTCGAAAATCGTAAGAGTTAAATGACCAGCTGGTAAAAGAAATATTGGCCGTCCAAGGAAAAGATGGAGCGACAGTCTCAAGATAGACTGACGGGTACTGAAGGAAAACAGGCTTTAGCCTAGGAAGAAAGGAAAACGAAGCAGAAGAAGAAGACAAAAAAATGGTTCAAATGGCTCTGAGCACTATGGGACTCAACTGCTGAGTCCCCTAGAACTTAGAACTAGTTAAACCTAACTAACCTAAGGACATCACACACATCCATGCCCGAGGCAGGATTCGAACCTGCGACCGTAGCGGTCTCGCGGTTCCAGACTGCAGCGCCAGAACCGCGCGGCCACTTCGGCCGACGAAGAAGAAGACATATTTATATATTGTATGTATTAAAAACATACACTTATTAAAGAATTAGGTACCTAAAAGCACACCCATATCAGAATCGTGTCAAAATTTCAAAGCAATCAGTCAAGAACTTTCGGAGATTAACGATTCTGAACAAACCAACATATACATTTTTATATCGTTGCTTTTTATTACATATATACCAGATAGCGTTCCAGTAGGAGCATAAAAACACTTGATTGTTAGACTGCAACGTTGTGTCAAAACTTCAATGCAATCGGACGAGAACTTTCGGAGAGACATGATTTTGGACAAACGAACATTTACATTTTTATTTGTATGGTAGACAGAAAAAAAAATGAGAAAAACTTTCGTATATCTGTCAAGGTAATGCAGAGGAAACTGCAATAAAATTTGATATCACTGTTATCTGGTTACTGACGAATAGGCATCCTGATAATTATATCTATAAATACTGAATATCTGGTAGGTCTATAGAAGGGAAATAAACTTGAAGACAATATCATAGAAATACAACAAGATGCACATGAAGATGGACTAAAGACAGGATACTGCGAGAATAATTTGACAAGACTCTGAACGACAGAATTCGAAACAAGGCGCCTGGTGGACACGCCATCCTCTCACAATTAAGGAGATTGTTAAGAGAGTCGCCTATGAGAAAAAGATTCCATCTGTTGAGCAAAGTAGTTGAGACGACTAAATACTCCAAGACTTCAAGAAATATGTGTTAATTCCAGAGTGAATATTACCGAACAACAGTTTAATAAGTTATGGGTGCAAAATACTGAGACAAATTATTTACAGAAGAATGGAAAAACTGGTAGAGGCTCACCTCGCCGGAGGGCAGTTTGGATTCCGGAGAAATGTAGGAACACGCTTGGCACTACTGACCTGTAGTTATACCTGCAAATGTTGACTACTCTTTGAGACTGTAGAGAAACGAGACTACATTTGTAAGTCTTGAAGGACAAGAGAGGACAACAATTACGTTGTCTAAGGAGTAGCTGAGTACGGAGTGAGACAGAGCCGTAACTTATACCCGATGTTATTCAAACAACACTGAGCAAGCTGTGAATCAAACAAAGGAAAAACTCAGAGAAATTCACAGAAAAGTATGTTCATCACATTGCAATTCTGTCAGAGACAGCAATGGTCTTGGAAGAGCTGTTTAACGAAAAGCATAGTGTCTTTAAAATAGTAAAACAAGGGTAATGGAATGTAGTCGATTAAAATCAGTCAAAAAGACATTAAATAGCAAAACTCGTCTATTACTTTTCAGACGGCAAAATAACTGATGATGGCCGAAGTAGGGAGGATATAAAATGCAGACTGGCAACAGCACTAAAAGTATATCTGAAAAAGGGGGACTTTGCTACTGTGCCGCTAAAGCGAAGTTATTGAACGCAGTTTTACGAAATTCCTTCACCAGGGAGGACGAATTGAATATTCCAGAATTTGAAACACGAACAGCTGCTAGCATGAGTTTCTTAGAAGTAGATACCTTAGGGGTTGCGAAGCAATTCAAATCGCTTGATACGGGCAAGTCTTCAGGCCCAGATTCTATACCGATTACGTTCCTTTCAGATTACGCTGATACAATATCTCCCTACTTAGCAATCATATACAACCGCTCGCTCACCGACAGATCTGTACCTGCAGATTGGAAAATTGCGCAGGTCGCACCAGTGTTTAAGAAGGGTAGTAGGAGTAATCCATCGAACTACAGACCTATATCATTGACGTCGGTTTGCAGTAGGGTTTTGGAGCATATACTGTATTCAAACATTATGAATCACCTCGAAGGGAATGATCTATTGATACGTAATCAGCATGGTTTCAGAAAACATCGTTCTTATGCAACGCAGCTAGCTCTTTATTCGCACGAAGTAATGGCCGCTATCGACAGGGGATCTCACGTTGATTCCGTATTTCTGGATTTCCGGAAAGCTTTTG
Source organism: Schistocerca serialis cubense (assembly GCF_023864345.2). Taxonomy (NCBI): domain Eukaryota; kingdom Metazoa; phylum Arthropoda; class Insecta; order Orthoptera; family Acrididae; genus Schistocerca; species Schistocerca serialis. The sequence goes on from NC_064643.1 coordinate 440,745,844, forward strand.
ACACCGTTCCTCACAAGTGACTTCTAATCAAGCTGCGGGCCTATGGGGTATCGTCTCAGTTGTGCGACTGGATTCGTGATTTCCTGTCAGGAAGGTAGCAGTTCGTAGTAATAGACGGCAAATCATCGAGTAAAACTGAAGTGATATCTGGTGTTCCCCAGGGAAGCGTCTTGGGACCTCTGCTGTTCCTGATCTATATAAATGACCTGGGTGACAATCTGAGCAGTTCTCTTAGATTGTTCGCAGATGATGCTGTAATTTACCGTCCAGTAAGGTCATCCGAAGACCAGTATCAGTTGCAAAGCGATTTAGAAAAGATTTCTGTATGGTGTGGCAGGTGGCAGTTGACGCTAAATAACGAAAAGTGTGAGGTGATCCACATGAGTTCCAAAAGAAATCCGTTGGAATTAGATTACTCGATAAATAGTACAATTCTCAAGGCTGTCAATTCAACTAAGTACCTGGGTGTTAAAATTACGAACAACTTCAGTTGGAAAGACCACATAGATAATATTGTGGGGAAGGTGAGCCAAAGGTTGCGTTTCATTGGCAGGACACTTAGAAGATGCAACAAGTGCACTAAAGAGACAGCTTACACTACACTCGTTCGTCCTCTGTTAGAATATTGCTGCGCGGTGTGGGAGCCTTACCAGGTGGGATTGACGGAAGACATCGAAAGGGTGCAAAAAAGGGCAGCTTTTTTTGTATTATCACGTAATAGGGGAGAGAGTGTGGCAGATATGATACGCGAGTTAGGATGGATGTCATTAAAGCAAAGACGTTTCTCGCCGCGGCGAGATCTATTTACGAAATTTCAGTCACCAACTTTCTCTTCTGAATGCGAAAATATTTTGTTGAGCCCAACCTACATAGGTAGGAATGATCATCAAAATCGGATCGCCACATTGCGTACCGTGATTCGTCAGTCCACACAACGTTTTTCCACTGTTTAATCGTCTAATATTTACGCTTCTTGCATCAAGCGAGGCGTCATTTGGCATTTACCGGCGTGATGTGTGGCTTATGAGCAACCGCTCGACCATGAGACCCAAGTTTTCTCACCTCCCGACTAACTGTCATAGTACTTGCAATGGATCCTGATGCAGTTTGGAATTCCTGTGTGATGGTCTGACTAGATGCGTACCTATTACATATTACGACCCTCTTCAACTGTCTTCGGTCTCTGTCAGCCAACAGACGAGGTTGGCTTGTACGCTTTTCTGCTGTACGTGTCCCTTCACGTTTCCACTTCAGCATCACATGGGAAGCAGTGGCCCTAGGGATATTTAGGAGTGTGGAAATCTCGCGCACAGAGGTATGACACAAGTGACACCCAATCACCTGACCACGTTCGAAGTCCGTGAGGTCGCTGAAATGGAGTACCTGGCAGTAGGTGGCAGCACAATGCATCTAATATGAAAAACGTATGTTTTTGGGTGTGTCCTGATACTTTTGATCATATAGTGTACATACATATATACAGGGCTATTACAAATGATTGAAGCGATTTCATAAATTCACTGTAGCTCCATTCATTGACATATGGTCACGACACACTGCAGATACGTAGAAAAACTCATAAAGTTTTGTTCGGCTGAAGCCGCACTTCAGGTTTCTGCCGCCAGAGCGCTCGAGAGCGCAGTGAGACAAAATGGCGACAGGAGCCGAGAAAGCGTATGTCGTGCTTGAAATGCACTCACATCAGTCAGTCATAACAGTGCATCGACACTTCAGAACGAAGTTCAACAAAGATCCAACAACTGCTAACTCCATTCGGCGATGGTATGCGCAGTTTAAAGCTTCTGGATGCCGCTGTAAGGGTAAATCAACGGGTCGGCCTGCAGTGAGCGAAGAAACGGTTGAAAGCGTGCGGGCAAGTTTCACGCATAGTGATGTGAAAGATTCAGTGTTTAAACCTCCTCTACCAAGAAACGTGCCAGAACTGCGAGCTCGCATCAACAATGCTTTCGAACTCATTGATGGGGACATGCTGCGCCGAGTGTGGGAGGAACTTGATTATCGGCTTGATGTCTGCCGAATCACTAAAGGGGCACATATCGAACATTTGTAAATGCCTAAAAAAACTTTTTGAGTTTTCGTGTGTGTGTGCAAAGCATTGTGAAAATATCTCAAATAATAAAGTTATTGTAGAGCTGTGAAATCGCTTCAATCATTTGTAATACCCCTGTACATACATACATTCATTCATTAATGGTTTGATGAAGCTCTACACGCTAATCTAATCTCTCCAAGTTCCTTCATTCTGATTAGCTGTTGCAATCTACATCCATTTGAATCTTCTTAATGTATTCGACTCCTTAGTCTGACTCTACTGTTTTTAACACTGTACTCATCCCTCCGGTACGAAATTAAAGGCTCCTCGATGCATCAGGATGCGTCCTTTTAACTGATCTATTCTTTCAGTCTATTTGTGCCACATACAGGCAAGATTCGAACCTGCGACCGTAGTAGTCGCGCGGTGCCGGACTGAAGCGCCTAGAACCGCTCGGACACAGCAGCCGGCAGGGGACTACTAGGAAATCCATGAAGTTTCTGTACGGTTGTGTCTCATTAAACACTTCGCCACAAGGAGCGCTGTCTGAGCTATATCGTAAGAATGACTTCCCCTCTTTCCTTTCTCTGTCCATCAACCTGAGTGTGTTGTGTGGATAGCAGAAACCAAATCACCGATTACCATGAAACGACAGTTTGTACACCGTTATGGAAAGAACACGCCTGATGTCAAGTTAATCAGAACATGGATGGAAACTTTTTTAGCAGTGGGGTTGGTTCAGAGGCTGACAAGCAGCGGTAGACTATTTGTTTCAGAGGAGACTGTGTAGGCAGTTCAAACCGCATTCACGAGGTAGCCACAGAAATCGATTACACAGGCTTCGCAGGATCTTCAAGTGTGAAAGAGTACATTGCATGAAGTGTTTCGCAAACGTCTTAAATTGTATGCGTAGAAGGTCCAACATGTTCAGGCATTAGAATGATGATCCCCCAGAACATGAACAATTTGCAATGGACATGCTGAACCGTTTGGATGAGGACTATGATTTCTTGAAGCTTGTAAGTTTTTTCCGAAAAGGCGATATTTCAAGTTTTTGGCTCAGTTAATGGCCCTAATGTCCGGACCTGTGGATCAGAAAATCCTCATGTCACGATAACCCATTCGGGACAGTCCAGAGGTGAATGTATGGTGTGGATTAATGTGTAATCGAGTGACTGGTCCATTTTTCTTACTTGAAAGCAACGTAAGTGGACACGTTTTCATAGACATGTTGGTGAATTATGTCGTTCCGCATTTACAGGATATGAAAGACACTATCATCTTTCAACGAGATGGCGTTCCCCTCACTGGGCTCTAGAAGTCCACGTGTTTCTTAATGAAAACTTCCCCAACAGGTGGATTGGCAGAGACGGCCCAAATCCATGGTCCCCGAGCTCACCTGACATTAGATTTCTTTCTATGGGGTATGTGTAGGATATTGTATAAAATACAGTAGCACCTGTTATTGTGACATTGCGATAACGCATCATAGATCCCATTGGCACAATCGCACCAGAGACGTAGAATGTGTGACAAGAGATTGGATACCGGCTTGATATTTTGCGTGTTACCAGGGGTACATACATTGAAATGATTTAAATGTTGAACTGTACATCTGTGTAAAATGTTTATGTAAGGTTCAAAACTTAATGAGTAGAGGCATATGTCATATAACGCATGTTTCACTTAGTGTATCCAGTACAGAGTTACATTGTTTTGTTATCAAGGCAATCATTTATGAACACCCAGTATTTCTTTTTCTCCAGTTCGATTTAGAGTCTCCTCAGTAGTGATTCGATCTACCCATCTAATATTCAGCATTCTTCTACAACATCTTATTTCAAAAGCTTCTAGTCTCTCCTCTTGCTTGAACTGTTTACCGTACATGTATCACTTCGGCACAAGGTTACATTTCAGACAGACACTTATAAGAAAGACTTCCGAACTTCATTTATGTTAGATGTTAGCATCTACATCTACATCTACATGACTACTCTGTAATTCACAGGGGTCAGGGATTTTCTCTGCCTCGTGATGGCTGGGTGTTGTGTGCTGTCCTTAGGTTAGTTAGGTTTAAGTAGTTCTAAGTTCTAGGGGACTGATGACCATAGATGTTAAGTCCCATAGTGCTCAGAGCCATTTGAATTTTTGTAATTCACATTTAAGTGCTTGGCAGAGGGTTCATCGAACCACAATCATACTATCTCTCTACAATTCCACTCCCGAACAGAGAGAGGAGGAGGTGGAGATGGATAGAGTGTGAGGAGAAGCAGATGGACAGAGAGAGGGGCAGGCGGAGATGAACTAATAGGTGACTGGAATAAGTAAATATCCGGGAAACACAGGGTACCCAGCTAGTTTACAAATAAACTACATGTTTCGAGAGACAATGCTCTCATCATTAGGTTGTCGAACTTGGCAGAAAGTCTTCTAACTGTTAACGTAATAACATAACAACCGTTATGTCACATTCATAATGGATAATATCAAATTGCTAGTGCCAGGTGAGGCATTGAGGTTTTGGGTATAAACATAAAAATCTATGACGTAAATAGCTATTGTGTTGGCAGACATTTTAGCGTACCTCGTTAGCTAAGTTCACAACCAATTGAGGAAAGCATTGTCTCTCGAAACGCGTTGTTGAGTTACGTGTAGGATAAATATTACGGTTGAGCACTACCAATTGTTACCGTAATAACATCAATAACCTCATTTCCTTAATGGGTAATATTAAATCACAAAAAAAAGCCAAAGCGTCGGACTAGAGGCTCATCTTCTGCGACAAACAGCAATATTTTCAAATCTTTTTTTTATTTTATGGTTTGTACCGTGCATTATCTGATCTAGATTCGAATAGACCAATGCACTGAGGTTACAAAAGTCAGGGAGTAGCGATATGCACATACACAGATGGTGGTAACATCGCATACACAAGATTTTAAAGGGCAGTGCATTGGCAGAGCTGTCATTTCTACTCAGGTGATTCGTGTAAAAAGGCTTCCGACGTGATTATGGCCTCTCGACGGGAATTAACAGACTATCAACGCGGAATGGTAGTTGGAGCTAGAAGCATAGGACATTCCATTTCAGAAGTCGTTAGTAGTTTCAATATTCCGATATCCAAAATGTCACGAATGTGCCGAGAATACCAAATTTCAGGCAGTACCTATCACCACGCACAATGCAGTGGCCGACCAGGGCGGTGGCGTTTGCGTCGCCAGTGCTACCATACAAGCAACGCTACTTAAAACAACCGCAGAAATCAATGTGGTACTCACGACGAAGGTATCCGTTACGACATTGCGGCGAAATTTTGGCGGCAATGGGCTATGACAGCAGACGACCGATGAGAGTGCCTTTGTTAACAGCACATCTCCGGCAGTGCCTCTCCTGCGCTCGTGAATATAAAGGTTGGGTCCTAGACGACCGGAAACCGTGGCCCGGTCAGATGCGTCCCAGTTTCAGTAGAGTTCGATTGTGGCGCAGGTTGTCAACAAGGCACTGTGCAAGGTGGTGGTAGCTCCATAATGGTGTGCGCTGTGTTTACCTGGAATGGACTGACTCCTCGGTTGTGTTCCGCAACTTGGAGACCATTTGCAGCCATTCATGGGCTTCATGTTCCTAAACAACGATGGAATTTTTATGGATGACAATGCGCTATGTCACCGAGCTCAATTGTTCGTGACTGGTTTGAAGAACATTCTGGACAATTCGAGCGTATGATTTGGCCACCCGAATCATCCGACGTGAATCCCATGTAATAATCGAGAGGTCAGTCCGTGGACAAAATCCTGCGCCGGCAACAATTTCGCAGTTATGGACAGCTATGGACGCGACATGGCTCAGTATTTCCGCAGGGGACTTTCAACGACCTGTTGAGTCCATGCCACGTCGACTTGCTGCACAACGCCGAGCAAAGGAAGTCTGATACGGTACAAGGAGGTATCCCATGACTTCTGTCAGCTCAGTGTATTGTAACAACGTGAGCGGTAACATCTGTGGTCCTCCTGGTGCTGGACTTTTGTCTTCTGATAGTTCAAGATTATTAAAAAGCCACGTTGATGAAGTTTTCACATTCATTTTGGAGGCATAATACATTGTTGAATGTCCTATATCTGCCAGCTGTCACCATCGAGGAGACTACAAACACCACAGTACATTATATTTCACGTTTATATTGTTTATTGTTAAACATTACTCTCTAATTTCGATCGCCTGCTCGCTTATGAGAACTGCACTTTAACTGAAATTTACTACTCCGTTTTTCATTCGTGGTTTACACGAGAAATGTAGATGGTCCAGTGATTTAGTAGCTACTGAAAGTTGAATCTAGAGGGATGTATAGTCTTTTCCCGTCTTATGAAGAGAGTACATGAATCTCTCTGATTTTATGTTATATGATATTAATTATGTCTCCGTTCGATAGCTTTTATTAAATCAAATTTGTAAACTGATATGACTTATTAGGTACTTTGACACTTACAGCTGCTATCTATGTAAAGTAAATAGAATTAGATGGATTAATAGTTTGGCAAATTTTGGCTGAGAGGACACCGCAGGGGAAAGGCTTGTCCAAACCCATGGCTGAAAAAACCTATTTCGATATAATAGCTGATTGGATACATTTGACATTTCGTTGACTTTCCAGAAAGAAATCCTGTTGATAGACAAAGAAATGTTTACCATGTAAAGTGACGACGACGCAGAGATCTCTAACATTTCAGCCATCCCACTCTGCGAATCGCCACTGGAGTGTCACTATCCAACTTTTTTATGTGATCTAGACACTATATTGTAGAATATGGGAGCTGAACACAGAACGAGGCAGGTGGTAACCCAAGGGAACACAGTCAGTGTGATCGGCAGATGTGGTTCTTGTAGTCTCCTCATAACAATAAGTGACGTCTTTGTAGCGTATGTTTTCGAAAGATCCTTTTCTTATCTTGTCTTTTTGTCTCGGATTATATTTGATGCAAAGCTGCATCTGAAAAGTAGTTGAAGAGAAAATATCCTACTAAACTCATGTAAGTCAGATATAATTAGACTGGATACCTGCTAAGTCATCCAGATGGTAGTGACATTGATTGTTCGAGTGCGCACCCTTTCTTTGCTTAAGCGTATAGTGCTAAGCAGTTTCAAAACTACATCGTGGAAGCTACTGTCACACCTTTTGGAATATGTATATTTTTTGATAAACACTTTTTGATTTTTGAGGTTTCCTCATACCTTTTGATTTTTGAGGTTTCAAAAAATGGTTCAAATGGCTCTGAGCACTATGGGACTTAACATCTGAGTTCATCAGACCCATAGAACTTAGAATTACTTATACCTAACTAACCTAAGGACATCACACACATCCATGCCCGAAGCAGAATTCGAACCTGCTACCGTAGCGGTCGCGCGGTTCCAGACGGAACCGCTTGGCCACACCGGCCGGCTTTTGAGGTTTCCTCCGCTTGGCTGACGATATGTTTAAGGTTTTTTAAAACAGTTGGTGGTTGCATAATTATGCACAAACTTCACGGCTGCATCTTCGCGCAGAAAGATAAGTGTTCAAACTGGCTATAAGAAAAAAATATTATTCCATTGTTATTTTATTGTTGCATTTATTTTCGAACATGTCGTCACTTTAAGAGAGTCTTCATTGTAGCATGCATGACAAGATGAACTGAAACGCGCTATGAGAAGATATGGAGTAAGACGTCAAATCAGACGATAGTCTTATGAGTATGAAGGAATTAGACTTTCTTTCTCAATTAGATTAATGATGATTAATGATATTTTCACGTGAAACAATTCACGGGAATCACATACTGTTAGTTTCAGTATGTCAGTTAGATGTTAAAATATAAGCCAATCAGTAATTACAGAAAGACATAATTCCTAACAGGACAGTCGGTGAAAAATGTTTTGCTGGAATGTGTGGGACGATCTGACGGTAGACACCTGTTGGAATGCATGGTGAAGACTATTCTGCAGTGAAATTGTTTGTAATAAGTCTGAAGGAGTCGATTTACTTTCATAGAAGTGAAAATAATAAAATTTGATGTACTATTATCAAAAGAAAGAAAATAATAAAATTCTTCAGCAATCTGTTAGCTTCTAGCCCCCAGCAGATATCTTAAATTTATTGGAGAGATGTGTGTAGTCATTTTATGAAGTGGGCCTTTCCGCTCCTTGAAATTTGCATCAGCGGTGCCCTTTGTTCGAGTGTGTACAAATGATTCGTCATGCTTAAAAAGCAAGTTTTGTATTTACTAGATGCGTAAAGTGAGTTAATTTCTTCTGGAACTGTTCCCGCGTAATACATTATAGATGAACGTACCTTGTATTACTTTATGAAGTACTGTTATTTTATTTTGGAACATGTGTTTGCCGCATTGTAACTAGCACCGTTTTTAATATCAGTGGCGGTAAACAGCGATAACGCTTTAGCTGTAAAGGGACACCGCAGGTACCTGTAAGTAGAGGATGTCTCATACATGTACGTTATTGGTCCATGCCCTGAAACAGGATAAGCGTTTGAATGTTGTCATAGAGTGTCTAAACATTGGTATAGTACTAGCTGAAGAACCTGCGCCTCCGAAAGCGTCACTGAACTGTGAGAATCTTGAGTTGTGGAAAAATAATATCAGTGCTGTTTGCATATAGAAGTCGCACCATCGGTACGGCACTCAGCTCGGAGCGCTGGTATTTCATTCTGTGATGATTTCACTGTGACGCCGTTGAATGTTTCCTAAAACCAGTTGTCGCTTTAATTCCATATTTCTTCATTATAATATCTATTCTAAATGAAAAAAAGAACTTATAAGTAAAAAGACTTGAATCGCCACGGCCAGTGGAAGCGGAACAGCTATAAAAGATTACACTGATATGTAACTACATACACCGACGTAAAAAAATTGCAACACCAAGGAGTTGTCCGACATAAACTTGTCAAGCGTGTTTCTACATCTGAAAGACGATGTCTGTTCAGATTTCGCGCCAGTCGCATAAGAGGATGCAAACCAGTTTTATTTTAAATACACGCTGTAAGGCTCGTGAGCTTTAGTTACCTTTGAGATTGGACGTGGTGAGCTGATGTTAGTCAAGAATGCCTTTAAGGCGAAAAATACGCCTTTATCAACATCTCACTGAGTTTCAACGAGGTCGTGTAATAGGGTTACGAGAAGCTGGATGTTCCTTTTGCGATATTATAGAAAGGCTTGACAAGAATGTAGCCACGTATGTGACTGGTGGCAGCGGTGTTCTGCGTATGGCTATGGCACATCGAACTGCATCTGCAGCAGCAGTTTGAGCGGCAACTGTCACGACAGTGACACAGCGAACTGTTTGATACAAGTCGGTTACTTCAAGGACAGCTCCGACCCTGACTCCCAGTAACGTGTATTCCACTGGCCCCAAACCACTGCCATTTGCGACTTCAGTGATGCCAAGTGAGTGCTCACTGGAGGGTAAGGTGGCGGTCTACTGTGTTTTCACATGAAAGTTGGTTCTGCCTCAGTGCCAGTGATGTCCGTCTCTTGGTTAGAAGGAGGCCAGTTGAGGGCTTGCAACCAGCATGCCTGCTTGCTACACACACTGGACCTACACCTGGAGTTATAGCTTAGGGTGCCATTCAATATGACAGGAGAAGCACTCTCGTTGTTATAGCAGGCATCCTGTTGAGTTCGGTGCTTTTCGTTGAAAACGGTTGCATGGAATTCTATACCATCATATGTTTTTTACGGGTTACTGCCAAATTCCTTTCCATATTCGATTAAGTGTTCTTTATAGACACCAGTGAAGAAACCGGCGACCGAATTCAAACGTGACTACAATTTGATGTCATTAAAGGTAGAAGGAGTATATAGAGTGTCTATACAGGGGCGATGTACTGGAGGACAATATTATGGAAAAGGAAGAGGATGTAGATGAAGATGAAATGGGAGATACGATACTGCGTGAAGAGTTTGACAGAGCACTGAAAGACCTGGGTCGAAACAAGGCCCCGGGAGTAGACAACATTCCATTGGGACTACTGACAGCCTTGGGAGAGCCAGTCCTGACAAAACTCTACCATCTGGTGAGCAAGATGTATGAGGCAGGCGAAATACCCTCAGACTTCAAGAAGAATATAATAATTCCAATCCCAAAGAAAGCAGGTGTTGACAGATGTGAAAATTACAGAACTATAAGTCACAGCTGTAAAATACTAACACGGATTCTATACAGACGAATGGAAAAACTGGTAGAAGCCGACCTCGGGGAAGATCAGTTTGGATTCCGTAGAAATGTTGGAACACGTGAGGCAATACTGACCTTACGACGTATCTTAGAAGCTAGATTATGGAAAGGCAAACCTACGTTTCTAGCATTTGTAGACTTAGAGAAAGCTTGTGACAATGTTGACTGGAATACTCTGTTTCAAATTCTGAAGGTGGCAGGGGTAAACTACAGGGAGCGAAAGGCTATTTACAATTCGTACAGAAACCAGATGGCAGTTATAAGAGTCGAGGGACATGAAAGGGAAGCAGTGGTTGGGAAGGGATGACATTGTAATTCTGTCAGAGACAGCAAAGGACTTGGAAGAGCAGTTGAACGGAATGGACAGTGACTTGAAGGAGGATATAAGATGAACATCAACAAAAGCAAAACGATGATTATGGTATGTTGTCAAATTAAGTCGGGTGATGCTGAGGGAATTAGATTAGGAAATGAAACACTTAAGGTTGTAAAGGAGGTTTGCTATTTGGCGAGCAATATAACTGATGATGGTCGAAGTAGAGAGGATATCAAATGTAGACTGGCAATGGCAAGGAAAGTGTTTCTGAAGAAGAGAAATTTGTTAACATCGAGTATTGATTTAAGTGTCAGGAAGTCGTTTCTGAAAGTATTTGTATGGAGTGTAGCCGTGTATGGAAGTGAAGTGTGGACAATAAATAGTTTGGACAGGAAGAGAATAGAAGCTTACGAAATGTGGTGCTACAGAAGAATGCTGATGATTAGATGAGTAGATCACATAACTAATGAGGAGGTATTGAATAGAATTGGGGAGAAGAGGAGTTTATGGTACAACTTGACAAGAAGAGGGGATCGGTTGGTAGGACATGTTCTGAGGCATCAAGGGATCACAAATTTAGCGTTGGAGGGCAGCGTGGAGGGTAAAAATCGTAGAGGGAGACAAAGAGATGAATAATACACTAAGCAGATTCAGTGGGATGTAGGTTGCAGTAAGTACTGGGAGATGAAGAAGCTTGCACAGGATAGAGTAGCATGGAGAGCTGCATCAAACCAGTCTCAGGACTGAAGACCACAACAACAACATATTGGGTCTATCTGTTCATCCCAGAATTTAATCCGCAATGAAAAAGTGGATCGAAGTCAGTACCCTTGCACCAATGAAAAAGCAATCGAGCTCAACCACCGGAAATGTTACGATCAATGTTCATTGGGGCACAGAAGAGATTCTTTTTCTTGAGGATCCTGCCTGAGATAAAAGGATAAAAGTTGGATACTTCGCAAGCCATGCAGTGAAAATAGGTGAATTTTTGCAACGGTAGAGACCTGAATGCAAAAAGCAATAGATAATTTTTCAGCAGTACAAAGTGCTTTGGTAATGTGAGAAAAGTGAAGGATTTTACGAACGAACTGTTCCACTCTATTTGGTATATTTTGCACCCTGTAAAACATCTAAGTGAAGAGGGTAAGGCAGACGTAGATGGATTTTCTGCAGATTTTCAAGAATCATGGAGGTATGAAACCTACTCACTGGCCAAACGTTTCACCAAGTATATCGACGCCGGCCGCTGTGGCCGAGCGGTTCTAGGCGCTTCAGCCCGGAACCGCGCGACTTCTACGGTCGCAGGTTCGAATCCTGTCTCGGGCATGGATGTGTGTGATGTCCTTAGGATAGTTAGTTTTAAGTAGTTGAAGATCTAGGGGACTGATGACCTCAAATGTTAAGTCCCATAGTGCCATTTGAACCACTTGAAGTACATCGACCTGAAAGGGGAGTACACTTTTTACCTAAGAAACACAATCTTTTATTGTCAGAATAAGACTCTCTGATCACGATGTTGTTCTCCTGAATTTCAGCTCTTACCTAGAGTAACAATAGTTTTTTTATACTTTATATGCTACTGTTGGAAGTCTCACCCTCACACATGGACTCTGGATAATAGCAGATTTTCTTCTGCCAATTTTGTATCTAATTTGGTACCAGCTACTCATTTGTAGCATGTCATTGCCTTGCTGATATACTGTTCATTGCCCATTAAAGTAATAAGAGCGACTTAAAAATTTGTTACTGGTGGGCTCGTCGTGTTTAATACCAAAATCTGAATGATTTCATTCTTTGAAAAATTGGTTGTTAATGCACGGTACTTCCAATTTCATCGCACCGAAAGCAGGAAGAGGCACCGTCATCGCTGTAAACGAGTGCTAAGTGCTATGCCTGGAGGCCAGGCCCTGTCTGAAGTTACGTGTAGACCTCCCACTGGTGTCTCAGCGTTGACAAACAAGGTCGCGCCAAGGTGTGCGTTGCGCCAGCATTGGCAGCCACGTGTTGCCGCCACGCTCGTGCCTGAGAGCTTGAGATGACGGATGACCAGGGTTAACGGTCCGTCTACGACATAGTCATTACAGACGAAGCACAAGCTGGGATTCAATGGGTTGTGGGGGGGGGGGGGGGGAGGCGGGAGGGGGGGGGGGAATGTGGAAGGAAACGGGCCACGTAGTTTTCAAAGGAACAATCTCGGCATTTGCGCTATACGATTTAGGGAGGCCACAGAAAACGGAAATCTGGTTGGCCGTACGGGGTTTCGAACTGGCGCTCTCCCAAAAGCGAGACCAGCAGCCTGCCACTGCACCACCTCAACCCAAGACGAGTGGCATTCATCGGTGCTATTCGTCACCCATGTGTCCAATCAGTAAAAGATAAGTCAGCTCTGTTGAAAGATTGGCTTGGGCTTCAGTCGCAAATGAGCCCATCAGTCATAAATGCTATTTTATTGATTCAGAATAAGTAAATCCAGTTTTTTTATTCAAGCAGTACTATAATGAAGAGAAGCGAAAGGGTTGCCATTTCCTACCAAATAGGACGAATCCTTTCTTCTTTGAGCAGTGGTTGCTGGATACTGACATCATACATACCTTAGCGGTCTTTGCTAGCAAATAGAAGGAGCAGAAGTCTGATGCATTGTCTGGTACGAAAATATGGCTTGGCCGGCTAAAAACCAGAAGAAGAGCTAGTCCGCAGTACATACATAGTTTTGTCTTTTGAAGGGAGCTGTGTCAGTATACAGTAATCTAGCAATACAATAGAAGTACCTTCACTCCAATCGTGACAATGAAAAATCGTGCAATTGTACACTATGAACACATTACGAATAACTGCATATCATCGTGTGCAGTTTCTTCGCAAACCAAGAGAGTACGAAATCCATGATCCGTCTTATTCGGCGCATGCAAATAAACCTTTCAGTTTTCTCTGATTGCAATGGTAACTGTTGAATCACCAATTAGGATGTGACAAAAAATAATGGGTTGCCTTAAATCTGATAACAAATGTGTCTTGGGTAGCAAATTATGGGTACTGAATAACAGCAATAACTTGCCGACCCTAGTGGTTTATTCAGGCAAAAATTCTGTTTAACGTACAAGTTACGCAAATGGCTTGTCTGGATACAAAATGCTTCACGCACATCTTAGAAATCTCCAACCTCACTGATTCCTTATCCAGTTTCATGTGCCTACATATACGCTCTAGACGTATCCCTAAACCTTCAATAATTAACCCCCCAAACTTCACTCCAACGTGAAGATTTTTACTCTTCGCCTCACTATCATTATTTCTCCAAATCAGCTCCGGAGTTATATTCAACTATTCAAATCGCCCGTATCCAGGACGCAAACAGCGTTTTCACACTTTCACTTTTTATGTCACTGTCTACCTAGCAGTTATGTTCTGTACAGAGTTCCAAGGAAAATGTGATTCGAGAATTTTCGTAAAAAGAGATTCCACCAAGACTGTTGTACTCCGATAATATTAAAATTGATTTTCTGAATTTTGTTACAATCAGTTAAGAAATTCATGTCACATGTAATCACAAACAGTGAATAGTTACTCTAAAAAAAAGTTACTTTAGACGAATAATTTCAAAAGCGACTGTGAATGACTTGTGGAAGACTGTTCACGAAAGCAAGGATGCATCAGGAATGAACACAGTCCAAGATGCTTCCCGATTCATGCTGCAGAAGTGACAAATGGAAGGTTCTTCGATTTATCAGTCGGACATGTTTACGGATCGTAACAATAAACATTAGACACTAGACTTCAGGCGAAGAGCAAGGCTGATATTCTCTTGAACAACAGTAAGAGGCGATTGGCACAGTTCTCCTCCGTTTTGTACTTCACACAAGGCGCTTAACATTAAAGTTGAAGTAACAAGAGCTCTCCAAGCGCTGTAGAAATATTCCTTTCCGCGTTTTATCTAGATCAAGCAAGGTTAAAGTCAACACCGTCGAAGCTACCTCGTAATGCTTGTGCAGCACTAAGAGCAGTCTCACGGCATATGCCTGCTGCTGTAAAGACAGAATATGGCACCTAAATGCCTTCAGCGAAGACACAATACCTATAAGATGATTATCAAAATGACGCCAACACCAGTGTGAATGTGATTAATACAGCGTGGGATAATGTTTAGTGCATTGAAGAGAAACTATTCGTAGTTGAAAGGATGAGTAAAATCCGTGTGTTCTTTGCGATTGCATTGTTCCACTCATCAAGCAGCGTAGTATTTAGTTACGCCAGTGATGATGGGAAAGAAAATCTGCACTAGAAAGATTGCAAATTCTTGATAACGTTAAATTCCATATAAAGGACGGTCCGGAGGAGGTATAGAAATTGATCCGAATTTCAGAAGATGTCTCAATCAATCGAGACTCATAATAGACGAGAGGGACTTGGTTATCTAACAATCCTCACACAACAGCATCAAACCGTCACTTCCAATGTACATATTTTTGGTAATAACTAGTCATCTGAAAAAAACACTAGTGCATCTAGGACACTTTGAAGTTCGGGTACTAACCTAACATCCATCCGAACGAGTCTCGGAAGGCCCAACAGGACCGACCGGCCGGCGTATCAACCACAGTCGATAGGCGTCACCGGATGCGAATATGGAGGGGTGTGTTGTTAGCACACCGTTCTCCAGGCGTGACCGGAAACGTTCGGGTACATAACATCACAAATACGTATCATACGTAAACTGTGCCTCTTGTTGGAAACAAAATGGAGCGTGACACACCGCTCCAGTCCATGTTGCTTAGAGTTGCTGTCTTTTACGTCCATATAAAGCTTTCTTTGTGATAATAAAAGGCGTTGAGATTCTCCCAGTCAGCGAAACTTCATTTTGTGCAGTTCGAATATGAGTTTGCTTACATTTGAGAAGCTGATGCATTTAAGACCTCCCTTGCGGATCATATGGGTTACGGTTCTTTGCGATGAATTCGTTCTTTTAACATAGACGTCTGCCGGAAGTGTCCTGCTGCGAGTCTTTAACACCGCCATCCCTGCAGAAATTAATGCTCTCGACACCCCTAAGGCCCTGTATTCACTCCAGTAACTCATGCTGCAACACTTAACTTTGTTGAAAGTCAGAGACGTGGTCAATTTCCTGCTCCCTTACGAGCGACCAGTGGAGTGGACATAATAATATAGAACATACTGTTCTACAGGGTAAATCTGATCCAAGCAAACTGTGCTATTCGTTACACAGGGCTATTACTGTACCGGCAGCTAATGGAAGATTGAAGAATTAGTATTACAGTCTATAATACTTCTTTAGAGAAGAACGTAAAAGAATAAGGAAAAATGTCATTTTGAGTATGTCGCTCCACAAATAAATAATGGCAAACGCAACTTTTTCCCTGCAAGCATACAAGAGTCGGTTGTATAAACATCGCTGACTGGAGATCAAATTTGACATTAGATCAGAAAGAGAACTATGTTCAGGGCTCAGCTCCATTGTATGACGCTGAACTTGGGTCCACCGAAGCAGGTTCAGATTTGATCTTAGGTAGCACACAACATGCTTGGCAACAAGGCTAGAATCGGCTATCGATACGATTATTGCGCTTCGACCGCAGATATTTATCATCATCGTACATACGCAGTATTAATTATCGAAGGTGTCGTGCTATAAACAGGGGAGCAAGTAAACAGAAAAGGAGCGATCGCCAAACTTTTCTCAATAGGAGAAAGATTTGCTGCTGGAAATTGTGTTGGGCCCGTACAAAGATGTAACTGAGTGTAAAAAGAAACAAAGTCTCTGTGGCCAACATGGTAAAGGCATGTAGAGAAGCTGTTGACTTTCTCTCATAAGCCCGATATCTTATGGACAGATCTGCAAGCTGTTACCATGTCTGCTTTAAAAAAAAATCACCAACCACTATTTTAAAGTTTCCTATGACGTAAAGTTTTAAGGTTAACAGCAGGATGCACATTGCAGTCAGTGGTTGGTTTCTTTTGATTGATTTCATCAGACTATCTCTGAGCCTTAGTTCCAACTGCTCTACAATACTTTTCTCGAAACGAAACCACAGCTTAAATGAGTCTCTAAGCTTATCCATTACGGATATTTTAGAACCCGTGACTGTTAACCGAATGTAAATAAGTTACATAAAACAGCAACCAGTCACTTTTTTGAATAATTGTTTTATTCCATGAAGCGGTTTTGGAACCTTTTCAGGTTCATCTTCAGATGGTTTCTAGAAGTAACATAATCATTTTTGGCGTAATGCTGGGTGCTGGCTTGCGACAGCATGGGCTACTTTTTCCGTTAATGTCCACATGTCTGCTTCCATTTTGATGGTTACTTGGTACTTCACTTCGCACGCTTTAACACAATATATATTAATTTACACTCTGACAGCGAAACTTTGCCCTGCATCCAGCTGTGATTGGTTGCTGTTTTATGTAACTTATTTACATTAAATGAGTGTAATTCAACTCCAAGAGTGGGTTCACCCTTTCCCGGAACGTGTGGGGAGCTCATTGGATCTCGTCTTCGTCGTCCTCTGTGGACACATCTGAATGATCAGATATTTGTAAAGTAAATGAGAAGAAACAATTTAATTCACATCGCGTAGGATTATCACACACAGAATTTTGCCCAGCAGTGGTCCAGAATGCTCGGAAAACGGAGAGTGTGGTACGGTTTCAGTGGTCTGCTTTTACCAATAATGTAGAGAAAGTAGTAACAAACGGAAAAAAATTCAGGAATCGACACAGATTCGAGCATGTAAATGTACTGCAGTACAGTCCACAACATAACCCGTGAGCTACCGCAATGAATGAAATTAACTTGTGTGGTTAGTGTACTTACGAGTTCGGTAGTTAACAATTTAATAATAACTGCATGGTTGCTGCTACTCGAACCGAAAGAGAACACATACAAGTGATATTAAACCGTTATTGGCTGCTGTCAAAATTCCAATACTGTTCACTGGAAATATGTTTTTCTTTCTTACTCTGCTGCTAAGTGTCTAAAATGCCTTTGAACTTATGACATAAATTACGAGTCCTCTGTTATGAGTTTGATCGCCAAGTACAGATGGTAGCCGGTAATTTCCGTAACCTAACCTTCCAGATCGAAAAAACGTATTTTGAACATCAGCGGCATGGGAACGACGTAGTCACATATTTACCTGCCATTTTTTGTATTCATAACATTTTTTAATATTCCAGTCTATATCTGCTAAAAACAAAAGCGACGGATCGTAGTGCCGCTGGACTATAAACCGACGATTAGAGCTGAACGTGACTTAGAACCGCGAATTTTCGCCAGTCAAATATGATCCGACTTCACGGCGATATGATCTAGGATTAACGTTTATACAACCCAGATGTCCAGTCTAAGTTTGATCTGAGGTCATTTTTCGTATTACCCTAAGATTAAATACTTCATACAGTCGGCCCATAGTTTGGGACATAGAACCTTCACCAGCAGTAGCTAATGATTGTCTATAGTCGAGTCGACGTAAGCTGATCCCTGACAGTTGGCAGCGCTGTTGCCAGCTTTTCAACTAGAAAGCGCAAACGGGTGCAGTCGAAAACGATGGGCAACTGCACAGCTCCGGCAACAATGAGGCGTTGTCATGGAGACGTTTACGGAGTCGCGTAATGTGATTGGTTGCAGAATACACGCGAAGCTGTTGCGTCTAGCCCACTGCAGCTGTTAGAATCTTCTTGCAGCGACTCGACTGTAGTTCAGTGAGTCATTAGCATTACCTCATCCCGAAGATGCCGTGTTGTGGAACATAAGAGTATGTGCCTTTATTTCTGTAGTATCTATATGGGTAGGATCAGACATATCACAAAGCCCAGTATTTTTGTTCGAGACATTGTGCTGGCTTAAGTCACCGAGTAATATTTCCGCCAACTATGGTTTTTCATTCCCTACGCACATCAAATGAAACAGGCAAGGGTATCAGGAGAATTATTTGAGCGCAAGTAAGTTCGTCTCTTTGGAGAATGTGAACGTATTCACTTCATCGTCTTGTGAGTCATATCCGCCTGTTGCATGAGACAACAAAGTTGAACCTTTGGGAGCAGCTACGTGGTACAGCAGACAAGCGAGTAAGAAGACACAAGTGCAACAACCTGCCGTTTTGAAGTCGTGTAATGCGGACATGGGAGGTGTTGACCACCATGACTGGTTAGCTGGAAAATAAGCGACGTTAATTAGAGGGAGAAAATGGTACTGGGTCCTATTTACACGTATGCTGGAAATGGCCCTCGTAAATGCCTGGCTCTTCTACAGACTACTACATGGGAAAAATGCACTGGATTTCAGACGTGCTGTTACAGTTACATACCTGAAATTGGACACTGGAAGACCGAATATTGGACATCCAATGGAATACCCATCACCCATCAAGTCAGTTGAGAGTGATACCAGACATCAGGTTTGATGGAATTGGTCATATGATTGAAAAAAGAAGCACGCAAAGAAGATGTGTAAGAGCTAAATGCAATGGGAAACCAAAAACATATTGTGTTAAATTCCGTGTAACACTGTGTGAAGTGTTCTGTACCTTTTCACAAGAAATAAATAGTTAAGACTTTAATACAGTTTAGTATGCTATACGATACTGTTAGATCCCAGCGTCCTATTTTGAGGACGGCCATTATATCAGCATATATAAATATTCTTTGGCTATTTTTGTACTTATTATGGTTCATACAGTATGTACATTATAATTAAGGAATAAAAAATTCAATTTAAAAAAAATTAATTTGGGGCTTAATGGGTTAAATGAGACTGATACCAATATAAATAACTAAATAAATAGCAATTAAATTAATTGCAACACTTATTTTGTTTTGATTTTCAAAACAGACGTCTTAATTGTTATTGTATCTGTTTGATGGGTGAAACTTTGAGTGAAATTAGATGGAGACTTCGTTAAAAAGTTTGCATTTCAAATACATTTGCGCTAATTAGGACAATATTTCACACTGAAGACTGAGTCATCTTGTAACATACATTACCTATTGTCTTTCAGACGGCTCGTTTATTAATTCATGTTTACTGCAATGTCTTTCAACTGTCGAATGCTTTCGTATGTGTAAGTTTTCGCTGTTAATTATGCTACACTCGGCGTTATTTCACAGTTTAGCCGTAGGGATGGGACGGTAATGCACTGACCAAAAAAAAGATCGCAACACCAAGAAAACAAAAGTTAGTAGGCGTGTTTCTACATCTGAAAGATGACTATTCAAATGACGTGCAGGCGCATAAGAGCTGGTAGCTCCGCCATGAGGATGCAAATCAGGTTTGCTTTAAATACACTCTGTGACAGCCGTGAGCACTGGTTACCTTTGAGACTGAACATGCTGTGTTGATGTTGGTCAAGAATGCCTTTAAGGCAACAAAGACGTCATTATCAACAACTCACTAAATACGTTTGTTTCCTTCAGCGGCACTGCAGAAAGATTTAGTAGGAATGCAGCCACTGTGCATGATTGCTAGCAGCGGTGGTCACGGGAATGTACGGCCGCAAGAAGACAGAGCTCCGGACTGCCACGTGATTATACCGCGAGGGAACACAATTGTGTTTGGCGTATGGCCCTGGCGCATTGAACTGCGTCTGCAGCAGCAATTTGACCACTGTGACACAACGAACTGTTACAAATCGGGCACTTCAAGGACAGGTCCGGGCCAGATGCCCTGTAGCGTACATTCCCTTGCCCCAGACGACCGCCATTTTCGACTTATTAAGCGAGAGCTCACTAGGGCAGAGTGGAAGTTTGTGTTTTCTGATGAAAGATAGTTCCGCCTCGGTGGCACTGATCGCCGTGTGTTGGTTAGAAGGAGGCTAGTTGATGGCCTGCAACCCGTCGTCTGCTTGCTAGACACAACAGACGTACACCTGGAGTTAAGGCCTGAGATACGATATCGTATGACAGAAGGAGCTCCGTCGTGGCTATCCCACGCATCCTGATTGTAGGGTTTTGCGTCTGTCTTGCGATTTGACCTGTTGTGCTGCCATTCATGAATAACATTCCAAGGGGAGGGGGGGGGGGGAGGGGGCTTCAACTGAGCAACTGAATTACGCTCGCTCGCTCGCTCAGTCGAGCACAGATGGGACATCATCGGAGGACAACTTCAGCGTCGTCTACAAACAGCATTAACTGTCCCTGTATTGACCGAGCAAGTGCAACAGCAATGGGACTCCATCCTACAAACTGATCTCCGACACCCGTAAAATACAATGTATGCTTTCATTCAACATCCAAGCGATTACACCTGTTATTAATATGCCAGTATTTCGTATTTATAGTGTCATATCTCGTGCTCGCGTTAACCTCTGATCTTGCAACGATAATGAATTAAATATGTTACTCTATATCAGTTTATTTCATTATTTTTTTGTTGCGATTTTTTTCCGTCAATGTATTTCGTCTGCATATACGACACAGAAATGGCTGTCAGATTCGTCCAAAAGCAGTTATCCAAGAGTGAAGCACAGTACGTAAGAGATGGGAAACTGAGTAAGCCATAGAGGAGTAAAGTTTACTTTCGCCGTGTTGAAATTTACGTCAGGTGTTCTGCAGCCTACGTATCGGCTGAAGTACAAAATTTTATTCTGAAATAGACTGCAGGGCTTACTTCCTTGAAAGCTGCTACAGGTTTGATAGCTGCAGACTGAATAAAGTCGTAGTTAGGAGTAAATAAATGGTCTGATGAGTGTGTATGTCGTCACTTGACGGACAGCTACATCAGCTCTGCTTTGCAAACTGTGATATTCCAGAATTACTGTATCAGTGTCGTAGAAAAATTAACACGTGACTTTCAACCCTGCTCTTACAGTGGTATAGATAATTATTTGTCGTTTTCGTTATTACAGTGAGTACAAGTGTCGCAAGAAAACGGGAAATGAGTAACTCCTCTGAATTATGGGCGTCAATGTTCACATCACACCACCTCTGCTCTGGCATACACAGGGTGAACAATAATAAAACCTACAAACCGCCGGGACAGATTCCTGACAAGAAATGAAAGGAAAAAGGTCTCATGAATATGTGTCCGGAAATGAATCGTTGCTGCGCTGTATGGCGATGACGAATAAAAGTTCCTCTGACCGTTGCTGATAATCCCTGCACTTGTTGCAGGTGATAAGGGAGAGTACGGGTGCAGTGGCCGTGCGGTTAGAGGCGCCATGTCACAAATTGAGCGGCCCTTCGCGCCGGCGGTTCAAGTCCTCCAGCGTGTGTGTGTGTGTGTTTTGTTCTTAGCGTAAATTATTTTAAGTAGTGTGTAAGTCTAGTGACCAATTACCTCAGCAGTTTGGTCCCTTAGGAACTCACACACATTTGAACAGTAGCGTTTATAGGTTACACATGATCATACTTTAGCCTACAGCGTGTTGGCGGGCCACTTGCCTGGACCTTGTAGTAGGGTTCTTCTCAATATCCTGTAGAAGCCAGTCCTCCAAAACTGGTGTGGTTGGTTGGCTGATTTGGGGACGGGATCAAACAGCGAGGTCACTGATCCCATCGAATGTGGGAAGGATGGAAAAGGAGACAGCCGTACCCTTTCAAAAGAACCATCCCAGCATTTACCTGAATCGATTTGGGGAAATCACGGAAAACCTAGATCAGGATGGCCGAACACGGGCTTGAACCATCGTCCTCCCGAATGCGAGTCGAGTGTGCTAACCACTGCGCCACCTCGCTTGGTCCAAACCCGATGTACGAACAGTCTGTCGCCTCCCTGCACGTTCGTCTGTCTGAAAGGACCGATGATCACACACAACCACGGAAAGGGCTTGAAACGTTGTGTGATGTGGTTGGTGTCTGTGTGGGTAATTGTTTTGGTATAGCCGTGCTGCCTTTCGACCGTTTCCATCTGCTTGGCCACACATAAACACCATCTCAGCTTATTCCCGACGTGTATGCCAGACCACCCTACTACTTACGGTACGCTGCGTTCAAAGTAAAGCCTGCAACGCACAAGGAACACACGGCACATGCTCAGAGGAATTTTCATTCGTCAGCGCCATCTACCGTGGCAACGATGCGCTTCTGGACATACGGTCATAGAGACGTTTTTTCTCCATATCCAGGAATCCGACTCTGCAGTTTGTTAGTCTTATTACTGTTCACCCTGTATGGTTGAACAGAATATGAAAGAAATCGCTTTAATGCAAGACTGAAGATTAGTCGTGACGGACAAAATCATACTCATTGCAAAGTTCTACAGGGTGATTCATGAAGATGTGCAAAATTTTAATATGTTAATCTACAAGTAAAACTAAAGAAACAAGTTCATATAAACATAGGTCCGCAAGTGTTTAGTTACGGAGTTACAGCTAATAAAAGATTTTGCCTGAAATTTAGCAACTTCGCTAATATGAAGCCGTCGCAAAACTATACGAGGTTAAAGTTAAAGCACGATTTCCATTTATTTTGTTGTTATTGGTCTGGTCAATCTAATAAAACATGTCCAGACGTGTATCTGCAGTAGTTTGCTAGAACATCCAGAGAAGCAAAGATTATTATACAAGTAAATTTGTTTACTTTTCATGAAGAATGTAGAAACGTTTATATCATTGTTGGCAACCGTTAGTGAGTTGTTTCAGTCGTTTCCTAACCTTGAAAAAGAGTTAGTTATCTGTATTGCTCAGTGAAAGAACATAACAACAACAATGTATTTAAGTGAAACCACACAGCAAATCTTGTAGTTTGTAGATGTGCAGAACTATAGACCTATATCTCTAACGTCGATCAGTTGTAGAATTTTGGAACACGTATTGTGTTCGAGTATAATGACTTTTCTGGAGACTAGAAATCTACTCTGTAGGAATCAGCATGGGTTTCGAAAAAGACGGTCATGTGAAACCCAGCTGGCGCTATTCGTCCACGAGACTCAGAGGGCCATAGATACGGGTTCACAGGTAGATCCCGTGTTTCTTGACTTCCGCAAGGCGTTCGATACAGTTCCCCACAGTCGTTTAATGAACAAAGTAAGGGCATATGGACTATCAGACCAATTGTGTGATTGGATTGAGGAGTTCCTAGATAATAGGACGCAGCATGTCATTCTCAATGGAGAGAAGTCTTCCGAAGTAAGAGTGATTTCAGGTGTACCGCAGGGGAGTGTCATAGGACCGTTGCTATTCACAATATACATTAATGACCTTGTGGATGACATCGGAAGTTCACTGAGGCTTTTTGCGGATGATGCTGTGGTGTATCGAGAGGTTGTAACAATGGAAAATTGTACTGAAATGCAGGAGGATCTGCAGCGAATTGACGCATGGTGCAGGGAATGGCAATTGAATCTCAATGTAGACAAGTGTAATGTGCTGCGAATACACAGAAAGATAGATCCTTTATCATTTAGCTACAAAATAGCAGGTCAGCAACTGGAAGCAGTTAATACCATAAATTATCTGGGAGTACGCATTAGGAGTGATTTAAAATGGAATGATCATATAATGTTGATCGTCGGTAAAGCAGATGCCAGACTGAGATTCATTGGAAGAATCGTAAGGAAATGCAATCCGAAAACAAAGGAAGTAGGTTACAGTACGCTTGTTCGCCCACTGCTTGAATACTCCTCAGCAGTGTGGGATCCGTACCAGATAGGGTTGATAGAAGAGATAGAGAAGATCCAACGGAGAGCAGCGCGCTTCGTTACAGGATCATTTAGTAATCGCGAAAGCGTTACGGAGATGATAGATAAACTCCAGTGGAAGACTCTGCAGGAGAGACGCTCAGTAGCTCGGTACGGGCTTTTGTCAAAGTTTCGAGAACATACCTTCACCGAAGAGTCAAGCAGTATATTGCTCCCTCCTACGTATATCTCGCGAAGAGACCATGAGGATAAAATCAGAGAGATTAGAGCCCACACAGAGGCATACCGACAATCCTTCTTTCCACGAACAATACGAGAATGGAATAGAAGGGAGAACCGATAGAGGTACTCAAGGTACCCTCCGCCACACACCGTCAGGTGGCTTGCGGAGTATGGATGTAGATGTAGATTTATGAAAAATGGATGCCTTTCAAATTTACGACGGAGGAATACACCGATATGGTGTTTATTTATGGCAAATATGACCGTAATGCTACGGTTGCAGTTAAGGAATATCGCGCACGTTATCCAACTCACAGGATTCTGAATGCACGAACCATTAATTAGTGGAGTATTTCGAATGTTACGGAAGACAGGTTCTCTTCCTAGCGTTCATAATCAGTACGAGCGCTCGATACGTGAAGACGATGATGAGGATATTGTGGATGTGTTCATCATAGCCCGGGTACCAGTACACGACGTATCTCACAACGGTTAGGCATTTCACAGTCTTCCTTAATATTGAGCTTGTTTTTCGGTTTAACACGTATTCACATGTGCTATTGTATTAATAAGAGCAGATTATCTGACACATTCATACAGATTCAGTTAACGTTATTACCATCATTTTTCCAAAATTAAATTCTCAAAAACTTCTGTTGAAAACTTTGTGCAATTACCGGAATTTAAAAAAAATTGGGCAAGTAGTTAATAAATTAAAAATTTTACTAAATTACTTCTTTGCTTCTCTGGATGTTCTGGAAAACTACTGCAGATACACGTCTGGGACATGTTTTATTAGATTCATCAGATCAATAAGAACAAAATAAATGGAAGTCGTGCAGTTTTGCGATGGGTTCATATTACAGACATTTGCCCAAAAAATGTTAAATCAGTAAATCACAGCAGATCCAAATATTCCTGAAAATATTAGATCGTATCTCTCGTTTAATACCGATGATCACTGCAACAGCAGAACTGAGAGGTTCTCGATGAATATTTTCACACATACCTTTGCGACCCGTCTTATGTGAATTCCTGTAATAGATATGCTACAGACTGTTGTGTTAAGGGTCATACGTTTCTTCCAAGACACCTACGTGAACTGCTTTATGTAGACTAGCTTTATTGTTAGAAATTTAGGAAGAACTACAGGTTGACTTATTTTTAATTTACCTTGTGTGGCTAAACCCAGTTCGAAGGGGTCCCCAAACTTTTCTTCAAGAGCATTTTGATGTTGTCTCTTCCACTGATGTGTTTATGTCCCTTTTTCTCAAAGTTCGTATTAGTTGTCTTGATCTCATCATAACTTCAAAGATTTCTGATTCATTTTATTAGAATAACCAGTGTGAAAGCTCTTTTGCTTCCCCTAGTCCCACCTGGTCACCCGACTGTGATCGTGGCCGATGAGAAAGACAGGTCGTGTTTATCACGGCAAGTGATTCTGCAGATCTTACGAGTGCGAGCAGCAGTGTCCGGCGTGGAGCGAGGAACTGCACTCATGTTCAAGAAAACAGAACGTCTTGAACAACTGGAGATAGGACGTTAATATTCACAGGACGTGTACATTAGTATGTTCTGCAGAAATGATTAGCTTTGAACCATGCCGGCCTGCGGGATCGAGGTCAACATCGATATTGCGGAGCAACACCATCTCTCGGAAAAACCTGCCTGCGGCTCTCGTTGTTTCTTTAAACCGAGGGCAATGGATCAGCGTGACTTGAGTAGGCGTACAGGATGCCGCGGAGACCTATGCGCGAACCACACCTCAAATAAGTGAGTTTGAAAGAGGGCGCTTTATTGGCATGAGGGAATGAGATGCATCCATCCGGGAAATTGCTCCTCGTGTGGGACGACGTGTTTCGGCAGCGCAACGGGTGCGTGCAGAATGGTTCACGGAAGACCGTAGAACACAACAAGATAGATCACATTGCACCAACCAGACTCCCCCTCCCCGCAGGAGGGACATTGCAGGACACATCTGTGTCCTCCTCGGCTCTGGCGCAACTGTGTAACAGTGTGTCCAAATGGTTCAAATGGCTCTGAGGACTATGGGATTTAACATCTGAGGTCATCAGTCCCGTAGAACTTAGAACTACTTAAACCTAACTAACCTAAGGACATCACACACATCCATGCCCGAGGCAGGATTGGAACCTGCGACCGTAGCGGTCACGCGGTTCCAGACTGAAGCGCCCAGAACCGCACGGCCACAACGGCCGGCGCGGTCGCAAGGTTCCAGACTGAAGCGCCTAGAACAGTCTGGAACACACCCGTACATTATCAGGGGTGGCAGTCCGTCGCCGTTTATTACTGCATAGGTTACGTGCGCGTCGCCTACCTTTGACGAATGTGCAGAAATATGCTAGACGGCAATGGTGTATGGAACGACGTCACTGGGGACGGCAATGACACCAGATGGTGTTTTCGGACGAATCCAGGTTCCGTTTGTTCGAAAATGATGGCCGCATTTTTGTTCGCCACAGACAGGAGGAGCGGCATCACAGTGACTGCGTTTGCAGCGGACACATTGCGCCGACAATGTGTGATCCGCGAATAAAATAGTTGCTTCTGAGAAAAATAAACAATTGATCTGTCGCACAACACAATGGTCAGTGTATTGTCAGCAGCTGAGAATGATGCGAGCGACGGGAATGGGGAAGCTGTCCATGTGTGCCTTGGAGTGGAAGTTCACGTCGTACGAAGAACATTGTCATGAAAGTAGATCTGCCTTTGTCAGCACTACATTTCAATAAATGAAATATATCTAATCACCACACTCTTTCAAGATACCCATACTTTCGTAATAACACCGACGATTTCTTTAATTTGTGTAGCCTGTTGTATAATTAGTTTATTAACTCTGATAATGTGTATGCAACCACTGAAATGCTTTTTCTCGTCACGACGAGCCAATTAAAGCATTGTTATTTGTGAGTGCTTCTCTACTGTTTCTAGCTTGCAGTGGAAATATGATGTCCACATGTACACAGTGTAATATCTCGTAAGTATAAAGGGGTCATGTCTGTGGAAATTACGCCTTTTCGACTTTTTGCAACACATCGTAGAGATACGTCAGCATAACAGGCAGCAAGTAAATAACCCTGTTTTACTTTCCTGTCTTTCTTCTAGATCACGTGATTTTATAATATTCCTTATTTCCTTATTCATTACCCTCACGGTGAATCGTCTGTCCCTTCTTACGACCTGAAAACATTGCGAAGGCAGAAGATGTAATCCGAGTGGCTCATGGTTCACCAGTTAATGAACTATTCATTGATCTTGAAAAAAGAATAAACAAAACAAAAGAACTGTACGGATATATGTAACTGAAAACTAACGAAAATAGATGGAGCGCTTAAATAGCGAAAAACGAAACACTACTGAGTGATAATAGAATTCAGTATACCGTAAGGCTGTATTTTTCGGATGGACAATACTTCCACTGCCAAAATACGCCATTCCGAAGTGAGCACATCGCAGGACTGCCTTCCCGCTCCCCGCCTCACTCCTCCCGCAGTACTCCTGTGGCGAACGGCGCGAGAAACTGTGCCAAAACCACAACGCCGCGCGACCTGGCGCAGGCGCGTGTCGCGTCCCAGTCGCGTCGCGTCGCAGTTTGCGCGGCCCCATTTGAACCTGTGATGTTACAAAAACGCGCTCTGCGCTGCGCCGCGCCACACGCCCCATACGCGTCTCAGTTTGCGCCTAGCGTAGAGTAGAAGAGCGATATGTGGTAGCAGTTGGTACGGGTAGTTTAAGTTCGAAGTTGTTTCTGATCGAGTCGATTAGCTCAATAAATTTTTACTCCCAAAAATAAACCCCTCCTCTTGGAATCGGAGTTAAAATTACAGCACGCATGGAGCCTGTGTGCGTTTTGGATTTTCTGTGACTGTCTTACGGATATCAGGACTAAGACTAATTCTGGGCAAACTTTTAACACCTTTTTGCCATCACAATTATTGAACGGTAGAGAGATAGGGAATACTAGGGAATACTATTTACGGAACGGAAAAGAAATAAATTACATGTCCGGGTATACACATGGCGAAACGTTATGAGCCATGACACTGTATCACCAAAGCTGCCTAGCTTTTGACCCAGGTAAAGAAGTGACAAATAGGAGGACCAATTACGAGGACAACAAATATAATGTGAAGTAGCGAAGCTGCCGTTATGAAACGAGTGAATGAATAGATCTAGGTTCGATGCAAAACATAACATGTAATATGCAATAGGTACACTAGCATAATCAAAGTAAATAAGTGTTGCACCTCTTCAACAAAACTTCTGACTATTTAACGACAGTACTCTGCGCACTTACAAAATCTGAAAACCTTGTAAGTAAATAAGAAAAGGAAGTTGTTTGGACTATCCGACATAGCAAGAGGAGTACGGTAAAACATAACTGGCAGAAATATCAGCGTAATGCGACATGTTGCAAATACTTAAATGGAGGAGGGTCGATGATAATTGCTGAGGAGGATGAGAGTAACAGGCATTCACAGTATGTGAAAATCGTAGATGACTTAGACGACAGATAAGGAACGAGGAAACGTGGCGCTGGGAATTGTGTAGAGTACACTGCAGAGCGCAGTGTACCTGCGATGCATCCCACACTCTCGCACTCTCGCACAGACTTGGTGTAACTCGCACAGCAGAGAGCGTGTCTTGTCACCTGCCACCTTCCGTAGCCACGAGCAGACAGCCGTGCAATTTCGTCTTACTCTTTACGGCAGTCACCTTCAAGTATGAAGTTTCAGCTGCCATACCACTCCTACTGTACAATTAGTGATCAGCATGACGGGATAAGTGTTGAACAACGAATACATCTCTGCCTTGTCTAACGCGATGTCTTTCAAATAGTTTAGCGCTTCCTTCGAATTGACTTCCCTCCCAGTTACGTCATTCATTTTGAAAAGAAGACGGTATGTTGCTGCTGTCCTTGTTGATAATTGTATTTTCTACATCTGCATCCATACTCCGCAAGCCACCTGACGGTGTGTGGCGGAGGGTACCTTGAGTACCACTATCGGTTCTCCCTCCTATTCCAGTCTCGTATTGTTCGTGGAAAGAATGTCGGTATGCCTCTGTGTGGGCTCTAATCTCTCTGATTTTATCCTCAGGGTCTCTTCGCGAGATATACGTAGGAGGGAGCAATATACTGCTTGACTCCTCGGTGAAGGTATGTTCTCGAAACTTCAACAAAAGGCCGTACCGAGATACTGAGTGTCTCTCTTGGAGTTTATCTACCATCTACGTAACGCTTTCGCGATTACTAAATGATCCTGAAACGAAGCGCGCTGCTCTCCGTTTAATCTTCTCTATCTCTTCTATCAACCCTATGTTGTATGGATCCCACACCGGTGAGCGGTATTCTAGCAGTGGGCGAACAAGTGTACTGTAACCTACTTCCTTTGTTTTCGGACTGCATTTCCTTAGGATTCTTCCAGTGAATCTCAGTCTGGCATCTGCTTTACCGACGATTAATTTTATATGGTCATTCCATTTTAAATCACTCCTAATGCCTCCTGCCACATAATTTATGGAATTAACTGCTTTCAGGTTCTGACCTGCTATATTGTAGGTAAGTGATGAAGGATCTTTCTTTCTATGTATTCGCAGCACATTACACCTGTCAACATTGAGATTCAAGTCCGCCCCCGGTAACTGAGTGGTCAGCGCGACAGTAGGTCAATCCTAAGGGCCCGGGTTCGATTCCCGGCTGGGTCGGAGATTTTCTCCGCTCAGGGACTGGGTGTTGTGTTGTCCTAATCATCATCATTTCATCCCCATCGACGCGCAAGTCGCCGAAGTGGCGTCAAATCAAAAGACTTGCACCTGACGAACGGTCTACCCGACAGGAGACCCTAGTCACACGACATACAATTGAGATTCAATTGCCATTCCCTGTACCATGCGTCAATTCGTTGCAGATCCTCCTGCATTTCAGTGCAATTTTCCATTGTTACAACCTCTCGATATACTACAGCATCATCCGCAAAAAGCCTCATTGAACTTCTGATGTTTCTATGTAATAAACGTCTATGGTTCTTCCTGATTCTAGAAGTATACATTTTATGTATATTATCTCATCATTTATATTTTTAAATACCTTTTTAAAGTAGATGCGGCGCGTACAAGTAAAATAGGTGTACAGACAATGGACAGAAACACACACATGCAGGCCCCATGGAAGAAATTATTGTGGTAGAACTAAAGCCAATATAAAGAGATATTTCAGATTGCAAACCCCTGGAAAAATGTTTTCATGGCGAAATGCAGAATTCAAATGGCAGCACTTGCTAAAAACTATTTATGTTCGCACGCCACCTTTTCACATTGGTGTGATGGACGTCATAAGATGTTTTACTGATGGGGTAACAAGCAGATTAAAAACTATAAGAAGACTAGGCACCAAAACTGGGGAAAACATAACGATTGGACTTCGGTGAGTGCACAGGCAACGTGTCACTGAAGGTGAGGAAGCTGCTGAAATCTGAACACTGGAGGTCATAATAAGAAGAAAAGAAAGACAACTAAAGAAGATGAACAGAATCAACAAGATGATGAAGCTGGGATATTTCGACACGTTAAACTCCACTGGCAGTCGTTACAAGAGAGGCGTTGTGCATCACGGAGAGATTTACTACTGAAATTTCAGGGCAGCACTTTTCAGGAGGAGTCGGACAACATATGGCTTCCCCCCAATTACATCTCGCGTATTGCTCACGGAGGCTTACCGACTATCATTCTTCCCAAGCACTATTCGCAAGTGGATCAGGGTTGGAGGGATCAGATAACGGTACTGAAAGTACCCTCTGTCACACACCATTAGGTGGCTTGCGGAGTATGATGTAGACGTAGACGTACCATTGAGAAGGAAATGACATGTAAATCTTTAGTTTCAATTTGCAGTAAACAACGTTTTTTCATACGTACATGTCATTATTTCACCGACTATTACATGCACAGAAACAAAGTTTTGCACGAATAATAATTCGGTGCTTACCTACACAGTGAACTAGATTATTAGGCAATGTGTTAAATCCTTTAAGATGGAACCTCTCATTTGTTCTTAAATTATTAGGAGAAAAAATTTAGTTCCAGAAAATATTTTTTGACTACATACAACAAAAAGTTGGTTAACATTTCTGCTCTAGTATTTTAACAAGTTAATAATTGAAGGAATAAAATTTGTTTTGAGCATTTATTTTGAATAGTGTGGAAGTACAGTGCACATACAACAGAAATTGCTCGTAATTCAGTATGTAAGATAAAAAGCAATTTTCATTCTGTTATGAAATTCCACAGTATTTAAATTTGTATCACGGAGAGGTCCAAAATGCTAATTATTTGGTTTAATTTTCATTTCAGTAACAAAGTTTTTGTGTTACTGTGTTTCAAGATACTAGTGAAAAGTACAGACCATGGTGCCCAGGCCTCCTTTAATATTTCCTGCTCGATTCAGTAAGGGAGAATGAGAGGACTTTCGGAAACGTGACAGTACTGTAGAACGCCTTCCATGTAGCACGTATTGTTTCAGCCTCCAGTTTGAAGGCTGATTTGATGCATCTTTCCATGTTAGTCCATCCGTGCAAAACTCTGCGCCTTTGCGTAACTGTTAAAAATTTTTACTATTGTAGCCACGATCTCCCATTACAATCACTTCCCCACACGAACCACCCCGCACCACCCACCGCGCTCGCCCCCCCCCCCCCCCCCCCCCAGTCCACATTGCTCCATCATCAAATGGACAATTCTTTAATATTTCAAAAACAAACACCTTCCGAATAGTCCTTGAAGGCCCAACGGTATCGACCGGCCGCCTTGTCATCCTCAGCCCTTATGCGTCACCGGATGCAATTACGAAGGGGCATGTGGTCAGTACGCCCATCTCCCGGCCGTTGTCAGCTTTCGTGACCGGTGCCGCTACTTCTCAGTCAAATAGCTCCTCAGCTGGCCTCACAAGGGCTGAGTGCACGTCAGCTTGCCAACAGCACTAGGCAGACCCACACAGTGACCGATCCAAGTGCTAGCCAAGCCCGATAGCGCTGAACGTGGCTGATCTGACGGGAACCGGTGTTACCACTGCGGCGAGGAAGTTGACTTTTAATCTCTCAGGACGTGTCTGTCAACAGATCCAGTTCACCTCAGTACCTACTCATTAACTATCCTATCTTCAGCATTCTTGTGTAGCACCACATTTCAAAAGTTTCTATCGTCTTCTTGTCTCAGTGCTTCAAAGTCCACGTTAACTTCCGTGCATTCTTACACGATAGACGAATACCTCCAGAAAATACTTATTAACACTTAAGTCTATATTCTAAGTTATCAATTTTTTTCTTTTTTAGCAACGATTGCATTACTCTCGCCAGTATGTACCTTATACCCTCTGCACTTCGGCCATCAACAGTTATGTTGTTACCTAAATACGAAAAACCATCCCCTGCTTTGCGTCTCATTCGCTAATCTAAATCCCTTAACATCACCAGATTTAATTCGATTACATTCCATTATCCTTCTCTTACTTCTGTTCATTTTCAGCGAATAACCTTTTTTCAAGAGACTATTCATTTCCTTGAACTTATCTTCCAACTCCTTTGCGGTCTGTGACAGAATTACAATGCCATCATCACACCTCAATGTTTTATATACTTATCCCTGAATGTTTTTCTTTCTGAATATCTTCTGGTTTCTTTTACTGCTTGTTCACGGTACCGATTAAATAACGTCGATAATAGGAACAATTATGACTCACTCGACCCTTAACTACTGCTTTCATGTTCTGCGTCGGCCGGCCGCTGTGGTAGAGCGGTTCTAGGCACTTCAGTCCGGAACCACGATGCTGCTACGGTCGCAGGTCCGAATCCTGCCTCGGGCATGGATGTGTGTGATGTCCTTAGGTTAGTTAGGTTTCAATAGTTCTAAGTCTAGGGGACTGATGATCTCAGTTGTTAAGTCCCATAGTCCTTAGAGCCATTTGAACCATGTTCTTCGTCTATTGTAGCTACAGATTGGTTTCTGTACATAACCTGTCTCTCTCTGAATTTTATCCCTGCTACCTTTATAATTTCAAAGACTACATTCCGGTCAACAATGTCAAAATCTTTCTCTAAATCAAAAAATGCTATAAACATCGATTTGCTTTTATTCAGTCAGTCTTCTGTTGTATTCCTTTCAACAGTTTCACTCAATTATTGTCTAATTCGCTCTTTGTATATCTCCCAAAACAGTGTTTTTTTTCATTTACCCAGTTCCCGTATCTTTACATTCTTATCCTTCTGCAGTTTATTTAGTTCTGTAGATCATAATGAATAAATTATGGTCAGAGACCAAGGAAACGTTTTCCAGCTGAAAAACCAGTTTTTTTTAAATCTCTGTCTTGGGGTTAAATAATCAGTGGTGTCTCCAAATCTCTTCCACCCCAAAACCTTCTTTACTGTTTCTTAAACTGTTAGGAATAAATAAATTGTGATCTATCAGGAATGATTAAATTGTGCTCTGAGCCACATTATGCAACATGACTTCCTTCTTAATTTCTTTCCTATAGTCCATGTTATCCCACTATTTTCCTATTATCGAATTCCGTTCCCCCATCACAATTAAATTTTCATTCACTTATCAATCTGAGTAATTTCTTTTATCTCATCAAACTTTCTTTCCATCCCTTTATCATGTGCAGAGCTAGTAGGCATATAAAATCCTACTTCTGTGATCGGCGTTTCGCGTCTGTCTTGGCTAAGATAATGCGTTCACTATGCTTCTATAGTGGCTAACCCAAAGTTACAGGTGTCTCTATCCTTCACAGAAAAATAGTCAATTCCAAGTAAACTTATGTCGAAAAACAATCACTCCAGAAACTTTTTTTAGCTCTTAGTTCGAAGATATATATGGAAATTCTCATTTTGGTCTCTTACCTATTTAATTATTCATTTGAGCGTTTCTGATTTTCCGTTTTTATTTGTAATCTACTTCTGGGAAATCTCTTACGACATTCCAACAATAATCTGCAGCACAGATGAGTTGCCCTTTCCCTGATACCTTCTTTCCATTGCTCCAATGTCTTGGGGAAGCACTCTCCACATGTCGAGATGTGAGTCCAAAAAGTGGATCTTGAGCAACATATTACAACCTAGCTCTTGGTATGGCCGTAGAAGTTCATAAGCGGCTGGATCTTCGTTTTCAGATCTTTGATTCCCAAAGAAATTGTGAACAACATTTTCGAAGACTTCCACTGCTGCTTTCTTTTTCCCTTCAATGATCCTATTAAATGTCCCATCTGTAAACAGTTTATGATTTAAATTCGAAGAAATCGTAATATACCGTCTTTATTAGTGGAGTCAGTTCATGTCACTTCACCACATACATAGCAAAAGTTATCCACGCTCTTAATACATTTACGTGGGATCTAAAATTTGAATTAATCTGAAATGTAAACAAAATAAATTTTCTCCAGAAAATTTTCGTTCTGAATATCTTTTGCAGCCAAGAAGATAAATAAAGGTTTGCGCTTGATCGCTTATTTAAATTTTCTGCAAACACAGAAAATTACTGAGGAAGAAGAACAGAAAAAGGACATTATTTATGCAAACACAGCGTCTCCTCAAGAAACTAAATATGGCAAACTCAGTGTTGATAGCCTTTATTTTCAACAACAAAAAAATAACCATCATTTCAAAATTTCCATCTATTATAAAATACATTCCTAATATTTTCAAGAGGATAAGAGCTAAGTAAACATTTTAAACATCACATTCGTTTATTTCACATCGAAGTGAATAGGATTTAGCTATTTGATTTTGTGTTGATAGCCTCTTACTCAACTAACAAGAAGTCCTGTTCTTCCTGTCACTGCACTTCACCAGCCTAACTTCTACTCATCCATTTCTCTTTTTAAATTCTTTAACCTACCTACCAGATTAACAGATATGACCCACAGAACACCAGATTTGTTTTTCCCAGTGACCACATCTCACTGAGTACGGGCGCAGTTTATGAGGAACTGTTCGGTTGGGTGAAACAAACATTTACACAGTGCGTGCCACAGAATTTAAACGAGACTTAGTCCTCAGAAAACGAGTATGTAACTGCGAATTCGAGGCCTCAGTCAACAGTACAGGGGAGTGTAACTCATCGTACACTGCGACTAACAGACGTATGTGGCCGAAAAACAAACGGCGCATTTTGTAACTAAATGATACATATCTCAAGATGTACTTTCTTCTAATTGTTTTACATTTCTACTCCAGGATGAGCAGACTGTGGTCTTGCGGTTCGCTTTGCTGACTCTCGATATCGAAGCCTCAGGTTCGGTTGTTGGTCGTGTCGGCGCTTTCCTTCGCTCGGGGTGTGTGTGTATTTTTGTTTGTTTATGTGTGTGTCTGTCTATTGCCCTCATAATCCTTTCATCATCTTCATCGAGGCGCAAGTCGCCGAGGTGGCGTCAGATAAAAAACTTTTATCAGGCGGCCAAGCGCCCCAATAGAGGACTCCCGGCCAAATACGTCATAAGCACGTTTCATTTTTTTTCCCCCACTTCGGAGAGGAGATTAGTGAGAGTTGTGAGGGACTGAACTTGATTTTGAATTTATCACTTGCCCTAAAAATATGAATATCTCAATTTGTTTACCTCCCAAGCACAGGAGAGCTTGAACACGCTACACGAAACATGTCTTCAAACTACTACACAAATTCTTTCAAATTGACAATTTGGGTGACAACGTTGTGTGGGAGTGTCTGTTGGACCTTGCATGCTCTCACAACTTCTTTGCCACGGAAAAGGAAGACAGAAAAAACCGGAAAAACAGTGAAATGTGTTGTGAAATGATTTGTCTAAAAATATGAATGATATGTCTAAATGTAAAAAATAAAACAGGTTAGAGAACCACTTTTTATTGACAGTAAAATATGAAACCAATTTAATTTTTTATGCGTTCTTTGACACTTCATATACATAGCTAGCAGCAGATGTTAGTGAAATAATTTCAATTTTCCCTCAAATCAATCAATTTTTTCAATAATCATGATTACCTTCAAACAATAAAATCTTTTTTGCAAAACTACACCTCACGTTGGTCAGTTTGATACCTCATTTGTTCATTTTCCGCTCTTTGTTTGGCTACGAAAATTCAGACAAAAATCCATAGCGTATTTTCCCCTCAAATCAGTAATTAAGTTTTCCTTATTTACCCTTCTTACTTTCAAGCAACAAAATATTTTTGGAGAACTAGACCTCGCGCTAATCAATTTTTCCATTTATCCGCTTCCCACTCTTCGCTTGGCTATAAAAATTTGGACAAAAATCGATTGTGTATTTTCAACGGAGTCTTTTTTCTCCCATTCAGACTTTTAACCAAAAATAGGCGGCACTATTACATGACATCTGTCTTCCGGAATGATGCATCGGTTTCAGCGCGTCCGTGTTAATCGCAGTGCTGTAGCGCTGTGTGTTACGATAAAATTAGTGCTCTCTTGTGTAACATTCCTCGATGATGTTGTCTGTTGTTTGTATCTTAGGAAACCTGAGCGGGATGGTTCTTCAGTAAAACTGATCCGTAGACGCTAACTTCACAAAATGGAGGCCTTCGCTATCGCTCGTTGTTGCATCAGATGCTTGAGAAAGCACGTATTGTGTACCCTGTCGCTACCTAGTCACTGGGCACTCCATTAACTTTGGCAATGTTGCCCTGCTAATATTTCGCCTACACAGCTCGGTGTAAATTATTCCCTTGTTTACGAAAAAACTGGATCCTGGATCTTCGCCTTCCAATTCAACTTCTTCACGGCGTTTTCTGTAAGTTGTCTAAATTCCTCCATGCCTACAGCTCCTACACGAAAGGTCGACACAGTCATCAATCCTTGACGAAAAGTGAATTAGTGTTTGATCTCTTCTGGCCTTCTTCGAGGAAGGATGATAATTAGAACTAGAAATGTTACAGGAGTCTTCACGCTATGCTATGGCTATGACGTACGCAATGCTCGAAATTGCGAAAAATCGCAGTTGAAACAAATATCTGCCCTATTAGGATATGTGCACATAATTTAGGCTTAGATGGCCGCAACTGTATTAATAGCGAACCTTTTCCTACTCATTATTAGGTGAACGCAAATTATAAAGCCCATGGTAATATGGAACAAGCGCATGGGGTAATATTGTAGCTGGAGCCCTTACTCTGCATTCCGATATTCAGCTACCCATTGTTGCTAACTGCGTAACTTGTCATCAGTGTGCTCCCTGAAATGCAACACACTACGATGAGTTCTAGTATCCACTGCAACCAATCCATTCTTCCTATTAACCAGGGACTATCTTACAAGCACAATGGTAGTACCTCAGATTATGGATATCCAGCCGAGACGATAGGATAATAGACAGCTGGATAAACTGATGCGATTTTTACTGTGTATAAATTTTCTACACATATGTGTCTACATCATTCCCATGATCAATACGGATCAATGTGTACAGCATCTTCGAGCCAGAGTGTGCAAAAGTATAATATACACTATATATACCATTTATGAATGTATGTATGTATGTACCCAACGTGATCAAAAGTACCCGGACACCCCCAAAACTTACGTTTTTCATATTAGGTGCATTGTGCTGCCACCTACTGCCAGGTACTCCATATCAGCGACCTCAGTAGTCATTAGACATCGTGAGAGAGCAGAATGGGGAGCTCCGCGGAACTCGTGGACTTTGAATGTGGTCAGGTGATTGGGTGTCACTTGTGTCATACGTCTGTACGCGAGATTTTCACACTCCTAAATATCCCTAGGTCCACTGTTTCCGATGTAATAGTGAAGTGGAAACGTGAAGGGGCACTTACTGCACAAAAGCGTACAGGCCGATCTCGTCTGTTGACTGACAGAGACCGCCGACATTTGTAGAGGGTCGTAAAGTGTAATAGGGTAACATCTATCCAGACCATCACACAGGAATTCCAAACTGCATCAGGATCCACTGCAAGTAATGTGACAGTTAGGCGGGAGGTGAGAAAACTTGGATTTCATGGTCGAGCGGTTGCTCATA
This sequence comes from Schistocerca serialis cubense, assembly GCF_023864345.2. Classification (NCBI taxonomy): domain Eukaryota; kingdom Metazoa; phylum Arthropoda; class Insecta; order Orthoptera; family Acrididae; genus Schistocerca; species Schistocerca serialis. The sequence goes on from NC_064643.1 coordinate 440,784,284, forward strand.
AGCCACACATCACGCCGGTAAATGCCAAACGACGCCTCGATTAGTCTAAGGAGCGTGAACATTGAACGACTGAATAGTGGAAAAACGAGTGGAGTGGCGAATCACGGTCCGCAGTGTGATGATCTGACGGCAGGGTGTGGGTATGGCGAATGCCCGGTGAATGTCATCTGCCAGCGTGTGTAGTGCCAACGGTAAAATTCGGAGGCGGTGGCGTTATGGTGTAGTCGTTTTCTTCATGGAGGGGACTTGCATCCACTGTTATTTCGCGTTGTACTATCGCAGCACAGTCCTACATTGATGTTTTAAGCACCTTCTTGCTTCCCACTGTTGAAGAGCAATTCGTGGATGGCGATTGCATCTTTCAACACGATCGAGCACCTGTTCATAATTCACTGCCTTTGACGGAATGGTTAGACGACAATAACATCGCTGTAATGGACAGGCCTGCTCAGAGTCCTGACCTGAATCCTGCGGAACAAATGGTTCAAATGGCTCTGAGCACTATGGGACTTAACATCTGTGGTCATCATTCCCCTAGAACTTAGAATTACTTAAACCTAACTAACCTAAGGACATCACACACATCCATGCCCGAGGCAGGATTCGAACCTGCGACCGTAACAGTCACGCGGTTCCAGACTGAAGCGCCTAGAACCGCACGGCCACGCGGCCGGCTCCTACAGAACACCTTTGGGATGTTTTGGAACGCCGACTTCGTGTGAGGATACCTCTCCTCAATACAGCACTCCGTGAAGAATGGGCTGCCGTTTCCCAAGGAACCTTCCAGCACCTGATTGAAATCATGCCTGCGAGAGTGGAAGCTGTCATCAAGGCTGAGGGTGGGCCAACACCATATTGAATTCTGGCATTACCGATGGAGGGCGCCATGAACTTGTAAGTCATTTTCAGCCAGGTGTCCGGATACTTTGGTCACATAGTGTATATTAGATAGATGCCGAAAGGAAAAAATGAAGCGATCGTGTAGGGTTTATTTGATTTACTTCCATTTAACCTGAAGGCATTGTTTCGTTTTGTGACATGTGAACTTACACACAGATTTTTAATATAGTGGTAACAAAAAAAATATATGTGTTTATTACTTTCCTTCCGTCTTTCCTTTCTGTGTCTGATAGTATCTGTTATATTTCATACTTTTGTACCAGGTACATATAATTAGGCGCAACTACTATAGTGTGGCTGTAATTAACGTATGACAGCGAAACTTTGTAGATATTATAATGCATTAATGTGGGAACGATTTTCGCTGCGAAAAAGTTAGTTCCGATTGGACAACCAAGTGAAACTCTGGCGCTGTAAATGATAAAAAGTACATATATTTTTTTTCCACATGCAGTGGATTAGGAACGGGACGTCGTCACAAAACGTCAAACAACTACATCATAATGTTGATTTTCTTATCAACAGCAACTTACACAGTTTGTTCAATATGGACACCGGAGACGTCGACGAGATGGTTTACAGCGCCAGTTTTGAACCGGGTAGCCAAAATTGGAACTAATATTTTCCAGCGTAAATCGGTTCCGCATTAACGCATTAGCATACCTACCAAGTTTCGCTGCCATACGATAATTACAGTCTACACTGGACCTCCGTGCACTTTAATTATAATCACCCGGTATTTTACAGTTGAAACTGAGCAAAGAGCAGTATTATGTAAACGCACTTGATGCTTGGAGAGCGAGTTTGTTGCTTTTTTAATCACTTTGATTGGATAACTGATGAGGTGGCGCTGAACCGAGTTATGAAGAAAAAGTATTTATGACAAAAGTTAATTAAAAGAGGCGATCAGTTCATAGGACATATCCTGAAGCATCAGGGATTAATTTGGTAATGGATGGAAGTATGTAGGGATCCGGGTGGGGGCGGGGGCGGAAGGAGGAGGGGGGGGGGGAGGAGGGAGGCTTCAACACAGCAAGCAGGCTCAAATGTAGATAAGTTGCAGCACTTATGTAGAGATGACAGTGCTTGCACAGCATAGACAGCTGCTTCAAACCAATCTTCTGACTGAAGACCACAACAACAATAAAGTACTTTTGCGTTATTTTATCATATAAAGTTATTGTGTGTAATGTTCAACCGTCACTTACCTCTGCAACGCACAGTACAGTTGTTGACATACATTGTATCTAAGCTTCAGGCGTTATTTTGGTAAATATTCACTGAGTTACGATGTTCTGCGCTTACCGTTTTGTTAACTAGCTCACAAGGTATTGCTTCTCATATGTTTCCAGTTGCTTTATTAGATGTGATGACGATTATGACCGAAGAGCGTCATAGGGAATAATAAGCACTTTGCGATCTAGAAATATTCTGTGTGTAAGTACTCCTGTCCTACACAAAGTGAGTCCATTCAGAGCAGGTGGTGCTGCCTGCGATGGAGGCGGAAGTGGTGATGGTGGTGGTGGTGGTGGTGGTGGTGATGGTGGCTGTGGTGGATTTCGTGCAGAGGACTGACGCCTGTTTCCGCCCACAGGACATCCGGTCGTTCGCGCGCAACCTGCCGGCGGAGTTCCCGTACCCCATCATCGCGGACGAGACGCGCCAGCTGGCCGTGGCGCTGGACATGCTGGACGAGTCTGAGCGCACCGCGGAGGGCGACCCGGTCAGCGTGCGCGCCGTGCTCATCATCGCGCCCGACCGCCGCCTCCGGCTCTCCATGTACTACCCCAACACCACCGGCCGCAACGTCGAGTGAGTCCGCGCGTGCCAGCCTCACTGCTGCTGCTTCATCACTCTCCTCCCCGTTCTTCTTCGAAGTAGTGGGAAATTCGATAATCCAGTCACAAAGGAAATTGTTGTCATGGTTTCCTTGGTCTTCCAATCTCTCATCGAAACACACCGCACAAAAATTAGTCACCTCAAGCTCTAGCCAATGGTCTCCACTCAGTGACGAATGAGCCCACAAGTTTCTTCAGCTATATTATATCCATCTGAAGCCACTCACTGACGTTAAAAATCGTGTAGAGGCACAAATTTGGGGGATGTCAATGGCTACATTTCACTTGCATTTCCAAACAGTCATAGACATTTTCTAGGAATTAAGATCGAGTGATTTGGCGGACCTTCCGAGGCTTAGTAGCGCCCCTGAGTGTCCACCGGTGACGTGCAGCCCTGTAAACCTTCGGACTGCCTACATGAAAATATAGAAGAGCAACACTTGGTCACTGAGAGTGGTGGCATAAGCATCCTGGTTCACGTCTACAGTAACCTAAATCTTTGGACCCAAATCATGATGCGAGAAACACCCACAGAACATCATCTGGCTTGAACTACACGCTCCGACACACTATGAGTTGAACACCTAATTGAACTGTCAATGCTTTGGCGTCTTACACAATAATTTAAGAGGGGGCAAGACACGACTCATCAGATGACATTGTATGTATTGTATTGTATGTTAACTGGGGACCTAGAAACGATGGAGAGGCTTCATCCCCGCTGCAGCCTCAGTGGTCCACAACCCCACGACGACTACCGCTATCCACTTCACCCCTCCGCCGCCCCACACCGAGCCCAGGGTTATAGTGCGGTTCGGCCCCCGGTGGACCCCCCTCCCCCCCCCCCCCCCCCCCCACGGAACGTCTCACACAAGACGAGTGTAACCCCTATGTTTGCGTGGTAGAGTAATGGGAACCAGCCCGCATTCACCGAGGCAGATGGAAAACCGCCTAAAAACCATCCACAGACTGGCCGGTTCGTCGGGCCTCGACACAAATCGCCGGGCGGATTCGTGCCGGAGACCAGGCGCTCTTTCCCCTCCGGACATCAGATGACATTACCCGCCTACCACTCAGCTACCGTCCAATTCCTGCAACTCCTTTGGCCCATTGAATACGTCTGTTTGCAACTGATAGTCACTGACAAGAGGTATAGATGAGGATCTTTTTACCACCACTATTTTTAAGCTATGTTATGTGGCGAGCGGTACACCTTTCTATGTAAATCCGCCAGATAAGATATTTTCATACATCAACACAACGGGAAACTTCATTAACTGTGTAGTCATTCGCACGTCCAATTTCGATAGTTCCCTTCTGCTATTCCGTCACATCTCCACGTTGATACACGTCACCGTTTTCACTCTACACAACCGACTGGCAAATACACACGGCCTCACTTACAGGACTTCAGTGTATGGTCGACGTTCACGTGATTGCCAGATACCAGTTTTCTCCATATACAGCTCTTCGAAGAGACCAGTGCGCTAAGAGAGTGACTAATATTTTGTAACAGTAGTGCAATAGGAATTCCACTGTTAGATGCAGAGGAAAGAGCGGCTACGTGGCAAGAGTACGTTGAAGATATCTACTAGGGGAAGACTTGTCTGATGTGATAGAAGAAGAAACAAGAGTCGATAAGAAAGAGACAGGGGATCCAGTATTAGAATCGAAATTTAAAAGAGCTTTGGAAGACTTAAGAAGGGATAGATAACATACCATCAGAAAGAATAGATAACATTCCATTCAGCATTTCTCAAATTTTCGTAGGAAGTGGCAACCAAACGACTGTTCACGTCTGTGTGTAGAATGTACGAGTCTGGCGATATATCATCTGATTTTCTGAAAGATATCATCCATACAATTCCGAAGACTGTAGGAGACGACAAGTGCGAGAATTATCATCCAATCAGCTTAACAATCCATCCATCCAAACTGCTGACAACAATGACATACAGAAAAATTAAAAAAGAAAATTGAAGTTGTGGTAGATGACAATCAATTTGGCCTTAGGAAAGGTAAAGGCACCAAGAGGCAGTGCTGACGTTGCGGTTCATAATGGAAGCAAGAGTAAAGAAAAATCAAGACATCTTCATAGGATTTGTCGACCTGGAAACAAGGTTCGACAACTCAACATGGTGCAAGATGTTAGAAATTCTGAGGAAAATAGGGGTAAGCTATACGGAGAGACGAGTAATACACAATACGTACAAGAGCCAAGAGAGAAGAATAATAGCCGGCCGCGGTGGTCTAGCGGTTCTAGGCGCGCAGTCCGGAACCGCGCGGCTGCTGCGGTCGCAGGTTCGAATCCTGCCTCGGGCATGGATGTGTGTGATGTCCTTAGGTTAGTTAGGTTTAAGTAGTTCTAAGTTCTAGGGGACTGATGACCTAAGCTGTTAAGTCCCGTAGTGCTCAGTGCCATTTGAACCATTTTTTAGAGAATAATACGAGTGAAGGACGAAGAACGATGTTCTCGGTTTAAAAAGGGTGTAAGACAGGAATGTAGTCTTTCCCCCCTATCGTTCAGTCTGTACGAAGAAGCAATGATGGAAATAAAAAAAAGGTTCTGGAGTGGAATCAAAATTCAAGGTGAAAGGATATCAATTATACGATTCGCTGATGACATTGCTATCCCGAGTGAAAGTGAACAAGAATTACATAATACGCTGAATGGAATGAACAATTTAATGAGTACAGAATATGGACTGAGAATCAGTCGAAGAAAGATGAAAGCACACTTGAATGGGAACCTGGATTGAGAAGGGAGGCTTGCTAGGGTAGTCCGTGGAGTTGTGCAAAGAAACTGTGCTAGGGTGGTGTAGTGGTTAGCGCATCTGCCTAGTGAGAAAGAGACCCAGTTCGAATCCCAGCCTTGGTATAAATTTCCATTCATCACTTCAGTCTGCATATATACGTCACAGATGTTTGAGACTTCAAAAGTTCTCTGCTGGCATACAGTTTCATTTGAACTTCCTATCCACCTATTTGGATTCTCATCTTCATGGACTGCACCAAACTCCCTCAGTTCTGATATGTGTGTAGGCGTAATTAGTTAATTTGATCAGTGTCGTAACTGAGACTTGTACGGGTGAGATCAAAGGGAGTGTGATGAGGCACTTCACCTGTCTAAGTGCACCATGAAGATCCAGATAAACTGCTCCCTCGATTTAAACTGTGTTGCACAGTTGCCGCACAGTATCTAATCCGATTTCTGGGTCATCACAATTGAGCTCATGCTGTCGGTGTTTTTAGAGAAATATTTCCCCTTACCATAAAGTAACATGGAATGATCCTCACAGAGGTCAAAACATCAACTTTAGCAACGCAGATTAACAAAACACAAAGACTAGACTGTTCAAGTAAAGAATGCTCACAGGAAACAATAATATTGAACTAATAACCCAGTCACCCTTGTATCATCACAAACATCTCACCACGTTCGCTCTCCATACAAGGTAATGTAAATCAAATCCTCGACATTATTACGGATCAGTTATATTCGTCAACAAGTGGCGAGGCTCTATTCGACGCAGAAGCTACTGAAAAGTCGCCAGGATGTAATCTTAGTGTTACAACGTGTGGGTAACCATTCGCTCCTTCGGGGTCGAAACTGACAGCGGTAATAACGGACGCATTGACTACAGCACAGAACAACAGCTACTGTCCGACCGGAGAGCATGTACGTAACGCCGCGTGCACTGTCAGACTGTGTGCGCTAATTAGGAGTATAAAATCTGCAGGAAGTTACGGATATTTTCAGCCTGCTCATAGCACAAGAACGCAAGTGAACATTCTTTTTCTCACGAAATAAAACTAAGGAGACTTACGCAAAAAATTAATGGAACAATTTTCACACATGGGAAACGAGACCGTAGAAAAAGGGTAAGAAAAAATAGCTCTTCTTTGTAATATTCTAAGCTTCTTTGTAATATTCTAAGCTCACCTAATGAAAAATTAGGTCCTAAACAGACCCACACTTAAGCTGTTTGTTACTTGGAAGTGTTATATTTTCTCCCCTGAACAGGGCGTTAGCCTGTCTCCAGGTAAGTCCATTGGGAGCGGTTGCCTCTTCACAGCCTAAGACCTGCTACCAATTATGTTATCCGTAACTGGAGTGATTTTAGGAAGGGACGCTCCCAGAACGATATTATTTTCAGTATTGAAATATTCTACAAAAACAACGCGATGACTATCTAGGCACACAGGTTGCTTTTAATTGACTTCTAGGAAACTTTTGACTCGGTCATTAGAAACAGTCTATAGACAATAGCAGATCAAATAGGATATCCCATACGTCTAGTACAGGCAATCAGAAACTTGTATGAAGTTTCCAAGATAATCGTAAACACAAGCGGTTCAAAAACGGAAGAGATAATAATAAATCACGGCGTCAGGAAAGGATGTAGCTTTACACCGACACTTTTTATCATCTGTATTGAGGATCTTATAAGAAAATGGACGAATCAAATATATGAAAATATACAACTAAAAAGAAGCTATCATATGAACGCTATACTGTACGCAGATGATGCAGTCTTAATACACAAAAAGGAATCAAATTTACAACGTTCCCTGTGTAGATTATATGAACTAAGAATCTGAAAATAACCGCCACTAAAATTACAGCTATCTCTCAGTACAGAAAACGACCAATTCAACAAAAAATTTTACTGAAGACAAGGCGCCGGAACAAGTCCCCATTTGTAATGTGTAGGATGCGATATCAGCTTAAATAACGATAATGATGTACAGAACAAAATCAATAAACTTCAGCAGGTATGTGAAACTACGTGTAAAACATTGAAGAATGAGACGCAAAAAGACACCAAATTAAAGTTTTACAAAGCAGTAGCCTGCACCATCGTTGTGAATCTTGAACTGAAAAAAAAATAAAGACATGAAAGCTTACAGAAAAAGACAACATACGAGAAGAAACAGTAATACTTAAAACAATAAAGTGGAAGAAGATAGAAATGGAGGCAATATCTTAAATACGTTGAACTGGTCAGAATTCCAGTCATTGTAAACAAGCACAAGCCCTTAGGAAAAAAAGACACATTGGAAGGTCGAGAAAAAAAATTGTCTTGAATATGTAAAATCGGAATAGGCCCACTGCCTAAATCTTGAAGTGAAGAAGAACTTAAAAGTTTGAATATTTTGAAAAATCTGACGAGAGAGAGTTGACTAGCATTAGATAAAACTGATAAGATGTAGGGGAGTGAAACTGAAAGAGAACAGAGTTCTGGTAACGTAACTATTACGAAGGTAATGGGAACGGTTCCTGTTTGTCATCCTAATGAATAAGGATGAAAATAACAGTGGCGAGTTTCTGCAAGCAACCTGTTAAAGATGTTGAAAAAGAGATAATATCTGCGATAATTTTCAAAAGAGTAAAATATATGGAATAGGATGAAAATGTAGTAGTTATGAGAGAATAGAATCTGGACAGGGGAGATCAGGAAAGAAGTGCTCGGGTTAAAAAGGGCGTAAGACAGGGATATAGTCTTTCACCGGTACTGTTCAATCTAGACGTCGCAGAATCAATTACGGATTTTAAAAAAGTTTCGCTAGTGGGATAAAAAAGGCTGAAAAGATAATTATGTTATAAGATTTTCTGATGACATCCTCTTCTCAGTCGAAACGTGGAAGAATTACAGGGCATACTGAATATAATGAGCAGTCTCCTGAGCGCGGAATATTGATTGATAGTAAACCGAAGAAAAATGAAAGTAACGAAGAGAAGCAGATTTAAGAGCAACAATAAATTTAACATCAAAATTGGTGACCAAGGAGTAGAGCAAATGAAGTAATTCTGCTACCTTCTAAACAAAGTAACACGCGAAGGATGAAGTAAGGAGGACATAAAGAACAAACTAGACGGTAATCCAAGAAGTCTGCTGGTATCAAACATCGTCATTAATTTCAGTAAGAAGTTTCTGAAAATGTACATTGGAGCTCAGCATTGTATCTAAGTAAATCATGGACTGTGGGAAAATCGGAAAATAGCAAAATCGAAGCGTTTGAGATGTGGTGCTATAGGAGAATTTTGAAAGTCATGTGTACTGATAATACAATGAATGAGGTGGTTCTCTACAGAATCTGAAAGAAGAGTTACACGTGGGAAACATAGATAAGAAGACGGCTCAGCGTGAGAGGACATGTGTTCAGACATCTAGGAAAAACTTTCATGGTACTAGAGGGATCCGTAGAGGGTAAAAACTAGTGGATGACAAAGATTCGAATACAGTCAACAAATAATTGAGGAGATTGGTTGTAAGTTCCGAGAGGAATTCGTAGCGGGCTGCATCAAACCATCACAAGACTGATGATTCTCTCTCCCCCCCCCCCTCCCCTTCTCCCAAACAAAAAAAAGAAAACAAAAGAAATTTAAAAGAATGAAATAAGAAAAACATGTGCTTGGTGAAAGGAAAAACACAGAAGAAGGCTATTTACTTATGAAGAAACAGTCACGATCGCAAAATATCATTTACTTAAAATGGCCGGTTTCGGCAGCTACAGTAGGCCATCGTCAGATTGATTGCACTAGTTACTGGAGATTGCGACGTGTTGAGCAGTCGCGTGTTGCCAAGGCGATAACTTGAGCAGTTATCGCCATAACAACACGCAGCTGCTCAGAACGTCGCCAGCTCCAGCAAATTGTGCAGTGAACCTGAACATGGCCTGCTGTAGGTGCCGAAACCGGTCATTTTAAGTAAATGATATTTTGCGATCGTGGCTTTTTTTTTCATAAGTAAACATCACAAGTAAGATCACAGTATGTACTCTGTTTCATTGTAGAAAAAGACTTTCTTTTCATTTTACACATGTAAAGATGAATAATAAATGTATACTGCCTTTTGGAGATGGGGTTATGAGATCTATATCAATATTCTGAAAACCACTGTCAGATGCGTTACAGACGGAACTTCTCAGTATATCAAATACTACGACGAGAAGAATTTGACAAATCATTGAAAGACCTAAGTCGACACGAGACTCCGGTAGTAGACTTTCCCATGTGGTGCACAAGATCTATGAGGCAGGCGAAATAACCTCGAACATCAAGAAGAATGTAATAATTCCAATCGAAAAGAAAGCAGTTGCTGACAGGTATAAAAATTATCATACTATGGTTTAATAAGTCATGGTGGCAAAATACTAACACGAATTTTTTGCAGGAGAATGGAAAATCTGGTAGAAACCAAGGTCCTGGAAGATCAGTTTGAGTTTCGGAGAAATGTAGGAAAACGTCAGGCAATAGTGACCCTACGACGTATCTCAGAAGCTAGTTGATCGAAAATCAAACCTACTTTTCTAGCATTTGTAGACTTAGAGAAAACTTGTGATAATGTTGGCCGGAATACTCTCTTTGAACTTCTGAAGGTAGCAGGTGTACAATCAGGGAGCGAAACGTTATTTACAACTTGTACAGAAACAGGACGGCTGTTGTAAAAGTCGAGAGGCATGAAAGGGAAGCAGTGGTTGAGAAGGGAGTGAGACATAGTTGTAGCCTACCCCCAATATTATTCAATCGGTATGTTGAGCAAGCGGTAAAGGAAACCAAACAAAAATTTGGACTAGGAATTAAAGTTCAGGGAGAAGAAATACAAACTTTGAGGTTTTCCGATGACACTGTGATTCTGTCAGAGACAGTTGAACGGTATGCACGGTGTACCGAAAGGAGGATTCAAAACGAATTCCAACAAAAGTGAAACAAGTATTACGGAATGCAGTCGAATTAAATCAGGTGATGCTGAGGAAATTAGATTACGAAACGAGATATTTAAATCAGTATATGAGTTTCGCTACTTTGGCAGAAAAATAACTGATGATGGATCAAAGTGTCAACTGACAATGACAGAAAAAGCATTTCTGAAGAAGAGAAATTTGTTAACGTACAAATATAGACTTAAGTGCTAGGAAGTCTTTCCTGAAGATATTTTTTTGTAGTGTAGCCGTGTATGGAAGTAAAATGTGGACGACAAACTGTTTAGATAGGAAGAGAATAGAAGCTTTTGAAACGTGGAGATTCGAAAGAATACTGAAGATTAGATGGATACATCACGTGACTAATGAGGTGGTACTTTACAGAATTGCGGAGACACGAAGTCTGTGGTACAACCTGAATGGAAGAAGGGATCGGTCGATAGGACACATTCTGAGACAAGAGATCACGAAATTTAGCACTGGAGCGAAATGTGTGGGGTAAAAACCGTAGAGGGAGGTCAAAAGATGAATACAGTAAGCAGATAAAAAAAAGCCTCAAACCAGTCTTCGGACTGAAGAGCACAACAACACAACGGTTTATTCCTGTTGTGGTCGTCAGATAGAGCGCGAGAAAAATAACTGCTTAAATGCCATTGTGCGCGCTATAAAATAGTCTTCAGTTCACAGTTCCTACGGCAGAGATACCTAGCGAGGTGTAGTATTTTTCCAGACTCATTACTTAGTACTGCTGTTTTTAACTTTTTGTAAGGAGTCCATCCCAGGTTACTTCCTGCCTGTTTAGATTTTTCAGTATTTCCATGACGTTCTTTCGTAGACCAAACAAGCTTGTGATCAATCGTGCTGTCTTTCTTTTTACATCATTGATTCCTCTTTGCATAACAGTCATATGACAAAAAATACACATGTACAATATTTTGTGCATATTTACGTATGTTATGTAACATAGATTGCATTAATGAAAGAAAAGAAAGAGTAAAAAGAACTAAAGAAAATTCTGTCTGAAAGCCCCCAGGCATACACATTGCTGCCCCCCCCCCCCCCCCCCTCAAAGGGATACTGTTTCTCAGATTTGTAGAACTGTCGCACGCAATCGTTGATTTGCTAAGAAATACTTTATGAACGGTGCTCATTGCAGATATCAAAACAATCATTCGACGAAATTGTGACTGGTTGTAGTAATTTTTTATAACTGCTGTAATATTCTTGTAACCTTAAGCAAAACGCTATCTCATATTCATATATATGTTTTCTGTTACAGTGAGATACTGAGGGTAATCGATTCACTTATGCTCACGGAAAGACTTCGCGTCGTCACCCCAGTTGACTGGACGGTAAGTAGCGTTCATAAATCATAACGATGCGACGGCAACTCGCAGCAGTGTTACTGTGTCACGATACGCGTTAATTAATCGTGAAATACGACCACTGCTGATGCATGGGTACTATTTCTCGCATACAGCACAGTGGCGATGTTTTCCAGTAAATTTTTGTTCTTATTATATTGGTACACATGCGCGATTCTGCTAGTCAAGTGTGACCTCTAACGTTATTGCTGTAGTCAAACCTTGCTCTCCCTGTACAGTATATATTTCGCACGCATCTCCTCAGTACCAAATTGACAATTCTTTGGTGCCACGAATTACTTGGACGTCAACCCACCCCTTCATTTAGTCAAGTTGTGCCACATATTTATTTTCTTCCCATTTCGAGTTAGTACCTTCCACCCCCCCCCCCCCCCTCCCCCATGAATCATAGACCTTGCCGTTGGTAGGGAGGCTTGCGTGCCTCAGCGATACCGATGGCCGTACCGTAGGTGCAACCACAACGAAGGGGTATCTAATGAGAGGCCAGATAAACGTGTGGTTCCTGAAGAAGAGCAGCCTTTTCAGTAGTTGCAGGGGCAACAATCTGGATGATTGACTGATCTGGCCTTGTAACATTAACCAAAACGGCCTTGCTGTGCTTGTACTGCGAACGGCTAAAAGCAAGGGGAAACTACAGCCGTAATTTTTCCCGAGGGCATGCAGCTTTACTGTATGATTAAATGATAGTCCCCCATTCGGATCTCCGGGCGGGGACTACTCAAGAAGACGTCGTTATCAGGAGAAAGAAAACTGGCGTTCTACAGATCGGAGCGTGGAATGTCATGTCCATTAATCGGGCAGGTAGGTTGTTGTTGTTTGTTGTTGTCTTCAGTCCTAAGTGTGGTTTGATGCAGCTCTCCATGCTACTCTATCCTGTGCAAGCTTCTTCATCTCCCAGTACTTACTCCAACCTACATCCTTCTGAATCTGCTTAGTGTATTCATATCTTGGTCTCCCTCTACGATTTTTACCCTCCACGCTGCCCTCCAACGCTAAATTTGTGATCCCTTGATGCCTCAGAACATGTCCTACCAACCGATCCCTTCTTCTAGTTAATTTGTGCCACAAACTCCTCTCCTCCCCAATTCTGTTCAATACCTCCTCATTAGTTATGTGATCTACCCATCTATTCTGCAGCATTCTTCTGTAACACCACATTTGGAAAGCTTCTATTCTCTTCTTGTCCAAACTATTTATCGTCCATGTTTCACTTCCATACGTGGCTAAACTCCACACAAATGCTTTCAGAATCGACTTCCTGACACTTAAATCTATACTCGATGTTAACAAATTTCTCTTCTTCAGAAACACTTTCCTTGACATTGCCAGTCTACATTTGATATCCTCTCTACTTCGACCATCATCAGTTATTTTGCTCCCCAAATAGCAAAAATCCTGTACTACTTTAAGAGTCTCATTTCCTAATCTAATTCCCTCAGCATCACCTGACTTAATTCGACTACATTCCATTTTCCTCGTTTTGCTTTTGTTGATGTTCATATTATATCCTCCTTTCAAGACATTGCCCACTCCGTTCAACTGCTCTTCCAAGTCCTTTGCTGTCTCTGAAAAAAGTACAATGTCATCGGCAAACCTCAACGTTTTTGTTTCTTCTCCATGGATTTTAATACCGACTCCCAATTTTTCTTTTGTTTCCTTTACAGCTTGCTCAATATACAGATTGAATAACATCGGGGACAGGCTACAACCCTCTCTCACTCCCTTCCCAACCGCTGCTTCCCTTTCATGCCCCTCGACTCCTATAACTGCCATCTGGTTTCTGTACAAATTGTAAATAGCCTTTCGCTCCCTGTATTTTACCCCTGTCACCTTTAGAATTTGAAAGAGAGTATTCCAGTCAACATTGTCAAAAGCTTTTTCTAAGTCTACAGATGCTATAAATGTAGGTTTGCCTTTCCTTAATCTTTCTTCTAAGATAAGTCGTAGGGTTAGTATTGCCTCACGTGTTCCAACATTTCTACGGAATCCAAACTGATCTTCGCGGAGGTCGGCTTCTACCATTTTTTCCATTCGTCTGTAAAGAATTCGCGTTAGTATTTTGCGGCTGTGACTTATTAAACTGATAGTTCGGTAATTTTCACATCTGTCAAAACCTGCTTTCTTTGGGATTGGAATTATTATATTCTTCTTGAAGTCTGAGGGTATTTCACCTGTCTCATACATCTTGCTCACCAGATGGTAGAGTTTTGTCAGGACTGGCTCTCTCAAGGCCGTCAGTAGTTCCAAAGGAATGTTGTCTACTCCCGGGGCCTTGTTTCGACTCAGGTCTTTCAGTACTCTGTCAAACTCTTCACGAGTATCGTATCTCGGCAGGTAGGTTAGAAAATTTAAAAAGGGAAATGGATAGGTTAGAGTTAGATACAGTGGGAATTAGTGAAGTTCGGTGGCAGGAGGAACAAGACTTTCGGTCAGGTGAATACAGGGTTATAAATACAAAATCAAAGATGGGTAATGCAGGAGTAGGTTTAATAATGAATAAAAAAATAGGAGTGCGGGTAAGCTACTACAAACAGCATAGTGAACGCATTATTGTTTCCAAGATAGACACAAAGCCTACGCCTACTACAGCAGTACAAGTTTATATGCCAACTAGCTCTGCAGATGATGAAGAAATGGATGAAATGTATAATGAGATAAAAGAAATTATTCAGGTAGTGAAGGGAGACGAAAATTTAATAGTCATGGGTGACTGGAATTCGTGAGTAGGAAAAGGGAGAGAAGGAAACATAGTAGGTGAATATGGATTGGGGCTAAGAAATGAAAGAGGAAGCCGTCTGGTAGAATTTTGCACAGAGCATAAATTAATCATAGCTAACATTTGGTTCAAGAATCATGAAAGAAGGTTGTATACATGGAAGAACCCTGGAGATACTAAAAGGTATCAGATAGATAATATAATGGTAAGACAGAGATTTAGGAGCCAGGTTTTAAATTCCAGGGGCAGATGTGGACTCTGACCACAATCTATTGGTTATGAACTGTAGATTACAACTGAAGAAACTGCAAAAAGGTGGGAATTTAAGGAGATGGGACCTGAATAAACTGAAAGAACCAGAGGTTGTACAGAATTTCAGGGAGAGCATAAGGGAACAACTGACATGAATGGGGGAAAGAAATACAGTAGAAGAAGAATGGGTAGCTCTGAAGAATGAAGTAGTGAAGGCAGCAAAGGATCAAGTAGGTAAAAAGACGAGGACTAGTAGAAATCCTTGGGTAACAGAAGGAATATTGAATGTAATTGATGAAAGGAGAAAATATAAAAATGCAGAAAATGAAGTAGGCAAAAAGGAATACAAACGTCTCAAAAATGAGATCGACAGGAAGTGCAAAATCGCTAAGCAGGAATGGCTAGAGGGCACATGTAAGGATGTAAAGGCGTATCTCACTAGGGGTAAGATAGATACTGCCTACAGGAAAATTAAAGAGACCTTTGGAGAAAAGAGAACCACTTGTATGAATATCAAGCGTTCAGATGGAAACCCAGTTCTAAGCAAAGAAGGGAAAGCAGAAAGGTGGAAGGAGTATATAGGGGTCTATACAAGGGCGATGTACGTGAGGAGAATATTATGGAAATGACACAGGATGTAGATGAAGATGAAATGGGAGATACGATACTGCGTGAAGAGTTTGACAGAGTACTGAAAGACCTGAGTCGAAACAAGGCCCCGGGAGTAGACAACATTCTATTAGAACTACTGACGGCCTTGGGAGAGCCAGTCCTGACAAAACTCTACCATCTGGTGAGCAGGATGTATGAGACAAGCGAAATACCCTCAGACTTCAAGAAGAATATAATAATTCCAATCCCAAAGAAAGCAGGTTTTGACAGATGTGAAAATTACCGAACTATCAGTTTAATAATTCACAGCCGCAAAATACTAACGCGAATTCCTTACAGACGAATGGAAAAACTGGTAGAAGCCGACCTCGGGAAAGATCAGTTTGGATTCCGTAGAAATATTGGAACACGTGAGGCAATACTGACCTTACGACTTACCTTAGAAGAAATATTAAGGAAAGGCAAACCTACGTTTCTAGCATTTGTAGACTTAGAGAAAGCTTTTGACAATGTTGACTGGAATACTCTGTTTCAAATTCTGAAGGTGGCAGGGGTAAAATACAGGGAGCGAAAGGCTATTTACAATTTGTACAGAAACCAAATGGCAGTTATATGAGCCGAGGTACATGAAAGGGAAGCAGTGGTTGGGAAGGGAGTGAGACAGGGTTGAAGCCTCTCCCCGATGTTATTCAATTTGTATATTGAGCAAGCAGTGAATGAAACAAAAGAAGAATTGGGAGTCGGTATTAAAATCCATGGAGAAGAAATAAAAACCTTTGTAATTCTGTCAGAGACAGCAAGTGACTTGGAAGAGCAGTTGAACGGAGTGGGCAGTGTCTTGAAAGGAGGATATAAGATGAACATCAACAAAATCAAAACGAAGATAATGGAATGTAGTCGAATTAAGGCAGGTGATGCTGAGGGAGTTAGATTAGGAAATGAGACACTTAAAGTAGTAAAGGAGTTTTGCTATTTGGGGAGCAAAATAACTGATGATGATCGAAGTAGAGAGGATATCAAATGTAGACTGGCAATGGCAAGGAAAGCGTTTCTGAAGAAGAGAAATTTGTTAACATCGAGTATAGATTTTAGTGTTAGGAAGTCGTTTCTGAAAGTATTTGTAGGGAGTCGAAACAAGGCCCCGGGAGTAGACAACATTCCATTAGAACTACTGACGGCCTTGTATGGAAGTGAAACATGGACGATAAATAGTTTGAACAAGAAGAGAATAGAAGCTTTCGAAATGTGGTGCTACAGAAGAATGCTGAAGACTAGATGGGTAGATCACATAACTAATGAGGAGGTATTGAACAGAAATGGGGAGGAGTTTGTGGCACAACTTGACAAGAAGAAGGGACCGGTTGGTAGGACATGTTCTGAGGCATCAATGGATCATAAATTTAGCATTGGAGGGCAGCGTGTAGGGTAAAAATCGTAGAGGGAGACCAAGAGATGAATACACTAAGCATATTCAGAACGATGCAGGTTGCAGTAAGTACTGTGAGATGAAGAAGCTTGCACAGGATAGAGTAGCATGGAGAGCTGCAACAAACCAGTCTCAGGACTGAAGAAGACAACAACAACAACAACAACACCTTCCAGTTAATTATCCGATCCACATATCTTCAGCATCACATTTTGAAAGTTTCTGTTTTGTTTATCATTCGCGATTCACTTACGTACAAGGCTACGCTCCAGACACGTACCTACGTAAAAGAGTTCCTAACACTTAAATTTACTTTCAGTGTTAACCAATTTCTTTTTCTCGGAACCTCCTTTTTTGTATTTCCAGTGTTTTCTATATCCTCTCTAATTGGGCTGTCAGTTTTGTTGCCACCCAAACAGCTACTCGTCTACTACCTTTAGCGTCATATTTCCTAATCTGATCCCTTCAGCTTGATCAGACGTATTTCGACAACAGTCAATTACCCTTGCATTACTTACTTTGTGTTCATCTCGTAACCTCTTTTCCAGACAGTATCCATTTCGTTCAAATAATTAAGTCCTTTCCGTATCTGACAAGACTACAATATCGTCGGCAGACCCCATTTTTTTCCTGAATCTTGATTCCATTTACAGATCTCTAGTTGGTTTCCGTTACTCCGTTCCGAATTCACAGATTGAATAGCATCGAGGATAGGCTACAACTCTCTCTTACTCCTTTCTGAACTACTGATTCACTTTCATATCCTTCGACTCATAACTGCAGTCTGATATCTGGATATGTTCTAGATAACATTTCATTCAATGTATTTTATCCCTGCTACGTTCAGAATTTCAAAGATATTATTCCAGTCAACATTGTCAAAAGCTTTACCCAGAGCGTTGCTACATTTCTCCGGAACCTAAACTGATCTTCCCCTAGGTCAACTTCTACCAATTTTTCTATTCCTGTAATGAATGTAATTGCTGAAAAAATTCGTATCAATAGTTTGGAGTCATGAATTATTAAACTGATGATTCGGTAATACTCGCACTTGTCAGCACCTGCTTTTTTTTAGAATCCGAAGTACATCATTGGCAGAGACTGACTCAGTAAGCAGTCCGCTTCCATGGACATCAGGGCCGGAATGCAGGGTTAGTTTCATCACAGACACCATCTTTAACAACGTTACACTTAGCTATAAGTACAGTATTATTCCAATATCAAACTACACTCCTGGAAATTGAAATAAGAACACCGTGAATTCTTTGTCCCAGGAAGGGGAAACTTTATTGACACATTCCTGGGGTCAGATACATCACATGATCACACTGACAGAACCACAGGCACATAGACACAGGCAACAGAGCATGCACAATGTCGGCACTAGTACAGTGTATATCCACCTTTCGCAGCAATGCAGGCTGCTATTCTCCCATGGAGACGATCGTAGAGATGCTGGATGTAGTCCTGTGGAACGGCTTGCCATGCCATTTCCACCTGGCGCCTCAGTTGGACCAGCGTTCGTGCTGGACGTGCAGACCGCGTGAGACGACGCTTCATCCAGTCCCAAACATGCTCAATGGGGGACAGATCAGGAGATCTTGCTGGCCAGGGTAGTTGACTTACACCTTCTAGAGCACGTTGGGTGGCACGGGATACATGCGGACGTGCATTGTCCTGTTGGAACAGCAAGTTCCCTTGCCGGTCTAGGAATGGTAGAACGATGGGTTCGATGACGGTTTGGATGTACCGTGCACTATTCAGTGTCCCCTCGACGATCACCAGTGGTGTACGGCCAGTGTAGGAGATCGCTCCCCACATCATGGTGCCGGGTGTTGGCCCTGTGTGCCTCGGTCGTATGCAGTCCTGATTGTGGCGCTCACCTGCACGGCGCCAAACACGCATACGACCATCATTGGCACCAAGGCAGAAGCGACTCTCATCGCTGAAGACGACACGTCTCCATTCGTCCCTCCATTCACGCCTGTCGCGACACCACTGGAGGCGGGCTGCACGATGTTGGGGCGTGAGCGGAAGACGGCCTAACGGTGTGCGGGACCGTAGCCCAGCTTCATGGAGACGGTTGCGAATGGTCCTCGCCGATACCCCAGGAGCAACAGTGTCCCTAATTTGCTGGGAAGTGGCGGTGCGGTCCCCTACGGCACTGCGTAGGATCCTACGGTCTTGGCGTGCATCCGTGCGTCGCTGCGGTCCGGTCCCAGGTCGACGGGCAAGTGCACCTTCCGCCGACCACTGGCGACAACATCGATGTACTGTGGAGACCTCACGCCCCACGTGTTGAGCAATTCGGCGGTACGTCCACCCGGCCTCCCGCATGCCCACTATACGCCCTCGCTCAAAGTCCGTCAACTGCACATACGGTTCACGTCCACGCTGTCGCGGCATGCTACCAGTGTTAAAGACTGCGATGGAGCTCCGTATGCCACGGCAAACTGGCTGACACTGACGGCGGCGGTGCACAAATGCTGCGCAGCTAGCGCCATTCGACGGCCAACACCGCGGTTCCTGGTGTGTCCGCTGTGCCGTGCGTGTGATCATTGCTTGTACAGCCCTCTCGCAGTGTCCGGAGCAAGTATGGTGGGTCTGGCACACCGGTGTCAATGTGTTCTTTTTTCCATTTCCAGGAGTGTACATTTGTGCTTTTCATAAATGTTCTCAACTGAAGTATAATTCCTTGTTCCTCTTTTGTTTATGACGTGTAATGTTTCGCCAAATTCGAATAATCACCGTAAAGTTTTAATTAATATCTCGCTATCATGGGATATAATGGTGTAAATCCTATGCATATTCAACCATCAATGCGACAGTATTTTCCCAGCAATGGATGGCCTTATGTAGACCGTCGTTGTAGAAGTTTGCTTGTTGGTTGTTTAGGAAACGATGCTCCTCGAAAATCATTCTTCGTCGTTCTGAAAATGCCAACTTCTCAATTGTTTCTTCATCCGACGAAAAAGGAGGAAGTCACTGAGTTCCATACGAGGATAATACGAGAATGGGGCAAACTTCGATAATCCAGAGAAGCAGCGTGCCTGAGTCGTGCGCAGAATAAACTGGGGTATTGCCGCCGAACAAGAACACCAACTTGGACAGCTTCCCTTGACGCTGCGTCACGATCTACCGGTAGCATATTCCTGGATAGTGTGCCCCTAACGAGCATATACTGTTACCGCACCGTAGCATTTCTACTGTTGTCTTGGTTCGGTGGCTTTACGAATGGAAGTGAACAGTCGCAGGAGACAGGAGTTGGCGATCTTTTTTCGTGTTGAAAAAGTTGTACGAAATGTTGAAAACTGATCTATGACTGAAATGCACTTTTTCCACTATCACCTGACTGTGATTCGCCGGTGTTCTAGTATTAGTATCTCCACTTCTCTTCCCGGTTCTTCTCAACAGATGAGCTGTCTTTTAGTTCTTCATCGTTCAGATTTAACTGATAAAAATGGATGCCTTCTTCACAAAGAGATGGGCTGCCTTCTAATTCTTCATCGTTCAGACTTAAATGACAATATTGGAAGCATCTGTGCCAGTATCTACTACGTCTTACAGACTTTTGAGTAAGGGAGTGGGCCATGTCCACATTCTGACTTTCGAGATTAACGAAATCCTGACTTTATTTTGTTTATTATTTTTGTTATTATGTAATTAACAATAGCAAATAATTATGATGTAATGTGCTTTGCAATGGTTGCTTTGACGCAAAGCCCTCTCACTTACTGCAGAGCTGCCGCCACTTTGAAACAATCAGGATGATGCTTACGTTAAACATTTTCGCTGCAAGAATTTTTTAAATAAGTACCTTAAATTTATAGAGTATCCAACAATTTAGGAAACCGCACTATTTTTTCATTTCCGACACTGTAGCTGCTGATTTACATACATTCAACTACGTATACTTCATATTCCCATTAACGGCTTTCTCTGATGTTGGATCCGGACAGAAAAAATGGCCCACAGGACCTAAGTAAGGAAGGAGTTTGTTGGGGTCCTCTATCTTTGCTCATGGTCTCTCTTGGTGCCTCTGTCTTCCGTATAAACCATTCAGTAGCTTTTCAAAGTGATTCCT
The DNA here is from genome assembly GCF_023864345.2 of Schistocerca serialis cubense. Taxonomy (NCBI): domain Eukaryota; kingdom Metazoa; phylum Arthropoda; class Insecta; order Orthoptera; family Acrididae; genus Schistocerca; species Schistocerca serialis. The sequence goes on from NC_064643.1 coordinate 440,805,204, forward strand.
TTATTCTTCATTTCCAATCTGGTTACGAGCTTTAAATTTAAGATACATTTCTTAAACCTTTAATGTGTTCATTAAAAAATTGTCTGTAGGTCCATTTCTCAATGGGCTGCAATTCTCTTTCCGAGCAAGAATCCTAAATACATATCATTTAAATAGCCCACATGTTCCCAAGATTGTTTAGGGTACGCTGCAGAAGTTTCGCTGGGAAGCCCTTACACGTACTGCATACTGTCCCGATCTCTTCCCACGCGATTTCCATATTTTTGGAGCCCTGAAGAAGGACCTATGCGGCCTGAGATTTGTTTCGAAAGAAGAGGTGCACCCCTGGGATTGTCATGGTTACGTAGGGAATCGCAAGCTTTTTTCCATGAAGGCACTGACCGTCTTGTCTCACTGTGGGATAAGCGTATTAAAAGATAAGGCGATTAATTTTGCAATAATAAACAGTTTACTACTTCTTTTCTCTATGTCTCGTTTTCATTTGAACGCCTCTTATGCAAATATACAACACACTGTTGTGTATATGCATACTTGAATCGCCTGCAGACGTACTGAAAATGTGGAACTCCAAATGACAGTTCGCCAAATTCAACAGTCTATGGACATAGCCCATTAATGTCTTGGAAGTACCGACTCTGTTGGGAGAGAGCGAAGAAATATACACTCCATGGCACATCTCTGCCTCACTTACAAGGATCAATGCCTTCCCCAAAAATTGCAAAACTGAACATTTTTTTTATACACAAGCGTTCATATGATGATTTACTACTGGCGAACACTTGCACGAACTTTGCACTGATTTTTCCAGCGGTGTTATCCTTCAAATGCGGGAAGCAAATTATCGCGTGATAGTACACTTTGTATCTGGGTTGCGCCATTTTTTGTGGTGCTGGGATTTCACATAGAGTTACTAATAATGACCATACCGTTCTGTGACATTAGTGTAGCGTTTCCATAGTGACGATGCATTTTGCAGGGCAAAACATCTGATAAAACGTTGAATACACTTGACTTAACAGTTACAAATAACGTTCATAAGAGCTCTGTATGCCTGTTAGAAAGAAGTCTGAAAATGAAATGGCTAATTCAAGTTATACTGGAGATCGGCTGTTGAAGTCCAAGTTAGTTAAAAATACAGCAATACTGAGAAAAGGATGGTAGATAAAATTGTGCTTCACAAAATTAAATTACAGACTTAGTGAATTATAGAATAATCTCACCATCTGTTGCTCTGTAGTTTTAGTCAACTGTCCTGAATCGATAACTTGCCACATTTTCGTTCCTACTTGTAAGAAACGAACCTTACGAGTGGGTGCCTAGAACTTCCCGTCCTTTGATGTAGACCTGTTATACCCACTGGTTATAATTAAAGTGCAGCTACATAGAGAGGTTCAGTGCGGGCTATAATTATCGTATGGCAGTGAAAATTGGGAGATATTCTAGTGCGTTAATGCGGAACCGATTTCCACTGGAAGAACATTTGTTTCAATTTTGGTCAACAAGTGCACATCTGGGGCTGTGAGTGCTGTAGGGCTATAGAAACATTTCCATTTGTAATGGTTTAGGAACAGGACTTGGGCAGAAAAGGTCAAATAAGCGAGAAAGGCATAATGTTGAATTTATTATTAACCTTTCTGGCATGTCAAATGAGGGCGTGGATGTCGTGCCGCCACACAAACAGTGTACAGCGGCAGATTTGCTCCTGGTGGCCAAAACTGGAACTTTTTTTTCAGCGTAAACATGTTCTATATTAACTACGAAGTTTTATTGCCATCCGATAAATACAACCCACACCGGACTTCCGTGAGTAGCTGCTCCTTAATTACAACGATCCAACAGAAAATTAGGAAACTATCAGATCCGTCTAGCACAGACTTGAATACTCATTGTCAGTAGAAGTCACGAAGTAACATTCATTTTATTCTTCAGTTTCTTTTCGTTGTCTCTCAAACCATGGCTGGGTGTTGTGTGCTGTCCTTAGGTTAGTTAGGTTTAAGTAGTTCTAAGTTCTAGGGGACTTATGACCACAGCAGTTGAGTCCCATAGTGCTCAGAGCCATTTGAACCATTTATTTCTCTCAAACCCTTCAAATCACTAGGCCAGTATTGATATTCGCCCCTGTAAACGGCGGCATCAATTCGGAAACACTTGCCTCACTTGTCCATTACGACGTGATAAGGGCTTGGGAATTCAGTGTATGCCAAGACTGCAGACATGTTGCTCCTGACGTAACTTTATTTTTTTTGTAGGGGATAATTAAAGCTTTATGACTACTATCCTCTGTACTAGACTTGGCCACTGTTTCTATGTTTCGATACAGTGTATCGATACGTGGAACTGTTTCAGTGTTTCGGAACGGCTGTGGTTCACTGTTTCGAAACAGTGGTGTTTCATTCCGCTCCTGTCTCGGATAACCGCACCAGATTCGATCTCGAGCCAGACACAGAAACTGTATCGTTGTTTCAAAATAAGGCTGTTTCAGTCCACCTGCGCTTGGAACGGACTAATTGTATCGAAACAGTGATGTTTCATTCCGCTCTGTGTCGTACGAGATTCGGGCTCATCACAGGTACTGAAACACAACATAACACTTCATGAAACACTTTCAAAAGTGTCGAAATCTTTTTGACAAGCAATAGCATGAAGCTTAAGATATCCGAAAATAAAGCTTCGTTTCTAGCTGACTGTCCTATTACGAAATGGCGTAACATCTGCTTTATAAACACTAACCGAACAATAAAACAACGTATACTATTCAGATTCAAAATAATAAATATGTGAAAATCATTCGATTACATTACACTTCTCTTTTCGTGTACAGTAATCGTATTAAGAAACGCAAGTAAGCCTACAACATTTTGAATAAAAAAAGGTGTAGAGTGACAGTTATTAGACATATACATAAATTTGATCTAGGTATAATTGCAAGCAATCTGTTTGACATATCACTGATATTGTAATTGTGAACTGGAAGGGCTGGGAAGCATGGTGACTTTATAGTAACGGTTCGAAACACCCTGAAAGACAAAATTTTTTCTGTTATATTTTGTTATTTATTCGAATTATTTGGCGTTTTTTGTGAGTCTATACTCACTGTGCCTATTATCCTCAATGATTCCCTTTGTGTACATGGAAATTAGCAGGATGGGTATATTACCCATACTAACGGAATGTGGGAATCCCAGTAGCATATCCGTTGTTTCTGCAGTTTGCTCCAACTCCCGTTCGTGGTGGTTCTTCTGTCTTCAGCTACGGCTGTCCTCAGCCAATTGAAAAGTATGAAAGTCACACGACACGAAAGCAGCGCATTTGCTGCAGGAAATACGAAGTTGCCGAGACGCCCAAGTGATAGTTTCATACTTTCTGCGAAATGATTAGCGCCCTCACACCTCATTTGTGTTTATATGGACATACTTATACAGTAGACATTCAAGATGATAAAATGTGTAGGTTTATCAGATTACAAAACACAAACTGTTTCACTGTTGCGAAACGGCGTGTCGAAACATTACATTGTACTGTTTCATTTGTTTCGAATCAGTTAAGTGTTTCAGTTTGCCCATCTCTACTCTGTACATAACGCTGTGCGTGGCCGCACGCTATACCAGTTGGTGTGACGCGGTGTGTTCCAGAGCCGGCCGGAGTGGCCGAGCGGTTCTAGGCGCTACAGTCTGGAACCGCGCGACCGCTACGGTCGCAGGTTCGAATCCTGCGTCGGGCATGGATGTGTGTGATGTCCTTGGGTTAGTTAGGTTTAAGCAGTTCTAAGTTCCAGGGGACTGATGACCTCAGAGCTTAAGTCCCATAGTGCTCAGAGCCATTTGAACCATTTTTCTGTGTTCCAGATGGGGGACGACCTGCTGGTGGACACGACGAGCGGGCCCTCGCAGTGCGGCACCGTGCCGCGCGCCTCCGTGCCGGAGAACCGCGTGGAGACGGTGCAGATGCCGTCGGGCCTGGCGTACGTGCGCAAGACCAAGTTCTACTACGACTCCTCGCCCTCCACCTGCGAGTTCTGGGACAGCTGAGCACCGGCGCATCTCGCAGGGTCTCCTCACTGTTTCTGTACATCCGAGAAAACTAAACCAGTCATCACTGGCGTATCTCCGCTACGGACACTGCATTTGTAAAATCTTCAGAGGCAGCTGAAATGTTTATCACAGCCGTACATTAACACTGCAGCCATACTTTAAAGGGTATCATCGGACTTTCCTTTTTGTACCTTTCAGACAGGTAAATTTCTGTATGATAAATATCGTTGTACTGAAAATAACGTTTGTTAATTAAATATAAAATACCCGTAATAATCGTTTAAATTTATCACTTTCTCCAGTACTGTCTGATCACTTCTTTGTTAATTTTTGCACGAACTGCTGAGCACTTGCCTCACATTTGACGGGATTCTTGTTAGTTTTTTTCCTAAAGTTAAGCACGTCATATGCGCCTAGCAGAAATGACGGTGATTGTAGGCAAACACACACAACGATGATGCTATTGACCGTTCCCTGCAATGCCCATGTAACAGATCTACCGTGACACGCTCAGCCACGTGTTCCTGTTCCAGCAGGCGTTCCTGTAATTACTTAGCGTCTGCAATGCCGGGGTGTGAACACATTTTGCAAATCACTCACTCAAAACTAGCAAAATTGTTTAACTATTGAGAAAAGGAAGAAGCGTACTAAAATGTGGGTTGCACTGTTCACAATACGAGTCGTCTGTTAGTTAACAACCAGTCATTGCTGTTTTCTGCCGGTGGTTGATATCCTCTATTATTTCTGATAGATACGAGGGTCACTCCAAAAGAAATGCACACTATTTTTTTTAAATCCATCTTTTAGTCTACATGTTTGAAAGTTTTACAGTATGTAGATACATCCTTTAGGAACAATATTTTCATTTCTCCACATAATTTCCAACCCCCTCAACCGCCTTACGCCATCTTGGAAACAGCGCCTGTATACCCTCACGGTAAAATTCTGGACCAACCTGTTGGAGCCACTGTTTGGCAGAGTGCACAAGGGAGTCATCATCTTCAAACCTTGTTCCACGAAGAGAGTCTTTCAGTTTCCCATTGAGATGGTAGTCACATGGAACCAGGTCAGGACTGTAAGGCGGGTGTTTCACTGTTGTCTATCCGAGTTTTGTGATCGCTTCCATGGTTTTTTGACTGACATGCAGCCGTGCATTGTCGTGCAACAGCAAAACATCCTGCTTTTGCCGATGTGGTCGAACACGACTCAGTCGAGCTTTAAGTTTCTTCAGTGTCGTCACATATGCATCAGAATTTATGGTGGTTCCACTTGGCATAATGTCGACAACCAAGACTCCTTCGGAATCGAAAAAGACCGTAGCCATAACTTTTCCAGCAGAAGGTGCGCTTTTGAATTTTTTTTCTTGGCTGAATTTGCATGATGCCACTCCATTGATTGCCTCTTCGTCTCTGGTGAAAAATGATGGAGCCATGTTTCATCATATGTCACAATTCTTCCAAGAAATTCATCTCCACCATTCTCGTACTGCTCCAAAAGTTCGCGGCATACCGTTTTTCTTGTTTCTTTGTCAGCCACTGTCAACATCCTGAGAACCCACCTGGCACAAACCTTTTTAACGCCAACACTTCCAGTATTTTGCAAACACTTCCTTCCCCTATCCCAACGTAGCATGACAATTCGTTCACAGTGATGCGTCTATCAGCAGTCACCAATTCGTTAACTCTCTGCACATTGTCTGGAGTGTGTGCAGTACGAGGCCTGCCGCTTCGAGGACAATCCTCAATATTGCCATGCCCGCTTTCACCACGTAACATGCTTGCCCACCGATTAACCGTACTGCAATCGACAGCAGCATCTCCATACACCACTTTCAACCTCTTGTGGATGTTTCCCACTCTCTCGTTTTCACAGCACAGGAATTCTATGACAGCACGTTGCTTCTGACGAACGTCAAGTGTAGCAACCATCTTGAAGACATTTGTGACGGCGCCACTCACGGGAACAGGTTGAACTAAGTTTGAAAACAAGCGGGAAGGTTGTATCTACACACTGTAAAACTTTCACTCATGCATAATGAAAACTGTATTTTTACAAAAATAGTGTGCATTCCTTTTGGAGTGACCCTCGTAACAAATAGTACGCCCAGAAAATACTTCCAGCACCCTAAAATAGACGTTCCGCGCTACATCATCCGCACCCAAGGAACGTGATGCAAGTTCGGTAGCCCATCCTAGACTGCATGAAATACGTGGGTGTTCAATAAGTAACGCATTTTTTCTGAAAGCAGGTTGGTTTCATTCAGGATTCAATACACCATATAATTATCCACTCTTTTCGCTACAAAATCCTATTTTTCACCATGATCTTCATTCAGTGCGACGGCGTCATGTTACTGGCAGGGTCTGTATGTCCGCACTGTACCACTCTACCAGTCAATGTCGCAGCCAACATCTAACTGCATCAGTAACCGCCCCATGTACTGCTTCCCGCGAAGGGCATTCAGCCAAACAGATGGAACCCGAAAGGTGTGAGATCCGGGCCGTAAGGTGGATGAGCAAGAATAGTCAGTGAAGTTTTGCGAGATTCTCTCGGGTGCGCTGACTAGTGTGAGACCTCGCGTTTTCATGGAGAAGCAGAAGTTCGTTTGAATTTTTGTGGCGACGAATACGCTCAAGTCCAACATTGCAGGAGTCGCAGTTATGTGCGGACGGCCAGCACGCGGAAGATCGGACAGGTTTGCGCGACCTCGTTGCGATGACGATAGGCGCCTCGCCCAACGACTCACCGTGCTTTTGTTCGTTTCCAGTTCTCCATAGACATTCGCCAAGCACCTACGAACATCTGCGATGCTCTGGTTTTCCGCCAATAGAAACTCAATGGCAGTTCTGTGCTTGGAACGCCCCTCCGTTACGGACGCAATTTTAAAGGCTATATGTAGCGCCGCCACCTATAGAGGCTGAAGCGTGAATATTCGGCGATCCCCCACAGCAAATCCCGCATTTTCTCAACTGAAATTGGGCGATAAAGAATGTGTTGCATTACTTATTGAATGCCCCTCGTATTTTTCTGACCAGCTTCATTGTCCTCACCCTATGTGTGTGTTCAATATATGTAACTAATTTTCATTACGATGTCACAATACACCACATTTGCCTGATGCTTCGTTCTTCTTCACGACGGCGTGTATAACCATCACAAAGCAAATGATTGTAGTCTCCATGACACCACAACAACATCAATGTACAGCCTTTCATGAAATATTGTCATATAATGTATACTTTCTATTGTACTAATCTTTATCGCTAAAGCATCAAGTAAGCGCACTGCTCCAGAATATCATTCCATAGGGATGATTATTCATCTCTTCTGCACAACACACATACTCGGAAGTCAGTAATATTTTTATACACTGCCTGACAAAAAAAAAAAAAGTGGAGCACCGAGAAGGGTAGGAAATGAAACCTCACGATTTGAGACGGTATTTGATGTTATTTCAGTGGTTACAAAATCGAATCAAATATACAAAGATCTTGGCAGTATGAGCACACTTATCAGTATGGCGTTTCACGCCCTCTGGCCTAGATGCACACACTTATTTTGTTGGTAAGTGTATCACAAGGCCTGAGACAAGGTGACCAACAACTGCTGTAGCTCATCCTTGATATCCTGGATGCTGACACTTGTTTCAGTCAGTACCAAAACATTGGGGTGGAGCTGACTTCCGAGCTGGTCACCCACGTGTTCTGTTGGGATAGATCTGAGGATCTGCTGGCGACGAGAGCACCTCAGTATCAACTAAACAATTCATAGAGACACGTCCCATCTGTGACTATTGTGTCCTGTTGAAAAATGGCACCGTAGTACTGTCTCGTTCGAGGTTATACATCAAGACCCGTAAAGATCGTAACGAACTGTCCCGTAGTCAGAGATGCCTCATTCACTACCAGCTGTGACCTGAAATCATACTCGATTGCCCCCACACCATGACATCACAAGTAAGAGGCTCTGCAACGAACCTGTGACGTCACGCCAGTCGGCATGTCCGCCACGCTTTGCGAACGTTCGGCACCTTGCAGGTATGTAATTGTAAAGGTATCCACTAAAGGTCTTAAATTTGTCGTGTGTTGTCGAGAGCACATGCATTTAAACGCACAATCAAGAATTACTAAACTCGTCTTAAATAGTTACTCTCTCCCCGCCAGAGAAAGCTGCTGGCACTCACAAGACCTGCAGTGTACTTGTTATGACGTACGCACCACGGCTTGTGTTTCTCCTTGGCTTTGTAACACCGTTGAACCTCTCCAAAACATTAAAAGAATGGGACCACTTGGCAAGTCGCCGCCTGTCTGTCTTTCCCTACAGTCCCTTCTAGTTGATACGGATCCTTTATGTGCCTTGCAAGCTATTCTCTGATCTTTTAAACGTGTCCTACAATCTTGTCTGTTCTTTATGTTTGTTTTCTATGTATTCCTCCATACGGGAATATGATGAGAAATTGTTAAAGTCAGTAATACAGTGCCAATGTTCTACCGTCTCCACAAACTGTGTTCAGTTCCATAAAAAAACAAAAGATCGAATAGTTATGTACCGTAAAATGGGGTGACTTTGTGACAAGTTTTGCATGTTTTCACTCCTACACTGATCAATTTTTAACATAAACTGAAACGGATGGCATCATAAGATAGCTACAACCTTCCTTTACAAGATTATGTCTTCAAAAAATTTGTATCTTTTTTATGAACGACTATATACAGGGAAAATTCTGTCACAAAGTCACCCCACCCTGTGGGGTGACTTTGTGACAACATTGTTTTTGGGTTACAAAGTATGGGAAAAAAATAATGTCACAATTTTGACCAATCAAAAAGTATATTTAATCAATGTACATGTGTTTGATGCTTTGGTAGAGCTACATCATTTTTACAAGTGATGAAAAAGGAGCTCCCTAATCTAGATTTTTCACCTCAAAGAACCCTCGCTTTCCTACCGGTCTTGGGGGGTCGATAGTGTACAAAACTTCTTCTTTGGAGTACAGAATAGCATCTTCTTTAGTAGGCCACTTCCAGAACATCTTGGTCCTCTCCATAACGCTGACAATGTAGCCCTCTTGTTTTTCTTCAGTCACCCTTCCTGGAAAAAGTTTCCCTTCAAAGTTCACCACTACAAAATCATCCACTTTGAAAACGTTTTTTTCAGGAGCCATGCTGTCGATTCCCAAGACGTCTTTATCATTTGGAATCACTTTTGTGGGAGACATTTCAGGTTCTGAATCCTCCAAACAGCTGAAAGATTCATCCAGCACGTCGGGGTCACTGGGATCTTCATCCATCCAGTTCCTCTCTCTGCTGTTGTCTTCATCTGAAGAGCTTTCTTCAGACATCTCACCTGCCAGTACAGCCTTTTCCTTGGATCCGCTGGGTCTGGAGGAAGTGCTGGCTTTTGTGTTCTTCCCTTTCGGCTGTTCCGCCCTACTGGCTTCGATTTCGGCACTGGAGATACTTCTGCCTGCTGGAACAGTGAGCCTCCTTCTCTTGGGGACCCGGCATCCTGTAACCTCTTCTCTCTTCTTCTGCAGTTCTTCTATGAAGATCTCACCAATCACTCCTGATAAAGACTGTAGGCTCTCTTCCAAGACGGCCTTCGGGAGTCTGGAGTCTTTGGAGGACTTCCATTTTGTTAAGCGGAAAAATCCCAGTCTTCTTAAGTCCTGACTGGAGATTTTTTATGATGTTCTTCTGCAGCTTGTCCATCATTTTCTTTAACAGACCAGGCAGTTCATCTATTGGAACTGATGTGCACCGGCTACCAGATGTCGATTGCTTCCAATCTGACAAAATTTCACGCCAAATCAGTTTTAGAACTCTGAATATGGCAACATCTAGCGGTTGCAGTAGATGTGTCGCATTTGGTGGGAGTGCGATAAATTTTATCCCATACTTTTCGCAGAGTCGAATAACCTCTAGGTTAATATGCGAACTCAAATTATCGCCAATAAGAACTTTTTGGCCATCTTGTTGTTTCAGTATGGGGAGCATAAGATTGATGAACCAGTCCTCAAACACTTGGTAATCAAACCATCCAGATTTAGTACGATTGTAGCGGGCTCCTTCAGGTCCATTTTCGGTCCAGGTCGACCACATGTTCTCGGCCTTGTAATTTACGTATAGTGGAGCCAACTGTCCTGCGGCGTTCCCACAGACCAACATCGAAGTACACGCTTTGGAACAATTTTGTATCCGCTCTGGATATTTTGCTCCTCTTCTGACCAACACTTTTTTGCTTCCCGGATCGTCCTGGACGTTCGTTTCGTCGTAATTCCAAATTTTTTCTGGCGGAATACCCTCTAACTCCTTCTCTAAATACTCAAAATATGAGTCAATCACTTCAGTATCAGTCGCAGCTCTTGCATATGTGATATTTTTGGTGACACGTTCGGAGAGAACATACTTATGCCGCTTCATAAATGACATGGCCCACTCTCTCCCAGGAAAGTTTCCATTTCCAAACACGGGAACTTTTCTTCCGGTTCGATCTAGATATGATTTGACGACACAGCGCAAATCAAGTGATGTCATCGGGAAACCATAAGATGCCATTGCAATGGAATGCGCAACGAATGTATCCTCTTCTTCTTTTGTAAAAATAGGTTGACCCCCATGCTGTCTTTTAGGTTTGACTGTCTCTGAGTTTGAGGTGGTCGAACGTTTTATCTCTTTGATTTTGTTCCACAATGTGTTTCGATGAATATTGAACCTAAAAGCATAGAAAAAGAACGTATAAAACATATATACCAGTATGGTATAATTCAGAAAAAAATACCATACCTTTTAAAAGATGTTTAATAGAAAAAATGCCAAAAATATCAGAATTTTACGAAGGTAGGTTTAAAATTTGCATAAATGCTTCCTTTACAAATGCCAGAAGTTGCAAATTGGTGTAAAAACCCGTTTTATGACAGTAACGTTTGTAACAAAATAAAGGAATGTAGGTAACTTCCTGGTGTACATAGCTGTAATTTGCTCCCTATTCAAGCAGAAGAATTTGCTTGAAAACGCCAAACAGATGGTCATCTAAACGTCTATTTTAGCCTTACAGCATCCAATAAAACGTTTACTTCCTGTGTGACAGTGTATGAAAAATTAAAGAACTGCCACTAACCTTTCAGATGCTGCTCGCAGGGTCATTTTCTTTGTTAAAACCAATTTAACGGCTTTATCTAACGTCTCTGGAGAGTAATTTCTATAGGCTCTTGCACCCAACTTCCTTTTATAAGACCTCATCTTCTTTTCAGTGCTTGAAAGACAAAAAAACGTGATAAAATATAACCTAAAACCATGGTGGGGTGACTTTGTGACAAGTTGGGGTGTCACAAAGTCGCCACACAAAGTGCGTGCATTTCAGTTTTTGTCTCATATGTTCAACAAACATGGCTTGATTTAATCGATATTCTACAATAATTTGCCCAACATATTAACAAACAAATGTACATACCTGTTTTAGTTGCGTCCTTAACATAAACGTTTTCACAATATAAAGTTTCCCTCGTTTTACGAAAACGTAAATAACAGCGTTTCTAAGCAACGGCGTCGGAAGGAACTTTCCTGAGACGAGCGGTCGCGGCGCGAGATTTAAAATACGAAAACTCGATCCCTTGTCACAAAGTCACCCCACCAGTCACAAAGTCGCCCCATTTTACGGCAGGTCTCGAGTTCTTCTGTAAGTACATGATCTTTGCCACTACCTCTAAGTACAGGAGTAGCGCCGAATTGTGACACTTGTTCTTCGTTCTTATAATCATCTTCAGAGTTTTAATTCTTCTATAGATTACCCTGTTTCCACACATTTATATCTGAACTCTGTCGTGGATATCAAAATATTCCTACATGGCTTTTCATTCCCAAGTAGACCAATGTGATGTCTCATCTTATAATGTGTTACTTTTTTATGCGACTAAGCATCACATTTCCTTAGCTCTACTGTGTATAGAAGAAGATAACTCATTCATAATTCATTCACGTCTTGTCTCAATCTCTTCACCAACGCTAACAAAACGAACACCAATAAAATCATATCGTTGCAAGCTTAGTTGATTAAGTTCCATTGTAAATTTTCTGGTACTTTGTGGAAAATGACTATCTTAGTCATTTCTCCCAATAGCCTAGCCAATGTCTTGAGGATTGCGGTTATATTTTTCCTCTGAGTTGCTTAATTCAAAGATTCATTGAATGTTTTAGTATTTTTATAATGATATTTTCTTTATAAAAAGTACTATCCCATGGCATAATAAAGGTTAGTCTTTCCACTACGTCACAATATTTCATAATATTCAAGTCTCTTAGATGTATGACACTTCCTTGCACATTATAACTGTGGGCCAGAACTTTGCCTCTTGTGGGAAACACTTCTATAATTTTCTAATATGTCATTTTGGTATGAACGATTCACACAATTCTGCTTCAATCTTTTTTGTTTCTGTACATTACACAGATTTTACTAAGAAAGGCATGGAAGGTAACTGAATGTCCACGAAACTAAAGAAGTGAGTAGAATAAAACTTGCCTTACACAAAAACATTCACACATATCTGCAATAAATGTAGTGTATACGTCTTTGACACAAGTTTATTAAAAGCGACTTTATTATCGCATTTTGATCAAAAAGTGAGATAAATTGGATACTTTTAATTGCAAAGGCTGGAGTCGGATGCTGAATTTGTATACAATCAGTGTTTTGTTATTTGCACTATAAAAGTAATTGCACTGGTACCAAAATATTATCGTAATTTTTTGATAATATTATGCATTCACATAGGCATGCATTGTCCAGGAAAGAGAAATCTAGATGATCTAGTGTTCTGATCAAGAACTTCATTTAAATCACTGCTCAACAGCTCTGCAAGGTTGCTCTTTCTCGTGTGGTTTATTTCTAATAAAACTGACTCATTCAAAAAGAACAGCAGCATTCAATCAGTGATGTGTGACTATACAACACATTCCATGTTGAATAGATGTCCTGTAGAAATGAAAATAACATCGATAAATAACAAATTTTAAATATAGGACTATTTATCTTTTCAATCAGTAACAACCATCAGCCGGAAGGCCTCTAAGTGGACTGCACGTTTTTATTCTGTACAGTAGTTCCTCGCAAAACCATGTTTGAGACTTTCATTTCGTATAAGTACATATTGTCACAAATTTCAGTGGTTTTTAAGTCAATATCTTGCAAACTACGTATATACGACCGAGGAACTTTGTAGATCACATGAGACCCGAGATAATACACACATGAAAATCACTTACCACAGAATGGTAATTATCTTCATTAGAAAACCGTTTTGGCCACTAGGCGATTCAAATTGTTGCTGGTAACATCACACACAGCATTCATATTTTTGCACTGCTGCAAATTTTTCAGTTTCATACAAATGTCAGAAAACTGCCGCTGAGAATGTCTCTTCTTTTTCTACTGAGGTAACGATGTATAAGAAGTTGATCAAATTTGCTATTGATGTCCTGCAGTATATGTGAATGACATAAGCTCAATCACTTGAAAATGGCATAAAAGGCCGAAACATGGGTCGTAATTAAATAAACATCAGTACAGTCAAATGGCGGTGTGTTCATTTCAAAATTATTATACAACTGTAAATAAGTTATATGAAACTGCAACCAGTCACTTTTTTTAATAATTATGTTTTATTCCATGAACCAGTTTTCGAAACTTCTCATTTTCATCTTCAGATGGTTTCTGGAAATTACATCATTATTTCTAGCATAATACTGGGTGCGGGCTCTATGACAAAACGATGCCACATGCTTTAATCTATCGCCATGAGTATTGCTTATCTGTAGATATAGATGTAAATTTAGTTATTTACTTACTGCGACAGTATGGACGTCTTTTTTCTGTTAATGTCCATCTGTCTGCTCAAATGGCTCTGAGCACTATGGGACTTAACATCCATCCGTCTGCCTCCATTCTGGTGTCCAGTTGTTATATCGCTACACTCACTTTCACACAAACTATATTAATTCACACTCTGACAGCGAGACTTTGCCAGCATCCAGCATGCAATTTACAACTGTTGCTTGTAACAACGATCTTGGCAAAAGGATATGGCACAGAGATGTAATTTGTACTTTTCTACATGTATTAAAGTCGATTAACTGCAAATATTTTCTCAGTCTGATGAAAATGATGATGATGAGGTCCCATACTCCGAGGAGTGTAGGGGACAATGCGGGAGATCCGCACCGACTAGGCAAGTATATGCCCTTATATCGACTTTAATACATGTAGAAAAGAACAAATTACATCTCTGTGCAAAGTCGGCCTATCCATATCTTTTTGTCAAGATCTCTGTTACAAGCAACAGTTGTAAAGGACATGCTGGATGCTGGCAAAGCCTCGCTGTCAGAGTGTAATTTAATACAGTTTGGTGAAAGTGCGTGTAGTGATATAACAACTGGACATCGAAATGAAGGCAGAAAGATGGACACTAACCGAAAAAAGCCGCCCATACTGTCGAAGTAAGTAAAAAACTAGATTTACATCCATATCGACAGGCAAGCAATAGTCATGGCGATAGATTAAAGAATGTTCCACATTTTTGTCATAGAGCCAGCACCCAGCATTATGCTAGAAATAATTATGTAACTTCCAGAAACCATCAGAAGATGAACCTGAAAAGGTTCGAAAACAGGTTCATGGAATAAAACATAATTATTTAAAACAGTGACAGGTTGCAGTTTCACATAACTTATTTACATTCAATTTACAGTCATGGTTCTAAAATATCAGCAATGGATAAGCATAATATTATACAACTATTTCTCAGCAGCATCAAAAACTGTTTAGTCTTTTCCCTTAGGTCTTCACTTCTAGTACCTTAACTGAACTACGTAGCCACATCAGTTTGCAATGCATGAACTTCCTCAGATTTCATTTTTAACTTATCTCGGAGCAGCAGTCAGAAGTTCTGCGTGTTCATGAAAACTTTTGATTTCATCGTGAACCTTATTACTTAATATTTTATATTCTAGAGATTTACTGATATCTGTGGTTATTTTAATTGAACTGTTTCAATGAAATGATTACACAATTTTGTTTTTAGAATAATCAAAGCTCAGGCCACAAAGACTCTTACAATCAGTGTAGCCGGTAAAGTTTGACTGAATATTATTCATCTCTGGGCACATCAGTTGGGTTGCTTGTGAATTCCCCTATAAAGCCGTAGCACTGATAACGTTGTTCACACACTAATCTGTTTCGGATTCCTTTTGCTGATATTCTGCTGTTTATTTTGATCTGAATTAAGGGATTAACAATTTCTTCGGAGTTTTTCGAAGTGCTATAGGTCCTGAATCGAGATATAACGGTAGAATTAAGTATGTGCTTTCTTTATTGCACCCACCGTGTAGACCTTTCTTTAAATTTTGATTTAGAGGATAGCTGTATAGTCCACGTAAAGTACTGTAACAATCTGAACCACCTTTTTGTACTTCTGCTCTTCAAGTTAAAACAGACTGCAATTGATTTTTCACGCTGGCAGCTGCAATTACAGCAAGGTGGGCGGAATCGAATAATTGTTCCTTACAGAAACGATCAGAATAATTCGGCACATCCAAATCCTCAGGTATTTAAATCCATCTCTAACGTGTTGACTTTCGATCGAGACTTTCATAACTTCATTTTTGGCTTTCCGGTAATGCTTCGCAGAAATTTTTTTATTTTCATTTTTCTTCATCCTTTCATTATCTTTATCATTATTATCACTATAATTTTTATTATTATTATTGTAGCATATCTGCCTTCACGACAAATAATTAAAGCTAATATGAGTTTAATACACCGTCGAAAACGAAATCGCGATTTTGAATCTCGCTACTTTGCAACACGAGTTCAGTGTTGCCACCCATCGCATCGTCTTCTTACCAGTTAAAATTGCCTTACACAGCCTTATCCATCGTCATGGGAACAAACGTTCCCCAGTATCCATTATTGTGATCCTTGAAATGAAATGTTAATCCTGCAGATTATTCTGTGGACGTAATTAGATATGACTCTCACTCGTCCACATTAATTTCTGGGAGTATACTGCATTAAACGTGTCGTTAATTACTTAGTTTAATGGCATGCAATATACTGAGAACAATGCAGACCATCACTGTGTGTCCTATGTTCATACACAAATCGTGGAAAGGTGAACCATTACGGACAATCTGAGACTGTGTCACTCAAGTAGCAGCTGCTCAGAGTCGTCTATCCGGACGCAACAAACATCGTCTGCAGGGAATTCCCGCCCATCAAGGAGAAGTGGGATTCCTCGATGGCTTGACAAATACTCAGTTAGAAGTACATTTGGTTCACAAATGTGTTCGTCATCTGAATAAAAGCGCCTACTATTTTCCTGCCCTCGCTCATATCCAAATGCATTCATAAGCTATTCTGACAAATTCTGTCTATTTCAGATGTTAATGTTTCAAAATACTAGGCATTACCTTACTGTTTACATGTTGTTACTAGTGTGTAATAAGTTGTCAAAACTTTTTGTCTTGTTGTATTGAAACGCCAGTTTATATCTCTTGACTCTCAAAGATATCCACTAAAACAGCATTGCAAAGAATTATGTTGTGTTATATGGGTACTAACTTGAGGACACATTAGTATGTTCGTGGTCCCTTTGTCTTCATCGATTGCTCCACGAAAACTCACGATGTTATTTGCAAATCTGTCAAATAAATTAAATTAATTATTAAATAATTATTTAGTATAAAACATTCAGTTGATGATTTGAAACGTGAATTAGGAAAATGGTTACCATGTTCTGTCTGTAGATTCGCAGTGTTTAGATTTTAAGAGCTTCATACAACGATGTCTCTCTCTTCAACACCACTGATTCAGTTGCCACAAATTTATAACATACGTGTGTTTTAGTTTTTTAAAGGGCCTCGTTTCTCATAGGGACTAAAATGCCCCTTACAGAGACGTTCAACACAAACAAAATTTAGAATTCCGTTATATTGATCAGCATGCTATCGTGATAGTTACAGAAGGTGCCATAAGCAGTAATGTTGAAAGCTCAGAGCACGTCCTTTATATTACTGTGCAATAATAATTATTTAAATTTCCTAACTTGCTATGAATAATCTGTAACTTTCATACGTCAATTTCTTTCTTTCTCAGTATTATGAATAGCGCTATGCTATCTTGAGACATATATAACTCATTTTTTTTCTTCTCAAAATTGTTGTGTTCCTGAAGAAAGATGGAAACATCTTCTGAAACAATGAGAACATTTGCAGCTACTTCAGTGGTTTTTATGTTTTGATAACAGTAACTGTTACTGTTCCTTTTCAAATGAATTTTCTTTTTGTTTTCAGTCAAACATATTTCTCCTAGTTTTTAGCATCTTCAGTGGTAGACAAAGAATATCAACGACATAATTGTTCACTTTTTTTCTTTGAGATTCTTCATGTTTCATAGCAGCACTTTTAGAATAGCGTAATTTTCACATTACTTATAAGTAAATGATGTAGAGTGTGCACTCGTCTTTTGCCTCCTATGTTTGATGTACGTCGACTGCCTTTTCTCTAAGCACTTCTCATCTCAAGCTTCTCATATCCAAGTTCTCACTTAATTTAATGTCACAAACCTATCGTTCACTGCGCTTGTCATTCTTGCTTGGGTTACTGACAGATCGTGGAAAGTGTAATGGATGACAGTGGAGTGGTACGTTGAAATGGGTAAGTACTCTTAGTAGTGTAGCAGTGGAGCGCACATGTATGTGTGCGTCTCAGTATATTGTTATAGTATTGGCAGACATTACATTTCCCAGACTGAGAGTTTTATATCTCTGTAATTCTCATAAGAATTTCGGCCGAGACTTTTAAGAAAATTAAAAGAACATTCAGATGCCTCTTTCTCTCTTTGAATTCTTCAAAAAACCACAGCTTGGTTCATAATATCCAGAAA
This sequence comes from Schistocerca serialis cubense, assembly GCF_023864345.2. Taxonomy (NCBI): domain Eukaryota; kingdom Metazoa; phylum Arthropoda; class Insecta; order Orthoptera; family Acrididae; genus Schistocerca; species Schistocerca serialis. Next base: position 440,823,173 of record NC_064643.1, read on the forward strand.
TTTGTGTTTTACTTCTGCTGCAGCACATTATTTCAGCAGACTGCTGTGTGGATTAATCTTGCTCATAGGTTTTATTTTGGTTTTTAGTTCTTTTGTAGTGATTATTTAACACCAGCAAACATCAGCAACAGATAATCAAATGTTGTAGAGCCTACCTGTTATTCATCTGCAAGCGTCTTTGTTACACCAACAGTCCCAGTTATTTCCCAACTGAAACTTCATTCAGAGCACAACCGATAGGTCGAAGTTCTGGAATCATATAGAATCATGATTCAATATGTAAGCCAAGAAGGATGACAATTTATTTATAACAGCACTTGATCTATTTGATGAATATAGTACAATGGCCTGCAATTTACTACAGTTGCTCAGAACTGGAGTGTTTAATTACTGCATCACGGGATGTACGTTGTTTTTGCCTGTCACATAGTTTAGCTTTAGTTTGGTACAATGTTGTTCCGCATTCTTCAGTTCCTTATTACACATTATGTCGCAGTTGTCTGACAGGCTGTTAGTAACCAGACTTTCATCCGCCAGCAGCACACACACACACACACACACACACACACACACACACAATCCAGCGAGAGGACCTGCTAATGGCCTGAGTGTATCCATCTAAAATGCGAAGGGCATCTGGAGCAATGCTGCCTGCAGGACTGAACCGCAACTGTTGCAGTTTATGTGGCGAAGGAGCCTCAGAGAGAACGCAGATATCGAGCCAGTCCTATAAATATTCAGTTGCATTCAAATTTTGGGCAATTTGGCAACAGGGAAATAATCTGAAAAAATAACCACATTCACCTATCTTACAGCTAGATGTCAACAGCATTCTCCTGTTGAAAAATCCCATCTTTCACATACATTATAATTTCAGTGAGTGAATATACTCTCTGATCATCTGATTTTCACCCAAACCTGTCTAGATCTTTTACGCAGAATAACACTAATAAATAACAGCAGACCATAACACTGAGCCCATAGCTTTGTGTCCATTTACTAATGGTTGCAAGGTATTCACCACTGGAAGTGCCAGTCGATTCATCACGGTATGCTCAACTACTGTAGTAGACAAGACTGCCACCCTTTTATTTAGTTTGTGACAGAGATTTTTGTCTTATTTAATTTCTATGAAGTGCTTTATGTTAGTTTGACAGCATTCTCTGTTTTGTTAGTTGTTTTTGATTACAATGTAATGTTATTGCAGTTTTAGTTTCCGATTATTATTAACACAATTATAAAATGTAAATGAATACATCTGAATGTACGAAACTTTATTTGTAAATGTATTCCTTTTATTCTACTTATGAATAATGTTAATCAACTGAAAGTATACAACGTAAATTTTATGATATGTAACCAAATACTATGCCCGTTAGGTAAAAATTAATATCTGTGTTTTGTAATCGAGCGAGGAAGAGGTAAACAGTTAACAATTATCAAGTTCGTTGAATTGTCGCCCTGAAGATACTCGAACTGTAGTAGACTTTTAGTTTATGTTGGGCACTGGAAAACCATGAAGTCAAGATCGCAAATGAAATCTTTTGTTTACTAGTTTCAGCTAACAGTCCAACAATCTACAGATCATAAAACATTATTGATTAGTGTTGGTGCTATTATGGCTTCACACATCGGTAAAAGTGTTCTTAAAATGACAACATCCATACATAACACAAATAAAACCAGCGTTTCATCATTTGGCTCATATATCAGATGACTTTTAGATTCTGACATGTGCTAAAGCGCAATTCTCTTCATTTTATAATGGCCACACGGCGAAATTGCTATGGCTGAGTGTACAAATAAATAATTTTACAGTTAAAAGACGATCATAATGTCAGTTACGAAAACAGGATGACATACTATACTGCAAAATAAGGGGCTTATCTAATGTCTAGTAAACTCGGTCTATTTTAATTTATATTGATTAATATTTATGCATATTCAGTCACAAGCATATTCACTCACCTCCAATCACCCTTCTATACAGCCACTTTCAAGCAAAATAAACTTACATAACCACAAAATTCTTCACTAAATCAATTGAACAAGAAACTAAGAACAAAGGAAGGCACACATTTCATGACTGAGGTCAAAATTTTTTGTTAATGACACCTGTAAAGAAAACTTACTATATGACAATTTTTTGTTTTCTTTACCTTTTCTCCTGAACTGGGCAACTTTTTGGCTGCACTCATCCATTATTAGATAATGAAACGAGACATATGTACAACTTTCATTACTAGCACATTTCTTACCTTTTATTTATTTGTCATGTGCACTTGTGTTTTGCTTCTGATGCTGAAGTGAAAATATTGTCAACAATACTACTACTAACAACTGTTGCATCAAAAGTTGATATAAAACAAGTGCTATCTGTCTTAGAATAAGCTGTGCCAACAGAGTTTACAAAATCTGATTGTCAAAAGTGATCCTTGCACATGCAGTAATAAGTATAGTTAATGTCTTCAGCTATACTGCAAATTAATTTCCCCTTTCTTAATGTATCACCCATTAATGTTGCGGTGAATTTCCAGAAACGTTTATTCTGCTGTTTTCGTTGTGAGCTAAGGTTTAAAAAATAACTAATGTATCTGGTTTATGTCACACTGGTATTCTAATCTCAGGCTCGAATCTTTCCTTCCCGCGTGGTCCTTCTTCGCTTCTTTAAAATGCAATTCAGAGTAAAATCCTGAACGAAAAAAAGTCAGATTCATCTCATGTGGATGATAAATTAATATTACATTGAGTTTTCTTTATTAAACTTCTACAATTACATTTAATTTTTGTTTAAGTTCTGAGGTTCTTCTGTATTGTTTCTGTTGTGTTGGCGTGAGGAGGGCAGAACTATACTGTCGTGAGGTCTGGAACATGACAAGGAATTAGAATTCAGAAAACGGACGTAATTAGTTTGATACTTAACTTTAATCCATTAATGATGAATGTCGCTCTTGACGGTACATGATTCACAATATTATCTGTTCAGATGACATAGTAACTGAATATGGCGCCTTGCTAGGTCGTAGCAAATGACGTAGCTGAAGGCTATGCTAAACTGTCGTCTCTGTAAATGAGAGCGTATGTAGACAGTGAACCATCGCTAGCAACGTCGGCTGTCCAACTGAGGCGAGTGATAGGGAGTCTCTCTAGACTAGACCTGCCGTGTTGCGGCGCTCGGTCTGCAATCACTGATAGTGGCGACACGCGGGTCAGACGTATACTAACGGACTGCGGCCGACTTAAAGGCTACCACCTGGCAAGTGTGGTGTCTGGCAGTGACACCACAGTTTCCTATTATGAAAGTCAACAATCCATTTAGATACAATAATAATTACAAAAACCTAACTAACCTCTGTTCCTATTCTACAAAAAGATATATTTTTTTCGTACATACAGAAAAAATATGTCAGTGTATTTTAGGTCTCATGTGCAATGGAGGAAGCGGACTGTTGGAGAGTTACATATTTTTTAATTGTACTACATATCTGTGCATTACGATACTCACTATAGTGTGACCATAGTTCCATTGCATTTATTGTTACTGTAATTTATTCCAGAAAATATCTGTAATGTAACTTCACTGAATAGGTCTACTGATACAGTGAGGTCTGTAACACTACTAAATGTATCTCGATTTCTTAAGGGTATTTTTGTTCTGTAGTTGAACCTCCAAAAATCTGGATATAGCTTCAGCTTCAGCAAATACCTCTACATATCATAATAAAGACCACATCCAACTAAATATTAAGACAAATAATAAAACCAAGTGCTATACACATAATTAAGACAGTCTACTACAATATGACACGCATTATAGTAGCTGTAAATTTATACTGCACTGAATATTGCCACAAGAATGTGTGTGAATGACATTCTGTATGGAGACATGTTGTGTGATTATGGAATAGAGGATATGGTGTCCTGACTAATTACATGACAATATAAGCATTATGAACACGCCAGTAACAAACACCTTTTAACTAGGATAACAACCATGTCCAGTGGAGACTATAGAAAATGAAAAAGGGACAGAAATCAATACATCTAATAAAAGAAAGTAAGTGTACAGACCACTTGGTGAGTGGGGCATCAACAGCCACAGAAATCCATTTGAAAAAATAAATAAACACAACAGCTGCTGTAAGAAGATTTATTGTTCTCCTATTAGTTCACTACTAGTTTTTTGTATCCTACATAGCATAAACTATGTGATAAAATTTTTAATTTCACTATAAATAACAAAAGGAAGACCACAGACCTTTTCAGACATGGAATAAAACATAGATGTTCCCAATTCCCATCATGATCATAGTATAAAAACGTACTGTCAAAAATCTTTACAGTGGGCATTATGCGAGATGTAAGCTAGAAAATACAGGGATACTAAGAGCCAAATCAAATTACAAAAGAATCCTAGTGATAATTAACGATACCCAAGGGAAACTGAAAACCTATGCTAAGAACACTAGATATTATATAGTACCTAGACAAGCAGTGGTAAGAAAATGTGTGCAGAATGGTCCCACACACAGCATAGCACATACTGACAACTAGGGAGTAGTAGATGTAAATACCTCCCTGACACACATACATGGAAAGTTAAGGCCTTATTAGTTATAAGTGGCAGTACAGTGCTAATTCAATCTAAATTAAAACTAAAATACCTTCCAGCAAGAAATGTAGGGGGATATCTGTATAATTAAACGTTGATACAGAAAACATTAACAAAAATGAAGTACATTCCCCTAACAGTAATGGTATACTGCACACACTTCCTAATATTTACAATGACACACCTCTTGGTGGAAAGATAATTAGCAGGATAAAATATACATCACTAATGAAGGCATATTGCTGGAACGTGTTGTCTCCTGACAAAATGAACCCAAGTGTCCATAAAAGATAAAAATCCAGTCGAGTTAATCATCGAGTATTATAATAAAATATATGGGAATCACTTTATACTTTTGCAAGTAGAACTGTAACATACAGAAGACCAGTGCAAATAAAAAATACGAAAGGTACAAAAATTACAAAAATTCCTTATTAATAACAGGTAGGCAAATACAAAAGCAGTCAAAATTGTGACTCATTGGAACGAGAGTACATTATGCATCCAAAAAATGCGAAGTACTTGCATCTCTGAATACTACTACATGAAATTCGTGGACCAACATGTTTCACAGATTGAAAAAAATGTCAATGGATATCTATGAGTAATGTACAGAGAAGAATGTCAGCAGTTAGGATTGCTTGCAAATGGGAATTACTGGGCGTTGGTAATTCAATAAGCTTTAATAACACCAACCACAGACCAAGTGGAAAATCTATTTGTAGTAATATTGATAACGTGTTATCCACTATATCCAATTGGATTACAGGAAAAATTCAAAGAATGTGTGAGTGAAGATGTATTACAGCTATCCTCAAAGTGGAGGCAAGGGTGACAAGCCGCCCACCCTAGCGTGTGCAGAGAGTAATAGAGGGGACGCTGGCTTTCAATGAAATATTAATATTTAATATTATACAAGAAAAAGACTTCTGGTGAACAAATCTTGCTAGCATTACATTCTCATTTCCATGAACAAAGTTAGGCAGATGGCTCATTGTTAATTTGCTGTCTTATGTCACAAGAACTGGCATAGGATTAGACTGTTATTCATAGCCATTGTGGGTGTCCAACTGATTCGAGCCAGGCTTCTGGAGTCAGCTCAAAGGTAGGGAGATAACTAGAAGTTGAATTCCAGTGTATGTTAAGTGGAAATAGTTAACTGGATTTAAAATAAAGTGATACAAGTCCGCCCTTCCCATGGATAAGTGGCTGATTTACAGTGGTAACAAGAGATCTGATGGAGGTAATTCACTGAGTGTGTTCTTTGAAATTGTATAGCTCTTGTAACTAAAAAGATTCGAATTTATTTGTTCATCATAATCTTTGAAATATTAAAACATCCTGAATAAATCAAAAGTGGATGGAAACAGTTAAAATTTTAACTAATTAACGAAATTGTGAATCACTCTTTAAAAAAATATGTAGTGAAGTACACATATCTGCCCAGTTCCAATAACTATACTCACAACCATTGTCACTTATAACCTAGTTCTATTTGTCATCTTGTACCTCCTTTGAATAATACAAATATGTGTTAATTTTTTAAAAAGTTCACCTCTGATGTATTTGAATGTCATTCTCTAATTATTTTTATCAGTTTCGTTTTGTAACTGATAACTGAAATAATTAAACAGAAGTAAATATATACCATGGGCAGTTTTTGCGCCAAATATGAGAGGTGCTGAGGAAGGAAAGCAAAATAGGACTGGGGCTTTAAAATACTTTATTTTTCAGAAGGGGAGCATGATGGAAAAAGTTTGAGAACTCCTGAGGTACAGCAGCAGGTTCAACAAATTAATCCAGAATTAAATATCAAGTTCACTGAAGTGATATTTAGTGAAACAGTTACTCGTTTGGAAGGCAAATATTTAGCAATAAACAATCAAATTTTACAAGCTGAACTATTTATGCAAGTACCACAAAGGGATAAAATCGATACATTGAATTATGAAATACTGAAAGAAAATAAATTTAAGGGAAATACTGAAAGAAAAATTATCGCAATACATCACTCAAAACAGACCATTGTTAATTGAAAGTCAAAAGCAAGCCTATGATCATGTGGAACATGCAGACAAACGTGTTGGTGGCATAATCTGTGTTTTTGATAAATTTAATATTGATTGAAATACTCACTATAAAAGAAAAAACACTTAAATTGGCAGCATCTGGAATCTGACAACAGTAATGCTAGGAGGACAAATTGCTTTGAAACTGCCATTAATCTTGCACAGCAAAAATTACCAGTTTGCGATGTATTAAAAGCCTCAGGGCGAGGTCCACTCTTAAAGCAGTGTAAAGTAATCACTTGGAGTGAATATACAATGTCGCATATAAAAATCATTTGAAGGATTAGATAGAACACTACAAGATCATCAATTATAATCTCTGGTGATTTTCAGCAAACACTTCCAGTTATTCCAAAATCAATTCCAGCAGATGAAATCAATGCATGTTTGAAGAAATCATTTCTCTGGTCTCAAGTGAAGTTGCTAATGATGAAAAAGCGAAAAATTTTACCAAAAATCTCTTAAAAACTGAAAAGGCACTCATTTAATTGAATGTATAATTGGACGAAATGGACCTACAAATGGTTTATGTAATATCGTAAACAGTTCATATGAATCTTATCCAAAAACTTTTCGCAATTACAAAAATTGAAGTTTGTTATACAACAGAGCCATTTTAGTAGTAAGAAAGGTAGCAGCTGACGGTATTAATTTAAAAAGTGGCTCTGAGCACTATGGTACTTAACGTCTGAGGTCATCAGTTCCCTAGGACTTAGAACTACTTAAACCTAACTAACCTAAGGACATCACACACATCCATGCCCTAGGTAGGATTCGAACCTGCGACCATAGCGGTCACGCGGTTGCAGACTGTAGTACCTAGAACCGCTCAGCCACTCTGGCCGGCTATTAATTTAAAAATTCTAAATAAGATCCCTGGAGAGAACGAACGATATATATCAATAGATGCAATAGCAGCTGCAAATGAAAGCGTTAATTTTCCCATCGAATTTGTGAATCCAGTGCAAGTGCCAGGAATGCCTTTACTGCTTCAGATAAAAATATGATCACCAATTATTTTGTTAAGAAATTTGGCCAATCTAGGTTATGTTAAGGAACGAGAATGACCATAAAACAGTTATTAAATAATATCATTGAAGCAAAAATAATGGCAAGGAAAGAAAAAGGATGAACAGTATTCATTTATCATGTTTTGTCTAAAGTAGGAAACCCAGAGAATTTAGTTATCTGCTCTCCAAATAATATGATGAAAAATGTAGTTTATAAGCAAGTGTTGCAATAAAATAAATTAAGTATGAAATAAAGTAAAAATAAAAAATAAAAAGCAGAATTTTCGTTTACTAAATTAATTATATCTGTATTAAGAATACTATGATTTAATTTACCTCTACAATTTCTGCATTTAATGATTAATTTTTTTCAGTCATATTCTATAGGATCTGGCTGACTTTGTTCGAGTGAAGTGAGGATGATTTTCCGTGTAAATAAAAAAAGAGAAACAGAACAGAAGCAATACTCAACACTATTATTACAGATCAACTCTGGGGCTATATGTAACAATATTCAGTTGAGTGCAGCTCAGTTCACACTTTAAACTAGAGTGGAACATCAAATATGAACAAAGAAGAGAGCATTAATCCTTACAAATGCTATAAAAACCAACAACAGTTACTCAAATATGTTCACCTGTTATTAGGATGCACTAAAAACAATACAAATTAGCAGAAGTCAATACACTACAATTATGCTCTCACTGCAATTAAAACTCTGAATGAATAACACACTTAAAATATAATTTCTCATCGCCACTAACATGATTTAAACATTGAATGAACTGGTGAATTGTGCATAGATACAGTAGCATTCAGTATGGTGGAAATATACTCACACTATATTTTATGTTTAAAGTGGGGAACTGGTCTACTCTCAGACCCCCCCCCCCCCCCCGCCCATCCCCTGGTGAAATCTTCGTAGTGAGGACAGACTAACCTGTAGTATACTCTGAGATCTAGGTTGAGCTGAACTGAGGTAATCCAGTTGGGAGTTGATGAAGCCAATGAATGTAAATGGCAAATAAAGGTTTTTTTAACAGACTGCGATGTAGTGTAGCCTTATTTTCGATCACCCCATATTTAAATGCACTTTGCCAGATGTAACATACTGTTTGTCATTAAAACTTAAACTGCATGATAAATTCAGAAAACGTTTATTAGATAACAGACAAGTCTCCAACTAGTATTCTGATACACATTAGATAAATATATCATGCATTAACTATGTAACTTTTATCAGTTAGACAATACCATGTACAAATCTGCATTTTGAAGCAGAATATTTTTTTCTGTGAAACGGTACCTGACACAACAAGTGCCTCTTCTGTTACTAAGATTACAAAGCACACATAGCACCAAGAAGGAATACCATTCAAAGAGTAATTGAATAATTTTGAGGTGAAAAAGTGTAATAGAGTTAATTAGCAATTCTGTAAAAAAAACTACTAACATGAAGGTCTCCATTAAATGTGAGAAATCAAGAAAAATAAATATGAAGAAAAACTGAGCAGTAGACATACAACACAGTTAAATTGTGCAATTCACACACGGATCTGTAAGGAGGAATAAAAACATGAATCCCCAGCATACCATGTGATGATGAAACTGGCTTCTGATTCGTACAAATCAAAAGCAAAGACAGAAATCATTTACACATTCAATGTAACAAATTCGACCTCAATCAAACAGAATACGAGGAACATACTTATAATGCAATTTAAATAGTGCAGTAGACATTTGAAGTAATAAGCAGCAACAAGTGTACATATATCTATAGAAAATCAGCTTCTGTTGTGAATGAATACGAGATAAAAACAAATATGGTTGAATTTTCATCTACCAATAACAAAATTATAATAAAACTTGTAACACTCCATGAGACTTGGCACCAAATGAAGGTTGTGTTAACAGAAGTTGCTATACAAGTTTTACACTCTGCCCCCCCCCCCTGCATCTTGGGTGAGCAACAACACATCATCGAGAGACAACTGACAATCTACAGCCTGATGTGGGATAATCTCTCAAATACATACAGTTAGAAAAGAATAAGAGAAATACTGTATTTTTGCTTCGGTTCACAATGTTACAGTTGTCAATAAAAAAGTTTAGACAAGTGAATTAATTGAATATCAAAGCACTCACATGCAGTAAGAAATGGAACAATAAAAATTAATTTTCACTTGCAATGCCGAGCTTTCAAAATAGACTCAAATTAATGGTAGCCAGTTAGACATTTGTGGAACATAGAGACATTGTAATTTCTCTCACAGTCTAGTGCTATAAAGTTGACATGTGTAACTGGTTAAACTCGAGTAACCTGTAAAATGTTTTAAAGACTGATTACAGTAGAACTATAAATGGTATATTTTGCAATTACAGATTTATCTTAGAGAGGACAAGCTGTAAAGCTAACGTTTAGTGATGCCATTTTGACGTAAATTTTGCTTAAAGTGGCTACAGAGTAAAAATCATTTATACATAATAGAAACTCCTATGTGACAGCAACACATAAAATATGGACACTGATTTGTGAATAACCTGAAGGATAAGGATGCTCAACTCATATCACTCAAGGGAGAATTACTGTATTTGGTGGGAAATTTAAATAACACGATCAGTTTTGTGTATGTTGAAACTTTGTTGTTTAACCCATCAACCAGCTTCTACACGAATACAAAAAAATCTTTTCTCAAAATTAGTTTTCAATCTTTTTCAAATCTGACCTTCAGTACAATTAAGGTGCCTGGTTTTCGAATTCATACCCCTATAGCCTAAGTCATACTTCGGATAAGAAGTCAGCGACAACAGAATAATGTAACAAAAAATCACAGTAACAAATCACAAACTGCATACATAGCATTACTTCCATAGTTGCAAACAACGAAATTACATGTAGGAAACAAAATATAAATTCTTAACAAATTGTTTAAATATGCACATCGAAAATCAGTTGGTTGCGCCACAGATATCACAGAATATTTCTTAATGTTACTTTCGACAGCAGTGTGTAAGTCATGTTTCCAAACTTAACGTTTTGTACACTGAATCATGTCTTCTTCTCTATCCTCCCTACACAGTTGACGTAACCACTTGACTCCATCCTTTAGCTTTTTATTCTTGTTGAAGTTTTCATCTATTTGTCTCTTTTTATAGGTTTGTGCACAAGTTTCTTCTTTTTATTTCCTTCTTTTTGGCTTCTATTTCCTTCCTGTAAGGACTTGATGTTAATTCCACTGTTGGTTAAGGTTGTTTCGCAGTTCACTTGATAACTGTTTTTTATTAACGGGATAGGAGATAAAGTGCTCAAATAAGGCATTATTTGTTGACTGTTAATTTCTGCAACAGATACAGTATTATTTGAGACTCCACATTCTTGGAACATTGTAAAAGGCGCATGCTGATCATTGAGTGGTGTTGCAGCCATCGAGATTTTCGCATTATTGTTTCAGTTCCATCAGCTGATTTTTGCTCCGATTGATCAACAACACGTATAGCACTAGCTACAAAGTCCTCTTTCTTTACTATATTACTATTATATGGCCACAAGCCGTTTAGTGATTTGTCTATACAAACTGATCTGGCGTATGCATTACCCAGGAGTTCTGCAATGTTAGTTTGTTTTATGACACTGCCAGAATTTTAACGTAGCTACGAAGATATCACTTAATTGTAGCTGTTTTTTAGTGTTTTAAAAAACCATCTATTCAATGACGGTGCGCGATGAGTCTGTGAGCAGCAATTATACTATAATTATGATACCATACCCAGCTAAATTACTGTAGCCAGCTGACTTACCTGTAAATTTCTGGTGTGTGTGTTATGTCTATCCAATAAAAATCAAAAACTGTTCTGGTCCCTTTTTCTTACTTCCATTCACTTTATGAAATGTTGTAACCATAGGAAAAAGGTTCTGATGTTACCCATCCATTTGTGGTGCATCCAAATGCTGTGTCTGGTGGAGCTCCCCATTTCAAGGCATCATGCATTCTGCTAAATTTAACTATTAACATCGGAATTCTCCTGCTTCATTCATTGTACATACACATAGAAGGTATTATCTTTTTTACTTTTGACTTTTTTATGATACAGTCATAAAAAAGTGATTGAATCAAGAGTAAAAAAGTAATGCCATACAAAAAGCCAATCACCGTCTCCGCAATCGGAATGTCGTTTTTTCCAAAACATACAAATTTCATTGTAAGGCCCCTTTCTCCCGTGTGATCGCGCCCACTTGGTTTTTGCCTTTTTCGGGCAGTTACTTTAGATGCTTTGTCAACTGTAAATAATGTGGTTTCAGCCACGTTATATATTTGGTCAACAGTAAACTTATATTCATGTAGTATTTTCTCATATTTGTCAAAAAAAGTCATTAATACGCTCTTTATTAAAATCGTCCTTCCTGTCATCGATTTTGCTTAGGGACAAAGTGGTATGATCTTTCATAAACCTGTAATACTATTTTTTACCGTTTATTAAAGCGATACGGTAGATAGTATTTCTCAGCAAACTGGTAGGCAAATATCCTTAATTCACTAACAGCTACTCCGGAGAAACTGGACTCTAATTTAGTTATATGCTGTGCTAATTCATCCTCATCTCTGCTACCACATCCTTAGGTCTTCCAAAATTTTGACGTTTTACTTAAACCCTTCAAATGAAGTTACATTGTCGGCTTTCGTAAATTATATCTGCTAGATGCCAAATTACATCCAGTTACGGCATTCCAGTGTTTCAGTATAACTTCATCCGTATCCTCCCGCTTCCATTTACTATGCTCTGGTTTTATCACATTTATTAGCCGAAACAAACAATTTTTAGTTGGTGTGTAATTTGCATCAACGCCCAAGTCGTACTGGTATGATTAATTAATTCTCCACAGGTACGAATTAGGCAGTGAGACGTTTAACGTTTCTAACGAGAGCTATAGGTATAATCTCAAAGTTTTCTACCGTTTGATTATGCTTAGATAAATTTCAGAGTACCACGAAAATAGACACAATACAAAACAATTAATTTATCATCGGACTATTTTCTGAAATAGCTTACAAATGAGCGAAAAAATGTAATAAAAACAGGCATCCTAACATACTTATTAATTATTTTTCTGTCACGACTTCCAGCAGTTTTTGGTTGTTTGCACGACTATTTTGTTCAGTTCGAAACCACTCGATGTCTCATTTTATAAACGTGAGGTCAAATATTACTGAAGTACGACTTCGGCTGTGGTACTACAAACGCAGCTTTACCCTGCTCACATGGATTGGTGATGATAGATCTTGTTATTGTTATTAATATTATTGCTATTACCATTAGTGCTATTATTATTATTATTGTTATTATTATGATCATTAATTTGTTGTCTGGCTTGAGTGTGTGAACGTGTGTTCACACTTGCGTTGTCTGTGTAAAAAGGGTAAAGCAATGCAATCGCAGAAAGCAGTTGATCTATGGTGGTTGATTAATCTGGCCGGTAGTGAAGCAGTAACTATATTCCGCATTCCCGACCGACTGCCATGTCATCCTCTGTCAATGGCGCCGCTGGATGAGGTATGGAGGTGTATGTGGTCAGCAAAGCACTCTCCCAGTCTTATAGATCTAATAATTAAATTTTCCCCGACACATTTGAGTCTCATCTTTATCTAGGCGATAATGATGGAAGCTGAAGAAACGAAGAAAAGAAATTTAATTGTAAGATCTATAAGATCATCTGAGGTACAGGACTTCCCCATTACGTTAGACGTTGTGATGCTATTGCAATGCTGGAGAGCACAGCGGTAGTGACGATTTAGGGGAGAGTAAGCTGAGATATGAACTGAAGTGTGTGTTGGAGAGGGCACTCGGTTCGGGTAGTCCGCACAGCGATGTTGACCATAGTGCTGCCTTAGTGTTATGGTCACCATTCCTGCCTAGTAAGCAACGAGACCAGAGTTCGAGTCCCGACCGTAGCACAACTTTTAATTCGTTTCTTCAGCTTCCATCACTCTCCCGATCGTTATCGAGTTTCTTGACCTTGGAACCTCTACTAATCTGTAACGTAACTCCTCAGTTGTCCTCACGAGGCACAGTGGGCCCCGTAGCAGTTCTCCCACCAAGGAAAAATCCCTGTCAGTAGCGGGAATCGAACCCGGGTGCTCTGCAAGACAGTCAGCGGCACTGACCACTTAGCTACAGTGGTAGATGAGAATCTAAATTGATTGATTGCAGTTGTGTTTAGCCGAAAAAGAATCGAAACGCTAACCAAGTCGAAGTAAAGAGATAACTGACCAGCTACGGTGACAGTAAAAATCATTATAGCAGTAGCTCAGTACAGAACGAGCAGAGTTTTAAATTTATTTGATAAAACAGTACATCGTTCAATTTAACATCATTTTAAGTTGACTAGTGATATGTCCACTGTAGTATATCAGAAGGAAGGGAAACCGTAGGAATTTAGGGTAACAGAAGAAATATTTCAATCGAAGGAACACAACACCGCACGTTACAGAGGAGTCAATCAATAGGAAGTGCAAGAAAGCTATAGCGAAGTGGCGGCAGGCAAAATGTGAAGAAATCCACAAGCTGAAGAAATTAAAATCAAAGGAGGCAACATTGAGAGCGCAGAGCGAGTAACCCTGTTAAAAGGGAATAGATGAACGATTAGTCTCTATGAGAGGATGAGGGAAAGGAACTCCTCAGCAACGTGACAGTCGAAGAGTGGGTGTCTCTATGCAGGACACAGGGAATTCTGTATTAAGGTCAGATTGAAAGATTAGTGATCAAACAAAGCTGAAGGAACAGATAGTATTCCTTCGGAGTTTCTAATATCATTGGATGTAGTGACAAACAAATGATTATTTAAGGTAGTGTGCAGAATTATGAGACTGGAGACTTACCTCAGGCTCTCCAAAGAATATCTTCCACAGAACCCCTTAGACAGCAAGCGCAAATAAAAGCAAGACTCTCATACCATCACCTTGACAGCTCATCCACCCTAATTGGTGATAAGAGTAATACACAAAATAACGGATATGAAAATTTAGGATCTGTTACATGAAAATCAGTTTCGTTTTAGGAAATGTAAAGATGCCGGAGATACAATTTTGAGGTTATGTTGGATAGTGGAAGCAGAATTATGAGACTGGAGACTTACCTCAGGCTCTCCAAAGAATATCTTCCACAAAACCCCTTAGACAGCAAGCGCAAATAAAAGCAAGACTCTCATACCATCACCTTGACAGCTCATCCACCCTAATTGGTGATAAGAGTAATACACAAAATAACGGATATGAAAATTTAGGATCTGTTACATGAAAATCAGTTTCGTTTTAGGAAATGTAAAGATGCCGGAGATACAATTTTGAGATTATGTTGGATAGTGGAAGCAGGACAAGAAAAAAAAAGAAACTTTTTGAGGAACTGTCGCATAAGAAAGAGAGTTCGACAGTTAAAAGGCGAAATGCTATTCTCAGAAAATAACCAGTTTGTACGAGAACCAGGAGAGGACAATAGTACTGGAGACCAAGAGAGAGATTAAAAAGTAAGTAAGGCACAGATGTAGTCTTTCACCCCTGCTGCTCGACCTGTTTATACATGATAAAAGGAATAAAACATACTTTCCAAAATGGGATTAAAATGAAAGGTGAAATATATCAACGATAAGACTCACTGATGACACTGTTTTATTCTACGAAAATGAGGAAGAGTTACAGGACCTGCTGAATTTGGACTGAGAGTAAAGCAAAGAAAGTCGAAAGTTTTGAGATATAGCAGAAATGACAACAGCGAGAAACTTAACATCAAAATTGAGAATCACGAAGTAAACGAAGTTAAGAAATTATGTTATCTAGACAGCAAAATAGCCCTTGACGGACGAAACACGAAGGGATGTAAAAAGAAGACTAGTTCAGCCAGAAAGGGAGGTCCTGGCCAAGAGAAGTCTACTAGTATCAAACGTAGGCCTCAATTTGCGTAAGAAATTTCTGAGAATGTTTATTAGGAGCATAGCATTGTAGGTAGTGAAACACAAACTTTGGGAACGCAGGAGCAGAAGAGAATCGAAGCAGTTGAATGTGGTGCTACATAAAGATGTTGAAAAATTAGATGGATTGATAAGGTAAGGATTGAGGAGGTTCTCTGCAGAATTGGCTAGGAAATGAATATATGGTAAACACTGACAAGGAGAACGGATAGGTTGCTAGGACGTTAAGATATCAAGAAATAACTTACATGATACTAGAGGGAGCTGTAGGGAATAGAAATTTTAGAGGAAGACAGAGACTGATATACATGCAGAAAATAATTGAGGGCGTAGGCTGCAGTTACTACTCTGTGATGAAAAGGATCGGACAGCAGAAGACTTCGTGGCGGTCCGCATCAAACCAGTCGGAAGACTGATGACTGAAAAGAAAATAAATAAACAAATAAGTAACGAGTAGACGAACTGAAGTATTTCTGCTGCCTTGGAAGCAAAATAACGTCTGGCAAAATAAGTAGCACTTATCAGGCAGTCCAGCACAGTCAGAGACATCATTCCCTAGCATCAAAAAGGGGCCTGAGTTTGAGTAACAAATTTCAAAGGTTTTTTTGCAGCACAGATAGCATTCTATGGAAGTTAATCATGGATTTTGGGGAAACCCGAAAAAGTACAGAACTGAATTGTTTGATATGTGATGATACGGAAGGAATATTTAATGGATTTATAAGGTGCAAAATGAGGAGGTTAACTGCAGAATCGATGAGGAGAGAAACATGTGCGAAATAGTAACTAGAGGGAAGGGTAGTTGGACATGTGCTACGACCTCAGCGAATAACTTCTGTGGTACTAAAGGGAACCACAGTGGGTAAAAATTGCAGTGGAAGACAGAGAGTAGAAGGTACAGAACAAATAACTGATAGCACTGGGTGCAAGTACTTTGATATGTAGTGAATGTATACGAGATCTTGGCGTCTCCCATCAATCCAGTCAGAAGACTGATAAAAGAAAACTCACTTGTCCTGCTCGTGCATCATTTACCTCGTACGACTATGGCCCCTTCACACACAATTTGTTACCTTCGAAGTTCACACTATTATTTTTTTTAGTCATCAGTCTTCTGACTGGTTTGATGCGGCCCGCCACGAATTCCTATCCTGTGCCAACCTCTTCATCTCAGAGTAGCACTTGTACCCTATGTTCTCAAATTATTTGTTGTTTGTATTTCAATCTCTTTCTTCCTCTATTATCCTTACCTCTTACAGTTCCCTCTAGTACCACAGAAATTATCCCATGATGTCTTAACACACGTCCTATCATATTGTCCCTTCTTTTCGCCAGAGTTTTCCTTATGTTCATTTCATGGTCTATTCTGTTGAGAATCTCTTCATTGCTTACCTTATCGATCAAAGAATACTGTACTCCAAACTTACATTCTCAAAAATTTCTTCCTGAAATTAAGCCAGTAGGCTTTTGGAATGCCCTTTCTGACTGTGATAGTCTGCTTTTTATGTCCTCTTGTACGCCCGTCGTGGGCTATTACGCTTCCAAGGTAGCAGGATTCCTTAACTTTGTCCACTTCGTGGTCACCAATTTTGATCTTGATTTTCTCGTTGTTCCCATTGCTGCTAATTCTCATTACTTTTGTCTTTTTTCCGGTTTATTCTCAATCCATGTTATATGCTCATCAGACTGCGTGTAATTTTTCTTCACTTTCACTGAAGATATCAGTGTCATTCACCCTGAATTTTAATACCACTCTTGAATCTTTTTTATTTCCGTCATTGATTCTTCGATGTATGGATTGAACAGCTGTCTTACACACTTTTTAATCCGAGCACTTCGTTTTTGATGTTCCAATGGTATTGCTCGTTCTTGGTTCTTGTATACATTGTAAATTACCCGTCTTTCCCTAGGCTTTTACTTTCTTCTGTAGATTATTCTTGTCAGCAGCTTTCATCCATGAGCTGTTAATTCGATTGTACGATAATTCTATCACTTATATGCCTTTTCTATCTTCGGAATTGTGAGGATGATATTTTTCCGAAAGTCTAATAGTTTGGCGCCAGTCTCGTAGATTCTACGCCCCAAGTTGTTTGGTTACCTCTTCCCACAATTATTTCAAAAATTCCAATTGAATTTTATCTACTCTTTCTGCATTATTTGATCTCAGATCTTCCAGAGCTCTATTAAATTCTGACTCTAATACAGGATCCCCTGTGTTTTCTATATCGAGTTTGATTTCTTCTTCTAGCACGTCATCATACAAGTCCTCCAAACTGCAGTTTCCACTTATTCACTCTGTCCTCTACGTTGAACAGAGGAACTCCCGTTGCACTCGTAGTGTGATCACCTTTGCAATTAATTACACCGAAGTTTGTTCTGAATCGTGCTTTCCTGGGAATCTTCAGGTTTTCTATTTCTTTCCAGCAGTCATTTCACCTTGACTACTCTGCACTTCCTATTTGTTTCATTCCAAAGGGATTTATATTGCTATATGCCAGTCATTCCCTGAAATATTTGTACTTCTTCTTTTCGTCGATGAATTGAAGACTTTCTTCTGTTACCCAAGGTTTCTTTGCAGTCACTTTCCTTGTTGCTATGTTTCTCTGTCCAACATCTGCGCTAGCCTTTCTTAGCGTTTTCCACTCCTCTTCAACTGGACTGCCACTCTGGTATTCCTTATAGCACTATTCACACCCTTAGCGAACTTCAAGCGTGTCTCAGCATTCCTGACTACTTCTGTATCCCACTTCCTTCCACACTGAGTCTTCCGCACAATTCCTTTAAACTGCAGTCTACTCTTCATCATTACTAAAATGTGATGCAAGTCTTTGTCCGCACCTGGCTATGCCTTAAAATCCAATATCAGCTGTCGGTTTCTCTGTCTGACCATGACGTAATCCAGCTGGAATCTTTGTGTGTCTCCGTGTCTTTTCCAATTCTTTGTCTTGTGGTTCCTGAACAGAGTATTAGCTTCATCACTTAAATATTTCCGGGCTATATAAAACTTTCTCCTAACGTTTCGTCTCCGACTGCAGGAGACATCTTCAGAGATACAATGGTGAACTGCAACCAGAATTCGAGAGAGCTCCGAATGTATAGTCAAAGTACAGGGCACCACAGTCCATCATGTGACGTCGGCTACGAGATTATCTCTGGCAGTGCCCACTTTCTCGACTGAAAGTAATCGATCCTGTTTCTTACGTTGCGATGTTGACATCCAAATTTTATCTAATTTAACTCTTTCCTCTTTTCTGTTTATACGGTGTTTATAAATATCGATAGCCCTATAAACCCGACCACAAGTATTAGGAATTTTATGTACACCCGGGGCAGCCAAAGGATGTCGTATATCTTTTTCCAATCTTGAACATTCTTTTACCTTCTGGTGGGTCTGAAGGTAGTTTCCTCACCATACTTACTCAACACATCCCCAGTGCGATCTGTAATCGTACTGATGGACGGAAAGAAAATTTTCCATTTGGGTGGCCGTCGAGCCTCGTCGATCTTGACTCTCTCCCTAGCGCGAAGTGCTCGATCTATCTATTTGTTCGAAAAACCAATCTTCTTGAATGTCGACCGTAGAAGTTCAAGCTCATGTTTTAAATAACTCGATTAACAAATTTTGTGCGTCCTGTCCTACGTTTTTGCAGTTTCTTCAGTTTTAATCTACAGTTCATAACCAATAAATTGTGTTCAGATTTCACCTCTGCCTTGTTCTTAAATCTCTGTCTTACCATTATTCTAACTATCTGAAATCTTCCAGTGTCTCCAGGCCCCTTCCATGTGTACAACCTTCCTTCATGATTGTTAAACCAAGTGTTAGCTATGACTAAGCTATGCTCTGCGCAAAATTCTACCAGGCGGCTTCCTCTTTCATTCCTTACCCCCAGTCCATATTCACCTACTACTTTCTCATCTATTCTTTTCCCTACTATCGAATTCCAGTCCCCCATGGCTACTAAATTTTCATTCCCCTCAATTACCTGAATAGTTTCTTTAATCGCATACATTTCTTCAATCACTTCATCATCTGTGGAGCTAGTTGGCATATAAACTTGAACTGCTAGGAAAGGCGTGGGCTTCGTGTCTATCTGGGCTACAATAATGCGTTCACTGTGCTGTTCATAGTAGCTTACTCGCACTCCCATTTTTTATTCATTATTAAACCTACTCCTGCATTACCACTATCTGATTTTGTATTTATAGCCCTGTATTCACCTGACTAGAAGTCTGTTTTCTCCTGCCACCGCACTTCACTAATTCCCAGTATATCTAGCTTTAACCTATCCATTTCCCTTTTTAAATTTTATAACCTACCTGCCCGATTATGAGATCTGACATTCCACGCTCTGATCCGTAGAACTCCAGTTTTCTTTGTTCTGATGACGATGACCTCCTGAGTAGTCGCCACCCGGAGATCCGAATGGGGGACTGTTTTAACTCCGGAATATTTAACCCAAGAGGACGCCATCGTCATTTAACCATACAGTACAGCTGCATGCCCTCGTCAAAAATTATGACTGTAGTTTCCCCTTGCTTTCAGCCGTTCGCAGTACCACGCAGCAAGCTGTTTTGGTTAGTGTTACAAGGCCATCCAGACTGTTGCCCCTTCAACTACTGGAAAGACTGCTGCCCCTCTTCAGGAACCACACGTTTTTCTGGCCTCTCAACAGATTCCCCTCCGTTGTGGTTACACCTACGGTACAGCTACCTGTATCACTGAGGCACGCAAGCTTACCCACCAATGGCAAGATCCATGGTTCGTGGGGTAGGAAACCGTAAATGACAAAAATTGTAGGGTAAGACAGCTGTTAGAATATATAAATCAAATAATTGAGTTCGTTAAGTCCAAATGGTGTTCTGATATGTAGAGACTGTGTATGAAACAGTAGCATTCCGCGTCAACGCAGTCAGAAGACTGTTAAAAGAAAACTCAGTTATTCTGCAGCAGCACTATTTGCTTCGTACAGCTGTGGCATCTGGACTGTCGCATTTCACACTACCTTTCATAACTACGATGCCATGAGATCACTTATGATACACTTTCTCCACAGAGGCCCGGCTATAGTACACATACCTCATTTCAGAAATATTTAATTGGCTAATCCGTACTTTTTCCTTTGTAGTTAAAAATATTCTTGGCAGAATGTGAGTGGGCGTATTCAAATGGCCATGCCGGTGCCACTGTTGGTGGTGTGCCATCACCATACTGCCATTGTCAGATTTCATCCAGACGAAATTTTCGCCTTGTCCACACTGTGATTTCTTTCATGGCAGTGCATCCTGGCAGGGTCGCCATTCTCTAACATTCTGCATGGTGTCTGTTCTATATCATGTCTCCCTACCACTTTCGCACAATGACACTCTGAGCTTGTTTTTTAGGGAATTGACTAGTTTGAACCTGGGACCTGTTGCTGGTAAGGAGACGCCAGACCACACATGACATGTAGAGTTCAGAAGAGTTCAGTGAGACTAGCGATGATATAACCAAATACTTAATGATTTCAGCTTGTTTTTTAGGGAATTGACTAGTTTGAACCTGGGACCTGTTGCTGGTAAGGAGACGCCAGACCACACATGACATGTAGAGTTCAGAAGAGTTCAGTGAGACTAGTGATGATATAACCAAATACTTAATGATTTTAGCGTCAGCTCCACTGCACTCCCTGTAAAAGAATCTTAATACTAACTGAAATTAGTGGAAGGCGTTCAAGGCTTTCCTATTTTTAATTAGCTGGTAAAATAACGTCGAAAGAGCAGTTAAGTTTACCATTGGAAATTTTGTTCTACTCACAAAACATTGTTTATAAATTGCACTATTGATAAAAGGAAATGTTTTAATACAGGATGATAAAAACCAACTGCGTTCAACAAAAATGTGAACGAATATTCCCTGAGTGGGTTTCCAAGTTCTACAATGGATCGAAGGATGACCTATGCCATATCACATCTATAATCTAGGTTTAAATTAAGTTTCACAAGAGAGAAAACTATCAAAATGGTCTACAGTGACCCTCAATTATCTTTAATTACTTATCTAACTTGTCGTAAATTACAGTGGCTGATGTGGCTTCTCAATAACTACACTCCTGGAAATTGAAATAAGAACACCGTGAATTCATTGTCCCAGGAAGGGGAAACTTTATTCACACATTCCTGGGGTCAGATACATCACATGATCACACTGACAGAACCACAGGCACATAGACACAGGCAACAGAGCATGCACAATGTCGGCACTAGTAC
The DNA here is from genome assembly GCF_023864345.2 of Schistocerca serialis cubense. Taxonomy (NCBI): domain Eukaryota; kingdom Metazoa; phylum Arthropoda; class Insecta; order Orthoptera; family Acrididae; genus Schistocerca; species Schistocerca serialis. The sequence goes on from NC_064643.1 coordinate 440,845,070, forward strand.
AGTGTATATCCACCTTTCGCAGCAATGCAGCTGCTATTCTCCCATGGAGACGATCGTAGAGATGTTGGATGTAGTCCTGTGGAACGGCTTGCCATGCCATTTCCACCTGGCGCCTCAGTTGGACCAGCGTTCGTGCTGGACGTGCAGACCGCGTGAGACGACGCTTCATCCAGTCCCAAACATGCTCAATGGGGGACAGATCCGGAGATCTTGCTGGCCGGGGTAGTTGACTTACACCTTCTAGAGCACGTTGGGTGGCACGGGATACATGCGGACGTGCATTGTCCTGTTGGAACAGCAAGTTCCCTTGCCGGTCTAGGAATGGTAGAACGATGGGTTCGATGACGGTTTGAATGTACCGTGCACTATTCAGTGTCCCCTCAAAGATCACCAGTGGTGTACGGCCAGTGTAGGAGATCGCTCCCCACACCATGATGCCGGGTGTTGGCCCTGTGTGCCTCGGTCGTATGCAGTCCTTATTGTGGCGCTCACCTGCACGGCGCCAAACACGCATACGACCATCATTGGCACCAAGGCAGAAGCGACTCTCGTCGCTGAAGACGACACGTCTCCATTCGTCCCCCCATTCACGCCTGTCGCGACACCACTGGAGGCGGGCTGCACGATGTTGGGGCGTGAGCGGAAGACGGCCTAACGGTGTGCGGGACCGTAGCCCAGCTTCATGGAGACGGTTGCGAATGGTCCTCGCCGATACCCCAGGAGCAACAGTGTCCCTAATTTGCTGGGAAGTGGCGGTGCGGTCCCCTACGGCACTGCGTAGGATCCTACGGTCTTGGCGTGCATCCGTGCGTCGCTGCGGTCCGGTCCCAGGTCGACGGGCACGTGCACCTTCCGCCGACCACTGGTGACAACATCGATGTACTGTGGAGACCTCACGCCCCACGTGTTGAGCAATTCGGCGGTACGTCCACCCGGCCTCCCGCATGCCCACTATACGCCCTCGCTCAAAGTCCGTCAACTGCACATACGGTTCACGTCCACGCTGTCGCGGCATGCTACCAGTGTTAAAGACTGCGATGGAGCTCCGTATGCCACGGCAAACTGGCTGACACTGACGGCGGCGGTGCACAAATGCTGCGCAGCTAGCGCCATTCGACGGCCAACACCGCGGTTCCTGGTGTGTCCGCTGTGCCGTGCGTGTGATCATTGCTTGTACAGCCCTCTCGCAGTGTCCGGAGCAAGTATGGTGGGTCTGACACACCGGTGTCAATGTGTTCTTTTTTCCATTTCCAGGAGTGTATATAACAGAAAAATCATCGCGTTTCAGATTTTTACTTCAAGTGGCAAATGTGAACACCATGAGCTTTAATTGACGATCGACACTAGTATTACGCAAAAAGGGGGTGTAACAGATGAGACTTCTGCAGTTCTGAGTGAAGCTTTATGCGCTGTTATGCGGCATCATGTGTGTTCATTACCTTGTCGGTGTTCGTCAGGGGGCGGCGGTCGGCACAGCTCCACGCATCTCGCCGCCTCGGAAGCAACTCTTCGTCCTAACTTCTCCTTACTACAATTTACCGAAGTTGGTTTAAAAAAAACAATCTGGCTGTGTTTTCATCTGACCAATCAGGGTCTCAATGTTAACCTTACGCTCCACCTACAAAAATTCTGTCTATCCAATGAGAAACGTTATACTTTTCGTGGTGGGGCAATGTTTCTAAAGTTTGCAACGTAACAGAGACGCGATAAAGTCTCACGCTAAAACTTGCAGCTGATGTGGTCCTTTTAATGTTATCGTAAGATCTGTACTGTTCTTCTGGAGGGCTCTATCTTTTAACATGGGCTGGGGGGTGGTCCTGACGTAACAGAGACGCGAAAAAGTCTCACGCTAAAACTTGCGGCTGGGGTGGCCCTTTTTGTGTTATCGTAAGATCTATACTGTTCTTCTGGAGGGCTCTAGCTTTTAACATGGGATGGGGGGTGGTCCTGACGTAACAGAGACGCGAAAAAGTCTCACGCTAAGGCTCTAGCTTTTAACATGGGCTGTGGGGTGGTCCTAACGGTTAGCTGGCGACGTGGGTGTCCGTCCCTTATCATAGGGCCTTCTAACTTAACATGGTTCTGCTCTCGGCTTCTGTTCTCGTTTCTCCCCTCGGAACTGCGTCTGTCTCACGGTGGGAAGGTATGACATGCATTTAGGCATTCTTGTGTTAGTCTGTGGTATTCCATTTGCTCACTCGTTACTCGTATTACTTTGGTTAATTTAATGTCACGATTTATTCGGAGCTATGTGACATACTACTGGATTTGCTTATAATGTCAGGGTTTTCATGGAAGGTGTTGGATTTGCCCGACACCTTACACACATCGTGATTTCTTTCATGGCAGTGCAGCTCAAGAAAAGTTGGGGTCACCTGATTTGTTTTCATTTTTTAGTCTTTTGTTGTTTCATTTATCCTTCTAGAACGCCTCAAGCGACAGGTGAAGTTACGCTTCCGAAGATCTGAACTGTCCGCCTTGGTAGCTAGGAGGACAGCGTGGCAGACTGCTAACCGAAGGGGAGATTTTCTCCGATCGTGGAGTGGGTGTTGTGTTGCCTTTACCTTCCTAGTGTCATAACTGACAGGAAAACCATCTGCTTGGCATCATATCACAGGTCTAAGCCTATACAACTTCGTATCAGTGTACGGCTTGGCCCTAACGTATGCTCGGTACTGCGGAATGACGCTGTCGTGTCTCCTAGTATTGTGATGGCTGTATGCGCTCGTCCCGAAATCCAATTATTTATAACAAACATCTAAAGAAAACCCTGTACAACGTTTAACTGTGTAAGTGTTCCGAGAAAATGTCTCGTCAGCTACAGCAGCATATGGGACTTGAGTATCTGTGTTTGTCTGGATAGAGGTTGCTGGAATATTCTTTCAACTACAATAACTCTCACATCACTACTTTTGTGGTATGCACCCACATCGACAGCAATAAAGCCGGCCGCCGTTGGGTGTGGAAGTATTAACAGTAACGCCAGAATTTTCACACGTGATACAGTTATCCATTATGAAGTACTGTCTTAAAAATGTTGCATAACTATTCATTCGGATCTTGATAAGATTTCAGGATGGTGCAAAGACTGGCAGCTTGCTCCAAGTGCTCAGGAATGTATAAATGTGCACAACACAAAACAAAAAAGTAGTATCGTATGAGGACAATATCAACGAATCACAACTGGATTCATTCAAATAGTACAAATACCTAAGTGTAACAGTTTGTATGTATATGAAATGGAATTATCACATAGCTCAGTCATAGGTGAAAGATACTTCGGTTTATTAGTGTAATACTGGGGAAACTACAAAGGAGATTGCTTACAAAATACTCGTGTGATCCATCCTATAATATTGCTGAAGTGTGTGGTAATAGGGCTAACAGGGGCTATTGAACGTACCGGGTGATCAAAAAGTCAGCATAAATTTGAAAACTGAATAAATCACGGAATAATGTAGATAGACAGGTACAAATTGACACACATGCTTGGAATGACATGGGGTTTTATTAGAACCAAAAAAATACAAAAGTTCAAAAAATGTCCGACGGATGGCGCTTCATCTGATCAGAATAGCAATAATTAGCATAACAAAGTAAGACAAAGCAAAGACGATGTTCTTTACAGGAAATGCTAAATATGTCCACCATCATTCCTCAACAATAGCTGTAGTCGAGGAATAATGTTGTGAACAGCACTGTAAAGCATGTCCACAGTTATGGTGAGGCATCCCTATAGATTTTGGTCGATCACGATACACTTGCGACTTCAGGTAACCCCAAAGCCAATAATCGCACGGACTGAGGTCTGGGGACCTGGGACGCCAAGCATGACGAAAGTGGCGGCTGAGCACACGATCGTCACCGAACGACGCGCGCAAGAGATCTTTCACGCGTCTAGCAATATGGGGTGGAGCGCCATCCTGCATAAACATCATACTTTCCAGCAGGTGTTTATCAGCCAGGCTGGGGATGATGCGATTCTCTAACATATCGGCGTACCTCCCACCCGTCACGGGAGCAGTTTTGCTGTCCAGTGCCATCTGTCGGAGATTTTGTGAACTTTGCTTTTTTTTGTTGTAATAAAACCCCATGTCATTCCAAGCATGTCTGTCAATTTTTACATCTGTATCTATATTATTCCGTGGTTTATTAAATTTTATAAATTTATGCTGATTTTTTGATCACCCGGTATATAGAGAAGGACAGCACGAATGGTCATAGGCCTGTTTGAATCGCAGGAGAGTGTCAGAGAGATGTTGAAAGAATTGAACTGGTAGAAAATACTATTCGGAAAAGTCTGCTAACGAAATTTCAAGAAACGGCTGTACATGGTGACTCAACAAATACACTACAGCACCTTGCACATCGCTCACGGAGGCGTCGCGAGGACTAGATTAGTCTATTTACAGCGCGCATAAAAGTGTGTACTCCGTAGCCGAGTGGTCAGCGTAGAAGGCTGCTATGCGAATCCGGGTATGTTTAAGGATTTTTCCGTGGTGGAGGACTGGTACGGGAGGCACTCAGCCTCGTGATGCCAGCTGAGGAGCTACTTCACTGACTAGAGGCGGCTCCACGGTCCGGAAAGTCTGCCAAACGGCCGGAGTAGCGGTGTGCTGGCCACGTGCCTCTCGATACCGCATCTGTAAGACGCTGCAAGGCAGAGGACGACACGCCGGCCGGTCGAAATCCACTGGACATTCACGGCCGGGCGAGGACCTCGTTTAATAAAGGCTTTTAAACAATCATTCTTACCCGCTCCACACGTGAGAGGAATGGGAAGAAGGCCAAATAATTGATAACATGGGAAGTATCATCCTTCAAGCACTTGACAATAGTCTATGGATGCAGATTAAGGTGAGTCGTCCTGCAGACCTCTATCTCTGAGCTTTAATCCCGTCGTCGTTGTGGGTGAGAATGAACAGGTGGAAGCCGCGTCGGACTTTTGACAGCACACGTGCCCCGACGGTGGCAGCGCCACCCCGGCGCCGTGGTGGCCGCCGGCGTCGCGTGGCGTCTCTATTGATCGCCGCCCCTCCAATAACACCCGCAGCCAAGGCGAGGGCGAGGCGGTGCGTGGACGCCGAAGCGAGGCTCCACCGCAGCGTGCAACGACAGCAAGGACTGTGGCGTAGCGGCAGGATTAGCTACTCTCACACGACTGTTGGCGGCGTTTCGCAGATGACTTCGTCCTTAAGAACAATAACCGTTCTTCAGCTACTTTACCATCCCGACACCCACCCTTGCAGCTCGTTATCACTTTTAACTCAGTTTGCTTCTTGCCTATGGTTTCAGAGGTTCATAAAACAACAGTTTCTTAAATTACTAACACCATTCACTTGTCTGAAGGAGGGGTCACCAAAATGCGACCCAGGGCCGGATCCGGCCTGCCGACGGCTCTTGAATTTCCCTGATAAAACGTATGGACGTATCTGCCCTATAGCTGGTGTTGCTAGGACTACATGCCGCCATTAGACCTGAGTTGTAGGTTCTGCAGCGGAATTCATGTATGCTGAGCCACTCACACGGCCGTTGAAACTTTTCGAGCAACAACATGGACACCCTTCACGAGAACCTTCGTTCCTACATCAACAAATCAGGAGTTCCACCTCCAAACCTCGGCCGTCGCCAGAATCCCGACGTACGGACCTATTATCTATGTACACAAGGATCTACAGACGTGTTCTCATGTCGTGTTCCGTGCAGACTCTCTCAAATCACCGTTACAAACACCGTACACGGGCTCTTGTCCCGTATTAATATTCGGTGACATACAGTCAATCGCCGTCATTTCCGGAAGAAAATCATTCCGAGGTCTGTGACTTGTCAGTACGGTAAAATTCTATTTCGTTTTTACAAGCTCCGAAACAGAATACATATTTTTCTCACTTAGAAATAAAGTTGAACCGCAGCTGTCACATCCTCCCTGGCTGTCAAAGTGCATGAACTGAACTTGAAACTTCAGGGAAAGGATAACCTCGTCTGATTTCGGAGAAATATATAATTGTTTGATGCAGGCTGGAAGAAGAAAACTTTTCTCATTTTCATTTCAAAGAATTTTATGCTGCAATCCCAAAGTTATCGACCTTGGCTTTCCGAAGAAAAATATTCGTGACTTGAGAAAGCATTTTTCCGAGAGATTTTTAGATTTTGACAGAACTGAGTGCAACTTTCTTCTGTTCCAGAATCCATTTGACTGTAACCTTGATGCTACGCCACTTCCACCACAGTTGGGGGCCCATTCATTTGCAATCAAATGCCTTGTTGAAAAGGAAGCACAGAGAAAGAGAAGTGCACAGAAAAAGTATCTGAAGTCAGCACGTCGAACGAGACTGACTAATGTACATCTGAAACCAATTGTCTCGACCGGACCAAACACTGATGATATCTAAAAAGCATCCTAGATCTGATGTAATTCTCTTTTTGTTAACGTCGCCCCCTTTTACAACATTTTTAGTAAATAAATATGTTGTTTGTCCTTGTTTTTTATTCACTGCTGCCACTCACCCACTATTAACACCAGATGCCAAACTTAGTTTCTCGTCTTTTTTTCTAGAGCTTTGGTTTTGGTTAGAAAATATTCTGCAATATGGTAATGTGGTGAGTGCTCGTCATTTTTTTTTTTTTTCAGTTATCCAGATAGATGTGAAAAACGTTTGGTGACGCCTGGTCTAATGCAATTTGTGGATAAATCCACAATTTTTATAGAAATTATAGTGCTCTTTAGCACTAGCAATGTTTGTTTTAAAGTGTTTGTAGATAGACGTATTACGAAGCCGAAAGTGGAAGCTAAACGTTTGTCCCATAAGGGACGCTATTTTTGAGTGCATAGTAACACACAAATGTATCTAAAAAATTAGATACTATACACATTATTGGAGAGTATGCTCCCTGTAACAATGTATAATGTTACACAAATACTCTCCACGAGTCTGCAAGCACACTCTCGTTCTTTCGATGAAATTTTCCATAACTTTTCGGCGTTCTTGCTTCTCTAGGTCTGAAATCACGCTTTGAATCTCACCCTTGAGCTCTGGAAGTGATCGTGGTTTGTTTGTGTACACACTAGATTTGAGGTACCTCCACAGAAAGAAATCAGATGATGTCGAACCATGAGATCTGGGTGGCCTATTCACGACACAGTTGCGAGAAATCTCTTTAACAAGGAATCTCTCTCGTAACGATTGATGTGCGACATGTTGCGCCTTTTTGCTGAAACCAAACCTCTTCAGCATTCGCTCGTTCTGGTACAGATCACAAAACTGCTCTCAGCATATTGCAGTGCAGTTCGTCGCCATCTTCGAAGAAGTACGGCCCATTTAGCCCTTCTCGCAGATGCCACACCACACAACACTCTTTGTGGATGTCATGGTTTCTCCATATTTACTCGAGGGTTTCCTGTGTCCAAAAGCCTACAAAGTCATTCAACAGAAAGCTAACCTCATCAACGAACATTATTTTCTTGATGAAACTGCAGCAATATCTTCCAAATTATATACTACGGCAAGTGATGAAGGCCTCAGAGATCTAGTAATAAGAGTGCCCTTCTCATTTATTGCCCTGTCCACTTCTTTGGCGAGGGCAGACCTTCAGCAGGCAAGACAATGCTTGTTCTGACGGGGAGTGGCAGACTGCTACTGCCATTATTCTTAAAGTTCGTGGCTGAGAGCTCCATAATCTGCCAATTATCTTTCTTTGGATGTTGTTTCAAATGGTGTCCCATAAAGAATACAACTATTGAAATGCCCGTCATTTCTGTTCAAGTAAGTTGGCAGCACTCACCGTTGCACAGTTTTGATCTGTTTCCTTTGTGGTTAGTAAAGGAGTGTTTCCCAATGGAACCGTTGTTGTCAAAGTGAAAACTTACTACAAATGTGATGAATGTTGTCTAGAGAATGTTAGCAAAGTCCATGGAAGGTATGGTCAATGTAAGGCATTGAATAAGGTGACTCTGATGAGGCTGATCGCCAGATGTGAGGAAACCGTTTCGATTGTGGACATGGAACATTTGGGGAGTCCTCGTGTTAGTCGTTCTGTGTGAGACAACGCCATCGTAAGTAATAATGTTACTGCAAGATCGGTGAAATATATTCGGCGATGTTCACAACAGTTAAATATTCCCAGAACCAGCATACAACGAATTCTGAATGAACATACCATTCCGTATATAAAATGCACCTGACAAAGGGACTAAATCCTATCGATCACGAAAAGCACCGAGCGTTTGCATATTAGGCGCTAGTGACACAAGGACCGGACAGCAATTTCAATAAGAAAATAATGTTCGCTGAGGAGATGCATTTTCTGTTGAATGGCCTAGTGAACAAGAGAAACAGCAGGATTTTTAGCACAGAAAACCCCCGAGCAAATATGGAGAAGCCATTACATTCATAACGAGTGACTGTGTGGTGTGGCATTTGGGAGAAGGGCGAAGATGGTGTCAGAAGTGCGTTAACAGTAGACGGCGAACTTCACCGCAGTATGCTGAGAGAGCTTTTGTGATCTGTACCAGGACGAGTGAATGCTGAAAAGGTTTGGTTTCAACATGATGGCGTAACATGTCACACGTCGGTTGCAACGATGATCTTGTTACGAGAGAGTTTCCCTGGCTGGGTGAGGTTACTTCCAGTACAGAAAGAAGAATCCTGATATCCAATCTGAGTCATCCGTTGCACGATTATGCATCAACCGCCCAGAGATTCAAGAGCAGGGAAAGGTTCACGAAAACTAGCAACACGTTCCAAACGACTACATAAAAAGAAATAATATAAATGTGGAAATCACAAGTTGCAAGCCGGCCGGTGTGGCCGTGCGGTTAAAGGTGCTTCAGTCTGGAACCGCGTGACCGCTACGGTGGCAGGTTCGAATCCTGCCTCGGGCATGGATGTGTGTGATGTCCTTAGGTTAGTTAGGTTTAATTAGTTCTAAGTTCTAGGCGACTGATGACCTCAGATGTTAAGTCGCATAGTGCTCAGAGCCAGCCACAAGTTGCAAGTTATCGCCAGTCTTCACAACCGCCTGAAAATCTCCCTCTTGGCAACGAAGAGAAGTGGTCTGTGTGGTGAGCTCCCAATCGCCTACGCTCTGGAGACAGAAGATCCAGATCCAAATTCCAAAAATAGGATTTTCCGGTAGCCACTACTAACTGGGACTGCAGCGCAAACCATTCACCATTTTTTCTGCTGTCTGCCTTGTATCTCTTCATGCATCAAGTTAGATCCACTTCAAGCAGCTCCAATCGATGATGTAAACGCCCAATCACGCATACTCGGAAATGTTTTCTTTTTCCATAGTTTTGATGATTCGATAAAAAGAAGTAATCTGCACATGCTTTTCGTACCCTTTTACATAATGCAGGAACATTTAACACTGAGCGAAAGATATATGTGAACACAGTAACATATTTCATTTGTTTATAGAAGCTCCATAAAGATGCACTTGTCGGAGCACGAGTTAACATCTTCATAGCCGGCCGAAGTGGCCGTGCGGTTAAAGGCGCTGCAGTCTGGAACTGCAAGACCGCTACGGTCGCAGGTTTGAATCCTGCCTCGGGCATGGATGTTTGTGATGTCCCTAGGTTAGTTGGGTTTAACTAGTTCTAAGTTCTAGGGGACTAATGACCTCAGCAGTTGAGTCCCATAGTGCTCAGAGCCATTTGAACCATTTTTGAACATCTTCATATTTATATGCATCCTATAAAATGACTCTTTCAACATCATCCCGATAACAGAATCGTTAAGATGCTCTACGGATCATGTAAGTAACTAACTAAATGTGCCAACGAATAAAAGTAGCTACCAAGGTCTGACCCATTAGTTTGCAAACACAGAGAGCCTGTCATGTGCAAGTTATATCTATCTGCCTCGCACCGCTTCCAACTAACTTTCTCATGCTGAAGGAGTGAAAAGACTTACGCTGCTATTCTGCTCCAGTGCAAGCGAAAGCTACAACACGCACAGAAAAATAATACATATCACTAGGTATAGCATCTCTCCAACTTCCGATTCGTGATACGCGCCATGGCGTACAAGGGTGGAAAAAACTATGGGAACAACGAGGGAAATGGATGCCTGAAGATAAACGCAGGTGGTGCTGTGATATATGACCAAGAACTGTACCTGTGCAATGCTCTCAATGCATTGCAAATGTAAGTCGAGGTCAGAACAAAGTTCTGTGTAATTTTGAGTGCATTAATGAGAGCTAAGTGAATTCGAGCGTGGAAAACTTGTTGGTGCTCCTATGGTGGGTGCTTCCGTAACCAAGGTAGACGAAGTGTTTGGTGTTTTGAGAGGCACCGCATCGAAGATTTGTACTACACACAGGAAAACTGAAAAACATAATCCGTTAAGCCACAACGCGGATAGAAGTGTGTGTCGAGTGATCGTGACAAACGGTCACTGTAGAAGATTGAAACGAAAAATAAGAGGTCCCTTCAGAGTTGAATGTCGCTCCCGCGGACCCTGTTACTAGCAAAGCAACACGAAGAGAGCTCAGTAAGCTGGGAATTCCAGACAGAGCTGGAATTCGAAAACTGCACATCATTGACGCAAATGCCAGTAACAGGAAAACGTGGTACCGAAGCCATAAAACCTAAACAGTGGAGCAATGGAAGAAAATAATTTGGTCGGATGAGTCTTGTTCCACGTCGTTTCCAACTTCTGGCAGAGTTCACGTCTGGCGCACGCCATACCAAGCCTACGATGCAGAGTGCTTTTGCGAAGAGTGGCGTTCGGTGATGACTTGGGCGTTTTATTCCATGCGTACTCCGCAAGGTCGCATTACGGGCAAAGATTATGTGGCCATTTCGGCTGATCAGGTTCGTCGCGTGATACAATGTTCGTTCCCCAATGCTGATGCTACGTTCCAAGACGACACGCCCCTGATCATACAGCTCGCATCGTCCAGCACTGCTGTCGTGGGACAAGTATACAAGGGACTTAATGGGAGCTTTAGACCCTCTTAGCGAATTTACATAGGATCAGAATTTTCTCGGGTTCTTGAGAAACAAGGCACGGTGCAAGGAATTTCGTATACCGAAGAAAACCCGATGGCGATGCTGCCGTTCCCAGTAGGCTCTTCAGCATAGTGGAAAATTCACAATTGTGAGACGACATAAGTCCTAGAGGATACTTTCAGAGCCTTAAAGTGGAAAAATGAAGGTGGGGTGAGTTTTAATGGAATTTATCGGCACCATCTTAATTTGCCTGAAGACTTTGTGCTGCTTGTGTCCAGCGCCGATAGACTTCATCGTGAAATGGAAGGACTTTTATAAAGCAGGTTTGAAAGCAGACATGAAAATCAATTGTAATAAGACTAAAATAATGTTCGACTAACATATCGAAAAAAAGTTTGTAAAGATTGACAGTTGATGGAACCAGTTGATCAGTTTTTGTGTTTAGGGTAGCTGAAGACACTGGCTGTTGGGCAGTAAAACAAATAAACAGAAGAGAAGAAATAGCTTTCACTGCTTTTGGTAAACTAACTAGGTGTTTCAAAACACGGTCTTCGATTTCTATGAAATAAAGCCTACAATCTGTTGAGTATTTCCAGTTTTGACGTATAAGTGAAGTGCGTGACCTCGAACGCCCACTACTGCACGTAAATGTACTTAAAATATAAATTGCTTATCCCAAAAACAGTGATATGAGCCAGTCACACCCAAAACTTCACGTCTTACTACGAGTGACATGGAATAATCGTCCATCCATAGTCTAAGAGAGGAACTTTGGTATCGTGACAGAACAAAACATCGATATAACAGAAACAAAAGCACACGTATTTTGTGTCGAAACTTATCACTGTATTTCCCTCTGCTTAAAATAATTACGCTGCCTGAACAAAAAACTTTTTATATTGACATTATAGTGTTGCATAGATATTCAGCCTTCGATGTGGGGTTTCAGTAAAGTAGTCAAAGCAAAGTTGAACAGAACAGTATACACATCTGACTGAAGCCACATTTTCGCAATCATCATCACTTTGGCATTCAAGGAGCCCAATGTCGCACCCCACACTAATTACATCTGCAAGCGATGACACTGGCATGTCAATCTCGTAGCCTGAGTTTTACCAAGCCTACTTGTATTTCGGTGCCATAAATCGATTGTACAGCACAAAGGTAAATCAGACGATGAAACAACGATCGTGTGCTTTTCTTGTGATACGCACCACGTTTCAACTTTGACTGTAACACTTCGACAATATTCATGGGATGAATTTGCCACAGATACCAATGTACACGCTTTAAACTCCAACCCACGACTGAAAACTCCGAAACATGGCCTCCTGCTGCAGCTGTACTATACACACTGTAAGGTGCGGTTCTGCTTATTCTAGAACCGAGAACAACTGTGTAAGATGAAATGACAAGTTTAATGTCGCAATTTTTCTCACATAATTACACGCTTTTACACAGTTTTCAACTTGACAACATAAAAACAGCACACTGGATAATGCACCTTGCCAACATCAAAAAGTTAAATAATTTTATACACAGCAATGTTAAATATTAACTCTCTGAAAGAACATTAATCCTAAGCACAATATTATGAAAGTTTAATTGGAAATTTCTTTAATAAATTGCTCCTACACATACGTTGTGATGTTGGTCAGTAGTACGAAAATCATCCGATTCCAGTCCAAAGTTCGGCACTATTTAGGATGACAGTCAAGTCTACGGTGGATGGTTAGTTAAGAGACAAATTTTAGAGCAAGATTACCCAAGGCCGCTCGAGTTTACAGTGGACGCAAGCTGGCGAACCAACAAAGTTTACACCTCTGCAGGCGGTATTTACCTTAAGGTGCGATGTGCTGCCGGTTGCAAGGCCGCTCTCTCCCACAGAAATTCCTACAAAATTAATCTGGCCGTTGCTGAACTTTCCAGCAGAAACTTTCCCTATGTTTCTCAATATGCAAGAAAACATGTACTCAGCCCTAGTAGTATTGTGTGGTGATATACACGAGATGGTTGGGGCAGTGTGCATATTATAGTGCCCTCTCAGTTCTCGCAAGAACAATTAACTAATTTGGCTAGTTTGTTTCTCCACAGTTGGAGCTAAACGTTGCTACAGCTAATTTCTAGCTGAAGTGCAGCCGCCGTGAACGCGGTGTCCACACAAATTTCTTCTCTGCGTTGTATGGGGCGTTAAGCGCTCCGTTCTGCACTTGAGGCCAGTTTAGAGAAGAGTTCACAAAAATTTCTCTCTTGTCCTGCTCATGGCAGAACTGCCTCCCTCCACTTGGGTTCCTTCTTCCTCCACTTCACGGCCCTTTCCGACCAATAGGAGGGTTCCTCTTATTTTGTAGAAACTTTCTCTAGCAATCGCAATGTATCCTAGCTGAGTCGAAATTTCAGTACTTTTTTCCTTCCTAGTGCATTTCCGACAATCGGACGTTTTGTGCCCATTCTAGAGGCCTAAAGTATATTACCTTTCTGCGCATCGCACTCGCTGGACGAAATGTGTCACTGTTTTTTGTTTGTATCCGAAACGCAGCTTTCTAAAGCTTTTTCTCTGTCCCTTGTGCAGACGTGCCGCTACACGCGGTCCTCTGGCCTGAATCACCTGTCCCAGGGTCGCTGACCTTCCTTCTGTCACCCCTTTAAGTGGTTTCTGTCATAACCTCCCCAGTGTTCCTTCGCTACAGCATTGTATGGCTGGCTTTTCAAAACTAAAAGCGACTTGCGTTGCCTGTTCCACCTTCCAGTCAAAGACATGCATTATATAGGAACGGTGTATTAATTACTGTCGATTGGCTGTCATCCCTTTTTGCGTTCCATACTGTTAGGCAAATGTTCTCATAACCACCGAATTATGTTAGGTATCTTCACCTTCTCGTTGCGATGTAAGATGCAAATCTGTTATTCTGCCACATTACAACACAACTAGGGTAAGTACTTGACAGTGCAGGTGCAACGTGCCACCATCGAATGGCGCTTGCAGACAATTGAGTTTTGCATACGAATGACTCATAACAGTGTTTTTTGATTGAGTGGTTTGTATTCTAAGCATATTTTCGTCCGGTTCCGCGGTTCACGCAGTTCCCTTGTTAGAGTAGTGTGATATGGACTTTAATTGGGAAAATTATTTAAAACATGGGGTTGGTCACAGAGCAATGCAAAGACTTATTCTAGAAATTACCAGGACAGAGAGAAACAAACAAAAGATTTGGAGAACGGACTAGAGTGGAAGACATAATTGCAGCTAAAATGAAACTGGATTAGTGGATGGGGCATGCAGTCAGACGATTGGCTGATGCACACAACTAGAAAACTGTCGGCTGTAAAGCTCTGTATGGGAAGAGTATGGCCAGCTATCTGCCGCCGCCATTTCAGGCCCATCGGGCTTCTACTTCTACATGAAAACTAACTGGCTCGAAAATAGTAACGAATTCTGGAACTTGGAAGCTACGTTTAACGCAAGATACTTTTCTATCGCTTACCTCAGGCCGTGTCCACGTGGGCGGGCTTGAAGCCTGGCCGGTAAATATTCCAGCCAGGTCAGGGTAGAAATGCAAAACCTGACTTACCTCTGTCAACAACTAATACGGCACGGTTGGTGAATCAACAGGTGGAAACGGCAAGACAAGGACAGAAGAAAAAAAACCGTACATTAAAAAAAACTGACTTCCCAAAAGTATGCGGAAACGATTGAAAGATGCGGCGACTCCCTCACCTACTTGCTCGTATTGCCATGATTTGCAGATCAGTGCTCAGAATTGTAGTACTTATAACCGTGAGTGCACACTGCGGTTTTATACTGCGTAACTTACGATATTATCAGAGTTGTGACATTCGTTGCTACTATAGTGACACATGTACTTCTCAAAATTTCGGATGTGAGCTTTTCAAAGAATATATTTCTCTTAATTGCAACTTCTTACACGTTATGCTAGGGCAATCTACACTCATGCTCATAAATTAAGGATAATTGCAGAATGTGGTGCCACACAATGTGGCACGACACAAAACTGGCGCTAATAGCATAGGAACATAGTGAACACACACGACACACATCTGTAAGTCCACGGTATTGGGGATAAGTTGAGAAAATCGTCCTGAAACACATGTGCTGTTTCCTGCGCATGTACCCCGACATAAATGTGGGATATGATCACCATGCACACGAACACAGGCCGCACAACGGGTTGACATACTCTGGAACAGGTGGCCGAGCAGCTGCTGGGGTATAGCCTCCCATTGTTGCACCAGTGCCTGTCGGAGATCCTGAAGTGTGGTAGGAGTTTGAAGACGTGCAGCCATACGTCGATCGAGAGCGTCCCAGACGTGCTCGATGGGGGTTAGGTCTGGAGAACAGGCGGGCCACTCCATTCGCCTGATATCTTCTGTTTCAAGGTATTCCTCCACGATGGCAGCTCGGTGGGGCCGTGCATTATCATCCATCAGGAGGAAGGTGGGACCCACTGCATCCCTGAAAAGCCGGACAGACTGGTGCAAAGTGACGTCCAGATACACCTGACCTGTTACAGTTCCTCTGTCAAACACATGCAGGTGTGTACGTGCATCAATCATAATTCCACCCCACACCATCAAACCACGACCTTCATACTGTACCTTTCAAGGACTTTAAGGGGTTTGGTATCAGGTTCCTGGTTCACGCCAGATGAAAACCCGGCGAGAATCACTGTTCAAACTGTACCTGGACTCGTCCTTGAACATAACCTGGGACCACTGTTCCAATGATCATGTGCTGTGTTCTTGACACCAAGCTTTACGGGCTCTCCTGTGACCAGGGATCAGTGGAATACTCCTTGCAGGTCTCCGGGCGAATAAACCATGTCTGTTCAGTCGTCTGTAGACTGTGTGTCTGGAGACAACTGTTCCAGTGGCTGCGGTAAGGTCCCGAGCAAGGCTACCTGCAGTACTCCGTGGCCGTCTGCGGGCACTGATGGTGAACTATCGGTCTTCTTGTGGTGTTCTACACTGTGGACGCCCCGTACTGTAGCGCCAGGATACATTTCTTGTCTGCTGGAATAGTTGCCATAATCGTGAGATCACACTTTGCGGCACACGGAGGGCTCGTACTACGACCTGCTGTGTTTGACCAGCCTCCAGTCGCCCTAGTATTCTACCCGTCATAACGTCGTCAGTATGTGCTCTCTGAGCTATTTTCAACACGCAGTCACCATTAGCACGTCTGAAAACGTCTGCACACTTACTCACTACACCGTACTCTGACGTGCACCAACACACCTCTGCGTGTGTGGACCGCTGCCTGCGCCACCGTGCGACGACCGCAGGTCAAATGCACCGCACGGTCATACCCCGAGGTGATTTAAACCCGCAAACAGCCAACCAGAGCGTTGTTTCACCATGGATCAGCATTATCCTTAATTTGTGAGCATGAGTGTACTATTCGCTGCATTGACAAATTATTATTATCATTATTCCTATAACATTAAAATATTTAATGCATGTTATGGTAATTTCATAATTTATTAACATATTTAAACATTTATACATATAATTAGTCAAAGTCCCCTGCTGCGTTTTCCTGTCTACATGTGCAGGCTAATCTCAGGGACTACTTCAGGGATTTTGCTACAGTTTTCGCTGATAAGTGGACTGATTCACGAGGAATTTTTGTGTATATACTTTATAATTATATTAATAGTCAATGTGTAACATATGCACTTTAATCTGTTCCGTATTTGATTGGTCTTTGGAGAGGTATCGTGGCAATGATGGGAGGTACGATCTGGTCAGCTACAGAAGAGGCGGTATCTGGCGGAAAAAGCAGTAAAGTAAACAGCCGCCGCAACTCCAGAGATCAGAGAAGCCTGACCAGAGTCAGTTCATATCTGTTATGTATATATTATAAATTAAAGTCCACCATCATGTTTTTCCATCTATATGTAAAAGCAAATCTCAGGAATCACTGTAGAAATTTTGATATAGTTTTCACAAACACTGGAGATTGATTCACAAAAAGGTTTGTGTATGTAATTTATTACTGCTACGCTTAGAAAGTCATCTGACATAAACAGCTAGCGCAGGCTGCTCGAAGAGGGAAAAGGTATAGCATTGCTTTCTGAAAAATGGAGTATAAAATATAATAATCGATATGAAACGAAAATGAAAGCGATACATGCGCTCTGAGAATTATAATAAGCATGATCTTTGTCAAGTAGTATAAAAGAAAGAAACTTTGTTTCTTTGTTCTCTCTGCTGTTCTTTCGTCTTCTTGCTTCTGACCTCCTAGCTGAAGGTCGCACATAGATCACGGTCTGTAATTAATTAATATACTCATGTGTAGTGTATTTAGAATTTCTGCTCTATATATATATATATCAGTATCTAATGCAGTATGTGTTTTTGTTAGCAGCAAGAAAGTACTTTCGCTGTCCCCTTTATTTAATTAATTATGTAATAATTAAATGTTGCCCAGGATATTTGTAATTGCATTGTTGAAGCGAAGCCATTTCTGTTAAAATTGACAAAAACTTCTTAATAGTCATTTAATTCTGAAAGTAATGAAAAGATTTAATCTTAATAAATGTAAAACGGCGCCTCATAATAATTTCCGTTTCATTTTAGGCCATAGATACAGTTTTATTGAAAAGAATTATTTTAATTGTGTACGCTGCCATTGCACGTAGGCAGCTATAATGGAGCATCAAGCCTCACAGAGACAGATAAATATTGAGTATTATATTTAATTTGCTTATCGCGTAACACTAAAGAAAGATATTTTTTTATCCATCTTGAGTAAGACGGATGTCTTCACGTTGTAATACGTATGATGTTTCTGGCGATAGCGCCCTGAGAAATAAAATTTAGCCGTGGCTTTTAATGAACGTAAAAGAGATTTTCTTTAATAAAACGTTTTCATTCCAAATTAACGGAACAATTTTCTCTTTTCAAAATGTTATGCGATAAAGGTCGCTATTTTATATACTTTATTGTTATTGATATTAAAATCATTTCAATCTGTGACGCGTTAAATGTGGCGGTTCAAATGGCTCTGAGCACTATGGGACTTAACTTCTGAGGTCATCAGTCCCCTAGAACTTAGAACTACTTAAACCTAACTAACCTAAGGACTCACACGCATCAATGCCCGAGGCAGTATTAAATGTGGCGGTAATAGCGGCTTATATTTCGGGGGTATGAAGACAGAGACAGTAAGGAATTGTGATCCTCCCCCCCGCCCCCCTTGACCCCCACCCGGAAACTGAAACCTCTATTAGCACCTGACAATATACTTGGCCGTTTCTGTTAAATAAGAGGGCTCAACTGATTCACATATTTCGAAGGTAAAGAACTAGCTTCAAAGAGGACATCTACAACCTTCATTAACAAAAAATGCAATCAAAACTTGTCGTAAACTATATTTATGGCGAGGATAAAACCTGGTTTTCGTGGTGCTGCCATTTATTAACAACGACAGCAGTAGATTCCGCAAGTATTGTTATAGCATCGAGCTCAAATACCTAGCGTTGTCCTAAGTGCCTGTCGGCTTAAACTGATTGCCTCGAAGCCTCAGATCCAACGGTATAAATTATTCAATATTAGGCCTGCAAACAACTTTTTATAATGAAAAGTGAAAGGTTCGGGAAAAGTACCACAATTCTGGAATAATTTTCGTTTTGAGCGGCGTTCCTCCTTGTACAGGACGTTTCTCTCTGCCCTTTGATTTAGATTTATTACTTATCTTCAGAGTTCATCTTCGATGTTAAAAACCTTCTCATCTCTTCTAATCGTCCGGTGTTCAGGAACACTGCTTGCAGTAAATCCTTTTCTTGAGTTCTATGCTAGTGATTTTCTTTTGCTCCGTTTCACGCGCGAGAGGGTGCTAATTTTATGCATGCAAACACCACAATAATTCATGATTAGATAACGCTGATGTGCCAAAATAAATTTATCGAAGTACGTACTATAGTCCAGAGCGTAATAATCAAGATAAATATAAAGGAGATAAAGTTACATTTTAAATGAAACTAATTAATAACATAGCAAATAAAATTGCAACGTTGTCCCTGGTATGGGAGGAATCTGATTGTTAAATAATTTAGTTCAATACATGTTATAAATGGATAAAATACCAGTAATAATCTATTGTAAAATAATATTCTTTACGTCCGTCCTACATAGACGTTTTCACGCTCAATACTTATAAGGGCATGTAGGTGGCACAGTCCCTTTTATTATTCAATTTGTTGCTAAAAGAGGTATGATTTTCTGTTATTGTATCTATTTGTTTCATTGGGGCAGCTCTTCAGCTGTACTTGTGTCTTCACGTCTTTTCTAATACTTGTTTTACTTCGCGTCTTTACTGCATTCCATTTGCTTTTTGATTACACAATCGGATAGTTTGTGGCCAGCCTAGCGTTCAGTACCCGCGCTAATTTTTAATTACTACCATTTCTTTGTTTTTAATTACTGTATCACTTTGTATTCCATCGTTATACTAACGATGGTACAATTCATATTTCTTGTCTGGCTATTTTACAATCTCATAATAGTTGCCTACGTCTTTATCTACTTGCCATTTTGTCCAGAAGATACTCAGTAAGTTATAGGAGGTTTTTCCAACTTTCCTCTTATTTTGTAAAACTGTGCTGATTGGAACAAGGTGAAATTTGTCAGAGAACGCTATTTTTCATGCCAATATTCTCAAGAGATGTTGCATGCTTTTTTCCTTCATTGCGATAACATTCCGTCTTTCATCTGGAGCACATTTTAACACCACTGTAATTTTTTGTATTAATTAAATTGTTTTCTCCTTTTTTTTCTTCATTGTTTCACCGTTATCTTTCGACGTGAACACGTAGACCTCCTCCAGTCTGAGGAAAATAATTCGACATTTGTTTTGCTCATAGTTACCAACAATATTTCACTCTCCTACTAATAATTCCTATTGCATTTATACGACTGACTGACGGGACAGGTGTATCGTATATCAGCTTTCCGCTTTACACTTCGCCACACTATTCCTACTACGTGTAAGTCACTCTTCCATCCCTCGCTCCCTCTTGGCAAATTACTGTACAAACTTTCCTAAGGTTTCATCCCATTGTAGCCATTTACTAGACTTGAATCTTAATACGGACAGTAAAGCATTTTTTTCCAATTTTCCTGTAATTCAGTGTGGATCCTGCAGGAAAAGCAAATATCTGAGAAACTATGTAAAACTTAAATGGTTTCAAAAGGCATAGAGACATATGTAATATGGCAGAAAAAACTATATGGTTTGTTTGTACTCTGTTAATTACGGAGCAAAATCTTAGAAGAAAATTTTAAGTGCAAGAGTTTCGTTGAATTTCACATTCGCATAGCCAGCACCCGCACGTGAGAGTAAATTCATTAGTTAATCAAAACGTCATTTCAGGTTTTTCACAGAAACCAATCAATAAATTTCCTTTCTCTATCACAGGGCAAATGCTCATTTAAAATGATGATTACAATAGCAGCTTAATAATGGTAATTCTATTAACTTTTTCTCAGTTTTGTTCTGTTGTTGTTGTCTTCAGTCCTGAGACTGGTTTGAAGCAGCACTCCATGTTACTCTATCCTGTGCAAGCTTCTTCATCTCCCAGTACTTACTGCAACCTACATCCTTCTGAATCTGCTTAGTGTATTCATCTCTTGGCCCCCCTCTACGATGTTTACCCTCCACGCTGCCCTCCAATGCTAAATTTGTGATCCCTTGATGCCTCAGAACATGTCCTACCAACCGGTCCATTCTTCTAGTCAGGTTGTGCCACAAACTCCTCTTCTCCCCAGTTCTATTCAATACCTCCTGATTAGTTACGTGATCTACCCATCTAATCTTCAGCATTCTTTTGTACCACCACATTTCAAAAGCTTCTATTCTCTTCTTGTCCAAACTATTTATCGTCCATGTTTCACTTCCATACATGGTGTAAGTAGGCTGTTTAGGTTTTTTTATTGGTAACGCCACCTCTGTATGAAAATTACTGACTGTGCTGTGTGCAGTCTGTGGCTGCTTTGCATTGTTGTAATACTCGCTATTGTAGTGTTAGGCAGCTGGCTGTGAACAGCGCGTAGCGTTGCGCAGTTGGAGGTGAGCCGCCAGCAGTGGTGGATGTGGGGAGAGAGATGGCAGAGTTTTGAAATTTGTCATGAACTGCTATATTTATATATGATGATATGAAGGTAAATACATTGTTTGTTCTCTATTAATATCTTTCATTTGCTAACTATCCCTGTCAGTAGTTAGTGCCTTCCATAGTTTGAATCTTTTATTTAGCTGGCAGTAGTGACGCTCGCTGTATTGCAGTAGCTTGAGCAGCGAAGATTTTTACGAGGTAAGTGATTTGTTAAAGGTATAGTTTAATGTTAGTCAGGGCCATTCTTTTGTAGGGAATTTTGAAAGTCAGATTGCGTTGCGCTAACAAAATATTGTGTGTCAGTTTAAGCACAGTCATGTAGAATTGTTAAAAAGGGGACGTTTCATATGGCGACCCTGCCAGGATACCTCACCGGAATATTCTGATTTTTTTCTTGTAGTTTGTGTAATTGGTGTAGCTATTGTTTATTGATAGCGCGTAATCATAGAGAGAATTTCCTTTGTAGTTGTAGTTTTTCATTGTTGTACAGTAAAACAGTTGTGGCATGCATGTAGATTAGCACCAAGTATTTCGCAGCTGCGCTGGCAATTAAGTAGACATTATTTCCATTGCTATGTTATTTCATTTTGCTCTTCAAATTGTGCTTTTCTGTGTTATCGTGTGAAATATTGTGACAATAATGGCGTGTGAAAAACGTAACACTAGGCTCCAAAGTAAACTGAGAAATAATAGTGACGACGAGCATAGCTTATCAGCACCACTGTGTAATGAAGTAACAGACATTCAGAGTAGTAATTTGGTAATACTGCATAGGCAAATGGAGCGGGCGGCAAACAATGGCGCAGACAGTGAAACAAATAGTGAACAGGGAAGCATTATCGATCGATCGGTCGGCAACAGCTCGCCTCAGGAATCGGGAATGACAGGACACAATCTTGCAAATACTGCAGATTTAAGTTTTGGGTCCTCACCGCTTTCTCAAATAAGTCAAGACACATTTTCTGCTTGTCAAAATGTCAATGTTGCCGGTGCAAATTCACTGCCGAAAAGCACTGAGGAACATGTTTCAGACACCAGTGCATTGTTATTACAGTTAATGCAACAAATGGGACAAAAGCTACAAAAGTTAGACACAACACTTGAACAAAATCAGAAACAAATGGGACAAAATCTTAAAAAGTTAGACACAGTGGAACAAAATCTTAAAAAGTTAGACACAATGGAACAACACCAGAGACAAACACAGCAACAGTTAGACACAATGGAACAAAATCTTCAAAAGTTAGACACCACACTTGAACAAACACGTGAAGATTTAACCACTGAGTTACATAACATTGAATCGAAATGTCAAAAAGTCTGTAATGACGTAAAAACACAAATTTGTGAGCATTTTCAACCTATTTTTTCACGGCATGAAAATGCATTACAGAATCACGAAGCAGCCATAAAAGAACTGCAAACCATTGTTCATGAAAATCATGAGACCTTGTGGGCTAAAATTGACTCAGTTGCATCTACCGATTCGGTTACTCAACTTGCAAAAACTCAGGAAAACTTAAAGGACACAGTAGATTCGATTTCAACACAAATGGACACTCTGAAACTTGGTTCAGAAAAACACACTGAGGAAATGTGTTCACTATCGGAGAAAGTAGCCGAACTTTCGGATCAGGTCACTAACTTATCTACAAAGGTAGATGATGATCTGAATGACACAAGACCTGTAGCCTTCACTGACACAGAAGAGTATGAACAAATTAGAAAATTCAAACAGAATCAAAATCAAATCAATACACAGTACAAAAGAGAAATCCGGGAAGTACAAGATCAGCTGACACAGGTAATACAAGAATTACGTATTTCAGAGGATACTCGCGCCCCAATATGGGAAGAGGGACACAGAAATACGGAACAGCCACAAAATAATAACACAGGGCATTTCGGAAGTTATGAAAGAAATTGGCAATGTGCACCGAATTTTGAGATGGAACGGCCGACACGAGCTAACAATGACCGATGTGTGACTCGCCGACATGATGATTTTTGACTATAAGCTGTTCATTACTACACGTAAATTCAAAACATTTAAGAATTCTGGCAACGACATTCATCCACAAGCATGGCTCCATCAATTCTCGCATTGTTTTCCTCCCAACTGGTCGTTAGAACACAGATTAGAATTTATGTGTGGCTACTTGGAGAATGAACCAGCTGTAAGAATGCGATCGGTAATTCACGATTGCCACAGTGAAGGAGAGTTTTACCATGCCTTCCTCTCAGCATATTGGTCTCAAGCCACACAAGACTGAGTAAAACATAGCATCATAATGATGAAACGTTTCGAACAATCTGAATTTTCCAGTCTTATGAAATATTTTGAAGACATGTTGCATAAGAATCAGTTTCTTTCAAACCCATACAGCCCCTCAGAACTCATCCGCATTTGCTTAATCAAACTGCCTGAACATTTACGACATATTATTTTGGCAGGACGTTGCAAAGACGACATTGAAGCATTTCAGGGACTCTTACAAGAATTAGAAATTGACACTGACAATCGCGGAACGCAAAACCAGGAGCACAACAATTACAGGTCACATCCGTCGCAATTCCGCGATGAAAGAAGTAATAACTTGACACGACAAGGCTATTCTCACAACACAAATCGTGACCAAAACAGACACCACCCGTATGACAACCGTTGGCAGAGTAGTAATAACTACAGGGAAAGATCACCTCTCCGTGGTAATGACTATCACAGAGACAATAAGAGAAACAGACAATATGGGAACCAAAATAAATACTATCAAGGGAGGCAGAATAACTTTAGACGCAATGGACCAGCGCGCAGTTACGATTCAGGGAGAAATTCTCCACCATGTGACCGACAAGAAAGAAACTATGGAATCTACCGACATGACGACAGACGATATGATCGTAACGACAGACCTGAATTGCATCAGAACTGGCGGGATTCAAACAGAGCAGGGCCCTCTCGTCACGGTGAATTTGTAGAAGTTAGGTCTCCAAATCCCAATAACGACGCGCGCCAACAAAGAGACAATAGGCAATGACTCACACCGCTGGCAGCAACAAAACGTACTTATGAAACTGATGACGCAGCTGCCGTAGCTAGTAATTACGTAAAAATGGAAGACATTAGGGACATCTTACTCCAGGAACACGACGTAAAACTTAACAACATTGCATATCCTGTGATTCACATTACTGTAAATGACGCAAAATTTACGGCAGTACTTGACTCTGGCAGTTCCATTTCAGTAATCAGTGAAACAGCCTTTAGCAAATGCAACAAATCGAACGATTGCCCCACACTTCCGTTATGTAAGATTAAATTACAAGGTGCAATCTTTGGAAAAGGTGTAGATGTACACCAACAAACCAACTTAGAATTCTATTGTCAAAGCCACAGCTTCTCTATGAGCTTTCTCATTGTTCCATTATTGTCGACGGAAATTATATTGGGAGTAGACTTTTTGAATGAATACAAAGCAATCTTAAACTTTCACGATGCTGAAATAGGTTTAGCGAAAGAAGGTAAGTCAATAGCTTTGAAATTTGAAGATTGGCTCTCAAACCATGACGAGGAAATTAATCGGCTTTACCTTCTGTTAGACAACAGTTCGGACTTTTCTACGGAACTAGACACTAACAATCACTCTGCAAGTACTGACAGGGATGATATCGACGGCGCATTTGACACTAATAAGTTAATTCAGAATAAAATTCAAACAATTGAGAATTGTAATGACACTGATAGGCAGGACCTTTTTGAGATTTTACAAGCACATTCCACAGTTTTTACTCATAAAACAGGAACAATCAAGGGATTTCAATACCAATTTCGTGTTCGTGAGCATACTAAATTTTGTGTTAGACCATATGTAATTCCAGCACATTATAGGGACCGTGTTAGAACAGAAATACAATCTATGCTCGACGAGGGCATTATTGAGCCTGCAGTAAGCTCATACAATAATCCATTACATGTTGTTGAGAAGAAAAATGGATCGATCAGGCTTGTCTTAGATTCGAGACAAATCAATACGATCATTATTCCTGAAACAGACAGGCCGCAAACGTTGGAAGAACTTCTTCAAAATTTTAATGGTGTAAAAGTGTTGTCTTCCATTGATCTCCGATCCAGCTTTTATCAGATCGAACTTCATCCAGAATGTAGAAAATACACAGCTTTCCTTTGTTTCGGCGTTTGTTATCAGTTTCGGAAACTTCCCTTTGGTTTGAACATTTCTTCAGCAGCATTCATTCGCGAGCTAAATTCCATATTACCTGAGTTCTTAAAACGTCACATCACCTTATATGTGGACGATATTCTAATAGCAGAAGCTTCATGGGAACTACATAATCGCATCCTCAACAGTTTGTTACGTATTTTTGCAGAATCTGGAATTACAGTTAACTTGGAAAAGTCTGAATTCGGTAGGACAAAGGTGAAGTTTTTGGGACATATTATTTCTTCTGAAGGCATTCAGCCGGATCCTGAAAAGTTAGAAGCAATCAGAGCCATTCCAGTTCCATCCACAAAAAGACAAGTCCGCAGTTTTCTAGGTCTCGTAAGCTTTTACCGTCGTTTTCTGAATATGCAAATTCTTGTTACACCAAAACTTTGTTCTCTCACTGGAAAAAATACTATTTGGAACTGGGACGAACAAGCACAACTGGAATTCAATTCTTTGAAAGAAGCGTTACTTCACGCGCCAATCTTAGCTTATCCAGATCTGTCACAAGATTTCTGCCTTAGCACGGATTCTTCTAAAGTCGGTCTTGGTGCCCATTTATTTCAAGAAGCCATAGAAAATGACACTACCATTCAGAAAACCATTGCTTTTGCTAGCCGAGTGCTAACCAAATCTGAAAAAAATTGTTCCGTTACTGAATTAGAAGCTTTAGCTATCGTTTGGGCATTTAACAAATTCCGTTTCTTTCTTTCTGGTAAGCACGTAAAAGTATACAGTGATCATCGTGCATTACAATTTCTTATGTCTTCAAAATTAAATCATGACAGGTTAAAACGTTGGGCATTGTTTCTGCAAGAATTCCGCTTCACAATAGTCTACATTCCCGGCAAGGAGAACATTGTTGCGGACGCACTGTCACGCGCACCGGCTGGGCTTGAGAAAAGTACCACAGAAGGCAACCTCGAGAAAAATTTCAGTATTCTTTACATTCAGAAAGTCGCCTTTGAAAACTTCATCACCACATCTTTAAAGGACATTGCTCATGAACAAGATAAAGATCCGATTTGGAAAGACATCAAGAGCAAATGGCATGAAAAGACACACACACAGATTCGGCATTATTATCTGGTTAGAAACAACATACTGTTCAAACACTGCGCTGTTGATGACAAGCTATGGGTACTTTGCATTCCTGACGATTTTGTTAATAAGCTCATTTGGTACATTCGTTTCAGCTACGCACATTTTGGTCCACGAAAATGTTATCATATTCTTCGAACGACTTGTTATTTTAACAATATGGAAAAAAGAATTCGAAGAGTCTTGTCTATTTGTAAACTTTGTCAAAAGGCGAAACCATCTACTATCTCACATCGTGCTCCGCTGTTTCCTATCATTCCTTCTAAATTAAAAGAATTTGCCGCTGTTGATCTCTTGCGACCGCTTGTCACAACATCTAATGGATTTTCGTACGTTCTAGTCGCTGTTGAACTTACTTCAAAATTTGTTTCTTTCACTCCGTTACGTAAAGCCACTGGACGATCTGTATCCAACGCCTTTGTTAAAAATTTCTTACGTGAAGTTGGCCACGTTGCTAAAGTCATTTCAGATAACGGACCGCCGGCCGCGGTGGTCTCGCGGTTCTAGGCGCGCAGTCCGGAACCGTGCGACTGCTACGGTCGCAGGTTCGAATCCTGCCTCGGGCATGGATGTGTGTGATGTCCTTAGGTTAGTTAGGTTTAAGTAGTTCTAAGTTCTAGGGGACTGATGACCACAGCAGTTGAGTCCCATAGTGCTCAGAGCCATTTGAACCATTTGAGATAACGGACCGCAATTTAGATCTGCTGTTTGGTCACGCACGCTTCGGAATCATAAAATCAAACCTGTTTTTATTTCATTGTACTCACCACATTGCAACCCGTCTGAACGGATTATGAAAGAAATCAATAAGCTTTGCAGACTTTATTGTCACAAAAAGCATCAGCATTGGGACAGATATCTACAATTATTTCAAAATGTGCTGAATGAAATGCCTCATGATTCCACTGCTTTACCACCTACTCTTGTACTGAAGAATGAAGAACCACCGAACAGAATCAGAGAGCTTGTACCTTTCCCGAATATACGTAGACTTCGACACAAAGACATAATTGATTTGGCTCTTAAAAATATAAAATCTGCAGCAGACAAAAGGAGAAAACTACACGGTAAAGCAAATGCAAATAAGTTGTATATTGGTCAGAAAGTTCTCATTAAAGCTCATTCATTGTCACATAAGAAGAAACACTTGAGTCACAAATTCTTTCTAGTTTACAATGGACCTTACAGAATCCGACGTATACCACATGATAATTGCGTTGAAGTTGAAACTCTGCGTACTAGGAAGAGTAAAGGTTTACACCACATTTCACATGTAAAACCGTTTATTGAAAGATAATCTGCTTTTTAACTTAGTCTTTGTCATAAAATTTTTCGCTTCACATTACTAATATGCTTTGTCAGACTTAGAATCTGTTAACATACAACAATGTTTGAAGTGAAATATCCAGTCAAGAACCAAGAGAACTTATTTAAACAGAAATGACGAATGCATTGTTATAGTGAACAGACGTTACAGTGTTATTGTGTGTGTACATTCCTGCTTGTTTGTTGCACGATTACGTAACGACTATAAGGATCACATACTTAGAACATTTACCAGTACTGCTAATGAGATTTTAATGCAACATTTTGGTTTACTTGAAAATACATTCTGGATTTAAAGTACTTTCTGTGAGATACCAGATGACACAGTGGTTAGTTTATGTGACAACTACACGATTTTATCACGACGCTACTAGTTAGTGACAATATACAATGTTTCTTTTGCGGTGTATCTGTTTTATATCTGCACAGTTTCTCTGAATTCTTCTGGAAAGTAAAACATGTTTTAGTAGTAACTTTTGTGGTATAGCTACAATGAGACAGGGTTTTCCGTAGCACAACAATACGTTACAGCACAGTACTTTCTTCACCACAACAATAAGCGTAATAACTAAGATATCTATACGCAAAGCATTTCACTTTCGTTTATCATGAGGTAAGTACATTGTCTTCTGCAGAACTTAGCTTTCGGAGGACGATAACTACGACACTTCCACAGAGATTATGTTGCGACAAGATGCACAGCTTAGCGCTACAGTACACGCATTTGAGTGATTAATCTTATACTTAAAACACTTATTTTTAAAGATTTTTTTTAATTACAAAGAAAGTTTTCCGTGATACATTTCATTCCATTGCTGTAATTTGTAACACCTGGGAGTATAATTACATTTATCCTCAGGGGGGTACACGCTTACTTTGTGTACCATGTGTGTTGCAACCACAAGGAACCCTAGCTAATATGGTATTTGCTTATACAACTTTACACATCGGTACCATATTTCTCTAACACACAAATTACACAGCTATCTGATCATTTAACTGAGAGAGACAAACATTTATTTTACTATATCAGTGACAGATGTTTACGTAATTACACAGTTGGATAACTTCACACTTATGAAACTGTATTTTGTCTCTACTTTGTAAACTGTTCATATTTTTTCGGAATCATTGTGATACTATGAGAGCTTTGAATGATATATTTGGTATGGATTCATGATTTTTAAAGTACGTTTGAGGTAGATGACACTATTGAAATGAGCAGAGAATTTTTTTTAGGTTTTGAAATTATTACAGAAAGTTACGACGTTTTTGAGATTTGACTGAGGTGTTATGATGTTATTATTACGACGACGATGTGTACTATGCTGTTGAGATATGTTTATGATCAATAAGATGCTACCATATATGAGGAATAAGAAGTATGTTGGAAACCAAGAATCGTACTTTAAGAGTTATGAAATGTGCATAAATGCGTGACTGTATCACAATGCTGACGAATATTTTATTTGGACACTTATATTTATAGGATTTTCTTTCTGCAGATTTGCAACGCTAATTCTTGACCTGTGAAATATTTTTATATGAGACTGCCACTGTAGCGGAAACTGTTGTCGTAAATATTTCCGTAAGAAAATTAAGTGACCACCTGCACGTAATGCGTCGTGGGCACCCAGCTGTGTCAGACGCCTGGAGAAAAAGCCATTAGCGCGTGCCTTTCAGAGCACAGGAAAAAAAAAAAGGGAGGCCATTATCCTGGCCATTGTCATTCCTTTAGAGAAAGCATCGCAAATCCGACACGCTGATTACTTGGAAACATATCGTACTTTCTGATATTTACTGAAATGCCTAATGAAATGACAAGAAATAGTTTGTCTACACACCTGACTATGACTACTGTCTTTCTAGATGAGAGATTTTTTTACTACTTATGAAATGCCACATGACTATTGAACGATGTTCTTATGCTTTGCTTTGTACATAGTTGCTTATTTCATTTGATATCTAGTTTCTAGCTGCACTGCAGCATTGGTTAAAATAAAATTTTATAGATGTACTAATATGAATATTTTCTGTCTACAGATCGAGTAAATAATAATTTTTTTTTAAAAATGAGGGAGCACAAAATGACATTTACCTTCACAGGAACTGCATTCATAATTTTCTTTTCAAGTAATTGGTAACTTTTTGGTAGAATAACTTCTTGTGGTGCACCACTTTAATTACTTAGACATTAAGATGTGATTATACATTTCCCTTATCTGCATTGTTATCTTTAGTGTACTATTTTTTCTGCTTGAGCTATGTCATGTTTAGATATAAGCTGCTGTTTGCCAGGCATAGTGCTACTGAACTTTAATTTGTGTTACTCTGCTAAGCCAGATTTATTTTTTTGTTGCTGCACATTGGCTCATATTAGTTGTAATGTTGCATTGCTTGGTAATTTAGATTTACTGTAGCTTGCTTTGCAATTTTCCAATTTTTTGGTCATTGCTGTTTGTGTTACTTATTTTGTGCTGCTGCATTGCCTCGCCCCTTAGTTTAGCATCTGAGCTCAGTAGATTTAAGTTAGCTTAAGAGGGAGTAGACTATATAAGAAACTGACTATGGAGAATAGGTAAAGAATGCGTTGCGAAGTTATATGAAAAAGATTTGGGCCCAAATGAGTATTGTACAATCAGAAATAATTATTTTGAAAGAAATATGAACAGAATACAGAAAGCAGGCTTAGATAGGACTTTTTGGGAATAATGATGAACAAAGGGAGATCTCCATGCAAGATACTGCAGTAAAACAAACCCTGTCCTTTCCCTTTTGTGTTATCCCACTATATGTTTGTGTACCCTTGTGTATTTGTTTTCTTCCTGTCTCTGTGTACTGTTTCATAGAATTTTTTCTTCTTTTAATATTAAGCTACATTCACTATGATGAGGAATATTGTTATCCTCGAATATAATTGGCATGAATAATATGTTATTTACTTTGTAAAGATGTTTAGACATTATTTATTCTGTTTTGTGTTAATGCTCATGTGTGAAGTTGGTGTTTCGAAAGTTATTCTGATCTTTTATGTATGTATTCATGTCATAATTCCTGGAACACTGACGTATATGTTATTTCGATTCTTTTGTAAAGCCTGTACTACAAATGTTATCTGTATTATTATGTTCTTTAATGATGTATTTTGTACCTTTGTTATTGTATTTTTATGTTACCAAATCGTAATTGTTACCAGTTCTTCAAATTAAGTAACATTTCACTGCACACGTTTCTGTTGGTCATAGTACATGGACAATATGTGAGAAGTAGGGACTGATAGTGTTTGCACGTGTGTTAATAATTCAGCAAGGGACTGGATAACAGCATTGCTGGTTCTAAGGACAATTCCAAACACTTTGTGAGTGCACAAGTGGTGGTTTATGGACTTGCTATATTCTCTGCAAGACTCTTCGATGGTGATTGTGCACCTGCACAGTCGCAACAGATGGCTGCTGGCCATTTCTACAAGGACTACAGTGGGTCTACACCTTTGCTGACTCACCAGTACCATTATTTCTACAAGGCCTGCAGTGGGTCTGCACCTCTGGTGGCCCACCAATACCGTAATCTCTACCAGGACTACAGTGGGTCTGTTCTGTGATGACCTACCTACCAATATTCTTCAAAACGTCGAATGACTCTGCTGTGGGTTTGCTATGTTGTGGCCCATTACCTGTCTGCATGTCAAGAGTCAGCACTGTCTTTCCGTTGGAAGGACAACACTACTTCTTCAAGACTGCATGGAAATCCACTACTTCTATGTGCATTTTCTTTTACTGCTCAGACTTTGAGAAAAACTCTGCATTTTTATTGTGATGAACAATGTGGACTGTCTTTATGGACTGTGAGAAATTTTTAGCTTTTGACCAACATTGTATCAATAAGTGTGTGCATTTGATTTCTTTGTTATTGTAATTATGAAAATTTTTTTTCAAATCTGTATTGGCCACTGCCCAATCCAATTTGTAAAAATTTTTGTGGGGAGCATGGGGGCTATGTAAGTAGGCTGTTTAGGTTTTTTTATTGGTAACGCCACCTCTGTATGAAAATCACTGGCTGTGCTGTGTGCAGTCTGTGGCTGCTTTGCATTGTTGTAATACTCGCCATTGTAGTGTTAGGCAGCTGGCTGTGAACAGCGTGTAGCGTTGCGCAGTTGGAGGTGAGCCGCCAGCAGTGGTGGATGTGGGGAGAGAGATGGCGGAGTTTTGAAATTTGTCATGAACTGCTATATTTATATACGATGATATCAAGGTAAATACATTGTTTGTTCTCTATTAATATCTTTCATTTGCTAACTATCCCTATCAGTAGTTAGTGCCTTCCATAGTTTGAATCTTTTATTTAGCTGGCAGTAGTGGCGCTCGCTGTATTGCAGTAGCTTGAGCAGCGAAGATTTTTGTGAGGTAAGTGATTTGTGAAAGGTATAGTTTAATGTTAGTCAGGGCCATTCTTTTGTAGGGAATTTTGAAAGTCAGATTGCGTTGCGCTAACAAAATATTGTGTGTCAGTTTAAGCACAGTCATGTAGAATTGTTAAAAAGGGGACGTTTCAATGGCTACACTCCATACAAATACTTTCATAAACGACTTCCTGACAAATCTATACTCGATGTTAACAAATTTCTCTTCTTCAGAAACGCTTTCCTTGTCATTTCCAGTCTACATTTTATATCCTCTCTACTTCGACCATCATCAGTTATTTTGCTCCCCAAATAGCAAAACTCCTTTACTACTTTAAGTGTCTCATTTCCTAATCTAATTTCCTCAGCATCACCCGACTTAATTCGACTACATTCCATTATCCTCGTTTTGCTTTTGTTGATGTTCATCTTATATCCTCCTTTCAAGACACTGTCCATTCCGTTCAACTGCTCTTCCAAGTCCTTTGCTGTCTCTGACAGAATTACAATGTCATCGGCGAACATCAAAGTTTTTATTTCTTCTCCATGGATTTTAATACCTACTCCGAATTTTTCTTTTGTTTTCTTTACTGTTTGCTCAATATACAGATTGAATAACATCGGGGACAGGCTACAACCCTGTCTCACTCCCTTCCCAACCGCTGCTTCCCTTTCATGTCCCTCGACTCTTATAACTGCCATCTGGTTTCTGTACAAATTGTAGATAGCCTTTCGCTCCCTGTATTTTACCCCTGCCATTTTTAGAATTTGAAATAGAGTATTCCAGTCAACATTGTCAAAAGCTTTCTCTAAGTCTACAAATGCTAGAAATGTAGGTTTGCCTTTCCTTAATCTATTTTCTAAGATAAGTCGTAGGGTCAGTATTGCCTCACGTGTTCCAACATTTCTGCGGAATCCAAACTGATCTTCCCCGAGGTCGGTGTCTACCAGTTTTTCCATTCGTCTGTAAAAAATTCGCGTTAGTATTTTGCAGTAGTGACTTATTAAGCTGATAGTTCGGTAAGTTTTGTTCTACTGCAGAGAAAATGTTCGTTATGCCATTCGTTAAACATAATAGAAGCAGATTCGAAGTAACAGTCTAGTCACGCGGTGCAAAACAAGATCCCCATTGTCATCTTTTGCCTAGAACGTGTAATACTCCAGCTCCTTTCACGACTCGTCTATTGACAGTCACTGCAATTACTGTAATTTCATGTACATATAACACAGCAGTGACGGTTATTGCCGTGAGCCCGCTTTCCCCCTTGCACCAGACACAGCTCCTTTCGTTGCTCACAGGTAGTGGGGAAGCACCATGGCTGAGGGAAGAACCGGTCACGCTGACACAACTGATTGCGTCCCTTACAATATAGCAGCACCTCACTTCCGTTTCACGCTTTTCCGTTCGAATAACTGTGCCGCTACGGCACATCCCAGAATACACGCAATAGTTCTCCAGTAACTGCGGCGGGCGCTCCCTTGAGCGCGGCAGTGTTTTTGAAATGCTTCAAGGAGAGACGCAGTGCTATTCAGTTTCGAACTAACATTCACCAATGTTTCAGGTTCATCACGACACATATCTACGGCAAATTGTTTTTGCTCGTACCGAAACTCATTCACCTGCTTTCCGTTCACAAACATTTTTTTTATTGCTGCCTTTGAAGATATACGAAATGTTCTGCATTAGTCGAACATTAAAACTAGGAGAAATCAAAACGGGATCACTTCTGTATATCGTATCAGGTATGTAATGACCTTATCGTCGATCACAGTACATCTTGATGAAGACGTGTGGTATTCCTTGATTACCACTGTAAGTGATAGTTACAATGTTTTTACACACGTTTGTAAACGAGGACATTCTCTGCTTTAACATACGAGAATGGAAAGTGCATTTCACCCAGGTAGGTGACACCTAACTATAGCCGGCCGCGGTGGCCGTGCGCATCTAGGCGCTGCAGTCCGGAACCGCGGGACTGCTACGGTTCGAATCCTGCCTCTTGCATGGATGTGTGTGATGTCCTTAGGTTAGTTAGGTTTAAATAGTTCTAAGTTCTAGGGGACTGATGACCTAAGATGTTAAGTCCCATAGTGCTCAGAGCCATTTCAACCAACACCTATGACAGTGTACAAACAGTTCTTGTGGGGCAGACGCCACTGTATTAGTCTATTTCGTAAGCGGAAGAAACCGCATAACAGTTGTTGAATCAATAACACTGGGATGGAAGAGGACCTCAGTCAGTTGAGTGTTTTTTATTTTACACCAGATGATTGAATTCTAGTGCTCCGAAACCGATCGTGTAAGCCAGGGGTAGTCGTAAGCCTTTTTTAATTACCGCCGACTTTTGTAGCTCTGTTAGTAGTAAAATTTTCTAACTACCCCCCTGTTCCACAGTAATGTGGATTTATAAGGTAGAAACGTAACTTTATAAAATTTACAAATCATAGTTGCAGTCAGTTAAAGAATATAAACTACTTGCCAAATACTTAATGTCAATATTTTATGAAAACCTAATTAAAATATTTTTAAAATCCCAAATGGCTACCACCTACCGCGAAAGATGGAACCCAATAGTGGGCGGTGGGGAGCAGGCTGACTACCACTGGAGTACGCAATAAAAAATTTTTGATTCGCCATAAAATGTTCGTGGTCCCTTCAATTTACAAAATAATATATTAACAAGTTTTAATGTTGACTGTATTAATTTTACTACTGGCAGAGGTTTCAGTGACGCAGGTTGCGTTTTCATTTTATGGTTTGGCGCCACAGCGAGAATGATGTCACACAGGCTGATGTAAATAGCTTTATGGGCACCTGCCGATGATCTCTTGATCTAAATTGGTGGTTTATTAAGTTTTATCAAGCCAAAAGCTCTCGCTGGCCATGAAATATGACCTCTCTTTCAAATATTTGTAAGCTATGTGGCACCACCTGCACAAAACATGTAATCTGATATGAGTAGCACGTGTTGCTGGTTGCGATCGATCTTTACTAATAAATAAGAATTTTTGTAGCAAAGGTCGCGTATTTGAGTATTTTTATTCACACAATGAGCGGTTTTGACCGCTCTAGATGTAATCTTAGGATCTTTTGGGAATAATGTTACTGTGCATGAATCGTATGACCGTAACCATAGCACACTCCATGTATAAAAGAAAGGCACCACATTGGCTTGTTAAATACATAAAACAGAGTAACTAAAAATGTGTAGCACCAACTGTGTGCCTCAGAGTGACGCCGAGTTTGTCTGTGAAGCCTTAATAGCTACCGCCCATTAGGACGGAGTAATGGGCCATCTTCCCTAACAGGACGTAACTATAACGGCCCCACGGACAAACTCGGCGCCTCTCCGAGGCACACTGTTGGTGCTACACATTTTTTAGTTACTCTGTTTTATGTATTTGACAATCCAATGTGGTGCCTTTCTTTTATACACGGAGTGTGCTATCGTTACGGTCATACGATTCATGCACAGTAACATTATTCCCAAAGGATCGTAAGACTACAGCTAGACCTGTCGAAACCGATCATTGAGGAAATAAAAATACGAGTATTTCAAAATGCGATCTATGCTGCAAATATTCTTATTTATCAAGGTATGTGTGAGATATTTCATTGGGATTTTTCAGTACACACAAATAATTATGTTACCCAAACCTAGATTAGAATGTAAGATATAAATTTGTACACAGAACGTGTAAATTCTGCACAAAGGTACGAATTGTGGTATTTTCAGCACTATTAGATAGAAATGTAACTGAAAGAAAAAACACTGTTCAATGCGAAAATAATCTCTTTTCAAACAAAGTAAGTCTTTCCTTTAGAGCTGCTCAGTATATAACCGCATCTTCAGTGGGTCGTTGAAGTGGTGAACCCAATCACTTAGTACATTTACATGCACATCCACATGACTCCAGTTCACGCTTAAGTGGCTGGAAAAGGGTTCATCAAACCACCTTCTAGGTATTTCACTGCCGTTCCGCTCTCGAACTGCGCATGGAAAAAATCGAATACTTAAATCTTTCCGGGCGAGCCCTGATTTCTCTCATTTTATTATAATCATTTCTCCCTACGTAGGTGGGCGCCAATAAAATATTTTCGCATTCGGAGGAGAAAGTTGGTCATTGAAATGTCACGAAAAGGAAAACGCCTGTATTTTACCGATTTCCACCGGAATTCGCGTGTCATATTCATAGAACTCTCTCCCCTATTTCGCCATAGTAAAAAAGATGCTGCCCGTCATTGAACTTTTTCGATGTCCTTCGTCAATCGTATCTGATGTGGACCCCACACCTCGCAGCGTACTCCAGAAGAGGACGGACAAGCGTAGTGTAGACAGTATTGTTAGTAGACCTGTTGCGGTACTTGAGTGTTCCCCCAATGGGCACTTCGATTGGTCACCGTCCGGGTCTGCCGAGTGCTGTTGCTAACTGTGGTGCTTTCAGCCCTTGTGAAGCCAGTTGAGGAGCTTCTTGGTGGTGGTGGTGTAAGTTCCTATGGGACCAAACAGCTATGGTCATCGGTCCCTAGGCTTGCACGCTACTTAACCTAACTTAAACTAACTTACGCTAAGGAGAACACACACATCCATGCCCGAGGGAGGACTGGAATCCCCGACAGGGGGATCCCAAAGAATGGTGGCAAGGTGCCTTCTTGACTGAGGAGTAGCGGTACCGGTCACGAAAACTGACAATGGCCGGCAGAGTGGTGTGTCCCTCCATATCTGCATCCGACAACATCTAAGGTCTGAGGAAGACATGGCAGCCGGTCGGTACCGTTGAGCCCGCAAGGACTACTCGGACGATGTTTGTTTGTAATCCCTGTACAAAAGAAAATTTTAGTTTCTCAATGTGATGCAAAAGAAGAGATCTGAACTTGCCCACAGTGTACACACTAGTACACAGAAGAGCCAAAGAAACAGGTACACTCCCTAATATCGTGTAGACCTTCCGCGAGCACTCAGAAGTGCAGCAATAAGACATGGCGCGGACTAGACTAATGTCAGAAGTAGTGCTGGAGGACACTGACACCATGAATCCTACAGGGCTCTCCATAATTCCGCAGGAATACGAGGTGGTAGAGATCTCTTCTAAATAGCATATTGCAAGGCATCCCCGATATGCCCAATAATATTCATGTCTGGTGGCCAGCAAAAGTGTATAAATTCAGAAGAGTATTCCTAGAGCCACTCTGTAGCAGTTCTGGACGTGTAGGGTGACGCATTGTCCTGCTGGAATTGTCCAAGTCGTCGGAATGCACAATGGACATGAATGGATGCTGGTGGTCAGACAAGATGCTTTCGTACGTGCCACCTGTCAGATTCGTATCTAGACATATCAGGGATCTCTTATCACACCAACTGCACACACCCCACACCATTACAGAGACTCTGCCAGCTTAAAAAATGGTTCAAATGGCTCTGAGCACTATGGGATTTAACAAATGGTTCAAATGGCTCTGAGCACTATGGGACTTAACATTTGAGGTCATCAGTCACCTAGACTTAGAACTAACCTAGCACCTAGAACCGCTCGGCCACAGCGGCCGGCCCGCCAGCTTGAAAAGTCCCCTTCTGACGTGCAGGGTCCATGGATTCATGAGGTTGTCTCCATACCCGTACACGTCCATCCGCTCGATACGATTTGAAACGAGACTCGTCCGACCAGACAACAAGTTTCTAGTCATCAACAGTTCAAAAATTCAAATGGCTCTGAGCACTATGGGACTCAACTGCTGTGGTCATAAGTCCCCTAGAACTTAGAACTACTTAAACCTAACTAACCTAAGGACAGCACACAACACCCAGCCATCACGAGGTAGAGAAAATCCCTGACCCCGCCGGGAATCGAACCCGGGAACCCGGGCGTGGGAAGCGAGAACGCTACCGCACGACCACGAGATGCGGGCATCAACAGTCCAGTGTCGATGTTGACGTGCCCAGGTGAGGCGTAAAGCCCTGCGTCGTGCCGTCATCAAGGGTATACGAGTGGTGTTTGGCTCCCAAAGCCCATATCGATAATGTTTTGTTGAGTGGCTCGCACGTTGACACTTGTTGATGGCCCAGCATTGAAATCTGAAGCAATTTGCGGTAGGGTCGCACTTCTGTCACTTTGAACGATTCTGTTCAGTCGCCGTTGGTCCCGTTCCTGCAGGACCTTTTCCCGAGCGTAGCGATGTCGGAGATTTGATGTTTTACGGGATTCCTGATACTGACGGTACATTCGTGAAATGGTCGTACTGGAAAATCCGCATTTCATCGCCACCTCCGAGATGCTGTGTCCAATCGCTCGTGCGCCGACTATAACACCACGTCAAACTCACTGAACTCTTGATACCCTGCCATTGTAATAGCAGTAACCGATCTAACAACTGTGCCAGACACTTGTTGTCTTATATAGGAATTGCCGACCGCAGCGCCGTATTTTGCCTGTTTACATGACTCTGTATTTGAATACGCATACGTATACCAGTTTCTTTGGCGCTTTAGTGTATATGACTGAGTTCAGCGGCCACGCCCCTCGTAGTGGCTTCAAGCTGTAGGGAGCCACAACATGGTATTCAATACATCGGAATGTAACAGTTGAAGTAGGAGGTGGAATTTTGTTAATGAGCAACATAATGCTAGCAGCCATCAACCTAATTCTTTGTCTTTACCATGTAACCTGGTTTTCAGGAAATGTTCCACTTCTAAAATCACCCATCGTCATTTTGGAAATAGCTGCCACGTAATGGATTGCTTGTCCGAAGAAAGAGGAAGAAGCTACTGGTTACCATGTCTGGAAGATACGGGGAGAAGAAACCGACAGCCCACAAAAAAAGCATTCTGTGTGGCTGTGTTCTATGCAGAGTAGGCTGGACTGTTGTCGCGGAGCTGAAACCAACGGTCGGCGATATTTGTCACGTTCAAAACGTCGTGTAAGATGTTGCACTGTCGCCTATACTGCAGTTCGGCGGTCTTCTAGCAATAGGAGCTCCACTTCTCTTGTGATCTCAATTTCTTCATAGAGAGATGGTCTGTTACGTTGTTCTTGTCATGCAGTTGATGACCATACCGGGAAAGTCTGCGCCACCTAATCGTTTTGTCATATAGTGATGTATCGTTGCCATTACAACTCTTCACGGTTTGTTGAGTACTGTTCCTTTCAAATACAGCAAAGGAATTTCTGCACGATATTCTATCAACAGACTGTACTGCTTTGTTTTGAGTCCTGTGAAGGCCTGCTGCGTTACTCTGCCGTAGGAATTACAACACGTAACAACACTGTAGACATGTACCCCCAAACAAACAAGTAATTAATTACAGTCCTTTATTTTTAGAAATATTAATTGAAGCTTAATGATATAGTAAATTAGTATACTGAACGGGTAATTCAATACGTAAAGATGAAAATTTAATAGTTATGGGGGACTGGATGCGATTTTAGGGGAAGAAGCAGAAGAATGGCTTACGGGAAAAAATGGGCTTCTTAGTAGGATTGAGAGAGGAGAAAAACTAATTGAGTTCTCCAATAAATTTCAGCTAGTAGTAGCGAATATTCTGTTCAAGAATCACAAGAAAAGGAGGTATACTTGGAAAAGGACGGGAGATAAGGGAAGATTTCAGTTAGATTACATGATGGTCAGGCAGAGTTTGTGAAATCAGATATTGGATTGTAAGGCGTACTAGTACCAGGTAAAGATTCAGATCACAATTTAGTAATGATGATAAGTAGGCTGTAGTTCAAGAGATCAATCAGGAAGAATCAATCCGGAAAGGGGAGGGATACGGAAGGACTAAGGAATGAAGAGATACGTTTAACGTTCTCTAAGGCGATAATGAATAGCTCAGTAGCCAGTTCGGCTGAAGTGGAATGGATATCTCTAAAAAGAGCAGTCACAGAAGGTGGAAGGAAAAATACAGGTACAAGGAAGGTAACTGTGAGGAAATCAAGGGTAGCAGAAGAAATACTTCAGTTGATCGATGGAAGAAGGAAGTACAAAAAAGTTCAAGGAAATTCAGTAATACAGAGGCACAAATCCATTAGGAATAAAATAGTAAGTGCACGCAGTACAACAGCACAAGCATTCCGTCATTTGATCATCGGACAGACTCCCGCACGGACGACATACTAATAAGCAACCCTGGCATAGAGAAGCAACTGAAAGATTTGAAAGCAAATAAATCACCAGGTTCGGATGACATCCCAGTTTTACAGAGCGTAGTCTACGGCAATGGCCCCTTAGTTCGAAAGTTCAAATGTGTGTGAGTTCTTAAGGGTCTAAATGGCTCTGAGGACTATGGGACTTAACATCTGTGGTCATTAGTCCCCTAGAACTTAGAACTACTTAAACCTAACTAACCTAAGGACATCACACACATCCATGCCCGAGGCAGGATTCGAACCTGCGACCGTAGCGGTCGCGCGGTTCCGGAATGAAGCGCCTAGAACCGCTCGGCCAGGAAGTTACATCATTACTGCTAACATAATGCTGGGTGCTGGTTTGCGACAGTATAGGCGGCTTTTTTCGTTTAGTGTCCACCTGTCTGCCTCCATTTTGAATGATGTAACTTCCAGAAGCCATCTGAAGATGAACCTGAAAAGGTTCGAAAACCGGTTCATGGAATAAAACATAATTATTCAAAAAAGTGACTGGTTGCAGTTCTGTATAACTTATTTACAGGATGAAAATCGAATGAGGATAAGTCGGGACTGTATGGAGAATGAACGATGACAGTGAACTCAAGGCGTCGGGTTTCAGCGCTCGTGTGTGGTCTGGCTCTGCCATGCTGAAGGAGAGGGTGCTCCATGTGTGGGCGAACTGATAGAATTCGAAATTCGATTACAGCACGCAACGACCTAGTCGTGACATACATCGCCATGTTATACGCTGCAATTCGGAGTCCTCTAGCGGCAAAGGGCTGCAAATATGTAGCCATAAAGAATACAAATGTAGAATGTTAATAACTCTTTCTTTATTTAAAAAGCTTTAAGAGTTTTCGCATAACAAATTCGGACTCATTACTTTTTCGCTGCCGGCCTCTGTAGCCGAGCGGTTCTAGGCGCTTCAGTCCTGAACCGTGCTGTTGCTACGGTCGCAGGTTCGAATCCTGCCTCGGGCATGGATGTGTGTGATGTCCTTAGGTTAGTTAGGTTTAAGTAGTTCTAAGTCTAGGGGACTGATGACCTCAGATGTTAACTCCCATAGTGCTCAGAGCCATTTGAGCCATTTTGAACTTTTTCGCTCTCATATATTGCTGGTTTTAATACATAATTCATAGTAATTGGATCGACAAGTCACAAATGAAATAGAAACATAAATACGTGTTAAATTTCAACACCGCTACCAATTAGCAAGACTGCATACCAATCTGCCTTCTTCGTTTACCAAGCCTACACGAGAAGTCAAAGCTACCAAGCCTTCACTAGAAGTGAACTTCACTTTGTCTCCCTGGAAAGTGGGAGACAATTCTGGGCATATGTCACGGTCTGCTGGGTGAGCACTTTAAGAAGCGCCAGCCAATCGCAGGGCATCCGTCCTCCTCTCCACATACGTCTTCTTCTGCCATTACTGTTTAATATTTGCTTACATTAAATTCATATTAACAATGTCTGAAGATGGCCTTGTAAGCCGAAAACCGGTTAGCAATAAAAGTAATATTGTAGAACAAAAGCAAACTGGTGCTTTTCATTTATTACATTAAATTCTACCATTCTTGTCTCAGTCAAACTTTTATCTATCGTGATCTGTTATTTCTGTCTACCAAAAGTCAGTTTTAATAACTGGTGTATTACACAAATTTCCTCTCTTCTTGGATTTTCTGAAATAACACCTGGAGTGCAGCCTTTGCTAGCCACGCCCTGGGAAGACCGTTAGGTGTCCTTCCTGCTCGCGAAAAACCACCTGAACCAATGCTGTGGCCTTCAGGTTAGTCATTTCCGAGAATCTGCGGTGTCTTAGATCTGCGACGATAGCTGCCCGCGGCACCCGCTCTGCCCAGCACAGAAAACCAACACTGAATCCAAGTGTATAGATTTCTTAATTTGTTTTCATAGCTAGACGGGGATTTCTACATTTACAAGGTACAATTTTAGAAAATGTCGTTGCGATGGTATGAAGTGCAGATAGAGCGAATCGAGAATTGGTGAAGGAAAACTTACCTCCACAAATGGATCTATCGATTGTTCTTAGCTTAAAACGATATTTCAAGGGAGCTTGCATGAAATGGCAATGGTCCTGAGAAGCGCAAAGTGTTCCTGCCTCCAGTACACGGCGGAAATTTTCAGCCGGTGCCTGATGCAAAAGCTTTAAGATTATAGTCCCATAATGTCATTTCCTTTACATATTTGTGTGTTAGATTCGATAGGAGTTTGAGAAAGCACACAACCGTCGCGAAATCAAGAAAAGTACTGTTGTAAGCCTATGACAATATTAAATCATTCATGAAACAAACTGCTGTACGCTCTATCCCAAAAATATCAAAATAAACTATTTACAGAAGAGAAGTGACACAAAGTTTTAGTTGGTCTTTAGTGCTATGTTCAGGAAAACTGTATCCCACAATAAAAATTTTCATGTATATTGTATCATATTTCGTTTAAAGCTGTGTTTCTTTTCAACCTTTTTTTTTCTCGAGTTCGTATCTTTCAGACATCAGGTGACAATAGTTGTTGAGTTTTCGAAAATACAGAGATTCAAAACTGTCACATCTCGTGGTTAATTATTCTGTTTGTATAGAAGGATAGGAGGTAAATACTCCGAAGGCAACGCCCGTGTAGTGGATATGTTCCGATAAAATCACTTTAGACGTTACTTGCGATAGCTAACAATTCTTTTAAAGACAGTTTCCTGCAACACCTATCGCTGTCTGTCTGATTCAATGTCAAATCAAATGCATATACAAGAATAGTGAACAGAGTACCTCGACTGACGTCACCACGACGAACGTATGACGCGCGTTCGTAGCAGCCCGTTTGTGGTGTTTTACCGTGATGAGTAACGTAACAGGAACGGTCAGTGTTTCGTTTTCCTCTTTTCAGCAATAGCTGATCCAGCGCTCTCTGAAATGATAAAAATCCACCCATTTCCAGAAACACTGCTGGTCATCTCAGTACTGAACACTTTATGTAGTCAGTGTCTCCGATTTCGACTGCGGAAGTGAGTACAACGTGTCGTATTACAACTATCGTAATTATGTTAACTAGACAGGATACTGCATACTCTACAACGGAACTGCTGCAATTGCGTCTTAATGAATGTATGTATACCACCAGGTGTACTGAAACTCTTGTGTGAGGGGGCGGCGACGGGGGGGCGGGGGGGGGGGGGCGGGCGGGAAGGGATAGAATACCATGTAATACCATGTCTGTGCGGTAATTATGTCGTATAAGTTATACGTGAATATTACTGAATATTATCATAGGGCAGTTTGGTTCCATATAAAATGTGTTAAAGATAAGGAAGACTCACTGAAACGTTTCATCTCCACTGAACTCGAAACCGAAAAATAGTTTCCAGTGGGCTGACCTGTGTGTTGAACAACGTTAGTTGCTTAAAGAGCACAGTTTCCGGATGAAATTCACCGAAATTTTTGCATTTTAATGTGCTTTTTGTGCATTTTCTTGTTCTAGTTTTCCCTAGATATCCTCTATGGTAATTTTCTTCCCTCTCGCTGTGCAACTAAGTAATTGTTGTATCTATACAATGCTTAAGGTGCTGGCGGGGCATCAGAGCCTAACATTGCTTTCCTTTCTCCTCTCAAAGTATGACAGAATGCTTCCAGGAGCAAAGGACAAGTATATTACTGGCCATTAAAATTGCTACACCAAGAAGAAATGCAGATGAGAAACGGGTATTCATTGGACAAATATATTATACTAGCACTGACATGTGATTACATTTTCACGCAATTTGGATGCGTAGATCATGAGAAATCAGTACCCAGAACAACCACCTCTGGCCGTAATTATGGCCTTGATACGACTGGGCATTAAGTGAAACAGAGCTTGGATGCCGTGTACAGGTACAGCTGCCCAGGCAGCTTCAACACGATCC
The DNA here is from genome assembly GCF_023864345.2 of Schistocerca serialis cubense. NCBI lineage: Eukaryota > Metazoa > Arthropoda > Insecta > Orthoptera > Acrididae > Schistocerca > Schistocerca serialis. The sequence goes on from NC_064643.1 coordinate 440,889,243, forward strand.
CACAATTCATCACGAGTAGTGACTGGCGTATTGTGAAGAGCCAGTTGTATAGCCTTCATGAATCAGTCTGTAACGTCTGAAAGATAGTTTCCGCGAGATAGTGGAAAATGTTCCTTTACATGATGAATGTTTGCATCATGAAACTACCAACTACCACTCTCTTAACGATAAATCAAATTAGCAACTTCAGATGCCCTCCCCCTCCCCCCCCCCTCCTCAACACTCTCCCCAACCTTCTTAGTAAATACCCACCATATTCGCAAATCGAAATCAATCACATCCATGTCTGCACATAAGAAGAAGTACCAATTTAGCATAAACCTGAAGAAAGAATATGTAATGGATACTGACTAGCAGTAAGCTTTTTAACAGCCATTTCTCGTGAACTCTCAAAACTATTGCACCAGTCGCCGCTGTTTTCGCTGCAGCCAAAAATGCTGAAGGACTGTGGGTACTATAAGCCTCAATTAGCACTGGACATTCAAGTCGCATTACTTTTTCCTCGTGTTAACAGCTAGTTCTCAGAAACTACTGGAAATTTTCAGAATGAAATTTTCGCTCTGCAGCCGATATGATACTTCCAGGCAGATTAAAACTGTAAGCCACAAAGAGAACTGCAGAAGTGCTAGTCCTGCAAGTTTCTCAAGAGAACATCTGCCAGTCTTGAAAGGAAGGCTGTGAGGTACTGGCGGAAATAATACTGTGAGGAGAGCAGTCGTGAGCCATGCTTGGGTAGCTCGGTTGGTAGAGAACACGCCTCCAAACAGCAAAGGTCCCCAGTTCGGATCTCGAGTTGGCACAGTCCTTTAATCTGCGAGGAAGTTTGGTACGAGAATTTTTAATGTAGAAAGTATTCGCATGTATATGAAAGATACCTGTCTGGCAGCAAAATAATACATGTACAAATCTCTCACAGAATCCCTTGAATGCGAAGTCGCAAGTTCACTCTTCAGTAAGGCTCATTTGATAGTGTTATCTCAACAGTTATGACAAGAAAAATATTAATTGTTAATGACTCACCACATGCATCAGGGGTGCGACAGAAAATGAATGTCCGGGAGGTGCAAGGATCTACCTTCTGTAGGACCTAGGTATTACGCTTCACAAAATGGACACCGTCAATATTCAATAAATGTTCAAACCAAGACGTTAACTTGAGGCACGAACACCGAATGAAAAATGGTGTGCCACAGTGACCACGAAAGTTCTCACCACAAAGGCGAACTCTTGGGAGCTACAAACTGTGCAGGACGTTCATCTGGGTACCGATTCTTAAAAAATGCATAGAGAATCGTATTGTTGCAATGGAGTGATGAGAACTGATGGAACGTGAAAAGACGCAATCGAATACGAAACAGTCTATCGCGTAACTTATAGTGAAACTGGCTATCCTTGAAGGCGTAGATACAAACAGTGGGATAATATGTTTTGTAGACACGGGAAAAAAAAATATTCAGAGGCTGAATTTCTCCAGTGATTTGAGGTTGTTTCGACTGCCCATAAAACTGGCTATCCTCGAAGGCATATATACAGACAGTGCGATAATGTGTTTTGTAGACAAAGGAGAAACGAACATTCAGAGGCTGAATATGTCCAGTGATTCCAGGTTGTTTCAACTGCATTGTACACATTTTTTCAGAGGAACAGTTTTCTCTAAAGGCGTATGATTTTTATACGTACACCAGGAATCAAGTAAAAGCAAGTTATTTTGGCTAGCTGTTGGTCAAAAGCAGATCTCATACCATAATTGTAGTTCCATTACGCCCATTTTCCCATTCTTGGTATCTGTGACCTAAATATTCCCTACTGTCCTTGTAAGATAACGCACACGAGAAAGAATAATGGGGGGCAGAGCACCTCCAACTTCTCGCAGCACAATAAATAATTTTCCAGACAATTAACCATCCATATTGACTGTCGCCATAATTGTATACGAATGCGTTAAGTCATTGATGTTAGTTGATCTTGGTACAACCCTCTTGGTACCTCTAATTGCCAGGATTCCCTTTATATGCATTTACTTTTCAAATCTCGATTGTTTGGAGCAGAAGACAAATTCCTTACTAAACGATGGCATATCTATCTTTATCTCAAGCCCGCCCGGTTGCACGTGCGGTCTAACGCACGGTTTTCCGGGCGGGAAGGAGCGCCTGGTCCCCGGCACGAATCCGCCTGGCGGATTTGTGTCGAGGTCCGGTGAACCGGCCAGTCTGTGAATGGTTTTTAGGAGGTTTTCCATCGCCCTCGGCGAATGCGGGCTGGTTACCCTTATTCCGCCTCAGTTACACTATGTCGGCGATTGCTACGCAAACAAGTTCTCCACGTACGCGTACACCACCACTACTCTACCACGCAAACATAGGGGTTACACTCGTCTGGTGTGAGACGTTCCCTGGGGGTCCACCGGGGGTCGAAGCGCACAATAACCCTGGGTTCGGTGTGGGGCGGCGGAGAGGTGAAGTGGACTGCGGTAGTCGTCGAGGGGTTGTGGACCACTGCGGCTGCGTCGGGGACGGAGCCTCTCCGTCGTTTCTAGGTCCCCGGTTAACATACAATACAATACAATACAATCTTTATCTCATCTCCAAATTTTCGCGCCGATTCCGCAGTTTGCTGGGCATCGCGAAATTGACGCCTCGTTTGAAATTTCGTTATCTTACGTCTACCAACTTTGTATCACTGTTTGAAATTATGAAAGCATCTACTGCTTCTCGTGAAATCACTGTAATCTATGTCGCGCGCAGCTTGATGTGCTTAACGTAGTAGTTCACCATCATGTGCATCCTCTAAATTGTATCGAGCATCCTTGAAACGCGCAAACACCAGTTTTTATGACAAGTGCGCCTTGTCCTCCTTTGAATATCCGTAGCATTACGCACTACATGCTCATGGTGCGGCGGACTTATTCGAAATGAACATGTTCATAATTGTTTTTGTACTATGCTGCGGATGATTTTCGATGTACGTAATTATGTTTAATACCCGCTCCTTGGACAACGGTTGTCCTATACTACGTTTCATTGGAGATAAGATTGTGCCTGCCTGTCTGACAAAGATGATGAATTGCATGGCTCGACATCTGTTTCAGTATCACTTCCACTTGTTAAGCACGTATCGTCATCATTGTACTCCTCATGTACATTGTCCGCACTGTCGAGTGTATACGCCGGCCGCGGTGACCGAGTGGTTTTAGGCACTTCAGTCCGGAACCGCGCGATTGCTACGGTCGCAGGTTCGAATTCTGCCTCGGCCATGGACGTGTGTGATGTCCTTAGGTTATTTAGGTTTAAGTAGTCCTAATTTCTAGGAGACTGATGACCTAAGAAGTTGAGTCCCATAGTGTTCAGAGCCATTTGAACCATTTTTTTTTTCGAGTGTATACGACATTACACACTTCACTGACTGATCATGTACAAACGCTAATATTTCATCTGGCACTTCTTTCTCACTCTACGATATTCCTTAGGTTCCTTTCCGACGAAATGTCATCTTCGGCAACTGTTGTTGTAGATATAATGCAATGTTTGCTTTGTTTATCGTTGCCATTGCTCTGCTTTATATCAGTGCTTTATAGCACTGTTGCAAGCTACTCGTGGACTGAGCAGTTCAACTAAGCCCCTTAGACTCATGCTGTGCTCACCATTGCATACTTCCAGTCCCGCCCCCTATCGCCATTAGCAGGTAATCTTATGGTTGCATGGTAGACAATATGGGGGACGTCGAGTGCTGTAGACATTATTGGCCTTCTGCGACCTCACACTCATGGGGTTCCTTGACGGTTTAGTGCGTTGAATATATTACGCATGTGTCCATTAAAACTGCAGCACCAGGAAGGATAGGAAGCAACGAAATTTTACATATTGTAAGCAAATATTGTAGTATAAAGAATACATAATTAAATTAGAAGGTGATTTGTGAGCAAACGTTTAGAAATTTTTGCGCACAGAACTGCCACTTGTGGCAGCTGCGATGGGTCTAATCTGGCTGATAAGTCATTCCATGCTGCTTGCTATTCTCTGTGCCAGAGTTCGTCAATCGTAGCGGCGGGTGAGTAATGACGTGCCAGGTGCTCATCAATTAGTGACCAGTTGTTTTCAGTGTGTGAGACACCTGGGAAATGTTCTGGCCAGGAAAACAATCCAACACCATCTGTACCGAGGCAAGCCAGGACAACAACTATCTTGCATAAATAAAGAAAACGAACCAACACAGCCGTACCACCGAAGAAATTTATATCAACCGACTAGTTTCGGCGCAACGCCTACGCAGCCTTCAGATGAACCTATTTATTTATATCATTAGCTGCTGTGCCTGGCGTTGCCTGGGACGTTGAATATCTGCCACACAGAGTGCCTAGCCATGCGCGTCGTTCATAGTCATAGTGAGCGCAAACCACATCGGAAACCGCAATTGCTTTAAATCGAAGGGCATATTTGAATCACCGGGTGTCAACTGAATGCGGCAAATGCATTCCTCCTTACCTGCGGCATTCATAGGAAACAGGTATCGGGCTTCCGGTTCTGACTAAAATATCTTCTAGGGTATTCTCTCGTCCTGCGATATACTGATGACTGCTGGTATTATCTCCCAGACGGGTATTGCTGCTGTAATTTATCTCGCGATAGGAATTAAAGTCCGTTTACCATGACATATTTCGTTTGTTAGACATCCAATTTTCCATTATTTTTTTCATTGTTTAGTCTGAATGTAGAAATTTGAAGCATATCGGCCAAAAACTTTGAAGTAAAGCGTCCAGAACTTTTCGAGATGTTTGGTAACAACGTCCCCCCCCCCCCTCTCTCTCTCTCTCTCTCTCTCCTCTCTCTCTCTATAACGCCTTTGTACAGCATTCTGGGCTCCTTTTCAAGCTCTAGATCTACGTCTCACTGCCTCCTTCCTCTCCAACCGTCCTTCCTATGTCATCATTCATAGCAGCATTTCACGTATCTTTCTACCGAAGGTGTGCCCCAGGGCTCCATCCTTGCTCCTCTCGTATATCTCATGTATACCGCTGATGTGCCCAAACCACCCCTACCTGTCCATCTCCTTCAATATTCTGATGACACCGCCTTCCTTGCCCTCCATGCTACCCCTCAACGGTTCCAGTGCTCCCTCGAAACCCACATAAACCAGTTTACTGCTTGGTGCAACCAGTTGCTCCTTCGAATCAATCCTTCCAAAACACAGGAAATCACTATAGGACATACCACCCCCTCCTTCTGGCTCGATGATTTCCACTTCATCATCTATGATCACCCTATCCAACTTATCCATCTTGAAATTCCTTGGCCTCGCCTTGACTATTGTAGTGTTTCCTTTCCTCGGGGTTCTGCAGTGAAAATACAAAATAGAAAATCTGATTGGGTTTTTAATTTTGATGGAATAAGTTACGGATAAGGCGGGCTTCGTATTACTGATTGAGATAGTGCTGTAATTTGACTGTGATGGCAGACCGGGTCGGCAACACTACAAAAAGCGACTGTAAGGAAATAGCACCAGAAATAAGTTGAAATTTACCTTATAATTCTGTTAGAAACGTAGTATTTATTATAACATAGTCTTCGTGGCTGCGTCTGGAATACTTCTTAATTTTCTTGTAGGATGTCCTTTTTCTCATTGTTTGCTGGTCCTCTTGTTCTCTGTCTGATGAAAATTTCTATAAGTTGTCACTGTCAGGATTAATTTATAAATTTGGCGAGAACCATTTCGAATCACTACTGAAATAACTTCGTTTCGTAATATAGTTATAATTTCCACTTAAAAGCATATTTAACACAGCGCCGAAAAATACACGTCTTTCGTATGAAGACAAGAGAGTAATCAATTAGTTGTTAAAAACAAACACCTACGCAAAAGTAAAAAAAAAAAAAGATCAAAATTATTTACAGAAATCGGTCGCTGGCGCAGCGCTCTTCTGCATGCGCCATCGTAAATCACATCTTTGTATTGGCGGAGGCGCGGTAGTCAAAGTACCGTTACACCATCACCTCACCTGAACTCCCCATCTCCTTACCATCCAATGCAAAGCCTACAGTAGACTCTGCGTCCTGAAACTCCTGTCCAGCCAGACATGGGGACTGCATCCTTCTACCATCTTTCAAAACTAAAAATCCTTGATCCGTCCCATCCCTTGCTATATCAGTGATGCCTGAATCCCTGCCCCTCCTAAGTTCTATAAAGCCTTCCAAATCCTTGAACGCCATGCGTTTGTCTGTCTCCCATCCCCCACAAGGATCCTCTATGATCTCATCCCCTTCCCACATCCCCTCCTTTTCCTTGAACACATCCTTACCCTTTACACCAACCACCACCTCACCCCTTGGTGTCTCCTTTCTTCTCTACTTCCTCCCTGCTGCCACACCTTTACCGATGCGTCCCACTCTCTCTCCATCTCCACACCCTGCAACTTCTCTCCCAATGGAACTTCCATCTCCCTATCCTGGATGATGTGCTTCGCCCCAGTATTTATTCTCCCTTCCACCTTTGACTCTCCTCTTCCCCTCCCCTCCTCGCTTGGGGTTCTCTCTTCCCCTTACCCCTCTGCTGTTTCCTCCATTGTACCCCTGCCCGCCCTTTTCACTTCTTCTCTCCAGTCCTTGCGGCAGTGCGGGGTAGCTGCATGGCCTAGGGCAACTTGTCACAGTTCACGCAGCTCCCCCCGTCGTAAGCTCGAGTCCTCCCTAGGGCATGGGTGCGTGTTAGTCCTTAGCGTAAGTTAGCTTAAGTTAGATTAAGTAGTGTATAAGCCTAGGGACCGATGCCTCAGCAGTTTGGTCCCATAGGAACTTACCACCACCAGTCCTCGCACACACTCCTAGTCTGCTTCCACGACCCCCCCCCCCCCCACCCCCTCCCCGGCCACCCTGTATCCTGGCCCTTGGTGTGCTACCGTCTCCCCCACTTCTGACCCTCCCTGCCCCCCTCCTCTGCCGACCCCCTTCTATCTTTCCTCTCTCCCTCCTCTCTGACCTCCTCTCCCTTGGCAGGTCCTTCCAATTTTACTCCAGTTATGTTGTCGTGTATGTAACATCAGTGCTGTATTGTTCAGTGTCATTGTCCCATGTGGTTCTCATTACTGTGATCGCAGTTTTTAATTGTGCTCTTCGTGATGTCACTTTTTTGCATGTTTTAACTCCCAATGTTTCCGCTTCTCATGTGCAAACTTCATCTTTTATCCCCATATTTTACATATGTACCGTTTCTCATGTGTTGTTTTATGTAGTCCCTTGGCTGAAGAGCGGCGAATTGTGCTGCTGGCAGCCCACTCCTGCCCACATGTCGCAGGGGTACGAAATAACAATAGAGGGGGTGCAACGTACGGGGGTTTTATTGTACAGTTATCGATATATTGAAAAATATCTATTGATCGTCTTAGTCGACCTTGAGTTGCTATCTGACTTATGTTGGCTCTGTTTAAACGAGCGGTTATGAGCCCAGTATCGTTTGCACCGACATTATCATTACACTCTAATTATTAAACAAAAATATGGTGATTACTAGCTACGAAATCAATATTGCGGTGATAAGCATATGATACCAAATTAAGATTTATTCAGAAAACAGAATGAGCAATATTTCTAGCCTAACATGACAATCGAATACACTAGCTAACCTAACTAGCCTATCATTGGCACAATGTATCCTCTTTACATAACTCCTTACGCCAACACTGAACCCGCAAATATCTCTATTGAAGTTCTTCCTGAACGGACACAGACTCAGAGAACGCCTGTCAAAGAGCTGGTGGAATACGAACTCATTTAGAATTACAGTGCCCTACTTTGGCTGATGATTGCTAATATCACCGTAATTCTCTGTGATGATTACGACGGTCGGCCCAGCCAACGTCGTGATGCCGTCTATCCCGTGAGCGAGCTTGGCTTTAATCTCCAACGTGGGCCTGGTTTGCGTCCATAGATTCCTGTACGTAATGGTTCAATTGCGGAGTCCGTCACGAGTCTATACTCAAGCTACTTGCACATATGCCAAGAGTAGTTGGTCGGCTCAGGTGCGCGGCAGCAAAGGTACACTTCAGATTGCATATGAACACCACAAGTAACCACTGGACTCAGTGCCGGTAATTTTTCCAACCTACTTCTCTCCACGCTCTCCGAGCGGGGCAGCCAGACACCGCGACTGCTCCGGTCCAGTCCCGATCCCAGAGTCCTCATTCCGATTTTCGCAAATCTGGCCGTTCTTCGCCGCATGGATCCGTGCGCGTTGGTAGCCAATCACGACACAGACTTCCACGCATCCGTGCGCGTTTGTACCCAACCACGACACAGAATTCTCCCGCGGTTACTGTTCCCACCAACAACGTCTTTGGTGGTCTGAAGTGCCAGCCGACAAAGGGGTCTGGCCGTGTTCCAGCCTCTGCGACCATCTCGCTAGTTTGACCTGGCACACACAACTTCCTTTTCTGTGTCCATTCTCTCCTACAGGTGGACCAATGATCTCTTTTTGTTAAATGGCTATCTCTGTGTATTCGGTGTATTAGTACTGATTTAGCATCATGTAAGGTGCAAAATCTGCTACCTTACATAGGAAAAAAGCTCATTACGGGATCGTGTAGATATTTGAAGTAAATTGGCCAAGAACTCGTAGAGAAATTGGTCACATCCTTTCCCCTTTATGGATTAGATACATAAATATTTCAAGTCAGATTACGAAATCTTATGTAGACAGTGATCTTTCTTTTGTCTTGAAGGTAATTGCCTAATTTCATGAAGATTGGAATAAAATTGTAGATTTGTATTGATTACAAACAAACAGACACTCTTATTTTATATATGTAGATAATCAGCCGCTGTCCGTGAGAACGATGGACCTCCACAACTTGACATTCTTGCGTCGTTTTGTTCAAGGAGTACATCACCAAGCCCTCGAAAATAGGACACAGCCGCCGGACTTAACATGTCAGAAATGTAATGACTGCTGTCCATATTACAAGACTACAGGTGATCCGTGTTATGTACCAAATGCCATACCATCAGACCAGGTGCTGGGCCGACATGATTCGTGCCACCGTACGCAGAACCTGGACTCGCCTGAAAAGACGACATAATACCATTCCTGTCTCCGGTGTTGTCGTTCGATGTTGCATTGTCAGTGGTCCTCTCTCTTTCTCCTGCTGCGTCAAGGGAAGACTCATCATCGTCACCATGCTGGCAGTCTGTTGTAGAGATATAGTCGCACAGAGGATACTTGTCTAGCTACAAACAAGCCCATTTTCTGACTAAGGGTACGTGAGTGACATGATTGTCCGACTCCGCACTCCCGAGTGAACCGTGCCTGTCCTCTTGGGCGCTAGTCGATACGGGATGCTGCTATCCTGCAGAGTGTCGAGTATGGCCCACTGCACCCTTTGACTGCAGATTCACATTGTTAACCCCTGTGGTGTATGTAACATATAGCGTGTAGTTGCCTAGTATTGTTTCCGCAATGAAATTATCTTGCCTACAAATGATTAAAGTGACCCTGCCATTGACAACCTACACCTAGGGATTTCCAGAAAACGGAGTATCATGTTCTGGTTTTCATCTACATCTACATCTACATCTACATTGATACTCCGCAAGCCACCCAACGGTGTGTGGCGGAGGGCACTTTACGTGCCACTGTCATTACCTCCCTTTCCTGTTCCAGTCGCGTATGGTTCGCGGGAAGAACGACTGTCTGAAAGCCTCCGTGCGCGCTCTAATCTCTCTAATTTTACATTCGTGATCTCCTCGGGAGGTATAAGTTTATCAGATCAAATCAGTCGCTTCTTTCGGGATGCTACTAGAATGATTCACAATTTTATACCGTAAATTATCTCAGAAAAATATGTAGGGTGCAAAATACAAAGTACACAACGTCTGGTTCTACGCTACATGTAATTGAGAGACTGACAGAATGTATACACTGAAGTACCAAGGAAACTGGTGCAGGCATGCCTATCCAAATACAGAGATATGTAAACATACACAACACGCCACTGCGGTCGGCAATTCCTATATGAGACATCAAGTTCAAATGGTTCAAATGGCTCTGAGCACAATGGGACTCAACTGCTGAGGTCATTAGTCCCCTAGAACTTAGAACTAGTTAAACCTAACTAACCTAAGGACATCACAAACATCCATGGCCGAGGCAGGATTCGAACCTGCGGCCGTAGCGGTCTTGCGGTTCCGGACTGCAGCGCCTTTAACCGCACGGCCACTTCGGCCGGCAGACATCAAGTGCCTGGCGCAGTTGTTAGATCGGTTACTGCCACTACAATGGCAGGTTATCAAGACTTCAGTGAGATTGTACGTGGTGTTAAAGTCGGCGCACGAGCGATGGAACACAGCATCTCGGAGATGGCGATGAAATGGGGATTTTCCCGTACGACCTTTTCACGAATGTACCATGAATATCAGGTATCTGGTAAACTATTCTCCGATATCGCTGCGGCCAGAAGAAGATCCTGCAAGAACGGGACCAAAGACGACTGAAGTGAATCGTTCAAAGTGACAGAAGTGCAACCCTTCCGAAAATTGCTGCAGATTTCAATTTTGAGCCATCAACAAGTGTCAGCGTGAGAACCATTCAACGAAACATCATCGATACGGGCTTTCGGAGCCGAAGGACCACTTGTGTTTAAGCTAGATGACTGCACGACGCAACGCTTAACGCCTCGTCTGGGCCCGTCAACACCGCATTGGACTGTTGATGACTGGACGAGTCTCGCTTCAAGTTGTTTCGAGCGGATGGACGCGTACGGTTAGGGAGACATTCTCATCAATCCATGGACCCAGCATGTCAGCAGGGACTGTTCATGCTGATGGAGGCTCTGTAATGTTGTCGGGCAGGTGCAGTTGGTGTGATATGGGGCCCCTGATACATCTAGTTACGACACTAACATGTGACACGTACGTAAGTATCCTGTTTGATCACCTGCATCCACTCATGTCCATTGCGAATTCCGACTGACTTGAGCATTTCCAGCAGAACAATGCATATCCCACACGTGCAGAATTGATACAGAGTGGCTCCGGTAACACTCTTCTGAGTTTAAACACTTCCGCTGGCCACTCCCCCGACATGAACAATAGTGAGCATATCTGGGATGCCGTGCAACGTGCTATTCAGAAGAGATCTCGACCTCCTCGTACTCTTACATGTTTATGGACAGTCCTGCAGGATTCATAGTGTCGATTCCCTCCAGCACTACTTCATACATTAGTCAAGTGCGTGCCACGTCATGTTGCGGCACTTCAGCATGCTCGCAGGGGCCCTACACGATGTGAGGCAGGTCTACCAGTTTGTTTGGCTCTCAGTGTCCATCACTTACGCGAAACCAAAGTGCGACCTCTTTCTGTTTTTATTATTGTTAACAATAATGGCCAAGACGAGTAATGCATTTTTCATCATCTGCTGGGAAACTTTCAGAGTGGTGGCATTCCGCCTTGTATGCACAATGAGCAATGTTGGCATCCGTTTCATCTACCCTTTCATCTCTCGTGGAACAAACAAATGAAATATCTAGAATGTGACGTGAACTGCCCGCAGAAAGCTGATACACATTCGGCGGGAAGCGTGCCCCAGCACTCCTCATGAGATGATCCCTTGAAGGTCAGCTCATGATCATCGTTTGGGACCCCATGCATTCGTTTGCACTAAAAGGATGTCTTTTCGTCTTGTTCCACCCCTGACGTACTTTCTCCAGGTACGCTATTTGCATTGCAGGGGATCTGCAGCCTCCAGCGTTGTAAACCGCCGCCTCCTCGCTATCAGGACAGTAAATGTCCACCTCTGCAGGACGTGACAAGTCTCTTCTCTATAGCCTATAGCTGATTCTGAGGAATGCGTGGCACACGTCGCCGTTTCTGTTGGTGCTCATATCTACCAGACATGCAGTACTACAGAAATTGTTAGTAATTAGTTGTAGCCAGTATCAGCCAATGAAATGATTAATGTTCTAATTGTGTATCATGAACTGTGGTCAAATATAAGTATAAATCGAAAATAATATACAGAAAATTAAATGTATGGTCGCAAAATCTTGCTGCCTTACAACATGACAGTCATCGGAACCAACCAAGGTGAACAGCAATACCGCATAAGGATAAACCACAATAGGACACAATCATCCAGGTGTTGTAATCCTACATGTGCTGGCAGAAGTTCCACTTTGCATGAGAATCACATGGACAAACCACTTACAATTTATGAATACGATACCCACTGTGTAATCTTTCCTTGTACACAGAAAGTAGATGGCATTACTCCTACTTACTTTGTATGGTTACATTTCAATGCGAATTTCTTTCATCTCCAGGCATATAGTACACCTCAGGCGAATTTCAAGTTTGTTCCTTGCCACCTTTATGGTTTTCAATAATTTTAATGATCAGTTGTGTAAGATCACATTTTCAAGTATTAGGATTAGTACGTTTGGTGTTTAGTAAACACAGTTGTACAGAATCTTAGCACCCTTCTCGAAAGTAATGAGTTGCCACCTGCCACCCTCCCCCCACTGTTCCATGAATGCCAAGCACAGCTCTGATCTTGGGTATGATTCTTCTTACTTACCGTAATTTACCGTTTTTCATAGACAGTTTGTTTTGAGAGTATCTGTTCATTGTCTTTATTGTATGTGGAAGTGTAAGATGGATGTGCACCTGTTTTAATGTAGGGCCCAAACTGCATGTCCAAAAAGTGCCAGAACTGATTTTATTTCTAGCATATAAGTGACGACAACACAATAATTGCAGTGGCAGCTTGAACTAACAACTGTACACATCATATGAGCATTAAACCAGTCATCTGTAAGCAGGCAGTGTGGACATGCAGTCTAGTGAGTCAACATTGTTGTGTCACAAACAGCAATGGTGTAACGAACTGAACGTTTGTAAATCAAGTGGTCAATACATTCACCAAAACAGACACAACAACGCATGGTCGCCTGCCTCGAGTTGACTGAAATGAAAAACACGGCAGTTCTTTTCTGGGAAAAAGCATCACAGGTGACGAGACTTCGTGTATTATACAGACATATCACAAAACGACAAAGTGCAGAATGAGCTTCTGATGGCTCGCCAAGACTGAAGATGGTGAATGTGACATATCTCTAGAACAACATCTCAAACAAGGATTACTCTGATAATTTCACGCACTTGTATGAATGTTGTGTGTGTTGTACCCCAGTGGAGGGAGAATATATAGAACACCTGAAGCATTAAAACCAAAATCTTAACTTTTATCTACTTTTACTAATATAATATCGAAACTTTCTGGACTGTGGGGTATTTCATTAACGATATTTCTTATTTAGTATCAAACACAGGTCTTAATTTGAGACAGAAATTTCTGAGAGTGTGCGTTTTGAGCAACATGAACTTTGGGAAGGCCAGAACAGAAGAAAATCGAAGCATTTGAGATGTGGTGCTACAAAGGAATTTAGGTGGACTGATAAGTTAGGGCATGTGGAGGTTCTCTGCAGAATCAGTGAATAAAGGAAGATAGGGAAAACACTGGCAAGAAGATGGGACAGGACGACAGGAATAGAGGAGAAAACTGCATCCTGGTGCACTCTGCATTGTTGCCAAATTTATCAAAGATGGCGGCTCTTCTTGGGTGGTATCCCCTCTCCCTAGGGTGTAGATGAGGCAAAATTGCAATTAAATTGACATGCAAAATAATTTAATGTATATGCAAACTAATTAAATGAATTATGTAAATTAATAATTAAATTCAAAAAGACTTCCAGCATTCACTTAGAACCATTTAGCTTCTTGGTATTTTACAAACATCGAAAGAAGCTGCCTCATTAGCCCACAAAGCTCCCCTTTGCCCATAGAACAGTTGGGGCCCTGCAGCCGAGTGTCAGGGGCTTGCGGCTTCTCTTGCCTGTAGTGGTAAGTAGTTACCTGACTCGCCACACAATTGTGCAACTACCACACTGGTGCAGGCCCTTGGCAGCAGGCCACAAGGCGCTCCATGGCCAGCTACCACAGATGGGAAGGATTTATGTGTTCCGAGCATCCTGCAGAAACCATGCATTATGGTAAAGGTGGTGTCTAGTTGGGGCATTGCCAAGCTGCAGAAACAGAGGTTTTTCTGGAGCCACACGTCTGCTAGGAGTTGATAACAGAGGGTGTCTGTATTATTTGATGTGCAGTACATGTTTGGTGATCTTTGCTGTTTGTTTTAAACACCAATTAGTGGTGTCTCTGAACCATATAATGATATGCAATTAGAATGTCTAGTTGCCAATACATGCACCTCCCACATCAACAGCCAAGCTTTTCTCTCATAATAAATGAAGACTGTACCTTCCTCTCCAGCAGCTCAGCACAAACTGAGTCTTTTTCCCTGCAATTCACAAGTGTGAGAGGGGAGAAGGGCAGTGGTGTTTGCATTGTGAACTAGAGGTACAAAATTTTAAATTCGCCCCATTTTTGAGTTTCCCACCATTTTTTTAAAATTCCCACCATTTTTTAAATTTCTCATCTTCCTGAATTCAATTAATTTGCATAATTATTTAATTATTTTGCATATCAATTTAACTGATTTGAATGTCAATTTAATAGCGATATTGCCATGTCCTCTCCCCATGGAGAGGACATGGAGGAACCACTCATGAAGAGCCGCCATCTTGGATAAATTTGGCAACAACAGAATCCACTAGAATACAGTTTTCTCCCCTACTACTGGGACATGCGTTAAGACATCAGGGAATAATCTATATGGAACTGGAGGGAACTGTAGAAGAAAAAATTTGCATGAGAAGACAGAGACAGGAATATATCCAGCAAATACTAGAAGATGTAGGAAACATGCACTGCTCAGAAATGAAGAGGCTGGTGGGGAACAGAAATTCGTGGTGGGCCATGTCGAACCAGTCAGAACACTCACGATTCAAAAAAAAATATTGTATGTGTATACAAAGACAAGCTCATCATCAGTGGTCCTTCAGAACCATGGTTTTCAACCTTTTTGAGCACGTGGCTCCCGCAGCGAGCTATCTTGTTTCCATGGATACTCTGCATGATACCTTGTATAAAGTGAAATAATTAATTTAAAAAAGTTACGAATCAAATACTATTCACATCAAAGCGACACTTGAGTTTGCTTCTTGTTACACAACCTGTCAGATCTTGGCAAGAGAAGAGATACATCTATCTTCATTTACTTGGTTTTAATAACAGCCACTGCCAAAAACCCACTCTCGCAAAGATAGGGGGTTCCAAAAGAAATTAATATCTTCATTACTGTTTACTTAATACAAAAAGTATTGGCAATGTAATTGATAAAATTTCGCTTCTAGTGAAGAATCTGATGAAAACTCTATCAGCTGTTCGTCTTCTGCAGTATTGCTGGGGATTTCGAACCCACTGAAACCTATCACAGTTTTCAGGAAGGTATTTTTAAAAATGAACATGAAGTTCAGATAAATGTCCTTCAGTTATTGAAAAAATATCTGCAGTAAGGCCTATCTCACTGTTCTTTAAAAAGCGCTGGAAACGTGAAAAGTGGTCTTTCTCCGTCGTTCATTTTTCTCTTCCAAAGAAGAATCTTCGATTTGAAGTCCAAACCCTTGTCAATAAGCTGAATGAA
Source organism: Schistocerca serialis cubense (assembly GCF_023864345.2). NCBI lineage: Eukaryota > Metazoa > Arthropoda > Insecta > Orthoptera > Acrididae > Schistocerca > Schistocerca serialis. The sequence goes on from NC_064643.1 coordinate 440,904,825, forward strand.
ATGAGTTTGACTTCCTTGCAGAGACTTGTTCAGTGAGTTTAACTTCTGAAATATGTCACATAAGTATGTTACTTGTAATTGCAAGTCAGTGTTCAGAAAGTACTTAGCACTGATATGATTTTCTTCTCGTTTAAGTTCAAAAAACGTTTTCGCTGGAAGGCCAACGAGTGAGATACACGCCGGCCACGGTGGCCGAGCGGTTCTAGGCTCTTCAGTCAGGAACCACGCGACTGCTACTGTCGCAGGTTCGAACCCTGCCTCGGGCACGGATGTTTGTGATGTCCTTAGGTTAGTTAGGTTTAAGTAGTTCTAAGTTCTAGGGGACTGATGACCTAAGATGTTAAGTCCCATAGTGCTCAGAGCCATTTGAACCATTTTTGAGTGAGATATACTGTACGTTCAGACCTCATAACGTGACACATTTGTCTACAAAATCTAGCTTTCTGAAGACGAGTTTTAATAAAGTTCACCACATTTATCACAGTGTGCAGCACTTGGTTCAGATCAACACTGAAATGTCGCGAAGCGAGTGCTTCTCTATGGATAATGCAGTGGATCTACGTAACATCAGGGGCTTTGCTGCGGACGTGTGCTTGTAGATCATCGTAAACCCTACACATAACAACACTGGGATCCCAATTAATTTGATTTTCTTGAAGTCGTTCACTATTTCGAACAAATTTTATATGTTGCATTTGCATATATTTCCTTACAAAAAAAAAATCATTTTCCATCATTTCGTTACTTTTTTTATCAATAACACGAACATGTGCATGTCTCATCAACCTGCAAACCAAAATTCTTTCGTTTAATTTTTTTTAATTTGTTCATGAAGATCCTCACATAAATCTTGAATTCGACGACTAATTGTAGTGTCAGACAAACGAAAGGGTAAAAGCGGTTTTACCATGGACTCTCCAAGCTTAATGGACACCACGTCAACAGCACACGGTAGAATTAGTTCTTCTGCAATCATATTGGCTTTCTTACATTTTGCTTCTTGATAAGCCTACATTGTAGACGGTAGAAGAGCTTTAGTCGAGATTTTCGCCCGCTTAGGAAATAATAAGTTTTGTTCTTTCATTTGACTCGGTTTTCTAGAAAAGTATTCTCTTGATTCGACCACGTAATTTTTATGAACACATTCCGAATGACGCTTTAATGTTCTAGGTAGCATACCCTCAACAGAAGGTGCTTTCAGACTCCAGACACATTATGGATGCTCTTCATTTGCAGAATAGTGCATGTGAAACGTAAACGTAAGTAATTATCGTCGCGTTTTCTGTAATTGAGTTTCCCATCTTCATTATAAAATTCCTTGTTTTTCTCAGCATGTTGACGTTTTTTACTTCCACTTGACACATTTAAGAATTTTGCCGTAGTTTATCGTCACTTTAATAAAAAACTGATTGGCAACACAACAATGACTGCTGGTGCTAAGTATTACGCGCGACAGTTCAGCTTCGAGGTTATGACTGCTTACGCCGGCTGGCCAACATTAAAAGTGGAATACCTCCGAAGCCAAGCAGGTTGTCACCAGAAATTAAATTTCCCACCACTGTCATCCTTCTTTACCACTAACTAAGAGACAACTTCACGGCGTCCCAGGCGGTCTTTCATGGCGCACCAGCGTGCGGGTTGAATACCACTGCTATAGAAGATACATAAAAATAATACCTAATAAATACATGCTGTAGCCTACATGATTTGGTAAATGGAATAAGTTTATAATCTTGTGCATTTTGTGCTAGACTGTTTAGTACTTACTTGTATTTCATTTTTAAGCCTTCATAGAATATTATAGATGTTCTATCAATTTTATATAATTTCTGACACACTCTCATATTAATATAAATGAGGCTAATCGTTCTTTATAATATCAGTGATGTATTTTGTGTCACGTACGTCAAAGAGCTCGATTCTTGTGTACTTTTTGTTTGGTTTAGGTAATGTGTGCTATCTCAATGTTTGTTTCGCCCATTATTAATAAGTTTATAAAATATATAAATAATATATATAAAATAATACAAGCGTAAAAAGAGTAAATACATTTTAAGACAAAAAAACGACTCACCACGAAAGAATTATCCGAGTAGGACTGAAATCGGGAGATTTGATGTACATGAACAGATAAAAAAATGATAACAATTTCAAAAAAAAATTGCTGGTTATTCAGGAGAAAGAGCTTCAAAAATTACATAAGTCAATAACGCGTTGATCCACTTCTGGCCCTTACGCAAACGATTATTCGGCTTGACGTAAATTGATAGAATTGTTGGATGTCCTCCAGAGGGATATCGTGCCAAATTCGGTCCAATTGCCACGTTACATCGTCAAAATCCCTAGCTGGTTAGAGGGCCCTGCCCATGATGCTCCAAATGTCCTCAATTGGGTAGAGATTCGACGAACTTGCTGACCAAGGTAGCATTTGGCAAGCACGAAGACAAACAGCAGAACCTCTCGCCGTATCCGGGCCGGCTTTTTCTTGCTGTAATATAAGCCTAGGGTGGCTTACCATGAAGGGCAACAAAACGGGGCGTACAATATCATAGACGTACCGTTGTGCTGCTAGGGTGCCGCGGATGTTAACCAAAGGGATCCTGCCATGAAAAGAAATGGCAGTGCAGACCATCACTCATGGTTGTCGGTCCGCATGGCGGGCGAGAGTCAGGCTGATATCCCACTGCTGTCTGGACCGTCTCCATACACGTCTTCGGCCTGGAATCTTATTGACTGGTGTAGAATTTTCTTCAGTGATGAGGCCCGTTTCGATCTGAGTTCCACTGACCAGCCAAGGCGCGTCTGGAGACGCCCCATACACTTGTGGGATAGCAACGTGACTGTCGCCTCCTGACAACCAGTAGTGATGGTCTTCGGTGTCATTTCTTTTCATAACAGCACCCCTTTCGTCGTCATCCGTGCACCCTTACAGCATAGCAGGTCGTCGAAGATATTCTACCCCCCTTTTGCTGTCCTTCACGGGAAGCCATCCTGGGTTTATATTTCAGCAAGATAATGCCCGCCCGTACACGGCGAGAGTTTATGCTGCGTGTCTTCGTGCTTGCCGTACCTTACCTTGGCCGGCAAGGCCGCCGGCTTTCCCCCAATTGAGAACGTTTGCAGCCTTTTGTGCACGGTCCTCCGACCAGCTCGGGATTCTGACGATTTAACACGGTAATTGGATCAAATCTGGCACGACAGCTCTCATGAGAACACCTAAAAACTGTCCCAATCAAAGCCAATCCAAATAACTGTTTGCATAAGGTCCAGATGTGAGCCAACGCGTTACTGACTTATATAAATCAAACATTTCTCTTAATTCTTATCATTTGTTTGTCTACACATGTGCAACACACCTATGGTTTCCGTCTCAGTCCGATAATTCCTTCGTGGTGTGTCTTTTTTTGTCTTACAGTGTATATATAGCGTAAAGTCTGTTATTACAGTACGGAAGAGAGCGACTAACTATCCTTCTTAAAGCATCGTTACCATCTTGTTAATACATTGCGGCTAGAACGGAAAATAAAACTAGACTTCATTAGTTTTCATAGTAACCTTCATATAGTAAGAAAACGGCGCAGCAAGGTAACCAAGAGAAATAACACGACGAGAGCATGCATTATATACCGAAGAGCCAAAGAAACTGCTGCACCTGCCTAATATCGTGTAGGGCCCCCGCGAGTACGCAGAAGTGCCCAGCATGACGTGGCATAGACTCGACTAATGTCTGAAGTAGTGCTGGAGGGAACTGACACCATGAATCCTGCGTGGCTGTCACATATTCGTAGAGTACGAGGGGTTGGAGATTCTTCTGAACAGCACGTTGCAAGACAGCCCAGATAAGCTCAATAATGTTCACGTCTCGAGAGTTGGTGGCCAGCGGAAGTGTTTAAACTGATAAGAGTGTTCCTGGAGCCACCCTGTAGCAATTCTGAACGTGTGGTGTGTCGCATTGTCCTGCTGGAATTGTCCAAGTGCGTCCAAATGCACAATGGACATGAATGAATGCAGGTGATCAGACAGAATGGTTACGTACATGACACATGTCAGAGTCGTATCTAGACGTACCAGGGGTCCCACATCGTTCGCACTCCACACGCCCCACACCATTACAGAGCCTCCACCAAGTTGAACAGTCCCCTGCTGACATGCAGGGTCAATGGATTCATGATGTTGTCTCCATACCCGTACACGTCCATCCGCTCGACACAATTTGAAACGAGACTCGTCCGACCAGGCAGCATGTTTCCCGTCATTATCAGTCCAATGTCGGTGTTGACGGGTCCAGGCGAGGCGTAAAGCTTTGTGTCGTGCAGTCATCAAGGGTACATAAGTGGGCCTTCGGCTCCGAAAGCCCATATCGATGCTGTTTCGTTGAATGGAGCGCACGCCGACACTTGTTGATGGCCCAGCATTGAAATTTGCAGCAATTTGTACTTCTGCAACGTTGAACGATTCTCTTCAGTTGTCGTTGGTCCCACTCTTGCAGGTTCTTTTTCCGGCCGCATCTATGTCGGAGAGTTAATGTTTAACCGGATGCCTGATATTCACGGTACACTCGTGAAATGGTCGTATGGGAAAATAGCCACTTCATTGCTACCTCGGAGATGCTGCGTCACATCGCTCGTTCGCTGACTTTAACACCACGTTCAAACTCACTTAAATCTTGATTATCTGCGATTGTAGCAGCAGTAACCGATCTAACAACTGCGCCAGACACTTTTTCTCTTATACAAGCGTCTCCGACAGCAGCGCTGTGTTCTGCCTGTTTACATATCTTTGTATTTGAATACGCATGCCTATACCAGTTTCTTTGGCGCTTCAGTGTAGTAATTATTGTGCGGCAATGTCATAACTTGGCATTATTTTGGTGCCTCGTGAGAGAGAGCAACCAAGTAGCTGCGTCCCTATTACAGGCATGTGACTCGGCTGGCAGCGTGGCGGGACTAAAATTAGCGTTCCGCTCTGGCACAGCCCACGCTACGCGACCTACCGCATGCTCGCCGCTGCGTGCTGCACCCGCTGCGTCTGTGAACGGCTGGGCGGGTGTCCGTGCTGAATGAGGCGGGTACCCGTCCGTGGCAATCACGCTGCCGCAGTCAGCTGAGGGATTGTCGCTAGGCGCGCATGTGTTCCGCTGGGTGTACCGTGCGGCTCCTGGGGAGATGGGGAGTATGTCATCACTCGTCAGTTCAAATGGTTCAAATGGCTCTGAGCACTATGGGACTTGAACATCTGAGGTCATCAGTCCCCTAGAACTTAGAACTACTTAAACCTAACTAACCTAAGGACATCACACACATCCATGTCCGAGGCAGGATTCGAACCAGCGACCGTAGCGGTCACGCGGTTCCAGACTGTAGCGCCTAGAACCGCTCGCCCACTCCGGCCGGCACACTCGTCAGTAACTGTGGAATCAGAGCCAGGCGTACGTCAGGAAAGTATCGAAACATTCAGTTACCTAGGATTAATACAGTCGAATAAAAGTGGGATACAGAAGGAAATTCGACAAAGAATAACAAATGCGAACAGGGTGCACTACAGTTTAAACCACCTCCACTCCACCCACTGTATCCCAAGAGGGCAGAATAAAGGAATATACAACTGCACATGTCATTATTGTGACCGGTTATATTATATAGTTCTAAGACATGGGCAAGTACACAGACAATGTAAGAGTGTGTCCGTGGATTTGAGGGGAGGATTTTAAGGAAAATTTATTGTCCTGTATACAATGCAGAAACTGGAAGATAAGAAAGAAGGTGCAATGAAGATCTGTATCGGTGGTTTAAGAAAGCTCATATTGGGAGAGTGATTGCAAGAGGAAGACTATAGTTCGCAGGACACGTTCCCCGAGCAGAGAGAACTCTCCCTAAAAAAGAGTATTGGTACATCAGCCAACTGGCAGACATCCAGATCCCTAAAAAAGAGTATTGGTACATCAGCCAACTGGTAGACATCCAGAAAGTGGTCCGCGTACCAGATGGAATGACAGGTCAAATGACGTTGGAAGAAGCAGGTGCAACAGCCAGTATTGAGGATGTCCGAAACAGAAGTAAATAGACAAATATATGAAATCTATTTTTGTTATGTTACAATCCTATTTAATAATGACTCATGCACTGGATGTTTTCATCATTTCGTTATGATTTATGTTTATGAATTTGTTTATATTTGTCTTTACCATGGGCATGGCCTGTTCATGTGCAATAAATGATGGTGATAATGATGAACAGCTTCAAGGAAACAGTCCCTGAGACGACAAGGCGCAAAAAAAGGTCATACAGACATATGGCTGGAAACGCGTTCCGAGGGAGACACACCTATCTTTCATAGTGACTCTGGTATCGGCAGCAGCAAGACGACCATGTGGAACATTCTCTGCAATAGCTGCCACTATCCGTGTCACTTTTCATTCTGGAAACATCTCCCAAGCTGTGACTAATCCATGTCTGCGTAGTATCCTTGTTTCCAAGAGTGCAACTCTTGAAAGTTTCGCACGACAACTTCTGTGAAGTTTGGATGGTAGGAGACGAAGTACTGGAAGACGTAAAGCTGTGAGGACGGCTCGTGAACTGTGCTTGGAGAGCTCAGCCAGTAGAGCACTTGCTCGCTAAAGGCAAAGGTCCCGAGTTCGACTTTCCGTCTGGCACACAGATTTAATCCGCCAGGAAGTTTCAATTACTAAGATGGTGTGATTTGTAGGCAATCATTTTCCCAGCTCTTGGAGCATCTTCGTCAGGTACTAGGTCATCTTAGGGAGGCAGGTCCCATTGATAGAACTAGTAAAGTCAGTCTTGCACATGCTGAAATATTCTTTTTGGCCATCTCGTTTCAGCAGAAAGGGTTAAGATCGACCATGAGCGGAATGGAGATATTCGGGATTTTCCTCATCCCATTAATAAGAAGGGTGTAGCAAGATTTATTGGCATGATAAATTTCTTTAGGAACTTTATTTCTGGTTTTGCCCCGATCGCGGCACCCCATAACCATCTAAGGCATTTGGGGACAAAGGCAACAAGCTGCTTTTGATGCCAAGTAAATCGCCCTGAGTAATGCTCCCGTATTCGCTATCCCGGATTTTCAGCGCAAATTTATGTTACAATCTGAGGTCTCTAATTCCGGAAGTGCTGAGGTCTTAATACAAGAGTACCAAGGGGACCGTAGCTTGATGATGTGCTCTTTGCTGGGGAGCTGAAATATTGTGTATGTGAACTTGAGGCATTGACCGTGCTTTTAGGTCTTGAAAAGTTTAAGTTTTAGCTCGAACACCAAAACTTTCATTTAGAAACTGATAATTAGAGCCTAAACTGGATGTTGGCTCGCCCCCACAAAACTGGACGGATAGATCGCTGTGCAGTCTGAGTCTCAGCCTCTAGTTTTTCTGTGCAGCCTTTAAAGGGAAGTAGGGACCAGGTAGTGTGGATGCATTAGGTCGGGTTTTTGATCGGGAGACATGAGAAAGAGGAACAATTCTGGGAAGAAAGGGAGTCGGAGTTTATAAGCACCCTGTTGACTCAGATACACGCTCTCTTCCAGAATATCAGGGAAAAACAGGGTTAGGATTCCAGGACTGCCGTCATGAAGGATCAGTTGCGTCAAGGGTTAGATACTCTATCCATTGTTCAAATAAAGAGGCAGTATGCTGTCACACGAAATATGGCAGACAACTCAATACTTGCCTTCCCTAAGAAGTGCTTCCCTCTGTATTTCACTATTTTCATTCTTCCCCTCGTGGTGGCCATTTGGGAATTTGAAATGAAGATTAAACAAAATCACATACGGTCCTGATTAAATTCAGATGTAAGAAAACTGGTAGGTCAGTGCCAGCAATGTCAGGCCACTAAACCTAATCCCAGTACTCACCATGGTTTTGCTCCAGTCCAGCAGGAAGGAGAGGCCTATGGAGAAACTGTCGTTGATTATAAAGGTCCACTTACAACGACCAAACGAGGACGAAAAGGAGTGGTGGTCGATGTGTTTACCAGCTTCGCGTTTGACTAAGCGATGGTAGCAGGTTTGACTACTTCCCATTACAGTGAGATCTTTTCCTATTTTGGCCCACTTAGGGTTTCCGTCAGTGATAACGCCACTATTTTCACATCAAGACAGTTTAACAAGTTTTGCTTTGGGAATGCCGTAAATCACATTACAACCATCCCGTACTGCCCCCACCCCACCTTTGCTGAGCGACTGAATAGGAACTCGATGCCAACCAAACTTATTTTCGCATATCCTTTAAATTTCCCTATTTGCAGCCTCTGGTCAATTAACGACCTCCTTCTGGATGAAATGATACTATGAAGCAGAATTGGAACAGAACTATCATCGACATCCGCTCAGCACATCGGCGGAGTGCTCAGAGGTACAACAAGGAGGCGGCCGCCTCTGTTGCGCCTGGGAGATCGGGTTAATACACTCATGCTCATAAATTAAGGATAACTGCAAAATGTGGTGCCACACAATGTGGCACTACACAAAACTGGCACTAATAGAATAGGCACATAGGGAGCGCACACGACACAGATCTGTAAGTCCACGGTATTGGGGATAAATCGAGAAAACCGTCCCGAAACACATTTGCTACAAAACGCCACTGTTTCCTACGCATGTACCCCGACATCAGCATGGAATATGATCACCATGCACACGTATACAGGTCGCACAGCGAATTGTATACTCTGGATCAGGTGGGCGAGCAGCTGCTGGGTTATTGCACCAGTGCCTGTCGGAGCCCCTGAAGTGTCGTAGCGGTTTGAAGACGTGCAGCGGTACGTCGACCGAGAGCATCCCAGACGCACTCGGTGGGGTTTAGATCTGGAGAACAGGCAGGCCACTCCATTCACCTGATATCTTCTGGTTCAAGGTACTCCTCTATGATGGCAGCTCGGTGCGTTATCATCCATCAGGAGGAAGGTGGGACCCACTGCACCCCTGAAAAGGCGACATACTAGTGCAAAATGACGTCCCGATACACCTGACCTGCTACAGTTCCTCTGTCAAAGACATGCAGTGGTGTACGTGCACCAATCATAATCCCACCCCACACCATCAAACCACGACCTCCATACAGGTCCCTTTCAAGGACATTAGGGGGGTTGGTATCTGGTTCCTGGTTCACGCCAGATGAAAACCCGGCGAGAATAGCTTTTCTGACTATAACTGGACTCGTCCGTGAACATAACCTGGGACTATTGTTCCAATCACCATGTACTGTGTTCTTGACTCCAGGCTTTACGGGCTCTCCTGTGACCAGGGGTCAGAGGAATGCACCTTGCAGGTCTCTGGGCGAATAAACCATGTCTGTTCAGTCGTCTGTAGACTTTGTGTCTGGAGACAACGTTCCAGTGGCTGCGGTAAGGTCCCGAGCAAGGCTACCTGCAGTACTCAGTGGCCGTCTACGGGCACTGATGGTGAGATATCGGTCTTCGTGTGGTGTTTTACACTGTGGACGTCCCATACTGTAGTGCCTGGACACGTTTCCTGTCTGCTGGAATCGTTTCCATAATCCTGAGATCACACTTTGTGGCATACAGAGGGCCCTTGCTACGACCTGCTGTGTTTGACCAGCCTCCAGTCGCCCTAGTATTCTACCCCTCATAACGTCATCAATATGTGTTCTTTGAGCCATTTTCAACACACGGTCACCATTAGCACGACTGAAAACGTCTCCACACATACTCGCTGCATCGTACTCTGATATGCACCAACACACGTCTACGTATGTGGACTGCTGCCAGCGCCACCGTGTGACGACCGCAGGTCAAATTCACCGCATGGTCATACCCCGAGGTGATTTAAACCCGCAAACCGCCCACCAGAGCGTTGTTTCAACATGTTTCAGCATTATCCTTAACTTATAAGCATGAGTGTATTAAGAACCTGTGAGCGCACAGCAACAGAGATCAGAACATCTCAGCCAGGTTGCTTCCACGTTTCATAGGTCCATCCCAGGCTGCCGAAAAGCCCGTTCCTGTTAGTTTTGTAGTGAAGTTTCTTCTGAAAACTGAGAAGACACATAAGATCCAACAGGGGTTAAGTAGAGGCTCGATCCTTGGTCAGCTGCAAAAAGTCCCCTCTCTCACCTTTACTTTAAGGTGGCAAAGACTGAACCGTGTAAGAACAAGTACCAATGGTCATTACGCTCACCTTTCTATGCTGAGCGAGATGTGCGACTTCCCTGACCAGACAAGAGGGGGCATTGGCGCTGAAGGCGATGTAAGCGGCTCCGCCGGTTTGAAAGAGGAAGTCTGAGACTCCAGCGAGTATGAGCAGTTTTCTTCGTGCCTACTGACTGCTCACAACATCGAAAGACGGCTTTGGCGGTGACTGACTGTGAGGCGGCGCGTTGATCCACATTAGTGTTGATACTCAGGCTGAGCTGTTTATGTGAAATAGTTTCTCGGAAGGAAGGCAGCCCGGCTTTATAAATGTTGGTCTACGTCTGTTACGAATGTGGACTGGGTACCGCCGACAAAAATTGCATGCTGAGCACTTTGTGAACAGTGCAGTTCCTGTGTTGTCGGAGGTGGTCAGTGAGGTTCTCCACGACAGACTTTTATAGTCGCCGTCATTGGAATAAGACTTCAGCGAGCTTGAATGTCAAGTTGAAGAGTTTGGAAAGGGAGAGCCTGTACTTGGGCTCTTCTGGTAGTACCATTATTCTCTGTACCAAGTTAACAGTATTCTCCGATATTCTAAGGATAGCTCATAGATTTAATGGTTATCTTGTACTAGCTAGATGTATGTGCTTGCCCCGGTTCGTTGTTTTATATATAGCGTTTAAGACTGTAGATCTTAAGGCTATGCCTAATTGTGTGTTTTGTTTGTTGTAGTACCGGGCCCTATTATCTAGCTTTATAATTACTGGTTTTTTAGGGCCTTGCTGGCTCGCCATCGAAGTCCCAGTCAATAAACTCTTAAAAGGCTGTTGACTGGGCTCCATGTACTCGACTGAAGTTCCTAGATGGTCAGCAACAAGTGGAAAGCAGTGTATGGTGACTGGGATCTGAATGGTTTTGCAGTTAAAAAAAAGAAATTTTCGTCCTTATTTAGTTAAGGCATTTTACGTGCAGGCTTGATGCAACTTGGTATTTCGTCGAGCTGTTTGGTATCTCTGCTATTTTTCCTTCTAAAAATCGCGGTTGACTAAGTTTTCTGTATGTATTTGTTATATTCATAACATAATTATTCAATGCAGTAAGTCATCTTCTGCTCAAACCTTGGTAAATGTGCATCCAACTGAAGTTGTCTTTAAAAGTATTGTTTTTTTTCCTTATCTAACATTTCTCGTATAGTTGCTATTGAAATTCCAGTGGCTTCTTGTTCATTTGATAGCCTTCAGCGTGATCAGTCTTTTTTTTTTAATTTTCATGGGTGTTTTAAATTATTGGTGTTTTTAGATTAAACTCTTTGTCAGTGCGACAAAGAAATTATCAATAAAATCTTGTGCGGTATTCCTGGCAAATACATACATCCATCCCTCACAGCTTTCTCACCAACTTCCTTCCCCCCCCCCCCCCCCCTTATCACCAATAACTGATAATCTTCGCCTTTTCCTATGAAAAGAAGAAACATAATAAAGAAGGCAGTGATGTGCGCTCTACCTTATCTGTGGCGAACATTATTTCAAGCCGAGATTAATCGCTGAATTAATCTCAACATTTTGATAAATATTTCACGAATATAATTTCCAAGCACGGTGGAACGCGGACAGCATGTGAGATGTTACACGTCTATCCACACAGCACCCACCTGTGGGTTACAGCGAATCTCCATGGTATGAAGACAACGGACCATCAACACCGGTTTACAGTTATATTAACACCGGTTCAATCTCAGAGTGTGGGCGGTAATTATTACCGTACGGCCAGTCATCCTCCCACAACGCCTCAAAGGGGAGGCGTGTCTGCACTCCCTGCGGGTGACCTTGCCTGCTCTGCTGGAAGACGTGCCACTGGTGGTACGAAGAGTAATGCTGCCACTACATAACGGTGTTCCAGCTCACTGCCATCTTAAGTGTGGAGCTAAAACACAATAGAACACTCCAAATTTCCTGGCGTTTTCTTACTTGTGTCTTCAGTCACTGAAACCTGCGCTGTCAAAGATCTTTCATCTCCCGCTACAACTGGGTGTATTCCCTTGGAACGCATTTCCTCCATGTGTTCATATGAATTTCTTTGTTTCTTATTCTCTCAGAAGTCGTTTACTGTAGTTAGTCGTCATTTAGCAAATCCCACTGTATATACAAAGTCAACAACAACAAGTTGACATCCTGACGCATCTGTTTTCTAATGGTACATATCCACTATAACGTCCTAGCTGCTATACTTCCATTGTTCGCCATCTCGTGTATCCCTTCTTTTGCTCTTGTTCTATACCTGGATTCGGTATGGATCGGGAAAGTGAATTCCGGTTGATAATAAGCATTTTTTGTTATTTTGTTATCAGTATCCTGTTGTCAATATACACTAAAAGAAATGTAGGGAGTCATTCTTTCCCTATGCTCTGAAGAGAGTAAAGCTGTGGAGAATATTTGCAGAATGCAGCTGCCGTATGGCGATAGCTCTTTTAGAAAACAGAAAATTTACGAATTGATTTTTTTGCGCATGAGATGAACGCTAGCAAAGGTTCAGAAAGTTCAGTAAATCTCTAAATTATCACTAACCGTGTGCTCCTTGCGTTCCACGTCAACTAACCGACGACCACAAACACGAACGTTTGGAAATGACGAAAAGATACACAAGCCCGTCGATGAGACGTGAGACCAACATTACGAAGCACCCAGTAACCGGCAGAGCATGATACGGAGGGGCTGTTAAGTTTTTCATGTGTCCATCGTGTACTCCTTCGTGGTAAGCACACTTGAAAAAGCATAGTATGTCTGGGCTTAGTTGATCTGAGGACGTTCGTGCAGTTTGGTCTCTGATTTCAATAACACGAAGCACGTACAGCCATACGCATACATACGATCGTTTGTAGTAGGCGTCTTTCATATGACCTTTCATATGCCATAACGAGATACACTATGTGATCAAAAGTGTCCGGACACCCCCAAAAACATACTTTTTCATATTAGGTGGATTATACTGCCTCCTACTGCCAGGTACTCCATACCAGCGATCTCAGTTGTCATTAGACATCGAGAGAGAGCAGAATGGAGCGCTCTGCGGAACTCACGGACTTCGAACGTGGTCAGGTTATTGGGTGTCACTTGTGTCATACGTCTGTACACGAGAGTTCCACACTCCTGAACATCCCTAGGTCCACTAGTTGCGATGTGATAGTGAAGTGGAAACGTGAAGGGATACGTACCACACAAAAGCGTACAGACCGACCTCGTCTGTCGACTGACAGAGACCGCCGACAGTTAAAGAGGGTCGTAATGTGTAATAGGCAGACATCTATCCAGACCAAGACACAGGAATCCCAAACTGCATCAAGATCCACTGCCAGTACTATGACAGTTAGGCGGGAGGTGAGAAAACTTGGATTTCATGGTCGAGCGCCTGCTCATAACCCACACATCACGTCGGTAAATGCCAAACGATGCCTCGCTTGGTGTAAGGAGTGGAAAAACATGTGAAGTGACGAATCACGGAACATAATGTGGCGATCCGATGGCAGGGTGTGGGTATGGCGAATGCCCAGTGAACGTCATCTGGCAGCGTGTGTTGTGCCAACAGTAAAATTCGTAGACGGTGGTTTTATGGTGCAGTCGTGTTTTTCATGGAGGGGGCTTGCACTCTTGTTGTTATGCGTGGCACTATCATAGCACAGGCCTACATTGATGTTTTAAGCACTTTTTTGCTTCCCACTGTTGAAGATAAATTCGGAGTTGGTGACTACATCTTTTAACACGATCGAGCACCTGTTCATAATGCACGGCCTGTGGCGGAGTGGTTAGGCGACAGTAACATCCCTATAATGGACTGGCCTGCACAGAGGCCTGACCTTAATCCTATAGGACACCTTTCGGAGAGTTTTGGAACGCCAGCTTCGTGCCCGGCCTCACCGACCGACATCGATACCTCTCCTCAGTGCAGCACTCCGTGAAGAATGGGCTGCCATTCCATAAGAAACCTTCCAGCACCTGACTGAACGTATGCCTGCGAGAGTGGAAGCTGTCATCAAGGCTAAGGATGGGCCAACACCATACTGAATTCCAGCATTACCGATGAGGGCGCCACGAACTTGTAAGTAATTTTCAGCCAGGTGTCCAGATACTTTTGATCACATAGTGTAGTGTGCCGCAGAAGATAAAGATGTGACACGATACCGGTCTGTCGTATAAAATTAAAATGTAAATCTTATGTAGGCAATGTCGACATTTTATTCGTCAAAAATGAACTTCCTGCGTTTCATACAAGCTGCAGTGAACCAACTGTCAGGAAAAACAAAGTAACAAGGTGTTGCCTGTGGTGTGTTGCATACTGTGACTAATCCACCTCACGCATTAACGACTGATTGGAAATGGTATGTTCCTTCTTAGGAAAAGACCCTCTTTGTGACTTTTGTTTATGGTTATTCATTGTTGACGAAGTCTTGAAACACCTGTCCAAATACAACATACTATGAACAGCTCGAGATTTAGCAATTAGATATGATTTTCGATATCATGAATAACAAAGAATTTCTCGCAGAAAAAGTACATCATGATCTTTTGTAACACTTCGTGAGCATTTTTTGCGTTTTAAAAACGTGGAGGCTGACGTTTATTGGTCACGTAAACTGGGTGCACGAAAATGGTTTAACCAAATAGATATTCATCTAATTGGAAGAAGAAAAAACAACACTACAATACGGATAAAGGAAGTTTTAGAAAGTCGGACTTTACAGATATCTAAATGTTTCAAGCTGAGGGAAGACCTAGAAGAACTGGCCGAACTTGGACACAACAACAAAGTAATCAATTCAGCAGATACATAATGGACCACAGGAGACATAGGAAACTTCAGACAAAGGGAAAGAAGAAGAAATAAAGATGTAGTGATCCATTCGTTTGCTGTAGTACTAGTAACACTGTCATAAACATGTGTAAAATTTACTATATCTTTATTGATATAAAATGAAAGATTGTAGCATTACCGGTTTTGTTTGATTGTGTCGGAATTCAAGGTATTGTTATAGATATTGCTATGCTTAAGTTGTAAATATACGCTGAGCTCCCAATCCACACTGGATAGGATATGAGAATGAACACGTTTTGTCTCGCACGGAGCATTCACGTGGAGTAATCGCACTATGGCGTACAAAGCCAAGAGCGTCGAGATCTAATTGGAACCGCGGGCAGTCAGCGCCCAAACAGGGTGTCCGTTGTTTGCTCGTTTTCTGTGAGTGACAAATTCTGACAGCAAGGGCCCACATGCAGACAGCTCAAACACGAACAGCATCATTCGAACGTTCAGCCGAATGTATAACCTCATGTTAGGCAAACTTCAGTACATACCAAGTGACTGACCTTACAAATTGTGCTTCACAAGATTAACACCCGAAGGACGAACAACATAAATAGCTGCAGACAATGTAAAAGGCTCGCTTCCAACTGCCGGAAATAGAACAACAAAAACCATAGTTAGTTGTAATATAACAATTGGTCACTGCAGAGAACATGAAAAAATGCAAGTAGACGAAACTGAAAGCTGCACTTGTTTATAGTAGACAGAAGAGAGATTGTCTTAAGCCGGGCAGGGATAAGCAGGCATACCTATAACCATGCCTTTATTTCTTTCCATCACTAAAAGTTGCTTTGTGTTGTTTAGAAACACTCTGTAATCATGAAATGGGTATGATAAACGATTTTAGCCCATAGAGTATGGCCCATACGAAACATGTCACAATTATGAGTTGTTTGTCGCTCTCAGCCTAATAGCCCTCCTCATCCCCTCTTCGAGATTTCTGGAGTTAACAGCTTCCATGACATCTGTCACCCACATACTTCATACCTCTGACGATCTACTACCATCCATTCGTTCTGAATTACCATACCCCTCAAACAGCGCCTATGAGGTTCCCTTCTATTACCATAAATTTTCTAATGTTACTTCACCTCTATAAGATCTAATCCCGAGTTTCCAGGACATCGAAAAGGATAGCAATTAATCTTTTTCTCTCTTTATTACTTCCAGAACTTCTGACCAATATACACATACACTTTCAACTATTTAGTTCTACATAATCTTTTTACTTTAATAATGTTGTTAATTCAAAAATTCTATATTTTAAAAATAGAAGTACGTTTAATAGCGTCCGGAACCGCGCTGTTGCTACGGTCGCAGGTTCGAATCCTGCCTCGGGCATGGATATGTGTGATGTCCTTAGGTTAGTTAGGTTTATGTAGTTCTAAGTCTAGGGGACTGATGACCTCAGATGTTCATAGTGCTTAGAGCCACTTGAACATTTAATAGCAAAATTGCCAGCATCCAAATCGTGCTGTTCGTCACTAACCGCTGTCATATCATAAGTTTATTTTGTGTTTATTTTTAAATCTTACACGTGTTATTGTTTAGCTTACTTAGCCTATAGCTGAAGTCGTCAAGTTGTTTAGCAATTATCAACTGAGCATCGGTCAAACGAATATGTTCGTTGGCTTCCACGGCCAGTGTTAATTGTCACACAACCGCATCGGAAATGTAGATTTCATCAGCATCTCAGTAGCTTACACAAAAACATACGCTTCACTCTAAAAGTAGAAAATAACGTCGCGTTTTATCTGGATATAGAAGTGCACAGAACGTCTAGCAACAACTAGAATACAGGGTGTAAAGGAATGCATGCGGAATCGCGCCACCATCCACCACAAAAGACCTCTACGCTACGTACGCGGACGCTCAGAGTTCACTGGCTAGCGACGTTCCTACATGAACTGAACGAGCCGCGGACTACATTCCGTGTGAGTGGATATAGCAACAACAATATACAACTAGCTATGATATGCAGTGAAGATAAAACAGACAAAGGAACGGGGGAACCTCGTCCCGTTGTCAGTGACCGTGTAGGCCAGTTACTGCGCCGCGGAAGATTTAAACCAGTATTCTAAACAAGACACAAGATCCGAGATCCGTTGAGGTCCACGAAGGACTCCCGTGAAGTCTACGTTGGTGGAACCGGCAGAGCAGATTAGCACTCGCAAGTCAAAGCATGTACACTACACACGATTGAGGTAATCCAGCAAATCAGCTATAGCTGAACACCATCAGAACTGTGGCCTGTTAACTTTCATGCACCTCGTCTGCTTGCTCGGCAACCTTGGATGTAGCAACGAAAGATAAGAGAGGCTAGGGCGAAACTCTATAAACTCTAACAGCATGAACAGAGAGGATGGTTACAAGTTGCCAGCGGCCCGGCTGCCTCCGATCCCGGGCCATCGGGCCGCGTGTGTTCGTCAGCCAGTAGCTCCACATAGCTCAGATTTACCAGCAGGACTACAAACAAGACCGTACGTAGGGGCAGTCCATCACCAGAATCCAATAATGAAGCCTTGAGGAAGACCGCTACAAGACGATCGAAATGTCGGCGTTTTAATTATTTTATTGTTTGACAGTGATGATTTTACCAACAAAGCAGACATTACCGTTTATCGTCTCCTACTGACATTCCCGTGAGCTATATCAACTACGCTTGTGTTTAATACTTCTTCCAGACAAATTTTAAACAACAGTGGAGCCAGTAGACAATGTCGTCGAAACCTTTTCCTAATTTTTAATTCCTCTGATAGCACATTATCCACTTTCATTCAACTGTTGAGTGCACAATATAAGGCCCTAACTACGTTAATGTAAGGTTTTGAGACACCATTATTCCTCATGCTCAGTCACAACTAATTTAATGGCACTGTCTCATATTCCTTTTCTAGGTCTACGAATATTAAATTGTTCGCGCTACGTCTCATGCTACATCTACATCTACACCCCGCAAGCCACCATACGATTCGTGGCGGAGGACACACACCGTTTTGCAGTCAGTTTCAAATGCCAATTCTCTAAATTTTCTCAGTTGTGTTTTTCGAAAAGAACGTAACCTCCCCTCTTGTGATTCCCATTTGAGTATAACTTACAGGTTTCTGCAGAGGGGAAAAAAACCATGGCTCTGATCACTATGGGACTTAATTTCTGGGGTCATCAGTCCCCTAGAACTTAGAACTACTTAAACCTAACTAACCTAAGGACATCACACACATCCATGCCCGAGGCAGGATTCGAATCTGCGACCGTAGCGGTCGCGCGGTTCCAGACTGTAGCGCCTAGAACCGCTCGACCACTTCGGTAGAGGACAAAATATTAGGCTCTACCATTTAAGAAGTCTTCGAGTCACTCACATATCTGGCAATCTATTCCATAAGCTCGCACTTTCGTTGGCAGCCTACAATGAGTCACTGTATCAAATACTTTTCGGAAATCTAGAAAAATGGAATCCGCCTGTTACCCTTCAGTCATAGCTCACAGTTATATCACGTAAGAAAACGGCAAGCTGAGTTTCACACGAGTAATGCTTTCTAAAACCGTGTGATTCCTGGACATAACCTTTTCGGTCTCTAGGGAATCTATTATATTCGAGCTCAGAATGTATTCTATAATTCTACAGCACACCGATGTTAAGAATATTGGCTTGTAATTTTGCTGTTCGTTCTTTTACTCTTCTTACATACAGCAGTCACCTGCGTTTTCTACCAATCGCTTGGGACTTTGCGCCAGGGAAAGATTCACGATAAATGCAAGCTAGGTAAGAGGCTAAAGCAGTAGAGCACTCTTCGTAAAATCGAACTGGGATTCCATCCGGACGTAGCCACTTGCTTGTTTTCAGTTCTTTCATTTCTTTCTGTACGCCTGGGATGCTTATTACTGCGTCGACCTTACAGGACTCTGTGCGGTGGCCAAACGTTTCGTTTTACCATCTTCAGTTACCACATCAGACTGGTCAACGAGTAAATGGAAGCAAGCCTTAGACTCGCTTAACGATTTTAGGACCAGAATTTTCTCCTTCCCCACATTTTCCTGTCAGCTGCGAAACTACCGTCTGCACATGACCGATCGGCTTTAAATCCGTTTACTCTTCTGATTCTTTGAAATGTTCCTCAGTTCTGTTTATCAATACACGCCATAGAGCCAAGCCACTGAAACGTGTTACAGATGTCTTCTTATTTAATATCTCTACCATCGTCTAGTGACATATGAATGGGGAGGTCATGACAAAGTGAGCTGTTGGCATCCGCGCCTCCATGTCATCACTGCAGCAACGCATACGCCATCTGTGCAGCAGAGCTAGCTTCTCCGGCAGCTTAAAGTGGAAGCTGCGCGCTGCACGCTGTTCGCTAGCAAATGCTGCGCTCTCCGCCAGATGGCAGCATCCGACAGAGCAAGGTGGAGAGTGAGGAAGGCCATTTCGTGCGACTACACAGCAGTGCTGACCACAACAAATCATCGTCATTCCGGAAGCGCGCCTGAAGTTTTTAAAAATCCGTACACACTATGTCCAACACATCAATTCCCAAACCATTTTAACGTTTTTCGATAAATAATCAGTTGCTATGTGATTTTCTATGCTCATGTATGTGATTTGTACGTTTTGGTCACCGATAGACGTTCAGGAAGACGTCAACAATTTACAATGTATTAAAAGACATTAGATTGCATAATTTTGGGAATTCGGCTTCAGTCTCGCGACACAAAGTGAACGCATTGTCCAAATGTAAATGTACACAGACGACTATAAATAGTAGATAGCAAACGCTGTAGACCTCGGATGAAAATAGCAAATATTTTCTACAGTGTTTACAGTTTGCCTTCTTAGAAGGTTTATACTTCTCTTGTGTAGAATGTATTTCTATGAATTCTGTAATCCGACGGTGTAACTCTAGCAGCGTCTTCCTTGTGTTTGGCTTTAATACCCGACCGACAGAGACATTACAGAAGGACACTTTCGGTAAAGGTAGATAAAGAAAGGCTTTGGATAACAAGTGTAACAATTATTTGAGGCACCACAAAACCAAACTGACCGTCTCTTGAATTTTTTACAGATGTATGCCCTTTATCGTATACTGGCGGTGACATACATTCAACAAAACAATCGATCGAGTGCAGTTCAGAGGTATTTTAACAGTCATATTCCTTGTGAATGCTCTAAAAATGGTGTTAATCCGTCAACAGTTACACTGAGATGCTTATGGAGAGTAGAGAAAAGAGGCATGCCCTATATTTAAAACCAATTCTAGATTATTCTGATGATGCCGAAAAGGAAAAAAAATGTGAGTGCAAGCTTTATCTGTAAGCTGAGACCCAGCTATATTACTGTAACATTAAGTTAACCATACGGTACTTCTGGGTTTGTCAGATTACCTACCATGGTACAGATCTCCAGGTCCCTTCACAGAAACGAAAAAAGGTCTGAAGTTCTAACTGACATTTACACCCCTCAATAACATTTCTTTCCCAATTACGCACAACACTTCTGAGGGACAAGAAACGTCAAAAAGCACAGCCAATGTATGAAATGCACTATTGTTCAGTTAAGAGCATGTGTCTTAAGCCGATCCTAAAGAGTAACATGGTATCTAGGAAAATTTTTAGAGCACAAAAGGAATATGATAAAAGACCCGATTGTCGACTTCCTTTAAGAGGCATGGGTAGAACTTTTTCTCTTCCTTAGTTCCTATATTAAGACCTCTCACGGAGGATGGGGAGATTCCAGCTAAAACCAAAATTAATTTCTTTCATCGGGACGCGTTGCAAGATGTCCTGCGCACAAGCAGTTCTTCTAATTCAACTCAAACCTCCATCATTAGCTCCGCATACCAAGGAGAGTTTGCTAACTACGTAAAGAATATCAGTCCTTCGCCCCAAGGCGTTATATTTGCTTGTTGTATCTTAGAATAAAGAAGAAATAAAATTATTGCAGGTACTTACTCTAATGCAAATATTTCATATAGTGATGTGACGCGCCTATTTTATACAGGATGTTACAAAAAGGTACGGTCAAACTTTCAGTAAACATTCCTCACACACAAGGAAAGAAAATATGTTATATGGACATGTGTCCCGAAACGCTTACTTTCCATGTTAGAGCTCATTTTAGTTTCGTCAGTATGTACTGTACTTCCTCAATTCACCGCCAGTTGGCCCAATTGAAGAAAGGTAATGTTGACTTCGGTGCTTGTGTTGACATGCGACTCATTTCTCTACAGTACTAGCATCAAGCACATCAGTATGTAGCATCAACAGGTTAGTGTTCATCACGAACGTGGCTTTGCAGTCAGTGCAATTTTTACAAATGCGGAGTTGGCAGATGCCCATTTGATGTATGGATTAGCACGGGGCAATAGCCGTGGCGCGGTACGTTTGTATCGAGACAGATTTCTAGAACGAAGGTGTCCCGACAGGAAGACGTTCGAAGCAATTGATCGGCGTCTTAGGGAGCACGGAACATTCCAGCCTATGACTCGCGACTGGGGAAGACCTAGAACGACGAGGACGCCTGCAATGGACGAGGCAATTCTTCGTGCAGTTGACGATAACCCTAATGTCAGCGTGAGAGAAGTTGCTGCTGCACAAGGTAACGTTGACCACGTCACTGTATGGACAGTGCTACGGGAGAACCAGTTGTTTCCGTACCATGTACAGCGTGTGCAGGCACTATCAGCAGCTGATTGGCCTCCACGGGTACACTTCTGCGAATGGTTCACCGAACAATGTGTCAATCCTCATTTCAGTGCAAATATTCTCTTTACGGATGAGGCTTCATTCCAACGTGATCAAATTATAAATTTTCACAATCAACACGTGTGGGCTGACGAGAATCCGCACGGAATTGTGCAATCACGTCATCAACACAGATTTTCTGTGAACGTTTGCGCAGACATTGTTGGTGATGTCTTTATTGGGTCCCATGTTCTTCCACCTACGCTCAATGGAGTACGTTATCATGATTTCA
Organism: Schistocerca serialis cubense; assembly: GCF_023864345.2. Classification (NCBI taxonomy): domain Eukaryota; kingdom Metazoa; phylum Arthropoda; class Insecta; order Orthoptera; family Acrididae; genus Schistocerca; species Schistocerca serialis. The sequence continues at coordinate 440,926,749 of NC_064643.1, forward strand.
TACGAGATACTCTACCTGTGCTGCTAGAACATGTGTCTGTACAAGTACGACACAACAGGTGGAACATGCACGATGGAGCTCTGCACATTTCAGTCCAAGTGTTCGTACGCTTCTCAACAACAGATTCGGTGATCGATGGATTGGTAGAGGCGGACCAATTCCATGGCCTCCACGCTCTCCTGACCTCAACCCTCTTGATTTTCAGTTATGGGGGCATTTGAAAGCTCTCGTCTACACAACCCCGGTACCAAATGTAGAGACTCTTCGTGCTCGTATTGTGGACGGCTGTGATACAATACCCCATTCTCCAGGGCTGCATCAGCGCATCAGGGATCCCATGCGACGGAGGGTGGATGCATGTATCCTCGCTAACGGAGGACACTTTGAACATTTCCTGTAACAAAGTGTTTTAAGTCACGCTGGTACGTTCTGTTGCTGTGTGTTTCCATTCCATGATTAATGTGATTTGAAGAGAAGTAATAAAATGAGCTCTAACATGGAAAGTAAGCGTTTCGGGACACATGTCCACATAACATATTTTCTTTCTTTGTGTGTGAGGAATGTTTCCTGAAAGTTTGGCCGTACCTTTTTGTAACACCCTGTATACTGCATATCGGTGTTACTAAACGGCTAAACTGGGCGCATGGGCGCACATTTTCAGCTGCAGGTAGCGTATCTAACCGCTTACAGGGACAAAAAAATTTGATTTTCAGTATTTGATACGTATAATTGTTAAATGAATTTAAAAGTTTAAAACGTTGTCATAATCTGCTCATTAAGAGTTATAATCTTACATTAAAGGTTTAATGCAATAAGTTAGGTATTAAAGTTAGTAACTGTGTATACAGGGTGTTCAAGTAGGAACGGTCAGTATATGACAGGTACAATCATTCGAAACTAAAACATCCAGTAAATATGGGCTCTAAAATGCGTACCTTAAGAGCTATGAGCACTTGATCGTTCCTGTGAAGCACATCTCTTCTACTGAACAAGTGCTCATAACTCTTAAGGTATACATTTTAGAGCCCACCTCTACTGGACAATTTTTTCATGTTTTGATCCATACTACTTCCTCGAAAAATACAGAGAGCAAAGAGCTTGGAACAGAAGAGATTTTTTTTCCCCAGTATCGAAGATGAATAATTGCTCGTAGCTCTAAAGGTATGCATTTTAGAGTCAATGTTTACTAAACTTTTTTGCTTCGAATGATCATTCCTTTCATATGTCTATTTACTGATGGTTCCCCTGTATATGCCTCGAGGCAGCATAACTCACAGCGCCCAAATTATCGAGACTTTATTCACCGAGTTTTTGAGAACGAGAGCACTTTGCGACTTCCAACAAACTTTCCACATAATTTCAAACATTTTTAACCTTTGTTCGCTGAAGCATCGCACAAAATAATGAAAGGAAAAAATTTCATCGCATACTACATTTTTGCGCTTCACGCAGCAAAACTTGACCGTCAGGCACTACGTTTTCATTTATTACTTCTTTACTACCACCTCTTATCGCAACACATTTTGGATACGGTATTCACATATACCGCTGAAAGTACCTTCAAAATTATATCATTGTGTGACATATGATTTATGAGATATGACATCGTAAACATAAAGTAATCAGACATTTGGATCTGTTATATACAAGAGAGTTCGATTCTTTAAAGAGTCGGGGATGGAGGGTGGGTTGCTGGTGGGGAAAGGCTACGCGAATGGTTTCTCATTTAGAATTATCATTTGAATGTTGGTTGTTTGTGAGAATACCATGTTCTGCCACTTGCAAGAAGGAAGGACGTCGACAATCACATATAGGCTTACGATTGCATGAGAATTGTCGCCTATCGAGACGACAGTTTATCGTTGCACAATATTGCCCGTCCCGTTGGTCGCGATCCCACCACTTTCATGCGAATTTAGAGGCGATACTCATCGTCGTTGAATATCTCAGCGGCACGCGATGACAAAAATATTCTTCGCTTTGCAGGAAGACAAATGTCCACGAAGACAGTGGAACGACGCGACGGCTACATACAGTCATCTCGGCCACTAGGGCTGTTGATATTTTTAAAAATATCGAGAATCCGATAAATCAATATTTTAAAAAAATGTCGTCATCCACCTTCGATATATCGTCAAAAGTTATCGATATATCGACGAAAAAATCGACGTACGCACCAAAACAACATTTCTGCTGTGCCTTGTAAATACACTGCCGGTTATAGAGCTGTATATTTAAGTATTGATTTATTATTAGATATTCTGTACATCAACAAGCTAGAAGCCAGCTTATGCCCCTTAGAGCAAGAACTGAAAGGAAAACGATGCACGTTAACGCTTGTCGATAACCACTTGCTAACAGTGGTAACTGTATGTATGTAAGTGTCACAATAAAAGGTGTCCGACATGTCCGTCGATCAGTTTCGCCACATGTCGGATTTGTCCGGAACACTTCATTCAACTTCCCTGTTTTTTTCATTTCTGCAAACGCCAGCCGATGTAAGGACATAATACACTAGTTGCGTTAAAATTTTTTAACGCAACTGGTGAGCTATTTCTTCACATCGTACATCTTGTTATTCCATTCACCCATTCACACCCTTCACCATCCCCCCCCTCCCCCTCCCCCCCCCCCCCCCCTCCGTGCAAACGCACTTCTTCTTTGTGCCATCTATACTTATTCCACACAACCAAAGAGAGAGACTGGGCGTGATGAAAGGTCAAAAAGTAGTCAGACTCCATACAGTGAAGTTAAAAATTTATATTACTACAATGTCAAAAGAAACAGCTTCAAATATTTATCGAAAATTTCGAAAAAATTTAGTAATATAAAATAAAAATATCGGTTATCGATATTGCAATTTCCATAACGATAAACAGATGAGAAGAACAGAGCAACTAATTACCGACGTCTCCCATAATAAAGTATCGATTTGTCTGTAAATCGATATTTTGTCAATAGTCGAATTTTTATTTTATATTATATTTTTTCGCAATTTTCCGTAAATATTTGAAATTATTCTTTTGAAATTGTAGTAGAACATAATTTTACTTTCATTGTGTGAAGGAGTCCTACAACGTTTTGAGCTTTCATAAAAAAAAAAACAGTTCAAATGGCTCTGAGCACTGTGGGACTCAACTTCTGAGGTCATCAGTCCCCTAGAACTTAGAACTACTTAAACCTAACTAACCAAGGACATCAGACACATCCATGCCCGAGGCAGGATTCGAACCTGCGACCGTAGCGGCCTCGCGGTTCCAGACTGTAGCGCCTAGAACCGCACGGCCACTCCGACCGGCAGCTTTCATCACATCCATTCTTTCTCTTTGACCGTGTGAAGCAAGTATACGTGGCACAAAGAAGTCCAATCGCACTTGGCGGTGGCGGTGAATGAAATAACAAGATTTCCAATGTGAAGAAATAGCACACGAAGAATTTTTAAAGCAACTAGTGAGCTATTTTTTCACATCGGCATTCTTCAAAAACAGTTTCTAAAAATGATGAACAAAAATCTGTATGACAAGCTTGGTCTTCGCTGTGAACGGAGACGTGTGAGGGGAACTGCTGACGTAATCGGCGCTCGCCGCTACTAATAGAAACTGCAACGTTTAATTTCACCACTCAATTTTCACACTATAACTGCTACATCGCTGGCGTTTTCAGAAATGAAAAAACAGGAAGTCGATGAGAAGTGTTCCAACGGCGGACCCGTCGGACACCTTTTATTGCGCCACTTAGCCCCAGTTACCATTGTTAGCAAAGTGGTTATCGTCAAGATCAGTACTTAATTATACAGCTTTAAAATGGCAGTACATTTACAATGTGCAGTCTATATTTCTACAGACCGTTAGGTCGATATTTTTTCGTCGAGACATCTTTATGTCGACGCTTATCTTCGATATATCTATAGTCGATAAGGGCACATTTTAATATCGATATATCGGATTCCCGATATTTTTAAAAATGTCAACAGCCCTAGTTAGAATTACTGTTAAACAACAGGTGGCAGTTCTGTGTACTAAATTACCTACAAATTTAATCATCTTTTGTTTCTATTACACGCACAATAAATAAAATTTCATTATGTGTCGTACTTCCTGGGACTGAAATTTTAACGGTCAGCAGTGTAGTTCAGTGCATGTAACAATCGAGTATATGTGTACAGCCAACACAGCGGAGGGAAATGTTCAGAGTGCGTGGGCGTTGTATATCGGCAAGCGAAGGGGTGTGGGCGACGTCGGCGCACAGTGGTGTGGGCGTAGCTGTGACGTAACGCGCGGGCGGGCCGACAGCAGTCGGAGGCACGCGTGACAAACCGCGTAAAACCCGCTCTCCTGTCCATTTTTAAAGATGTACTTCATTTATCACTGCTTCTCAAAATCATAGCGCCACTCTATAAAGATACTATACGATTTAAGTGATACTTGGTCTGAGAAAACTGCAGTTTCTTTATCACCAAAATCTGCGTCATTTCGACATAATGAAATGCGATGTGGCCGAAAATGGATTATATTCGTGTATGATGTTTATTTAACCTCATTCTTTAGAACCAATAACAACCACACAACCACTTGTCATCACCCTTCCTGCTGTAGTCTTCTTATAGTAGTAAATAGCAAGCAGCCCCAAAAATGTTAGAAAAAATGAGAAAAGTTACAGCCTGTACCATCTGCAGTATTCACTCCACCACACTAGAGTGATATTCTTAAGGTACTGTGTATCAATCTTTCTCTTCTTCTGCCCTTCAAGGTTCAGGCAGTTTTGCCTGCCCAGTCTTCACTTTTCACTGGCGGTTCCTTCTGGATCTTCGTACGGCCCTTCTTCCGCTTGGATGGTTTACCATGGCCTGACATGAGATTCTCTCTGCACTCATGCTTTGCAGGTGATGTTTCTATTATGTTTTATTTTCTTCTGTCTTTTCATTAATACTATAAATATTACTTTGTTCCTAACATCCTCAATTCTTATACGGTCTTCCCTGGTAATAACTCACATTTTGAGGAGAAATCTCATTTCTGCTGTTTGTAATTTACTTTTATCACGTTTTCTAAGGAAAACATTCTATAGCTACGGTGCTACAAATTTAATTTTGTTCCCTTCCGTATTTTGTTTTGTAGTGATCTGTCTATCATTCCGCATACTGATTGATAATTGTGAATGTTATTTTCTGTATCCAGGTCCATATAATTTCTTATATGGCACCATGCCAATTATAGCTAGAGACGTGCTCAAGAGAGCTATTATCTACGAGTAGCATTATTTTTGAGCGGGTGAGGTATTGCCTGTGATGAGCTATGATTGTAGATCTCTCTATTGATATAAGAAGGTTATTTTCTCTTTCCGCGATTGATGCACTTTATACACCGCTCTTTGTAGTTCATCTTCACTTTCGTCCAAAAATGTTACATCATCTGCCTACATACAGATATTAACACATTTATTTCTATAAATCTGTATATCCGGGTTTATTCCAGTCTCCAGTTCTTAATCAAACGATTTATATACACATTAAATGAGGTTGGATACACGCTACAGCCTTGTTTAAGTCCTTTATTGACAGTCATATCTTCAGTTTTCTTTCTTTCTTTCTTCGTTTGGGTCATCTAAGGACCACGCAGCAATTTCAATCCTTCCTTCTTTGTTGTTCTTTCTTTTTCCTCCAGTATTCTTTCATCTTTTCGCTATGTATCCTTTTTCTCTCCTCGGACGATTTTGACCCCGTCTTCTTCTCCCTCTTGCCTTGTAATACTTCCATTTTTAACACTTTCCTCTTGAAAATCTCTGTTTCTGTTGCATCTTTTGCACTTACGTTGCTTCTTTCCAAATCATTCCTAACTTCTTGAATCCAGGCTATTGTTGACTTCTTGTCGCAAAGATATTTAAAAATCTGTTTGGTTAGCCTGTTGTTGTTCATTCTGTATAAGTGTCCAAAAAATAGCAGTCGCCTCTTTCGTAGTGTTTCATTTATGTTTTCTAATTTGCGATAAACTTCTTCATTGTTTCTTAATTTCCATACCTCTGTATTTTTTGGTTGTCCAAGTATCTTTCGAATGATTTTTCTTTCTAGGACTTCAAGTTTGTGTAATTTGTAGTTCAGTACTAAACATTCTGGTACTAAACATTCTGGTTTTACTACTGCGTTGTAGTGCTGTATCTTTGTTGTAGAGCCGGCCGGGGTGGCCGAACGGTTCTAGGCGCCACAACCTGGAACCGCGCGGCCGCTACGGTCGCAGGTTCGAATCCTGCCTCGGGCATGGGTATGTGTGGTGTCCTTAGGTTAGTTAGGTTTAAGTAGTCCTACGTTCTAGGGGACTGATGACCTCAGAAGTTAAGTCCCATAGTGCTCAGAGCCATTTGAACCATTTTCTTTGTTGTAGACATTCGTAGTTATTCCACAAACTCTCTCCATTTTATGTACTCTTTCTTCTATAGCGAATTTTTCTAAGGCATTTTCTTAGATAATTTCTCTCAAATATTTCAGTTTTATTATTATCATCTTTTATTGTTATAAGAGAGACCCTCATTGTAACCCTCATTGTAACAGAGATTGTCCTATTACAGGAAAAAAATTGTTTCCAAAAAGGCCTTCCATGCAGTGAAAAAATATCATAAAAATAATTTTGAAGAAATGGCGAGAAGTCAATTTAGAGAAACTTATAGCTTATACCCGACTTCGGAAAAAGCCTTTGGCAATGTGGACAGAAAGAAATCACAGGATATAATTACTCAAGCTGGATATCCTATCTTATTGAAGCGATGAATATCTTATATAAGGACACAAAAATAATAATAAAAGTTGACAATAAGGAAACCGAAGAAACTGCCGCTAATAAGGGACTTAAACAGTGTCTCAAAATGTTCAAGTGTGTGTGAATTCCTAAGGGACCAAACTACTGAGGTCATCGGTCCCTAGTCTTACACAGTATTGAAACTAACTTACGCTAAGAACTACCCATGCCCAAGGGAGGACTCGAACCTCCGACGGGAGGGGCCGCGCAGTCCGTGACATGACGCCTCAAACCGCGCGGCCACTCCGCGCGGCACCATGTATCAATACCGCTCTGTCTTGACTTCCTGTGGTCCCATCACTAGAGGCTAAAAGATTCATACGCAGAAATCCTCTTATTTTTGTCTCTGTCCTTCTCCAAACGCACCTCGTTTCTAGCGACCTGAATGAAGGTTTCTTTTCGTACCGTGCAAGATCTAATGTTCTCATTTCTGAAAAGAGAAAACGTCATAATGGCAGTGCTATACGAATTGCTAATGGAAAAAGCGAGATAGGCTGCTTGGAGTCTTTCAGCACTCATAAAGGGGTTGGACTTTCCCTGCCTTCTAACGGCGCACGCACTAGAAGGGCTGACCAAACATATGGAAGCACCGAGCGAAATGCATGCTTGAACCTAAACGGCGATGCTAGCGAAGCCTGCAGGTTGCGCTGTTGCATTTGACCACAAATCGCACCTGTGTGATGTCCTCAACACTCCGCAAGTGTCAGTCGTGGTCAGAACGTGTACTGTCTAGTTGTGAGTGTTTTATGTCGGAGCTAAGTGAATTTGGAAGTGGGCAAATTGTTGGTTCTCTTATGCTGGATGCTTCCGTAAATAAAATATATGAAGTGGGTAGGCTTTGTACGGGCACCATATCAAAGATTTATACCGTATATAGGGAAAGTGGAAAAAAGTCATCCGCTAAGTCACAACGCGGACAGGTGTTGGCTGATCTGACAGTTATTGAAGAGGAGTGTAACGAAAAATAAGAGGACTGTAGCTGCGAAAGTCACTGCAGAACTGGATGTTGCCCATACGACCCCTGTCAGTACCAGCACAACAGGAAGGTTGGGAACTGCAGGGCGAGATGGAATTCCAAAATCACACATCAGTGATGTAAATGCCGTAACAGGAAAATACGGTGCCGAAGACATAAACCCTGGGCTAGGGAGTAGTGGAAGAAACTCATTTGGTCGAATGAGTCTCATTACATACAGTTTCCAACTTCTGGCCGAGTTTACGTTCCAATAGTAAGGCGCGGCAGAGGTTCGGCAATGATTTGGGCTGCCATTCTTAGTATTCCACAGGCCCCATGGATACTCTGCAATGTAACATCACTACCAAGCATTCGCTTAGCACAGATCGTCCAGGACTGTTTTTGTGAGTACGAGGATGACTTTTCGCATCTCCCCTTGCCACCACTGTCACAAGATCTCAACATTACTGAGGTTCTGCGATTTACTTGAGAGAGAAGGGGGTGTCATCCCTATCCACCTCCATTATCTTTGCCCGGGTTTGCCCTATTTTTCGAGAAAAATTGCAAAAGATTGCTTTGAAAACGATGCAGGACCGTTATTTATCCATTCCCAAAAGTCTGGAACCTGTTTTGAGTGCCAACGGGTCGCCTACACAATATTAGGCATGGAAATGTGTTGCATTTTTGGTGTTTCCATTTTCTTGTCCACTCCCTATAGTTGCTCATTGCAAAAACTGCGTTGTGCTTTTGGGACATATTTACTCATATTGCTTCTCTAGTTGACAGTTAACATCCTGAAAGACGCTATCGAGATCAGTTTAGCATGAGACATCTGAATATTGCAATGTTCTACAATCGAAGTTGATACAAGTCTTATATCATGAGTATAGTTCTCTTTTTGTTTCTTTTTCACAGCATTTCGTCAGTGCTAATGTAAATAAAAGAAAGGTTCGAAAATGGAACTGAAATTCAAGTTGAAAGGATATGAATGATAAGATTTGCTGATGACATTGCTATCCTCAGCGAAAGTGAAGAAGAATTACAGGATCTGTTGGATAAAGTGAACAGTCTAATGAGTACAGAATATGGATTAAGAGTACATCGAAGAAAGATGAAAATAATGAGAAGTAGCAGAAATGAGAACAGTGAGAAACTTAACGTCAGAATTCACAGACGCAAACTACATGAAGGTAATGAATTCTAGTAACTAGGCAGCAAAATAATCAATGATGAACGGAGTAAGAAGGACATAAAAAGCAGACTAGCACAGGCAAAAGGGGCATTCCTGGCTAAGAGAAGTCTACTCATATCAAATATAAGCCTTAATTTGAGAAAGAAATTTCTGAGAAGGTACGATTGGAGCACAGCGTGTTGTGAAACATGGACTGTGGGAAAACCGGAAAAGAGGAAAACAGAAACGTTGGAGATCTAGTGCTACCGACGAATGATGAAAATTAAGTGGGCTGATACGGCAAGGAATGAAGAGGTTCTCCGCAGAATCGGCGAGGAAGGAATATGTGGAAGACACTGACAAGAAGAAGGGACAACATGGTAGGACGTCAGTTAAGACATCAGGGTATGACTTCCATGGTACTAGAAGGAGCTGTAGAGGGTAAAAACTGTAGAGGAAGACAGAGATTGCTATACATCCAACAAATAATTGAGGACGTAGGGGCCGGCCGGAGTGGCCGAGCGGTTCTAGGCGCTACAGTCTGGAACCGGACGACAGCTACGGTCGCAGGTTCGAATCCTGCCTCGGGCATGGAAGTGTGTGATGTTCTTAGGTTAGTTAGGTTTAAGTAGTTCTAAGTTCTAGGGACTGATGACCTCAGAAGTTAAGTGCCATAGTGCTCAGAGCCATTTGAACCATTTGAGGACGTAGGTTGCAAGTGCTAATCTGGGATGAAGAGGTCGGCACATGAGAGGAATTCGTGGCGGGCTGCATCAAACCAGTCAGAAAAAATAAAAAGAAGCCATGTTACTCCTGGCGCCGTGGTGTGGGGAGCCATCGGGTACGATTTCAGGTCACGGCTGGGAGTGATTGAGGGAACTGTGACGCACAACGGTATGTCACGAACAGCCTGCATCCCCAGATGCTCGTCCACACGTGTCACGTGTTTCTATGAACCGTTTGCATGATACTGGGGTACTCCTGTGGCCAGGAAGACCCCCCCCCCCCCCCCCCCGTCTGTCCCCGATAGGAAATTTTTGGCACCAGCTCGGACGTCAAACCTGTGCCGGTGTTAGTACCGATGATATTAAAGACCAGGTTCAACAACTGTGGGCCAGCTTTATTCCACCCTTCATAACCAAATCAGTGCACGCGTCCAGACCAGAGGGGAAAATCCGTTTAATTTCCTCCTCCCCTTCTGGATGCATCTAACTTATTTTTTCAGGCAGCGTATTTTATAAGATAACGCCGCCTTATAGCAAGAGGATTATAATGAAATTGACAGCGGGGGTGGAAGCCTATGTACTTATGCTACGTTCTTCGTTTTGTAGGTTCTCATACGTTCAAGTTTCTGCGCGTTCGTAGCTTAACCTCCAGTTGCAGTAGATGTCGGGGCTGTAATAATATTTGGACGGGTATACAGCAGAAGGTTACAGTCGTTATATGTCTGCTCGAAACCACGTGGCAACCTCATAGCTACGCTATGAGCTATGGCGGGACTTTCCTCCACGTGTGACGTAGTGCACACATGGCGCGTGGCATTTGCCCGGAGCCTATCAGGGGGCGAGCCGCGCGTTGGCGGGAGTCTCGGGCGAGCGTGGGCGTTGCAGCCCCGGCAGCGTCGCGCGCGTGGGCCGTGACGTCAGAGTGCGGCGTGGGCGCAGCAGTGACGTAGCGCGTGGGCGGCAGGTGGGGTTGGCGCGACGCCGCCAAGGCCGCAGGCAGAACAGGTGGCGCCTCCAGCTCCGCCCCCTCCCCGGCGACAACCTTATCGCCGCGCGTGGGCGGCGTGGAAGGCGCCGAGCCCAAAGTAGCGCGGGTCACGAAATGACAAACTTCTATAAACGGCCTTGCCTATTAATACCGAGCACGTCAAAGCTGACGCCCGTCACGGTCGCGGCTCTGCTGATTCCGTCACTGAGGGCACTGTACGAGGAACGCTTGGTCACAGCCACAGTCACAGGTGTAAAATACTAACAGGAGTTTTATACAGAAGGATCGAAAGACTGGTAGAAGCAGACCTGATGAAAGATCGGTTTGGGTTCCAGGGAACGAAGAAGGATGCGAAGCAATACGGAACCCACGGCAGGGGAGTAACTGGGCTAGGCAACTGGGGCAGTTGCTCGGTGCCCCGAGGATAGAGGAGTATCAAGGCATCCAAAATAATGAAAGGAAAATATTAGCGAAAAAATGAAAAGTGTAAAAATAGGAAATAACTAAACAATGCAAAATCCAGGATGGAATGCGACTCAGCATCTCCGCTATATGGAAAATAGGAAATAAGAGGTTGTAAGAGATCCATGACTAAGGAATTTATTGCCAGCGCACTCGAGAAGATGTAACTTTGATGGATTGCTCATGCGCTGCCTGCGATATTTAAGCTACAATAGAATCGCAGATCAAAGGGTAGTGTCGGCAGCAGTAGTAGTTGTAGTAGTAGTAGCTCGCAATCGGTTCAAAAATGGCTCTGAGCACTATGGGACTTAACATCTTAGGTCATCAGTCCCCTAGAACTTAGAACTACTTAAACCTAACTAATCTAAGGACATCACACACATCCATGCCCGAGGCAGGATTCGAACCCGCGACCGTAGCCGTCCCGCGGTTCCAGACTGCAGCGCCTAGAACCGCGAGACCACCGCGGTCGGCCAGCTCGCAATCGGGCGGTTGGGTCAGGTCGCTGGTAGTGGAGAACGACGGCGGTGCCTGAGCGATGTAGTATAAGGTAAAAGCAAAAGTTATTGTTATTTAGCGCCGCGCGTAAATGTTATTTGTTACAACTGATTTTGTACTATTGTTATATCAAGTCCCATGTAAATGTTTTTAAACACCTTTTAATAATAATCTTTCTTTTAAAGATAACTTTTGACAATAATTCATCTGAATTTAAAGATTTTATTAATTTCTCCTATCCATAGTCATGTTTTTCATACATAACAAAATCTAGTGACCAGCATTGCACTGGACTGTGCCAGAAAAATTTCTTATAGGAGCAGATATATACGCGTTATCCGACGCCATCATTGAGGTAAGAATTTTCAATTTATTCAGAATGATTTTACAGGGCCATGACACAGCACTGTTGACAGCCAAATTTACCAGTTTAGATTCACAGTCAGTTAATTATTGAAAGGTTACATTACGAGATTTCTTTTGAAAGGTTATATATCAGTCACTTTTCTATTGGGAGGATACGAGATTTACGTGTTGGGAGGTTAGAAGGTATATCGATGCATGTTCGCAGTAATCCGTAGCGTGTTCGTTGTCAACAGCCGAGTATAGCACCTATACAGGGTGTAGCAGCACCAATGGTCAATATTCCGGATGTGACAGCAACCATGATTCGTAGCAAAAAAAAGTCTAGCATGGAAGAGCTCTACAATGCATACCTTAAAACTATGGCCACTTATCAGTCTTCGATACTTTGAAACAAATCTGTGTTACTTCAAGTTCTTTACTTTCCATATTTTGGAAAGAGAAAACACCGATTAGTAAACATGGTCTCTAAAATTAAAAGTTGAAGAGCTATGGGCCTTGTCCAGTAGAGAGACACGTTTCACAGAAGCGAAGATGAACAAGTGCTGTTAAAGTATGCACTTTAGAACCGTGTTCACTGGATACATTTTTCTTGTTTCGGTCCATGCTACCACCTCTCAAAATGCCATGTAACCGTACTACAGTTGTTTGTAACTGGTTCTGCACAATTCGAGGGAATGATTTAGCCACCAAGATCGGCCGGCATAAATCCCATCGAGCATTTATGAGACATAATCGAGAAGATAGCTCGGACATAAAATCTTGCACCGGCAACACTTTCGCAGTTATCGACGACTTTAGAGGCAGCGTGGGTCAGTATTTCTGCAGGGAACTTCCAACGACTTGTTCAGTCTATGCCACGTTGAGTTGCTGCAGTAAGCCGGGCAAAGCACTTCTAACAAGATATTATGAGGAAACTCATGACGTTTTTCACCTCAGTGTATTTTACAACTCTGGCGCACACATTGAAACAATATCTGTGCTTAACTGCCAACGTAGTTCACACCCCATTTGACCACAAAAATGAGAGAGAATACTCATAGCAACATTTTTGAAAGCTTTTACAATGTAAGGTAAAAGATCGCTTATAATTTAATTACATTACGTTATAAGCACGTATTCATAAAGCTGCATTTTCAATCAGAGTGATGGATACAAAGAAAAATTTCCATTGTCCTGCCTCCGTAAGCTCCAGAAATCAACAAACGTAGCCTATGAACAAGAGGGTATCCATGATCTGAGCCAGGGGGCAGGGGGATGTGGAGAACCCACGTCACTTTCGCAGTGAACAACGAATTCGGTTTTAAAGTTTAATGACAAATCGCTCTGGTTCTGTTCCTACTAGTCGGTAGCCGTTACATGTTCAGCTGATACTGAACTGATAGATATGGAGCATACACAAATGCACGCAAGCGCTGAGTGATGGCAAATATTGCCGTGCTGAATGCGGTTTTTGGGACTACTACTAAGGGAGGAAGGAGCTCAGTTTGAATCAGACCATCGCCCGACAAGGTTCCTTGGATTGTAAACACAGGTATTGAAAATCATGCTTGATAACGGCGTGCAGCATTGCCATGCGTCGCAAGGAATCTGTGTAAATAAATGTTTTGAAGAGTACTTTTTGCGTGTATTCTTTTGTAATTCCCTTTAACGTCTCGAATATTTTTTTCTAAGTTTCTGCATTCTTTCAAAAACGAGTGTACACTTCTTAACAGTCAATTTGTGGCAGTTCTCTCATTCAGTGGACTGAAACACTGGGATCTACAGATATAAGTCCAAATCCCAGTTCTCGAGCGCTGTCTTCCACCAGTTCCGATATTGTGGCTCGGGTGAACCGTATTTAAAAGTGGCCACGCTTAAATATTCCCAATTATTTGCAACGGATAAGTACTTAAATTCTTATTGGGTCCTTAAATTATCTGCCTACATTCACGTACGTGCTACAATAGCATAAGTTCCGTCGCCCAGGAGTAAACACCGCAATCAAAGAATAATTATCGTTCCCCCTTTTTTAAATTTACTAATGGCTTTTGGGCATCACCCAGCCAGCCTTAGAACCAAAAAAAGACAAAGTTACCTGTTAAATCAATTTAAACTGAACTTAAGTCAGTGATATAAGGAAATTAACATATTTACTATATTACAATATAGAAAACATTTTAAAAAATTTCTTTCCCTATGGTTCAAGTCTTCCGTTGCTAGAAGTGTTTCAGTGTTCGTAGGTAGAGCATTTCCAGAAGCCATCAGACGGTGTATTAGTTTAGTAGTTCCTCGACACCTTCTATCGATGTGGTTATCATCTTCCTCACTGCCACATCTAGATGAAGAAAATATGCTCATGTTGAGGCGGTAGAGACATTGCTGGAATCTCCCATAACTGAATTGAAGTCGTACCATTCTCACTATAAAATTTCTACTGTATCTGGGGTTTTTGTACCAAGAACGTTACAGGAGATTAGGCATAAGATGTAATGGCATTTTAACAGCATCAAAGCTGAGCGCGAATCTGCTAAAATTATGATCGTTTCTTCTTGAACTTTTCTAAAACCGGTATAAGGCTTGTACAGAGTACCCATGCTATTTTAGGGAGCTTGAATTTTAATCCTTGATTGTCTTTCCATTTGTGAATGCACTTCCTGCCTGTCTTTTTGTTTAGGCACATCTATGTAAACCTGTCTTGAGAATGGCCATGTTACTAGTTTGCCATCTAAAATTTTCACATTCCTTATGCCTTGGTTGAATGGAGCGAGCGTCTAGATAGTCATCTTCACTAAGCTGCTGCTGCAGGTCGTGCAGAAGCACCTTAAATTTGTAGAAGTTACGATGTATTAGCACAAAGACAAAGCATACAAGTAGAACTCTGCTAAGGGCGGTAGTTCCTTGCGAAACCAATACTTGCATGAAAAGAAAGCACTTCGTAGTAAGTTCTCTGTATCTCCCCCTTAAAACGTTAACATTCATTAACTGCAGTAGATTGCGTTTAGGTTCATCACATTTGTTGCATGTATTCTGAAACAACATTTACAATCAATGAGCCTTGTAATCTTGTATCTTTTAAATGATCCATTCAGTTTCAGTGCTAAAAAATCTGACCTGGCGCAACAAAAGATTACCATCGGTATCGAATGACCACAGCCCAATGACTGATGTTTTACAAATTATTGGATAATCTGCGTTTAGCTCAACGACGGCCTCTGTAAGTTCTGTGCTGCTCGAGTGATAATTGTGCTGCCGGCCCCGCTCAAGCGTCCTCAGTCCAGGTACTCCATTCCCTGGCAGGCTGAAACACTTCAAATCAAAAAATGGCTCTGAGCACTATGGGACTTAACATCTGAGGTCATCAGTCCCCTAGAACTCAGAACTACATAAGCCTAACTAACCTAAGGACATCACATACATCCATGCCCGAGGCAGGATTCTAACCTGCGACCGTAGCGGTCACGCGGTTCCAGACTGACGCGCCTAGAACCGCACGGCCACACCGGCCGGCACTTGTTGATGGCCCAGCATTGAAATCTGCAGCAGTCTTCAGAACAGTTGCACTTCTGTCACGTTGAACGATGCTCTTCAGTCTTCCTTGGTCCCGTTCCTGCAGGATCTTTTTCCAGCTGCAGCGATGTCGGAGATTTGATGTCATACCGGATTCTTGATATTCACGGTACACTCGTGAAATCGTCGCACGGGGAAATCCCCACATCGCCGCTGTCTCAGAGATGCTGCGTCCCAACGCTTGTGCGTCGACTACAACACCACGTTCAAACTCACTTAGATCTTGATAACCTACCACTGTTGCAGTAGTAACCGATCTAACACCTGCGCCAGACACTTGATGTCTTATATAGGGGTTGCCAACCGCAGCGCCATATTCTGCCTGTTTACATATCTCTGTATTTGAATGCGCACGCCTATACCAGTTTCTTTGAGCGCTTCAGTGTACTTTCTTGTTAGTTTAATAAAAGCATATTCTATAACGTTCAAAATTATGTAAATATAAGTGCACTCTTCCCGAGGAGTGAGTTTATTCGATTGGCTTGATCTACAAGACAGCTTGCACTAATTGCAGTAAGATATTTTGCACTTTCTGGTGTTAAGTTTTGTATTTCAGATACAGTAAAGTTTATGTTGCCGAATAGGAACTGTGATAAAGTAAGAATTACCTCAGGATCTTACTAAAACGTGAGAGTCATGAAACAACTTTTATCCTACGTGGAGAACTACTGTAAATTTGTATCGCATTGTTTGTAATGGAGCTTTTATAAGCTCATGTCCTCACGGATTGGATACGGTAATTTCCTTTTTGCCTCATAACATGTCCATGGATATTGAAGCTTTTATTTACGTCTACTACAGAAAGAACAACATGGCTAGCACGTGGACATCTGAGGAAATGTGCGTTTAAGAGAGATAACGTATGAATTCTGCGTCCGTCCATTTCGTAAACAGTGCTATTTGCGAGCCAGACAGCGTACAACTGCCACTGCAGCGCACTGAGATAGCGTACACCACGTTGGGGCCCACGTACCGTACGCACAAGTCGCTTTGTTTCTGAGCGTTCACCAGCACGTTGAACTCGGCGCGCTCAACGTTGAAGTCCGATGGCAAGAGCCCGTGTTCCCACGGTCTTAGGTCTGTACTGTACCTGTTACCAAGTTGTTTCAAACTACGTAACACGTGCGAATAAACCTCAGCGCTCAAGCGTAACGCCCGCGAGTAAGGATTTCCGAGAGCCTGGCTCACAATATCCCGGATACAATCTGTCTGTGAAGTCACCGGGGATTACTGTGCGGACCGCAAGCGGTGGCCGCTTCGGCGAACCACGAATGTCAAGGCCGCGCCCCGTTAAGACTCCGTGTCCACAGAGACGCGGAGGGGATAAGCGGACGCACGTGGCCTGAGCAGTCTGCAGCTGCCTAGAGGATGGAGCTATCAGCAGGTCTGTTCAAAAATGGTTCAAATGGCTTTGAGCACTCTGGGACTTAACATCTGTGGTCATCAGTCCCCTAGAACTTAGAACTACTTAAACCTAACTAACCTAAGGACATCACACACATCCATGCCCGAGGCAGGATTCGAACCTGCGACCGTAGCAGTCGCGCGGTCCCGGACTGAGCGCCTAGAACCGCGAGACCACCACGGTCGGCAGCAGGTCTGTCGCGGCAGACGCGGGGTCTTCAGCCGTTGTTGTTCGCACCAATGTTCTTCTGTTCTTACCTACCACGCACGGGCGGAAAAGGATAAACGGTTGTAAGGTGGCGTTCTGCTGGCAATCAGAAGCCAAACTCTACCCTCGGTTATGTCTGCCGTGGCACATTTCAACAGATATCCGATGCTTAATGTAAATTGTCATGGTTGAGAGAGATATCAGGCTTAAACTAGCAAGTTGGTGGGCTACAGTATGGTGCAGTTAAAATTTTGCTGCCCACAGACATATGCTAAAAGACACATCTACATCTAGAATCCGATAGCCACCTTATGGTGTGTGGCAGAGGGTGCTTTGAGAACCGGTGTCACTTCCCCCTTTTCTTGATCAATAATGTTATCTTCATGGTCCTTTCTCCAAATATGCGTAGGAGGCAGCAATATGTTGGTTGACTCTTCTAGGAATGTACGCTCTCAGAACTTGAACAGAAGACCATAACGTGATGGAGAACACCTCTCTCACAGCGTCTGCCACTGGCTTGACTGACCGTCTCCGTGACGCTTTCGTGCATATTAAATGAACCGGAACGAAAAATGATGCTCTTCTTTGGATCTGCTCTAGTTCCTCTATCAGCCCTATCTCGTAAGGATCACAGCAATAGTCAAGTACTTATCGAACGAGTGTTTGTAAGCTATATCCTTTGTCGGTGGACTACATTTCCTGAGGATTTTTGCGATGAATCTCAGTATGGCATCTGCATTACTCGCGATTAATTTTATCCAGTCTTCCCACTTCAAATCTCTCCGTACGCACACTCCTAAATATTTTATGCATGTATTGTATTGTATTGTATGTTAACAAGGGGCCTAGAAACGATGGAGAGGCTCCGTCCCCGCCGCAGCCGCAGTGGTCCACAACCCCACGACGACTACCGCAGTCCACTTTACCCCTCCGCCGCCGCACACTGAACCCAGGGTTATTGTGCGGTTCGGCCCCCGGTGGACCCCTCCCACCAGTGAACGTCTCACACCAGACGAGTGTAACCCCTATGTTTGCGTGGTAGAGTAATGGTGGTGTACGCGTACGTGGAGAACTTGTTTGCGCAGCAATCGCCGACATAGTGTAGCTGAGGTGAAATAAGGGGAACCATCCCGCATTCGCCGAGGCAGATGGAAAACCGCCTAAAAGCCATCCACAGACTGGCCGGCTCACCGGACTGCGACACAAATCCGCCGGGCGGATTCGTGCCGAGGATCAGGCGCTCCTTCCCAGTCCGGAAAGCCGTGCGTTAGACCGAACGGCTAACCAGGCGGGCTTATGGAAGTAACTGCTTTCAATAATTTCTCTGCAACTTTTGCTTGTGAATTTTTTGTACACTTAACATTCCTCGCCTCTGATGCTTTCATTGTAAGTTGAATGCTTTGTGTCACAGAACCTCCGCAACATGAAACAGTCAATCCTCGTCATCAAACTATTTAGCAGCCAGTGGGCGACGGAGGCAGTCATACATTGTTCGGTATCTTATTCCCCTACATTGCTTGCAACTTACACTATGTGATCAAATGTATCTGGACACCTGGCTGAAAATTACTTACACGTTCGTGACGCCGTCCATCGGTAAGGTTGGAATTCAATATGGTGTTAGCCCACCCTTAGCCTTGAAGATAGCTTCCACTCTCGCAGGCACACGTTCAGTCAGGTGCTGGAACGTTTCTTGGGGAATGACAGCCTATTGTTCACGAAGTGCTGCACTGAAAAGACCACAGGAATTACCATGAATGGAAATGTATTATTTCTTCTTTTACTATTTAGCACTGGAATAAGTATTAGAAATTCAATTCTGTTATGGAGGAATGTATTTTAGTACTTATTTTAAAGAAAAAAAGTAACGTACTACTATTTCCAGGACCAACAGATTAAGACATTTTTAAAGATATTGTTGCTCGCGTGGAAAAATGTTCTCGAACTGGCCTTGTTAAGTATACGCATAAACCAAGGGTGCCTATACGAGGGAGCATGCCCCCACCCCCCCCCCCCCCCCAACCCCAACGTTTCGGGGAAGGAGAGAAATATAGTGTAGTCAGGCGGTTTTCTTTCAAGAAAATGATTTAAAAGTCGGCATTAAGCAGGTTTTTAACAGGGTCGAAACTGGAACTTTTTTATGCCTACTTACAAATCGCCATTCGAGTTCCAAAATACTGAACATACTTCTTCCCCCCCCCCCCCCCCCCCCAGTTTGCCGGTCCCCTTCCCCCTACAATATGTCGTGTGCAAACCAAAGAGTACAGATAGTGTGGAAAAGATGTGAATAATGAAAATGAAAGATTATAGTCTGTATTACCAAATTTGAGCTACGACAATGAGGCACACACTGTCAACGCATCAAGCATTCATAAACTCATGGTTACTGAGCTATTAATGGAGAGATGCTTTTTGGCAATTGCAACAGACGGGAAAACAAACTGGTCAAAGAACATCTGGAGTGAAATCGCAATTTTGTCAACAATGAAAGTGAAATGGAAGTGGCCAGTATACAAAGGCCGACGAGTAGACGTTAGATGAACGAGTGAAACACACTGCCATATTCAAAAATTACGAATAAAGGAAAGTTAATAGACGACTTTAGGGAACACACACGCGAGTGGGTTAAGGTCGTTATTTCGTGGAGAATTCTAGAGGACCACTTCATGCAGTAGTGGATACCAAATGACTGTTGATTGCATTCAAAGGGTGTTTAAAAAACATATTCCAACAGCACCGGTCAAAACTGGAAAAAAAGTTCCTGTAATGGTTAGTCTGGAAACAGATAACTGTTGAGATATGGGCCGTTGAAGATCCGCTGTTCACATACTGCTTTTTATTTACACTTGAGGATGGACTCACAAGAGATGGTATCGTAAATTACCACAATAAGAACTAGTGAGCAGATGTCCTAGAGCAATCATGCAGGTGAGGCACAAAGATTGTTCCATCATCAATGCATGAGCATGAATTAATTTTTCAATCGTCAAAATCGCAAAAATCATTTACTCAAATAAATTACCGGGTGCGGTACGATACCAACAAGAACACGCATTGTACAACACCACTTACTGTACTGAAGCCGCGCGCGGTAGACGCTTGGTTTGAGGCGCCATGCCACGGTTCGCGCGGCTCCCCCCGTCGGAGGTTCGAGTGTTCCCTCGGGCATGGGTGTGTCTGTTGTCCTTAGAGTAAGTTAGTTTAAGCAGTGTGTAAGCCTGGGGACTGACGACCTCAGCAGTTTGGTCCCATAGGAATTTACCAAAAATTTCCAACTGTACTGAAGGAGAAGATTGTGTAATGATGCAAACGAAGATCTGAAGATGGCAACAGAGGATTGCCGACTCTGGTAATCTATGGGAATAAACAATTTCAGCGATCTTAGCGGTTGAAACTTTATTCGGTATTCTGATGACGGTAATAGACTCATAGGGCCATACACTTTACCACACAGATCAACAGGTGCTCTGTATGATCGATTTCTGCGCGATGAATTACCAGTAGTGTTGGAGAACGTTACCCTTGCAGAAAGGCAACGACTGTGGTTCATGCCCGCTGAGCCACCACTCTATTTTCTTCGAATCGTGAAGCACTACCTCATCGCTGCGTCTCAAGGGCAATCTATTGGCCCGGTAGTATGTCTTCCCAACTCACCAGATCTGAATCGATTGTACTTCTGGCTATGTGGACACAGAAAAGCATTCTCTGTTGGTCCATTGTAGACGCGGGACAGAGGCTGGTCAAATATTTTACAACGAAAATCACCAAACAGCCTGCAATTTGAGAAAGTATTTTGTTTTATTTTCACAACTAGTTTCTGCAAATCAAACACTTGTCAAGGTTTCGTATTTCAAGGTCTTCTTTCGAACACTTGATAACAACTTGTCAAGTCTTCGGAGTAAGCACTTGAAATACGAATTCGCGACATCGAGAAACTGATGGCTCCAGTATACTAATATCGATACGCCTGAGTGTTTATACATAAAGTGCATACGGGGCCAGATTTAGGACTGTTGATATTTTTAAAAATATCGGGCAATCGGTATATCGATATTTAAAAAGTATCGCTATCGGCCCCCGATATACCAAAGAAAAGTATACATATATCGATACATCGACGAAAAATATATCGACAAACAGTCCTATAAAAATATCGGCTGCACATTGAAAATATACTGCCGCTTTCAGAGCTATATATTTAAGTTCAAATGGCTCTGAGCACTATGGGACTCAACTGCTGTGGTCATAAGTCCCCTAGAACTTAGAACTACTTAAACCTAACTAACCTAAGGACATCACACACATCCCTGCCCGAGGCAGGATTCGAACCTGCGACCGTAGTGGTCGTGCGGTTCCAGACTGTAGCGCCTTTAACCGGTCGTCCACTCCGGCCGGCGATATATCGATATTTAAACAACAGCCATAGGCCACAAGAAGGCATATTGAATTGCCGAAACTGTTTGTGCAAATAAAATAAAATAGCTTCTCAAATTGCACGGCTGCTTGGCGATTTTCCTCGTTAAACATTTAAAAGCATCGATGTATGCCCACTCCGTCGGCAATGTGCGGACGTGACAGGAGCGTGTGACCATTGCATCCGAATGGAGCCAAGTGTATTCGAAAACAGTACGTGACTCACTGCGAACAAAGGTTAAAGGATGCGGTGTGACAATGTGCTGCACTACCTATAGCGTCTATTTCCAAGTAACAAATGGGAATTAGACTAAAGATTGGCCCATAACTCAGCAGGCATTGGTTTCCGAATTAGTATATCATCACAGAAACTTCTAGTTTGGACCAACACTAACTCCTGAAGGAATACATCACACTAAAAAAAAAAAGCAACACCCTGGATGCACCCAAAAAAAAAAGAAAAACACCCTGGATGCATCCTTCTGCTCATCCTTCAGTGTGACGCCCTTCTAAATTTTGTAGGTGTTTCTTTTATATTCTTGTTTGTAAAACTTGGGAATCTAGATCACTCCTTTCTTTATCCATGCCACAATGGTCGCCGGCCGGAGTGGCGGAGCGGTTCTAGGCGCTAGTCTGGAACCGCGCGACCGCTACGGTCGCAGGTTCGAAACCAGCCTCGGGCATGGATGTGTGTGATGTCCTTAGGTTAGTTAGGTTTAAGTAGTTCTAAGTTCTAGGGGACTGATGACCTCAGAAGTTAAGTCCCACAGTGCTCAGAGCCATTTGAACCATTTCTGAACCAGAATGGTCTTTTTGCATAGGAAGTAAATATCTGATGGACTCTCTCACGTTCAGGTTCAAATTTTCCGTAAGATGGGATAGGAATAGGAGAAGGGATAACAACGTCGTTGAAAAATTGCCAGTCTCTCTGTCTCCAGATAGTAGCAACCTGCGGGATAGTAGCAACCTGCTGCAGTCGGAGGTAAGACCCAGTCATCGGTCTCGATGGTTGAATTTCACTCCCAACGGCAGGAAGAATGTAAGAACATTGGGGAATTAGCAAGGTTAGAATTTGCGCTAATCCGACCCAAAATTGGAAGCCAAACAACCCACGACTCCTTTCATAGAGCGGAAAATCCTTTGAATCGAATCTTCTTGAACGGAAAAGAACCTTTGCTCAGTTTGATTTTTATTTGCCTTAGAAATGTGGGACGTTTCCTCGCACGTGCATGATATTTTCAGGCGAGCCACCAGCTGCGCCATTCAGCAGTACCAGTTTGGCAAGTGACTGTAGTTTGACGTCCTCTGGGTACACACAAGGCTGGCCGGGTTCTATTTCGACGGAGCTTATCTGCTGTGTCCACACCGAGCCACGCGCCCGCTGTCTGCGCGACACGGCAGTCCGGACAAGCGCGTACCAGCCGGCGGTCGCGTGCGACCTTGAGCAACATCCCATGACGTCACGCTACAAGTGGCGCGACTGCCGAGCGGGTTGCCGCCGCGATTTTCTACAGGCTCTGCCCGTAAGCGCGGCTTATTAGCGCCCTCACGACGACGCGAAAAAGCGAAGTTAGGGTCTGTCAGCAGAAAATATAGGTAATTAGAGACGCACCACAATCACAACTGGGCGAGGATGGAGCAGTAAATCAGATCTGGGCATTTCTCACGGAACCATTCTGGCATTCCACACGCGTGCATCAGTGCAAAGCTGGAATCGTGATGTCCGGATAAGGATTTGTACGCCGTTCCTTCACCGTCAGTGTCTTATTCGCGTCACCATATCGCTAGATATTTCTGTGTTAACATTTGACTCTCTAAATCAATAAGTATTTTACGCAATAAGAGCAACTTTGAAAGACGTATCCATAGTTTAGTTTAAATTTATGCATAATCCTTGTATCATCATTTATATTTAAATTTTTAACTAGATTTATTCGAAAATTCATGAAACAGTGATTTAAATCATCAAAATGATTTACATTATTTTTAGAAACTGTTTTCATTGTCTCTTATTATCCTTAATTCACAACGGCGCTGGATAAATATTATTACGGCTTCATACATTTTGTGTAAGAGTGATGTTGTTTATGTGTTCCACTACTACTTTCAGATTAGTCCCAGTTCTTAAACTCAAATTACTCATTGTCTTTTTAAAACAGTTGCCTGCATACAGCTCCAGGATGTCTTTTTATAACAGTTGCCTGCATTAAGCTCCAGGATGTACATCACGTGAAGCATTTTTTTGTGCAATGAATATTTTTGTGTAAGTGTGGCAATGATTGTGGAAAGAAAGTTGCTAAAAAGACTTTCGGAACAGGCATTAGTTGTTTATTTTGTAAAAGACTACAATCGCTTCAACCACTTGCCACCATAGTTACCTTTTCAGAAAACACGGTAAGGCTAATCATGTGCATGTCCTTCAGTTACAGATTAACACAACTTTGTTACAAAAATGCGTAAGTAAACGGGAAACGGGAGATTCAAAGAGAACAAAAAAACGTTATTAGTAACAGGTAGTGACGGAGTTTTCGCTAGAAACGAATATATACACAGGCAGCGTTTGCTAAGTGAAGACAACACAATGAATTTGCTTATAAATGGTGTATTACTCATGCGAGAGCATTTCAGAGATTTAAAAGGTGTGTTTGATAACCACCACTAATCGACAACTATGTAAACAACAATGAAACTTTTATGATCAGTGAAAGATGTATTTCTATTTTTTTCCTTATTTTCAAGACTGCCTCTCTCTCTTGGTACGTACTCGTAATGTTAACCTATTGCAATTCTTCCGCATTTCATTGCGCATGTTAGGACATTTCGGTGCACTGTGCTTGCTACTTACACCGTATGTAAGAAAATGGCCCGCCACTGTATTTGCGTGACCGTGTCAGAGAAATGCTTTACTGTCTGGAGTACAGATCGCAAAAAGGTTTCCGTCTAATTGTGTCACACCACTCTTGTACGCTGTTCGTACCAGACTACAGAAACATGTAATCACGGATAAACGACAGGTATATTTGTGAAAGGCAACTGATCACTTGTGCGCTCAATTCTGGCACAGTAAAAATGTTTGGTACTATTCTACTCGCTGCATCACGTGCCATTTGTCGCTGAAGGACCGTAGCACACGCTCCATTGTGTAACATTATGCACCGCGCCGGTGGGTAACAAAACATTGATTTTAGACCGTGCGTGGTGCTTACGGCTTTCATTCCGCGACGAATGTCACGTAATCCTGTCACTACAGCGCATGCGCGCGTTTAAACTGCCCTACACTGGCCGGTAGCCGTAGTTCGCCCTTTAATCCGCTAGATGGCAGCGCCAGTATTTCGAGTGGCGCACTTCGCACGCTGCCAAGGTTTTTGGCGCTTACTCATCCATGAGCTTCCTACGTCACGTCAAGGTTTTGGCGCCAGCGGGCACGTGCCACGTTAGCACGCAGCCAGCTATTGGCGGAGAGATATATCTGCGCGTTGTGGAACACAGCAGCTTACGCGCCAGCTCCGACGCATCGCTACGTTCTTTATCGTTTACAGATTCACATCCTTGCAACGATCGCCCAAGGGAGTGATTCCCTGTGTTCCCACGCCAGTCATATCATCGTGGAGTTACCCAAATACTGAATTACTATTTACGTCAGCTGAGATTCAGCGTAGTGTCGACAGGTTTTGATGCTGATACGGATAAGATAATATTCGAGGCATTACTTCGTTTATAGAACGATAGGTGGGATGGTCGCGTTACTTGTTACGCCACACCCTGAATTAACGAAAATTTTCACTTTTATGTAGGACTGGTCATCCGTCTGAAAGTGAAACTTATATTTTGGACTGCAGTCGCACCGTTAATACCGTGTCGGCACAAAATCAAGCGAAAACCGATAACCGTGATGAAGATGTGGAATGTGTATGCCTTAATACCGCAACGGGTTATATTGTCTGAAGGGACGAGTACCATTATGAAACAAGAATTAACACTATAAAACACTAAGGGAACATAACTAACGGGAAAGCTTCTAGTTTCTCGTACAAAATAATGTTAATGAGCACCAGTCCGAACACAACCCTAATACGAAAGAAGCTCAGAAATATTCCCTTTTAAAACGTCTTTTCTGATCATTTGCTTCGAGCTACACTGAAGGACAGGTGACTACAAACTGTTATAGTGAAGTACTAAAGCGGGGACATGAAGGGAGCAAAAAGAAATGACTTAATCAGTCGCTCAACTTCAATAAGGCTATAATTACATAAACATAAGCAGAAGCAAATGAAGAGTAATACGCAATTCCACCACTTCTGCACTGCTTAACTCGTGTATTATTTACGTCCTAATTAATCTAGTGATAAACACTTAATAACAAAGTGGAACGGATAAAAATTACAGTTTGGAGTAGAACAATGTCCGAGCCGGGAGGAGTAAGCTCCCTTGTGCGATGGTTAGGAAAAGATTTTGGAAGACGCTCGTTTGATATGCAGTTCGGGTGAAACTATGTTTCATACTTTCATTCGAAGCAGACAACAATTGCAGTTTTTCAGTCCATCAGCTGCGGTGCAAATACTTAAACGTACGCCATTTACCAAAGAACGCCAAACAGGGTATTCCGCCTTGTCTGTTTAATGACTTTTATTTATGCAACAAACTGTATCAGTCGCAGCCGGCCGGGTGGCCGAGCGGTTCTAGGCGCTACAGTCTGGAACCGCGCGACTCCTACGGTCGCAGATTCGAATCCTGCCTCGGGCATGGATATGTGTGATGTCCTTAGGTTAGTTAGGTTTAAATAGTTCTAAGTTCTAGGGGACTGATGACCTCAGCAGTTAAGTCCCATAGTGCTCAGAGCCATTTGAACCATTTTTTGTATCAGTCGCAGTTGCGTTCATTTAAAAATATTAAACGTGTAAAACATATGGCTTGACATGAATGAGTGCTACGGCACTTCGTTTTCAGCAAATTTCCTATACGCTATTTACGAATTAATGCCGTTTTCACTCCAAGTCTAATTTCTACGAATGTGGTTGACTAATTAGTCCTAACGTTTTGGACATCCAAGACTGTTATCAACAGACCTCTAGAAGAACTCACAGCGAACTGCGGACTCTGATGTAGAACGTTAATTAAGTTTCGCAGGAGAGCTTCTGGAAAGTTTGGAAGGTAGGAGACGAGGTACTGGCAGAAGTACAGCTGTGAGGGCAGGGCGTGAGTCGTGCTTGGGTAGCTCAGTTGGTAGAGCACTTGCCCGCGAAAGGCAAAGGTCCCGAGTTCTAGTCTCGGTCCGGCACACAGTTTTAATCTGCCAGGAAGTTTCGTATCAGCGCACACACAGAGTGAAAATCTCATTCTGAAGTTTCAACGTTAATTAATGTAGGGAAATCAAGATAACAAGGGTTGATTTACTTTCCTCCCGACTAGTGAGTCTAGTGCTTATCCAAGGCTGTGAATTCCTCTGTTAAGTAGATCAGATCCACGTTTCGTGCAGCGGAAAATTACTCTATACTCGCAGCACATTTCACACGGAAGAAATATAGCTGTTTAAATTGACTTGAGAACCTATGTGTGCATGCACGTCGACAAAGGTTTTTCTGCATTCGGGCACTACTTACAGGGCGTCCGCCGTCCCCCCCCCCCCCCCTCCGTCTCTCTGTGTATGTGTGTGTGTGTGTGTTGTAACAGACGTGCGACCCATGTTCAGAGAATTCGCGTCACTCTTCAGAGGCTGTGACGCTAAGCGTATCGCGCAGTGTGCGGGATGAGCTTCGCTCTCCCGCCTACTACGAACAGCGAGGCGCAGTTTCCGAGAGGCGTATGTGTGTGTGTTTGTTGTGGACGGGGATTGGGCCGCAGTAGAGGGGGTAACGGAGGGGAAGAGGCGCAGTGGCGATAGCGGCTGGCGGAAGAGCTTTGGCCGCATGCCAGGCGAGAGGGTACGCCACTTGGAAAGAGTGTGGCTGCGACACAGCCACGCTGTGACCAAAGCACATCGGAAGAAAGATACACAAACCGGCTCTCAGAATTCTCCAAATTTCCTTTATCGCATGGTCGATTTACGCAGAACGTCAACGAAACGCAAAGGAATGTCGCCGTCAAATGGAGGTGTGTCCATACTAGAAAGATCAATATAACGCCATTTCGCTTCCTTAGCCTATAGTGCGTTTAAAATTAGTTGCGACTTTTGACAGTTCAGAGCGGAGCGAGTCGAGGGTAGCATAGTTGTCAGCGTGTGTTAAGCACGTATGCAGATGGCCACACTGTTATGGCAGGCTCGCTTGACTGCGTGCTACGATCTTTCTCAAACGCTTTTTTAAAGAAACCAGTCGGTGACAAACTCTCATTCTCATACATCTTAAAGTTTAATAACAGTCAGCTTCATGATGAAAAGCCTATCATTTCGTTAGTAGTCACAGTTATTGTGATATTTCGTTATTGGGTAACTACTACTAGAAATTCTTAGTTTGAAGTGAAAAATAGGTGCCTCTATGATTTTGTGTTTGGTGCGTGTTAGATTACATGTTGCAGAATATTAAATAAAGATAATAGATTGAATCATTCTTTAAAGTTGGAGTGATATCACTGTCGGTTTCCAGTCTCGAGAAAATGAAATGTGTGAAAAAGCTCTCCGCCACGAACTAGAGATCAGTGAAAAAAAAAGAAAAAAGAATGAAATATTCATAGTTTCCTCTCGTATCTCATAAATGGTATGAGATGTTGAAACAAGATTTTGGCAAATGATAGCGCGCAAAGACGAGGGTGTTTTGCCGTATCTTTAATATGCGAAACTTCCGTATCTATTGAGATATTCAAGCGTCTACCGATTTTTCGAATGAAATAATGTAACTGTTGAGGGCAATCGATAGCTGCGGCAAGGCTGTGGGCTTTCCATTGGTTTGATAAAGAAGAAAGTTGTTCCGGAGTTAGCAAAATGCTGTTGAAACCGCAAGAGAGAATTCAGTGCCTTACTAAGTCACTGTAGTGCCTAGAACCGCTCGGCCACCTCGGACGACTGAAATGAGAACTACTGTGGGTTTCGTAATAATATAAGAGAAGTTAGATGTTTGTTTTTATATTGAGAATGGGCCATTTCAGATACAATTGACCTGACTCGCAATCAGTTGCTAGTTTACTAATACACTACTTCACGATACTGTCGCAATTTCAACTACATTAGAATGTTAGTGAGATGAATTTTTCTAAACTCTGCTGTGTTTCGACATAAGAAGCCGATTTTAACATGGTAACAACAGAAGCTGCGTATTCCTCAAAACTCGTCACAGTCCTTCATGAATCAGTCTCTCCTCAGCTATTTTCTTGGTTATGACAGGCAACTCAAAACTAGTCCTATCGTGTAAAATTTGCAGTGGCTTCTTTTCTCGGCATTCCAGTCTCAGAGAGCGTAAACTTCTTGCTGTGTTTTGCCATATTACTTTTCACCTAGGACCATATATTCTCAGTCGGATTTAAACGAGCATGATAGGGAGAAGGCCTGATTAAAGTGTGTACCGTTAGCCTGTTCGTCGACCTGGTAGCGTGAAGTTCTGGCTTATACAGTAGTGCAAGTTCTATTGACTTCACCTTATAAATGCTAGGTTCAGCTTTATCTCGTGGAATATTTCTTTGTACCCAGAGCAAAATATCCGCTTTCTTCCAATGCATTGTTGGAGCTTAATGCATCACAAGACAGTGATATGGCTTTTCGTCTATTACTATTGTCGAATTCCGAGGAATGTTTTGCAGCCGGTTAAAGTGTTCTTGGACGACACTTTTATTGCACATCACGTATCCAGATGTACTGCACTGTTGTTATTAATGCAACGCCAGCATAAAACTTGTTCACAATACTTGACGACTACAGAACGCTTTAACGCAAGAAAATACAACTTTTAACGAGAGCTGACGAACATTGATGCATCTAGTGCTTGACATCACGTGGTACTGTTTATTCATGGTGTAGCAACAGCGGCGCTTTACCAGCAGAACCGCTGGCGGCGTGGTAGGGAAAGCCGGTTTGCCATTGGTGTTACCCGGGCAACGGCGTCACGTCCCCCTCCGGTCAGCCAAACGTCAAAAGTAGCAACTAATTTTAAACGCACTACACGACTCAGTTTTTCAAGTGAGGTTATGAGGTACCATCCATGAGACTAAAATGCGAAATATGGTATCAGAATTAAAGAACTAGCAACAATGGCCGAAGAAAAATTGATAATGAATGTTCCTGAGAAAGATCGTACAGTAAATTTTTCGGCTGAGAACAGAAAGAGGTACAGTATCGATCAAACAATTCAAAACATCGCCATTGCTTTGATTAAATAAAGGTATTCAGTAAACTCGCGATTACCCGGTTTAATGCGGCTCGATATTGCACGGATAACCGAAATACACAGATAATTAAGGATACACATATTTCTACCTGAAACTGCTATTTACTATATTTGCAAAATATGATACATGTCCTATTTGAAAACCACTGAATTAATTACACTCTACTCGCCAGGAACAGAACTTGCTTACAAAATTACATTTAAAATTCTTAAGGATATTTTCGTCCTGTCATTGTAACTACAGAACGAAAACACCCTCAAGAACTGTAAAGCAGCTACGGACAGTATGACCACACAAATGAAGAAGTTACAGTTAAAAACACTCTGTATTTCGTATTACTTACTTTCAGTTCACTTCCGTGAAAAAATCATTCAGTTATTTTCTTGTTTCTGTTTTTCATTTGCTTTCTTCCCAATGCCAGGTTTTATTTAACGGTGTATTAAAACAAATTTGGTAATGCATACTCTAATAACAGATTAAGCATTTCAGTGTCTCGGTGTTCGTGATGACGCATTCCTATATCACCTCGTCTCCACTCTCTTCTTCTACCAAGGAAAACATCGTGTCTCTTATACAGGCTGATTCAGCTGCCCTGCCGATAGTTTTTATGAAACCCACAATGTATTCAAAAACCAGTCTAGAGGTTTTCATATTCTCTCGCTCACTATGTGCAAACTGTTGGGTCTACAGAAAAAATTAACAAGACTTCTCTGTACGAAATTTGATGTAGTTAAATTTTAAACTGGGATAGTCTTACGCGGGATGCCACAGTTTTCGAGTTATTCAAGAAAAATGGCGTTTGAATGCCATTTACGTTTTTCTCGAATAAATCGAAAACCGGGTCCTCCAGCGTAAGCATATCCCAGTTCAAAATTTAACTACATTAACTTTCCTACAAAAAAGTCCTGTAGGACTAATAGTTTTTATGTAGTGAGTGAGAAAATATGAAAATCTCACTCGTGGATTTTGAAGGCGTTACGTGTTGCATAAAACCCATGGGTAGGGGCAGCTGAGTCACCCGTATAGACAGCATGCTCCCAATTACCCAGGTCGTCTACTGGCAGCAAAACGTGAGCCACATCCATAGCAGCGTATTCCAGATGAATACATCCTTTCTAAATATAACAGGATACTTCAGCCTTCGGTTTTTATTTATTTTTTATTTCATTTTCTTCAAATCCCCATGATATTTTTTTTCTAATTAGTTTGATGCGGCCTGCCACGATTTCCTCTCTCACGTTAACCTCTTCATCTAGCACTTTTCCACATCCTTAGTTATTTGTTAGTTGTACTCAAATCTTCCCCTACAGTTTTTACCCTCTGCAGCTCCCTCTAGGAACCTAAAGATCATTCCCTGATGTCTTAACATACATCCTATCATCCTGTCCCATCTTCTTGTCAGATATTCAAATATCTTCCTTCCTTCGCCTATTCTGCTGAGAAACTCCTCATTCCTCATCTTATCAGTCCAGCTGATTTTCAACATTCTTCTGTAGCACCACTTCTCAAAAGCTTCGATTCTCTTCTGCTCTGGTTTTTTCACTGTCCGTAATTTGCTACCATACAATGCTACGCTCCAAACATACATTCCCAGGAATGTATTCCTCAGATTAAGGCCAATGTTTGATACCAATAGACCACACTTGGCCAGAAATCCCCTCTGTGTCTGTGATAGTCTGCTTTTTTTTTCTTTTTTTTTTTAACCTCCTTGCTTCGTCAATCATGGGAGAGGATCTAGAGTATCAAAATTCCTTAACTCTGCCTGCTTCGTTATCCCCAATTTCTACTGCATCTCATTATCTTTGCCTTTCTCTGGCTTGTTTTCTCATTTCTGCTGCATCTCATTATTTTTGTCTTTCTCTGGTTTGCGCTGAATCCGACAGCCAATCAGTTCCAGTCATTCCACCAGGAAGGCGGTACATGGCTCGTGTTGTCTGTAGTTAAACCGTGCCTAGACGGTCAATACCGCGGTTACTTTGTGCCTGGAAGGGCTTTCAACAAAGGAAGTGTCCAGGCTTCTCGGAGTGAATCAAAGCGATGTTGTTCGGACATGGAGGAGATGCAGAGAGACAGGAACTGTCGATCACATGCCTCGCTCAGGCCGTCCAAGGGCTACTACTGCAGTGGATGACCGCTACCTACGGATTATGGCTCCAAGGAACCCTGACAGCAACGCCACCATGTTGAATAATGCTTTTCGTGCAGCCACAGGACGTCGTGTTACAACTCAAACTGTGGGCAATAGGCTGCATGATGCGCAACTTCACTCCCGACGTCCATGGCGAGGATGGCTGAGTGTTGTGTGATGTCCTTAGGTTAGTTAGGTTTAAGTAGTTCTAAGTTCTAGGGGACTGATAACCATAGATGTTAAGTTCCATAGTACTCAGAGCCATTTTTCCATGGCGAGATCCATCTTTGCAACCACGAGACCACGCAGCACGGTACAGATGGACCCAACAACATGCCGAATGGATCGCTCAGGATTGCCATCACGTTCTCTTCACCGATGAGTGTCGCATATGCCTTCAACCAGACAATCGTCGGAGACGTGTTTGGAGGCAACCCGGTCAGGCTGACTGCCTTAAACACACTGTCCAGCGAGTGCAGCAAGGTGGAGGTTCCCTGCTATTTTGGGGTGGCATTATGTGGGGCCGACGTACGCCGCTGGTGGTCATGGAAAGCGCCGTAACGGCTGTTCGATATGTGAATGCCATCCTCCGACCGATAGTGCAACCATATCGGCAGCATATTGGCGAGGCGTTCGTAATCTTGGACGACAATTCGCGCCCCCAATCGTGCACATCTTGTGCGTGACTTCCTTCAGGATAACGACATCGCTCGACTAGAGTGGCCAGCATGTTCTTCAGACATGAACCCTATCGAAGATGCCTGGGATAGATTGAAAAGGGCTGTTTATGGACGACATGACCCACCAACCACTCTGAGGTATCTACGCCGAACCGCCGTTGAGGAGTGGGACAATCTGGACCAACAGTGCCTTGAGGAACTTGTGGATAGTATGCTACAGCGAATACAAGCATGTATCAATGCAAGAGGACGTGCTACTGGATATTAGAGGTACCGGTGTGTATAGGATTCTGGACCACCACCTCTGATGGCCTCGCTGCATGGAGGTACAACACGCAATGTGTGGTTTTTATGAGCAATAAAAAGGGCGTAATTTAAGTTTATGTTGATCACTGTTCCAATTTTCTGTACAGGTTCCGGAACTCTTGGAACCGAGGTGATGCAAAACATTTTTTTTATGTGTAGTACATTTACATGACGCTCCCAGTACTGGTTTTGTAAATCGATTCTCCAGTATCGCTTCTGACTGGTCTTGCAAACGTTCTCAATATCGACTTGTAAATGCAATTATAGCTGCCGATTTTCCTATTCCACAGCTGATTTTCACTCTCATGTAAGCACTCAATCGTTTTTGAAACGTGCTTGGGATGTCATGTTCCGTATTGTTTTTAAAACTGCGTTCTAATTCGAGTGGAGTGTCTTACTGTGCAGCGAAGGAGAAGGGGAAATATTAAATTGAGCGAAACTTTATCTTTCTCCTATGATGAATAAAACATGCATTGTGCTAACTAAATCGGAAAATATGAACAACTGATTTCCTTGGGCTATTCGTGCAAAACTAGAAAAATATTTTTCTGGGTTATCAAAATTGATTCGGGTCTCAACATGTAAACACCGCAGTGAAAAATGGCTCCCAAAATTCGGTTTCTGTCTTGCGAAAGTTGTCTTGTGTGTAAGTGTAGCACCACATGGTTTTAAATCCTCTTACTGCAGAAGATATGCATAGTTTTGACCAGTTAATGTATAATCCTTACGAACATAATCAAAAAGAAGAATCCTCTTGCAACCCAGAAAAACCGACCCAGTACAGATCAACTCTCTCTTTTTGTTGTGCGCTCCCACCCATGCCTTTTATGTTTCATCTTTGGCCTAAATTGGTGCACCTACGTAACATCTACAGCAACAAACTGTCGCACAATTTCAATTGGATTCTTTTTTCAAACGGTCCAGGCATCTACAGGTATTATAAATTCGTTTTCAAACTTGCTTGCCAGCAATCAACAGCTGAGACACCTACATTTCACCAGTATCCTGTTACCTGACCATGCCAGACGTAGTGTTCTCTTTTTTCTGATTCGCCGGTAGCATCAGCTTTTTCATGCACCTGTTAAAAGGATGCTATTCTGTAGACCAAGTTGACACTTGACTCGCGTTTTTGGGAAACATGTTCGACCAGAGTACAAACTAATTTCATTGATACCATCGCTTTCTCAAGGGCAGAAAATTCACAAATTATGCAGTTGTGGGTTTCCTTCCTAAAATTTTACTAGCACTTTTACTAGCACTAGCACTTTTTACTAGCACGAAAGTGGAAGTGTAAACTAATGAAAATAAAACCCTACTAAATTGGCCATAGGTTCACGTTAAAAGGGAATGTCAGATCTGAAGCCGACTGAGGCAAAAAGCTTGCCACTAAGAGTACCATATATTCATCTTTAACTGGATGATGGGACAGCAACTGTTTTATTTATTTACATTAACATAATACCATCAGCTGTGTGCATTATTTTCATTTAATTAAATAAAACTTGTACACGCAGTTGAATACTTTACTGTCGCTAAACATTGTCACTGAAATGTTGTCAACTGAAAGTCATTTGAAATGACACAATGTGATGAAGGGAATGGGTGAATATGACGTTGTATGTGTACACCTGACATACATAAACCAGATGCTCTAAATACCATTGAAATTTCTATTTGTAAAGTGATTGCATCTTTTGAACCCATTGTAACAATCATCACAAAGGGTCATGTCTACGGACAATAATGAGCACAACACTACAGCGATGCCATACATATATGAAACTAACTGCAGCAGCTAAACTTGTAAGTTCCTTTAATGGGAAAGTGACTGAATTTTCACACCACAGGACTATTACTTTAGTTTGTTAACTCTGATCAGTAATGAAACAGCACAAGTTCCTAAGAGAATGAAACGATGTAACGTTTTGTGAAACAGTAAATATCTAATCAGTAAGAACATAAAATCACACTAGTGCAACTGTTATTATATGCTGTGTCAATCATGGCAGCAGACAAAAATCATAGAAGAACATACGATGAAGAGAAGAACAGTTGAAGTAATAGTCTAAGAACTTTTTCGGACTAATGCACAGATACTGCAGCTAATCAGTGAAAACATTTTGCTCACAAAATCTATCAATGACTATGCCAGCTTGTAAATGGGAGTTACGGATATGCATAGTTGGCTCCATTCTTCTATTGCGTCTCTCAGTGATTTTTAATATGCCATTACAATTTTATTGTTACTCTTCATCACTTTTTGATTTTTATTGTATCACCTAATTATTGTACCAGTCAGTTAATTTGCTCATTTATGTCCTGTACTTTTAGTGTACAAAGAAATGTTAAGTATAATCTAATTCCAGATGCTAACTGTATCGATATCAGATATGTACTTTAATGTTATTATGGTGTATAATAATGAGCTATGCTCAAAAATAGTTTAGCTTAACATCAATAAAATGCATTTTCGATATAAAATCAATATGTCTGTCTTAATATTGGCGCTAGATGCAGAAACTTTACACCTTTCCCAGTCAATGATACCCTTGATATACGAGGTGTGACAATAAAGTAAAGAGACTGATTTTATTTGCAACCCTTCAGGTTTGCGTAGGCGCAATATCTTCAACCTTGGTCTATAAGCTGCTTCTAGTCCAAGTAGCACATCGATGCAACTGCTCAGTCGTGAGTTGTGCTATAATAAGTTAAACGTGTTTGTGTCTCTCGTCACGGAAATTGAACCGCATAATATTTCGCAACGGTATGCCATTTCTTTTTGCGTTAAATTGGGTAAAAAGGAGACGACAACTCATGGTAAGCTTCAGAAGGGTTTTGAAGATGAGGTTATGTCAAGAGCTCAAGTTTTACGTTGGCATAAAATGTTTAGTGAAGCAGAACGAATGTTGAAGATGAAGTCTGCAGTGGACGACCATCAACCTCACGGACAGATGTCAACTTGGCCAGGGCGCGTGAACTCGTACAATCTGATTGA
Source organism: Schistocerca serialis cubense (assembly GCF_023864345.2). Lineage (NCBI taxonomy): Eukaryota > Metazoa > Arthropoda > Insecta > Orthoptera > Acrididae > Schistocerca > Schistocerca serialis. The sequence continues at coordinate 440,962,695 of NC_064643.1, forward strand.
AGATTATCCGTGAAAACGGTTGCAGAAGAACTGAACATCAATCGAGAAACAGTTCGTCTAATAATAGCTGAAGATCTTGGTATGAGAAAGATTTGTGCAAAAATGGTCCCCAAAAATCTCACACCACAACAGCGAGAAACACAGAAAAATATGGCAGCCGATCTGTTAGAGGAAATGGATATCAATCCAGAATTGTTGAGCCGTGTTATCATTGCTGATGAAAGTTGTTTTTTTTTTTCAGTACAATCCAGAGACAAAACGCCAAAGTTCGCAATGGTGCTCAAAGGGATCACCCAGACCAAAAAAAGCTTGCATGTCAAAGTTAAAAGTGAAATGCATGCTTGTGTGCTTCTTTGATTCCAAGGGAATTGTTCATGAAGAGAGGGTGCCTCCTGGAAAAACAGTTAACCAATATTACTACAAAGAAATTTTAGAAAGACTTCGTAAAATAGTTCGTGTCCGTGTCAACATTGTTGATAATTGGATTCTGCATCACGGTAATGCTGCCTCCCATACTGCCCTGTCAGTACTGCAATTTTTAGCCCCAAAACAAATTTCAGTACTACCACAGCCACCTTATTCACCAGATATCGCTCAGTGCGACTTTTTTCTATTTCCAAGAGTCATAACGGCGGTCAGGGACATCATTTTCAAACAACGCAAATTGTCCAAAAAGCTGTGACGAGGGTCTTGTAGGATATTACAGAAGATGATGTCAGGAAATGTTACCATCAATGGCAGAAGCGCTGGAAAAAGTGTTTGCAATCAGAAGGGAACTACTTTGAATGAGACAACACTAAACTTGACTAAAACGACAAGCAACATTTTTTTCACATCAGACTCATTACTTTATTGTTGCACCTCGTATATATACGCAAACTGAAGTGATGAATGAAAATTTGTACCAAGGCTGGGTGTCGGACCAGGGTCTCCTACTCATTAGTTAGATGAGCTAACCACTACGTCACTCTGGCTTTGAACAACTGCATGGACAACCCTAGCACGACTCCCTCCTCAACCCAAATTCACATTCACGCCTCAGCCCACTTGATATTTCCCCCTGAGGTTTGTACCCCAGTCTTGGTACAAATTTTCATTTGTTGCTTCAGCCTGCATATATATATCATAGATGTTTGAGACTTGACAACGTCTCTGGAACCATGTAGTTTGTTTTAATGATACCTTTGTTCTGAACACTTGTTTCCCTTTCTTCATTGCTTCATTGGCAGAAAAATAATCATTACCAATGATAAACTGTCTTCAAAGGAATTGTAATAGCATTATACGTCATGTGTGTTTTTAACATTGTCATCATAAATTCGCAATCATCATAAATTGTGCTTCTGTGTTAGTACATCATGTTCTTTACATCCACACACCTCTCCCAATCTTATATTGATGAAGACTTTCTCAATGTCTACAGACAGCAGTTCAATGGTTATACTCAACTAGAGTTTTCTGTAATTTCTCTAAATCGAATATGGCGAAAGCTGGGAAGGTCCTTTGAAAGGGACGCCCCCATTTATTTCATTATTGCCCAATACGAGTTCTTGATGCTTATGGTCTCACTGTCGATGTGTTTTTAAATCATAGTCTGCTGCTCCTTTATTCAGAATACTTCCCTCGATATGTTAATCCTTTCTGGAAGCCTAACTGATTCTTTGCATGAACTATTTTTATGTAGTATTTTTAAATTTTCTAAGGGGCTTGCTTCGCGTAAGTGCTTTGTTAATGCAGATCGGGGTTATATAAGTTAGGGTGTTCTTGAAATATTTTTCGAAATGACTTATCAGTTTGCCCCACGTATTTCTTAGGACAATCATTGCACTTAATGTGGTATAGGCCCGCTCTATTGTACTTATTTACGACAGCTTTTTCGTTATGCCTGAGTTTACTACCTAGATCCGAAAAAGCAAAATGCACTAGAACATCTCATACATCTGTCTATTTTTTGGATACTGCACTCGATGGACATATCTTTCTCACCAAATTAAACCTAGTTCTAAACTCCGTCTCTAATGACCTCTTACGTGAAGGGATACTACTAGGTCTAAGGACCTAAGTTTGTGATCATAGACACTAACTAAAGAAATTTATTCTACACTTTCTGGATCGCTACGATCATGTCGCAGCTTCTGAAATGCTATTTTTTCGTAGTTTTTAATTCCTTTAAAAATTGCAATACGACAAACATATAATGAATTCTGGCTGGTTGAATTCCCACCAACTACAACGGGCATGTCCATTAGTGTACGGGGACGTTAGTGGGAGGCTAGGCAGTTTTGTTGTAAGGCTTTGTTTGTCGGCGACGATTGGCCGAGTGGTGGCACAGCAGAGCCGTCGCTTACTGGGCATGGGTCAGAAGAGAATTTGATGGGAGTTGGTTCCTGCCCACCACAGAAGTCCCTCTCGACTTTGTCACCCTTGCTGCAGAGTAATTTCACTCGCAGTTTCACCTGTTCGACCACCCTCACAAACACTTATCTTTTTTTCAGTCTCCAAGGCTGAGCTGTTCTCTCTGTAGCAGATCCGATCACGAGTAGCAGCCATCATCAGCACGCCACCTTGCGCCGTACTGTCAGTAACACAAGCAGCTTCGGCCAATGAGATTTCAGTTGGTTTTTCAGCAGCCCAAAATTCAAATTGAGGTTTATCAGCGGTTGCATCTGCAGAACCACTTTGCCTCCTCAGGTGATATCGCAGTATTGCATCCGATTACTCACTTGTTTATCGATGTTATACATTTCACCTGTTCTCTTTGCTCCCCATTCTCATAGTAGAGAAGCATAATAGATTCCATGCACTGTCGTTCGTACTAGGATCTTGTGGGCATTCGAGGGTTGGATCCCCTCAGTTCCAAGTCGAGAAATTACGCTGCCTGAGCTACACTCAGGGTGTAATCGCCGCTTTGGAAGAGCCGGGGCCGTTGCCGCTTGTCCGCCCGTCAGTCCGTCCGTCCGTCTGTCTGCTGGCCGCAGTCGTCCTTTCGTCCGTCTGCACGCCGTCGCTGCTGCCCGCCGCACGGTGGTCGCCACCACTACCTACACCGCCGCCGCCCGGTCCCCGCTGTCGCGGCGTCCCAGTGTTCTATGCCGCCCGGCTTCCGCCGTCGCCGCCGCATGGTGCTCGCCACTGCCGCCACCTCTGGCCCTTTTTAGTTCTTTTCGCACTTCGGCGACTCCTGTCGCCAATGGACGCCGCCTTCAATCATGGACCCTCCCCCCTACCACCATCATCTACACCTCCCCTTCCCCTGCCCCCACTGTAACCTCATGGAGTGCTTCCTCTGGGCTTAACCTGTCTCATCCACCTCCCTTATTCACAGTCTCCTCCCCTTCTACCTCCTCCTCATCCCTGCATCCCCACCTGTATACTGCTCCTTACCCTACTCCTCCCCTGCTGTTTCCCCTGCTCCTGCCCCTCCTGTCCCCCCTCCCACTGCTGTCGCCCACTGAGATGACTTTCCCCCCCTTCCCACCCGCCCTGCTACAACTACTTCTGCTTCCTCCACTCAAGTAGCCACCTGCTGCATCACCCCCATACCCAGTGCCGCCACCTCACAAGAGGGGCCTGCCTCCCACCATCTCCCTATCTATCCAGTCCCTCATCCCTCCTCCTAGGCCACACTTGCCAAAAACCCTCCCAAGCACCCAAGTGTCGACTTCACCTCCACCCAATTCTCCAAAAAACCAATGTCCAACCTGCTTCCCTCTGATCCCACCATGAATACCACAGCTCCTCCCGCCTCCCAAGCCCCCAGAATGAATACCTTTCTCCTTGGCAACCCTGATCCGAAATTGCTGGATGCCCACACCCCCACTTTGGAAATCTGAAAATACATCTTCAGTGCACCCATTACCCAACTTATCCCTCGCAGAGACTGTTCTCATCAAGTCCTTCTCTCCCTCTTTCCATACTGCTCTCGTCCAGCACCTTCCCCGCATCGCCTTTGGCTCCCAGGCATCCCTCACCCCTTCCCTTACATCCTCCTCTCCTCGTCAGCCCCAACCCCCCCCCCCCCCCAACTGTCTGTCAACCCTCACCACTGTGATCACAAAACTCAGCCCTGTGATCAGGGAGCCAGAGGTGTTGGCGGAACTGAACACCGACCCCACCCTGGAAATTCACTTGGGCTGCCATATTTATAACTCCTCTGGCTCTGCCTTCCTCATGCATATCTTTACTGAGGCTGCTTCGTACATAGATCACCTCCTCACAAAGGTAGCCCTGATTTTCAACTGCTGCCACCCCGTTGAACCAACCCATTCCCCTCCTCAATCCTACCGCTGCCAGCACTGTCTCATACACAATGACCACCTCACCCAAAACTGCTAGAACTCCCCACATGACCACATTGTAAAGCCTCCCACTTCCTTAAACTGTGTCCTAACCCTGCCTCTCCCCCCTTCCTGCAACACTTACAACGAACCCCACACCACCTACTCCTCCAAATGCAAAGGAAAACCCCTTCCCACCAACCCTGAGCTCACTGTCCCCATTCACCCCATTGACCCACCCATCCACCCTAACAACTCCCTCCACCCTCCCCCTATGGCAGAAGATATTATCCGGTTCCTAACCATCACCCCGTAGAACATCCACACCTTCCAGTGCTCACACACCCACCTGTAGATTTCCCTTGCTGCCTGCTCTGTTTTCCATTTAAATGCCTATGCTACGTACTCCCACAATCAGGACCACTTTACCTTCACCCACCTAGACACCCTCATTTAAGCCCCTCTATCCTCACACCACTTCCTTCCCCCCTCCAACCTCCTGGTATGTCACCAGTATCCTTTCCTCTACCTCAACATACGCTCTCCCCCTGCCAACAAATACCTCTTCATGCATACCCCATCCCAGCACCAGGTTGACTCATTCATCCTTAATGAAACCTTCATCCAACCTCACCATGTTATCTGCACCTCTCCTTATCTCCTCCACCTCACTGACAATCACTTACCCTCGCCTGAGGCAGAGTCGCTATAGTCCACCTCAAGCATCTCCCTGTCTGGCCACAACCCCTACTCTATGATCCGACTGAATACCGTTTCCTCAGCATCTTTTTTCCATCCCTCACCATTACCTGTGCCACTATCTATATCCATCCTGCAGCTCCTCTCCCCTACGACTTCATTTCCCATGTTGGCCGTACCTTCTCCACCTATGTGATTGCCACCAACCTCCACATCCACAGCTGTGACCTGCCACCCTTCGACAGTGGCACCAGTTCCTTGCCACCCTCCATTGTGACCTTGTTCCTCTCCCACAACACATCTGCCCTGAAAGTAACTCCACTCCAGATGTTATCCTTGCATACCCCAACCTCCTTGGTTGTATCGACATGGACATCCTCGATTCTGTTGGCAGTGACCACCTCCTCATCCTCCTCAATGTTTCCTCTCCCCATGGTGCCCCTTGCAGTCCCCCACCCAGCTGCCCCACTAAAGTCTGTCCATGACTACTGCCATGCCAACTGGGTGCCTACTGGGAATCCATTGCCTCCCAGGTTGCAAGCCACCCCCTCACCTTTCACCATCCTGCTGACATCACTCATGCCTCTTCCTTCCTCCAGAAGACCATCACTGACACTGTGGAGACCCATGTCCCTACCAAACTCATCCACCCTCACTGTCTTACACTTCCTCCACAGGCTGTCCTTCTTCTTCATGAATCCCTCAGGTTCTACTGCTCCTTCCTCTGCACCCATGACCAGGATACACACATCTGCCACCGGCAATTACAGCTAGGCATCCGGAACCTCCTTACAGCAAAGAAACACTGGAACTGGCGCCAGACATGCACATGCCTCAATTCCACCCTCCCTTTCAACTTCGCCAAGTATTGTCAGCCTTCTACCACCTTACTGATAGCCATCCCATCTCACATTACCCTATTCTGTATGACAATTGCCCCTTTTCTGACCTCAGTAAGGCTAACTATTTTGCTTCCCAACTCTCTGAGGTCCTCTCCATTCCTGACGATCCCCATTTTGATTGCTCCTTCTTCCCTACCATCCTTGGCTGCACTGATACCTCTGTTCCATCAATCGCCCCTAGTTTCCAGTACTTGGATCAGTTACCCTCCTCAGACATCAACACTCCCATCACCACACATGACATCACACTTCTCCTCTGCTCCAAATGCAACACTGGTCCTGGTCATGATGGTGTCACCTACTGCCACCTCAAGGAATCCTCCTGTACTTCCTGGCTATCCTTGCTACACTGTACATTGTCCTCCTCTCTACTGGCTCTTACCCAGACCTGTGAAAGACTTCCTGTGTCCTGCTGTTCGCCAAACTCCACAAACCCCCCTATGATACCCCTTCCTATTATCCCATCTGCCTCACCTCCATGTTCAGTAAGGTCTTCAAGACCATCCTCTCCTGTCGTTTTCACCGCCACCTTATCCAGCACCATCTCCTTTCCCTTATCCAGTGTGGCTTATGTCCTTCCTTCTCAGTTGACGATCAGCTCCTTAACCTTACCAATCTTCTTTCCCTCCAACTTAACACCCATCGCTCCACTATTTTTGTTTTCCTTGACCCCCAGAACGCCTCTGTCTGTGTCTGACATCCCGGGCTAGTCTTCAAACTCCAGACCTATGCTCTCCCTATCAATTTCCTCCATCTTGTTGCTACCTTCCTTTCCCGTCATCCCTCCTATCTCACTATCCAACTCTCATACGTTATATTCCTCCAACGGCGTGCCCCAAGGCTCTGTCCTTTCCCTTCTCCTCTATCTCCTGTACACTTCTGATATGGCCAAACCTCCCCCACCTGTTCATCTCCTCCAATTTGCTGATGACACCACGTTCCTAGCCCTTTATCCTACACTTCAGCGGTCCCAATGTACCCTCCAAACCCACCTTGACCAGTTCACCACTTGGTGCAACCAGCGGTTCCTTTGTATCAACCTCTCCAAGACCCAGGTGATCATGATAGGCCACACCACCTGCTCCTTCCATCTCCATGATTTCTACCTAACCATTTATGGCCATTCTATCCACCTCACTCCTATCCTCAAATACCTTGGCCTCACCCTTGACCGCCACCTCACCTGGACTCCCCATCTTCTTACAATCCAACACAAAGCCCACAACAGACTCTGTCTCCCGAAATTCCTGTCCACATCCTTCCACCATCCTTCACACCTACAAATCCTCGATCTGCCCCATCCCTTGTTATGCCAGCTTCGCTTGATTTTCGCCCCTCCCAGGTTCTATAAAGCCCTCCAAATCATAGAATGCCATGCACTCAGCTTCACCTTCCGTATCCGCCTTCTGTCCCCCATGCACATCCTCTACAACCTCATCCCCCTCCCCTACCTTCTCCTTTTCCTTGAACACATCTGCACCCTGTATATTGTCTGCCAACTCGATCCCCCCATTCCCTGGTGTCCGTCTTCCTCTCCACTCCCAGCCCGTTGCTGTCCCTTCACTCCATCTCCTTTCCCAACGCTACTTCCAGCTGCTAACCCTCCCAGACGATGAGCTTCGCCCTGACGTCTACCCCTTCTACCAACTCTAACCCTACCTTCCTCCTGCTTCCTCCTCAGGGCTCCCTCTCCTCCCCCTCCCTTTTCCTGAGTGGCTTTCCCCTTCCTACACCCCCTCCCTCTCCTGTGCTCCCCTTCAGTGTCTCTGCACTCCCTCCTGTGCTCCCCTTCAGTGTCTCTGCACTCCCTCCTGCCTTGTCTTCCCTCTTCATCTCACGCTCTGCCTGTCTCCTGCCTCCTGGTGCGCCTCCTGTCACCTGCCCCCTTTTCTTCTTCTTCTTCCCATCCCACTAGCTCCCCCACTGCAGCTTCCTCCCCTCTTTTCCCCTTCTCTCCAGCCTCCAGTCCCTCGGCAGGTCCCTATCAACGGTTTTATATTCTTCATGAGTGCTCCATCATTTCCAGTGGTTTTTTTAAGTGTCTTGCCTGTGTGATATTATCCTGTGGCCGACTTTTAACTTGTATTTGCCTCCAGTGGTTTTTAAATGCACTTTGATTTGCCAGCTGTGTTCTTTTAACTCTCTGTCGACTTTTTAACTGTCTCCAGTGCATGTCCCAATGTTAGTATATATTGTAACTCCCGTCATCTCCCTTTACTGCCCATATGGGGCAGGGGCATTAAATTTCAATAAAGGGAAAAAAAGGAACTTGTCAACACCTCTAACAAGTGAGGACTATTTACAAGTTTGGTTTGCATTAATAGACATGATCATTCCCTGTACAAATTAGGAATTCACACAATTGTGTGTTTCACCAGTACTGCAGGAAGTGCAGTCAGGGCAGCTCATTCGATATAAACATTCTTCATCCAAAATGTCTTCCATATAAGAGATTGTTATCAGTGTCCCAGGAGCATAGGCGGTCATCCAGGCAGTGATGTGCTACTTGAGCATTACTCCCAACAGTGCCACTGGCCTTGCGGCAACGAGTGTGTACATTATGCAGTGGGTTGCTGCCTCAGCGGAAGTGACCGATGGAGTGGCGGCACTGACACAAGGAAGGTGTCACTTGGCAGCTGGCAAGCTGATTCTGTTTTGAATAGCAGGTCAGGCACACATACACCCTGCACCAAACCCGGGACTCTCGGAGTCTCTGGAGTGCTGGGGGAAGGGGCCCTAGAGGTAGCCTTCACTCAGTGACACTAGCTCAGCGAAAAGCTGATGATGCTACCACATGAAGTTGAAGCTGTTCAGCTCCACATTGTACTGACGACTGTTGTGGAGACTGCCATAGTATCAGCTGTAGTCAGGAGTCCAAGAACCATTCATAGGACACGTTGAGTCCTTGGGACTCGCCTTTCTTCCACTTAATGTATCGAGCCAGGCAGACATATACAATTAGAGCATCTTCATTAGGTTAAGAAGGCTCCATACTTATTAAACAGGGGTGACAATGATCGTCATAGTGAATTCAGTGATAGTCTGTTGCATGAAGGAATGAGAATGGATGGGACCAAAAGCATGTTTTGTTGGACAGTCACAGCTCTTGCTGGACCGCTTTATTGGTGCCAGTTTGGAGAATCTAGAGGGGCATGGGAGCAGGTATATCGCCCGAGCCAGATGAGGCACGGACTGGTACTTTCACACAACAAAGGCAATGTGGAGGACATGGCCCGAACTGCAAGGAGTCCACTAGCCACAGGCAGGGGAGAGCTCACAGTGCCGTCCGCTGTTGCCGAGCGGTTCTAGGCGCTTCAGTCCGGAACCGCGGTGCTGCTACGGTCGCAGGTCCGAATGTGTGTGATGACCTTAGGTTAGTTAGGTTTAAGTAGTTCTAAGTCTAGGGGACTGATGATCTCAGATGTTGAGTCCCATAGTCCTTAGAGCCATTTGAACCAGAGCTCCTAGCAGGCTATGGTGCAATGTCCCAGAGGTCAGCAGGAGAACTATTTACAACTGCTTTCACCACAATGAGAAGGAGTGGTACCCAGGTAATTGTTTTTTGGCCAAGGGGAGTGCATTTCTCTGAAAAAAAAATGGTTCAAATGGTTCTGAGCGCTATGGGACTTGACATCTGTGGTCATCAGTCCCCTGGAACTTAGAACTACTAACCTAAGGACATCACACACATCCATGCCCGAGGCAGGATTCGAACCTGTGACCGTAGCGGTCACGCGGCTCCAGACTGAAGCGTCTAGAACCGCACGTCCACACCGGCCAGCCATTTCTCTGATTCTGTAGGTGCCTTCATCATGTTTCCCGTGATTTTCCTACGAGATAAATGTCTGTTAGGCTTGAGAAAATATTTTGTTTCGGTGGCCGAAATGGACTGGCATTATAGGGCGCCCAATAACATGTCACCCGGGCTCACATAGGTACCCAAAATGCGCTAATCCCCGAGTGCGCAAAACAACAGTGTTTTGAGCAGAAACACTGGCTGTGATGTCATAAAGGGTGCCAGTAGATGCATGTACAATCCCATGAGATGTGATAGGTTTGGAGGAATGAATTTTGCCCATCTTCTGGAGGGAGGTATTGCGGTATCTGGAGATATATGCAACTGATGCACGAGAATGCCACTGTTTTCGATTGGTGAATTTAGCTTTTCAACGCATACTCCACATGAAGTGTTTCGTGGATGTGAGTTGAGCGTGGAGAAGCCAGAATTCGTGAGATTGCCATAAAAGAAAGAAGGGTGACGTAGAGCAGATTCGGGTTGTGGCTACGAACGAGATCGATTCGGACTGAGGGCGTAAAGGTGGATCCAGATGAGAGAAGGAAACAGTGGATCCAGATGAGAAAAGGAGACAGTGGATCCAGATGAGAGAAGGAGACAGAGGTCCACCATTTGAGCTGACACAGAGGTGGAATGGTCACCACAGACTAGACATCTACATGCATATAGTGAGCATTTCGTATCATCGGCATAATAAATCTGTAAGATGAATTCCACCAACTGCATGGTGTTCTTACAGCAACAGCAGTTGCTGTCAGATTTAGGCACATTGTGAAAGCTTTCTGACTAGCAGTTTAAAGTCACTGTGATAATTAATATAGGAATTAGAGTCAATTTTCCACTCCCTCTCCAACTTTGTTGGCCAATGACACTGGCGCATTGGTAACACTGGTTCCATCAGATCATCAAAGTTAAGTGCTGTGGGGATTGGCTAGCATCAGAATGGGTAGCCGTCCAAGTCTGCCGAGCGCTATTGGCAAGCAGGGTGCATTCAGCTCTTGTGAGGCCAATTGAGGAGGTAACAATTGAGGAGCTACCTGACTGACAAGTAGCGGTTCCAGTCACGAAAACTGGGAACAGCTGTAATGTGGTATGCTGACCACATGCCCCTCCACGTCTGCGTCCAGTGACGACCGTGCAGTTGGTTTCTACCATTGGTCTCATACAGAGTTCCAACTTTGTCAAACATACATCAGTGCACACTTTATTTTATTAAACAGAATAGTTATGTATCCTTCACTGTTCAGGGCTAAATACTTTTGTCATTCGCATTTAGATTCCGTTGCGTTTAATTCTACAGTAGCGCAATTAAGGGGTGATTCTGTGTCATACAAATATTCAGATGGAGAACTTCATTAGAGGTAACCACATACTTGCCCAACAAACGAAACATGGATAACATGTAGCTAATGGCTGGGAAGCGTGCATTTATAGTCACTCTCACCCACTGTGTTGTGACCGGAGTCCATCTCCTACTGAAGTCCAGGCCACCGCTAGGCAGACTGCTGTATTGCATAATGCTATGCCCAGCCATAGTCTAGTTCCCAGCAAAAGGATTTCACAGGCGGCTCGCCCGCACACCCCTAGACAGGTTGCGAAGACTGGACTGCTGTGATTAGCCACAAGAGTAGTTTTTCTTTTGCTATCGTTGAAGTGTTAAGGGATGAAATGACGGTGTTCTTTTATGCAACAGTGCACGTCTTTTTCACATGGATTACTGCATTTTCAGAGACAATGTTTGTGGTTATTGTGGAAGGGTTTGCTATGACGTATACTGTTAGGAGGTATAGTTGAAAGGGTACAGTACCGCCCGACATTGAAAATAGGTACAACATTCTTCGTTATTCTTGTCAGTACAACATATGTTTTCTAATAATAACTCAATTTCACTTAATACACCGAAGCCGGATACCAGTGTGGGAAAGAATGACAATTTATTTATTTAATTGATCACATGTGCACTCCCACAAAATAAATCCCTACATTCAGTTTGGTGAGATCTGTGAAATGAATGAATGTATGGTCGTCTGCTAACCACAGATAGTGAATGTGAATATATGATCATCTTTCAGACGATCCTTTGGCCACCTTTGGTGGAACCAAAGAGATGAAATTTACTGGAGCTTTGAGCACCTGAAATGTGGCTCACCAATACGGTAGCAAGGTGCTCCCCCACTTCAGCAGAGGTGCGAGAGGACCTGAAGAACGGCCATGTTTCAGCACTCTGCCGCTGGATCTAGTGTTGGTAAGACCTGTCTTGGGTGTGCTCTGTAAAGACAAAAGAGTGGAGACATGGTATGCATGTGAAATACTTAAGAGTAGTTTGGAATAATAATTTCTCTATTTCAGGAACTTTTGTGGGGAGAATTAAATGTCAGGCAGGTAATATTAAGGGGATCATAGTAATCCTCGGAAGTGACCAACGGTCACAATGAAACCACGTGTAGCAATAAGTTGAAATACTTCCGAGTGCTTAAGTTAAGCTGAATTACTAGTGTGTGTACTATAAGTTGGAAATATTTAAGAAATGGCGTGTGCAGGACTTGAAATTAGAGACGAGTATTTCCACGTGGTGAATACTGTGTGAGTCTCAATCTGTGTATGAGACAAAGGATAAAGAGAAGTACTCGTCCATGGTATCAGTTGAGGACTCGCGTGTGTGATGAATCTGTTCTTAATATTACTTTGTGTGTTATGTTTCCGTGTGACGCTTGATTCAAACTATAATACTCTGAGAGAGAAGCAAGGTGAGTCAGCCGTCTATCCAGCAACGCCACTTGGCTTGCATTTCACAGGAAGACGTGCATATATCCTCCAGAGTTCATAGTAGGAAAGAAAAATTAAGAAGTGGGGCAGTGTCATGTGAAACTGGGATAAATACTAATTGAAGTGGGAAAGCTGAAAGTGATGTGATTATAACGTTGTGACTATTCTTTGTATTGTATGTTGCCAGTGTGATGTATTTCATGAAATTTAAGTATGTGTGGTTGGCATGGGAGAGTAACAAGATAGTTTCAGAGGCAGTGGATTACGCATGTTCCTTTTTGTACCGCTCGGTCTGGAGGAAATTTTCGTAATGATGAGTGTGAGAGTCGAAGTGTGAGATATAGAAAAAGATCCACCATACTATCCAGAAAGTGCACTGTAGCGTTAAATAATTACGAGACCATAAGATAGAGAATCACCAATGTAAAGCCATGCCCACTGGGCAGAATTTCTCATGTGTTATTGTTGTAGGTTATAGAATTTGTGTGTTTAGGTTATAGAATTTATCGGAACAAATAAGATAGTGAAAAGAAAAAGATTGGTGGTCTTTTCCTTCGAATAGTATGTTGTCACGATATCCAGAATTTATAATGTGTGCGCCATTCATATTCAGTGCAATAGCCACGTGTTGATCAAAGCCGTTAAATAAGAAAGAAAATGTGGTATTGCCAGTGCGTAGTGAACAGTCAGAGTTGTGTAAATTACTAATAGTCAGACGTGCATTTCCGTACCCGTTGAGTAATATTCAAACAGGAGAATAACTTGTAACTTAATTGTGAGTACTAGATTTCATGTTACTCGATAAATAAGAATGAGTCCACTCGCTTGGTAGACCACTCATCTTGCAGGCCTGACTGCTTGATGCCACAGTATGAGCAAGGCGTGTGGGTGCCTCTCATAGTAACGACTGCATGCATACAAGAAGTATGCTTCACTACAACAGGCAGGGGTGGCATCGTCCAGCAATACATCACCTCATACGGCGGTAGATGCATACTCTCTTGAACCTAGAATCATATGCTACCATATTATAGGGTAATAGCACATATTCCAATCGTTATGATGACTATTCATATATTGACTCAATATATTTCCTGTTGCCCAATAAACCTGTTCCATTCTTTCATTTGCCTGGGGTGTAACATGCTTGTTACTAATGATAAAGTTGCATTATCTCTGACATGAAGTTAGTGCCTGATCAACGTCTGTGTGACACCAAACTTCAACAGCCAATAATTTATTCAATGTTATTTTATCCTTGCTGGATCTCTTGAACTCCACAGCAGTTAATACGTACCCTCTTCGGTCGTATATGGTGTAAGTAACACGTTGGTAAAATTCTGAGAGTTTGTTTATATTATAGTACTTAAATCAATGGCGTGAAAACATACTTCTTAATATTTCCGGCTGAGAACTTTCCAGATTATTTCTCTTAACTACGATTTCTTAGAAGTTATTCAGAATAATGCACTAAAAACTTTTATAATATTTACTATTGTTACTAGACTAAAAAGGTTGTGTATTTCACTATTATTACTACTACTATTAAAATTTCAGGCAATTCTCGTTGAAACAGGAGGTGATGGTAATTTAAACTTGTCAAAACTGAGGGGGGTGGGGGCAGGGGCAGCGGTATCTGTGGGCATAGACAATGGATATGGACGGTGTGAAAGTAGCCTGCTAGTCTGCATGTTGAACAACGGTAAAAGTATTTGGAGTTGCTCGGACACGAGATTTTGTGAGGAATTTTTTATGGCTCCAGCTAGTCCGTCCACATACATTCTCAGAGATATGTCACGTTGTTTTGATCTCTGTGACACAAAAGGAATGAACCAAAAGCAACACATTAACAGTTGGCAACCCTGAAGAGTTCCCACCCCACTCTGCCCAGAAGTAATATTAACTGACAACGCCTAGATGATCAGATTTATCAGAATATTAGACGGGAAGTGCAACATTTTTGCTGTGGATTTACTCCGTCAGCCTGAGGGGTCACTCAAGCAATACAGCACACGATTGCAAACCAAGCTTAATTATCCTAAGTCTACGGTGAATTAATGAAATCAGTTTCGCTATCCTAGGTGTAGGAAGTGAGCTAGCAACCAAGAGGAGCATCCTTCGACAGATAGTTATTCACAGGCCTGGCGGGTCGACTATATCGCTCCAAGTGAACAATACACTCATCTTAAGCAACAATGAATTAATGTAATGATTATTGATACCATAGCTGAGGCACCAAGCTAGCAACCAATTATTTTGTACCACCATTCTGACCCACATCTTACCATCCACACACTGTTCCATCGACGCATACAAGCAAACGTGTCCTTCCTTGGTCGGAAGAGACGCTGCGGACGCTCCGTCGCTCTCCTACAAGGTAAAGCTGTTCTCGCTGATGACCAGCCTACTTCTGGTGCGGTCGTTCTAACTTCTGTACCACTGCACGTGAATTATGGAGTTCCTGTGCTTGGATTTTTCAAGATCGAAGCTAGGCAGACATCCAGTTAGGCTGTGAGGTCCCTTATTTATGTGGTAGATGGGAGGTGTTTGGCCTGTTGCTCTGGTCGCCACTCGTGCGTGATCGTTTTTGGGCTACCTTTGAACAATTTGAACGTTTTTATGCAGAAGTGCGGAGTCTTATTTCTGCAATTGTGGAGTCACAGCTATTCCTACAGTAATTCCACGGATAAATCCCGAGAACATGGTAATCAGAGACTGTTATTCTGTCCTAGTGCTGTGAAGTTACACGAAACTGAGAGGAATGCTGTGCAATCTGGCTTGATACGAGATCAGTTAGAATTGCAGTACACAGCATTACCATTCATTTATTTCACTTGAAGTTCCAATTAGCAGTAGTCTGTGAATTCATGTTGGGACCCCCACCTTGGCTGTGCGGCCACAGACGCATACATTCCCTGGGTTCAAGTGGCGGAGCGGTTCTAGGCGCTTCAGTCCGGAACCGCGCTGCTGCTACGGTAGCAGGTTCGAATCCTGCCTCGGGCATGGATGTGTGTGATGTTAGGCTTAAGTAGTTCTAAGTCTAGGGGACTGATGACCTCAGGTGTTAAGTCCTATAGTGCTTAGAGCCATTTTGAACCTGGGCTCAAGTCGGAAGTCCATCCCAGCGCCTTCGGGCACAATGCGCACTGGAACGGTTACGGCAACCACTCTGGTCCGAAGCAAAGTTTGCTTCCCCAGTTTACTGTAAGGAAATGCGAAAGCCGTAAGACTGCGAGACGTAACCACCTGAAGCTTGTTGAGAGAGCAGTTTCCCCCAAAACACAGAATTTTCCCACTTTAAGCCGCGTGAAAAGGAAACCAGAAACCGGGGAGTTTTTCACTAGAAATGCAAGCTTCCCAACGAACTGTCGAGTAGAGAGCGATGGAGATAGTCAGAGGGAGACGAAAAATTGTTGTTACCGAGAGAAGTGATGGTAGGGAGAAAAGTAAATGTTAGAACTTGAAACGAAACGCACCACTTGCTAGAGACAGTGAAGTGGGAGTTGAGAGGATGTTTCTAGCCCTGCAAAACTAGTGGTTAACCACAATAAACTGATGTATAGGATGGAGAAGGTGATAAAAGTAACAAAAATTCTGATTCGCTTAGGTCCACCGCTCCTAAGCTGACAGGCAGTTCGCCCAACATAAACCGAGCCGAAAACACAAATGACTCTTGCTGTTGCTGCCGTCGAGTAAGACTGTTGTGGATGACCTCGTCTGCTGCCGTGATCCAGCGCAGCGCTCGCAAGATTGTAAGTTCGCACTAAACGGTCGTAATACTTCATAATTTGCAGCCATCCCACGCTGCGGCGTCTCAACAGATAACAAGGCGATACCGAACCAGCAGCAATTAGGGTGTAAGGAATATTACTAGACGAGCAATGCTCAGTGAGTTTCACTTATATCAGTTTGAAACCCAGGTTCAGACTTGCATTTGCTAATGACTTGACTTCAACTACAGTTTGTTCGATGTATTTTCAAGAGATTCATCTCAGAGTTGCGAGTTAGATTCAATTAGTTGTTTCCCACTGTCTTCACAAGCAATTACAGGTGCCAATTTAACTTTACAGTCAGACAGCGTTTTTTGAGTGCTTGATGCTTGATTGATCTACTTTGTACTCACGTTGTACTTCGAGAATCTTTAACCTTTTAATGTAGGGCTGGATATGAGGAGCCATTAATTCTAATTTGAGATCAGATTGTGTATTAGATGCCTTATTCCAAACACATCTGAACACTTTGATACTAATATTTCATGAAATTTGTTCTTGAGTGCAACTAATGAATAAATTATATTTACAGAGGAATCAATTTAAAACTGTTCTTCCCATCCTACACTGTGCAGTTAGTGACGCATTTGTACACTCACTAACCTCGTACCTGCAGTAGACCACTGGTGCGTTTTCCGACTCATCCTCGGTGTAGTATCTCATTACCTACTCACTCCACACTTATAATTACTGCCAGTTAATTGACTTAATAGGCGTTCCCTCGCAAGGTATAATACAGATAAAGCACACAAGGGATAAAGTTTCAATAATCACCTCGAAAAAATGGAATTACGTAATTAATCTGCTCGTTGTATATAGCTACATGTCTGCATTCCTGGAACACACAGAAATCCTCGAGCCGCAGTACCACACTAAGCCGCTAGAAGAGCGAAATCAAAATGACGGACAACACTGATAAAAATAAAGTGTTGCGTGATAACTCGTTTGCTGCCTTTGAAGAGTGAGAACGGTGTTACCATCCATGTTAATGAGCAGTGAGTGTTCTGTTGAACATGTCCGACAGAACAGACGCTACTCAACACTATATATGGAACCGTCACATTGTCACACACACACACACACACACACACACACACACACACAGAGAGAGAGAGAGAGAGAGATATATGTGAGATAACGTGACGGCTCCATATTTCCCTCAGTGTGGATGCACTAATACCGTCCTAGCTCCCTAGGGGATCAATAATTTGCGAACAGGTTGTTATCGGACTAGGAATGCTGCATTGCACCGTGCGATAAGTTGGAAATTTAGGTCGGTAAGGAACCGTGTCCAGATGGCCGAAACGGTTAAAGCAGCCGGTCATGAGAAACGATAAATCTGGCTTCAAGTTCCGGCCCGGTACAAATTTTGAACTTGCGCCACTGCATTTCCATAACGCCCTGTGCGGCTGGAAATCACTAGTTTCCCATCCACCCTATTTCATATACAGTATCCACGCTGAGTTTGTGGATGTATACTGCAACAACGCATCTTCATGCAACACAGTGCTCGAATGGGTAGACGCCTCCAATGCTGACGAACAACTCTGAAGGACGGCGAACTAGGTTGCAGACCATTGCTCTTTTAAGAAACGAGAACTGCAAGAGATGTGGAGGCCTTGGCGCTCGAAGACCACCGTATCGTAATAAAAGCGACAATGAAAAAAGTGAGTATCAATCACGGGCTTGTTTTCAACATTTTGCACAAAATTTTAAACATAACGGAAATCACGGCCCGCTGGGTTCCGCGACTGCTGACAATCATTCAAAGAGCACACCGAACGGAGGCACCAACGGAAGTGCTGTAGCTGTAGCGGACCAATTCAGGAGATTTCTATAGCAGCCTAAGCGGCATGTACAGGTGCTGGATGTATCGTTGTGACCACGAGACAAAGGAGAAAAGCAAGCAATGAAAACGTGTCGATACAGCAGCTTAAAAAGATGAAGACGTAGCCATCATCGGACAAGGTGATGCTCGGTGTGTATCTGGGACTCCTAAAGTGTGGTGGTAACAGATTATGTTCCCAAAGGGCAAACAGTCTGCAGCGTCCTACAGAACATACTGAAAGAGGCATGCGTAGAACAATGCTGAGTTGCATAGTACTGAGGTGCAATTGAATTAATGCATAGAAAATGCATAGAAAATAAGGACATTTACACAATCCAATCCCATTAATGTAACCACCGCCTATTTCGACTTCAACGTACTCTAACCACTCACAAACGGGAGATGGCGGCACAGGCAGTGGCGTCTATATAAAGCATGTCGGGAGGAGGGAGAGGGCGCGGAAAAACAGTGCCGTCATTGTCGTAATAAGGAAATGGAGAGATTTATCTGATGTACAAAAGGCCATGATCGTTGGCTTTCGGGCCAAGGGTGGAAGCATTTCCGAAAAGGCTAAGTTTGTAAACCATCCGCACCCCGCCGTGGTTAAACTGGTGGGAAGCTGGTACTATCCAAAAACGGGCCTGAGACAACTGTGGTGAACCACGGGCCATAGATGACTGGTGTACGATGGCTGTGGAGATGTGTACGGCCGAATAGATGTGCAACTGTCGAGCATCTGACCACCCACATAACCTCCAACGGGTGCACCCTCAACGACCATTCAGCGAGCGTTGTTACTTACAGACTTCTGCAGCAGGCGCCTGGTTCAAAAAATGGTTCAAATGTATCTGAGCACTATGGGACTTAACTTCTGAGATCAGCAGTCCTCTAGAACTTAGAACTACTTAAACCTAACTAACCTAAGAACATCACACACACCCATGCCCGAGGCCGGATTCGAACCTGCGGCCGTAGCGGTCACGTGGTTCCAGACTGTAGCGCCTAGAACCGCTCGGCCACACCAGCCGGCAGGCGCCTGGTCCATGCACTCATGCTGACTGCTGTTCACCGGCGACGAAGGCTGGAATCTGCCAGTACAGCAACAGGACTTCCACTGAACGACGACAGGTGTCCTTTTCAGATGACAGCGTGAGATGTCCGTAAGCAAACACCCTGCAGCAGTCGCCAGAAGATTCCAGGCCGAAGGAGGATGCATTAGGGTATGTGGAACGTTTTCATGACATACGCTGCGTGGTCTCGTCATTGTGGATCAACACAGATATGCATCTGTCCTTGGGGACATTGTCCAGCACTATATGCATTTGTTTTTCCTCTACAAGGTGGCATCTATCAGCGGGATTATGCAACGTGATTCAAAGAACACCAGTCTGAGTTTACTGTCCTATCCTGCCCACCAAACTCCCCAGATTTAAACCCAATCGACAATCTGTGGGGCTGCTCACGTCATGGACCCTCAACTTAGCGCAGCTGGTCATGCCACTGTCAGTACCTTCCAGAACGCCAATGACGTGCAGGAAGAGTGGTCCACGTCTTGACAGGTGGTCGCATTAATGTGACTGGACAGTGTATGTGCTTCCGCTATAAATCGCCCCAATAGCTCCGCCAAAAGGAGATATAAGCTGACACATGTTTCCAATCAACTCAGTATTAGCAATAATAGTATCTGGACACCATAAAATGTACCTTAACACAGCATCACTACCATGTCTACAGTCACCACCAAGAAAAGCCAACCTAGGAGGTCTACAAGTGATTGTAGTTATGCCGGCCCGTGTGGACGAGCGGTTCTAGGCGCTTCAGTCCGGAACTGCGCGACCGCTACGGCCGCAGGTTCGAATCCTGCCTCTGGCATGGATGTGTGTGATGTCCTTAGGCTAGTCAGGCTTAAGTAGTTCTAAGTTCTAGGGCACACATGCCCCCTAGTGCTCAGAGCCATTTGAACCATTTGTAGTTATCGGTCACTGGATTCAGGAGTAGGCCAGAGTTAAAGACAACAAGTGAGCAGTGAATGGTTGCCATGCCTTATCTTCTTACTACAGTTAAGTATTATAAACTTTATATTGATAAATTATTGTAAATTGTACCTCATCTGTGTTGCTGTCATTTAGCCATATACACTCCTGGAAATGGAAAAAAGAACACATTGACACCGGTGTGTCAGACCCATCATACTTGCTCCGGACACCGCGAGAGGGCTGTACAAGCAATGATCACACGCACGGCACAGCGGACACACCAGGAACCGCGGTGTTGGCCGTCGAATGGCGCTAGCTGCGCAGCATTTGTGCACCGCCGCCGTCAGTGTCAGCCAGTTTGCCGTGGCATACGGAGCTCCATCGCAGTCTTTAACACTGGTAGCATGCCGCGACAGCGTGGACGTGAACCGTATGTGCAGTTGACGGACTTTGAGCGAGGGCGTATAGTGGGCATGCGGGAGGCCGGGTGGACGTACCGCCGAATTGCTCAACACGTGGGGCGTGAGGTCTCCACAGTACATCGATGTTGTCGCCAGTGGTCGGCGGAAGGTGCACGTGCCCGTCGACCTGGGACCGGACCGCAGCGACGCACGGATGCACGCCAAGACCGTAGGATCCTACGCAGTGCCGTAGGGAACCGCACCGCCACTTCCCAGCAAATTAGGGACACTGTTGCTCCTGGGGTATCGGCGAGGACCATTCGCAACCGTCTCCATGAAGCTGGGCTACGGTCCCGCACACCGTTAGGCCGTCTTCCGCTCACGCCCCAACATCGTGCAGCCCGCCTCCAGTGGTGTCGCGACAGGCGTGAATGGAGGGACGAATGGAGACGTGTCGTCTTCAGCGATGAGAGTCGCTTCTGCCTTGGTGCCAATGATGGTCGTATGCGTGTTTGGCGCCGTGCAGGTGAGCGCCACAATCAGGACTGCATACGACCGAGGCACACAGGGCCAACACCCGGCATCATGGTGTGGGGAGCGATCTCCTACACTGGCCGTACACCACTGGTGATCGTCGAGGGGCACTGAATAGTGCACGGTACATCCAAACCGTCATCGAACCCATCGTTCTACCATTCCTAGACCGGCAAGGGAACTTGCTGTTCCAACAGGACAATGCACGTCCGCATGTATCCCGTGCCACCCAACGTGCTCTAGAAGGTGTAAGTCAACTACCCTGGCCAGCAAGATCTC
The DNA here is from genome assembly GCF_023864345.2 of Schistocerca serialis cubense. Classification (NCBI taxonomy): domain Eukaryota; kingdom Metazoa; phylum Arthropoda; class Insecta; order Orthoptera; family Acrididae; genus Schistocerca; species Schistocerca serialis. The sequence goes on from NC_064643.1 coordinate 440,983,923, forward strand.
CGGATCTGTCCCCCATTGAGCATGTTTGGGACTGGATGAAGCGTCGTCTCACGCGGTCTGCACGTCCAGCACGAACGCTGGTCCAACTGAGGCGCCAGGTGGAAATGGCATGGCAAGCCGTTCCACAGGACTACATCCAGCATCTCTACGATCGTCTCCATGGGAGAATAGCAGCCTGCATTGCTGCGAAAGGTGGATATACACTGTACTAGTGCCGACATTGTGCATGCTCTGTTGCCTGTGTCTATGTGCCTGTGGTTCTGTCAGTGTGATCATGTGATGTATCTGACCCCAGGAATGTGTCAATAAAGTTTCCCCTTCCTGGGACAATGAATTCACGGTGTCCTTATTTCAATTTCCAGGAGTGTATATTGCCTAACCCTCTCTGATCCTGTGACCAGATTATATAGACATAGACGCTGCGTGCAAGCGAGCCTCCACATAACACCAACTACTTTCAGTGGTACAGGTTTCTCTTCCTGCAACTTGCTTGCGTTTGGCACCAGGAACGTTTGTGAACATAACACTGTCACAGGAAGATACGACCGAAAACTCCTGACGAGGTTATGGGAGGCTGTGAAGACGAAGCGTTACAGAAAGCTTTCCAAAGGGATGTTTTTCTCCACGAGAACTCCCCAGCTCATCCTGTACAGAACGCAGTTATGGAATGGGATAATTACGTTCCAAGGAATTTCTACGAAAACACTTACGTGGAAAGTATTGAGTCCAAGGTTGTTCAACAGCATTCACCGACTAATTTCAAACACAAACATATATTGTGAATCTTCGGGTTTTGGCGGCGCAATGACTGTTCCATTAAGTTTCGGGTGTGCAACCGCAAGAAGTCTCCTTCTTGCACCCTTTCAGAAAATTAAATGGGTGAAAATTACAAGAATAACAAACATTTTATCAATAATGTTGCCTTAGAGAAATGGGAGTCAGAATAACATAAATTTAAGGGAAGACTAGGCCCGTGAAACTATTAAGAAGGAGAATTCTTGCGGCTGCACACCCTAAACTTAATGGAACAAACATATATTTATCGTAACCATTCAGAAAACAACAATTTAATTAAACTATTGATCAGTTAAAAGTAGGTTACTTTAAACCACCAAATAATCCAGAATTTGCTTTACCAATCTCAATATTATGTAATGCAACACTAATTATTAGCATCAAAATCAAGGTTCACAGGCTGGCTAATAGAATAAAACCGTAAATTAAATTTTTTTCTTGAAAAAAGAACCAACTTCATTTACTACAGGGAACAGCCCCTTAAATGTAACTAGTTGAATAAAAAGTTGGACCCTTTAAGAAAATTAAATGGATGAAAATTAAAAGAGTAATAAACATTTTATCAATAATAGGACGATAACTACTTTAGACAAGAATAGAAAAGAAGCTTTCGAAATGTAGTGCTACAGAAGAATGCTGAAGATTAGATTGGTAGATCACATAACTAATGAGGAGGTATTGAATAGAACTGGAGAGAAAAATTTGTGGCACAACTTGACTAGAAGAAGGGATCGGTTGGAAGAGCGTATTCTGAGGCATCAAGGGATCACAAATTTAGCATTGGAGGGCAGCGTGGAGGGTAACAATAGCAGAGGGAGACCAAGAGATGAATACACTAAGCAGATTCAGAAGGATGTAGGTTGCAGTAAGTACTGGAAGATGAAGAACCTTGCACAGTGTATAGTAGCATGGAGAGCTGCATCAAACCAGTCTCTGGACTGAAGACCACTACAACAACATCAATAATGTTGCCTTAGAGAAATGAGAGTCAGAATAATATAAAATCAAGGGAAGACTAGGCCCATGAAACTATTAATTAACTTAGTAACGGGTCAGATGTAAGAACATCAAACAGTACGGTAAGGAACTTCTTGGAAGATGAAAAACAAATAAAGTTCAGTTATTGTATGAAATGTTAAGGTGCAAGAACAAAGAACAACAACGTAACTTTGCCAATTAGTTGCGTGAACTGGCCGCAACAAGCACAGTGTACAGACGGAGTCCCTCTAGAATGGTTATACTCAACAAGGTGTATCGCCCCATGTCTAGGTGTCCCTTCCGGATCGCAGACGCGGGGACTGGCCAGCGCAACCCACCCAACGCCCTAAGCGTGGACGATTAACGCAAGCAAGATAGCCTCGCACAAGCAAATAAATTAACAAATAGGATGGGAGGCAGATCTAGGACACAAAAACTTATTAGTCGAGATACAAGAGGGAAAAATTCTGTTAACTGCACAGACGGGTAGGCCAAATTTGAACTACAGCGTCAATATTAAATTTTCCTTAGCAAAACCTTGTACCATCCCAATATGCTTTGCTTGCGGCAGACACTAATTTAAGCAATCGCCGGAAATGTTTGCGCCCTGATATCTTGAAACCTCAATAACATGAACAGACTTGCAAAGACAAATACAATTAATATGTAGACCAGACAGCACAAGAAATTTACGGAAATCTTAAATATGCATGGTGATGTTTTCCATCGTGTACAAAACTCTAGGGATTGATCGACGAGAGGGTATGGAACAAAAAGGATCTAATGAACTTATGTCCGGAAATGCATGGTTTCCATGCTGGAGACCATTTATTCAATCACACTTTGGTACAGAGACAACGGCCTAATACGCGCTGTACCATGCAGCCACAGTTACAGAAAGCGTGCCCTAGCGCACTCTCCTGCCATAATAATTGGTAATGTTGTGTCTGGTTCACTTCTCTTGCTGACTCACCTTGTATTGGATGTAATACAGCGTTGTACACAATTGATAGCTCGCCGACATGGTGTTTACTTAGGGAAAGGCAAATGGCAACGGGCGTCAGGCAGCGAGGTTGTAACAGGAGACTTATCCCTGCCGACAACAACCATGGAATTAAATGTTTCTAACAGTATTTCGTCATTCGTCTGAGGCAGGAAGCAGGAAATCATGAAGGACGTACCCCAAATCTTCGGGCACCAGACTTCGAAGAGAATGTAATTAACACTGTGGAAAGGCGACCGCCATGTCAGTACTAGGCAGCTGGCCCGCCAGTACAGGGTAAGACAGCCAGAAGACCATGTGGAACATTCTCCATGACAACTGTTAGTAACTTTATGACTTACAGTGTGTGCAGGGCTTACTAGCGACAGACTTCCCACATCGGGAGCGGTTTTGTCACTGGTTGCTCCACCAGGCAACCTCGATTCCGGAATTTGTGTCATCCATCCCATTCACAAAAAAATGGTTCAAATGGCTCTGAGCACTATGGGACTTAACATCTATGGTCATCAGTCCCCTATAACTTAGAACTACTGAAGCCTAACTAACCTAAGGACATCACACAACACCCAGTCATCACGAGGCAGAGAAAATCCCTGACCCCGCCGGGAATCGAACCCGGGAACCCGGGCGCGGGAAGCGAGAACGCTACCGCACGACCACGAGCTGCGGACTCCTATTACAGATGAGGCCACCTTTACGCGGAGTGGTATCTTCAGCTTTTAAGGCAGTCATCTGCGGGATAGTATTGAGAATTACCATGGCTTGGTGACAGGAAAACATTTGCATCGGTGCAGCCGAAATGTGTGGGCCGCGATAATTGGCGACCGTATTTTGGGATCAGTCTTCCTTCCACGTCGCCTAACAGGCCGGAACTATCGGCGTTTCTTGCGGGTGGCTTCGTCTTCTCTGCTGGAAGAAGTGCCATTGATGATTCGAAGAGCTATCTGGCTGCTACATGATGGTGCTCCAGCCCACTTCGCCGTTAACGTCCGGACGAATCTCAATTGTGTCTTCCCTGGTTGATGGATCGGATGAGGTGTCCAGTTGCATGGCCTGCTTGTTCATTGAATCTCAGCCCATGCGATTTCTGGTTATGGGGCCACCTCAAAAGTATCGTGTATGTAGAGCCCATTCCAGATATGGAGACACTGGAGTAGCATATTCATGCTGCCTTTGGCACTGATCGGATGCAGGCTGGCCGATGTAAAAGTGTGAGACAGAACATGTTACGGGGCGTAGACGCATGCGTTGAGACACATGGATTCCATTTTCAACACATGCTATAACTGTGGCTTCATGGCACAGCGCGTATTAGACGGCAGTCTCTGTAACAAAGTATGACTAGATAAATGGTCTCTAGCATGGAAACCATGCATTTCCGGACATCATTAGATTTTTGTTCCGTATCCTCTCATCGATCAGTTCCAAGAGTTTGTACACCGTGGAAAAAATAACCGTGTATGATTTGCAATCTACGTCACAAATTTACATCATCAAGACCTGCACTGCTGTTCAGCGTGATGCACGTAAGATTCCAAAACTTAAATCAAGACAAATTAAGCGTCAAAAAAATGTTCAAATGTGTGTGAAATCTTATGGGACGTAACTGCTAAGGTCATCAGTCCCTCAGCTTACACACTACTTAACCTAAATTATTCCAAGGACAAAAACACACACCAATGCCCGAGGGAGAACTCGAACCTCCGCCGGGACCAACCGCACAGTCCATGACTGCAGCGCCTCAGACCGCTCGGCTAATCCCGAGCGGTAGTCAAGCTTCAATAGCTTACAGTTTATCACAGTTGCAGCAGCGACCAGTGACGTAACCGTAGTTTGGACTTAGTAGTCCACGTGGGCAATACTACAACACACCAAGATTTCCATGAATCTTCAATACAAACAAATGCACGAATCTAAAACAAATCGCTCACATGTAAACTTAAACAATGTTTATTACACACAGTCGGAACCAAAGCAGGTGAAGGCAGTCTGTTGAAATACGATCTCAATCCAGCTCTCAGACACATTGGAAATACAAATGCAGAAGGAAGCATTTACAATGCTTAGATCCAAGGTTCGGCTTCGTTCTCCGCAAATATGACCTTAATGGATGAACGGAATGCGCCACAAATTTGTCCTGCCCGTCGGCCAACGTGCACCCGAAATACGGCATTACTAATAGGATAGTGACCACTGCAAAATGCTGGCAGCCTCCACAGCCCGCGGAGCTGCCATCGGCGTGTAGCACGCCCAACAGCGCAAGCTTCCTCATAAACGGTGTTGCCAAGCTCATTGCACTCGCCTCACCGCTGCTACGCCAACCCTCGCTTAGTTTACCTTCCGGGCCCGGAGCGCCACCCGGCGCGGCAGCGAACCAAAGATACGCAAGCCCCGAAACGAGCCACTGTAGCTGAAATCATGCAAGCTATTTCTTTGTGATATCAAAATTTTTCCATGTATTCTCCTGATTTGGCACCCAGTGACGCCTACCCCTTTTATGAAACGTCCCCTTTGAAAAATTTAAAAATGGCAGTTCTGGAAAACCTCTTACGTTATTTGATTTTCAAACAGCTGAGCAGAACTGAACGTACTCAGACATTTCTCTCTTTACTTATTCTGATCAACACTAAACTGACACACAATATTTTTAGCGCAACGCAATCTGACTTTCAATAATCCCTACAAAAGAATGGCTCTGACTAACAATAAGCTATACCTTTCATGAATCACTTACCTCACAAAAATCAACTGCGAAACGCTACGCGCTGTTCACATTCAACTGCCCAACACTACAATAGCGAATATTCCAACAATGCAAACCAGCCACAGACTGCACACAGCACTGCCAGTGATTTTCATACAGAGCGCTACGTGGCGTTACCAACATAAAAACCTAAACAGCCTACTTACACTTTCTTCGGATGAAGGGACCACTGCGTGCCACAAATTTCTAGAATGACAACGAGGTAATTCCCCAGGTGAAACGTTTTCTGCGTATCCAAAATGCAGACTTCTATAACCAAAGTCTCCGGCAAGTCATCCGTCATTCGTGTAAAATAGTGTCGCATTGGAGGATGAGTACATAGAGAAGGACAAACATCGTCACCAAGTTCCGTGGACGCAGGCTGAGTTTCTTTCCGAGGTTGTAACTGAAAGTCTTGACAGCCCTTCGTATTTTTAAATTCGCTTTAATTATGTAGAAGCTGTACCTCCCCTCCCCGCCCCCCCCCCCTCCCCATCTCCTCACACACACACACACACACACACACACACACACACACACACTTACTCAAACACACAAACGCACAGAGAGAGAGAGAAGCAGATAAGCGATCTCTGGAAGCGCGCCTCTACCACGCGAGTAGGTTGAGCGGCTTCCTCAGCTCAGGCCCCACAGCGGCGGCTCTCGGGAGCGGCGCGTGGGCGGGCTATCGAACGGCGCCACGCGGCTCGCCTGCGACCTGGAAGCCGGCGCCGGCGACCGCCCGCCGTCTGCGGGGAAGCGGGTCACACGCTTTCACAAGGACGCGCGCCGGCTGAGCTGGCCTGGCCTCGCCTCGCTTCTGCTCGAGAACACCTGCACAGCCTGTCCCCGCTGCCTCACCGCTGGCTGACTCAAAACTCAACCTTCACCGTGCGGCTGCTCTTCACTTCGAGACCCCATACACGCAACAAAAGTGACGCCATTGCGTGTGGCATATTGCACTGCTTCCGCAGTTGCATAAGTGGACACAAATTATTCGGTGGCGTTACCTCAGAGATGCCGTTTTTTGCCATTCCACTGAAAGCTGAAGTCTGCTGTATAAAGGGCAGAAAAAAAAGGCTATGTGCGAGCAGGACTTGTGCACTGAGGGTTCTGTACAGACCTACACCATTAGCCATGAAAGTTGCTACACCAAGGAGAAATGAAGATGATAAACGGGTATTCATTCGACAAATACATTACACTAGAACTGACATGTGATCACATTTTCACGCAATTTGGGTGCATAGACCCTGACAAAGCAGTACCCAGAACAACCACCTCTGGCCGTAAAAACGGCCTTGATACGCCTGGGCATTGAGTTAAACAGAGCTTGGATGGTGTGTACAGGTCCAGTTGCGCATGCAGCTTCAACACGATACCACAGTTCATCAAAAGTAGTGACTGGCGTATTGTGACTAGCCAGTTGCTCGGCCACCATTGACCATACGTTTTCAATTGGTGAGAGATCTGGAGAATGTGCTGGCCAGGGCAGCAGTAGTACATTTTCTGTATCCAGAAAGGCCCATACAGGACCTGCAACATGCGGTCGTGCATTATCCTGCTGAAATTAGGGTTTCGCAGGGATCGAATGAAGGGTAGAGCCACGGGTCGTAACACATCTGAAATACAACGTCCACTGTTCAAAGTGTCATCAATGCGAACTAGAGGTGACTGAGACGTCTAACCAGTGGCACCCCATACCATCACGCCGGGTGATACGCCAGTATGGCGATGACGAATACACGCTTCCAATGTGCCTTCACCGCCATGTCGCCAAACAGGGATGTGACCATCATGATGCTGTAAACAAAAACTGGATTCATCCGAAAAAAATGACGTTTTGCCATTCGTGCACCCAGGTTCGTCGTTGAGTACACCATCGCAGGCGGTCCTGTCTGTGATGCAGCGTCAAGGGTAACCGGAGCCGTGGTCTCCGAGCTGATAGTCCATGCTGCTGAAAACGTGGTCGAACTGTTCGTGCAGATGGTTGTTGTATTGGAAACGTTCCCATCTGTTGACTCATGGATCGAGACGTGGCTGCACCATCCGTTACAGCCATGCGGATAAGATGCCTGTCATCTCGACTGCTAGTGATACAAGGCCGTTGGGATCCAGCACGGCGTTCCGTATTACCCTCCTGAACCCACCGACTCCATATTCTGCTAACAGTCATTGTATCTCGAACAACGCGAGCAGCAATGTCGCGATACGATAAACCGCAATCGCGATAGGCTACAATCCGACCTTTATCAAAGTCTGAAACGTGATGGTACGCATTTTTCCTCCTTACACGAGGCATCACAACAACGTTTCACCAGGCAACGCCGATCAACTGCTGTTTGGGTATGAGAAATCGGTTGGAAACTTTCCTCATGTCAGCACGTTGTAGGTGTCGCCACTGGCGCCAACCTTGTGTGAATGCTCTGAAAAGCTAATCATTTGCATATCACAGCATCTTCTTCCTGTCAGTTAAATTTCGCGTCCGTAGCACGGCATCTTCGTGGTGTAGCAATTTTAATGGCCAGTAATGTAAATATGTATACAGACAACTTATCCACTCCGGGAATCGAGGACATAGACGGCTTTTTCCTGTTACCGACACTGATACTGTAACGTTCTTTAAAATTGTCGATATTACTTAAATGAATGCCGGAAGTTGGAATGCATACAAAACTGGTGTTATCGTGAAGCGTGTTGTAATTGCAAGTGGTGTGCTTACTGTGTGTTATTGTTAGCAAAACTTTATACGAACTGATTGGGCAATTCAACTCCCAATGCCAATAACAATATAGCAGCCATTGCAAAATACATTCAGCCCCTTAGGTACTGAATCCTCTGGCCTTGATCCAAACTGATAACTTTGGGCCCTGTGCAAATAAACAGTATTGTCTTGCCTCTAAAGCAGCAACGGTGGATCGCGTTATATTCTGTACTCTCATGAAGGTGAAATAAAATATACAAGCTACAGGCTCAGCGGTATGCAGCGCTTTGAAATATACATGAAATCCTTTTATCTGAAAATGGAAAACATTTAAGAAAAGTTCAATAGGGTAAGGTGGGATAAATCCGACCTAGTAATTTCTTGTGGCTATAAAACGCATATCCGAGGTCGGATCTTAACGTTATATACGTTAAATTATAGGTAATATAAAGGATTAACTGTTTGCAAAATATTTTTGTTATGCCATCAATAGTTTTTGAGATATCCTACTATAAGAAACGTCCATTTTTTCCATTTGCAAAAATGGTGCGGTAAATCCAAACCCCTATTTGTTTGGCTGATTTTGCATAGAAATAGTTCTAAATGAAGGTTTCTTTTGGCAAATAATTATATGCAATTATGTTTTTACATAAATGAACAAGTTACATGGATGTAAATTTTAATTGAAAAAAGATGATTTCATTGCACGGCGATGCGACAGCAATGTCGATCTCGGAATGTTAAAATCACGAGCGACAGCTCGTAAGCACATTCCCATTTGCATTGCAGCAGTTGCTCGGCGAATATCGTTTTGCTTGCGTTTTGTCGTTTTTCGTTTGTAATTTCGTACCATTTTCCTAAAAATAAACAAGAATTCACTTTGTTTCCATAAATAAATAATCCCAAACACATAAACGATAAAAAATATGCGATCTGATTTACCCCACCATGCTATTTTTCATTTAACACACACAAACAATTTACACGAAATTTGCAACAAAAAGGATACATACACTGAATAGGTCACTAAATGCACTACAAAATCTCTTACCGTTTGTTTTGCGATCGTTTTATTTAATAAGGTAAATCTAGTGATGCATTTTGCACAAAAATTAAACTGAAACAATCGAAAACACACTTGTTGTCTTTTGAATGTCTTAATGTCAAATGCAGCAAAGCTGTCAAGATGACATTGTCGTTATTTAGAATGCTCTATATGGTAACACTAATGCGAAATCGCTGCGCTTTGCCGTTTCTCACAAATAGAGGGCGGTCGGGTTTACCCACACGGTCGGATTTACCCCACCTTATCCTATCTTTAAAAAAAACATGACCTGGACAGTGAGGCGGTAGCGATTTGGATGAATTACTAACACTGACTTTTTCAACAGTGAAGTTGCACTCGAAGTTAAGTTGGCTTTTCAAAACATCTGTCCATTGAAGTTACATTACTCCAAAAAATTACTTTAATTTTACTAAATGGAAACCTTTCCTTGCTGGCATAGTCACAAACAACGTGATTTGCACAGCAAGTATTATCTAACATCACTAAAAAGCATAAAGACAAATCATCAAATTACATATACCTGTGTTAACAAATCTTAGAAACATTACAAAAGGCAAATATCTAACTAGCCTATACATCAAATCTGTTTACGTAGAGTCTGGGGTTACTCAACACAGAAGTCACTGTTACCAATTATCAGCCAACTCGTGTACACTAACGCACTGGCAAAAGGAAAGTAATAAAAAAATTAACATCTTTACCTTAACTGCGAGAAGACTTCTGCTTCCGCATTTATATTTCCAATTATACACGTACTCGTAAAGCTGCTTTGTGATACCACTCCAGTATTCCTTTCTTTTTAAAATTAAATTTACATTTCAACACATAAATTTAGATTTCATTATAAAACCATTCATCATTCTTAACTACCTATTATACGCCCGGTGTAATACAAAATATTGGTATGCGAAAATTCCTACATTTTAATCTAACACTTGGTGGCATTACAGAACATACCACAAAAAACTGCCTACTACATCTTCCTCCGTTCATAGACTATACACACTGCTGTGCGTCAAGCGCTCTCTTACTCCAACACTACAATGTCAGCAGTGTATTTGGCTCTGCGGTCGCGCAAATTCACCGATCTGCTTTATAGCGCCCATCAGATACATATATAGTTTACAATATATAGTTTACATTACTGTCATTAGAATATTCCGGTGCGACATGTAAGTGTACCCCAGTAGACTTCTTTCAATACGGGCGAGATGACGGGACCAGGAATTCCAAGACTTTCGATAATGTTTTAACTTCAAGCCTCAAGTCGGATAACAAATGACAAAAGAAATATTTTTCGCGACTGATATAATTACAGATTATCAGTTTCGGATTTTTCCCTTTATTTGTACTGTGGAACCTTGCTTCTTGCCAAATTTCATGATTCTAGGTCAACGGGAAGCACCCTACAGGTTTTGATGAGTGCGTTTTCGAGTATCGCAATATGTGAGATAAATGGCCGTATCTTTTGATTGCATTGACTTAGAATCTTGAAATTTTCACACTGACAAGGACCCATAGACCTAAATGTGTGACATAAATTTGAACTTTATACATCTACTCGTTCCTGAGGGACAGGGTTCTTAGCAATCGGACAGACAGCAGACAGAACAACAAAGCGATGCTTTAGGGGTTCCGTTTTTACAGATCGAGTCACCGAGCCCTGAAAAGTAAGTAACCTGCTTATTAGTTCGAAAGTAATGCTCGTAACTCTTAATACAATACTGGCCATTAAAATTGTTACACCACGAAGATGACCTGCTACAGACGCGAAATTTAACCGACAGGATGAAGATGCTGTGATATGCAAATGATTTGCTTTTCAGAGTATTCACACAAGGTTGGCGTCAGTGGCGACACCTACAACGTGCTGACATGAGGAAAGTTTCCAACCGATTTCTCATACACAAACAGCAGTTGACCGGCGTTGCCTGGTGAAACGTTGTTGTGATGCCTCGTGTAAGGAGGAAAAATGCGTACCATCACGTTTCAGACTTTGATAAAGGTCGGATTGTAGCCTATCGCGATTGCGGTTTATCGTATCCGAACATTGCTGCTCGCGTTGTTCGAGATCCAATGACTGTTAGCAGAATATGGAGTCGGTGGGTTCAGGAGGGTAATACGGAACGCCGTGCTGGATCCCAACGGCCTCGTATCACTAGCAGTCGAGATGACAGGCATCTTACCCGCATGGCTGTAACGGATGGTGCAGCCACGTCTCGATCCATGAGTCAACAGATGGGAACGTTTCCAATACAACAACCATCTGCACGAACAGTTCGACCACGTTTTCAGCAGCATGGACTATCAGCTCGGAGACCATGGCTCCGGTTACCCTTGACGCTGCATCACAGACAGGACCGCCTGCGATGGTGTACTCAACGACGAACCTGGGTGCACGAATGGCAAAACGTCATTTTTTTTGGATGAATCCAGTTTTTGTTTACAGCATCATGATGGTCACATCCCTGTTTGGCGACATCGCGGTGAACGCACATTGGAAGCGTGTATTCGTCATCGCCATACTGGCGTATCACCCGGCGTGATGGTATGGGGTGCCATTGGTTAGACGTCTCAGTCACCTCTTTTTCGCATTGACGGCACTTTGAACACTGGACGTTGCATTTCATATGTGTTACGACCCGTTGCTCTACCCTTCATTCGATCCCTGCAAAACCCTAATTTCAGCAGGATAATGCACGACCGCATGTTGCAGGTCCTGTACGGGCCTTTCTATATACAGAAAATGTTCGACAGCTGTCCTGGCCAGCACATTCTCCTGATCTCTCACCAACTGAAAACGTCTGGTCAATGGTGGCTGAGCATCAGGTTCGTCACTATACGCCAGTCACTACTCTTGATGAACTGTAGTATAGTGTTGAAGCTGCATGGGTAGCCGTACCTGTACACACCATCCAAGCTCTGTTTAACTCAATGCCCAGGCGTATCAATGCCGTTATTACGGCCAGAGGTGGTTGTTCTGGATACTGATTTCTCAGTATCTATGCACCCCAAATTGCATGAAAATGTAATCCCATTCAGTTGTAGTATAATATATTTTTCCAATGAATACGCCGGCCGGAGTGGCCGTGCGGTTCTAGGCGCTACAGTCTGGAACCGAGCGACCGCTACGGTCGCAGGATCGAATCCTGCCTCGGGCATGGATGTGTGTGATGTCCTTGGATTAGTTAGGTTTAATTAGTTCTAAGTTCTAGGCGACTGATGACCTCAGAAGTTAAGTCGCGTAGTGCTCAGAGCCATCCAATGAATACCCGTTTATCACCTGCATTTCTTCTTGGTGCAGCTATTTTTTTGGCCATTAGTGTACTTTTATCCCATTGTGGCCCTCCGAAATGTTACCAAGATTTTTTCGACTACGCTGCAGAAGTTTCTCTGTGAAGCTCTGACACATCCTCCAAACAGTCGCATGTGAATCCCATATTTTTGGAGCCCTGAAGAAAGACTTCCGTAGCCGTAGATTTGCTTCTGATTCTTCGATCAAGGCATTGCCCGTCTTGTCTCACAGTGCGGTAAATGTAGTAGCAGCTATGGTGTTTACTTACTTTTTTCCCATCTGACTCGCTTTCATTTGATTGCCCCGTGTACTCTCAAGCAGGTTGCGACTACTCAGCATCGCCAATTTCGCCGAGTACATGCAGGGGCTGGCCAGAGATGTAAGTGGCATAAGTGGGAACTCCAGATGGCAAAGCGTTTAGAAAAATATGCCGTTTCTGGCGTGCGTCGGGCACATCACTCATGACCCACTTATGTTAACGTAATTTCCAGGTAGCGATTGGCGCAGCAGTAAGAGCACAGCACGGTAATCCGAATATTGTGGGTACGAGTCCGTACTCGGAAACTTGTTTTTCATTTCGATTTTTTACGCAAGTTGCATTGCAAATAAACCGAAATAATGCTCAGTGTATTCTACTTATTAATATTTTCATAAAAGGCATGATAAGGAATTGCAATCGAAAATTTTATATTGCAGACATATTTCCCAGAAAAGTTTGTACTTACAGCGTCTACGAGGACTCCGAAAATAACTTTTGGAAAAGGGATCGTAATTAACGCGTGCGTGACTTCGTATTCTACTAGTTTCATTTTGACGTTCCAGCAGCCGGCGGCAGCTGGACGTGGACAATACGTTCTCGGTGCAGGCAAAATGGGCCCATCTACCGTTGGTGACAATGTTAGCTACGGCTCCGAGAATTTTGCGTTCGCTAGCTCCAAACTGTGGAAGGCGGCTATAATTTCGCACCTTACAAACACTCATCCACATACTTTGCCGTGAACTACAACCACAATTAGATATCATTTGATAGGTTGTCCATTGTATATATGAATATTTAAAGGAGACTGACATTGTCACGTATGCCTTGTAAACAATTGTTAACGCTTATTGCATGAAAGATGACGGAGTGTGTTTACTAACAGAACGGCGTAATGAATAATTGCCTATACTAGTAGAGGTTGGAACGCCAGTGGAGATGAAACGGCCGGTGGAATTCAAGCTCTGAGTGGAAGGCCCACACAGGTGTTGGTCCTGCATAAAAACAGGAAATAGCTAGATGGACGTCATGGCACCTACGCTCTGGAGCACAATACGGTGACGGCCGACCGTTATTGTAGCAGGACCGGAAGGATAACCGCGAACTCTGCAAATCTTGGACGCAGGTGGGAAGAGAGAAGAAGCGTCACCTCGGAAACCACGCAGGCTGGGTTATTTCCAAGGATTTTTGCTCAGGAGCACACCATTGTACGAGTATAGGTTTTTCCTTGCAAACTTTCCGCGCTGAGCGACAAAAGGCTAAAATATGGTTCGTCGGCGTTTGGAAGAATCTGTAGAGGGAGAATATTCCGCGGTTTCGGGAACATGATTCGTTTTCGAAATTACGAGGGTGGGGAGCCGAGCCTTGCTGGGAAGCCAGCAGTGGAGAGATGAAGTCTTCCGTTGTGAGCGCCCGTGTGTGACAGTCGCTCGGTATCAGCTTTGTTGGTACAGACGGACTTGCTGTCTTTGCTCTCAGTATAGTTCGTAGTTAGAACAGTTAGGCACTGTACTGTTGCGAACCTATACGATTCTGCACTTCACCTCCGGGTTGGAAGTTGTCGTTGAGTACGCAGCGTTCAGCAATTGAGAGAACTTCTTCTGCCTATACTTACATTGAGACGTTACCTGAACTCCGTCCTCTCGTCTGTAGAACACAGAGAGGATAAGACAGAGTATATTAGTCAAAGGACCGCCTTCTCCTGTCCTAGTGTTTGAAAGCGTTTATTTGTGGCTGGAGTTCTTCCATCGTCGCAGACGAGTACGAGAACCATCACTTCAATGCACCGGATGCAGTACATATGGTGATATTGCGAATTGCTCCGGCTTATTAGGGCTACAAAGCTGAACAACTGTGAACACGTTAGTTTATTTCCACTGAGGTTCCACACCACCGTAGATCATCTTTGAAAGTAGTATCTTCTAGTGTTTGGTACGTAGATGATGTCATTCATTTCGCGTTATTGATATTAGACCGTGTAGTCATAATAAGGGGCAGAGTTGGGCAATTGAATTATAATTTTAGTTAGGAAATATAGACAGTTGTACTTAAAGGGTTCACTTTAATCTATAATAAAGATATATTAAACAACAACGTTTATCATTTAGTAGTATTAGTTGCCTTCATCATTCATTTATGTTTAGATTGTAATTTATATGTAAAAAAGAGCATTAAGAGATTCTAAAATCTGCTTCAGGGGGTAGTCAGACAGGGCCAAATCATTATTTTAGCGTTTATTATTCTCTGTTGCGCACATTCATTTTTCACCTGGCCGGAGTAGCACCTTGTTACTGAGTAACGGTAATTGTTCGAGAATATTGAGAGAACACAACGAGAATATTATTTATCTATAAAGACTCTAAAACTACCAGGTAATTGTAAAATTGCGACTTTATAATGTGTGCAAAGTGCAAAGAAAATTACTGCTTCGCGTTTTTACATCGCCCCCGGACGTGCAGATCGTCAAATGTAAACTAATAAAAGCACCTAATTTATATACGAAGTTCTCGTGTAGCCTTAATTAAAATCCCTTGCTGGAAATGTATTTTCAATTCCAGTTTTCCTTTGCCTTACGATATAATGAATATTCTTTTCGTTTTTTTTTTTTTCAGTGTAAGAAAAGTAAATAATGAAAATATAAAAAAGAAAAACAAAAAGATTTGCACATGCTCACTCGACACCACGACACTCGGATAACCCTTCTGTACTACAGGGGGGTTACAACTAAACTTTCGCTACTTGGCAGGGCTCCCATGACAAACAAGTCACCTTAGGATAATGAAACGTTGTGGAAACATTTGTAAGGACATCCGGAAGAGCAATGATGAATAAACCGTTTAAAAACGCATTTTAATTTCTACATAGATGATAACATTTGCTAATTGCGTACCATATTCACGTTCCAGATTACGAACGCTGTTCAATGTGACGACCATCTGCATCCACGACAGCCTGGAACCGCATTGGGGACTGCTCTACTGCTGTCGGAAACCACGGTGGACCATGAAGTGCAGCTCGTGCACTGCTTAAGGATCGCACACTGCTAAATCGCCAGTTAGTTCGAAATTCCGAAGCATGTTCTTTAGCCCCAGCAGTCCGCCCCCGGTAGCTGAGTGGTCAGCGCGACAGAACGTCAATCCTAAGGGTCCGGGTTCGATTCCCGGCTGGGTCGGAGATTTTCTCCGGAACTGGGTGTTGTGTTGTCCTAACCATCATCATTTCATCCCCATCGATGCGCAAGTCACCGAAGTGGCGTCAAATCGAAAGACTTGCACTCGGCGAACGGTCTACCCGACGAGACGGGAGGCCCTAGTCACACTACATTTACATTTATTTTACCCAGTGCAGAAAGAGCGCCTCCCCGTTTTCCTTTAATACTAGTGAAAAGCAGCAGCACTAATGCTGTTGTTTTGGTGAAACTGTTTTAGGAGTGAAGCCCTGCTCATCTTGTCGTGACCTACGTGCACTGCTCCGCAGCTGTAATGCACACTGAAGCACGCTCGCCGTACCAGCACCGGAGCCTAACGGCAGGTCATGACACGAACAGTGCTAACAACGCAAACCCTGCTAACCACAGTCTGAACATCATTCCTATAATACGATGCATGAATGTCCAAAGGAACTTTGCATCGTAATTCAGAGTAACACTGGCACTGTAATGTCATGCTTATCCGCCGACAGCGGGCAAGCGACTTTTAAGTAAAATGTCTCACCTCTACGGGAATATACCGGGTGATCAAAAAGTCAGTATAAATTTGAAAACTTAATAAATCACAGAATAATATAGATAGAGAGGTAAAAATTGACACACATGCTTGGAAGGACTTGGGGTTTCATTAGAACAAAAAAAAAGTATTGCTAGACGTGTGAAAGATCTCTTGCGCGCGTCGTTTGGTGATGATCGTGTGCTCAGCCGCTACTTTCGTTATGCTTGGCCTCCCAGGTCCCCAGACCTCAGTCCGTGCGATTATTGGCTTTGGGGCTACCTGAAGTCGCAAGTGTATCGTGATCGACCGACATCTCTAAGGATGCTGAAAGACAACATCCGACGCCAATGCCTCACCATAACTCTGGACATGCTTTACAGTGCTGTTCACAACATTATTTTTCGACTACAGCTATTGTTGAGGAATGATGGTGGACATATTGAGCATTTCCTGTAAAGAACATCATCTTTGTTTTGTCTTACTTTGTTATGCTAATTATTGCTATTCTGATCAGATGAAGCGCCATCTGTCGGACATTTTTGAACGTTTGCATTTATTTTTTTTTTTTTTTGGTTCTAATAAAACCCCATGTCTTTCCAAGCATGTGTGTCAATTTGTATCTCTCTATCTACATTATTCCGTGATTTATTCAGTTTTCAAATTTATACTGACTTTTTGGTCACCCGGTACATAATGGATTTACGAGTATAGTTGTAGACGCATGGTTGACGATATATGGAATTTTGGGTCTGGACGTGAGTCGTGCAGGGGTAGCCAAATGGTAAGGCGGCCGCTCGCAATAAGCGGGAAATACGGGTTCGAGTGCCTGTGCGGCAGAAATTTTCACTATCGTCAGTCCATTCCACAGCTGATGATTGTCCGTATTTACAGCTGTCAATACATTTAATTTCATTCCTATAAAGTTCGGTACCCATATGGTAAACATTTTTCCGTCTACACTGGGCCAAGTAGCGAAAGCTTAATTATAATCGCCACTTGCTGCCTGGCGACTACTCTAACATAAATCGCTGATGTCTCGCCCGACCTGCGCCAAAAATGCTGCTTTTTCTAAACGCTTAGTCATCTGGAGCTCCCACTTCTGTCGCTTTATTTCTGGCCAAGCCCGGTCTACACCATAAATTTGGACGAAATCACCGTTAACGAGCAGGCGCGATCCTCTTGTTGTTGACGGTGCCAGCTTACCCCCACCACTAAATAATATCATTTCACTGATCCTTGGTGGCTGTATTTCGAGACTCAAGCATTCTGTAGCAGTTTTCGTGGAATAATTTCTGCTGTTGTCCGCTCAATTTGTCCACCTCAGTAGCTAAGCAGTTGGCATGGCTGACTGCCATCCGGAGGACCCGGACATGATTCCCGGTACTGCCGTGGAATTTTCCTTGGTGAGAGGACTGGAATGTGGTGCACTCAGCCTTGTGATGCCAACTGAGGACAGTGGTTAGCACAGTGGACTTGCCTTCAGGAGGACGACGATTCAAACCCTTGTCCGGCCATCCTGATTTGGGTTTTCCGTGATTTACCTAAATCGCTTGAAGCAAATGCAGGGATGGTTCCTCTGGAAGATCATGGCCAACTTTCTTCCCCATCCTCCCCCAATCCGATAGGACCGATGACTTCACTGTTTGGTCCCCTCCCCCAAATTAACCAACAACCATCCAGTTGAGGGGCTACGCGATTGAGGAGTAGCCGCTCCGGGTCACGAAAACTTACAACGACCGGGAGAGCTATGTGCAGACCCCACGATGCTCCTGTGACACCATTGGCGGAGGGTGCCACGGTCGTCTATCGCTACCGATGCACCCTCCAAGGCCTGTAGACGGAGTTGCAGTTCAGTTTCACTGTTTCCATTTTCTTATTGAAAAGTATGTGAGGGGGCAGTTGACAGGTGGAATCGGATGAAGACCAACTTTCTTTTTTGCAACATAAACTATAAAAATCGTGGTTTTATAGACCACACACAGCTAGAAACTGTGGCTTTTATGTGGCGTTGCGAAAGCTAAAATTATAAATATTTAAAATGTTTACAGTAACGAATACAATAAAACTAAAAAGATAGGAAGATTGGTGCGTCTGCGGATCGTATTTACAAGCCAATTATTCGTTGGTTTGTCATAGCAGACATAATTTTCATCTTATAAATTAAGAGTGTTTGTGCCCAAATTTTATTCCTGCGTGAAATCCACTTTCGGATAACACAGTTGGGTTTCGTTTGCCTTGTACACTTGGCTCACCTCCAATGCTGTAACTTTTACCATAACATTAATATCCGTCCATATCATGTCACAACAGAAGACATGGCGACTGAGGAGGAGTAAAACAAATACCGACCGGGGCACCTTTTATCTATCCGTCCGAAGCAAACTGGCGGACACGAATGTCTTTCTTCAGGGCTCCAAAAATATGGAAATCACATGGGGAGAGATCAGGGCTGTATGGAGAATATGTAAGGGCTTGCCAGCGAAACTTCTGCAACGTAGTCGAAAGAACTTCGGCAACATGTGGCCGGGCTCGCCATTACTTTTGAAATGATAGCCAGTTTACTTACTTTTTTCAATCTTTCTCGTTTTCATTTAACTGCATTCACTTTTTTTTACACATTGCGCAAATATTGTATAACGGCTTAATATCTGTCCTACGGGTTCCTCACTCGAAACATCAACTACCGTAAAATATCCAGGAGTAACCTCCCACAGTGAATAAAATGCATAAAACGTATTTTAGGAAAATCAGGTTGAAGGCCGAGATTCATTGACAGGATCTTATGCAACTCTAATGCACCCACGAAACAAGTGGCTTGCAAAACATTTGCAGGACCAATTCTTGAGAACTGATCATCAGTCTGGAATGCATACTTGGTTGGGACACTGGAAGAGTGAGGGAAGATCCAACTAAGAGCGGCACGTTTCGTCACGGGACTATTAAGAAGCGACAGCGTTTTAGAGATGCTCCATAAACTCCATGAGAAGCGTGCGCACCACGGAGAGTTTTACTGTTGTAGTTCCGAGACCGTGTATTCCAACAAGAATTGGAGAACATATGACTTGCTTGCACGGAAGTCTTGCGATATGACAACGACGAGAAAATCAGGGAAATTAGAGCTCTTGTGCAAGTTTACAAACAATCATTCTTCTCGAGCTTCGTTCACAAAGGAAACAGAGAAGGGAAGAAAAAGTAGTGATACCGAAAGTACCTTCAGCCGCACACCATAGTGTGGTTTGTAGAGCATATATGTACATAAGACACTGAATATCTGACAAATAAAAATGATTTCGGTTTTACGATACCTAAACAAATCACAAGTTTACACTGTTCTTCAATCACAATGGAAATACTCATATACGAAAAGCTGTTTTAATGAAAATGTTTCAACAGTGAGAAAGTCAGCTCTATTGAGATAAAATAGTTTAAAAAAAAGAAGTTTGTGATGTACCGTCTTCTAAATATTAAATCATGCATTTGCATAGATATCTTTACTAGATTATATAAATAACAAATTTTTCGAAATGTTTGGACAGCACTTCTCCCAGTCTTTCAGTTCCAAGCAGTTCTGTCAAATTTACCTTACTACTTCTGTGAAAAACATCCGATTTATGAATATTGTTTGGCTATTAATGAATTAAACTATCGTTTCTTGGTCCTTAATGCTAATACTAACATACCAGATAAAAAATTTCCCACCGCCAGTAAATATCACGTTAAAACTATGTGTATACCGTGTATAGCCTTCATAAATGGTCTCAGTTTTCCGAGTAAAACTGTCCACAAGTTTATTACTGTATGCCACAATCAGCTGAAGCCACACATTGGTCATTAAAAACAGTAGAGCTACCAATTTTCGAGGATGTCGGTTGCTACGTTTCAGCCACTGTTCCAAACAGCCCAAGACATTTTCTGTCGGAATAAGAGCAGGTGGTTTAACGGGGCACTCGTGGCGGGAGGAGGGTGGGGGGGGGGGGGGGGGGTACCTGGTTTCGTCAAACAACCGACTGGGACATACAGCCACTTCATAGCCATTCCATGATTTAGATCAGCGATGGAGTGTCACATGGGCACTATAAAATAAATAAAATAAAATAAAATAAAATAAAATATTAATTATTTTATCTGTATGATAGTGATTGGTTGTAATTAATATTTGCTTATCTGGAACGTGGACGTTTAATTATTTGGTATCAGACGCTTGACAATGACTTTTTCGTAAATGCAATGTTATTCGTAGTTGACCGTGAAATAAGACTCAAATAATCGGACTTCGTATTTAAATCGTTTCCAAAGACTGCTGCGGTAGGTGCGGACTCAAATCTAAATTCTCAATATTAGAGTAATTTTGCCAGCCATGTCAATACGTCGTACAGAGGTGACTGTCTACTAAACATAAAAAGTTTACACAGTTAGTTAAATCAGATATATTCAACCAATAAGCCTACAGTTAAATAATTCTACTTACTTTCATAAATATAAATTCTTTACAGAATCGAGTGCCTAGTAAGATTGCAACTCGCAGTGTTCTTATATAACATCAAATATGGCGGTGTGCCACTCAATGAAATATACGTGCTTCCCGCACCACTTGTCCAAGACCTCCCCTTCTTAATGAAACATAAGAGTATCGTAATTGTGTTTTTTGTTTTATCAGCGACATAGCGCTGCAGTTCTGTGCCATAGGCTTTATTTATTTGTCAGAGATTAATTATTTAATTAAGATTTCGCGTTTCCGAGGAAACTCACGCACGGCATGCAAATGTGCCTTTATACCACCTCGTACCAGTTCTACAACGTCGTTTCAGTGTGTGAGGTAACGGGCGATTGTGGCGCCCTGGAAATATTATTCTATGTTCGGAATTTGGGCGGCCGCACAGGACGCTCGTCAAAGCCGGGGCCCGGCAGAAAACACGTGGTGGCAAACATTAGCCGGACGAGAAGGGCGGCCCCAGCGCATGGTCCAGCCGCGTGGCTGGGAATTCCGCTGTGACGGGGACGGTGCTTTGTGTCGATGAACGAGACTAGTGTGCCGAGAGTGGCAAAGACGGCGGACTTTGTGAAACCATCATGGCATTTCACAGTTCGTATAGAAATTAATAATAGCCAGATGAATCATGATACCTCAAAAAGAAACATGTACTTTACCATTATTTGCTCGACGATTCCGATAGTGTAATCAGGTTTTCAATATCTTTATTAGTTTAAAGTTTAGTATCTGACGGTAAATTATATTAGTAACACCCAGCAACGAATTTCCAAAATTTAAACGCTTCATCCGATTTCGTCGAACAACGTGTCTTCAGAAAGCTATTAGTGTAAACCTAAATTAGTATGAATTACAGGCATGTAACTTGAGTAGTACATGAGTTATTGGAGGTCAAAGTGGCCGACTACTATAGATCGCGCAGGCCATAAGTACTCCACAGTTACACGAAAAAACGTTAGCAGCATGCTTATAAATATATTTATTCATATATGTCTTTGTTTATATCCGATATATACTATTCATGAAGAAACTGGTCAATTATTTACTGTGTTTTAGAAAGCACGGAGACATTAGGCTCCTGGCCTACATTTTGCTTCTTTTCTTTTGATGTATGTTTATTTAATTGTTTATGTATTTAATTATTTGTGTTGCCGGCCGAAGTGGCCGAGCGGTTCTAGGCGCTACAGTCTGGAACCGCGCGACCGCTACGGTTGCAGGTTCGAATCCTGCCTCGGGCATGGATGTGTGTGTTGTCCTTAGGTTAGTTTAGGTTTAAGTAGTTCTAAGTTCGAGGGGACTGATGACCTCAGAAGTTAAGTCCCACAGTGCTCAGAGCCATTTGAACCAATCATGTGTGTTAGAGAGTGTTTATGGTCCAGCCGTAGGAATATTTATTTAATTTCAAGCATTTAAATGTAAATCCATTATTTCGAATATGTTTCATTGTGTTTTTGAGAGTACGTTGGATTGAAGACATGGCCCGAGCGCTCTAGCCAATCACAGCACTCGTGAATGGACAGACTGTATGGAAGTGGGGAGGTGCATCGTTTCCGGAGAGGATGGGGGAGTTCAAGAGAGGACGGCACAGGACACGGACCGCCCGCGACGCTACGGCGTGACGGACGGACAGTCGGCGGAAAGACTTGGACAGTGGAGCAGTTTGCGCGTGGTCGCAGCAGTTAGAAAAACTTCGGAGTGCCGACTTGTGCACTTGTGAGATTTCCGTGGCCTCTGCAGTGAAGGCGTAGTGTGCGTTTAGAAGCGAGCTATGTTGTTGCTCATAACTAATTACGTGCAGTACAAACC
The DNA here is from genome assembly GCF_023864345.2 of Schistocerca serialis cubense. Classification (NCBI taxonomy): domain Eukaryota; kingdom Metazoa; phylum Arthropoda; class Insecta; order Orthoptera; family Acrididae; genus Schistocerca; species Schistocerca serialis. Next base: position 441,006,765 of record NC_064643.1, read on the forward strand.
TATTGTTTCCTTGTTATCAAACTTATATTTTATTTAATTGCTGGATCATCGACACCAATAAGTGTTTTGCAGAAATATACCGCACTCTCAAAAGTACTCCTACTATCGTACTCATCATTTAAAGCCGTTAAGATAGTACCTGCAGATTTTATTTAATTGCAATCTTTCATTTATAAAATTCGCAATTGCCGAATGCTAGAAACTTTCGACCATTCGGTTTATGTGTGTATTCTTATCGTGTACTGTAGATTCAGCAGTAATTGGCTTGTAATGCGGCAACTACGTATCTCAGCCAAAACTTTTAACATTTCAACGCTGAGTCGGAGGGTGCGAACTCGTTTTGAAAGCCCGCAAGTGCGAGCAGTCTTTCAAGAGGTTGAGTCATATATAGTCTTGGGCGCTAATGACCATTGTAGTTGTGCGCCCTAAACCCACAACAAAAAATATTCGGACAACCTGAAAGACGGAGGATCGCAACGGAACATCACTTTTACTATTTAGTGCAGGTGTGAGTGACATAACATTATGTTAACTTTCCATCTAATGTGAACAGACACTGACGAGCCAAAACATTACTACTACCTGCTTAATAACTTGTTTGTCCATCTTTGGAACGCAGTACGTCACCGATTTTGCGTATCGTGGATTTCACATTTTGTTGCCGGGTTTGTGGAGGTATGTCGCACCGTATGTCTACGGACAATTCATGTAATTTCCTTAAACAGCGGGCCGTTGATTTATGTACGCGGTGACAGCGCCTGATGGCGATCCAAATGGGATCCATTGGATTCACATCAAGCGAATTTCGTGGCCAAGACATCAACGTGAGTATACTACCATGCTCCTCAAACTACTGTAACAAGATTCTGGCTTTGAGACACGCACAATTATCCTGCTGGAAGATGACATCGCCCGCGGGGAAGACGTCAAACATGAAAGGGTGCCGGTTGTCCACAGCAGTCAGCGTGTCTTCGAGTACTACCACAGGTCGCATCCGAGCGCAGCAGAAGTCTCACATTGCGTAATACTGCTCACAGCAGCCTGCGAACTTGGCGTGGTGTACATTTCAAACCGCCGTTCGGGTCGATGGCGGAGGTTGTGGAGACGACCATCGACCTAGTGCAGCAAACACGCGACCCCTCCGACGAGACGACACGATTCCATTGATGCATAGTCCTATCTTGACGATCCCGTAGCCTCTACAGTCGTAATTGATGATGTCGTTGGGCCATCATGTGAACACGCTGAGGGCGTCAACAATGTACGATGAACGGTGTGCTCCGAAACACTCATGCGTCCACCAGCATTGTGCTCTTTCGGCAGAGATTCCACAAATCGTCAGCTATTCTGCTTCACAGAGACGGGCAAGTCCCCAAATCTCGCGTTTTGTGGAGTCGTGGACGTCCAACCACTTATCCCCCAGTGGTAGTTTCACTGTCATTCTACCACTTTCCATAGATGCTCACTACAGTAGCACGTGAACTTCGACTAGCTACACCGTTTTCGAGATACCAGTTCACAGGCTCTGACTAATAATAATAAGCCTATCACGTTTGTCAAAGTCGCTTATGTCAGTAGATTTCCCCATTTGCACCCCAGGTCGTCGTTAGAATAATTCCCCATCCGTCTTTGATCCACTTATATACACTACTGGCCATTAAATGCTACACCAAGAAGAAATGCAGATGTTAAACGGGTATTCATTCGACAAATATATTATACTAGAACTGACATGTGATTACATTTTCACGCAATTTGGGTCCATAGATACTGAGAAATCAGTACCCAGAACAACCACCTCTGGCCGTAATAACGGCCTTCATACGCCTGCCCAGGCTTGGATGGCGTGTACAGGTACAGGCTCATGCAGCTTCAATACGATACCACAGTTGATCAAGAGTAGTGACGCGTATTGTGACGAGTCAGCTGCTCGGCCACCATTGACCAGACGTTTGCAATTGGTGAGAGATCTGGAGAATGCGCTGGCCAGGGCAGCAGTCGAGCATTTTCTGTATCCAGAAAGGCCTGTACAGGACCTGCAACATGCGGTCGTGCATTATCCTGCTGAAATGTAGGGTTTCGCAAGGATCGAATGAAGGGTAGAGCCACGGGTCGTAACACATTTGCCATTCGTGCACCCAGGTTCGTCGTTGAGTACACCATCACAGGCGCTCCTGTCTGTGATGCAGCGTCAAGCGTAACCAGAGCCATGGTCTCCGAGCTGATAGTCCATGCTGCTGCAAAGGTCGTCGAACTGTTCGTGCAGATGGTTGTTGTCTTGCAAACGTCCCCATCTGTTGACTAAGGGATCGAGACGTGGCTGCACGATCCGTTACAGCCATGCGGATAAGATGCCTGTCATCTCGACTGCTAGTGATACGAGGCTGTTGGGATCCAGCACGGCGTTTCGTATTACCCTCCTGAACCCACCGACTCCATATTCTGCTAACAGTCATTGGATCTCGACCAACGCGAGCAGCAATGTCGCGATAAGATAAACCGCAATCGCGGTAGGCTACAATGCGACCTTTATCAAAGTCGGAAACGTGATGGTACGCATTTTTCCTCCTTACATGAGGCATCACAACAACGTTTCACCAGGCAACGCCGGTCAACTGCTGTTTGTGTATGAGAAATCGGTTGGAAACTTTCCTCATGCCAGCACGTTGTAGGTGTCGCCACCGGCGCCAACCTTGTGTGAATGCTCTGAAAAGCTAATCATTTGCATATCACAGCATCTTCTTCCTGTCGGTTAAATTTCGCGTCTGTAGCACGTCATCTTCGTGGTGTAGCAATTGTAATGGGCAGTAGTGTACGTTCCTTGCTGTGTCACGTTCCCGCAACGCCACCAGGCGACATCCAAACTTGTGGTGGGCAGTGGTTGCAATGTTTTGGCTTATCAGTGCATTTGGTGCTGACATTCGACTCCGTTCCATGATGATCCATTGATGGCCAGTTTTCGATCTGTTTTCGACCTACTTTCACTGCACTGAATCGTCCTATGTTCTTATGTTCACTTAATCTTTATTTTATTACTTGCTTTGTTTTCGTGACATCTTGCGTAAATTGACTAGGACTTGACATTTTTCTTTCTGGTGTTTTTCCACATGAGAGATTTAACATGATGTGCGGAACGAATTCTGACTTTGCACAGAATGGTCAGAGACTTTTCACCACACCTCAGAGAGTTTTCACAGTACACAATTTTCAACATAGCCTTTTACCTCGAGACTATTCTACTTCTTATACCTTTGCAGCTTTTATAGATTATTTATAAAAAAGTGTGTGATAGATGGTCAAACCAGCTATCAACAGCATGTATGCTTTCTCTGTCGTCAAGACGACTATCCTTCAGTGGTTAAAACGCGTAGCTGCCGTTAGGCAACCTCAACTTGGAACAGGTGTGAAGATGCATTGTCCTGCTGCAAAAGGGTACATTTGGTACACAGTTTTTCGTCTTATTTCCCTCCTTCCGCTGAATAAGTAGGCTGGCTAGTAATATCCGCATGTACTATGGCCCTAGGATAGGTATTCTTACAACAGAGTAATGACGCCACGAATTTTTGGTCGTTTTCCGGGTGCAGGACTTCTTCGATCGCGAGGATCACTGTAGCAACATTCTGACAACTGTTCTTTGAGTTTCGGTTTATACATGTGAAGCCAAGTTTCAGCCTCAGTCAACGTCCAAGCTAAAACGTCCATAGTACAATACACTGTTTCGGCATCCTCTTCACTGAAAGCTGCCCAATTTGCAGGATATTGTTTACTGATACTCAAGAATCAGCATCTTGGCAGCATTGCTTGTTGTTGGATCTGCTGGTGCTGTGGATCGCCCACTGAGCTGTTCAGTTTCACCAGAACAAGAACAATACCCAGTTTTCAAACGACAGGCCCAGATTTTGACCCATCCGTAAGAACACGTTTCTCCCCCAGTATTTTGAAATCTCAATTTGAATGTCCTTTACAGAAATTTCCTGAAGAAACGGAAACTTCATTCGGCAGCGTAACTCCACAGACATGAAACTCGGTAATGCCTCTGCTATTTCCTGTTTTACCTGAAATTAAAACGAGTCTAAGAATAGGAAACATGTTGTATTTCCACAGCTACGTAACAAGATACCTAGTTTTCGTATGATTCAAAATTTACTTTTCAATTCCGCCTGGAAGAAGACATGCTAGAGACTTTTCAGTATGCCCTTGCACCTGAAATTGGAAACCGGTTTAGGTTGCACAATACCAGGAAAACGATAAAAGATATGTTGTTCTTGAAAAGAAACTCAGTTATGAAAGTTGCGTCAACATCTAATCAGTCATTTCCACAGAGGAAGAAAAAATGCGTTTTTGTTCACATTTGGTAATTAGAAAGAAAAAAAGGGGCAAAATTTAAAGCCTATACCTTTTTGTTCTGTTTGTTTGTATGTATATTTTCGAGCGAATAAATGTTGTTATTTTTAAATATTTGGTTGGTACTTTTCCTACTTCTCCAGATCCCAACAATGTGTAGAATTTATCATATGACTTGCCTCAAGTACACTGGAACGAAATTAGGCTTTTGTACATCTCACGGAGCAGCACAAGCCGACGAACTAAGGCTATCTGGTGATTATAGAGAGGTCGATAGTGAGTGGACTATGAAGAGAAAGATAGATGCAAATATGTTAGTAAATGGAACTAGAACGAATGGTTTGTGGAGAATGTGAATCGAATTTGATGTATTTCTACAATTCGATTACATATGTGTCTTTTTGTTAATGTTTTTTAAAGGGAATAAATTGAGACTAAGTTTAACTTTTAAGCTTGTATATTATGACCAAATTTGTGGATGTGAAATAAGGACTAAATTGCGAAAATGGAGTGTTATTATTGATAACCATCAGGTAGACTTCCCCTTTTTAGTATTATATAAGGTGCACTCGCTTTAAAACGAGACAGATGTAAATTAACTGTTCATTGCTTTCATGGAAAAATGCTTGTGGTTGCCTAAAGACCATGGTAAAACACAGCCATGAATCACTTCGTCCGAAGCAAATCGACGGTCATGAATGTCATTCGTCAGGGCTGCAAAAATATCAAAATCGCATGGGGTCAGATCAGGACTGTATGGAGGATGTAAAAGGGTTTCTCAGCAACTTCTGCAGTGTCCTCAAAACAATCTTGACAGCAAGTGGGCGGGAGGATTTTAAAACGAACTGTGAAATGAGAAATCATAGAAATTATGAGACAATAGCGCATATCAGCAAGATGTCTGATCGTAGGGTATGACGTTTGTATGAGAATAAGAGGAGGATTGAGATGCAGAGGCAGTGGAACTTATAATTGTTATAATGAAAAAAGAGGAGACGTAAATAGTCAGAACTATTATGATGAAAGATGTGATGAAAGGAATGACGAAACTGAAAGGCAGCATCAGTAAGTGCCCACGTCCCACGACGATGCTGATTCAAGAAGAGAATCCCCATTTTATATGTAACGAAAATATTGAAAGAGAAAAAGACGGTCCAAATGGTTCTAAGCACTATGAGACTTAACATCTGAGGTCCCCTAGACGTAGAGAACTACTTAACCTAACTAAGGACAGCACACACATCCAAGCCCGAGGCGGGATTCGAAACTGCGACCGTAGCAGCAGCGCGGTTCCGAACTCAAGCGCCTAAAACCGCTCGGCCACAGGATCCGGCAAAGAGAAAAAGGATTTAGTAAAGCCAGACAGCCTAAATTCGTGGTAGACAGACATAATGTTATATACTTGAATTAAAAGAAAGTAAAAAGCCAGTTAACGTAAATAGACTGGGTAAAAATATATTGAAAGTGTGAGCTGAAGAAGATATGGAACTGATTAAATTACAAGCTATTGCTCAAGTGAACAAGATGGTAAGGAATTATTGCAAGCAGAGGGGAGTAAGGAACGAGTGAAGGATCTAGATAATTTAGAGGAAGTAGAAAGAGTAAATAAATTTCTAACTCAAGAATTCGCAAAAGACGAAGAAAATCCTAACTCGTATGTAAGCATAAGTGAAGAATCAAGTAATATAGAGAAAGAAACTGGAGCGAAGTGTAAAAATCGGAATGATAATGAGAGGAATATTATCCGTGAATATGAGGAAGAATCAGTCAGCGATACTGATATGGAGACTGATAGTGACTTCGAGCGACGATGGTCACTGAAGTTAAGAAATCAATCAAGAAGGCTAGGAGGGTATTTCTGCTACAAAGGGAAGGTAGGCAGTTGTTAGGATCCTACTTGGACAATGAACTGACACCACTTAGTTCCAGTACGATAGACGTAGAGAAACTAAGGACAAAGTTTAAACGGATTGCAAATCGTAGTCTGGAGAAGTACGTGTCGAGTAAGTGAATTAAGGACGGAAAAGACCCACCGCAGTTCAACAACGAAGTTCGAAAAATGCTGAGGAAGCAAAGCCTGCTGCACTCTCGGTTCAAAAGAGAATGCGCAGATGACTACAGACAAAAGTTAATAGAAATTCGTGCGTCTGTAAAAGGATCGATGCGCGAAACTTACAGCTATCACCGTCATTCCTTAGCAACAGAGCTTGCCGAGTACCGAGAAAATTATGGTCCTGCGCAACATTGCTAAGTGGGTCTAAGGCTTTTATCCACTCACTCTTGACCAGTCTAGTATGGCAATAGAAGATGGCAAAAGTAATGCCGATGTTTTAAATTTCGCATTTAAGAAATCGTTCAAGCAGGAAAATCGAATATACGTACAGTCGTTTGGTCATCGCACAGGCTCCTTATGCAAGAGATACTAATAAACATTGCTGGTGTAGAGAAATAATTGAAAGAGTTGAAATCAAATACAGCGAACAGTCCGAACACTATGACCACTTACCTAATAGCTGGTATTTCCACATTTGACACCGGTAAGAGCGGCGACTCATCGTGGTATGGAAGCAATGGGGCCTTGGCAGATCGCTGGAGGGAGTTGATACCACGTCCGCACGCACAAGTCACCTAAGTCCTGTCAATTTAGGGGACGAGGGCGCTGTGCTCCGACACCACGTTCAATCACATCCGCGAAGTGACCCATCGGGCTCAGATCTGGCGTTTTGGGGGACCAGCACATCAAAAAATGGCTCTGAGCACTATGACACTCAACTGCTGTGGTCATAAGTCCCCTAGAACTTAGAACTACTTAAACCTAACTAACCTAAGGACATCACACACACCCATGCCCGAGGCAGGATTCGAACCTGCGACCGTAGCGGTCGTGCGGTTCCAGACTGTAGCGCCTTTAACCGCTCGGCCACTCCGGCCGGCACCAGCACATCAATTGAAACTTTCCACTGTGTTCCTCGATCCACTCCATCACACTCCTGGCCTCGTGATATGGCGCATTATCTTCTAGACAAACGCTGCTGCTGGCGACAAACATGATCGTCATGAAATGGTGTATGTGGTCTGTAACCACTGTACGGTACTCCTTGCACGAGCTCCACTGGACCCATGGATGCCCACGTGAATGTTCCCCAAAGCATAAAGGAGCCGCCGCCAGCTCGGGTCCGTCCCGCAGTACAGGTATCAAGAAGCTGTTCCCCTGGAGGACGACGGACTCGCGCTCTCCCACGGCATGATGAAGAAGATATCGGGATTCATCAGACCATGCAGCGCTCGGCCACTGCGCCAAATTCCAGAGCCGACGATCACGTGCCCGTTGCCGTCGTAGTCAGGGTTGTCGGCTGCGGAGGTGCAACGTTAGGAGTGTTCGGTAAAGAATGTGTTCAGGCACACTGGTACTCTGACCAGCATTAATGTCTTATGTTAGTTTCGCCATAGTCGCCGACTGTCCTATTTTACCAGTCTGCCCAGCCTACGACACCTGTAGTGAGGGGTGGTCGCCCAGTCCCACGACGTCTGGACCTGGGTCCACCTTGGTTTCGCTACGTGCTGAAGACACTCATGGCACCACTCATCGGACACCCGGCAAGTTGTGGAGTTTCCGAAATGCTCGTGTCGAACCTCCGGACCATCACAATCTTCCCTCTGTCAAACAGATAGATCGCGCACCTTCCCCATTCTTCACACGGACAGCACGCTCATTGATACTACGTGCACCGTGCGTGTGTCTGACTAGCAGTCATTCCTTTTCAGGTGACGCTGCTATCACCTGGACTGGTTTACATCGACAGTAGGTCGGTGGTCATAATGTTCTAGCTGACCAGTGTAAGTCGCCAGGTCCTGATGGCATCCCAGTTTCATTTACAAAGAGTACTCTACAGATTGTTTGTGAAGGGGGTCCGCCTTGAGCAAAAAAAAAAATTCAATATTTTTAATTTTATTTCCCTGATACGTTTCGCTGAAGTTTCAACATCGTCATTGGGTTTTTTATATTGTCTATAAAATAGACAAAATACGTTTTACTACTTGTACACATTTAATTTGAGTTTTTAAGATAGTATTTACATATTTGAAAAACACATAAAATTTTGTTTATATACCTTGTTACCGCACGCTGTCGATGTGCTGGATTTTATGTTATGTAATGCAGTTGTCAACGAAATTCAACATTTAGTCATTTTCTGTTTCTGTTTATTTTGGGGTGAACTATGTACATATCATTATGGAGTTGATGGATGCGACCGTGTGTTTCATCTAGAACTCCACAATGATATAAACACAGTTCGTCCAAAATAAAATTTGGCATTGAAACAAAAAATGACAAAATGTTGAATTTCGTTGAACTCACAATACACAGAGACAACAACGAACATCAGTTATCTATGTTCACAAAAGTCACCACCACCAGTACAGCCACACACAAATACTCTAATCATCCAATTGCACACATAATGGCCGGTTTACAATATATGCTTTACAGGCAGAACAAAGCTCCACTCAGTGAAGACAGTTACAAAAATGAATTACAAACAATCAAACAACAGCTTTGGAGAATGGATTTGATACAAACATCACAGAGAAACTGAATCACAAAATTGAAACAAAGATAAAGGGTACACCTAGCACCAAAAACAAACAAGCTGTCACCAACTTAAAACAGAGACACACAGAACATAAACACACAAGCACACATGAACAAGAAACACCCATAACTAGAAGCAAATGGTACATTCTCAGCTACAACAACAAAGCAGCCCATCGAATGGACAACATATTCGAAAAACAAGAGCTAAAAATAGCCAGAGGAAAGACAAATCAATACAGAGAAAACTGAGAGCGACCAACACAAGCACAGAAAAACACAACAGATCTAGTATTTACCAGCTGACATGCCAAGACTGCAAATCAGCTTCTATAGCACTGACAAGCAGAAACTTTAATACCAGATACACCGAACACAGAAGAGCATTAAGAAGTAACAGTTGTAACCCTACATTTGCTGATCACTTTAGGAGCATGAAACACAACCCCAAAAACATTACCTCTTGACTTGAGAATTCTCAAATGTAGCAGCAACCCCGCACAAAAACTGATAATGAAGAAAACTATCAAATATAAAAAGCCATAATTGAAGGTAAACAACTAATAAATGAATACACAGTTCTCTGCAATGGAAGTCTGCTCTCTGCCCTCAAAGAAATATCAGACAACATAAACCCATAAACATCCCAAACCCTGCTTCCAAACTCACACACAGTCTTCCACATAGTATTAGTTAATGGTACGCATAACCGCAACATGCCCCAACAAATTTTCGAATTAAATAAGTGTTCTACAATAAGTTCTATATGGTTTCAGATGACATACTGTGAAACAAAACAACTGCATTAAATAACATGAAATCCAGGAAATCGACAGCATGTGATAACAAGGTATATATACAAAATTCTGTCTGTTCTTCAGATATATAAATACTGTCTTAAAATACAAATTTATGTATGTACAAGAAGTAAAAATCATTTTCCTGTTTTGTAGAAGATTAAAAAAAAACCACTTATGAGCTTAAATTTCAGCGAAACATATCTATGAACTAAAAACAAAAATAAAGACAATTGTGTTTTGCTCAAAGCAGGCCCTCTCCACAAACAAATATATTTGTAAGTAAACACGGACAGAAGAGCTTCAATCTCAAGATGAGTGCTCTACAACATTGGCCCTTTACTTAGCTTCCATTTATCGCGAATCTCTCGCACAGCGCAAAGTCGCAAGCGACCGAAAAAAAGCGCAAGTGACTCCTTACGACCAATATCTTTAACACCGGTTTGCTGTAGAATCTTTGATCATCTTCTGAGTTCGAATACAATAAATTTCCTTGAGACGGAATAGCGTATGTCCACATATCAACACTTTTTTAGAAAGCATCAAAAAATGGTTCAAATGGCTCTGAGCACTATGGGACTTAGCAGCTGTAGTCATCAGTCCCCTAGAACTTAGAACTACTTAAACCTAACTAACCTAAGGACATCACACACATCCATGCCTGAGGCAGGATTCGAACCTGCGACCGTAGCAATCGCACGGTTCCGGACTGCGCGCCTAGAACCGCGAGACCACCGCGGCCGGCTAGAAAGCATCGTTCGTGCGAAACCCAGCTTGCTCTTTACTTACATAAGATCCTGCGAACCGTGGCTGAAGAGCGACAGATGGATTCCATATTTCGAGGTTCCCATAAAGCATTTGACACGGCGCAACACTGCCGACTGTTAAGGAAAGCACAAGCACACGGAATAGGGTACCCAGGTATGTGAGTATGTTGTCCTCCAGGGCGAGTGTTCGGCAGAGACCGCAGTTATTTTCTACACAGGCTGTTCCGAAATTCCTGTTACAAACTTTTCGGGCTTGTAGAGGGAAGTGAGTAGATCATATTTCGAATTGAATCCTATGTTCGGTAACTTACCTTTTCCGTGCTGCAACATTTGAAAAATGTTGGTAACGCGATAACTTTACAAGTAATTGATTAGAGTGAGTCAATACATCGCCTGTTTTACCGTTCTATTCATTAATAGCCAAAAATTGCTCGTGTACTTGTTCACAGGTACTCTTCAACATGTTCCAGTACGGCCTCTTGCAATTTGGATGTGCGGCGTCTTCTTGGAGCACGTCTACTGACGGTGAAGGTACTGTTTCTCGAAGTCGTTGCGTAATTGTGGCGAAAAGACTATGCGATGGAGTCAGACGTTGTGGATAACTGCCGGCCGCGGTGGTCTCGCGGTTCTAGGCGCGCAGTCCGGAACCGTGCGACTGCTACGGTCGCAGGTTCGAATCCTGCCTCGTGCATGGATGTGTGTGATGTCCTTAGGTTAGTTAGGTTTAAGTAGTTCTAAGTTCTAGGGGACTGATAACCACAGCAGTTGAGTCCCATAGTGCTCAGAGCCATTTGAACCATTTTTTGTGGATAACTATCTTGATAAAGGCGACGGGCAGCTCTTCCACTACCGGAGCTTCGCCGATCGGAAGGATAATGTCGGTGTATTCTGCAAGCGTGTACTCAGTCATATTTTTCAACACAGACACGTGACTGAGGCTCAAACCAGATCAGAGAAGTAGGACGGACGTCAAATGACAACAGCCTATCCGACGTGATCAACCCTCATCATGATACCCTGATGCATAGCTACGTAGCACACTTGCATTCAAACTGCTGTTGCACGGACATGGATTCCTGTACAAAACATTATGTACTCACTCCCCTCCACAAGTTCTAGAAGTTTGGAACGAGAATTTTCGAACACCCTGTATACGTAACTGGTCTGGTGCACAGGGTAAGCAGCAGTCCACATCTGTTCGTTGATGATGCTGTGATGAATGGGAATATGTCGTAGTACTGAGGGAGGATAAAAGATGACTTAGACAAAATTTCTAGTTGCATATCACAGCATCTTGTTCCTGTCGGTTAAATTTCGCGTCTGTAGCACGTCATCTTCGTGGTGTAGCAATTTTAATGGCCAGTAGTGTAGATATTGATGTAGAGGAACGTAATGAAACAGCGATGACGGTGACGTGAAGCTTAAGGGGCAAGACATCCACGTATAACAACTAGTACCTGAGCACGATGAAGTTAGAATTTTTTATGTAAGTAAGAAAATGAAGTCGAAAACATTCCGGGATCCTCAGGAGCCAATGAAAAGGAAGACGGTCTAAAACCTACCCAAAATGAGCATGAAAAGAAATGGCACAGGAAGTATCAAATGGCAGAACAAAGAAAGAAGAACAAGCCACCTGACAAGAAGAGGGAACGAGAGATGATATTATTGCAAAGCACCAACGATGATCTTGTGTTTGCTGAAGTCGATGAAGAATGGAGGAGGTGGACTGTCTTATAACGTCTTATTTCAGTACTGACTGAGAGATTATTAAGGAGAAAACATATTCTACCTATATTTCATAAAGTTTTATAACGCATGACATAACTTTCCAGTTCTAAGGTAATTTTCTGGTCTTACACACAGAAGTGTCACTACTGCTTTCTGGCATACTAATAAAAATGTATGTACAAACGGTAAAGAAATTAAGCGGTAGTTCTTATTGCATTGAAAATTCACACTGTATAACGAAGAAATTACACGGCAGTGCAAAATAATGCAATGTGATCTTAGAGTAGACGAACTACATATATAGAATGAATCATAATTAGCAGTGAAAACTGATACGAGTGAAAGTAAGAATAATATGTGGTATTCACCAATGGATGTAATGTGGTTACCTCAAGAACTAGGCATTTTAACTTCTCCGTACATATTCGCCAGTGAAATTCGTAATAAATAATCCATTACAATTTGAGAAGAACAGTCATGTCCATTCCTACGACTCTAGTATGGAAGATGACATTCATTACCCATTATAAAAGCTGTCAGTGGCTCAGAAAGAAATTCAATATGCAACTACAAAAATCTTTCAGCTTTAGCACAATGTCTTAAAGGTAGCAAAGCAACTTTGATATCTGACATAAAATCATTTCTCCTGCACAACACGTTCTACTCCACTGAGGAATTTCTACTTATAAAAACTTGAAGACAGTTTAAAAAAATAAAAGAATAAAAAACAATGTTTTTAAGTGTAGTTGCAAGAATAGGTCTAATATAATAATATGTTCATTAATGTTAATACGAATCATGTACACACCCTGTAAACTGACTCGTTCCATAACATTTTCATGAATTAATCGCTGAAATGATCTATGGAAAATGTAGTTAACTAACTAAGCATACTGTGCTGTAGTAGAAGCAGGATTCCACATTGCGAAAGGGTGGCTATGAGCAGTCACTGCTGCGCAGGATTAGCCGAGCGGTCTATGGCGCTGCAGTCATGGGCTGTGCGGCTCGTCCCGGCGGAGGTTCGAGTCCTCCCTCGGGCATGGATGTGTGTGTTTGTCCTTAGAATAATTTAAGTTGTGTGTAAGCTTAGCAGTTAAGTCCCATAAGATTTCACACACACAGCAGCCACTGATGGTTCAAATGGCTTTGAGCACTATGGGACTTAACTGCTGATGGCATCAGTCCCCTAGAACTTAGAACTACTTAAACCTAACTAACCTAATGACATCACACACATCCATGCCCGAGGCAGGATTCGAACATGCGACCATAGCGGTCGCGCGGTTCCAGACTGAAGCGCCTAGAACCGCTCGGCCACACTGGCCGGCCGCAGCCACTGACTTAAGTGTCAAATATAAGACTTGTTAGTAAAATTGTGTATGAGATATAAACTGTTCAGTTACATCTCCATCTAACTGAGTTCAGAATTTAACCATGGAACATAGTTTATGCATGCATGATGGGAAGCCGGCCCATTTTGTTGCCGATGTAAGACAGCATCTGACTCGCCAATGCAGTCCAAGACGGATATATCGAGCAGGGCCTGTAACTCTGCTTCCAAGATCAATCATCGGGATTTTCCTATCGGGGAACATCTCAGAAGATTATAGCACCCTCGATACAGCTGATGAACTACAACAGCGAATTTTGCAATCTTGTCAGGATTGACGAGATGTTCCGGGGGTGTTCGAAATGACTTTTAACTTATTCAGAGACGAACGTATCCGAATGCGAGGACGATACATGAAGGCCCTCCGATTAACAGGTTCGAGTGAACAGTTAATTGTAACATGGAACGTTATAAAGTAACGTTGTATTTCTTACTAAAGTAGCCCGTGGATGAAACTTGACAACATTTTACATTTCAAATAAGTCTGAATTAACTAGAATAATATTTCATACTGAAGTCAGTAGGGCTCGTAAGCACAAATTCGCAATTTTCTCGAAAAAGGCTCGTTTTCAGACCCATGTTTACTCCAGCGTTTTAACTTCTATTACCCGCAGCAGTTTTCACTGTTAACTATGACGCGCCCTCTACATATCTGTAACTGTCACTCCGTTAAGACCTTACTACCATAGCTTCATACAAAAAGTAACAGTAATGGCAATGTTTGTAAGAATTCTTCGGGTACTTTATCAAACTTTTAAAAAAACTCACTACTTCCTACCACTCGCTCACGGGGCCCTAGATTGCTTGGCAGAACTTTATGGTGTTCTCTTGCCTGTATCAAGGCTGCCGAAATGTCTTGTGATGTAGGACGAAGGGTGCGGCGATGTTGGTGGACGAATTGTGGGGAAGGGAAGCTGGGAGAATCCTCGGTCTCGCAAGTACGCCGCGTGCTTTCACTTCTTATGACGACCCAGAAGCGAAAGCACCACGTGGCACGGCAAAACACTGTTTGAAAGTAACACGCAAGGAACACCTGCGAAGTTGTAAACCCCTTGCGTGCACAAATTATTTTCTTTTATGTTTCAAGAAAATCCTATTAGCCCAAACACAATTGTGTGACGTGACGATAAGACATTTGTTGTCTTAACTACAAAATATAAAACACAATGTAGCACAGAAAACAACTCATGCAAACAAGCGAACAGTCATCAGAGGCAATGACTTTGAAAAGTACATTATTCTGACTGTATCATTACAATGAAATGCATAAAACCGTACATATTATACACTGGAGCGCCAAAGAAACTGGTAAAAGCATGTATATTCACATACAGAAATATGTAAATGGGCAGAATACGGCACTGCGGTCGGCAACGCCTATATAAGACAACAAGTGTCTGGCACAGTTGTTAGATCGGTTACTGCTGAGTTTCAACGTTGTGTTATAGTCGGCGCACGAGCGAAGGGACACGGCATCTTCGAGGTAGCGATAAAGTGGGGATTTTCCCGTGCGACCATTTAACGAGTGTACCGTGAGTATCAGGAATCCGGTAAAACATCAAATCTCCGACATCGCTACGAGCGGAAAAAGATCCTGCAAGAACAGGACCAATGACGACTGAATAGAATCGTTCGACGCGACAGAAGTGCAACCCTTTCGCAAACTGCTGCAAATTTCAATGCTCAGACACCAAAAAGTGTCAGTATGCTCACCATTCAACGAAACCTCTGTAATGGTGTGGGGCGTGTGCAGTTGGAGTGATATGGGACTCCTGATACGACTTTGGCAGGTGACACGTACGTAAGCATCCTGTCTAATCACCTGCGTCCATTCATGTTCGTTGTGCATTCCGACAGACTTGGACAATTCCAGCAGGACAAAGTGACACCCCACACATCCAGAATTGCTACAGAGTGGCTCCAGGAACACTCTTCTGAGTTTAAACCTTGTAACGTGCTGTTCAGAAGAGATCTCCACCGCCTCGTACTCTTACCGATTTACGAACAGCCCTGTAGGATTCACGGTGTCAATTCCCTCCAGCACTACTTCAGACATTAGTCTGTGTGCTCGCGGGGGCCCTACACGATATCAGGGAGGTATTCCTGTTCTTTGGCTTTTCAGTGTAAAGGGTGGATGTCTTTTTGTATGTATTTATGTTGCACATTTCCTCCTAAACGACTCGATCGCTTTCAACCAAACTTCATACACATACACTGCCTGGAAAGAAACACTGCGGAGGGTGAGAACGACCTACCCCTCAAAGGGGTGGGGGGAGGGGTGAACAGGAAGCGTAGCTCACCACGTGCAGATAGCCAGACTATAATCATCAAGTATTGGAAAATGAGAGCAGTTAGTGGCTTCCAACAAACTTTACACATAATTTCAAAACCTTTAGGAGTCTTCTTCTCACTAACACCTCGAAAAAAATGATGAAAGGAAAAAAATTTATCGCCTGCTACAATTTCGCCGTTCATGCTGTACAACTGCTGCATCAGGCAAGACCTTTTAATTTACAACTTCTTCTTTACTAAGATCTCTACTTGCAACACAGTTACCAGACAGTATTCAAACGCATCACTGAATGTACCTGCAAAAATCTATGATTGTACACCACATAGTTCAGGAGATATGACGTCATAAACATTGAGCTGCTTTGGTACGAAACTTCAGGGCGAAATTCGCTGGAGATATACATACGTGAAATATGCGCACAAATACAGCGTGGTCGGAAACAGACCGAATAGCTCGTAGGGATGTTGCATGGAAAGCTGTACTGAGAATTAATTGTTAAGAAAAAATTCGATACGTTGCGCCGTTTCCGACCTATTTATCATTGAAGTTGGCCTTCCATGTCGTTGTGCATGCAAATTCAATTAGCCTGCCAGAGACACTATCGCCAAAAGTGTTCGTAGTTTGCTTTCCTCAAACAGAACAAATGTAGCTATTGCTCGCCTACCTTAAATTTATCACTTTCGAAATAGGCAAATTTTAACTGGTATTGAGCAGCTGAACAAGTGGTAACTCACAGACCCACATATGTCTGTGCATTACCTCATTTTAGCGTTTGCAAGTGCTTGAATTTGCTCGCGCAATGTCCTAATTGGCTAATTTCAATGCTAAATAACTCGGAAACTGCACAACGTTCATTAGCAGTTATTACGCAGCATAACCTCCCTTGCAAAACCCTTACAAGAATTTCAAACTGTTTGTGACTACCCTGTCTACCTGAAATATACGTGACACATGGGCATACAGCCAAAGCTGCGGGTAAATTTCTTCTAAGCTCCTGAATCGATTTCAGTCAATCTGGTACACATATTGGCAACGTCCTTGCCACAATGGTAACACAGGTTCCCACCAGATCACCGACATTAAGCGGTGTCGGCTTGGCTAGCTTTTTGATGGGTGTCCGTCCGGGTCTGCCGAGTGCTTTTGCCAAGTGGGATGCACTGAGTCCTCGTGAGGCCGATTGAGAAGCTACCTGATTGATAAGTGGCAGCTCCGGTCATGAAAGCTAACAACAGCTGGGAGACTGGTGTGCTGACCACATCCCCCTCCATATCTGCATCCAGTGACGCCTATCGGTTTAAGATGATGTGGCGGTCGGTCCGTACCATTGGGCCTTCCGAGGCCTCTTCAGATGGAGTTTAGCTTAGGTGCACATATTACTATTAGCTGAAAAACATAATGGAGGTAAGAACCAGCAGCTTTCTATTGGAATGGTGGTGATAACATGGAGAGAGATTGGGGGGGGGGGGGAGAGATGAAAAGACAGAAGGGGAAGGAAGAGAGGGACAGGAGGTGAGTAGAAAACAGATGAGGGCAGAAGGAGAGAGGAGGAGGAGGAGGAGGAGGAGGAGGAGGAGGAGAAGGAGGAAGAGAAGATAGAGAGAGGGGGAGGAAGAAATGGACATAGAAAGGGGAAGAGATGGACAGGGAGAGAGGGGCAGAAGAGATGGACAGAGGAAGGAAAACACGAGGAGATCGACAGAGAGAGCGGGTGGTGGAGATGGACAGACAGATGAGGAAGGAGACTTTCAGGGGATGAGCAGAAGTTGAGGAGGGAGAAGGAGCAGAAAGAGGGGAAGATGATATTGACAGAAGGGGAAGCAACAGGTGGACAGACGTTGGGGCAGCCACTGGACAAATAGGGGGAGAAAGAGACGAACATAGGGAGGGTGAGGGGAAGAGGAACAGCGGTAGGGCGGTGGAGAGGGCAGAAGGATGGGAAGAAGGATGTGGACAGGGAAAGGAGACAGAGGAAATGGACAGAAAGTGTGGCTTAGAGGAATGGAAACAAAGAGGGGGGGAGGAGGCGAAGATCAGGGAGATGGAGGAGATGGACAGGTAGATATGTGAGTACAAGGTAGAGGGGTAGGATGAGATGTACAGAGGGGTGAGAATGATGGAGGGGGAGCAGATGGAATGAGAGTGGAGGAGGAGGAGGAGTAGGAATGAGGGGGGGGGGTGGTGGAGTAGATGTATAGAGAGAAGGGCAAGAGGAGATGGACGGGGATATGGTGAGTGGAGGAGGTGAACAGAGAGTGGGGGAGGGGGGGGGGAGGAGGAGGAGATGTACAGAGAGAGACAGAAGAAGGATTAATGGACTTGCACTTAGTCTCTGCTAAAAGTAACAATTTTTCTCGTGACCTCTTAGTTGTGAAACGGTGGCGTGGAATCTGTTTCTGTATCGCCTATTATCATGTGCCTTTGATACTGCAGTACAAATCCGCTCCCATCGTCCATTCCGTTTTTGCTTTATCGGCTACGCAAATCATTGCACGATAGTGGTAGCTTGGTGGAAAGTAGATGCTGCAGCTTTTTCGTCCGTTGGTTTGGGCGTTCATTGCTGTTCGCCCAGTGTTCTGCTTGTTGCTACATTTTCTGAATGAAAACTTCAGACGTTTGTTGTGGAGCATACGTTGCTCGTATGTTCAGTATTCAGAATGCCTTGACGTCACAAGGAACGGTTATCGTAACTGAAGTTGTGCGCTGTTACTGCGTTACTAATCACAGATTGAAAGCGTGCAGGTTGATCGCTGTAATTGTACTTCCTGAGAGGCTATAACTATACGTGATACGGACCGCCGAAATGATGTCATAGCTTCCCGCGGGCGACTCTCTACAAATTTCCTCGCTGGCGTGTTTTTTGAAATTTGGATTCCATGTAGTCGCCACAGATGGGCAGGCCGAGTGACTGCGTCGTCGCCTTGAGAAGCGTCCGGTGAATTTCGTGTAGCAAGACCGCTGCCGCCGCCGCCGCATGCGACTCCCTTACCAATCGATTCTTTTTAAAGGTGAGCTCCGCCGCAAGGGAACGTACGGTACAGACGACTGACCGCGCCGGAAGATGTAAACAGCACTCGGACCGCGCTCTGCCGTCTTCGCCAGCAACGCCGTTCTTGGAAAGAGTCTTACGGCGTACTCCCATTTTCATCTCTTGTGAAGGAAGGAAGGAATGGAGGAATATTAAGGTTCAACGTCCCATCGACGAAGTCGTCGTTATAGGAGGGGCGTTCAGTAAGTATTGCAACACTTTTTTCGGTCAGTTTCGCTTGAAAAAGTGAGGAATCTGTTGTGAGATAAAGTTCCAATAGATAGCGGCGCTATACGTAACCTTCGAAATGGTGTCTGTAATGGAGTTTTTTGGTGGAAAACCAGGGCATCGCAGATACTCATAGGCGCTAGCAGAATGTGTACGGAGTTCTGGCAGTGAATTAAATACCTTTCAGCCGTCTAGTTTCCAACCTTACTTAATTTGGCAACCAGTTTCAGAGTTTTACTACACCATCTTCAGGACCCTAACCGACGTGTATGTAGAATCTACTTCGGTTGTGATCAAAACAGCGGCTGGCAATACTGATATTAGTAGACTTTTGCTATGATGATCACTTCAACCATCAACAGTCGGCAGGTGATGGTTGAAGTGAACATCATAGCAAAAGTCTACTAATAGCAGTATTTCAGGACCCTGTTTTGATCACAACCGACGTAGATTCTTCCTACACGTCGGTCAGGTGCCTGGAGATGGTGTAGTAAAACTGGTTACCAAATAAAATAAGGTTGAAAACTAGACGGCTGAAAGGTACTTAATTTGACATCCTCTATCGAACAGCCGAGTGCCGCAACCATCTCTAAAAAGATGGATATACAGAGGAAAGCACGATGAGTTGTCATGCGCGGCGTTCGTCATCATCGCAACGAGGTCTGATCTCCTGCTTGCTGGCCCATTGAAGGATGACCTAATGAAGCATGCACTCCGCGACAGTTGGAGAACTGATAGGATTAGTGGTAGCAATTCTTTTGGTGTGAGGAATCTACGTAGATGTTGGGAGCTTATTGATGCAGCAAGACGTTCTCTCCGACGTCGACCAGTAGAGTGATACCATTTGGACATGATACCTAAGAAGGTGGCGTAACGCCGTCGCACTGAATGGATATTATGCTACCTTGTCTAAAACTGACATGGTGAGATTAATGTAGGTTAATTCTTACAAAGGAGAAAATAGCAACCAGCCACTATTAATACTGCTATTTATTTAGGTAAATAGCGCCGTTACCGGTTTCGAACTGGCAAGTTCATCATCAGACGGCTGTGGCGAAGTATTTTTGGTGTGTTGTTGCCCTACGGTAGAAAAACAGTGTTAGAAGCGCCCTATGTGAAAATAACTAACCTCCAAACGATGAAATACAGCGTAAATAAATATGTGGGGTTAAGTGGTTGTGGTACTTACGTCGAAAATTCCGCGCGATTTTGTTCCGAAGTTGCAAGATTGTATTCTTCGCATATTCCTAAATATATCCAGCCCTTATGTAACTTGTACATCACCATATTGTGCAAAGCACCACACACACACACACACACACACACACACACACACACACACACACACCAGAAATAATTTGCCACATGTGAAGTTATCACAGAGATTACAGATTTACAAACACAAGAGTGTCAGAGACGTTCGCTCTCAGAGACATCACAATATACAGATTGCTTTGATTTCACAGAATGACTGTTTTTAAAGAATAACATAACTTAATGAAAATTAAAACACAAAGATAAACCTTGCATTACGAGCGTATAATATTACAAATGAAGTTGACACATGTAGTAACCAGCTTGTGTGAATGCGATTATATGGTATTATGTAGATACACTGTATATAGCACAGTATTGTGCGTTGACGCGGAATGCTACTGTTTCATACACAGTCTCTACATATCAGAACACCATTTGCACCGGGCCGGCCCCTGTGGCCAAGCGGTTCTAGGCGCTTCAGTCCGGAACCACGGGACTGCTACGGTCGCAGGTTCGAATCCTGCCTCGGGCATGGGTGTGTGTGATGTCCTTAGATTAGTTAGGTTTAAGTAGTTCTAAGTTCTAGGGGACTGATGACCTAAGATGTTAGTGCCATAGTGCTCAGAGCCATTTGAACCATTTCACCCTCGGGATCGACGGCGCTGTCGCTGTCGACACACTCGAGTAAAAGGCCACGCCTGAGAAATTCTTGTGATGAGCAACGTGGGTTAATGGTGCCGCATTGGCACCAAATTCCAACACAGTTTTGCCTAACGCCATCTTGGACGTGTGGGAAGGTCGTCATAGGGTCTCTTACTCACGTTTCACCCCTTCTTTAGATGCCTCTGCAATGAGGTCAGGTCCGCGATTCCCAGCGTTAAAATCACACGGTTTTCTTGTGAGTGGCCAAGAAAAACATTTCAGACACACCGTCACCCAGAATCGACAGGAAAAGGCCTCAGGGACTGGCATAAAGGACGTCAATAAAACCAGTCATTTCCTTGGGACGTCGATTTCCACATATTAGACAGTCGAAAACGAAAGTTCACAGTGTGATGAGCAATAGGACGACGTTCTTGACAACGGTCGACCCTGCTGCCACATCCTGGGCTTTTCACGCCTACTCTAAGGACATCGTGCGACTACAACCTCATCGAACATGATCTGACCTCTTTGGAGTGTAGTGAGATCGCAATTTTTTCTCTAGTGTACAGGGTGGAATCATTAAGGGTTGGTCAAAACCATGCGACGAAATTTGAAAGTGTTCTGATGTAACAAAGAATGCTTACACTTTTGCAGCACTCCTGTTTCATGCCCTCCTGAGGTGTGGTCACAGATGAGTGCGACGTTTACTTATGCGTGAATAAGACGGCAAAGGGTCCCTCTAAGAGACCTCTGGTTTGGCAAAATTATCGGTGGCACCCACCCACATTTATTGGTAATTTCAAAAATGTTCCTTGACAGAGAAAATCTGCAAAGTAGCGCTAGGCACCTGCAGGTAGGCAACCACTTCACATCCATCCAGAGCTAGTTGCTTGCCTCGGGGCGCCTAGGTTTATTTCCAAGGTTGCCTCTGCAAATGGGTAAGTGTGGCTGTGACGACTTTCCCATTGCGTGACACGTCTACTGTGGCATTGGAAGGAACTGTGGGGAAATTTGCTGCCAGTGTGAATCTTAACACATCTCACATGTCACATGAACTTCTTAGCTCTGGACTATTTTTCGCATGTACGACACCTTGCTCTCTGAAGCATCGTAGAGTCCGAGAATGACATCGCAGGGCGCCACGCTTTTGCACCGTTACAGAGAGAAATTGCCGGCAACTTTGAGTCAGATTTCAAACTTATGCATCGCAATGAGAGACAATTACAGAGTTTCGAAAAAAGTGATACTTTAATTCCGTTGGGTAGTGCACATCTCAGAAAAGTCTCAGGGTTGTGAGTAGTTATGCAGAGGTGATGAACTTTGGACAAGATAGGCCAATGTAGAGAGCTGCAACCGGTCAGTGACCGAACTGAAGAAAGCAACAACAAATCGGTATGTGTTCCAAAAAACGTGACTGGACGATGCTGCGACGGGGCCGGGTTCCGAGGCAGGTCGTATAGCGTGTGGGAAGTCGTTGCCTGGTGACAACACGGGGCGACGAAGGAGCGAGACAGAATCTGGCCGGTCCGGTGTGGTGCGGTGCGGTGCGGTGGAAGCGAAAGAGCAGCCGGCAGCCGGGAGAAAGTAGACCGGAGCGTCGCTGCATAACCGCGCCGCGCTCCTTTTCACTCGGCTAGAAACCAGCAGGCGTCAGCGTTCGTTCACCCCGCCGCGCGCTGCCAGCAGGTGCCGACGAGTCGCTTATCTCACGAGACTGCCACACTTGTCCACGCCGGCCGGCACGTGAGGTAGCGCGCCGCTTCCGCACACTCCCTGTGTCTCTCTTCTGACTGGTTTGATGAGGTTCGACAAGACACCCTCTCCTGTACCGACCGCTTCACAAGGAACCCCTTCAGTGCGAGGTCACAAAAAAACTACGATGTTTACGGCATTCCACGCCTCATATATTGTCTACCGTGCAAACCAGAATATTGGCTGCTAATGGCAACACGGGGCGGGACTAGGGGTATCCAACGGTGAGCTCATCATGAAGTTAAGCAGCGTAGCTGAACTGCTTAGTCGACGAGTAACTCGCAATAGTGCCACAGGGCCAGTGGTGTTAATACACAGCAGAG
Organism: Schistocerca serialis cubense; assembly: GCF_023864345.2. Classification (NCBI taxonomy): domain Eukaryota; kingdom Metazoa; phylum Arthropoda; class Insecta; order Orthoptera; family Acrididae; genus Schistocerca; species Schistocerca serialis. Next base: position 441,029,908 of record NC_064643.1, read on the forward strand.
CAATGGCAACGATACACCGAACAAACATTGCATTATATCTACAAGAACAGTTCCCGAAGTTGACATTTCGTCAGAAAGGAACCCACCGAAAGTTGCAGAGTGAGAAAGAAGCAGCAGATGAAATATTAGCGTTTCTGCATGATGAGTCAGTGGAGTGTGTGGTGACGTTTACGCTCGACTGTGCGGACTATGTAGATAAGGAGTACAATGATGACAATACGTGCCTAACAAGTAAAAGTGGTACTGAAACAGGCGTCGAGCCATGCAGTTCATCATCTTTATCGGACAGGGAGCCACAATCTCAAAAATCCAAATGGCTCTGAGCATTATGGGACTTAACATCTGAGGTCATCAGTCCCCTAGAACTTAGAACTACTGAAACGTAACTAACCTCAGGACAGCACACACATCCATTCCCGAGGCAGGATTCGAACCTGCGACCGTAGCGGTCGCGCGGCTCCAGACTGAAGCGCCTAGAACCGCTCGGCCACACCGGCCGGCGCACAATCTCATCTCCCGTGAAACACAATTATGTACATGGAAAATCATCCGCAGCATAGTAAAAAAAAATTATGAACAGGTTTCGAATAAGTCCGCAGCAATACGTCGGTGTAGTGGATAAGAAAAACTGCGGATATTCAAGGGATTACGAGGCGCGCTGTTACAAAAACTGGTGCATGCACGTTTCGAAGATGATAGATACGATTTACAGTATATGCATGATAGTGACCTACTACGTTATGCACATCAAATTGCTCGCAATATTGATTACAGTGATTTCAAGGGAGGCAGTGGATGGCTGGATAACTTCAAACAGTGCTACAGAATTGGAAGACGCAAGATAACGAAATTTCAAACAAAGCGTCAATTTGAAGACGCACAGCAAACTGCGGAATCGACCAGAAAATTTATAGCTGACACTTATCCCATCGTTCAGTAAGAACTTTGTTGTCAGCTCCGATCAATCGGGGTTATACGAGGAAACGCTTATGAAAGGATCCTTGGAAATTAGCGGTACAAAGAAAGTCGTATCAAGATCAGCTAACATCATTGACTTAACGCATTCGTATACAGCTATGCCGAGTGTTATCAGGATAGTAAACTGCTTGGAAAGTTATTTATTGTGCTGCGAGAAGCTGGAGGTCCTGTACCCCCTACGATTCTTTCTCGTGTGCGTTATCTTATAAGGGCAGTAGGGAATATTGACAACAAGCAAGAGTGGGAAAATGGGCACAAGAGAAATAAAACCATGGTAGCTTTTGGCCAATAGCCGGTCAAGACAACTTGCTTGCTTCCTGGTCTGCGTATAAAAATCATACCCCTTTTGAGCAACAATCCCTCTTGAAAAGTTTGTGACATTGTAATTCATACGACCTGGAACCACCGGACAAATTCAGCCTCTGGATGTTTGTTTTCTCCGTGCCTATAAAACATATTATCGCGCCATCTGCAGCTGCACCTTCAATGGTAGCCAGCTTTACGACAAGCTCCAAGACAGACTGTTTCGCATTCGGTTGCGTGCCATCACATTCCATCAGTTCTCATCACTCCGTTGTACCAATATGATTTTATATGCATTCGTTAAGAATGGATAACTAGCTGCAAGGTTTCTAGCTCTCAAGGAATTCACCTTCAATCTTGATGGTGCGAACCTTTGTGATCACTGTGCCATCTTTCGTTCGGTGGCCATGGTGCAAGTTAATGATTTGCTTTGAACTTTTGTTGAATGTCGACGATGTCCATTTGGTGCAGCGTAATTCATACACCTATAGAAGCTTGATCTCTGCACCTCCCGGACACTCATACCCCTTTGCCCTCCTTAAGCACATGGTGATTTTTAGCGGCTAATATTTTTCCTGTCATAATTGTTAACACGTCACTTTCAAATGATCCTTAATAAAGACTGAAGTTGAGACCTCGCACTCAAGGACTTCCTTGTTAGACTAGCACTTACACCTAATGTAGTCGATTATTCATTGGGCATATTCGTTGTTCTCGAAGAGAGCTGACACACAGGTGCAAGAACTATCACACAGTCAGCTTAATACCACATGCAACGAATACGGGCGGCTAGAATCAGGATAAAGATTGTAGTCACTGTTAAGCATAGTGAGAGGCCGGTAATGTTCAATGCCCCTGCCGCCCACCAGCTTGGGGATCAGGAGAAGAAAGTCTTCGACAAATTCAGATGGTAGGTGGACGGTGGGGGTCACAAGCTCCTGGCACATCGTTACCCACTGAGGAGTCACAAGGTCGCTGAATGCGCGTTAGAACTCTAGCGGGAAACCATCCGGGCCTGGTGATTTGTTAGCAGTCCTTTTGAGAAGAATATCTTCAATGTCATCGGTCATGATAGACTCTGTAAGAATCGCCGCAGCCTCTCCATCGAGAACCCTTGTCAGCGGATGGAGAACGTTATCTGTCGCTGACGTGTCATGGTCCTCGGTGCAATATCCTTTTGGGCTGTCAGGCGTCGGTCGTCTGGCATGTCAAGGACCTGAACAAGCTTTCTTCGGCATAGCTCTTTTACGCAGGTTATATGGTGAATGAGCGGGAGTTCGCCTCAGATTTAATCCCAACACCTTCATTCGCGGTCGTATTGGATCAGCGTGCGTCAGAATGCAGGCTTGGCGCATTCGAGCTACGAACTAAGCATGGACATCTCATGCACCAATGTCACTACTAGGAATAGTATAGAGAAGAAATGTAAAAAAATTGAAGATCTTTAACATTGCAATCAGTTGGCTTCTTTTTGGAAAGGAAAAGGCGCCGCCGGCCGTTGTGGCCGAGCTGTTCTAGGTGCTTCAGTCCGGAACCGCGAGACCGCTACGGTCGCAGGTTCGAATCCTGCCTCGGGCATGGATGTGTGTGATGTCCTTAGGTTAGTTAGGTCTAAGTAGTTCTAAGTTCTAGGGGACTGATGACCTCAGATGTTAAGTCCCATAGTGCTCAGAGCCATTTTTGAAAAGGCGCCACAGAGAAAGTTCTGACTTTGCGCTTCAGACTTTGCACTTGATAAAAGAAGCAAAACTTAAGAAAATTCAGAGGATTTGTCGACCTAGAATAAGCGTTCGACAAGCAAAATGGTGCAAGATGTTACAAATACCAAGAAAAATAGGAGTAAGCTATAGAGAAGTATTAGGTCAGAAGCGCAACGTCAGAACGTCTCTGTGGCGCTTTTTCCTTTCCATGAAAGAAAAGGTAATTGATTGTAATATAAAATAAGGATAATATAAAACATGTACAAGAACTGAAAGGGCCCAATAAGGAACGAAGACCAAGAACAAACTGCTCGGAATCAATTGGGTGTAAAACAGGGATGTTGACTTTCGACCCTACTCTTCAATCCATACATGACGGAAATTATGAAAAATTCAAGGTGGGGCGGGGGGGTTACAATTCAGGATGTAAGTATATACCACTGCTAACATCGCTAGCCTCACTAAAAGTGAAAAAGAACGGAATCAGCAGTCTAATGAGTACAAAATATAGATTGAGAATAAACCGAAGAAAATCGAAAGTAATGGGGAGTAGTAGAAATGGACTTCGCGATAAGTTTAGTATCAGAGTTGGTGACCACAAAGTAGACGGCATGAAGGTATGCCTAAACCTTGGAACAAAAATAACGTATGACGGATGTAGCAAAGGAAGACATAAAAAGCAGACGCACAGTCAGAGAGCGCATTCATGGCTAAAAGAAGTCTGCTGGGATCAAACATAAGACTCAATTTGAGGAAGAAATTTCTGAGAATGAACGTTTGGGTCACAGATATGTATGGAAGTGAACCATGGAGTGCGAGAAAACCGGAAAAGTATAAAATCCAAAGATTGAGATGAGCTTCTACAGAAGGATGTTGAAAATTAGGTAGCCTCATAACATAAGGAGGTTTTCTGCGCTGTCATCGAGGAAAGGAATACAAGGAAAACGGTAACAAGAAGAAGGGACAGCATAACAGGACATGTGTTAAGGTTCCAGGAGACGATCTGCATCATGCTAGAGGCAGCTGTAGAAGGTAAAAACTATAGAGGCAGACAGAGATCAGAATACTTCAACAAAACTGAAGAGGCTGGGTGCAAATGGCACTCTCAGAAAAAGAGGTTGGAACAGAAGAGTAATTTGTGGCGGGAATATCAAACTCAGAAGACCGGTGACCCAAAAACAAAAACAAATAAAACATATCTGTCTTCCCCTACAGTTTTACCGTGCAGAACTCCCTCCAGTACCGTGGGAGTTATTGCTTGATGTGTTAACGCATGTCCTATCATTCTGTCCCTTCTTCTTGTCAGTGTTTTCCAAACATTCGTTTCTTACCGATTTTGCAGAGGACCTTTTCTATAGAGGGGACCAAACAGCGAGGTTTGAACTTTTGTTCTCTCGAACGCGAGTCCAGTGTGCTAACCACTGCGCCACCTCGCTCAGTTAAGCGTGTCTATGCTTATCTGGTCGCGCTCCGCCACAGTCCATGATTCCCTTCCACACAGCGCTATCCTCCAGATGTATGTCTTCAGAAATTTCTTAATCGATGTTTGTTTGATAGTAATTAGCTTCTTTTAGCGAGGACTGCCATCCTAGTTGTGCTACTCTGCTTTTAATGTCCTCCTGACTTCGTTGGTCGTTCTTTATTTTGCTCCGAGGTTGCAGAATCCCTTAACTTCATCTGCCAAGTGACCCCCAATTTTGATGTTGAATTTGTCGTTAAACTCTTTTCCATTGTTTCTGATTAGACTCTCAGTCCGTATTCTATTCTCATCAGACTGTTCATTCCATTTAATAGATCCTATAATTCTTCCTCTCGCTCACTCAGGGTAGCAAGAGCGAATATTAACATTTACATCCGTTCATCTTGAGTTTTAATTGCGCTCCTTAGCTTTTCTTGTATGTCAGTCATTACTTCTTCGATGTATAAGAGCAGTCATATGAAAATAAGATAGATGGAAAGAAAGTAAGTAAACTATTTGTTGTTTCAAAGGTAGACGCCATAATTGTTAATATACTTTTCCCACGGTAAGGTAAGACGGTCTTCCTTCTCGTTGTTCTAGGACTGTGTCTCCAAGATGTCTCATTTGTTGACAATAAATGTCAGCAGTGATGGTTATACCTCGGGAAGCAATTCGTAGTACACCACACCTTTGCTGTTTCACCAGAAGCATAACGTTATCTTCTGCTGATTTGCGCAGGACTTTTTATGGGGAGTCGCTGCTTTGTTTGGGCTCAACCATTATTCTTTTCCTTGTGTTACCATGAAGATACCACTTCTCGACCCCAGTAACGACAGAGGACAGGTGTTATTCACAAGCATCTATGGCCAGACGCAGATTTTTATGATTTTTGCATAGAGCATGACGTATCCATACACCGGATTCTTGAACCTTCCCCACTGCATGCCAATGTCGCACGACAGTGGAATAGTCACAGTTCGTCACATTTGGCAGTTCTTGAGTACAATGACGTGGATCACTGTGGATTCATGCGTTTAAACGATCTTCATCAAACCCCGAAGGCCTTCCTATGAGAGTCAGTAACGTCAATACGATCCTCATTAAAACGAGGAAACCATTTTCTTGCCGTGCTCTGCCCAATGACATTATCCCCAAACATGACGCAAATGCTTCTGGCTTCCTCCGCTGCTGCCACCATCTACTGAACTCATAAAGAAGAATATATCGGAAATGTTTCGATTTCTCCCTTGGCACTCCATTTTCTAGCTTTCAAAGGCCCACTCACAATCTCCAAATAACAGACTCAAACAGCAACGGTGAAATACCAATAGAAATGACGATCGACAAATAAACCCATAGCAACCGGAATACCGTCATGGAATGGCAACTGAATCCCAATGTTGAAAAGTTTAATGTGCTGCGAATGCAAAGAAAGAAAGATCCTCTATCATTTAGCTACAATATAGCAGGTCAGCAACTGCAAGCAGTTAATTCCATAAATTATCTGCGAGTAGGCATTGGGAGTTATCTAAAATGGAATGACCATATAAAATTAATCGTCGGTAAAGCAGATGCCAGACTGAGATGCATTGGAAGAATCCTAAGGAAATGCAATCCGAAAACAGAGGAAGTAGGTTACAGTACACTTGTTCGCCCACTGCTAGAATACTGCTCACCGGTGTGGGATCCGTACCAGCTAGAGTTGATAGAAGAGAGAGAGAAGATCCAGCGGAGAGCAGCGCGTTTCGTTACAGGATCATTTAGTAATCGCTAAAGCGTTACAGAGATGATAGATAAACTCCACTAGAAGACCCTGCAGAAGAGACGCTCAGTAGCTCGGTACGGGCTTTTGTTGAAGTTTCGAGAACATACCTTCACCGAGGAGTCAAGCAGTATATTCCTCCCTCCTACGTATATCTCGCGAAGAGACCATGAGGATAAAATCCGAGAGATTAGAGCCCACACAGAGGCATATCGACAACTTTTCTTTCCACGAACAATACGAGACTGGAATAGAAGGGAGAACCGTTAGAGGTACTCAAGGTACCCTCCGTCACAAACCGTCAGGTGGCTTGTGCAATATGGATGTAGATGTAGATGCAAAACAGAAACGCTACGCAATTAGACTGGCTACGAACGATGCAAAACTGTTTTTAATTATGTCATGTATTGATTTTTGTCATTTTACGAAAGATTTTAAGGCTTTGTGATGCCGTAATGGCACTAAAACAAACGAGGAATGTTTCATAATCCGAAAATGGCAGATTGTTAGCCGAAACTAGTAATGAATTTAAGTAAAAATGATTTCATGTGCGATCTTGACTTTATGGGTTTTCAATCACTACCATAACTTCAATAATTTTACAACGGATCGCTTATCTCCTGGTTGACGATGTCAGTAATCAGAACTTCGTTTTTAATTGTCAGTAGAGAGGTATTTTCACCTCCTGCTTCGACTGCAATACTTCAGTTGCTTCAAAAACATTTTCTAAAAGAAGTGACACGGGATATATCAGTAGTGAGTTGACACGATTAGCTGAGTCACTCCGAACAAGAGATGTTACTCTCTTCCATACAGGTTAGTAAAGTTGGGGTACTTTCTAAACAGGAAACGAAATAAGAAAACTTAAACATACTGATTACACGTATTTCTGTTGCGTTGGGAAAATAATACACGTCTTGAAATACCGTATCTCCCTTATCTCACACTGCGTCGTTGCAATGAATTTAACACACACTCCAGGAACGCGAATAAAGGTAAATACAAATTAAATGTTCAGTATGAAAATGGATGGATACTTTCAAGCAGTTTTGTGTAGTGGACGAAAGTGTCTGTTACGTTACATCAGAACCAAATTTTATTGCGTCGAATTTATGTGTTGACGATCAAAGCAGTTTTCGTCTAGAGCTATCGATCTGCAGTAGATCGATTGGTCGCAATCGACCTCTTTATTTATGAGAAGCATGGCGGGTTGAACAGAATTATATCACAACCGTCACAGTAGCCTCCGTCTGCCCGTGTGCCGGTCGCTGCAGCCACAGCCGACTCGCGCCAGTGTGCGGCAGCTCGGGGCTTTTAAACGGCGGCCCGTCCCGTCATTCGCAGAACGCGTCGCCCGCAGACAGGGCACCCAGACACACGGCAGACGGCGGCCTTGACTGACGGCGAGTCACGTGGCCGTCGCGTGCCGCCGTCCCATTGTGACCCGGCACAGACGACGTCACTGCTGCAGGCAGATTTACCATGCCCGCGGATAACACTCGAGCCAGCCGTGACGACGTAGTGCAAACTTGACGGGACGTCCTAGAAACCAACAAGCACAGCTTATTTATTCAGGCAGGTCTCCAAAGTAGCTCCCTGTTACCGGAGAAATAGAACAACACCCTGTGAGAAAAAAAGTGTATAGGAGTTACGCTCTTTCAACACGCTCACGAACCTAGATACGAAGCCCATAGATTTTTTCCCCTTTGTCAACAAGTCGACTTTGTTTTGTATCACTTATGCGTTCCCTGTGATCAAATGCAGTTAAACGCCAGGTCGAACAATATCTATTCTCCTACGTATGATGATAAGAAAAAATCTTGGACTTCATACGTAACTCATAAAAATCTCAACTAACACGTATCTGAAACTTCCTGGCAGATTAAAACTGTGTGATGGACCGAGACTCGAACTCGGGACCTTTTCAGAGTGAAAGTCTCATTCTGGTAACACGTATCTAATCAGTCCAGTGGAGGCGTATCACCAATTCTTCTGGCCGGCCGGGGTGGCCGTGCGGTTCTAGGCGCTACAGTCAGGAACCGCAGGACCGCTACGGTCGCAGGTTCGAATCCTGCCTCGGGCATGGATGTGTGTGATGTCCTTAGGTTAGTTAGGTTTAAGTAGTTCTAAGTTCTAGGGGACTGATGACCTCAGAAGTTAAGTCCCATAGTGCTCAGAGCCATTTGAACCATTTTGAACCAATTCTTCTAAATCGATAGCCAACAACTAAACAATAAAGCGCTTTAAATCTAGGTGGTATTTTCAGAACGTGAATCTGGACAGAGGTGCAGAACACACATAATCTCTTAGAAATTTCAGATATAAGCTAACACATGTAAACAAACACTGGCCCAGATGCCAGTCTACTGGAGTATTTCAACGCTGTGCCAGTTGTGAAAACTCCAGACGTCTTGAAATACCGTATCTCCCTTATCTCACACTGCGTCGTTGCAATGAATTTAACACACACTCCAGTGCTTCACCTACAGTGGCACCAAAAAGTATTGGCACAGACAGCGTTTCGCATCTAATACAAAATGTATACATAATATGAACAATATAAGTTTGCTTTTAACTCTGACTCAATAAAGGAAATAATTTGTGTATTATTTTCCCAACGCAACAGAAATACGTGTAATCAGTTAAATGAGGCTTTTCTCCTGCCAAAAAAAAGTGTTGGCACACTGTACGACGTTTATTATTGTGCTTGACAGACAGCGCCGAGCATACCAGATATGTGGAATCGTAGTTGACTAATTGTTCAGTTGCTTGCTTGACGGTCAGTGTAAGGGGCATTCACTTGTCACGATGAGTCCGATGCCGAAGTAGCAGTTCGTATCGCTCCACAACAAGGCAGTTTCATTGCATTCGCAGGGTAAAAGTTACCATGAGATCGCTAAAGAAATTTATGTTAATTATACCACAATGCGGGCAATCATCAAGAAATTTCACCAGAATGGTAAAACAGATAATAAACGCAGATCCGAACGTCCAAGAATTCTCACATGTAGGGACCGTCGAAGGATAGTTCGTCTTGCACAAAAAGAGCCCTTTAAAAAGTGCAGGGTCGCTTGTTTCGGACATCCAGTCAACGTCCAACAAACAGGTCAGTGCTGAAAGTATTAGAAATATTTTGAACGTAGTTGAGATTCAAGGCAGACGTCCCAGAGAGAGGCCATTTATTTCGGAAGTCAATCGGAGGAAACACTTGCAATTCGCCAAAGATTATGTCAATAAACCGATCGACTTTTGGAAATTGGAAATTTGTGATAAGGGCTTATGGGATCAAACTACTGAGGTCATTAGTCCCTAATCTTACGCACTACTTAAACTAACTTACGGTAAGGACGAAACACACACCCATGCCCCCGAGGGAGGAGGGGGGGGGGGGGGGGGAGGCGGGAGCCGCGCGTACCGTGACAAGGCGCCCAAAACCGCGCGGCTACCACGCGCGCCTGACTTTTGTAATACTGTGTTATACAGGGTGTTTCAAAAATGACCGGTATATTTGAAACGGCAATACAAACTAAACGAGCAGCGATAGAAATACACCGTTTGTTGCAATATGCTTGGGACAACAGTACATTTTCAGGCAGACAAACTTTCGAAATTACAGTAGTTACAATTGTCAACAACAGATGGCGCTGCGGTCTGGGAAACTCTATAGTACGATGTTTTCCACATATCCACCATGCGTAGCAATAATATGGCGTAGTCTCTGAATGAAATTACCCGAAACCTTTGACAACGTGTCTGGCGGAATGGCTTCACATGCAGATGAGATGTACTGCTTCAACTGTTCAATTGTTTCTGGATTCTGGCGGTACACCTGGTCTTTCAAGTGTCCCCACAGAAAGAAGTCACAGGGGTTCATGTCTGGCGAATAGGGAGGCCAATCCACGACGCCTCCTGTATGTTTCGGATAGCCCAAAGCAATCACACGATCATCGAAATATTCATTCAGGAAATTAAAGACGTCGGCCGTGCGATGTGGCCGGGCACCATCTTGCATAAACCACGAGGCGTTCGCAGTGTCGTCTAAGGCAGTTTGTACCGCCACGAATTCACGAAGAATGTACAGATAGCGTGATGCAGTAATCGTTTCGGATCTGAAAAATGGGCCAATGATTCCTTTGGAAGAAATGACGGCCCAGACCAGTACTTTTTGAGGATGCAGGGACGATGGGACTGCAACATGGGGCTTTTCGGTTCCCCATATGCGCCAGTTCTGTTTATTGACGAAGCCGTCCAGGTAAAAATAAGCTTCGTCAGTAAACCAAATGCTGCCCACATGCATATCGCCGTCATCAATCCTGTACACTATATCGTTAGCGAATGTCTCTCGTGCAGCAATGGTAGCGGCGCTGAGGGGTTGCCGCGTTTGAATTTTGTATGGATAGAGGTGTAAACTCTGGCGCATGAGACGATACGTGGACGTTGGCGTCATTTGGACCGCAGCTGCAACACGGCGAACGGAAACCCGAGGCCGCTGTTGGATCACCTGCTGCACTAGCTGCGCGTTACCCTCTGTGGTTGCCGTACGCGGTCGCCCTACCTTTCCAGCACGTTCATCCGTCACGTTCCCAGTCCGTTGAAATTTTTCAAACAGATCCTTTATTGTATCGCTTTTCGGTCCTTTGGTTACATTAAACCTCCGTTGAAAACTTCGTCTTGTTGCAACAACACTGTGTTCTAGGCGGTGGAATTCCAACACCAGAAAAATCCTCTGTTCTAAGGAATAAACCATGTTGTCCACAGCACACTTGCACGTTGTGAACAGCACACGCTTACAGCAGAAAGACGACGTACAGAATGGCGCACCCACAGACTGCGTTGTCTTCTATATCTTTCACATCACTTGCAGCGCCATCTGTTGTTGAAAATTGTAACTACTGTAATTTCGAAAGTTTGTCCGCCTGAAAATGTACTGTTGTCCCAAGCATATTGCAACAAACGGTGTATTTCTATCGCTGCTCGTTTAGTTTTTATTGCCGTTTCAAATATACCGGTCATTTTTGAAACACCCTGTATTTTCTGACGAATCCAAATTCAACTTGGTTGGATCTGACGGAAATGGAAAAGTGTGGCGCAAACCAAATGCAGAGCTCCAATGACAGCATCACCTACCTACAGTAAAAGATGAGGAAGGAAGCATAATGGTTTGGGATTGCATGGTAGCTACTGGTTTTGGTGACTTGGCAATTATTGAAGGTGTCAGGGATCATCGTGAATGTATCGATATGTTGCGAGTCCTTTTAAGTAGCAGCGAACAGAAACCCGGTCTTGATGATGCCTTATATTTAAGCAAGACAACGACCCTAAACATACGGCTCCGAGAACCCGGGAGTGTTATTACATACTGATCCAAGAAGGATTTTCATTCCATCACAGAGCCTTGATCTTAAACCGACAGAACATCATTGGACACACGTTGATACAAAGGTTCGAACACAACGTTCTACAGAGAAGCGGGAGTTTCCGATGTTGTTAGAGGAATGGTCGAAGATCTCACCAGATATTACTCGCAACTTGGTATAGTGCATGCCAACACGTCTACAAGCTGTCATCGGTGCCAACGGTATGCACATAGGCTACTAATGTTGAGCTACATGAATTATAGAGACTTTAACTTCATTTTTGTGTAAGTGCGCCAATACTTTCTTGACGTATCGACCACATGGTTTATTTCTGCAAAATAATATTTTTGTTGTAAGAAACCAATTATACTCGAAGAACCTTATGTTTACTACCGTATATTTAAATAAATACAACAGTGCCTTGGCATCACCTTTATTTGTTTGTGATGCATATATAATGGTAGGTATACCAATACTTTGTCATGCCACTGTATTTCTCAGACTGGAAACACCTCAGTGAAGCCTCTCATAGGTGACCTTTCGTCATATTAACACATTGTATCCAATATTGTCTGCCTATCCATAATGCAAGTCAACTGACAATTTCCACGGATAATATCAGCTGTAGTAATAAGCTAATCTTCATACAGTTACTTTTCTTGTAGCCTAATTCTTGACTATATAGTGCTAGTGCTACCAAGCAGTAGAGTGTAATTCATTATCAACGATTATCACGAAGTTTCTTTCATAATAGTATCGTTACCATTAAATTTTTTATCATGACTATTATTCTCACCTAGCATTTTATATTTTCATATCGTCGATATTTTATCACTTTTAAATCTACTATTTCAAAAATACGTACATCAAAGAATTTTTCTGGTACTTACAGGGTGAACATTAATAAAACCGACACTCTACAGTGACGGACTTCTAACTGAAAATGAAGGAAAAAAAGGTCCCTTGAACATGTATCTGGAAATGTGTCGTTGCCACGGTAGGTGGTGCTGGCGAATGGAACTTCCTTTGGCCATGTGCCATGTGTTCCTTGGGTGTTGCAGGTCGTGTGATTTACGTAGCACACTGTACGCAACAGAATGGTCCGGTATTCATGTCGGGAACAAGCCGAAATGGTGTTTGTGTATGGTCAAGCAGATGGAAACTGTCGAGAGGCAGCACGGCTGTTTCAAAACAGGTACCCCCACAGATACCAACCACATCACACAACATTTCAAGCCCTTTTTGGGCGTTTGTGTGATCATGCGCCCTTTCAGACAGACGAACGTGCAGGGAGGCGGCGGACTGAGCGTACACCAGGTTTGGAGCACCGAGCTCTACAGGCTACTGTGTGAACCTCAGGATACGCTCCAGGCAAGTGCTCTGCCAGCATGATATAAGCCAAAGTACGATTATGTGTATCCTACTTGACAGGAGCTACTATCCATATCACCTGCAATCCCATGGAGGCCACTTTCAACATCTGTTGTAACGTGGATGCGATGCATCTCTGTACTGTGTTCCGGGACGATTAGTTGACGCTGCACGCACACCGACTATTTCCAGACACATTTTTACAGGACATTTCCAGCCAGGAATCCATCCTCGCAGTTTTTCAGTTTTATTAATAGTCACTCCGTATAAGAGAGAATGGCGAGAAAGTGATTTTTATTTTGAAATTAACTCTTTAATGCATTATTTAGACTATTGGCAGTGTAGTTCTCGATTTAAAATAAACCTCACATGCTTGACGAAGTTTTTCGAGAGTTATTCAGAAAGTAAGGTCCGATTTCTTTGAAAACATACACCACGAAACATTTTTTAGAAAACTGTTTTTATTTAATTCCTCACATTTTTCTTTATTTTCTACATGGTTTCCATATTTGTTTAAACATTTTTCATAACGTTTTACAGGCTTTTGTACCACTAAGTCATAGAGGTCTGCCGCCGCTGAGGACAACCAGTTTTCAACTATTTGTTTCACCTCGTCATCTGTTGGAAAACGCTTGCCGCCGAGAAACTTCCTTCGGTAGCAGAACAAGTCAAATCGCTGGGTGCCAAATCTGGACTGTACAGTGGATGGACGACCTGTTCCCATGCGAAAGATCTGGTCAGATTTTGTGTGTGAAAGGCAGAATGGGGTCTAGCATTGTCATGCAACAACAAAACTCCAGACGTCAGAAGGCCACGTCGCTTATTCTGTATTGCAGGACGAAGTTTAGTTGGGGTAGCGCAGTAAGCAGCTGTGTTTCATTGTTGTCCGTTGTTGCATAAACTCGACTTACAAAACTCCATGTCTATTTCAAAACAAAGTTGCGGCCGGCCGTGGTGGCCGAGCGGTTCTAGGCGCTACAGTCTGGTCCCGCGCGACCGCTACGTCGCAGGTTCGAATCCTGCCTCGGGCATGGATGTGTGTGATGTCCTTAGGTTAGTTAGGTTTAAGTAGCTCTAAGTTCTAGGCGACTGATGACCTCAGAAGTTAAGTCCCATATTGCTCAGAGCCATTTGAACCATTTTTACGAGCATAGCTGAACTGAAGACATGCAGTGCGCAACGCATTCTGAACCTGTCCCCAGAGACACTCCGATCTGTTGTCGAACATACTGTTTCTCGACTTCAACTTGTGGCACTATACGGTGGACAGATTGTGAGGTAAGGGGCGAGTTGTGGCGCCCTGGAAGTATATGTTCGGAATTTGGGCGGCCGCACAGGATGCTCGTCAAATCCAGGGCCCGGCAGCAAACACGTGGTGGCGAAAGTTAGCCGGACGAGAAGGGCAGCCCCAGCGCATGGTCCAGCCGCGTGGCTGGGAATTCCGCTGTGACGAGGACGGTGCTTTGTGTCGATGAAGGAGATGTCTGTGCCGGGAGTGCCAAAGATGGCGCGCTTTGTGAAACCTTAATGGCAGACATTTCACAGTTCGTATAGAAATTAATTATAGCCAGATGAATTATGATGCCTCAAAAAGAAACATGTACATTACTATTATTTGCAAGACGATTCTGATGGTGTAATCAGATTTTCAATATCTTTATAAGTTTAAATTTAGTATCTGATCGTAAATTATACAAGTAAGACCCAGCAACGAATTTCCAAAATATAAACGCTTCGTCCGATTTTGTCGATCGCCGTGTCTTTAGAAAGCTATTAAACCTAAATTGGTATGAATTATAGGCATGTAACTTAAATGGTACATGAGTTATTGGAGGTCAAAGTGGCCGATAACTATCGATTCGTCAGGCCATAAGTACTCCACATATATATAAAAATCTTATGGGACTTAACTGCAAAGGTCAACAGTCCCTAAGTTTACACACTACTTAACCTCAATTATCCTAAGGACAAACACACACACCCATGCCCCAGGGAGGACTCGAACCTCCGCCGGGAGGAGACGCACACTCCATGACTGCAGCGCGTTGACCGCTCGTCTGATCCCGCGCGGCCAAATATATTTATTCATCTATGTCTTTGTTTATATCCGATATATACTATTCATGGAGAAATTGGTTAAATATTTACCGTGCTGTAGAAAGCAGTGACAGAAACCTTTGACCATTCGATTCATGTGTGTATTCCTATCGTATACAGTAGACTCAGCAGTGTTTGGCCTGTAATTCGGCAACTACGTATCCCAGCCCCTAGACAACGAAACCAGCCAAAACTTATAATATTGCAACTCAGAGTCGGAGGGGGCATAGTTATTTGAAAGCCCGCAAGATTATTGAATATGTCTTACACCGGTCTCTCGACAGTTAGAAACCGATGTCGTCTTACCTTTTATGCGGGTTTAGCCTCACGACAATTAAAAACCGATTTTTCCTATTCGATGTGGTACCATCTCGCCGTGGTGAGTGGGCGTACCTAACCAACAGTGCCACAAGAGTTGAGTGTGCAACTTATCCACTCATGCTAATTGAACAGTGGGGGTGGCGTAACGAACAACTCAAAACATCTGTCATTTGCAGTCGGCAACATTTACGTTAAGACGCTTACGGTGCCATCCATTGCTTGATCTTCCCTCACATGAAGACATTACTCCTACCTACTTGATGCGGCTTCTCTGAAACGCTAGTCATCTCCATATCCAAGCATATGCTACACTACATACCAATGTGTTTGTTGTAATTTTAATAGTCAACAGTGTAGTAACAGAAAGCTCGTTTGTCTTTTGAGGCTGCTGGCATTTGTGTCGGATGAGCCGCGGCTTACGTGTCCCGGCGACCGCTGTCGGGCTGTGACAGCGGGGCAAGGCCGTCCTCTGCAGAACCGGGGCAAGAACGAGGCCGCGTCGCCGCTGCACCGCTGCCACACGCGCTGCAGCACTGCACACACCTGCCCACGGGCCACCAGCGCCTACATTCTGTGGCGGCGGCGTCCCTGCTTGCTCATTACGGGGTCCCTTCTAACGCTCTCGCTGGTGCTCGCCTGTGCCCGCAACTCTTTCCTCGCTTGACCACGCGCCACTTCCTTAGTTGCGGCCCCTCAGTACGAAGAGAACAACACCATACCTTTTCATGAATCAAAATTTCGAAACGGAACTAGCAGTTGTCTTTCAATGTTAACAGGAAACCTATTGCTGTAGTCACCACTGTACCAAACTCTTCTACACATCCCGCCTTCCACAAAAAAAGATGTTTATACACTGAAGCGTAACCCCAAAAAAAGTGGCGCTGTGGTCGGCAACGCCTATATAAGACAACTAGGGTCTGTCGCAGTTTCTAGATGTATTGCGAATACATAGAAAGAAGGATCTTTATTGTATGATTATATGATAGCGGAACAAACACTGGTAGCAGTTACTTCTGTAAAATATCTGGGAGTATGCGTACGGAACGATTTGAAGTGGAATGATCATATAAAATTAATTGTTGGTAAGGCGGGTACCAGGTTGAGATTCATTGGGAGAGTGCTTAGAAAATGCAGTCCATCAACAAAGGAGGTGGCTTACAAAACACTCGTTCGACCTATACTTGAGTATTGCTCATCAGTGTGGGATCCGTACCAGGTCGGGTTGACGGAGGAGATAGAGAAGATCCAAAGAAGAGCGGCGCGTTTCGTCACCGGGTTATTTGGTAACCGTGATAGCGTTACGGAGATGTTTAATAAACTCAAGTGGCAGACTCTGCAAGAGAGGCGCTCTGCATCGCGGTGTAGCTTGCTCGCCAGGTTTCGAGAGGGTGCGTTTCTGGATGAGGTATCGAATATATTGCTTCCCCCTACTTATACCTACCGAGGAGATCACGAATGTAAAATTAGAGAGATTAGAGCGCGCACGGAGGCTTTCAGACAGTCGTTCTTCCCGCGAACCATACGCGACTGGAACAGGAAAGGGAGGTAATGACAGTGGCACGTAAAGTGCCCTTCGCCACACGCCGTTGGGTGGCTTGCGGAGTATCAATGTAGATGTAGATGTAGATGTACAATAGCAAAATATCAAGATTTAAGTGAATTTGAACTTGGCGTTATAGTCGGCGCACGAGCTATGGGACACAGCATCTCCGAGGTACCAATGAAATGGGGATTTTCCCGTACGACCATTTCAAGAGCGTACCGTGAATATCAAGAAAGCGGTAAAACATCAAATCTCCGACATCGCTTCGGCCGGAAAAAGATCCTGCAACAACGGGACCATCGACTATTGAAGAGAATCGTTCACCGCGACAAAACTGCAACAGTTCCGCAAATTGCAGCAGATTTCAGTGCTGGGCCACCACCATTCAACGAAACATCATCGATGTGGCGTTTGGGGGCCGAAGTCTCACTTGTATACCCTTGATAACTACACGACACAAAGCTTTGCGAAGCGCCTGGGCCCGTCAACACCGACCTTGGACTGTTGATGACTGGAAACATGATGCCTGGTCGGACGAGTCTCGTTTCAAATTGTATCGAGCGGATGGACGTGTAAGGGTATGGAGACAACTTCACGAAGCCACGGACCCTGCATGTCAGCAGGGGACTGTTCAAGCTGGTGGAATCTCTGCAGTGGTGTGGTGTGTGTGCAGTTAGAGTGGCATGGGACCCCTGACACGTCTCAATACCACTGTGAAAGGTGACACGTATGCAAGCATCCTGTCTGATCACCTGCATTCATTCATGTCCATTGTGCATTCCGACGGATTTGGGCAATTCCATCAGGACAAAAAAAAAAAAATGGTTCAAATGGCTCTGAGCACTATGGGACTTAACATCTGAGGTCATCAGTCCCCTAGAACTTTGAACTACTTAAACCTAACTAACATAAGGACATCACACACATCCATGCCCGAGGCAGGATTCGAACCTGCGACCGTAGTGGTCGCGCGGTTCCAGACTGTAGCGCCTAGAACCGCTCTGCCACCAGCGGCCGGCATCCATCAGGACCATGCGACACCCCACACGTCCAGAATTGCTACAGACCAAACTCCCCAGACATGATCATTATTGCCCATCTCTGGGATGCCTTGCAACGTGCTGTTCAGAGGAGAGCTCCACCCCCTCGTACTTTTATGGATTTATGCACAGCCCTGCACGATTCATGGTATCAGTTCCGTCCAGCACTACTTCAGATATTCGTCAAGCCCATGCCACGTCGTGCTGCGGCACTCCAGCGTGCTCGCGGGGGTCCTAAACGGTATTAGGCAGGTGTACCAGTTTCTTTGGCTCTTCAATGTAGATTAATGCTATAGTGAACCCAAAAGGTTCCACTTCAACATCCAGAAGTCGAACAAGAAATAGAAACTGTGGTGTGCGTACTGTAAGACCTTCGGTACACACACCATCAGATTATTTGACTTGTCGCTCTAACGAAGTAGGCGAGTGTCAGCAATATGTCTCGTGGTCTTATCGTGGCGTGTTTATCTTCTGCCGTTAGGTCAGACGATAGAAAAGCCACTTGCACGCTTAGAGTAGCAGATTGACGGTGACCAACTTTAAACAGAACTTGATTAATTTTCACACACATTTTTTAAAATAATAAAAAACAAAGATCTTACGTAACTTGATTCTGGATGCTGTTTACAATTGACAATCTGAAGTTCCTTTGGTCCTGGTACGTTAATCTTATTCTCACATATCTCTGATACTTGACAAATTGTCTATACATTTCTCTTCAAGGCTCTGTACAGGAATATGATAATCTTATTAGGCGCAGTCTGAAACTTGACTACAGACTAATGCAAACTGATGCAGACTGACTAATCGGAGGTCTGTACACTCGTTATAATACCTCGAGCGTTCAGGTATCACTGCGCGAGTGTGATGCGCGAGGAGAAAAGGTTCTACGGTAGCAGCAATCTCATTGGCTGTGTTACATATTAATACGCGGATCGCCGGAAGCAGAATTTGATCCGTCTCTATGACAGCGCCATCTCGTAGAGCGGATACGGACGAGCGCTGCGCCTGCGCTGTTGTGCTTAGCGGGGCGCGCTCTATTGGGAAAGTTGTGTACGCGCTGACTATGCGGAACTATGTACACAACAGAAACGATAAACTGCACCGCAATAATCAGTGCATCTGTTCCTTCACTCTTTTAATACTCCACACCACTATAGATAAAAATTGAACAAACAACAGCAAGCTACAGTAACAAATGACACTACTCCAGCAGTTAAATATGTAAAAAACCCGCATCTTGACTGAATGATAAATTAATACAAAAACACAGAAGTAAAATTCAGCTTCGGCACCGCCACCAGCCTAAGTAAAAAAGGTTATTAACAATATAATATCGTCAGACACATGTCTTGACACATCTGGCATTCGCAAAAGAAATTCTAGACTGGCGAAATGGTAGAAATTTCATAACTCGATTTAAAATAGATATAAACTGTTTCAGACTGGAGCAATATTACAGATTAACACTAGCAGCACACCTCAAAGACACAAATCACCCTATGAAAATCGAAGACAAACTTGAAATTCTGCACAAAATCGGAAAACTAACAGAATGGATATCACGGAAGAGGAGGAAGTATTCCTTCGCAACACAAAAGATGGAGATAATATCCTTAATGAAATACACTCCTGGAAATTGAAATAAGAACACCGTGAATTCATTGTCCCAGGAAGGGGAAACTTTATTGACACATTCCTGGGGTCAGATACATCACATGATCACACTGACAGAACCACAGGCACATAGACACAGGCAACAGAGCATGCACAATGTCGGCACTAGTACAGTGTATATCCACCTTTCGCAGCAATGCAGGCTGCTATTCTCCCATGGAGACGATCGTAGAGATGCTGGATGTAGTCCTGTGGAACGGCTTGCCATGCCATTTCCACCTGGCGCCTCAGTTGGACCAGCGTTCGTGCTGGACGTGCAGACCGCGTGAGACGACGCTTCATCCAGTCCCAAACATGCTCAATGGGGGACACATCCGGAGATCTTGCTGGCCAGGGTAGTTGACTTACACCTTCTAGAGCACGTTGGGTGGCACGGGATACATGCGGACGTGCATTGTCCTGTTGGAACAGCAAGTTCCCTTGCCGGTCTAGGAATGGTAGAACGATGGGTTCGATGACGGTTTGGATGTACCGTGCACTATTCAGTGTCCCCTCGACGATCACCAGTGGTGTACGGCCAGTGTAGGAGATCGCTCCCCACACCATGATGCCGGGTATTGGCCCTGTGTGCCTCGGTCGTATGCAGTCCTGATTGTGGCGCTCACCAGCACAGCGCCAAACACGCATACGACCATCATTGGCACCAAGGCAGAAGCGACTCTCATCGCTGAAGACGATACGTCTCCATTCGTCCCTCCATTCACGCCTGTCGCGACACCACTGGAGGCGGGCTGCACGATGTTGGGGCGTGAGTGGAAGACGGCCTAACGGTGTGCGGGACCGTAGCCCAGCTTCATGGAGACGGTTGCGAATGGTCCTCGCCGATACCCCAGGAGCAACAGTGTCTCTAATTTGCTGGGAAGTGGCGGAGCGGTCCCCTACGGCACTGCGTAGGATCCTACGGTCTTGGCGTGCATCCGTGCGTCGCTGCGGTCCGGTCCCAGGTCGACGGGCACGTGCACCTTCCGCCGACCACTGGCGACAACATCGATGTACTGTGGAGACCTCACGCCCCACGTGTTGAGCAATTCGGCGGTACGTCCACCCGGCCTCCCGCATGCCCACTATACGCCCTCGCTCAAAGTCCGTCAACTGCACATACGGTTCACGTCCACGCTGTCGCGGCATGCTACCAGTGTTAAAGACTGCGATGGAGCTCCGTATGCCACGGCAAACTGGCTGACACTGACGGCGGCGGTGCACAAACGCTGCGCAGCTAGCGCCATTCGACGGCCAACACCGCGGTTCCTGGTGTGTCCGCTGTGCCGTGCGTGTGATCATTGCTTGTACAGCCCTCTCGCAGTGTCCGGAGCAAGTATGGTGGGTCTGACACACCGGTGTCAATGTGTTCTTTTTTCCATTTCCAGGAGTGTAACTGAACTCAAAAACTCAAAATTCAGCAGTAGCCTTAAGCTAGTTCTAATGCAATACATTTTAGATGTACCAGTAAGAAACATGCGACAAGATTCCTGTAAAGTAGTGATAGCCGGTCTCATCCACACACTGCAATGCCGCTATAATGTAATAAGTCTATACTGTTTATATGTAGAAGCGTTTTGTGCCTTGAAATACGTCCAAATGGGTGTTAGATTAAGCAGTGCAAAAGTGTAATATTATACAACAGCTCCGCCATCGAAGCGACTGGAGCTTTGAGAAGCAAACATCGTAAGTGAACAACTGACATGCACTGAAGAGCCGGATACACCTGCCTGATATGGTGTAGGGCCCCCGCGAGCACCCAGAAGTGCCGCAACACGACGTGGCGTGGACACGACTAATGTCTGAAGTAATGCTGGACGGAACTGGCACGATGAATCCTGCAGGGTTGTGCATAAATCCGTAAGAGTACGAGGAGTTGGAGATCACTTCTGAACAGCACGCTGCAAGGGGTCCCAGGTATGCTCAATAATGTTCATATCTGGGAGTTTGGTAGCAGCGGAAGCGTTCAAACTCTCAAGAGCGTTTCTGGAGCCACTCTGCAGCGATTCCGGACGTGTGGTATGTCGCATTGTCCTGCTTGAATTACCCACGTCCATCGGTATGCACAATGGACATGAATGGATGCAGGTGATCAGACAGGATGCTTACGTATGTGTCAGCAGTCAGAGTTCTATATAGATGTATCAGGGGTCCCATATCACTCCAACTGCACGCGCCCCATACCATTACAGAGCCTCTACCAGCTTCAACAGTCCCTTGCTGACATGCAGGGTCTGTGGATTCGTGAATTTGTCTCCATAACCGTACACGTGCTCCCGCTCGATACAATTTGAAACGAGACTCGTCCGACCAGGGAACATGTTTCCAACCATCAACAGTCCAAGGTCGGTGTTGACGGGCCCAGGCGAGGCGTAAAGCTTTCTGTCGTGCAGTCACCAAGGTCACACGAGAGCGCCTTCGGCTCCGAAAGCCCATATCGATGATGTTTCGTTGAATCGTTCGCACGCTGACGCTTGTTATGGCATTGAAATCAGCAGCAGTTTGCGGAAGGGTTGGAATTCTGTCACCTTGAACGATTCTCTTCAGTCGTCGTTAATCCCGTTCTTGCAGGTTCTTTTTCCGGCCGGAGCAATGTCGGAGATTTGATGTTTTACCGGATTCCTTATATTCACGGTACACTCGTGAAATGGTCGTACGGGAAAATCCCCACTTCATCGCTACCTCGTAGATGTTGTGTCCCATCGGTCCTGCGCCGACTCACGTTCAGACTCACTTACACCTTGATAACTTGCCATTGTAGCGGCAGTAACTGATGTAACAACTGCGCCACACACTTGTTGTCTTACACCGGCGTTGCCGACCGCAGCGCCACGTTCTCCTGTTTACATATCTATGTATTTGTATACGCATGCCTATACGAGTTCCTTGGCGCTTCGGTGTATTAAAGGTGTATCACACGGTTAATGCACAACAGCAGCTGATGCAAACCAATCGGCATCCCATACAAGCTGCGACATCAATAACAATAAAAAAAAGAGGCACAGCTCCACGCTAGCAACATTGGATATCGATTTCTGGCAACCAACTGTTCCTTCCCTCCTTTCCCTCCAAGTACTGCAATAGCCAAAAACTCCAGCAGCAGAAATGTTTCTATATTAATTTAGATTAGGACGTTTCATCTTTATGCATAAACCTCTGATAATAAGCAAAATATGCTTCAAACAAGTTAAAATATCTTAAAACAAACGTAAAATAAATAAAACTTTTATCCATTCTGGATTTGGAACACTGCGACTTTCATCTTAAACGTTTCAGGAATTACTGCAACCAGTCGCAATTTTTTCTTCAGTTTTCATTTATTCATGACCTGTTTCGAATCGCCTAGCGATTCATCATCAGATGATTCAATTTAGTTTGGAGAATTGTGGGGGTCGTGCGTCTGTGGCCAATACAGAGACGAAAAAGTGAACACTGTATGTGGAAAGAATATTACGATTGTAAGATTAATTTGATGGTATTACTCACTGTTTTTATTTTATGGCAGGCACTGCTCTGAAAAACATAATGTGTGCTTACCAGTATCGTTAAATAACAAATGAAACTTTTCCACCGATGGCGACTCCCACATACTTTACAAAATATAGACAAACCAAAGAGTGTGGCTGCTGTTGTCTTCAAAGAGTTTTGTGGAGGCAGAGATTTTCTTTGCTCATTTTTCGTTTTGTGTGGCATTCGCAATAAAATATATATTTATTACATTACTTTCTTTATAAAAATTATTATTATGTTTTTACATTGTAAAAAAATCTACAACAAAGTGTTTAGGACAATATTTCTGATAGCGAAGTTATGTTTGGCATGTTTCTCATTGCTCAATAAACAGGATAGTATACATATGGGGAGGAGTGGGGAGGAGGGAAGGGAGGCTGAAAGAGGAAGGGAGGAATGGGAGGGGGAAGGGAAATAAATGTGACCCTTAGGAGAAAAGTACAAATAGGCTGTCCAGTCACATTAACGTGACCACCTACCAGGAGCCTGTGGACCGCTGCGAGACGCTGCAGGGAGTGAATCAATGAAGTTCTGAAAGGTAGCGACGGGGATGTGAAGCCATGCCGGCTCCAGTGCCGTGGTCAGGTGATCTGCGTTTCTTGATCAACGGTCCATGGCGCGAACAGCACGATCGAGGTGGTCCCGCAGATTCTCGATTGGGTTAAAATCCAGTGAGTTTCGTGGAAAGGCGAGTGCGGCAAACTCATCCTCATACTCTTTAAACCACGCTATGACAAACCTTGCGATGTGCTGCTGGTGGATACCATCGTGTTGAGGAAAACCAAATTGCGTGTAGAGGTGGACATGATCCCCAAGGACAGAGGCATACTTCTTTTGGTCCACTGGACTTTCCAGTTGTACTGGTGCGCAAATTTTAGCCTTCGTCGCCGATGAACAGCAGTCAGCGCCGGCGCACGAACGAGGCGCCTGCAGAGGCGGCCAATACGCAGCAACATTCTCTGAAAGGTCTTTGAGGAGACACTATTGGTAGCCCCTTTGTTTATCTGGGCAACTGCACTTCTATTCCCCCGTACACATCTCCACAGCCACTGTTCACCCGTTTAAGCTATGGCCCGTGGTGCACCATCGTGGCCTCGACATCCATATTGGATAGCACCATTTTGCCCTGCACGGTGTAGTTTAACCACTGCGGCACGCGACTATTTTACGAACTTAGCCGTTTCGGAAATGCTGAAAGCCGATGATCATGCCCTTCTGGATGTCAGGTAAATCGCTCTGTTTCCGCAATACGACAACGATTGCACTTTTTCCGCGTACCGCTGGCACTTTTTATATACGCTGTTCAACATAAGTTTGGAATGCCATACTAGACATCTAGAGATATTCACGGTACATTATCAGTTAGAGCCCATATGCCGGCCGCTGTGGCCGAGCGGTTCTAGGCGCTTCAGTCTGGAACCATGCGGCTGCTACGATCGCAGGTTCGAATGCTGCCTCGGGCATGGATGTGTGTGATGTCCTTAGGTTAGTTAGGTTTAAGTAGTTCTAAGTTCTAGGGGACTGATGACCTCAGCAGTTAAGTCCCATAGCGCTCAGAGCCATTTGAACCATTTTTCTTGCAAGTGGTGGTATTGTTAGAACTTTCAGCACGTCATACAAAGCACGATTTCGCCGATCGATTACATGTCACTCAAACTGGTGCGTCTAAGGTGCGGAGACAGTACAGAGAGACCGGAAATATGAACGATAGACCTCGCAGTGGTCGTCCTCGTATGACAACACCAATGCAGGATCGTTTCCTCCAACTGACGGCTCGCAGGCGGCCAACATCAACTGCCAGAAATATTGGAAATGACTTCAGCGAGGGAACAGGAATTCGTATCTCAGACCAAACAGTTTGGAAAAGATTTCATCAGGGTGGTCTTCAGTATAGAAGACCAATGAGAAGTTATGCACTGAACAAAAGGAACCCGATGCAGTCAGGGACCTGGGCTCTTACATATCAACATTAGACAATTACAGAATGGAGTAGTTTCATGTTTGCTGACGAGACCAGGATTGGTTTGCGACCGGACAATAAACGTCTTAGGATTTGGAGAAGCGTTAGACTCCCCAGAAACGTCGATACGTTCAGGAAGTCCATTCATTTGCAGGTGGAAGTTAATGTTCTATACGGAAATAATGATGAGAGGGCGGATCCCTCTGATTCACATCTACGCCAGTTTGACTGGTGCCCGATACCTCCAAGAGGTCCTACAAACGACTGTAAGGCCCTACAGACGTCCTAGTACATGACAATGAAAGACCTCGCCGTACTCTAGTAGTGTCTCGGTATCTGCAAAGACGCAACATCAATCGACAGCATAGGCCAGCACAGTCCACAGACAAGAATGCAATTGAGCATGCATGGGACCTGTTGAAGGTAGTGGTTGCACAGCGTCCTAATCGACCTGACAGTATTCAGGATCTCAGCGAAGTTGCCTTTGATGGGTGGCACCTCATACCCCAAGTTAACCTTGATGATCTAATTCAGAGCATGGCTCGGAAAATGGAAGAACTCATCCGCTTGCGAGAAAGACATACTCACTCACTACTATAGACTGATAATCGTCATCATGAGATAAAAATTTTCACTGTTTTTGTTTTGAAGATGTACTTAGGAGAGAGCATGCTATGTTTTGCAATGATTTTTTGTAACTAACAAAAGTCGTTGATGTTTATTTTGCCAATAAAGTACTATACAGACATCAATGTGTGTATTAAAAAATGTAATTGTAGTAAACTCTTTGATACTCCAAACTTTTGTTGAGGTGTGTACCTTTCAGTGCTACTGCTACCACCTGCCGTATATGAGTGGTTATCGTAAGTCACGTGGTCGTTGGTCACATTAATCTGACTGGACCGTGTAATTAACTTACCACCTCACAAATTCTCCATTATAACTAAATGTTTATTCAATTCAGAAATGGCTGAAGTTTCTTCTCGCTCTTACCCCGATTTGTGGAGAAGTTTCTGATATCCACATATTGGACTAGAGTTTGGTAAACACAGAGGGCACTTCAGTCCGTCAGTTTTCCATTCACCCTTCAAGGTATGTGTATCGGAGAATTACTGGCGTAACAAAAAGATTCGTTCACTTTACGCTTTAATAGATAACAGAGTAAGTTAAAAAGTAACGACAATTTTATCGGGAAAACAACATTGTAAATAACGCCATTTTCACATCATTTTCTCTACATAATCTCTCTGAACTCCTATGCCATTTTTCTCCTCTTGACAAATTTTTAATCCCATCCTGGAAGTAGGGTCATGGCACCGTGCACAGCCACTCTTACAACTTCTGCACAATCTCGTCATGTGATGAAAACTTGCATTCACGCTGGTCCTAAGACAGCGTACGGAAATGGTTAAAATCACTTGGAGCTAGGTCGTTACTGTAGCATTCCAAGCTAAGATTCGGGGTGTACTCGGCTGTTTACTCAATTGGATGCGGTCGAACATTACAATGATGCTTCTGAAAGCTTTTCTTTAGTCTTCGTTTTGAGTTTTTGTTTCAGATCTCGTTGTAGCTATCACTGTTCACTATTTGACCTTTAGGAGTGCACAGAATCAACAATGGAGCTTGGTATCCCAAAATACAGCCATCATCAACGTTCCTGCAGAAGATTGGTTTTTAAATTTTTTTGATATAGCCGAAGATGGCTGTTTGCACAACAAGCTCTACCGTCTCCCTCTGTGGTCCGTACTGATGGACCCACGTCTCATCATCGACTATTAATCGACTGAGAAAGTTCTCTCTTTGCTCTTCAAAACGCCCTAAATTCGACATTTTCAAACTTTCCTCTTTGTGTCAGATGATATGGTACCCAACGAGCACAAACTTCGCGATAGTTGAGGGATTCATGAACAACTGCAAACGCTGACTCGTCACCAGTGCTCGACTAGTGCGCAATATCATCAGTTCTGGCACGACAATAATCACAAATCATTCGCTAGATGTCTCGATGCTCCTGTTCGTTTTCGAAGTGGATGACCTGCCCAAAAGCTCTTCCTCGCAGACAGATACACGTCTACTTTTAAAGCGATTTATCCACACGTAAATTTTTGGTTCCCTACTACAGTTCTCGCAATACTGCAGTTGCTGTCTACGGATAATCTCCACAGTTTTCAAAATATAAAAGAATCACTCCTTTAATCTCTTCCATGGTGCATAGGGACATTCATAATAAAATGCTTTCAAATCATGAACAACAAATCTATTCAGTAAAACAGCAAACGCAGACGAACAACAGTGATGTTAAGGCGTATGATTATTGAGGCAGTGCTGTCAACCTGTTGGGCAGAAGAAGTCTTTTATTATTGATTTGCCCTCATCAAACCGCCACTGATCAAATCCATCAGCTAAGACAAATTTCAAAAGCCATTGGTTGAATATTTATATCACCTATGTAAAAATTTACCGTACAGTAATGGCAACCCGGTGCAGCAACACCCTCAACTTTCTAATAATTTAGATACAAGTACTGCAATGGTTTTTTTTTTCTTAACTTGGATGATATACAAATGAGCATGGTGTTACGAATCACATTTGACAATCGTCCTTTTAGTCTAAAAAGTACATGATCCAGCTTCAAAAGTACCTGTAACCCACTCCTGAGCAGCATTTTCTGCTCACGAAAACTATTACTTTCACAAAGAACGAGCAATCACTCTCGTCTGAAGCAGTTAATGCATTAATATCAACGAGCTACCTATGATTATGCACTCAGCTGTACATGAAAGTTTCTTGCTAACACCAAAATACTCCTCTCCTTACAAAAGATTGTTGCTGTGATGCACATACATAAACTGTAAAAAAATGTAAACACATCAGCAAGACACACGTTCAGCAGCTACCGAAGCTGAATGTAGCGCCTGCTGCTGCAGACGACCAATAGCAACACGTAAACAGAACACAGACTGGACAGTGAGAGTGATTTCAATGGCGGAACCTGTGCACAATCACTTTAATTTCAGAAATAATTACTATTCGTTTCAGTATGATTAAATGCTGCCTAAAATTTCGCAGAAAGATACATAAAATAGCTAAGTACTAACAGAAAAATTACCAAAAAGTACACTTGCCGGAAACGGAAAACATGTAGAATTACACGCAGCATCTGTCGGTATTATACTCCATAATACAAATTGGAATTTGAAATACATTATGGTATAGGTATGTTCTCGCTTAGAATCGCTACAGTTGCCAATGACAGACTTAGGATCACCTGAAACTTCCTGGCAGATTAAAACTGTGTGCCGGACCGAGACTCGAACTCGGGATCTTTGCCTTTCGCGGGAAGTGCTCTACCAACTGAGCTACCCAAGCACGACTCACGCCCCCTCCTCACAGCTGTACTTCTGCCAGTACCTCGTCTCCTACCTTCCAAACTTAACAAAAGTTCTCCTGCGAACCTTGCAGAACTAGCACTCCTGAAAGAAAGGATATTGCGGAGACATGGCTTAGCCACAGCCAGGGGGATGTTTCCAGAATGAGATTTTCACTCTGCAGCGGAGTGTGCGCTGATATGAAACTTCCTGGCAGATTAAAACTGTGTGCCGGACCGAGACTCGAACTCGGTAGAGCACTTGCGCGCGAAAGGCAAAGGTCCCGAGTTCGAGTCTCGGTCCGGCACACAGTTTTAATCTGCCAGGAAGTTTCATATCAGCGCACACTCCGCTGCAGAGTGAAAATCTCATTCTTAGGATCACCTGTTAGCAACGAGGTATTTGAAAAGTGGTAAAAGGTAAAGCTACTCGTTGATTAAATTGAGAATCCATTACGATTGACCTGAAAAATATAATTTTCAGATTTCGTAACAGTTCCCAGTTTTGTAGAAACGACGAAAAAATTTATATAAAACCTTAACTGTTAAAGGAAGAGATGGGGAAGAAAGGGATTTGATTGGCCTACAATGATTTCGATACACACTTCCTGCTGATATTGTGTCATACACAGTAATACTGTTCAACCTTTGCAACTAAACTGATTTATTGCACACACTGCATACTATGTCATCAAAAGTATCCAGACTCATACACCGAAGCGCCAAAGAAACTCGTATAGGCATGTATATTCAAATACAGAGATATGTAAACAGACTGAATACACCGCTGCTGTCGGCAACGCCTCTGAAAAAGGCAAGTGTCAGGCGCAGTTGTTAGATCGGTTACTGCTGCTGCAATGGCAGGTTATCAAGATTTATGTGAGTTTGAACGTGGTGTTATAGTCAGCGCACAGCATCTCCGAGGTAGCGATGAAGTGGGGATTTTCCCGTACGGCCATTTCACGAGTATGCCGTAAATATCAGGAATCCAGGAAAACATCAAATCTCCGACGTCGCTGCGACTGGAAAAAGATCCCGTACGAACGGGACCAACGACGAGTGAAGAGAATCGATCAACCCGACAGAAGTGCAACCCTTCCGCAAATTGCTGCAGATTTTAGTGTTGGGCCGTCAACAAGTGTCAGCTTGCAAACCATTCAAAAAAACATAATCGAAATGGGCTTTCGGAGCCGAAGGCGTACTCCTATACCCTTGATAACTGCACAATACAAAGCTTTACGCATCGCCTGGGCACGTTAACACCGAAACTGGACTGCTGATGACTGGAAATATGTTGCCTGGTCGGACGAGTCTCGTTTCAAATTGTATCGAGCGGATAGACGTGTACGGGTATGGAGACAACCTCATCCATGGATCCTACATGTCAGCAGGGGACTGTTCTAGCTGGTGGAGGCTCTGTAATGGTGTGGGGCGTGAGAGTTGGAGTAATATGGGACTCCTGATACGTATAGATACGACACTGATAGGTGACGCATATGTAAGCATACTGTCTGATCACCTGCATCCATTCAAGTCCATTGCGCATCCGATGGACTTGGGCAATTCCAGCGGGACAATGCGACACCCCATACGTCCAGAATTACTACAGAGTGGCTCCAGGTGCACCCTTCAGAGTTTGAACGCTTCCTCTGCCACCAAACTCCCCAGACATGAACATTATTGAGCATATATTGGGTCCCTTGCAATGTGCTGTTCAGAAGAAGTCTCCACCCCCTCGTTCTCTTACGAATTTATGGACAGCTCTGCAGGATTCATGGTGTCACTTCCCTCCAGCACTACTTCAGACATTAGTCGTGTCCATGCCACGTCGCTTTGCGGCACTTCTGCGTGCTCGCGGGGCCCTGCACGATATTCGACAGGTTTCTTTGG
Source organism: Schistocerca serialis cubense (assembly GCF_023864345.2). Classification (NCBI taxonomy): domain Eukaryota; kingdom Metazoa; phylum Arthropoda; class Insecta; order Orthoptera; family Acrididae; genus Schistocerca; species Schistocerca serialis. The sequence goes on from NC_064643.1 coordinate 441,060,222, forward strand.
CTCTTCAGTGTAGATCTAGAATAGTCTTGTGGGGGACCAGTTTCTTTGGCCCTTCAGTGTATTAGTGGACATAAGTACGAGGCGTGTGAACCGTTCGGCTATATGAGGCTTCCGCACGGCCGTTGACACTTTCAGTGAGCTGTCTGATCGTCTGTGGATGGATGGCAAACCATGCTTCCTCAAGATTTGGAACCAGAGAAGGTAGTGATGTACGCCGGGGCCAGAGCGTAGTCGACGTTCCAACTCGTCCCAAAGATGTTCCATTGGATTCAGTTCGATATTCTGGGCAGCCCAACCCACTTCAGGACTATTATTTCCAGAAACCACTGCCCCACAGAAGCTCCTTCATGACAATGAGCATTGTCGTGCCGATATAGTCACCGCCAGCGAATTGTTCCTTCTCTACCACACGCAGCAGACAGGTGTTGTAAAGAGTATTTAGCGTCTTCTCAAGTTTAATAGGGGAACCGCGCCCAGTCAGCGAAAAATACCGTCATACCGTAAGGCTACCCACTCTGTACTTCAATATTGGCTCTACACGTAATGGCACAAAACGTTCTCCAGGCATTCGCCAAACCCAAATCCACTCATCAGACTGCCACAGCGTTACCACTTCAAATAACTCGTTTCCACCCATACACCACCCTGTGGCGCCGACCTTTTATCTCGTCAAGCGTCGCTTAGCATCAACTGCAGTAATGTGTGGCTTATGAGGAGCTTTTCGGTCATTGTTCCTCATTCTCTTTAACTCAGTACACACAGTCATTGTGCTGGCTGAACTGCTGTTAGCACTTTGGAGCCCCTGAGTGGTTACTTCCGCCGATTTCAAGCGATTTTTTACAACAACCTTCCGCAATGTTGTTAGTCGCTGTCTGTCAGTGCATAAGATCTACCTGTCTCTATTTAGCTTTGGTTGTTCCTTCACGTTTACACTACGCAATAACGTCGCCAAAATTCGACTTGGGCAGCTTCAGAGGGGTTGAAACGTCGTCCTTTTGTACTGGCGGGTGGCCGTATCGTGGTATCCACCGGTCAATTCCGCATTACACATGTGTGTCAGATATTTTTATGAATTAGTGTATGTCTTCTAGAAATTGGTGTCACACAGGGTATCCCAGTAGGAACGGTAAATATCCAGGGAAATGGCAGGGCATATCCTTGAAAGCAAAATCTACTAAATATGGGCTCAAAAATGCACGCCTTATGAGCTGCGAGGGCTACTTAATATTCGACACTGTGAAAGAAATCTCTTCTGCTGCAAGCTCTTTGACTTCCATGTTTTGAGAGCCGGTAGTATGGACGAAAATAAGAAAAAAGTATCCAGTAAACGTGGGCCCTTTTAAATTTATACCTTGGGAGCTATGAGTAGTATTACTTCGTCTTCGCTACTGTGAAACACATCTCTTCCACTGAACAATTGCTCATAGCTCTTAAGGTATGCATTTTTGAAATCATGTTTACCAGACTTTTTTGTGAACACTGAACATTCCTCATGGGACAAACTGTGTTGCTGTTATGGTCTTCAATCCGAAGATTGGTTTGATGCATCTCTCCATGCTGCTGTATCCTATGTAAGTTTCTCCATTTCCCAAAAACTATTGCAACTGACATGCTTCTGAATCTGCTTACTTTTTTCATCTCTTGGCCTCCCTCTACGATTTTTACTGCCCTTAATTCAATCCAGTACTGAATTGGTGATCCCTTGATGTCTCAGAATGTGTCGTATCAACCGATCCCTTCTTCTATTCAGGTTGTGCCACGAATTTCTTTTCTCCCCGTTTCTATTCAGTACTTACTCATTAATTACGTGATCTACTCATCTAATCTTCAGCACCCCTCTGTAGCTCCACATTTGAAAAGTTTCTTCTCCCTTTATTCCGATTATCTGTTTATCGTCCATGTTTCACTTTCATAGATGGCTATACTCCATACAAATACTTTCAGAAAAGACTTACTAACGCTGTTACTGAGAAACGCTTTTCTTGCCATTGCCATATTTTATATCCTTTCTGCTTCGGCCATCATCAGTTATTTTGCAGCCCAGATAACAAAACTAACCTACTACTTTAAGTGTCTCGATTCCTAGTCTAATTACGTTGGTGATGTTGATGATATTTGGTTTGTGGGGCGCTCAGTTGCGCTGTTATCAGCGCCCGTACAAATTCCCAGTCGTTACATAGTCCAGTGTCGCCACTTTCACGCATGATGATGAAATGATGCGGACAACAAAAACACCCAGACCCCGAGCGGAGAAAATCCCCGACCCGGCCGGGAATCGAACCCGGAACGCCGTCATCCAGAGGCAGCAACGCTATCCACTAGACCACGAGCTGCGGAAAATTCCCTCGGCATCACCTGATTTAATTTGACTACATTCCATTATCCATGTTTACTTTTGTTGATGTTCTTCTTATACCGCCATTTCAAGACACTGTCCATTCCGTCCAATAGCTCTTTCATGTCCTTTGCTGTCTCTGGTAAGAATTACGACGTCATCGGCAAACCCGAACATTAATTCCCACTCCAAATTTTTCTTAGGTTTCCTTTAGTGCTTGCTCAATGTACAGATTGAATGACATGGCGGTAGGCTATAGCCTTGTCTCACTCCATGCTCCATCACCATCTCTTTATTACCCCTCGACTCTTGTAGCTGCCGTCTGGTTTCTGCGCAAGTTGTAAACAGCCTCTTGCTCCTTGTATTTTTTTTTTTTTTTTTTTTTGGTGATATGTTACAATACAGCATCACCAGTCTTTTGCGGTCTAACTGTGTTGGTGAGGCAGTAAATTTATCCACAGGGCAGTGACACTGCGTCACTGGCATACACTTTGGAGGTGTGACGGTGGGATTTGGAGTGCCGTACCACCCTCCGACGGTGACAGTACCACATCAGTCAGGCAGAAACACTTAGCCTAACGTCGGCAGGTAGGATGGGAAAGTATTGTACGTAGAATGGGGACTAAGCCCGCCAAAGGATGCATCCGTGGTGGGCGTACCAGGCCTATCGTTAGCCATGGTCGGAATGCGATTCCTCTAGGATGGTTAGGGGAACCGGATGTCGATACCAGCGGCGTGGAAGTGTGGCCCCAACGTGGCGTAACCCACGGACAGTGTCCCGCAAGGCATCCACTTTCTCATAGAGCCGCCGCGCGTTGTTGGGTATGGTCTGTAAGTAGGCTGTTTAGGTTTTTATGTTGGTAACGCAACGTAGCGCTCTGTATGAAAATCACTGACTGTGCTGTGTGCAGTCTGTGGCTGGTTGGCATTGTTGGAATAGTCGCCATTGTAGTGTTGGGCAGTTGGATGTGAACAGCGCGTAGCGTTGCGCAGTTGGAGGTGAGCCGCTAGCAGTGGTGGATGTGGAGAGGGAATGGCTCTGAGCACTATGGGACTTAACATCTATGGTAATCAGTCCCATAGAACTTAGAACTACTTAAACCTAACTAACCTAAGGACATCACACAACACCCAGTCATCACGAGGTGTGGGGAGTGAGATGGCGGAGTTTTGAGAGCGCATGATCTGGTCGTGTGTCCATCACAGACAGTAAATTTGTAAGACTAGATGTCATGAACTGATATATATATTATGACTTTTGAACACTATTAAGGTAAATACATTGTTTGCACTCTATCAAAATCTTTCATTTGCTAACTATGCCTATCAGTAGTTAGTGCCTTCAGTAGTAAGAATCTTTTATTTAGCTGGCAGTATTGGCGCTCGCTGTATTGCAGTAGTTCGAGTAACGAAGATTTTTGTGAGGCAAATGATTCATGAAAGGTATAGGTTATTGTTAGTCAGGGCCATTCTTTTGTGGCGATTATTGAAAGTCAGACTGCGTTGCGCTGAAAATATTGTGTGTCAGTTTAGTGATGATCAGAATAAGTGAAGAGAGAAATGTCTGAGTACGTTCAGTTTTGCTCAGCTGTTTGAAAATCAAATAACGTTAGGGGGTTTACCAGCACAGTAATTCATTAATTTTTCTAAGGGGACGTTTCAGGTCGTCTTGAGGGGGACGATATCCGCTTCCTCGCGGAGAGTGACAATTCGCGTGAGTGGCGGGGCGTGCCGGCTCTACCTGAGAACCTTGTTCTGCAGGCGCTGCAACGTCCGCATCCTGGTGACACTAATCGTGGCCCATGCAGCAGATCCTCAGATGTTGCCCCTTGTTGGCGACATACTCCGCATGGTCCATCTGGACCCCGAGATAGGTGGTTGTCGGGGACCAGGGCACCTGCACGCCTGCAATCAGAATTTCAAATAGAGTGTATAACCTGTACGTCGCTGTGAATGACTGGGAGAGCCATTTACAGATCGGGGGATTTGGACGGACCCGTAGCGAGGAGTTGCGCGTTGCGGGCTTCGGGCTGCCGGCTCTATGTGTCCAGCGGAGTGCGGGGCTCGGGCGGAAACGCATCCGGCCGGCTGCTGGCTCTGCCCTCTCCCCGAGCCACAAAGCCGGCTGCTCGCCGCGCCCGAATTAAACCCGCGCCGCGCCGTAAATAACGCGGCGCATTCCGCCGGCGCCCACGCCGCGCCACGCCGCGTCGCCCCTTCTCGCTGTGCCACGCAACGAGGGCGGCGCCTTAACAGAGGGGCCATTCAGAGCTGGCGAGCAGTCTTGCAGCGCGACCGCTCGTTCAACATTCCGCGCGGTTTATTTAGCCACCTTTTCAGTCATTCTTTCGCTCTATAAATCCAGTGATCAGACAGATACCAGCAAGAATGTGCTACAAGTCAGGTTGGACATCAACTAGCAGAAACAGCCAGTGTAGCCAATTATGACTTACGTTCACCTACTCACAGTGATGAGTTTGGGATCTGCAAAAGGGAGTTACCTTCAACTAAGCACTTCCTCTCTCTCTTACACCACTCAACTGCTGTTTCATTCAATACTACATACCAAGCATCCACGTAATTTTACTAACTTCAGACAACACCGTCACTTGCCTATTAACTGAAAATAATAAACTTGTTTAAAGAAAACAATCAGCATAGCTTTGAAATCTACCGTAAACCTACAACAACTGACGCAGTCCTACGTCACACTTCTAATCACCCACACTCACAGAAACAATCAGCACTCAGATGCATGCTTCGTAGACTCAACACAGTACGACAGAGCACAGAAATTTACCAGAAAGAACTAGACACCATCACACAAATAGCAACAAACAATGGGTACAACAGGGATCTAGTCACCAAATTAAACAAAAAAATTAAAAAAAACAAATACAGTCAGTGAACACAGTACATAAACACCCACAAACAACACTACACAAACAGTGACAGAACAATAACGACACAAAGAATACAGAAAAAGAAGAAAGAAGATCAAGATGGTACACAATGACTTACAAGCACAAACTCACATCTAAAATAATAAACATTTTCAAAAGACAAGGGATAAACATAACATTGAAAACAGACAATTCAATCCAAAGGCACATTCCAAAAATAGAAAAAAACACAGATATCTACCAAAAGCAGGAATATACCAACCACAATGCAGCACATGTGATGGAAGGTATATAGGACAAACCAGCAGAACATCTGACATCCGGTACAAAGAACGTATCAGAGCATGGAAATATGGAACGAGCCACTCAACTTTTGCAGAACATTTGAGGGAAAATAACTACAAACCTACTACAAGAGAAAATTATATGAAAATAATTAGAATAAATAATGAAAGACATCTCCTAACAATACAGGAAAATTATCATATATACAAAACAAAGGCTGAAAAGAAACAACTACTAAATGACCAAGTAAATACGACTAACAACTCACTGTTTACACTGATTCATCATATAATAAACAGAAATCGAAACAAATGATTACACATCTGATTCCTCTCATAAGTATATACAGGAAAATATAATAATAATAATTATTATTATTATTTTAAGAATATAAAAATAGCAATAAAAATAAAATAAATATTATTTATTTTATCAAAAAATCTCTCTCTCTCTCTAATACACACACACACACACACACATTCGCAAAACAGTTTAATGCAGAAAACTGAGAATGTTGGCAACACTTAGAAAAACAAATGAAACTCTATATTAAAAAGATGGCAGTTACAGTGATGTGTAATGTAAACAGTGAACAGAAAGTGAACTGTAAGATGTCCACCTGGTTGCTACATGAGAGAAAGCAGTTTGCTTAGATGCAATGAATTAGAAGTTACCTGTAAGTACATTTCCATTTCATAAAAGAAACGTTAAGGAACTGTCTTTAAATCTATAACCTAGATGTGAAACCATAACCTATGTGTAAAAATGGACAAATCATGTAATATTTCAGGACACCCATGGAAGACATCTTGTAAAACAGGCGAAACGCATCTGGAAGCATAAATAAAAAAAAATTTCAATGTGCAGCATGCAAAAAAGGCATTTTCTTTGAAACAACTGCTATTTATACTGGAAATAACGGCTTCTTGAAAGCAACAACGGTGTACCCTGAAACTGTAATACACGCAGTCACAGGACAACACAGGTGTTTAGTGGTAGGACGTCTGAAGTCTAACGCACATGCTTCACTACGCATCAACAAGTCGTGAATCCGACCTGTTGCTCATAGCAAGGTCTCGGCGTTACTCCTGCTTACCGATGCGGGAGACGCCCCGAGAGCTATACGGTTTCCGCCTGCAAAGTGCGCTCAGACGCGATGGCGCAACCGCAGACGGAAGTGCTCTTGAGCAGCAGAGCTCAACCCACGTCTAGTCCAATTTGCCATTACTCTCAGTACAAAATCTAGTGCCCCTGTCTCCCTACTAGCCGCGAGATAAGGTCAACAATTATCCACTTCTTGTAATCAATATCATTCTGAATACGAAAGAAAATTAAATTAAAGTCGTATGCCGTTGTTGCTTGGGAGACTATATAAGGCAGGTTCAGCCGGCTAATTGAAAAGATGTTTACTATCTTTCACGCATACTGGCACCTTTCCTTCGCGAAATATGAGAGTTCTGTGTTAAGTGTACAGGGTGACAATTATTGAACTATATGGAAAAAAACGTAAATTACACTCATGCTCATAAATTAAGAATAACTGCAGAACGTGGTACCACAGAATACGGCACTGCACAAAACTGGAGCTAATACCATGTGCACATAGTGAACAAATACGACACAGATCTGTAAGTCCACGGTATTGGTGATAAGTTGAGAAAACCGTCCCAAAACACATGTGCTACAAAACACCACTGTTTCCTGCGCATGTACATCGACATCAAAATGGTCCAAATGGCTCTGAGCGCTATGGGACTTAACATCTGAGGTCATTAGTCCCCTAGAACTTAGAACTACTTAAACCTAACTAACCTAAGGACATCACACACATCCATGCCCGAGGCAGGATTCGAACCTGCGACCGTACCCGGTCGCGCGGTTCCTGACTGAAGCGCCTAGAACCGCTTGTCCACAACGACCGGCACCTCGACATCAATATGGGATATGATCACCATGCACATGTACACAGGCCGCACAACGGGTTGGCATACTCTGGATCAGGTGGTCGGGCAGCTGCTGGGGTACAGCCTCCCATTCTTGCACCAGTGCCTGTCGGAGCTGCTGACGTGTCGTAGGGGGTTTCAAGACATGCAGCGATACGTCGACCGAGAGCATCCCACACGTGCTCGATGGGGTTTAGGTCTAGAGAACAGGCAGGCCACTCCATTCGCCTAATATCTTCTGTTTCAAGGTATTCCTCCACGATGGCAGCTCGGTGGGGCCGTGCGTTATGATCCATCAGGAGGAAGGTGGGACCCACTGCACCCCTGAAAAGACGGACACACTGGTGCAAAATGACGTCCCGATACACCTGACCTGTTACAGTTCCTCTGTCAAAGACATGCAGGGGCGTACGTGCACCAATCATAATCCCACGCCACACTATCAAACCACGACCTCCATACAGGTCCCTTTCAAGGACATTAAGGAGTTGGTATCTGGTTCCTCGTTTGCGCCAGAAGGAAACCTGGCGAGAATCACTGTTCAGACTATACTTGGACTCGTCCGTGAACATAACCTGGGACCACTGTTCCAATGACCATATACTGTGTTCTTGACACCAGGCTTTACGAGCTCTCCTGTCACCAGCGGTCCGTGGAATGCACCTTGCAGGTCTCCGGGCGAATAAATCATGTCTGTTCAGTCGTCTGTAGCCTGTGTGTCTGGAGTACTCTGGGGCCATCTGCGGGCATTGATGGTGAGATATCGGTCTTCTTGTGGCGTTGAACACTGTGTACGTCCTGTACTGTAGCGCCTGGACACGTTTCCTGTCTGCTGGAATTGTTGCCATAATCTTGAGATCACACTTTGTGGCACACGGAGGGCCCGTGCTGCGACCTGCTGTGTTTGACCAGCCTCCAGTCGCCCTAGTATTCTACCCCTTATAACGTCATCAATATGTGTTATTTGAGTCATTTTTAACACACAGTCACCATTAGCACGTCTGAAAACGTTTGCACACTTACTCGCTGCACTGTACTCTGACATGCACCAACCCACCCGGGGTGGCGCAGTGGTTAGGCACTGGACTCGCATTCGGGAGGACGACGGTTCAATCCCGCGTCCGGCCATCCTGATTTAGGTTTTTCCGTGATTTCCCTAAATCACTCCAGGCAAATGCCGGGATGGTTCCTCTGAAAGGGCACAGCCGACTTCCTTCCCAATCCTTTCCTAATCCGATGAGACCGATGACCACGCTGTCTGGTCTCCTTCCCCAAACCAACCAACCAACCAACCCACCTCGGCGTATGTGGACTGCTGCCAGCGCCACTGTGCGACAACCGTAGGTCAAATGCACCGTATGGTCATACCCGAGGTGATTTAAACCCGCAAACTGCCCACCAGAGCGTTGTTTCACAATGTATCAGCATTATCCTTAATTTATGAGCACGAGTGTAGATTTCTGATTCGCTAGAGTTGAATGTTGTAATGTTTCCTTCGACGGAGCAACGCCAATTTCCTTCCTCACTTCCAGTTTGTGCTCCGTCTCTAATGACCGTGGCGTCGACGGTACATTAAACCGTTATCTTCCTTTCTACCTTTCTTCCTTCTTTCCTAATACAGCACGAGGTGGAGGGAGGCGTAAACCCGTCTCCATATTACTGTTTCCCAATCACTATAGGGCCACCACGTTGTGTGTCATAGCTATAATTCCGTCATTTCCTTTTTTTGAAGTCCAGTCTATTGTCACTCTTCGCTCATGATTTGGATTTAACGTTCAGTCGACGGCGACACGATTAGAAATAGTGCACCAAAGATGCCGTGAGCTTTTAAAGAGAGCGTTCTACCGTTTGCTTTAAGTGATATATGCATACTACGCAAACTTAAATCTGGACCGACAGACGGTGAATTAAAGTGTTCCCGAACGCAATGTGAAATTCAGTGTGGACTCTTTAGCTCTCTATACAACTGTTAAGCTTTATTATTTGAAGCATACTCGTTAAACCGACCCTGGCTGGAAGTCAATGGTTCGAATGGTTCAAATGGCTTTGAGCACTATCGGACTTAACATCTCAGGTCATCAGACCCCTAGCACTTAGAACTACTTAAACCTCACTAACCTAAGGACATCACACACATCCATGCCCGAGGCATGATTCCAACCTACGACCGTAGCGGTCGCGCGGTTCCAGACTGAAGCGCCTAGAACCGCTCGGCCACAAACGGCCGGCAGAAGTCAATGGATATTTCATTTTACCTCAACTGTAAGTAAGTCTCGCCAAGGGTATGAACGAGTACATAATGCACCCTTCTCATACAGTAGACCTATTTCCTCCAATACAGTTTCGCAGTGCAGGAATAAGTCGTAATGGTGCATGATTCAGGAAGAGATGGTGCATTACGGTATCTACTAGTATTATTTCTTACGTTGTAGTCTCCCACTTTTTATGGTCTGCAGGTAACCACTGTTTGTTCACGGTAGTCCTAAAATATTTTTTGAGGCGTATGTGTTACTGATATCACAGTTTTACCTTTGTCTTAGGGCAAGAATGCTATGCACGCAGCAGTCTGCAATAGCTGTAGCATCTGTTTTAAAGTGTTTTGTAAGACAAACCACTCATGGTTTCGTCTAAATCAATTTAAAACTCTATTCATGGTACTTAATCTACGAAAGCCACGAATATTAATACGGTACAAGCAATTGCCTCAGCCAGCTGTCAAACTAGTGCTGTACGTTTTAGTCTACACGAACAGGTCTAACAACTACTGGAACATAGTGTGAATATTATCTTTTTAGAAAACTGCGTTACTTTTACAATCGTATTTTACGCTATATTATTACGATATTTTCGCACAGAATCCGTAATAAAGTACCAGTTACTATAGCATGAGTGTCAGCAGAAACTAATACTTCATACTGGAATGACGTTTACTGAGTGAGCACAAAAGCAGACGCAGCTGAACCGCCTGCCTCAACAGAAAGTAGAAAGTTCTAGTAAAGGTTGAAACGGCTGCTGAGTCTTTTCAGGAAACACACGTTTGTCTGATCTGTCCACATTTACCACTGCAATATGGCTATCTGTATCGTAGAGACACGCAAACCACCCCATTTCAGCTAGGTCCATGGTTAATGGGGGAAGTAATGTACCCCACGAATACTAAATGGATATCAATCGTTCGAGATACTAATACAGTTTGCTTCTTGAGGCACAAGTCTTTTCAGATTGAGCGAAATAGTTGTATAAAAATGGCCGTTTTAGGATCTCCCCCCCCCCCCCTTATCTTAGACAAATTTCTGCAGACCTCCATCACCCAGCACCTTCCGCATATGGACAAGCGCCTTAACCACTGCGTCAGCTTATAACACTACAGCAGCATTTACGTAGCTTATTCGATCAAATACAAAGTTTGGTTAAGCACATACGATGTCCCAACAGAACAATTAGTCCTGTCACGGAAAAGCCACGTATAACACTCCTGTCTGCTACTGCTATACCATAACCTCGTAACTGGAGGCAGTTTGGAAAACAGAATTATTTTGTTAGAGTGATAATGGTATAAAGCAACAGAGCAGTGTTACCCTCCGAGAGGAATTTTGTTATGTTGACCGTGTTGTTCCTAACGGAGGTGGCTTATCGGAAATGAAAGTCAGAATTACGTAAATATTTGAACAGTACGAACAAAATTTTGCCTATCTGTACTGTTCAACTGATAAAGAAAACGGTCGCCAGCCTAACTAGGCAAGAGAATGATTAACATTCTCGTTTAAGAAGATAGTTATTAGTAATTTTAACGAATAAACACAACCTATACTTGGCCCCTCGCGAGTGCAATGAACTCTGACACATACATATGTTTTAAGATTGAAGCTAACAACTGGAGCAGCACAAACTATTTGCAAAATCATAAGAGATACCGAAACACCCTATTACTTTCAGGCATTAAAGAAATTATGGTTTTTATAGTTAGTGGTCTTCCCATTACTTGTTACCCAGCATTAATACAATAGGCAAACTGTGGATCCTGTTATATTATTAATATGCACTTCCTATACACAAGGGAGACATACACTTAACAAACATGAGTATATAACGTTTCACAACTGCAGTTTTCCACTTTTACTACAGCGAAACACAATGTTGACAAAATTGCAAGAAACTGACTCACCTTTTTGAATTTACTACAGATATCAAGGTGATCATTTGCTAAGCAAAACTTTAGAAGCCTCAGTCTTAAGCACTTTTAATTTTGCAGTTGGCAACAGCACTTTAATAAGCAGTTTTCATAGGAAAATTATTTTCAGCAAACAACATTTACCTTAACTCACTCTCTTGCCACATTAACTTTAACTTTCTTTTTACTAAGTTCAAGAGGCATTAATTAGCATAACATTGGTCATAAACGTTCTTTCAGTAGGGACACTCGGTAATTACTTTAGTTCAAACGGAAAGGAACCTTAGAGGTGTTATGATAAGGAAAAAATTAAGGTAGGTACATAAATTCAGGTATAAATTACCTTATATTTGTGCACACTAAAACATCCAGTAAGCTGATCCTTCACTGTACATCATTATAGTATTACGTTACAGTGATTGCGCAACGTGGTGGCAACTGCTTGTTGGTAGGTGGATTCGCAGACAGAATTGCTGGACTCTGGCATTTCTTGGTGGCGACGACAGATACAAATTCCAGAATAGTTCCAGCTATTTATCCATCCATCCGAGGCATTGGAAAGCGGCAGGAAAAGCCTCTCTCGGAACCAGCACGGTATGTAACATTTACATGACAGTGCACAGTTTGGTAGCTCGTCCCCGACTCGTAGCTCGTCCCCGACTCACTATCAGTTCCACCTTTTCTACATAGGCCAACCACAATTTGCGCGCGCTACACAGTTCCGTTCCCGAGGGGAACCACTACACCTTTTACATACAAACTAACTAAGAACCCTAAGTGAATATCAGCAGTTTACATGACAGAAAATAATCATTTTAAACAAAACAGAGCATTTGCTCATATAGACATTTCTACAAAAAATTATTCACACAAAATTACAATTATACACAGTAAGTTTTGTTCCCTCCAAATGGGACAAAGCATTTAAACGACAGATATCCTAAATTGCATAGAACCAAACCATGACATCAAAGTTCGTGCAAAGAAAGAAATATACAGTTTTATGTTATCGATTCAATCACACACATTTACAGAAGCTCAGCGATGTAACATTAAATGAAACAAAAGCGAAATAAATCAGTACAACATTAGAGCTATGGTGTTACAAGCTGCCGACTTCGAGTCAACACGGTTCCAGGTACTGTGTATACTGGAGATGGGCAAAGTTGTTCTTTTTATGGAACCATTTCTTTTGAGATAGTTCTTACTGATTTATTTCGATGAACCAGTTATCGAATTACGTTGATGAACTAGTTAAAATGAACTATTTAGTTCATTTTTAATATTATACTAACAATAAATGAGAGCACTTAGGAAAACACTTAAACTAATAAATCAGAAAGCAAAATTTTACTGTCTACACAAATTGAGTAATCTTTAGGAGTAAAACTAGCGTGCATATTTCTAAGATTTCTTTTGTGCGAATGCAATCTTCTTGTCAGGATGGGCTGAGCCCTTTCAGTTTCAACCGAAGTCTTTACTTGGGAACCACTAAAGATTAAATTATTGTCATTGTCACAAAGAGCATTTATCTGCTTCCTAGTTCTTTTTCTTATTTGACGAGGTCTGGAAAAAGGAAACACTCATTCTAGGACACAAAGAAGTCGACATCACTCGTAAAATCATTTGTCCTTTTGTTGCAGATCTAGATTTCAGGTGAGAGTGCAGTTATCATCAGCGTGTTAGAGGTAGTCACGTAGACTCAATATTATCATAACAACACATATTGCAATATAACTTACAAGGACACGTCCCCAGTGGTGGGGTCGACTTTTTGAAACCAAATATACTGTGCTGTAGGTTAGGATCGCAGGTATTACACCCTGCAGCCGTTCACCCTGGCGGACCCTCGTTTGCAAGTAATTGATGAAACGAATTTCGGAAATTTGCGTGATCCTCAATAACGTCAAAAAGTCGAATTACATACTTTGGTTCCGTGGTGCAATGTTTAGGAGAATAGCGTCTTATGCAAGAGGTTGTGGGTTCGAACCTCGTAGTATACAGTAATTTTTTTTATTTTTAAATCTTTATGGAAATGGCTTTGATCGTTATTTCTATTCAGTTAATTGGTTTAAATGAAAGTTTTCATTTCTATTCCGCTATCACATTATGTTAATCGCTGTATGAGCTTTTTCATTTGTTTCAGTTTTTGTGTTATTCTTTTTCCACTCGGAATTTTTGTGCATATGAATATAATTATGTTTAACTATTATAATATTCAATTATTTCATAATTCCTATCTATCAGTTAAAAAACAAAAGACCAAATAGTCAATTTATATTGACTGTGCAGTGGTGTGGAAAATGTATTTTTCGTTGCTAGATGAGCAATTTTTTGCGTGGTAACTGTCACACAAATATTTAAAAAGTAACCTAAGTAACTATTACACTATGGACAAAATAACGCAGATGAAGATTTAAATGAAAGAAGGGTTTATAAGTATAACGAAATTGAAACAAAATGAGAAATACATGCAATGAATGCAATAACGTGGACGAAAAAATAGGGTGATAAAACACGAGAAATTAATTCGAAATTAACACATAAAACTATTGGAAGGCACATGAACAAAGATTTCAGGTGGAAAAAGAATGAGAGAAAGAAAAACGAGAGCAAATGAAGAAGTTGATATTATGATTAAAATGATAGGACAAAGGAATGGCAATAAACAAAATAATTTAAATCAGACAGCTGAATAAAAATGATAATCAAAGTCATTTCGGTAAAGATATAAAAATAAAAAAAGTTTACTGCACTCTTTTGTAACGTTTATAATCTTTTATGTACAGGTTTTAACAAATACATATATGTACGTGAAGACAGACATTATCTTATTGTTGTTTTTCTTGTATTGTCTTATGCTTTCCTTTGTTTAGTTTGAATGTAATGATCTTTAGGCTTCACATCTATGTTGCAATATCACAGAACCTGCACATTTAGAGGTATGGTAGTGATAGGTGGCAGAGGAGAGAGGTAGTACTGTGCTACATATTGATGGACGAATCAATTTTACATACGTATTGCTGAGGCTAAGGGTGTATAGGGTGAAATATACAAATTATTACTAAAAGGACTACGAAACCTACTACATTTGTGCACATGATGAACAGAAATTTACACATATATCACTAGAGCAAGCTACATAATTGTTTTATGATAAATAAACTTTTATTATTAGGGGGTTGGGCAGGCGTATGAAATTGAGAGATGGAGAGGACAAAACGAAAATGTGAGTGAGGGAGAGGGAGAGTTCGAGAGAGGGAGAGAAAGAGAGAGAGGGGGGAGGGAGGGGGAGGGAGGTAGGGAGGGAGGGAGGGGAGGGGAGGGAGAGAGAGAGAGAGGGAGGGAGAGAGAACAGTTTTACACGAAAGACACTATTTACTTTGCATTGTCACCTTCAAAATGATTGTTGTCTAAACGATTGTTGTCTAAACGAATGTTCTCTACTCTTTTGCACTGAATTTGCCTGACATTTTGTAGCCTCGTTTATATGGCCATGAGGAAGGGGACACTGCAGAGCTACGACTGCATATATGGGAAGCACTTTGGGGCTATGACACTTGAACACTTTCGACCTGCACTCCTGCACGCTTGGGCATACACTTAGGCACGCTGCACTGTTTTTGACGTTGCGGAGTTGGAAGGATGGAAGGACAATGTCAGAGCGACGGGGGCGTGGGTGTTGTGGGAGGGCGACGGTCGTGGCGTGTGGAATACATCTCGCGGTACTTGGCGCGTTGTTTGGCCGTCTTGTGTTTTTCCAACATGTCCGTGAGGAAGTCCACGTCGTCCATTTGCCGTTTGCCGACGATGGCGTGTGCTCCAGTGGCTATAATCCACATCGTGGCCAAGCATTTTGGTTTGGGGAACGGTTTTGTCTCAGGGTCTGTGACTGGCGTAACATCTATTGACCTTTCGTCGCTTTCATTGATGTGGGCAACCATTTTTTTACCTATCGTCCACATTTCCCCTGCTCGCTCTGCACTTGAACCGGTGTTCTATGGTTTCCGTGTGATTGCTGAGCTTCGAACGCACTTCCTCCTGCATGTGCAGCTACTGTCCTATCCATTATAACTCACAACCACGTAACTTCATGTAACTCATTTAACGCTATTGAGTGGGACACAAAATTCCGTAATATCTTTTTCGTCAGTTACTTGCAAATGGGCGGCCGGGGTGGCCGAGCGGTTCTAGGCGCTACAGTCTGGAACCGCGCGACCGCTACGGTCGCAGGTTCGAATCTTGCCTCGGACATGGATGTGTGTGATGTCCTTAGGTTAGTTAGGATTAAGTAGTTCTAAGTTCTAGGGGACTGATTACCTCAGAAGTTAAGTCCCATAGTGCTCAGAGCCATTTGAACCATTTTGAACTTGCAAATGAGGGCCCACCAGGCTGAATTGCTGTAGTGTGTGATACCTGGGCTCTCAACCTACATAACCGTGTAGATGGTTTCAAAAAGTCGACCCCACCGCTGGCGACCTCTCCTTGTTAGGCATGTAGTACAAGCAGTAGTCTAACAGTTTAGACGTGCAGTAAAAGAGACAGATGGTATTACGACCGTTGCTGAACTTTCTGTCCTGCCTTACATCACAGTCGTGGGGCGCGATCATTCCTATGGAATAGAAATGATGAAAACTCATTCTCCTTCAACAATTCTAAATATGTGAAAGAATTATTTAGATAATGGGTACAGAAGGTGTAAATAAATAATAAAACCTGTGAGAAGTATAATTGTCTTACAGCAAGAGAGGTGTACTGAAGATTCCGGAAATGGAGGATTGGAACTGGAGACTGAATTAAAGTAAGTGAACCAACAGAACGAATTAGGTCATCCGATGAGACGCAGTTCACACAGTTCACCATCAGGAGTTCAGAACTACGGACGTTTAGGTGCTGGGATTGGGGTGTACTGTACAGTCACCTGGAAAAATTCTGTTAAAAGTGTAGCCCATTAACAAGGTGCAAGAACGAAAAAGAAAGAAAAACTGCGTGTTAACCTAAAAACGCCGATTATTCACAGTTGTAAATAAATTTGAAAGTGCAGAAAGTGAAAGAACGCTGAAATTTAGTTAATACTGTAATTGCGTGTCATCTGCGTATTGCAATAGCCCAGAGACCCCACATTCAAATAAAATCCTTGACTATAATATAAGCCTCTGCTGCTAAAGAAGAATGGTCTAAATTCTTTCTCGTTCTGGAAGCCAAAATTTTCTTGCAGAGTTCGTTGTATGTAGAGTATTTTCGCAATGTATATATTAAACGTAATTGTGTGTTTCATCTCCCTCCATCTGAGATAATTAACAAGATAATAATGTAAGAAATGTCGTATGGATATTCTTTTGGCTATATGCATTTCGTTTGTCGTATTGGGACAAAGGCAGCCATTACGTTAAAGTTGAAAATATAGATTATTTACGGGCTTCGTCCGACAAGATAAGCAAAGGAAGTTTAAACAGTCCTGCTTAACATTTGAAAGTCATTACATTTAAGCCACGCTGATTACAGTTTGAATTTAAGTAAGAATACATTTCAAAGCTCTAGCCAGTGTCAGCATTAACATCTTTGCTCAAAGAGACTGAGGTGACGGCCTACATTAAAAAGGGAACTTAATGTTTATGAAGTTATCGAAAAGAATTTACCCCTTAAAACCAGGTTAGAAAAGGATATTACTATTATCATTAAACAATATCATTGGTAGGTGGATGTATCGTCTCTCCCCGTATCATTGTTTTATTCTGGGAAACACACTGAAGAGCAATGCTAATTGGTACATCTGCTTAATATCATGTAGGGCCCTTGCGAGCACGCAGAAGTGCTGCCTGCAACACGAGATGGTATCTACTCGACTAATGTCTGACGTAGTGCTGGAGGGAAATGACACCACGAACCCTGCAGCGCTGTCCATTATTCCGTAAGACTACAAACGGGTGCAGACTTCTGAACAGAACGTTGCAAGACGTCCCAGATATGCTAAACAGTATTCATGTCCGGGGAGGCTGGTGGGCGGCGGAAGTGTTTAGACTCAGAAGAGTATTCCTGGAGGCACTCTGTAACAATTCTCGACGTTTGGGGTGTCGCGTTGTCCTGCTGGTATTGCCTAAGTTTGTCGGAATGCACAACGGACGTGAATGGATGCAGGCGATCAGACAGAATGCTTACGTATGTGTCACCCGTCAGACTGGCATCTAGATGTATCAGGTGTCGCATATCACTCCAACGGATGCAAGCGCCCCTCACCAATCCAGAACCTCTACCAGGTTGAACAGTCCCCTGCTGACTTGCGGGGTCCATGGATTCATAAGTTTGACTCCATACCTGTACACGTGCATCTGCTCGATACAATTTGAAACGAGACTGGTCCGACCGGGCAACATGTTTCCAGTCATCTACAGTGCAATGTCGGTGTTGGGAGATGCGTAAAGCTTTGTGTCGTGCAGTCGTCAATGGTACACGAAAACCCGTATCGATGATGTTTCGTTGAATGGTTCACACGCTGACACTTGTTGATGGCCCAGCATTGAAATCTGCAACAATCTGCGGAAGGGTTGCACATCTGTCACGTTGAACGATTCTCTTCAATTGTCGATGGTCGTGTTCTTGCAGGATCTTTTTCCGGCCGCAGCGATGTCAGTGATTTGACGTTTTACAGGATTCCTGATATTCAGGGCACACTCGTGAAATGGTCGCACGTGAAAATCCGCACTTCATTGCTACCTCGGAGATGCTCTGTCCCATCGCTCTGGCGCAGACTATAACATCGCTTTCAGACTCACTTAAATCTTGATAACCTGTCACTGTAGCAGGAGCAACCGATCTAACAACTGCGCCAGACACTAGTTGTTTTATAAACGAGTCGCCGACGGCAGCGCCGTCTTCTGCCTGTTCACATATCTCTGTGTTTGAATACGCAGGCCTACACCAGTTTCTTTGGCGCTCCATTGCATTTATACATTGTTGTTCGACAAGCTACGTGTATGTTATATGCTTGGAGCGCATTTGTATTGAGACGCGAACTTCCGCAAAGCACTAATTCAATCTGTTTTGGCCTACGTAGCGCATTTCATTGTTGCTACATTTTAAACTAGCCGTTCATACGAACGTGTGAAATCCCATGCGAAAAATTATCGACACACTTAACTGAAGGAGAGACTGGCGATACAATATTCAGTATCAATGGAGGGAAGATTTGTACCTGCGCATTCTAACTTCCGGTAGGTAGGAGAAGCGACGAGTAAAAGAACAACAGTTTGGTATAAGAAAGACGGCTCCGAACACTTGCTTTCCCGGAAAAGTTCATTTGAAGTAGTTCGTTCACGAACTATACATCCCTAGTGTATACTTCACAAGAGAAAGCTTAGAAGGGCTTATACTGCGTGGTGACCTCAGTCCGGCGCTCCGACGCAGTACCGGCGCGCTGTGGGAGGAGGACTGAAGGCTGGCCGAGTCAGCACAAGGCCGCGAGAAGGACACCGCGCCGCGGAGCGTGCTCCCTACTGCAAACAGCACAGCCGCCCGAGTGACAGCTCCCAGCAGTGTGTCATCGTTCGCTACCAGACAGCGCCCACATCTGTCAATAACGCAAACTAAACCTATTCACGCCACAGCTATTCAAAATACACTACTGGACATTAAAATTGCTACACCAAGAAGAAATACAGAAGATAAACGGGTATTCATTGGACAAACATATTGTACTAGGACTGACATGTGATTACATTTTCGCGCAATTTCGATGCATAGATCCTGAGAAATCAGTACCCAGAACAACCACCTCTGGCCGTAATAACGGCCTTCATACGCTTGGGCATTGAGTCAAACAGAGCTTGGATGGCGTGTACAGGTACAGCTGTCCATGCAGCTCCAACACGATACCACAGTTCAGCAAGTGTAGTGTCTGGCGTATTGTGACGAGCCAGTTGCTCGGCCACCATGACCAGACGTTTTCAATTGGTGAGAGATCTGCAGATTGTGCTGGCCAGGGCAGCAGTCGAACATTTTCTGTATCCAGAAAGGCCCTACAGGACCTGCAACATGCGGTCGTGCATTATCCTGCTGAAATGTAGGGTTTCGCAGGGATCGAATGAAGGGTAGAGCCACGGGTCGTACCACATCTAAAATGTAACGTTCACTGTTCAAAGTGCCGTCAATGCGAACAAGAGGTGACCGAGACGTGTAACCAATGGCACCCCATACCGCCACGCCGGGCGATAAGCCAGTATGGCGATGACGAATACTCGCTTCCAATGTGCGTTCATCGCGATGGCGCCAAACACGGATACGACCATCATAATGCTGTAAACAGAACCTGGATTCATCCAAAAAAACGAAGTTTTGCCGTTCGTGCACCCAGGTTCCTCTTTGAGTACACCATCGCAGCCGCTCCCGTCTGTGATGCAGCGTCAAGGGTAACCGCAGCCATGGTCTCCGAGCTGATAGTCCATGCTGCTGCAAACGTCGTCCAACTGTTCCTGCAAATGGTTGTTGTCTCCCAAACGTCCCCATCTGTTGACTCAGGGATCGAGACGTGGCTGCACGATGCGTTACAGCCATGCGAATAAGATGCCTATCATCTCGACCGCTAGTGATACGAGGCCGTTGGGATCCGGCACGGCGTTCCGTATTACCCTCCTCAACCCACCGATTCCAATTCTGCTAACAGTCATTGGATCTCGACCAACGTGAGCAGCAATGTCGCGATACGATAAAGTGCAATCGCGATAGGCTACAATGCGACCTTTATCAAAGTCGGAAACGTGATGGTACGCATTTCCCCTCCTTACACGAGACATCATAACGACGTTTCACCAGGGAACGCCGGTCAACTGCTGTTTGTGTATGAGAAATCGGTTGGAAACTTTCCTCATGTCAGCACGTTGTAAGTGTCGCCACTGGCGCCAACCTTGTGTGAATGCTGTGAATAGCTAATCATTAGCATATCACAGCATTTTCTTCCTGTCGGTTAAATTTCGCGTCTGTAGCACGTCATCTTCGTGGTGTAGCAATTTTAATGGCCAGTAGTGTAAATAATTCAACACATTTTGTTTTCTTGGCCGATTTCAGTCGAATAAATTCGAAATTTGTTTTGTGACATCATGGAATATTCCCGCTCCAGCTCCTACACTTTCATAAAGTTTCGGTAAGTGGCGACGCTATACGTAGCCTTCAAAAGGGCGTCCCAAGCAGAGACCTGTCATTGAGTTTCCTTTGGCGAAAGACCAGAGCATCGCAGATATTCATAAGCACTTGCAAAATGTCTACGGCGGCCTGGCAGTGAACAAAAGCACATAAGTCGTCGGGCGAGGCGTCTGTCGCCATCGTAACGAGGCCGCGCAAACCTGAATGATCTCCCGCGTGGTGCCCGGCCGCAGACAGCTGTGACTCTGCCCGTGTTGGAAAGTGCGGACACTCATTTTGAGCTGATCGGCGGATCACAGTCAAACACCTCGATTCTCAATTGGGAGTCTCTGTTGGTCTTACTGACACACTCGTCCACCAGTTGGGTACGCAAAGATGTTTCAGCACTAGGTTTCTCGTCACCTGACAGATCATAAAGAACAACAATGGAGCATCTGTGTGAATTTGCTTGCGCGTTACATGGCTGTTCGTGACGATTTCTTGTCAAATATCGTGACCGGCAATGAAACATGGGTTCACCACAACGAACCGGAAACAAAACTCCAATCCATGGAGTGGCGCCACACCACCTCTCCTCCGAAGCTGCATCCTCAGCCGATGAAGGTCTTCTGGGATTCTGAAGCAATTATTCTGTTTGATGTCTTCTCTCAAGGTGCAACGATAAACTCTAAACACCAGGAAATTGAAGAAACGACTTCAGCGTCGCCACAAAATACAAGCGAACTTCTCTTTCTCCATGACAATGCGAGGCCTCACACAAGTTCGCGCACCCGAGTTGAGCTCACAAGGCTTCACTGGACTGTTCTTCCTCAACCACCCTACAGCCAGAATCTCGCACCTTCCAAGTTCCATCTATTTGGTCCAATGAAGGATGATGCACTTCGTGGGAATACTGGCAGAGGGTGCGGCTTTGAACTTTTTCTTCGGAGGAGAGGTAGTGTGGCGCCGCTCCATGGATTGGAGTTTTGCTTCCGGTTCCTAGTGATAGACCCATGTTTTATCACCTGTGATGATATTCGAAAATAAATTCTCACGATGGTGGCGAGGTTATTGATGCAGGAAGACGTTGGCTCCGACGTTGACCCGTGCAGTGGTACCATGCTGGCATGTAGGCCCTCCCAGTAAGATGGCCTAAGGCTGTTGGAGTGAACGGAGATTATGCTGAAGCATAGGGTTTTGTAGCCAAAAGATTGCGGCATAATATGGTGTACTGGAGTGCTGAATAAAACCAACCTGCTTTCAGGAAAAAAAAAAATGTTGCATTATGTATGAACGCTCCTCGCGCTTGCAGCTGTTGTCACAGACTGATGATAAATACCGATTTGTAAAGGAAAATTCTGCTAGAAGATCTTGGCGCAGTGGCAATCAAACCAAGCGACCGTCAACTGAAATTTAAATAGCGAAATGATCTAATCTTATTGTTGTTGCGATTGTTTATCTGAAAGATGGCCAGTGAAGTGGAAAGGGTTGGGAGTTGTGAAAACGCAAATATATTTCAGCAAATCTAAAAACTGAACTCCGTCCGAACAGGCCGTGAAGGCCCGACGGTAGCGACCGGCCGCCGTGTCATCCTCAGCCCAGAGTCGTGATTGGATGTGGATATGGAGGGGCATGTCGTCAGCACACCACTCTCCCAGCCGTATGTCAGTTTACGAGAACGGAGCCGCTACTTATCTATCAAGTAGCTCCTCAGTTTGCCTCGCAAGGGCTGAGAGCACCCCGCTTGCCAACAGCGCTCGGCAGGCTAGATGGTCACCAATCCAAGTGCAAACCCAGCTCGACAGCGCTTAACGTCTGTGAACTGACGGCAACCGGTGTTACCGCGGCGGCAAGGCCGTTGGCTGAATATGCGTATTTTAGCAGTCACACGATTTAATAACAACACGTCTTGTATTGTACACAGTTACCACAAATATTAAGCAAACCAGTTTCAAAAAGATTGATTAAAATGATCACTGTAACCGCAACAACCTGAACAGATCAACACAACAAAACGCTTTTATTGTTGAAATCCCGATTCTAAAAATGTAGGCCCCTACAACTTCAAAGAAAAAGTCTGCAACCCAAAGATAAGGTCGAATGACAATGTAACTTCGTACACGTGAACACCATTGAAGGGTTTGTAGATAAAGTTGCAATTCACTGCGTCATGCACCCAGATACGAGGGCTATTTGGAAAGTAAGGTCCGATCGGGCGCCAAATGGAATCGACACTGAAACTCTGATGAAGCTTTGCACAGATGTGTTGGACAGTGTCTCTAGTATGCCCATTGATCGCATCAAGTCGCTCTTTTGAGTAATGAGCATACTGTGAGCGAATGAAGGTGCCTAGAACAGCAGTGTCTCCCGCCAAGTATGGATGCCTGCCGAGAGATTCCGCCTAATTTCATGCAACCCTCATAACGTAACTGTCCCGTACATCCTTCTTCGTGGCAGTTCTCGGCTGCACTCTGCAGGGGCAGTGGAGATGCTCCTGCAGCGTTTTCAATGGGAAGTGTTCGAGTAGCCACTATAGAGCCCATAATTGGCTCGTCCTGAATTTCATCTCTGCTCACTTGAACCACTCGCTTTGAAGATAACACTTTGGGACAGACAGCGCGCTGCAGACCAGTGTAGGGAAGTGCATTCTTTGACAAGGGTATTGGAAAGTTGGTATACCTTACAACAAATGTCTAAGTCGGAGCAGCGACTATGTAGACAAACGCTGGAAGGTGTAACTTACTGTTGCAAATAAAACAGTTTGGATTTTCACTGTGGTTTCCATTTCGTGACCGATCGGACCCTACTTTCCGAACAGCCCTTGTAGAACGGCCACCAGAGTTCATTGTCTTCTTTGTGTTTACCGTTGTTGCAAAGCCTGGTAGGGTATATAACGGGTGCGAACAGGGTCACATGCTGAGTGATCTCTATGAAGGACACAGAGATGCCACATAGTTGTGTGAGTCGACGCTATCAGAGATTGAAAAGGGGCTCATTCTGGGTCTCCATTTGGCCAGTTGATCGAATCGTGCAGTACCCACAGTTCTTGGGCACTCAGATGTGACAGTGGCCAGATTTTGGAGTGCATGGGAAAGCGAGGGCAAGCACACTAGTCGTCAAGGTTCTGGTCGATCCCGTCTGATCACCACAAGCGACGATCGCAGGACTGTCC
The DNA here is from genome assembly GCF_023864345.2 of Schistocerca serialis cubense. Taxonomy (NCBI): domain Eukaryota; kingdom Metazoa; phylum Arthropoda; class Insecta; order Orthoptera; family Acrididae; genus Schistocerca; species Schistocerca serialis. Next base: position 441,084,145 of record NC_064643.1, read on the forward strand.
GCGAAACACGTCATAACCACTTCACACTTGTGGCTGTCATTCCAGAACAAGTAATGGACTCCCTGAAACATTTTGTTTCATCCTGACTCGTTGGGCGGAGACTACAAGCAGCCGGACAAGGGAATTACCGTCCATGTGTAGGCTGCCGTTAACTCCGCAACACAAACGGCTGCGTTTGGAGGAAGCATGGAATGCTGACGAATGTCGTCGCATTCTGTTCAATGATGAATCTCGCATCTGTTGCACTGTGGGTGACCACCGTTAGCCAGTATGGCGGCGACTGGGGAGAGGTCGCATTCTTCAAATTTTTTGAGAGGCACAATGATTTTACTACTAGCGACGTGGTGTGAGAAGCCATCGCGTACGACTTCATGTCATGGCTGGTAATGACTGAGGGAACTCTGACGGTAGAGCGGTATGTCCCGGACATCCCCCGTCGCGACGTAATACCTCACATGTGATAGTATCGTGCTGCTATTTCTCAGCATGATAATGCTCGTCCACGTGTGCCATAAGTCTCAATGAACTGTCTGTGTGATGCTGAGACACTCCTGTAGCCAGTAAGATCCACAAATGCGTTCCCAATACAACGTGTGTGGTACCATCTGCATGTGCCAGTATCCATATCTCAAGTACGAGGGTTGCACCGCATTTTTTTGGCTCAGCCGAAAAGAGTGCTACGAATGCAAAAAGTTGACGTATGTATTATTTGAAGTCTCCTGAGTGAGCGCGACAAGTTACCGTCACTTCCGGCAGATAGCGTAGCTGCAGTGCAGTTTCAAAATGGCCCCTATAAGTGATGTGCGTTACAAGCAACGTGCTGTCATTGAATTTCTCACTGCAGAGAGAGAAACTGTAGGAAATATTAACTAACGCTTGTGCCATGTCTATAGGGCATCTGTTGTCGAGAGAAGTGCAGTCAGTCGCTGGGCACGGCGGGTGAGGTCATCAGAAGGTGGTTCGGGGAGACCATCCACGACTGTCACACCTGAAATGTTGCAGCGAGCAGATGCTGTCATTCGCGAGGACAGACGCATTACGACTCGGCAGTTGGCGCTGCATCAGTCAGTCAGCAAAGGAAGTGCGGATGCAATTATTCGCACTCTTGGGTATTCAAAAGTGTGTAGAAGATGGGCCGTGCCGAGTGGCCGTACGGTTACAGGCGCCATCTCACGGATTGCGTGACCTCTCCTCCGGAAGGTTCGAGTCCTCCCTCAGGCGTGGGTGTGTGTGTTGTTCTTAGCATAAGTTAGTTTAAGCATTGTGTAAGTCTAGGGCCGATGACCTCAGCAATTTGGTCAATTAGGAATTCACACACATTGGAACATTTTTTGTGCAAGATGGGTCCCGCCGTGTCTATCGGTGGATCATAAATCGCACAGAAAAACATTTATCTTGATTTGTTGCATCATTTTGAAGCTGAGGGGGAGGCCTTCTTGTCCCGGATTGTGACAGGTCATGAAATCTGGGTTCACCGTTTTGAGACCGAAACAAATCGTCAGTCGATGGAATGACGCCATTCCCACTCCCCACAGAACAAAAAAATTCGAAGCAACTGCTTCCGCCAGTAAGGTCATGATCGCCGTGTTCTGGGACTGTGAAGGTGTGATTCTCATTGATGTGGTGCCAAGAGGCGGTACCATCAATTCAGAAGCTTATGTAAACACATTAACAAAGCTCAAGAAGCGGTTCTGGCGACTTCGGCGCCGCAGCAACCCAGGAGATGTTTTGCTGCAACACGACAACGCTCGGCCCCACAGTCTGAGGACCCTATCCACCCTACAGCCCTCACCAAGCCCCCTCGTACTTCCAATTGGGTCCATTAACGGATGCCTCAAATTTGAGATGTGGTGCTATAGACGAATGTTGAAAATTAGGTGGACTGATAATGTAAGGGATGAGGAAGTTCTACGCAGAATCGGAGGGGAAAGGAATATGTGGAAAACACATAAGGAGAAGGGACAGGATGAGAGGACATCTGCTAAGACATGAGGGAATGACTTCCATGGTACTAGAGGGAGCTGTAGAGGGCAAAAACTGTAGAGGAAGACACTGGAATACGTCAAGCAAATAATTGAGGACGTAGGTTGCAAGTGCTACTCTGAGATGAAGAGGTTAGCACAGGAAAGGAATTCGTGGCGGGCCGCATCAAACCAGTCAGTAGACTGATGACAAAAAAAAAAAAAAAACGGATGCCTTTCGTGGAAGACATTTTGAGGACGATGACGAGGTGATTCATCCAGTGAATCACTGGCTCCTCCACCAGGACAAGGATTGTTACCAACAAGGCATGCACGCCCTTGTTTCGCGCTGAAGAAGGGCCATAAGACGGGATGGAGTTTACATGAAAAATTAGGGGGTGCAGATAAAACACCATTCTTTTGTGTGTGCAATTCTCATTATGTTCAATAAAGAACTGTTGAAGAAAAAAATGCGGTGCATTACTTTCTGTGCGGCCGTAGTACCATTTACGACTGTCATGGGCTAGCTTAGCTCAAGAGAGGATTCGTTGGCTTTATGACACCCTTCGCAACCAGATCAGTGCATGAACCCAAGCCAGAGTTGGTGCTACGTCTTTCCGATAAGTGAGCTCATACTGCCAAGTTCTCTGTAACTTTTGCTCGATTTTGTAATCACTAAGCCGGCGGAACTGGCCGTGCGGTTCTAGGCGCTACAGTCTGGAACCGCGTGACCGCTACGGTCGCAGGCTCGAATCCTGCCTCGGACATGGATGTGTGTGATGTCCTTAGGTTAGTTAGGTTTAAGTAGTTCTAAGTTCTAGGGGACTGATGATCACAGCAGTTAAGTCCCATAGTGCTCAGAGCCATTTGAACCATTTTGTAATCACTAAAATAACAGAATGTGTTCTCTCAGTCCATGATGTTACATTTCGTTTCCTTCACCTTTCCGGTCAGGCAGTGTAGAGACAACGACAGAATGAAATCACATTCAGAATACATTACAAACAGTCTATGACATAACTGGATTATACCTGACTTTCTGAAAATCCTCAGAAGAAGTAAGAACAAAACTGGAAGTACTGAAATAACTTAAAATATATAACATTAATTACACAGATCAAATTAGGTCCAAGTATAACACTACCGTCTGCTACTGTTATACCCTAACCTTAAAGTGGGAAGTAGATTGTAAAATGGAACTATTTTGTTATAGTAATTGTGGTCTAAAGCAACAAGCAGTGTTACCCTCTGAGTGGAATTTTGTTTGTGTTGGCCGTGAAATACCTGACGGAGGTAGCTTATCGGAAGTGAAAGTCAGATATTTAAACAGTAACAAACAATATTTTACCTATTTTCACTGTTCAAAGAAAAAAGAAAACGGTCGCCAGCCTAATTAGGCAAGGGAATGATTGACATTCTTGTTCAAGAAAATAGGTATGAGTAACTTTAACGGCAAACACAAACTATACTTTGCCACACGCAACTGCAATGAACTCTGGCTCCTGAATACAGTATGTTCACGTTAAGGCTGGAGCTACCAGATCAGAACAAACTATTTGCATAAATATAACCTTATAATACTACACACTATTATTACTTTCAGGGCTTATTCAAACTGGATGGTCTTTATAACATTACTATTAATATTCACTGTAGAATCATAAATTGGACATAGATTCAGTATTACTTTTCAAACATTTTCCCAGCTGACATAAAATTGTAAATGTAGTTCACTGCAAAATTATGAACTGGTTACGAGTTAAGTCTCTCTCAGCTAAATACTTTTCTATTTACAATGAAGGATAAATGGAATTCACTAACAAATTACTTCTCGCTGTCTTTTGAATAAAGAAGTTACTGTTTTCATAGATAGTTATCTTTCTATTAATTGTTATTTATCATGAGCATAAAGGATAAACTGTGGATCATATTACATTATTAATATGCACTTTCAACACACAAGAGAAACAAGTACTTAGCAAGCATGAACATATAACTCTCAGCAGTTGTAGTTCTGAACTTGCACTGCAGTGAAACACAAACTTGCGGTATTTCTAAGATCCTTTCAACAAACAATATTAATTTTAGCACACTCTAATGCCATATTAATTTTAATATGCCTTTAATAAAGGAAGATCGGTAAATACTTTAGTGTGGGAGGGACCCTAAGTGGATATGCGAGTGAGGATAAATCACGGTAGGTACAAGAGTTCTGTCAAATTTTACGTTTATTTGTGTTCACTATAACATCCTATGAGCTGATCCTTCACTGTATTTTACTATAGTTTTCCATTACAGTGATTGCGCAACGTGGTGGCGATTGCATGTTAGTAGGTGGATTTGCAGGTAGAATTGCTGGACTCTGTCATTTCTTGGTGGCGATGATAGATACCAATTCCAGAATAGTTCCAGCTATTTATCCATCCATCCGAGGCATTGCAAAGCGTCAGGAAAAGCCTCTCTCGAAACCAGCACAATACCAAACTTTTATATGAGCAGTTGATAATTTAGTAGCTCGTCCCTGACTGACTCTTGGTTCCACCTTTTCTACCTAGGCCAACCACAATTTGCGCTCGCTACACAGTTCCGTTCCCGAGGGGAACCACAAAACCTTTTACATACAAAATAACTATGAACCCTAAGTGAAGGTCAGCAGTTTACATAACAGCAAACGAAAATTTTAAATAAAACAGAACATTTGCATATATTGGTAGTTCTACACAAAATTATTTAAATAAAATTATTTAATTTTAAATATAACCAAAGAGATTATATGAGTAAGACAAAACATACAATTTGCTCATATTGTACATATTACAAGAATTACACATCCTACACTCTAAAAGACATCAAACTTTTTAACAGAAAAGAATAAACACTCTCATGGTATCGATTCATTCCAACAATATTTAAAGAACATCGCGCAGGAATGTCACCATACCTAAAGAAACCAAAACAGCTAAACGCTACTCTAATACAAAATTTCAGAAATATAAGTTGTAACAACACCGTTCAATGTGAGCTGCGTAGTAACTCTGTGCTATTTCCTGTTAGTAAGCCGTCACCTGTATAGCGAACAGACTCAGATCTTGCACAGGCTTCAATTAAACACCAGTGAAGGTTCAACAGGGAGCCTAAAAATCCCAAAACGGTTGTGATTAGACACTGTAAGATACGGTATTTCTCTTGGGACATCCTGTGTACTGTGTAACGGGTCATTTTTCTCTGAATTCACTAACATACGCGGTGAATGTAAAACTTGCATCGCTAGTAATGCGGAAACGGAAAGTGCTATTGATTTGCGGTTTTCACATAATGGATTGCTAGTCAAAGGCACGTATTGTTAACCAATGAATAGATTGTTATAACACTTAGAAAGTGTATTTTTGTGCAAACAGCGCTTTTTTTAAATGGAACGTTGCCTATTAACATTAACAATCTAAAAGGATGGTAAATGAGAATGCCAGTGATGTTTGTTGCAGGATTCTAGGACGACTCGTTTAGGAGATAATTTTGAAATGTTCCAAAAATGGTTCAAATGGCTTTGAGCACTATGGGACTCAACATCTGAGGTCATCAGTCCCCTAGAACTTAGAACTACTTAAACCTAACTAACCTAACGACATCACATACATCCATGCCCGAGGCAGGATTCGAACCTGCGACCGTAGTGGTCGTACGGTTCCAGACTGAAGCGCCTAGAACCGCTCGGCCACACCGGCCGGCTTGAAACGTTCCCACACCGATACTCGTACAATACGAGTGTAATCCCAAAAGTAAGGTCTCCTATTTTTTTTAATAAGTACATAGACCTGTTTATTTCTACAATGGTTTACATCAGTTTACAGTTTGAACATTTAGCTATTTTTCGACATAATTACCATTTCTGTCGATGCATTTTTGTAGACGCTGTGGCAGTTTTTGTATGCCCCCCTTCTAACAGCCGTGTACCGCAAGTCTCTGGAGGAACGGAGGGTTCCAAATGATTGGAAAAGAGCACAGATAGTCCCAGTCTTCAAGAAGGGTCGTCGAGCAGATGCGCAAAACTATAGACCTATATCTCTTACGTCGATCTCTTGTAGAATTTTAGAACATGTTTTTTGCTCGCGTATCATGTCATTTCTGGAAACCCAGAATCTACTATGTAGGAATCAACATGGATTCCGGAAACAGCGATCGTGTGAGACCCAACTCGCCTTATTTGTTCATGAGACCCAGAAAATATTAGATACAGGCTCCCAGGTAGATGCTATTTTTCTTGACTTCCGGAAGGCGTTCGATACAGTTCCGCACTGTCGCCTGATAAACAAAGTAAGAGCCTACGGAATATCAGACCAGCTGTGTGGCTGGATTGAAGAGTTTTTAGCAAACAGAACACAGCATGTTGTTATCAATGGAGAGACGTCTACAGACGTTAAAGTAACCTCTGGCGTGCCACAGGGGAGTGTTATGGGACCATTGCTTTTCACAATATATATAAATGACTTAGTAGATAGTGTCGGAAGTTCCATGCGGCTTTTCGCGGATGATGCTGTAGTATACAGAGAAGTTGCTGCATTAGAAAATTGTAGCGAAATACAGGAAGATCTGCAGCGGATAGGCACTTGGTGCAGGGAGTGGCAACTGACCCTTAACATAGGCAAATGTAATGTATTGCGAATACACAGAAAGAAGGATCCTTTATTGTATGATTATATGATAGCGGAACAAACACTGGTAGCAGTTACTTCTGTAAAATATCTGGGAGTATGCGTACGGAACGATTTGAAGTGGAATGATCATATAAAACTAATTGTTGGTAAGGCGGGTACCAGGTTGAGATTCATTGGGAGAGTGCTTAGAAAATGTAGTCCATCAACAAAGGAAGTGGCTTACAAAACACTCGTTCGACCTATACTTGAGTATTGCTCATCAGTGTGGGATCCGTACCAGGTCGGGTTGACGGAGGAGATAGAGAAGATCCAAAGAAGAGCGGCGCGTTTCGTCACTGGGTTATTTGGTAACCGTGATAGCGTTACGGAGATGTTTAATAAACTCAAGTGGCAGACTCTGCAAGAGAGGCGCTCTGCATCGCGGTGTAGCTTGCTCGCCAGGTTTCGAGAGGGTGCGTTTCTGGATGAGGTATCGAATATATTGCTTCCCCCTACTTATACTTCCCGAGGAGATCACGAATGTAAAATTAGAGAGATTAGAGCGCGCACGGAGGCTTTCAGACAGTCGTTCTTCCCGCGAACCATACGCGACTGGAACAGGAAAGGGAGGTAATGACAGTGGCACGTAAAGTGCCCTCCGCCACACACCGTTGGGTGGCTTGCGGAGTATCAATGTAGATGTAGATGTAGATGTAGATGTACCAGCTCGCCGCCATGCTGTTCAGAAAGTTATGAACCTCTTCTTTCACCTCGTCGTCGGAGCTGAATCGATTTGCGGCTAAATGTTCTTTCAACCCAGGGAATAGTTAATAGGGTGCCAAGTCAGAACTATAGGGTGGGTGGGTGATTATGTTGCAGGCGAGCAACGGTTTGCCGAGCTATGTGTGGGCGAGCGTTGTCATGGAGAATGCGTACGCCCTTGCCCAACATTCCTCTTCTCCGGTTCTCAATTGCCCGTTTGAGTTTTTTCAGTGTCTCACAATACCTTTCAGCGTTAATTGTGATCCCAGGGGGCATAAAGTCGACCAACAATACCCCTTTCCGATCCCAAAAAACGGTTGTCATGACTTTACCGGTAGGCTGCGTTTGTTTGAATTTCCGCGGCTTTGGCGAAGAATGATGCTGCCACTGGCGTGATTGTTGCTTGGTCTCAGGTGTTAAGTGGTATGCCCAGGTTTCGTCACCCGTGACAACTGAGTTCAGTAAGTTTTCCTGTTCGGCTGCAAGGAGGTGAAGAAATGCGCGGGAAGCATCAACTCGTTGCCGCATGTGGTCCTCAGTCAGCATGCGTGACACCCATCTTGCGCACACCTTCCCGTAGTTTAATGTTTCCGTTAAAATTCTGTGAGCGGTGCTCCGGGAAACCTCAGGAACCAACGTGCAGAGATCATCCAGGGTGATCCGCCGATCTTACACCCATGCTTTGCTCAACCTTCTACACTGTCTCCTCAGAAACTGACGGTTTCCCGCTCCTTTGTTCGTCGTGAATTTCGGTTCGACCAGCTGCAAACTCTCTACGCCACTTACGAACATTTTTGACATGCATGCCCGACTCACCATACACTTCCGTCAATTGGCGATGGATTTCAATCGGCGCAGTGCCCTTTGCGTTCAAAAATCAAGTAACTGCGGGCTGTTCGCACTAGGCGGTAACATCCAACGGGAGCTCTATTCTCAACGGCTGCCAAGCCAAGACAGCCCCTCAGCGCGGCGTGCGCGTGTTTAGGCTAGGCGCAAATTGAGACGCGTATAGCGCGTGTGGCGCGACGCAACGCAGCGCGCATTTTTGTAACATCACTGATTCAAATGGGGCCGCGCAAATTGCGACGCGACGCGACTGGGACGCGACACGCGCCTGCGCCAGGTCTCGCGGCGTTGTGGTTGAGGCACAGTTTCTCGCGCCGCGCGTCGCGCGTCGCGCTTGCCTCGCTAACACCGTGGGAAATTTGAGGAGGGGAGCGGAAAAGTAGCCCGGCCATATGCTCACTTCGGAACGGCGCATATGAGCAGTGGTAGCATTGCCCATACGATAAATTTTGCCTTACTGTCTACTAAATTTTATGGCCTTTGGGTAGTGTTTCGTTTTCGCCATTTAAGCGCTCCAGCATTCTTCGTTATACTTTTCTGTTATTTATATCTGTATAGTTTTGTTTTGTTTTTCTTCTGCCAAGAAAAATGCATACTTCAGTAATTGATGAGCCATTGGCCGCTGGAATTGTATCAACTCACAAGGCACACATGGCTAGCTTGTGCATTCCTATCGCGCGCATTATCCTCCGCTGCTAACAATACACTGACCATTGTGAAGGAATATAATCCTTTGTTAAGTTTCCATTCCAGACACTCACTGTTAAAAATACGGTGGGTTACGGGGATTCCACCAAAATTCCAACAGAAGTGGCAATCTATTTTTGCGTGAGTTGGTAATTTTTCTCATTCGAAGAAGCATCACCGTTTGTGAGTAACGGCCACATTTCTCTTGGTGACTGGTTTAATTGTACTTGCTTTGTCACAGTGTAATTTATCAAACTCGTCTCACAGCAACTATTGCGACAGAATTCCGAAACGGAGTGCCTCATTAAACAAGTAATTGGCAATCACAGTGCTCGAAAAACCTCGCAGTGTCGTTTTGCAGTAACATAAAAGAAGAAATTTCATGTTTATTTTCATACTAGGAAGCTCTTGATTCGGTAGCTGTCGATAACTCTTAAAAAATTACAGTCACTGGAGTAAAATAAATAAAAAGGGAAGTATAAATACTGATATATCGCCATAGATAAGAAAGTTCTGGGTGTTTAAGTATTGGCAAAACACTCTCCTCCTTGTGTGCTATCACTCGCCAAACTTTCCTTTCGATGTCTCGACATGTTGCGAGTATTTCAGTCACGCGGGCGTGAGATCGGATGTGAGCGCGCTACATGGGATCCATTTTCTCGAGATCGGAGGCAGACAGAGACCTTCTCCCAAGTCTAAATAAAAATTCAACATGTTAGCTAAATTTCATACGCAACAACATATGGTATAATACGCACCAAACGCAAAATCATAGCGACCCCTAATTTTCGTTGCAAACTTTTTGAGTTTGGCATAGTGTCTTACTAAAATGTGTACATCACAATAAGAATGGTCATTAGCGAGATGATGGGCACTTGACCACGAAGCTGACATGTAACGCTACAAGTAAAGCAAAAATCATATATTTTCAGTGAATAGTTTCTGTAAAATCGTTTGAGAAAGGTAACAGGTTGCGCGCGCTCCGGTTCTGTCAGCGCAGAACGTCGTCAGTCGGCACGTGCGAAGTATGGTGTACGCGTCGCAATATGCGCTGCTCCCGCGCGACCCGTGCGGCACGTGCGTGTAGCGATGCAGTGTCGTGTCACGTCACACGTGCTATACGCGACTCAATTTGCGCCTAGCCTACACACAGCGCGTGAAGCATTCTTCGTAACAGTGTGACCAACTGCCACACCGACAGAGTTCTTTACCTCTAAAAAAAATAGGAGACCTTACTTTTGGGATTACCCTCGTACATGTGGTAGCACACTTAAAAGAACAACACAACTGCATACACTAGTTATGTGGATTCTGACCAGTCTTTCAGCCTTCCGCACACAAAATAGTCTACAGGCGTCAAACACGGGGAATGGCCCGGCCACGATAAAGATCCTCTGCGTCTAATCCAATCATTTGGAAACAATTCATGAAGAGATATTGTAGTACTTCGTGCACTATGGGCTGGACAGGTATCACGCTGGTACCGCAGATTTCTCCTAGTCTGCAGAGGAACGCCTCGTAACATCCGTGGAAGGTGATTTGTTAGTAAGCTGCAATACCTGCCCGTGTTCAGTGTTCCGTCTACGAAAAAAGGGATTATGAGTTGATGGTTCACCACACGCTTACACTCCATGGATGCTGACGGACCCAAAAGGGATTGTCGACAGACCAACAGTGCATGTTTCGGCGGTTTACGTGGTCATCATTGGTAAATGTGGCTTCATTACGAAACAAGGCACATGATACGTCTGGAGTATACTGTCTTAATGCCCATGTAAAGAACTTAACACGACTCTCATAATCGTTTCCATGAAGCTCTTGATGGAGAGAGAAGTGTTACGGATAGAACCTATTTCGATGGAGAACTCTTTCCTGATTCACGCCACTTCCTCCTGCGGTTGCGCTGCAGCTAACGTGCAGATCAACTGCAACAGTGGAAAAAATATTCATTTCCCCCTCTTTGTCGTCACTTGTTTCCTTCTGTTACGTTGTCTAGATGTTACATTACCGATTTCACGTAGCTGCGTGAAGAGGTTGATATGTAACTGCCGAGACGGCTGACGTCTATTGGGATATATTGCCGCTTATACTAAACAAGAACAAACTGCATTCTTCCTACACTGTCCATATATCATGAGCATGTCGTCATTGGTAAACACTGTAAGCACACATAACAACATCGTACCTAGTAACTACGCAGCTTCAATAGCACAAACAAGTGTCGGTGTGGAAACATTGCACAATACGATATCTCGCGAACGATTCGCACTACACTCCTACAACAAGCACCACTGACATTCTAATTTACCCTAATTTCAGTTTGTTTAAGTCAATTAGCATTGTTACATTTAAAAAAATTTATATTTGCGCAAAAATGCGCTTTCTAAGTATTATTGCAATCTGTTTATTGGCTAACAATATGCGCCCCTGATTACCAATCCGTTCTGTGAAAACCGCACATCAATAGCACTATCCATTTCTGTTATATTCGCGGTGCAAGTTTTAAGTGATTCACTTTGAATTTCAGAGTATGATTTGCAAATTCCCTTTATCAAGTAGTTGTTCATTTACACTGCTCTCTAATTGTAGATCTGAATTGGCACCGCCAATGGCTGATTTCTTTTCACTGTTTGTTTTTGTGCCTTTCCTATGTAGCACGGTGGAGGTTTCGAAGAGCTGAAAGCTTCTAAGCCAGCTGCGCGAGATAAGAGTAATTTTAAGAGGAATTTCCGTCTTAAATCTCTTGGGCCACTGGCAGAGACGCAGTCTCAGTCATACAGACCGGCGCCGGCGTCCATCCTCGCCTCCGGCCCTTACTCTTCAGAAGGGACATGGGGCACGCATTTTTCTGCCTAAGGAAATATACAACTCTTCGCAGAAGGCTTTTAGCAAGACGAGAGCTCTCTAGGCAAGTGTATCTGCCATCAGAGCGTGTGAATTTTCGTTACGGCATCTCAGAATTATGTCTGGATTAAACTTTCTGATTGGGTCATACCGCTATTTTCTGATTGGGTCATACTGCTATTTTCCGGAGAGCCTGTGGCTTATCGCTATACCTGTATGCAGAGCATCGGACAGGTCCTTTTCAGAATTGTGCCATGGCGTGAGAGAGATTTTTTGCCTTCCTCCACACCCAAGCGCCCTATCGGTTCAACCTAGAGAAAATATAAGAGATCAGGAGATTGTTTAACATCTTCATTTGAGTTTACTGGTTGGCATTCGCAGTCTTTGCCAACACTGGCAGCAAATACCTGCTCTGACGAAAAACGGCAAAGTTCCACAGCAGTCAGAAGGAGGACATTTCATTTTAGGCTTTCGAAGAGACAACATTTTGGTCTAAGCTTTGCACAATAATAACTTCACACTAGTCTTTTACAGAGTAATGACTTCACATTAGATTTTTGGAGAGTTAAGACTTCAGCTTAGGACAAGAGAGGAAGATCCTTGCTGCCACTAGAAGAATGTCTGTTTTTTAGCACTGAGTGTTGCCACCAGAAGGATGATTGTACTAAAGCACTAAGCGCTGCCATTACATCAATGCCTATACCAAAGCACTAAGTACTGCCACTAAAAGCGTGTCTATACTAAGGCACTAAGTGCTGTCACTAGAAGGTTGTCTGTATTTAAGCACTAAACGCTGCCAATAGAAGGATGTCGGCACTAGAGCACTAAGCGCTGCCACTAAAAGAATGTACTAAGGCACTAAGATCTGCCACTAGAAGGGTGTCTCTACTTAAGCACCAACTGCTGCCACAAGAGGGATGTCTGTACTTAAGCACTACGTACGAAGTGAGTGAAGAAATCATATTCTCCACTAACTGCTGCCGCCAGCTACTTTACTCACGCTCAGCATGCAAACCATTCAACGAAACATCATCGATATGGGCTTTCGTGTACCCTTCACGACTACACGACACAAAGCTTTACGCCTCGCCTGGGCCTGTAAGCGCCAACATTGGACTATTGATGAGGGGAAACATGTTGCCTGGCAGGACGAGTCTCTTTTCAAATGTAACGAGCGGACGTGTACGGGTATGGAGACAACCTCATGAACCCAAGGAGCCTGCATGTCAGCAGGAGGCTGTTCAAACTGGTGAAGGCTCTGTAATGGTATGGGGTGTGTGCAGCTGGAGTGTTATGGGACCCCTGATACGTCTAGATACGACTCTGACAGCTGACACGTACGTCAGCATCCTGTCTGACCACCTGCATCTGTTCTCGTCCATTGCGCATTCCGACGGACTTGGGCAATACCAGCAGAACAGTGCGACGCCCCAGGCGTCCAGAATAGCTACATAGTGGCTCCAGGAACAGTCTTCTGAGTTTAAATACGTCTGCTGGGCATCAAACTCTCCAGACATGAACATTATTGAGAATATTTGCGATGCCTTGCAACGTGCTGTTCAGAAGAGACCTCCATCCCCTCGTACTCTTACGGATTTATGGACAGCCATGCTGGATACATGGTGTCAATTCCCTGCAGGACTACTTCATACATTAGTTGAGTCCATGCCACGTCATGTTGCGGCACTTCTGCGTGCTCGCGGGAGCCCTACACGATATTCGACAGGTTTCTTTGGCTCTTCAGTGTAGATCTAGAATAGTCTTGTGGGGGACCAAGACAACCCTGGCCAGCCCGTCTTCCGTGCATTCGGAGGCCATATCCGTATGTTGCGAACCGCCAGTCGTCTTCCTAAGTGTTCGCTCCTCCGCGACAGACCTGCCCACAGTCAATGCGGCCGGCTGCTCCTTGGCACCTTGGCACCGGTGGCGCTGGCAGCCGTTACCTCCGTCCGTCGTGCTGCAGCGAGAGGTCTCCAACCTTGGCACGACCTGCTGAGCGGGGCGGCACTTCAGCTGTGCTGCGGTAACACTGAACGAATTCGAGTGCGTTAGTCAAGGGTCATGCGTGTGATTCAGAGGTAAAAAGAATGAAAATAAATTTACTATCCAACTCAAAATCAACATGTGTCTACACGCCCTGCACCTTTGCCGAATCATGCAAGTGCAAACACAAGAAAATTACAACGAGCGATCATCAGTTTCGGTTTGAGGGCTTTGCTGCAGTGTATATGCAACCCAGCACGATTTCGATGTGAGGGCTCCGACATGTTAGCGGAGGATTAGTGTTGACAATGCCCAAAAAGTCAAGACAACGCCACAGTCATGACCCTACATATTGAAAGGTGGCTACACTGAGCCACAGCGCCAGAGATTGCGCCAAAGAGTATTATTCAGCCACCTCCACTGGCAGTGCTTGGGGAGAACTCGTGGTAGTGAGTGCTGGTCGAGAACTCGTAGTGGGCAGTGCTTGCTGAGATGTGATACTGAAAGGTTCTTGTTGAGATGTGGTAGTAGAGAGTCGGTGTGGAGATATATTGTAATGATTAGAGTGATTTTCGTCAATATATGAAGGTAAAAGAAAAAAATTTTTCCTTTTCTTCTTATTATCTCAATGCCTTAAATAATGCGTCATTACAGGTTCAGTCAACAAAGCATCTGGCTTGTGTTCTTGTATTAGAGTGTAATTCTGGGTTTCTTGCGCAATTATAGTATTTCTAATTTTTTTATCACGTCAGTATAAATGTTATTTGAAATTTCTTGTCTTATTGAAGAAGAGTCGTGCCAGATGTGTACGTTGAGTCATACTTCCACACACAGAACAGTTATACTTGTGCCTTGGTTTTGTAGGTTTTATAGTTGCTGGGGACTTAATTAATTAATTGTGTTAACGAAAATTTTCATTTCATTCTTTGTTGTTGTTCTATGCAGTCAGATTGCGTACAAAAACTAGTCAGGGCCTACCGTTTACGAGATACAGCGTAATCGGACATACAGCTACCAAAATTAAAAATTATTTTCAAATTTAATAATAATTATGCCCCCATGCAATATGCATCGGAAAATGAAGAATGTTTATGAGGCAGCATGTCTATAGAAAGCCACATTTGTGGAATGGTGCGTCAAGTTTCATGCCAGTCGCGATTCGACCCAAGACGCTGGTCGATCGGAGAGTCCAGCATCATTCATTACATCAATTCAAGTGAGACTCTCCCACATCTCTCTGTCCAACTCCACCACCCCATCTCTGTCTCTCTCCTCTGCATCTCACACTCTGTCAATAATCTGGCTTGCAAATAAGGTTTTTAAATAGCTTTCACAATTGCAAGATGACTTCGGACACTTCTGCCACACAAATAAAGAAATTTTGTTACGATTGTGTTTCCTGAGGACCTCAATAATTCTGATGGGATGTCATGTACTCCAGGTGCGTAATTTCGACTTAGATATTTCAGCTCTGTGTCAAATTATTCTGGCAGTATCGTATCAAAATGGTTCAAATGGCTCTGAGCACTATGGGACTTAACTTCTGAGGTCATCAGTCCCCTAGAACTTACAACTACTTAAACCTAACCTAAGGACATCACACACATCCATGTCCGAGGCAGGATTCGAACCTGCGACCGTAGCGGTCGCGCGGTTCCAGACTGAAGCGCCTAGAACCGCTCGGCCACTCCGGCCGTATCACCCACTTGATGTTCTACATCTACATATTAAGGCTGTAAGCCGCCTTATGGAGTGTGACGGTGGATACCTTGTATACTACTCTTCCCTGTCCTCCTTCTTTTTCCAGTCGAGAAAGCTGCGGGGAGGGAAGGATTGTTGGCAAGCTTCCACATGAGTTTGGATCTCTCTCATTTTACGTCCATGGTCTATTCATGGGATTTATGTGATGGAAAGGAATATTTACACTGACTCTTTTACGAACTTCCGCCTTCTAATAGTTGATAGTTAATCACAGTGTGATGTCCAACGCCTTTCTTTCAGCATCTGCCTTTGGCCTTGGATGAGCATCTCAGTGGCTATTTCGAGCATACTAAACGAAACAGTGAGGAAGTGCGCTGCTCTACTTTCTCTACAAATCTGGTGTCTCAGACTGACGAGCAACACTTATGTATTGGCCAAACGAGAGTTTTGTACATCATGTCCTTTCTGACCCTTCTGCCAATGAATCTGCCCGGCAGCTGCCTTTGCTACGACTAGTTTTGTGTACCTGTTTCACTGTAAACTACGTTCCCTCTACGTCCCCTAGAAGCCTTTAACAGGAATTGTGAAACACCCTGTATAAACATCAGAAACATGCACGAACAGCTTCCGAAGCAATCCATTCGTTTACACATTTTCTGTTCAGTAATGGACCTATAACAGTTCATTAAAGCACACCCGAAGTTACTTTTACGTCTGAAAATTTCTGTAGAGTTACTTTCTCTTCTCCTTCGGTAATGCTGTAATCGAGGCGTTTACTCAGGTTTCTTCAGCTGTTCTACCTATGAGTTTTACGCAGTTCGCACTGACTCATTTCCTGGACTGTGTCGTACAATGATGCAATCTTTTAGGTACATTCTGTGATTTATGTGAATACTGTCTCTGAAATTTTTATGCACAGAGTTAGCAGTAAAGAAACAACAAAATAAGACGTAATGCATGATGCAACACTGCCTCAAGCACCTTAGTGCTTATCATATCATATCTCCTGAACCACATGCTGCTGTACAGTCATATATTTTTGTAGGTACAGTCAGCGGCACATGTAGATACTGTCTGCAAAATGTGTTGCGAACAGAGTCAGTAGCAATGAAGTAATAAATTAAAACGTCATGCATGATGAGGCAGTTTTTCCTCGCATCTCAGTGCTTGACTTCATATCTCCTGAGCTACGTGTTGTACAACGATGTAAATTTTCTGGTACATTTATTGATATATGTGAATACTGTCTGTAAATTGTGTCATGAATAAAATTAATAATAAAACAGTAATAAATTAAAACTTCATACTTCATATGCAGTTTCACTGCATGAACAGCGAAAATACAGTATGCGACAAAATTTTTACTTTCATTATTTTGTGGAGGTCGTCAGGAAGAAAAAAGTTAATAAGGGTTTGAAATTACGTGTAAAGTTTGTTGTAAGTCTCTAAGTATTCTCATACACTGCATGACTGGAGAACAGGGGTCCCGCGTTGTGAGTTTTACTGCTTTTTCACCCCCACCCCTTTGATAAGTGGGTGTTTCTTACACCCCACAGCGGTTCTTTCCAGACAGTAAATGATACTTGTACCAAGTTTGTTTGAAATCGGTCTAGTGGGTTGCGACGAGATGTGCAACACACCAACACACAGTGAATCCACATAATTTTTGTAATTTGTATTGAATCGTCCTTTATCACATTACACAATGCATTCCGATCCCTGCGGGTCCACTGTAAGGTTGTTTTGGCGCCTCTTGTTTCTATCATTTCTTTTTGTCTCTAGCATCAGTTCTATGGAGAGGGATGATTCAGTTCCACACACAGCTCAACCTTCTCACGTGCAGAATATGTTATTTTATATATGGTGTTTCAGGTGTGTTGTTTTTCTCTGTAACGCCAGTGAAAAGAATCTTCATTTATACATATGAACGTAACAGTCGTTACTCTTTCTGTAAAGTAAAGAGGCTGATATGGCTTACGAGATGCGCAGCTGCTGGCGTCACAGAGCGACAAGTTCTCCCCGGTGCGGTATTTAAAGTCAGCTGGGAGTACGGGTTTGTTATAAAAAGCAGCTTTAAATCTCATTCTTAGGTCTTTTTGAAGATGCAATGAGTTGTGAATCCAGGAAAATAGGCATTCGCTTGAACGAGGACGAAGAGATTAGTGTTTAGCGTCCCGTTGACAACGAGGTCATTAGAAATGCAGCACAAGCTCGGATTAGTGAAGGATGCGGAAGGAAATCGGCCGTGCTCTTTCAAAGGAAACAGCTTGGCATTTGCCTGAAGCGATTTAGGGAAATCGCGGAAAGCATAAATCTGGATGGACGGCCGCGGGTTTGAACTGTCTCTCTCCCGAATGTTATTCATTTGAACACCTCACTTAAGTGAACACTCCGCCAGCAGGACTTCCATCAGGCAACAGCCAATTACGTACAACATGTCGCATCCACCCCTAAAACCTTGAACGTCTCTAGCTCCTTAACTAAAACTGATTAGCATTAATATCAAGAACAGCCACTAGCCAGATTAATTTAGAAGTAGATACCCTCGGTGTAGTGAAGTAACTTAATTCAGTAAAGGCATCTCTTGCGGTCCAGCCAGTACATCAGCTAGATTCCCTTTGTAGTATGCTGATGAAGTAGCTCCATTTTTAGCAGTCACATACAACCGCTTGCTCGACGAAAGATCCGTACCTAAAGACTGGAAAATTGCACCGGTGTACATAAGAAAAAAAAAAAAAAACAGAAGTAGTCCGCTGAATTACAGACCCATATCACTAACGTCTATTTGCAATAGGATTTTGAAACATACAGTATGTTCGAACATTATGAAAAATTTTTTTTAAAAAAAAGACTGTCTATTGGCACATAGAACGGATTCAGAAAATTTCGTTCTTGAGAAACATAACTAGCTCTTCATTCTCACGAAGTAATGAGTGCTGTCGACAGGGGCTATCAAGTTGATTCCATATTTATAAATTTCCTCACAGACGTCTTCTAATCAAATAGTGTGCTACTGGATTCGTGATTTCCTGTCAGAAAGGTCGTGGTAAATGACGGGAAGCCATCGAGTGAAGCAGAAATGATACCTGGGGCTCCTGAGGGGAGTGTCATAGGCCCTTTGTTGTTCTAAATCTACGAGGGTTGCGACTTAAATAGTGGCAACTATTTACTCACAATCGATACAAAAGAGTTACATGCTTGCACCTGTTACTGTCCTTCAAAGTAGTCACCAGCGTTGTGTATAACCCGTTGCCAGCGATGTGGAAGCCGTAGTATACCGTTAGCAGAGCCTGTTCTGTTGATGGTGCGAATGGAGCAGTCTACTGCCTGTCGAATCTCTGGAACAGTTCTGAAGCGAATGCCATGAAGTGGTTCCTTCATCTTCGGAATCAAATCAAAGTCACAAGGACTTACGTCCGGGGAGTATGGTGGATGGTACACTACTTCCCAGTCCCACAGACCGAACAGAGCAGCCACAGCTTGCGCTGTATGCACCCGCGCATTGTCGTGCAAAATGATGGGTGGGTTGCGCAAAAAGTGTCGCCTCTTCTTTCGCAAAGATGGTCGCAGGTGATGCTCAAAAAACGAATAGTTATACTGTGCACTGACGGTCTGCCGTGGAGGAACGTAATGCGTTAGGATAACACCTTCACAGTCATACAGGAGAATCACCATAACTTTAGACCGCTCCATTCGCACCATCAACAGAACAGGCTCTGCTAACGGTATACTACGCCTTCCACATCGCTGGCAATGGGTTCTACACAATGCTGATGACTACTTGGGACAGTAACAGGTGCAAACATGTAACTCTTTTGTATCAGTTGTGAATAAATAGTTGCCACTATTTAAGTTCCAACCCTTGTAAATAAACGAGTTAAGAGACAATATAAATCGACCTCTTACATTGTTTGGAGATGATGCTGTTGTTTAGCCTCAATTAAACCCGTCAGAAGGTCAATACGAATTAGAAAATGACAAGGTATCTACATGATGTGAAAAGTGGCAATTGGCAATGAGCAATAAAAAGTGTGTGATCCTCCACGTGAGTACTAAAAACAACTCGTTAAATTTTGGTTGCACGATAAATCATACAAATTTAAAGGTCGTCGACTCAACTAAATACTCAGTTATTACAATTATGAACAACTTAAATTGCAACCATAGAAAAATATGGCAGAGGCGGGCCATAGAATGCATTTTGTTGGCAGAACACTAAGAAAATGCAACAGATCTACTAAAGACACTACCTACGCTGCGTTGGTCCATCCACTGTGCAGTATGAATATGTAACCAGATAGCACTGACGGAGAACATTGAGAAAGTCCAAAGAAGGGCAGGTCGTTTCGTATTACCGCGAAATAGGGGACAGTGTGTCACGGAGGAAACAAGCGGGTTGGGGTGAAACTCATTAAAACAATAGTGTTTATCGTAGCGGCGAGCTCTTTTCACGAAATTTAAATCATCAATTTATTCCTCCGAATGTCAGAATATGTTGTTGGCTCCCACTTACATAGGGAGAAGGGACCATCGTGATAAAACAAATGACAGCTCGCACAGAAATATTTAAGTGTTCGTTTTTTCTATGTGCTGTTCGAAAAGAAGGAAGGAAGATTACGGTTGAACGTCCCATCGACTTCGAGGTCATTAGAGAAGGAGCACAAGCTCAGTGACCAAGTATGGGGAAAGAAATTGGCCTTGTCCTTTCAAAGGAACTATCCCAGCATTTGCCTTAAGCGATTTAGTGAAATCACGGAAACCAAAATCATGATGGTCGCATGTGTATTTGAGCCGTTGTTCTCCCAAAAACAAGCTCAGTGTGGTAACCACTGCGCTACCTCAATCGGTGTACCGTTCGAGAGTGGAACGATCGCGAAATAGTATGAAATTGTTTCTATGAATCCGCTGCCGAGCTCTGAAGTAGTCTTGTGGAAGTAGATGTAGAGTTTAACTGATATGTATACAGTTGGTTTAAATACATCAGCCACATAATAGAAAAACAATGTTCTATTTTTAAAAAAACATAAGACGTTGCCGCAAATCTGTAAAATAACTAAATAAACTACATTCAGAGCTCCACAGAGGACAAACATTTCTTATGTTTACCAATCTAAGTAAATATTCCTCTTACCTATTATTTTGTAAGTTACAGAGAAAACACCCATTACATCAAAAGTGCACATACATCTACACTTCGTTCATCATACGAATAGACCTGATGTAAGCAAACACAAACGCGTTGGTTGGTCAACAGTCGTAGCACTCGCACACTGGTGTTGCTAGGCTCTTGGAAGTAGATCCTACTTCTGTATTACATATGTTATTGTTATTTTACGGAAGATGAAACTTTAAGACATTCTAATATATTAACAGGCATCAACGTATTTCTTAATCACACTTTATCTATGCAGCTTTTACTTCAAAACTCGTATACAGTCGCAAGTCTCTGTGCTGTTGTGCTCTGTCGCACTGTTGCCTGCTCCGTAGTGAAACACGCACATGAAACACCGTCAGAAAGTGGCGAAAGACAAGTTGTTATTCACGTTTTTCACAAATTTACAGAAAAAAATCAGCTTTGAGCTTTTCAGAGGAACTGTTTTTATTAAAGAGATGGATATTGTGAACATGGAGTGCATAGATGAACCGGTAGCATTGTAATCAAATTCATTGATCGAGGGTTAAGATCTCGCTGTGGTCGTCTTTTTTTCGTTGTAGTGGGAACACCTACATCTTTAAAAGTAAAAAAAAAAATTTCACGTCTTCTTGTTTGTAATTATTGTACATACTGCGGGCAAAGTTCGAGTTTTCCTTGCTAATACAAATTCTTAATTATCAATCTTTTATAAAAAAAAATTGTTAATAAAGATTGTTTGAATTTCAAAAAACAAAGTAAATTTTTACTACAAAAATAAAAATCAAATCTCTTTGTTTGAACTATTTCCAGCGTTTTATTCCAGAGATGCGGTCTCACACGAGTCAAAGTGACATGAGTCGGGAAACACGGACAACAATAACTGAGGACACTACTCAAATGCTGCATTTATACAGTTGTCAATATGCCGCTCCAGTATCAACCCAACAGAACTAATCTGGAGCCAAGTTAAGGGATTTGTCTAGAGAAATAACACATTTAAACTGCCAGACGTATTGGAAGTAATGCACGAAAATTTGTCACACATCAGTGCCGAACGCTGGCGTGATACGGAACGGCACATCATAAAAGGAGAAAATGTAGCGTTTGGTTGGTTTCGTGAATTTCATTGTTGACCTACTTGTTGTCATTGTAGCAGGTGACAGTTCCGGTATTGAAATGTATTTGTCGCATTCGGATATGAAAGGAATTGAGAGAATACCAGGCTACTGAATGTATGCAATACCCTCAGTGGCATCGATATTTAACTATACGGTGAAATCACTGCAATACGCTTTTGCGTTACACATAACTCGCGCAGAACGATCACCCTGAGTTTAAGTTAGGAATTTTCATCACTCTTGTTTTTTATCACAGTACTATGTTACCTAAGAACGAAAGCACGTTACGCTTTCCGTCTGGTCCCCTAAGAAATGTGCGGTATTGCTGGAGTTTTGTCGAATATTGTTTCATCCTCTTTTAAGATTAAATGACATTCAAAGCGATATTATTTCTTTCCTCGTTTCTTTGTACGTCATTAACCGAAAGTTCTCACATCATGTAGGTTGGGTGGACCAGCAGGCTAGCCAGTACTGTCCACGTCAGATGCGCCGGTAAAGCTGTTGTCCCGATTATCCTTCAGTCGATGTACGAGTAATGCATATCACAAAAAGTATCCTTCTTATCGTACTCAATTGTACTCAAGTCAGCTCCACGTGAAATGAAATCTAATGAGATTCTAGCAAACGCGGAAGATTAATGGTGTAATGTTTACATCAGGTTTATTCTTAAGATGAAGACAGTATTGTACAAGACAGCACGTTACCTGGACAATGTGCATGGTTTACTCCTCTAATCTACAGTGCAGAAACGGGTGGGCCATAGTTGGTACACTAGCCTTTGATTTCGTGGTGTTAGCCCGCTCAGTGGACCATCTCCGTTGGGATAAGGACCTTTCTGTTCGGTGAAGCGGACGAGACATTCCTGTAGCACAAAAAGGGGGCGTGTCGGTAGGCGGTACTGTGGCCGTTCGGCATCGCCGGCGGCGGGCAAGGACGCGATCTGTGGCCGGCGTGCGCATGCGCACTCGCTGCCGCGACCGCAGCCTGACCGCGGAGGAACCGCGGCTCAGCTCCCCTAAAAATAGTAGCTGTCTGCACTCACGGTTCACTCACGTGTCCCTGTCTACTCAAGTCCTCTTTCCGTGTTTGTTTGACAAATAACGTTTCTGTTACGTCACGATTTTCCTTTATATGTATATTCCGCACGACCTATTTCGGGAAATGATTCCCGCTTTTGTTTTCGTGTGCTACGCCATTTGTTCGCGATGCTTTCGACGTGCAATTTTTAATTAACGATCGTTCTTTGTATGGAGTTAATGGAGGAGTTGGAAGGAACTTCTTCCAACGATCCTCTTGTCGTCCCTTTGAACAGAAACTCACACATAAACGACATTAGACACAACTTACTGGGCGTAGAACGCAATGAAAATAGCAAACGAACAAGAAAAAAACAGTTGTAAAGACATTTTTACGCACAAAATCAGGCACTTCACAGATGATGCAGTTATCTATAAAGAAAAGATTTCAAAATGGTGCAGGGATTGGCAACTTGCTCTAAATGTTCAGAAATGTAAAATTTTGTACCACACTAAACAAAAAGACGTAGTATCCCATGACTATAATATCAGTGAGTCACTGTTGGAGTCGGCCAACTCATACAAATATCTGGGTGTAACACGTAGTAGGGATATAAAATGGAATGAACACATAGGCAGAGTCGTGGGTAAAGTAGATGGTAGACTTCGATTTATTGAGAGAACAGTGAGAAGTGAAATCAGTCTACAAAGGAGATTGTTTACAAATCACTTGTGCGACCGGTTCTAGAATATTTCTCAAGTATGTGGGACCCGTACCAGATAGGAATAAAAGGGGATATATAAACAGAAGGGGAGTACAAATGGTCACTCCGCGGAAGAGTGTCACAGAGATAATGAAAGATTTGAACTGGAAGACTCTTGAAGATATACATACACATCCCTGAGAAAGTCTATTAACAAAGTTTCAAGAACCGGCTTTAAATTCTGGCTTTAGGAACACACTACAGTCACCTACGTAGCGCTCACATAGGGATCGTGAGGATGAGATTAGAATAATTACTGCACGCACAGAGTCATTCAAACAATCATTCTTTCCACGTTCCATTCGTGAATGGAACAGGAAGAAACCCTAATAACTGGTAGAATGGAACATACCTTCTGTCATGTACCTCACGGTGGTTTGCAGAGTATGGATGTAGACGTACATGTAGATAGTCAGCAAAGGTATCATACCTCGTCTACAGAGTATGCTGTACTATTCTTTCGTACAGAGGGTATTTATCATAATAATCTGTATCATTAGTTACTTCTATATATTTTCTACAAAGGCACTTATTTATAAGTTTTTATTTTAAGTATACTAAATCACTGCATTACTTTCCAGTTTTTTAATGTAAGAGTTTGTCTTCTTTCTTTTTTGCGATGTGCTTATACCTACAGTTCTTCCAGAGGATCCATTTTATCGCCACGCACTTGAAGATTGGAGTCATTTCCCGAAAGGCGTAGTGCGCAATACATACTCATATTATAAATGCGAAAGTAAGTCTGTTACGTTTTGAAGATTAAACCACTGAACCGATTTCGATGAACTCTGATGTCGAGATAGTTTGAAGCCTGAGAAAGAACATGGCTTACTTTGGATACTGAGTAGTACAAGATAAATATTGATTTGAAGAACATTACACGAATTAGCGAAATACAACTACTCTTCGAAAAAAAACTTTTTGTTCTTTGACTTTTGAACTTTATCATACTTATGAAAATGCTTTTATTGGTTGATACGTTCGACGTAATACGATTTCTCCTAAGGAATACTATGCTTATACAATACTCAACGTGTTTAAGCCATACTTCCACACTAATATTTTTAAATGTGAAAATAATTCTGTCTATTATGTTTTCACGACTAAACCGCTGAGCCAGTTTTGATTAATTAAGGGAGAAATAGGCTACTTTACAAAGTAACTGGAAATCAACCCCTAAGAGGATGAAGTAAAGAATGGAATTTTATTTTCATCAGCGAACATAAACCATGTTAAATAAATATTAACTTTGATGCATAATGTACATATTACGTATATTGCTAACCACTTCAAAGAATGGTGTATAGATGCATGCTTCTGCCCTCGCCAATCTACACACACCCCTTGGCAGCGACCCTGCGTTGTACCTCCGTGTCATGAATTGGGGCAGTTGGGTGGGGTGGGGAGCAGACATGAGAGGGCAGCTGACGTTACTGCACATACAATAGCTTAGTTACTCACCATCACTTATCATAACAAAACTACTGATGTTCAGGTAACGGCCAGAATTAATTTTAAAAAAATCATGACTGGTTGCAGAAAAGTTATATTGTAAACAAACCCTATGTTTTTACAGTCGCAGGCATTCACCAAGCATTTCTAATGTATAAAATCAATTTTTTTCTCCTTCTTTATTGTATAGGTTGTGTTCGGACATGTGCGAAAGAACAGATACCATCTGCATATATATATATATATATATATATATATATATATATATATATATATATATATTGTTACGGCTCACCGGCCATTTGACCATCTTCTTCTGTGCGGATGCACAAACAGTGGCAGAACTCTCACGGGAATCGGTAAAAAAGCCGCGAGTAATGAGTATAATGGGCAGGGGTACTATGAATATAGTGCGGGACAATAATTTGGAAATGTGGGTCTCACGGGAGGCGTGCCAGAGATAAGCTCAAAATGGCTCTAAGCACTATGGAACTTAACATCTGAGGTCATCAGTCCCCGAGGACTTAGAACTACTTAACTTAACTAACCTAAGGACATCACACACATCCATGCCCGAGGCACGATTCGAACCTGCAACCATAGCAGCAGCGCGGTTCCGGACTGAAGCGCCTAGAACCGCTCGGCCACAGCGGCCGACTGCCAGAGATAAGTCCCTGCAGTCGTAGTATCCTCTGTGTCCTCGGTGGGGCAGGTGGATAGAGCGTCTGCCATCTAAGTGGGAGATCCCGGGTTCGAGTCCCGGTCAGGGCACACATTTTCAACTGTCCCCCTTGACTTATATCAACGCCTTTTTCATTCTAACGAGCTGCATTGTCACCGATGGTATCTGTTCTTTCGGACATGTTCGAAAGAACAGCTACCATCTTCATATATCTACCAAATTTACCTAGGCGTCATTTGTAAGGTCAGTTGTAAGTTGTTGCCGATAGATGTCTCCAGGTTGCAGATGTCTCGCTGGTTCATTAGCCACTGTGTGTCGACATGGCTATAACACACCAACGAAAGATGCTTATCGTTCTCCATTTCAGCAAGTATGCTTCGGCTGAGAACTGAAATCTCCAGCGTCTGCACTACTGCCGTCGGGTGCTGGCCTCACTGTATGGGAAAGGTTTGCCTTTTTCTCAGCTCAGTGCAGCGTTTCACATCTGACACAGTCATATGCCATTATTCTTGTTAATCAGACCATCCTGAACACCAATTTCAATGGATCCTACCGACCGAGTTCCTTGTTACATCTGGACGATGGTACATTCGCATCAGTTTGCATCAGAGTTACAGTGGCACGACCTGAGACTTCGATCGCTAAACTTGTGTTTCGTGATAAATCACACACTGACTAAATATTCTCACGTGTGAAATCTCCTACCACATTCTCACGTTCATCTCTAAGTACTAATGTATTGCTACTCAACATCTACACAGGTAATCAGCAAGCCACTACAGGGCGCGTGGCGGAGGGTTGCCTGTACCTCTACTTGTCATTTTCTTTCCTGTTCCACTTGCAAATATTGCGTATCGTGCCTATCTCACTTGCATTAATAATCTCTGCAGGCCTTTATTTGTTGTTTCTCTACCTAATGACTCATTAGAAGCAGCTTCCTTAACACCTGTAGCATTTGATATGGATATCGTTACGTAAATTGGTTGTTCAGGTTTTTACATTGGTAACGCCTCGTAGCGCTATGTATGAAAATCACTGGCTGTGCTGCGTGCAGTCTGTGGCTGGCTTGCATAGTTGTTGGCCATTGTAGTGTTGGGCAGCTGGATGTCAGCAGTGCGTAGCGTTGTGCAGTTGGAGGTGAGCCGCCAGCAGTGGTGGATGTGGGGAAAGAAATGGCGGAGTTTTGAAATTTGTAAGACTGGATGTCATGAACTGCTATGTATATTATGATTTTTCAACACTATTAAGGTAAATACATTGTTTGTTCTCTATCAAAATCTTTCATTTGCTAACTATGCCTATCAGTAGTTAGTGCCTTCCATAGTCTGAATCTTTTATTTAGCTGGCAGTAGTGGCGCTCGCTGTATTGCAGTAGTTCGAGTAACGAAGATTTTTGGTGAGGTAAGTGATTTGTGAAAGGTATAGGTTAATGTTAGTCAGGGCCATTCTTTTGTAGGGATTACTGAAAGTCAGATTGCGTTGCGCTAAAAATATTGTGTGTCAGTTTAAGCACAGTCATGTAATTTTTTTAAGGGGACGTTTCATATGTCGACCCTTAGCCGAGGATACCTCACTGGAATCTTCTGATTTTTTTCTTGTAGTTTGTGTAATTAGTGTAGATTTTGTTTATTGCTAGCGCGTAATTGTAGAGAGAATCTCCTTTGTAGTTGCAGTCTTTCATTGATTTACAGTAAAACAGGTGTGGCACGCATGTAAATTTGCACCAAGTATTTCGCAGCTGCGCTTGCAATTAACTACATATTATTTTCAGTGCTATGTTAATGTGTTCCCTTATATTTGCTCTTCAAATTGTGTTTTTCTGTGTTGTCGTGTGAAATATTGTGACAATAATGGCGTGTGAAAAACGTAATACTAGGCTCCAAAGTAAACCGAGAAATGACAGCGAAGACGAAAGTAGTGTGTTAGCTCCACCATGTAATGAATTAACTAATGTTCAAAGCTGCAAATAATGGTGTAGGCAGTGAAACAATTAGTGAACAGGGAAGCATTATCGATCGATCGGTCGGCAACAGCTCGCCTCAGGATTCCGAAATGACAGGACACAATCTTGCAAATACTGTAGATTCAGGGTTTGCGTCCTCACCGTTTTCTCAAATATATCAAGACACATTTTCTGCTCTTCAAAATGCAAATATTGCCGGTTCAAATGCACTGCCGAATAGCAATGAGGAACATGTTTCAGACACCAGTGCACTGTTATTACAGTAACTGCAACAAATGGGACAAAGGCTACAAAAGTTAGACACAACGCTTGAACAAAATCAGAAACAAATGAGACAAAATCATCGGAAGTTAGACACCACACTTGAACAAACACGTGAAGATTTAACTACTGAGTTACATAACATCGAATCGAAACGTCAAAAAGTCTGTAATGACGTAAAAACACAAATTTGTGAGCATTTCCAACCTATTTTTTCGCGTCATGAAAATGCATTACAGAATCACGAAGCAGCCATAAAAGAACTGCAAACTATTGTTCATGAAAATCACGACACCTTGCAAGCTAAAATTGACTCAGTTGCATCTACCGATTCGGTTACGCAACTTGCAAAAACTCAGGAAAACTTAAAGGACACAGTAGATACGATTTCAACACAAATGGACACTCTGAAACTTGGTTCAGAAAAACACACTGAGGAAATAAGTACACTATCGGAGAAAGTAGCCGAACTTTCGGATCAGTTCACTAACTTATCTGCAAAGGTAGATGATGATCTGAATGACACAAGACCTGTAGCCATCACTGACACAGAAGAGTATGAACAAATTAAGAAATTCAAACAAAATCAGAATCAAATTAATACGCAATACAAAAGAGAAATCCGGGAAGTACAAGATCAGTTGGCACAAGTAATACAAAAATTACGTATTTCAGAGGACACTCGCGCTCCAACACGGGAAGAGGGAGTTAGAAATACGGAGCAACCACAAAATAATAACACAGCGCTTTTCGGAAATTATGAAGGAAATTGGCTAGGTGCACCGAATGTTGAGATGGAACCACCGACACGACGTAACAATGACCGATATGCTACTCGTCGACACGATGATTTTGACTATAAGCTGTTCATTACTACATGTAAATTCAAAACATTTAAGAATTCTGCCAACGACATTCATCCACAAGCGTGGCTCCATCAATTCTCTCATTGTTTTCCTCCCAACTGATCATTGGAGCACAGGTTAGAATTTATGTGTGGCTACTTGGAGAATGAACCAGCTCTAAGAATGCGATCGGTCATTCACGATTGTCACAGTGAAGGAGATTTTTATCATGCCTTCCTCTCAGCATATTGGTCTCAAGCTACACAAGACCGAGTAAAACATAGCATCATAATGATGAAACATTTCGGACAATCTGAATTTTCCAGTCTTGTGAAATATTTTGAAGCCATGTTGCACAAGAATCAGTACCTGTCAAACCCATACAGCCCCTCGGAACTCATCCGCATTTGCTTAATCAAACTACCTGAACATTTACGACATATTATTTTGGCAGGACGTTGCAAAGACGACATTGAAGCTTTTCAGGGACTCTTACAAGAATTAGAAATTGACACTGACAATCGCGGAACGCGAAAACAGGAACACAAAAATTACAGGTCTCATCCGTCGCAATTCCGCAATGAAAGAAATAATAACTGGATACGACAAGGCTATTCTTACAACGCAAATCGTGACCAAAACAGACACCACCTGAATGACAACCGTAGGCAGAGTAGTAATAATTACGGGGAAAGATCACCTCTCCGTAGTAATGAATATGACATGGATAACCACAGAAACGGACAATGTGCTAACCAAAACAATTATTATCAAGGGAGACAGAATAACTTCAGGCGCAACAGTTCAGAGTGCAGTTACGATTCAGGGGGACATTCTAGACCATGTGACCAACAAGAAAGAAATTACGGAATCTACCGTTATGACGACAGACGATATAATCGTAACAACAGACCAAAATTTAATCAGAACTGGCGGGTTTCAAACAGGGCAGGGCCCTCTCGACAAGGTGATTTTGTAGAAGTTAGACCTCCAAATCCCAGTAACGACGCGCGGCAACAAAGAGACAGACAATGACTTGCACCGCAGGCAGACACGTGCGCCGGCTGGCTCCGAGAAAAATAACGTAGACGCTAACCTTGAGAAAAATTTTAGCATTCCTTACCGACGTATACCACACGATAATTGCGTTGAAGTTGAAACTCTGTGTACTAAGAAGAGTAAAGGTTTACACCACATTTCACATGTAAAACCGTTTATTCAGAGATAATATGCTTTTTAACTTAGTCTTTGCTACAAAATTTTTTCACTCTGCATCACTAGTATGCTTTGTCAGACTTTGAACCTGTTAACATGCAACAATGTTTGAAGTTAAATACCCAGTCAAGAACCAAAAGAACTTATTTAAACAGAAATTACGAATGCATTGTTATAGTGAACAGACGACACAGTGTTGTTATTTGTACATTCTTGTTTGTTAGAACATATACTGGCACTACTAATGAGATTTTAATGCAACATTTTGGTTTACTTGAATATACATTCTGGATTTAAAGTACTTTCTGTGAGATACCAGATGACACAGTGGTTAGTTTATGTGACAGCTACACGATTTTATCATGACGCTACTAATGAGTGACAATTTACAATGTTGCTTTTGCGGTGTTTCTGTTTTGTATCTGCACAGTTTTTCTGAATTCTTCTGGAAAGTAAAACATGTTTTAGTAGTAACTTTTGTGGTATAGCTACAAGGAGACAGCATTTTCAGTAGGACAACAATACGTTACAGCACAGTACTTTCTTCATCACGGCAATAGGCGTAATAACTAAGATATCTATTTGCACAGCATTTCACTTTTGTGTATCATGAGGTAAGTACATTGACTTCAGCAGAACTTTGCCTTTGGAGGACGATACCTACGACACTTCCACAGAGATTATCTTACAAGACGCACAGTTTAGCGCTACAGTACACGTATTTAGTGATTAATTTTGTACTTAAAACATTTATTTTTAAAAATATTTGAAGTACAATGATACAAAGGTTTTCCGTGATACATTTCATTCCATTGCTGTAATCTGTAACACCTGAGGGTATAATTACATTAATCCTCAGGGGGGTACACGCTTCCTTCGTGTATCATGTTTTTGGCAAGCACAAGGAGCCCTAGCTAATATGGTATTTGCTTACACAACTTTACACATCGGTACCATATTTCTCTAACACATAATTACACAGCTATCTGATGATTTAACTGAGAGAGACAAACTTTTTTACTACGGCAGTGACAGATGTTTACGTAATTACACCGTTGGATAACTTCACACTTACTAAATTGTATTTTGTCTGTACTCTGTGAACTGTTCATATTTTTTCGCACCCATTGTGATATTATGAGAGCTTTGAATGATATATTTGGTATGGGATCATGATTTTTAAAGTATGTTTGAGGTAGATGACACTTTTGACATGAGCAGAGAATTTTTTTTAGGTTTTGAAATTTTTGGAGGAAGCTACGACGATTTTGAGAGTTGACTGAGTTTTTATGATGTTATTATTACGATGACTATGTGTATTATGCTGTTGCGGTATGTTTATGATCAATAAGCTGATGCTATAGGAGTTATTTGAGTATGCTACGTATCTGTTATGATGAAATATTGAAGAAGTGTTGACAAATAAGGTAAGGAATAATGAGTAGTGGTTAGGGACTCGGATTTGTGAAAAAGGTTGTTGGAAACCAAGAATCGTACTTTAAGAGTTATGAAATGTATGTAAATGCGTGAATGTATTACAACGCCAACGAAAATTTTT
Organism: Schistocerca serialis cubense; assembly: GCF_023864345.2. NCBI lineage: Eukaryota > Metazoa > Arthropoda > Insecta > Orthoptera > Acrididae > Schistocerca > Schistocerca serialis. The sequence goes on from NC_064643.1 coordinate 441,115,568, forward strand.
TGGAATCTGTTATATCAATAGGATTTTGTTTCTGCAGATTTGTAACGCAAATTCTTGACCTGTGAAATATTTTTATATGAGACTGTCACTGCAGCGGAAACTTCTGTCATAAATATTTCCGTAAGAAAGTTAAGTGACCACCTGCACGTAATGCGTCGTGGGCAGCTGCGCGACAGTCGCCTGGAAAAAAGCCATTAGTGTGTACCTTTCAGAGGCACAGGTGGAAAAAAAAGAGGCCATTATCCTCGCTATTGACATTTCTTTGTAGAAAGCATCGCAAATACGACACGCTCAAACCTGAAAACATATGATTATACTGTGGAGCTTTTAATTTATGATATTTACTAAAATGCCAAATTAAATGATGAGAAACATTTTACATCTATTGTCTTTCTAGTTGAGAGTTTGCTCATTTTGTTTAATATCAAGTTTCTAGCTGCAGCAGCATTGGTTAAAATAAAATTTAATAGATGTACTAATATAAATATTTTATGCCTACAGATCCAGTAAATAATTTTATGATCTATTCAAAAAAACGAAGGAGTATAAAAAGACATTTCCCTTCACAGGAATTGCATACGGAATTTTCTTTTCAACTACTTGGTAATTTTTTTGGTAGAATAACTTCTTGTAGTGCACCACTTTAATTACATAGACATTAAGATGTGAAAATACATTTGCTTTGTCTGCATTGTTGTCTCTAATGTAATATTTTTTCTGCTTGATTTATGTCATGTTCAGATATAAGTTATTGCATTTGCTGCTGCTGTTTGCCAGGCATAGTGCTACTAAATTTCACTTTGTATTACTCTGTTAAGCTAGTTTTACTACTGATTTATTTTTCTTGTTGCTGCACATTGGCTCATATTAGTTGTAATGTTGCATTGCTTGGTAATTTTGATTTACTGTAGCTTGCTTTGCAATTTTCCATTTTTTTGTCATTGCTGTTTGTGTTAATTGTTTTGTGCTGCTGCATTGCCTCGTTCCTTAGTTTAGCATTTTAGCTCAGTAGATTTAAGTTAGCTTAAGATGGGGTAGGCTATGTGAGAGAACGAGTTGTGATGAATGGGAAGAAATGCATTGAGAAGCTATAAGAAAATAGTTTGGCCAAAAAAAGTATTTTGAAAGAGGATATGAGCAAAAAAGTAGGGTTTAGGGACAACAGGTTTAGGTAGGATTTTCTTGGAAATAAATGATGAGGTAAGATAATGGAAAATAAATAATGAGGTAAGAAATGTGTGAACATATAAATCCAGAAAGCATGCTTGGATAGAATTTTTTTGGTGGAAACAAATGTTAAAATAAGAGGAAAGATATATGGAATGAAGTTTCGGGGTGGACTGCAGTACCAAATGTCACACTGAAAACAAACCCTGTCCTGTATTTTTGTGATATTATGCTATGTGAATTTGTATTTTTCCTGTTTGTATGTGTTTAGCTAATAAGATTTATGTTGTAGAATTTTTCTGATAATATGTTATTTACTTTTTAAAGATGCTTAGACATTATTTATTCTGTTTTGTTTTAATGCTCATGTGTGAAGTTGATGTTTCGAAAGTTACTCTGATCTTTTAAGTATTTACTTACGTCATAATTCCTGTAACACTGATGTATATGTTTATTTATATTCTTTTGTAAAGCCCCTATTACTACAAATGTTATCTGTATTATTATGTTTTTAATGATGTATTTTGTACTGTTGTTATTGTATTCTTATGTTATAAAATTGTAATTGATACCAGTTCATCATATTATTAACTTGTAAGTTACATTTCACTGCACACATTTCTGTTGGTCATAGTATATGAACAATATGTGGGAAGTAGGGTCTGTTAGTGTTTGCACGTGTGTTAATAATTCAGCAAGGGACTGGATAACAGCATTGCTGGTTCTAAGGACAATTCCAAAAACTTTGTGAGTGCACAAGTGGTGGTTATGGACTTGCTATATTATCCGCAAGACTCTTCAATGGTGATTGTGCACCTGCACAGTCACAACAGATGGCTGCTGGCCATCTCTACAAGGACTACAGTGGGTCTGCGTCTTTGATGACCCACCAATACCATTATTTCTACAAGGACTACAGTGGGTCTACACCTTTGCTGACTCACCAGTATCATTATTTCTACAAGGACTGCAGTGGGTCTGCACCTCTGGTGGCCCACCAATACCGTAATCTCTACCAGGACTACAGTGGGTCTGCTCTGTGATGACCTACCTACCAATACACTTCAAAATTTCGACTGACTGTGCTGTGGGTTTGCTCTGTTGTGGACCAATACATGTCTGCATGTCAAGAGTCAGGACTGTCTTTCCGTTGGAAGGACAACACTACTTCTTCAAGATTGCATGGAAATCCACTATTTCCGTGTGCATTTACTTTTACTGCTCAGACTTTGAGAATAAAAACACTGTAATTTTACTGTGATGGATGATCAGGACTGTCTTTATGGACAGTGAGAAAGTTTTAGCTTTTGACTAACATTGTATCAATAAGTGTGTGCATTTGATTTCTTTGTTATTGTAATTGTGAAAAAAATTTTAACAAATATGTATTGGCCAGTGCAAAAAAAAATTTGTAAAATTTTTTGTGGGGAGCATGGGGGCTATGTAAGTAGGTTGTTTAGGTTTTTATATTGGTAACGCCTCGTAGCGCTCTGTATGAAAATCACTGGCTGTGCTGTGTGCAGTCTGTGGTTGGTTTGCATTGTTGTCGGCCATTGTAGTGTTGGGCAGCTGGATGTGAGCAGCTCGTAGCATTGCGCAGTTGGAGGTGAGCTGCCAGCAGTGGTGGATGTGGGGAAAGAAATGGCGGAGTTTTGAAATTTGTAAGACTGGATGTCATGAACTGCTATGCATATTATGATTTTTCAACACTATTAAGATAAATACATTGTTTGTTCTCTATCAGAATCTTTCATTTGCTAACTATGCCTACCAGTAGTTAGTGCCTTCCGTAGTTTGAATCTTTTATTTAGCTGGCAGTAGTGGCGCTCGCTGTATTGCAGTAGTTCGAGTAACGAAGATTTTTGGTGAGGTAAGTGATTTGTGAAAGGTATAGGTTATTGTTAGTCAGGGCCATTCTTTTGTAGGAATTATTAAAAGTCAGATTGCGTTGCGCTAAAAATATTGTGTGTCAGTTTAAGCACAGTCATGTATAATTGTTTTAAGGGGACGTTTCAGTTAATACAAATTGTAAGAGGTATGCGCTGCCTGCGATATGCAAGGTATAAGAGAATCGCTGACCAGAGAGCAGTGTTGACTCAGTACGAACTGTGTAGCTGTAGCAGTAAGTTGTTGCTAGTCGCTAGTCTGCTCTGGAGCAGTCTGGTGTATCGTGATGGCTGGGCCGGTCGTGGTGCAGTGATGGCGGAGCCTGAGCATTATAGTATAAGGAAAAAGCAGCCTCGCGCGTACCTAGTAATGTTATGTGAACTCCCATGTAAATCTTTTAAAAAATGTCCTAATAATAATCTTTGTCATATAAAGTTATTTCTATCAAGCATTCGTTTCAATTTAAAGAATTTACTAATTTCTCCAATCCATCATCATTCCGATTGTTGCAAAAGAAAAATCAGTTGCTTCCTTTCATAAACGAAAAATCTATCGGCCAGCATTGCACAGAGCTGTGCCAGAAAAATTTTAGTAAGAGCAGATATATTCGCCGTTTTTATTGAGGTAAGAGTTTTTGCTTTTTATTCAGAATGATCTTACAGGGCCATGACGCAGCACTGCTGTCGTCCAAAATTTAGCAGGTTACTGAATTTATTTTTTATTACGAGGTTTAGGAATTTTTCTCTTTCGAGCTTACATTAAATGAGAAAAGAATTTTGTGGGTACATTAAATGGGAACCAATTTTGTTCTTAGGTTACACTAAAATTAGAATCATTAACCAAATAATGTTTATTTATATTTTAATTTTTTGTGTGGAGGTTACACTAAATTAGAATCACATTCTTTATTCATATTATTATTTATTAATTTTTTGTGGGGAGGTTACAAACTGTAAAAGACAAAAATAAAAAAGTCACCATTCTTCCAACACAGTTACTGAATAATTACAATCCAGAGACAAACACACTACTGACCATTAAAATTGTTACACCAAGAAGAAATGCAGATGACAAACGGGTAGTCACTGGACAAATATATTATACTAGAACTGACATGTGATTACATTTTCACGCAATTTGGGTGCATAGACCTTGAGGAATCAGTACCCAGAACAACCACCTCTGGCCGTAATAACGGCCTTGATACACCTGGGCATTGAGTCAAACAGAGCTTTAATGGTGTGTACACGTACAGCTGCCCATGCAGCTTCAACACGATACCACAGGTCATCAAGAGTAGTGACTGGCGTATTGTGATGAGCCAGTTGCTCGGCCACCATTGACCAGACGTTTTCAATTGGTGAGAGATCTGGAGAATGTTACACCAAGAAGAAATGCAGATGACAAACGGGTAGTCACTGGACAAATATATTATACTAGAACTGACATGTGATTACATTTTCACGCAATTTGGGTGCATAGACCTTGAGGAATCAGTACCCAGAACAACCACCTCTGGCCGTAATAACGGCCTTGATACACCTGGGCATTGAGTCAAACAGAGCTTTAATGGTGTGTACACGTACAGCTGCCCATGCAGCTTCAACACGATACCACAGGTCATCAAGAGTAGTGACTGGCGTATTGTGATGAGCCAGTTGCTCGGCCACCATTGACCAGACGTTTTCAATTGGTGAGAGATCTGGAGAATGTGCTGGCCAGGGCAGCAGTCGAACGTTTTCTGTACCCAGAAAGGCCAGTACAGGACCTGCAACATGCGGTCGTGCATTATCCTGCTGAAATGTAGGGTTTCGCAGGGACTGAATGAAGGGTAGAGCCACGGGTCGTAACACATCTGAAATGTAACGTCCACTGTTTAAAGTGCCGTCAATACGAACAAGAGGTGACCAATGGCACCCCATACCATCACGCCGGGTGATACGCCAGTATGGCGATGACAAATACACGCTTCCAACGTGCGTTCACCGCGATGTCGCCAAACTCGGATGCGACCATCATGATGCTGTAAACAGAACCTGGATTCATCCGAAAAAATGACATTTTGCCATTCGTGCACCCAGGTTCGTCGTTGAGTGCACCATCGCAGGCGCTCCTGTTTGTGATGCAGCGTCAAGGGTAACCGCAGCCGTGACCTCCGACTTGATAGTCCACACTGCTGCAAAAGTCATCGAACTGTTTGTGCAGATGGTTGTTGTCTTGCAAACGTCCCCATCTGTTGACTCAGGGATCGAGACGTGGCTGCACGATGCATTACAGCCATGCGGATAAGATGCCTGTCATCTTGACTGCTAGTGATATGGGGCAGTTGGGATCCAGCACGCCACCACGGCGTTCCGTATTACCCTCCTGAACCCACCGATTCCATATTCTGCTAACAGTCATTGGATCTCGACCAACGTGAGCAGCAATGTCGCGATACGATAAACTGCAATCGCGATAGGCTACAATGCGACCTTTATCAAAGTCGGAAACGTGATGGTATGCATTTCTCCTCCTCACACGTTTCACCAGGCGACGCCGGCCAACTGGTGTTTGTGTATGAGAAATCGGTTGGAAACTTTCCTCATGTCAGCACGTTGCAGTTGTCGCCACGGGCGCCAACCTTGTGTGAATGCTCTGAAAAGCTAATCATTTGCATATCACAGCATCTTCTTCCTGTCAGTTAAATTTCGCGTTTGTAGCACGTCATCTTCGTGGTGTAGCAATGTTAACGGCCAGTAGTGTAGTTGTTTGGAATAATGCTATGCGGTGTGCATGCATGTTATTAGTGATAGGTGAAATACAAGGAAAAGCTCAATACGCATCAGTTAATGTGGATTGCAGATGCATCTGCAGAACAGAGCGTCTTCATCTAACCTAGAAACGAAAATACTAACAAAAAAAAGCATGCTGAGTAGGAAGGTCGATAGGTGTAAGTTATCTGTATAGTTGGGACTGGTGTGCTGAAACTGCGTGTTACTGAATTTCTCGCTAACAGTCTGAGAACTGTCTGACATCTCAACTTCCGGTTACAGATTCAGAACTAGAATCGGCATAGCTACCCTACTTTTGAACATTAACTTATTTATACAAATTACTTTCTATGAATGTGATTTAGATTAATCTAAAATGCATAACGAATTGAAAACTGTTGATAATATTCAGTCAAAAAACTTTACTTACGCTCCAAAACAAATTCTTATGTTGCTACTGATAACTTGCTTCAGCTGTGGCTGCAGTGCATACGAGTACCTACAACAAAAAAAAAAAAAAAAAAAAAAAAAAAAAAAAAAAAAAAAAAAAAAAAAAAAAGAAAACCTCCACAAGGCAGTTTGGCTTTTTATTCTCGTTTTATTTACGTTGCTGTTTCGGCAAAAATTCTCTTTTCTGAATCATTAATGACTGTTCAAACAAATGTGCAAGGCTTGACTATGCAAATTTTACAGAATATATTGTTTTGAACAGCGGAATATGCTTTGTAAAATTTCTGTTTATGAGAAAAGGAAGTACTTTGCAATTCAGTACTTTTAATGTCACAAAAGTAAATTACAACTAATGGGAACAGACAGCATTCTCTCTCTGTCCGCAGAGTCATACTCGATAATGTCTGTTTGCGGGCTTTCAAAATATGAAATGATGAAAGGATGTGGGCCATCAACTACGTACCCTCCGACTCAACGTTGCAATATTAAAAGTTTTGGCTGGTTTCGTTGCCTAGGGGCTGGAATACGTAGCTGCGACATTACAGTCCAAATACTGCTGAGTCTACAGTATACGAAGAGAATACACACATGAATCGAATGGTCGAAGGTTTCTGTCACTCGGCAATTGAGAATTATGAATGTAGCATATAAATTTATAAATGAAAGATTGCAATTAATTAAAATCTGCAGGTACTATCTTAACGACTTAAAATGATGAGTATGATAGTACAAGTACTTTTGAAAACGCGGTATATTTCTGCAAAACACTTATTGGTGCCGATGGTCCAGCAATTAAATAATATATAAGTTGAATAACAGGGAAATAATAGATTCCTGCTGCACGTAATTAGTTATGAAAGACAACACAGCTCGCGAGATATTCACTTCTAAACGTACACTACGTCTTCACTGTAGAAGCCTTGTAAATCTGACAAATGCACAAGTCGGCACTGTGAAATGTTTCTATCTCCCGCGACCACGCGCAAACTGCTCCACTGCGAGTCTCTCCCGCGACCGTGCGTCCCTCGCGCCGTCGTGACCAGCGCCTCACTCCCGTGTCCTGTGCCGTACCGTCCAGAACTGCCGCCCTGCCACAACTACCTCGTGTCCTCTCCGGAAACGATGCTCCCATCCCGTCTCCCCACGCACGAGCGCTGTGATTGGCTAGAGCGCTCGCACCATGTCTTCAAACCAAGGCAAATGGTTAAAATGGCTCTGAGCACTATGGAACTTAACTTCTGAGGTCATCAGTCTCCTAGAACTTACTACTACTCAAACCAAACTATCCTAAGGACATCACACACATCCATGCCCGAGGCACGATTCGAGCCTGCGACCGTAGCGGTCGCGCGGTTCCAGACTGCAGCGCCTAGAACCGCTCGGCCACTCCGGCCGGCAAACCAGCGCACCCACACACGTCGCGCTGTACTGTCCGCGTTCAGCACTCACTCCCGTGTGCTGTGCCGTACTGTCCAGCCCTGCCACACTTCTCCAACTGCCTCGTGTCCTCTCCGGAAACGATGCTCCTCCCCAAGTCTCTCTTAGTAACGAGCGCTGTGATTGGTTAGAGCGCTCCCTCCATGACTCCAAGCTAACGTATCCACACAAACATAATGAAGCACATTCGAAATACTGGATTTACATTTAAATACTTGAAATTAAATAAACATTCCTACGGCTGGACCATAAACACGCTCTAACACACATTATTCAAAAAAAATGTTCAAATGTGTGTGAAATCTTATGGGACTTAACTGCTAAGGTCATCAGTCCCTAAGCTTACACACTACTTAACCTAAATTATCCTAAGAACAAACACACACACCCATGCCCGAGGGAGGACTCGAACCTCCGCCGGGACCAGCCGCACAGTCCATGACTGCAACGCCTTAGACCGCTCGTCACATTATTAAATACATAAACAATTAAATAAACATATATCAAAAGAAAAGAAGCAAAAGGTAGGCCAGGAGCCTAATGTCTCTGTGCTTTCTAACACAGAGTAAATATTTAACCAATTCCTTCATGAATAGTACATATCGGATATAAACAAAGACATATATGAATAAATATATTTATAAGTATGCTGCTACCGTTTTTTCGTGTAACTGTGGAGTACTTATGGCCTGACGCGATCGATAGTAATCGGCCACTTTGACCTCCAAAAACTCATGTACTATTCAAGTTACATGCCTGTAATTTATACCAATTTAGGTCTACACTAATAGCTTTCTAAAGACAAGTAGATCGAAGAAATCGGATGAACAGTTTTGATTTTGGAAATTCGTTGCTGCGAGTTACTTGTATAATTTATTCAGATACTCTTTAAACTAATAAAGATATTGGAAATCAGATTACACCATCAGAATCGTCGTGCAAATAATGGTAATGTACATGTTTCTTTTTGAGGTGCCATAATTCATCTGGCTGCTATTAATTTCTATACGAACTGTGAAATGTCTGCTATTAAGGTTTCACAAAGTCCGCCATCTTCGGCACTCCCGGCATAGACATCTCCTTCATCGACACACAGCACTGTCCTCGTCACAGCGGAATTCCCAGCCACGCTGGGGCTGCCCCTCTCAGCCGGCTAACACTCCGCACCACGTGTTTGCTGCGTGCGGCCACTGCTTCCTCCGAACTTATATTTTCAGGGCGCGACGACCCGCCCGTTACCTCACATGTTCGTACAAAATATTTCTATGAAAAAATTCGTTTTCTTGAATTTGTAATGCAGTACTATGTAATACCCACGACTATATTTTATTCAGAACAATATTCACGACAGCATTGTATGTGGAATTTGAGTTAACATTCTCGTGATATTAATAAAAAAGGACTTCATCGATACTAACACATAATAAATAATTATTGTCAGTGATATAATTTAATTTTCTGTGAAAAATTATATCTCAGACAATACTCATGGAAAAAGATAATAAAAATCTCCATCTTTTGCTATCTATGATTCTCCTAGAATAATCCTTCTTCTTGTCCGAACTGTTGTAATGATCGGACACAATTGAGGTCTTGTAGTACTGACGTCGGTAGAAAACTGTATTTTGTTGCTAATTTAATATTTGAAAAATATAGATTATCTGTCATTGATATCAGTCTACTTCTTGGAGTTTTATTTCATTGTGATTCTCATCATTTATAAATGTTAAGTTTTCTGATCAGCTACAAAGGTGCGCAGCCATTAGTGCTATTGATCTATAGAGCATATTATTGGTAAACGCTGAATAATAAGTGGTTTCCATGGAGAAATACTTTTAAATGTTAATGCATATAGTTAAGGTACAGAAACGATTTAATATATATTATTTGTTGATAGTAAAACAGTGTCTGAACCAGATTCGATAAGTGACTGTCTTACACTGGCCGCCATTTTAGTGAAATATTGCAGCGGCAGTTTTAAATCAAACGTTTAACAGACATGAGTCTTGATTGTCAAATTTCACGATAATAAATGTGTATTGGTGGCCCAGAACCCACTCAGAAATAATAAAGTCGACTTACATTGTGAATAATCTTTAACTATGGTGCAAACAGCATCTTAGATGATAAAATTGTTCTCTGCTAATGTATGAACCATGATTATTTCGTAAGAATTTTCATGAAATATTTTTGACAGGAAAGAACACATTAGTGTTGTGCGCGTGTGGTATTGTGTGTAAAAATAGTTCATTTTGTGTAAGGAAAAGTGTTGCCACCTTGAATAATAGTTTGATAGATGGTATGAGACCACTCTTGTGCAAAAATTTAGTGCCATTTACACTGCTTGATAGACAACATTGGTACACGTCCCAGGTCGAGATGTCTTTAACAGAATAACTATTTTTAGCCGGGAGAGGCAGCGATTGAATGAAACTTCATGTTACGCTAATAATAAGTAATTGGTTTTGTTGTAGTCCTGCCCACGATTTGTAAAATACCGCAATCCTAACCGCACGCCACAACTATTTAATGAATCTAATTGGGGAATGGCTAATTAGAATTCTGAACACGGGATTGGTAGCTCTCCCTGATTACCAGCACGAAGATATTATCGAAAGCAATGAAATTTTTGCACAGCAATAATTACTGAACACGCGCTCGTAGCTAACAACCTCAAAAGAAGTTTACCTTTTTTCTGAAATACTGTCTCTTTATACAATTATCTTAAAAATCATCCTTCATCGTCAGGTTAGAAATATGGAACATCTCTGTACACCACTTGTGCTATCCAAGCTGCTCCTTCCGCCAAGATCCAACACTCTCTCTCCACGATTTCACAACAACTACAGTCCAAGGCTGCGACTCGACTCAACTGTCACCTACTAGCTTGCCCGCGCTTTTTTCAATAATGCAACCTCTGAAAACCAAAGACTCCATATCGCTCATATCTTCAGCAGCAAAGATATTTAAAATGACAGTAATCCGAATAAACAGATAATTTTCATTATACAGGTGATTTTTTCGACTGTGTACAAACTCTTGGGATTAATCAATGAGAGGACACGGAACAAAAAAGGTGCAATGAACTTATGCCCGGGAATGCATGCTTTCCATGCTGGAGACCATTTATTCAATCATACATTGTTACAGAGACGGCGGTCTAATACGCGCTGTACCATGAAGCCACAGTTACAGTATGTGCTGAAAATGGCTTCCCTATGTCTCAACGCAAGCGTGTATGCGCCGTAGCATGTTCCGTCTCACATGTTCACATCGGCCAGGCTGCATCCCAGCAGTTTCAAAGGCAGCATGAATACGTTGCTCCAGTGTCTCCGCATCTGGAATGGGCTCTGCATGCACCATATTTTTGAGATGGCCCCATAACGAGAAATTGCACGGGTTGAGATCCGGTGAACGAGCAGGCGATGCTGGACTCCCTCGACTGCTCCAGGGAAGAAACGATTGACGTGCGTCCGGACGTTAACGACGAAGTGGGCCGGAGAACCATCATGTAGCAGCCACATAATCCGTCGAATCATCGATGGCACTTCTTCTAGCAGGAGAGGCAAAGTCACCTGCAAGAAATGGCGACGAGGAAGACAGACTGGTCCCAAAATACGGTCGCCAATTATCCCGGTCCACACATTCCGGCTGCACCGATGTTGATGATTCGCTGTCACTATACCGTGGGTGTTCTGCATTTTACCCCATAGATGACTGTTACGAAAGTTGAAGATACCACCCCGCGTAAAGGTGCCCTCGTCTGTGAATAGAATGGATGAGACAAATCCCGGAATCGTGGTAGCCTGGTGAAGAAACCAGTAACAAAACTGCTCCCGATGTGGAAAGTCTGTCGCTGTAAGTGGTAAGAGTAGTAACAACTGTATTGGAGAATGTTCCACATGGTCGTCTGGCTTTCCTGTACTAGCGGTCCACCTGCCTGATACCGATATGACGGTCGCTTTCCAGCGGTTGCCTTCCACAGTGTTAATCACATTTTCCTCCGAGGCTGGTATCCGAACATTTAGGGTACGTCCTTCATGATATCCTACTTCCTCAAACGACCCTGTCTCAGACAAACGACGAAACACTGTTGCGAACATTGAATGCTATGGTTATTGTCGGCGTGGATAGGCTTCCTGATACAGCCTTGCTGCCCGCCGCCCGTTTCCATTTCCCTCTCCTTAAGTAAGCACCATGTCGGTAAACTCTTGGTTCGAATACGGAACCATTGTGTGCAACGCTGTATCACATCCACTATAAGGTGAGTCAGCAAGTGAAGTGAATCGGACACAACGGTACCAATTACTATGGCAGGAATGTGCGCTATGGCCCGTATGAGGAATAGTAGCACCCTCTAGGAGGAAACCATGCACACTGTAAATGTGCTGCATAGTACAGCGGCTGTTAGACCGCAGTCTCTGTAACAAAGCACGACGGAATAAATGATCTCTAGCATGGAAACCATACGCTTCCGGGCATAAGTTTAATAGCACTTTTTTATGTATTCTTTCATCCATCAGTCCCTAGAGTTTGTACAAGGTGGAAAAAAACATTCTGTATTTTTGTACAAGGTGGAAAAAAACATTCTATATTTTTGTACAAGGTGGAAAAAAACATTTTGTATTTCATTAGCACGTGACATCAGCCCATAAATTTGATTTGGTAACGGGAAAACCGAAGATCTGAAGTACGTGTTATTGGAACATCCATTGTGTTTACCAGATTTGGCCCTCACTGATTTTCACACACTCCCTAAAAGGTTTCAGGCTGGAAAGCGTTTTGAAGCCAATAAAGAGGTATTGGTATAGGACAAACAAGAAGAGAATGGCTCTGAGCACAATGGGACTTAACGTCTGAGGTCATCAGCCCCCTAGAACTTAGAACTACTTAAACCTAACTAACCTAAGGACATCACACACGCCCATGCCCGAGGCAGGATTCGAACCTGCGACCGTAGCGGTCGCGCTGTTCCAAACTGAAGCGCCTAGAACCGCTCGGCCACAGCGGCCGGCTAAAATGACAGCACCATCTGCAAACAATGTAAAAGGACTGCTCAGATTGTCTCATTTACCGTTTATGTAGATCAGAAACAGCAGAGGATTTATAACACTTTCCGTCAATTACTACAAACTATGACCTTTCTGACAGGAACTCACGACATCTCGTAAGCTTTTCCCAACATAGCAACAATGTAAATCAGTGGATTGGATATTTGGATGAGGAAGGAAAGAAGATTAGGGAAGGAACACGGAATGAGAAGGGGATGGAGGTGGCATTTCGAAGGAACGAGCCCGGCATTCGGCTTAAGCGACTGCGGAAAATCTGAATCTGGGGCCGGACGGTGATTTGAACCACCATGCGCCCGGGTACGAGTCATTCGCCACGTCGGCCGGTGTTGCGGTAAGAGTAGTCCGGCTAAGCGGCTTAATTTGAACAGAAAGCCGCAGCGCCCACGACAAGCCCTCGGCCTTGTGAGGGAGGGCTAAGTTTAATCGCGCGAATAAGCCCGCTGGGCGGTGGGCGACCGATATACCGGTGCGCACCGGCCGCCCTAATAATAGGCGAGGCGCCGCCAATTTGACGTCAGCGACGGCACAGCCATGACTAACCGACGCCCCCGCCCCCCACGCAAACGGGGCCGCCCCCTCAGTGAGTGCGTCAGGTACCACTGTACTTTGCACAGGGCAAGGAAACTTCTTCGCGTTCCTCAAGCATCTCACAGAGAAATCTATCTCTATATACATAGTTACATTAATAAAATCGACAAACTGCAGGGACGAATTCCTCAGTGGAAATGTTAAAAAAAAAATCCTTAGAACATTTGTCCGGTAATACATCGTTGCCAAGGTGGATGGTGACGACGAATGAAAGATCCTCTGACCACGTGCCATGTGTTCTTTGGTGTTGCACGCTGTGCGACTGACGCAGCATAGTATAAGCAGTAGTACGGGCCGGTATTCATGCCGGGACCAGGCCGAGACGGTGTTTATGTGTGGCCAAGCAGATGGGAACGGTCGAGAGGCAGCACGGCTGTACCAAAACAGGTGCCCTCACAGACACCAACCACACCACACAACATTTCAAGCCCTTTTTGGACGTTTGTATGATCATCGGTCCTTTCAGACAGACGAACGTATAGGTGGCGGACAGTGCGTGCACCAGATTTGGAGGACCAGGTTATAAAGGATATTGGGACGAACCAATTATGCCAGAGATCTCGGAACCAATCGAGATCAAGACAGGAATGAGACAAGGAGATGGCCTGTCATCCAATCTATTTAACTCGGTTTCGGAGAAAATGATCAGCACACTGGACAAAGGAGTCAATGGGGTACAGAAGGGGAGACACAAGGCTAGAACCGCCAACATAAAACGTCCGGCCTTTGATGACGATAGAGCTACCACACAAGAGCCAAAGAAGCTCTATAGCCACTACATGAAATCTCAGCCAAAACTGGGCTACAAATCTCGTATCAAAAAACGCAGAACGTGGACACAAAATCCACGGACAAGCACCCACAGGTATGGAAGTATGGGAAGATAACACAAGAAGAATGTTTCAAATAGTTGGGAGAGACTATACAGAAATAGAACTGGACTCGATATCCAATGAAGAAAGGATCACAGAACTATAAAAAGCATACAGATTTACATCGAGCCATTACAACAAAAGAAGTGAACATCAGATTTAGACACTGTAGTACAACCGTCTTCCCTGAGGTCTTGTATGCGTCAGGAACAACGGTAATGAAGCGAAGAATGAAAATCAAGGAGATGGAAAAACAAGAGAGGAAAATATTGAGAAAGTTCTAGGAGCCGATTCAGAAAGAGCGGATCTTCATAAAGAAACGGACAAAAGAACTGTACGAATCGACACAAACGATTACAAACAGCATCAGGGAAAGAAGGTCAAAGTTCTTAGGACACATACATAGGATGAACGAAAACAGATAGATCAAAAAGATTTTGAACACAGTGACAACTGACACAGTGTAAAAGATTGGGTAAAGGAAAGTGGAAGGCCTCAAGATATGGAACATCTCCGTAGAAGACATGGCAGATAGGGAAAAATACAGAGTAAAAAAGTTAGAAAACAAAATTTGAGCAAACGCCGAAAGAGAAGAAACCAGGAAATAAGTGGACAGACGAGAATAAGACAAAACAAAATGAACATATGAGAGGTTTTTTGGAAGAAAAAGAAAGAGGCAGAAAAAAATTTCATGAAAAGTGTGTTTTAGCGCTCTCCTTAAGGGGGAATTAACGATAACAACAACAATAATAATAATAATAGCAGAGAAATGTTATTAGCAAAAATCACGAAAAGTTATTGACCAATTTACTTCACATTTTTTCACAATACTGTAGTAGACATTTGGACGAACGTCAGCTGTGTATTGTATTTAAACAGAAGTGTAGAAGTTTCCTGTTAAAACCGACTACGCCAAAAAAAAATGCTGTACTGTGCTGTGAAAATATGTATTTCAGTTTTGTTTCTGGCAGTCAATTTTAAGTACGATATCAGGACATAGAAACCATTAGGCAAATTATTTTTCCTATGTATATTTTCTTCTTATCCGCAGTTTTTTTTTTAAAAAAAAACTCGCATACACAACAATGTGCTGTTTCGATTCACTCCTGATCGTCGGTTTTAATTGAAAACAGGAAGTTGTATTACGGCTCATCGGCTTATCATTAGACTACTTCCACGGAATCTGAAGACGCGCGGGGTACCCGTGTGGCCTAGGGGCCTTGCCACAGTTCGCGCGGCTCCCCCTGCCGGAGACTCGAGTCCTCCCTCGGGCATGGCCGTGTGCGTTTGTCCTTAGCGTGAATTAGTTTACGTTAGATTAAGTAGTGTGTAAGCCTAGGGACCGATGACCTCAGCAGTTTCGTCCCGTGTAAACTTACCACCATCACGAAATCTGAAAGTCCGAAACTTTGTAATCCTACCTGATCGAAAATGAAAACAATACTATATACAGGGTGGTCCATTGATAGTGACCGGGCCAAATATCTCACGAAATAAGCATCAAACGAAAAACCAGATGGCACTATGGTTGGCCCGCTAGATGACGCTGCCTTAGGTCAAACGGATATCAACTCCGTTTTTTTAAATAGGGACTCCTATTTTTATTACATATTCGTGTAGTACGTATAGAAATATGAATGTTTTAGTTGGACCACTTTTTTCGCTTTTTCCCCTGATTTCCTTCTGTGGGGAAAGTTGAAGGATATTTGCTATCATGATCCACCGACAACGCCTGACAACACGCGTCAGCGCATTGCCAATGCATGTGCGGAAGGCGAACTACTCGCTGTTGAGACGAATGTCCTTACACGTATTGCCAAATGCATTGAAGTTGACGGACATCATTTTGAGCATTTATTACATTAATGTGGTATTTGCAGGTAATCACGCTGTAACAGCATGCGTTCTCAGAAATGATAAGTTCACAAAGGTACATGTATCACATTGGAACAACCCAAATAAAATGTTCAAACGTACCTACGTTCTGTATTTTAATTTAAGAAACCTACCTGTTACGTCTACCAACTGTTCGTCTGAAATTGTGAGCCATATGTTTGTGACTATTACAGCGCCATCTATCACAACGTGAAAAAAGCGGTCCAACTAAAACATTCATATTTCTTTACGAACTACACGAATATGTAATAAAAAATTGGGGTTCCTACTTTAAAAAACGCAGTTGATATCCGTTTGACCTACAGCAGCGCCATCTAGCGGGCCAACCATAGCGCCATCAGGTTTCCCCCTACAAGCTAGACAAGTTTCGTATTTTTTAGTTTTTTTTTTTTTTTTTTTTTTTTTTTTTTTTTGTTTGACGCATATTTCGTGATATATTTGGCCCGGTCACGATCAGTGGACCACCCTGTATGCTGTCGTTGAGACTACTATCCTCACAGATACGGTAGTTGGAGAGGTCTCTCTCATACGCCGTATACCAATGATCCAAACCGATATATGCATTCATTTTGAGTGACTTCAGTTTCCAATCAAGGTTTCCTTTGCGACAACAATAAAGAAAGTTCAAAGACAGAGAGGGGATTGGAGTGGTGGTAGTGGGGGGGGGGGGGGGAGAGAGGAACCGGAAATGGACGCAGAGGGAGGGGGAAATGAGCACAGAGAGGGGGAAGAAGGACATGGTGCGACGATACCTAACAATTTTCTGCTGCTGAGTTGCTCTTCCGAACAGAATCCCATACTACCAAACCAGTTACATCTTTACCCGTGGTCACTCGTATTTTAGGCATTTGGGCTGAGCACGGCTCTGTTTGAAAAGAAAAGCTCAATGTAGTCATACGGTCGATTCGGGCATGTCTGCTTTCTTGCCCTGCAGCCAATTCACTGCAAAAAATAACCTGTAGCTGTGATCCTGAAGTCAAATAGTCTATGCATTGGTTAGAATTGCGAGTTAATAAAATACAGAGAAGTAAAAAATAAAAGTTAAATGAATAATTTAATAGCAAGTGTTCTATTCCAACATCTGCAATTGATGCAGACGACAGAGAATTATGTTGAGTAGTGTTTGTTTAAGAAAGGATGTCTCAAATAAACGGGAAGTGGTCCTACGACATTTAGTTACAGTACAGACAGAAAATACCCTTATCAAATGCAATAACGTTACGTTGAGAGACTGGTAGCAAAACCCGCGAACTTAATTTTAATCAAAGATACGCAAAAACTAAGTCCATTGCATAATCACAATACACGAAACATCCACCAGCTAAAAACAGTTCAGTGTTCAAAAAGGTGATTTACAAATTATCATCTGCGAAACAAGAATAGTAACTCATACTCTGTCTATCTTCAGTTCCATAACACAAGCACGAAAATTTGAGTCTTACTCTGTAGCACATTCAGACCGCTCAAAATAAAAACTCCCTTCAGAAGTTCATGCCCGTTCACCACCCAGAATCGAATACCTCCATGATCGAATACCACTCGTGACAAAAGGCATGTCTACCTCCCTCCAGAACTTGCGTTGAAGTGTCCAGAATCGCTGTCTTGAGCTCTTCACTCGAAAACGTCCCAGTCTCCACTTGACTCCCGCAGTGTTACGCTGAAGTCTGCTTTTTCAGTTGTTGAAAGCTGTGCCCAGCAATAAAGCATCGTTCTTAGGATCTAAAGACACAATTTGACTCAATTTGACCACTTCCGAGACTAATGGATTACGACGATATTGAAGTAAAGAAAATTCAGTTACACACAGATCATTAACAATAAATATAAACATAAAAGCACTCCGTCTTCAGGCCACAAGTGGCCCATCGGGACCATCCGACCGCCGTATCATCCTGAGTTGAGGATGTGGATAGGAGGGGCGTGTGGTCAGCACACCGCTCTCCCGGTCGTTACGATGGTTTTCTTTGACCGGAGCCGCTACTATTCGGTCGAGTAGCTCCTCAATTGGCATCTCGAGGCTGAGTGCACCCTGAAAAATGGCAACAGCGCGTGGCAGCTGGATGGTCACCCATCCAAGTACCGACCACGCCCGAGAGCGCTTAACTTCGGTGATCTGACGGGAACCGGTATATCCACTGCGGCATGGCCGTTGCAAATATAAACATAGATTTGTCCGTAAATAAATAAGCGAGTATTCTTGCACAAGTGGGCTCACGATAAATGGCAACAGATCGTCGTCAAATATTATTTAAACAGTTATTTGGGCCTGGTTGTCACAAGCGTCTTTTGCCACTATTTTACAAAGGCAATTACTAGAAGGCGCACGGTCTTTGTGCCATGCAGTGCTTCTCTCAGGGTTTCCAAGTGCCATGTGTCAAAGTCTTTGATCCTCAAGTTTTACACAAAGTTGTTGAGTCAGCTAAATCTACGAACCCATTCCACATAATTCTAATGCGTACAACTAACTTCTTTGATTTTAACAATGCTGCTGACACATTGTTGTCAATGCAGGCGTAGAAGATTTCCATATGCAGTGGCTCATAGTCAACCATCTCAAATAGCCATTAAAATGTCTTACTCTGGAACAGAAGAATTGAAAAAAGGTTAATGTATTCAAAAAAGCAAAGGACGTGGCAGATATATGCCAAGCCATACTTCCTCTCAAAGAACAGCCATGTTTTTCAGTTGCGAAACAGAAAACCCTGTTTGGGCGTAATTAGTAACATTTCCATAGACCGTTTAAACGATTCTTTTATCGAATGATTCAGTTAATATGAATGCTGTTAAGTTTTGTTTAGTCCTACTCACGCCACTACATCGAAAAAACTAGGCTTGTTGTTTACCAGTTTGTAAATAGAAATTCATCCAGAGAACAGGGGGAGTTGCTAGGAGAAATGATTTTAGGTCGCATTTAAAACTTGCTTTGCTACCTGTCAGACATTTTATGGTATTGGGCAAATAAACAAAACTTTTATTTCTGCATACTGAACTCTTTCCTGAGCCATGGACAGCTTTTAATATTGCGTAATAAATGTTATCTTTTCCTCTAGACTTGTACGTATCGATATTACTAATCTTTTTTAAATTGTGATAGATGTAGGTACACTTAAAATGCCCAATCCCTTGAAGAGGGACATACATGGTGACCACAGAAACCATTGATTGCACAAATGCGAGCGATAAGAATAGCATGTGATCTTTACCACATGTTATTCTTATCGCTCGCATCTGTGCAATCAATAGTTTCTTTTTGGGTGCGAGCTACTCCACAAATTATTTCATAAGGCGTTACTGAGTGGAAATATGTAAAGCATGTCAGGATGCTGACTTGTTTGTTTTCAAGATTAGCAATTATACGAAGAGTAAAAGTAACTGAACTTAATTGTTTGAGAATCTCAATAATATGTTTCTTCCAGTTCAAGTTTTCATCAATATGTGCATCTAAATATTTGGAGCATTCTACCCTATTTACAGACTCCTGTTCATGTGTTACATCAATTGCTGTTATAACTCTATTTGTTGTAAAGAAAGGAATACAGTGTTTTCACTGCAGATTTACGCTCAGTCCATTTTCAGAGAACCACTTAATAATTTTTTATAAAACGTCATTAACAATCTCTGCTGTTGCTTCCTCTCTAATGGGATTTTTTATAACACTAGTATCACCCACAAAAAGTACCAATTCTGCTTGTTGACTATTAAGTGGAAGGTCGTTCACATATATAACGTATAGCAGTGGACCGGCAATTGAACACTGTCCCATTGTGATTTATACCCAGTCACTAAAATTTTCCACCTTTCCAACATTGCTCTGATTATTCTGCGCAACTTTTTGAATTCTGATTGTTAAGTATGATTAAAACCAATTGTGTGTAATGCTATAAATTCCATAAAACTTAAGTTTTCCCAAGAGTGTAAAACGAGCTACACAACCAAACCCATTAGAAAGATCACAAAAAAACAACAAGTGGCGAGATTTTATTATTTGAGGCTCGTAATATTTGGTGGGTGACTTTCTAAGTAGCATCCTCGGTTGAGCAACCTTTTGGAATCCAAATTGTGAAATGCTAAATAAATCGTTTCTACTTAATTGTGAGACTACTCTTTAATAAATTACTTTTTCTAATATTTTGGGAAAAGATAACAGCAAGAAAATTGGACAACAATTATTTACGTCATTCTTGTCACGTTTCTTATAAAGAGGCTTAAGAGTTGCATATTTCTACCTGTCTGCAAACATTCCCTGTTTCGGTGATGCATTACGTATGTTACCAAGGATACTGCTTATTAAGTCAGAACAGCTTTTCAGAATTCTGTTTGACATTCCATCCATATCATATGAGCCTTTGTTTTTTAGAATTTTAATATTTCTATTAGTTTCAGTGAAGGATATTGGTGCTACTTCTGGTTGCTTAAGGTTTTGTGGAATGATATTTTTAAAATAGACTCTCGCTACTTCAGCGGAACCAATAAATTCTATTTTTACTGGTGCATATAGAAAGTTATTGTTAAAAGTACTTGTAACTTGAGAATTATTAGTCACAACATTGAGGTTTAGTTTAATTGTTATGGTATAGTTTTCACTGACTGGCTTCTCTGTCTCCTGTTTGACAAAATTCCATACAGTTTTAATCTTATTATTACAAGACGCCACTGAGCTACAGCCAAAAATAAACAAAGCCTCTGATCTGCATCCAATGAATCTGTTCGATATGCAGTTCGCCTTTCTGCGACTCAGATGTATTTAATAAACTGCATGCGTGGAAACAGAAGAGAAGGGGTCGCTCTGACAAACGAGCTGTGGGTGTGGTTCTTGTAGGAGTTAATAGAGACAATAGGGGCCAAGGGTTCATCTCCAAATACTGAAAAGAAAAGCGGTAACTTAGACCATAGCGGTAACTTGCACCATCGTTTATTACAATATATTCCACAGGAGAAACATTACATGATACAACGACGTAATAGTTAACTCTCACATACTGGGAATGAGCAGAAATCGTAACATGAAACCCATACAGTTAAATAGTTGCCAGAAACTGAGCAGGAAAATCGGCGAGGAAGGGAAGAAATTAGTCCGACAACTAGCTCGCGAGATCATTCAAGCAGATTAAATAGACGGTTTCTCATCTGAGATGATGACGGCATTGTTTGGATGGGATTAGTAAAGTACATTTAGGAACACAAATAACTGGGTCTGTCGACTGCCAGAGGTCCAAATGAGATCACCCATGCATTAATTGATAATGTACCTACCCCTGCCTCATCACTAACATCATGCCTCCCCTTGCTGCCGAAACTTACAAAGTTTCAAGAGTCGAAAGGATGAGGTGCGGATTCAGCAACAGCGGGATCCTCTGCACTGCAAGTGCTGCCTGCTGCGTGCAGTGCGCACAGAGGCTGAATTTCTCACTTTCGTCCGTGTCCAGCTGAAGTGTTGTGGCTCAGTCCCAAACAAGAGCACCATACTGCTTCGTATCCTAATTAACAGCACTGTACTGTAATGAGATTTTCACCCTGCAGCGGAGTGTGCGCTGATATGAAACTTCCTGGCAGGTTATAACTGTATTTTTGGTCTAAAATTGATACGGTGATTACAAAGAAGAAGGCAACAACCAGCCACTATTAATACTGCTATTTATTTAGGTAAATAGCGCCGTTACCGGTTTCGAACTGGCAAGTTCATCACCAGACGGCTGTTCACATGACTTCAATTTTCCCACTTTCTGCACCTTTCTCATAGCTTTCAGCGTCACATTCAATTGTTCCGCGAGTTCCTGTTGAGTTCGAGTATCACATTCATCCAATAAGGCCTGCAATTCGTTGTCTTCGAACTGTTCCGGTGGTTTTCCGCGCTCGTCGTTTCTCACGTCAGAATCACCACTTTTGAATTGTTTGAATCATTCGAAACACTCTGTTTTCCCAAGAGCGTGTTTGCCGTAAGCTCAGACAAGCATTCGATGCGATTCTGTTGCAGTTTTCTTCAAATGATAACAGAAAACCAATGCTGTCCGCAAATCGTAGTTCTTAGGCGCAAAACTCGACATGTTTACGCGTTTGAAACGGATACCGATGCATGGAACGTGGATTACTGTGTGTTGACATTGGCCGTCAGCCGTTACAGGAAGCAGATGGCGCTGCAGACCAGGTCTCACGGGCGACTACACTGACCGATAGCACCATCTATAGGGAAATTGCGGTTTCATACTTCTACACGTGGTATATCTACATATTATATAAAAATGGATGTATGTACTGAATATTTATTTTGTGTGCTGCTGTCCAGCCACAAATTCTATGAAATACATCGTAATTATAGTCCACCACAGGTGATTTATATATTTTTTATTTATTATTGTTTATGTATTGCTACCGCTTTCGAACATGGCTCATTTTGAAGCGGTACACTATAAGTTCGTAAATGCTATTTTTCAATTTTTTTCAGATTTTACACATACCACTTACTGTCAGGAAGAAGTGCTGTATGGGTAAGAATCGCCTCCAACAAGGACGGGGTTGGGAGTGAAAATGGCCCACATAGGAGATGGACAGAGAGAGGAAAGGGAGAAGATGGACAGATAGAGTAGTGGGTGGGAGATGAACAGAGACAGGAGGAGGAGTAGACAGACAGGAAAAAGGGGGAAGAGCAGATGGACAGAAGGGGAGGGGGGGGGGGAGGCGTTGTGTGCAATATATGTGTGAAATACGCATACGCGTACGCGTACGAAGCCGCGAGTAAAAATCTAGTGTGAGACATAAACTAAGCCAACTGAAGGCGGGCATCACTGCTCCAAATTAATTGGGGCCATGAAAAGAAAGTGGTTTTATGAAACAATTTGTAAGATTACATCATAAGTATTCGTTCCATTACGGTGGACAAAATGCTTTCCGTTATTAAAAAAATTTAGGGCACCTGTTACTTGTGGTTACAGGGTGTGTGCTAAGTAACAACGACAAATACATTTTCGCCTGACAGCTTTGAGTGGTTACCCCTCTTTTACATAACTCCATTGCAGCAAAAATTACAACACTTTTAACTTTCCTATGCTCATGATCTTACCTCCATTCTGTAAACCAGTATCCTTAGGTTAGTTTGTGTTTCCGTACAGCCTCAGGACCATGTCTTCACAACTGTCTTTAATTCGAACTTAAATAGCTTTATAATTCCCTTTTTCTCTTCAAAATGTTGTTAGTTAATGCTGCTAATATTCTCTGTCGCTTGTAATCTTGCATGTACTGGTCCTTCACAAATAAAGTACAACAGAATATTATCTCCATAAGAAACATGCTTAGAGCAGCGGTTATGATGTCCGGGTAGAATGATATTCCCTGTATCCCAGGACAGGAACAAAAAGCGAACTGGATGGCATTTTGAACTCGCTACAGTTTGTTGAATACACTAAGCAGATTCAGAAGGATGTAGGTTGCAGTAAGTACTGGGAGATGAGGAAGCTTACACAGGAGAGAGTAGCATGGAGAGCTGCATCAAACCAGTCTCAGGATTGAAGACAACAACAACATACAGTTTGTTGATACGTCGCAGTATCTTTCAACTACTACATGAAATGTCTGACTAGATAGTAAAATAGACGTATTAAAAAGAGATTATTATCGTGTACGATCATTATTAGTAGTGTTATTATTTTTGGAAGTTTAACTTAAAGTTCAGTTTATTATTTAAGTATTCCTTTATTGTTAGTTAAGTGCATTAATGTGTTGAATGATAAAGTGCTTTTAATGAAGCTCACGTATTCGAAAACTTGCTAGAAATCGCCGCGTTGATACCGAAGATCTCATACTTCAGCAGCGACTCCGCTAAATAAATTCTCCGGTCGTCTGTAATACAGAAAGATACTTTATTTGTTTGTCCATATAGAATCAACGGAGTCCGTATGTGTGCAATTAAAGTCTACAATGAGATTGGATCATCTTTACAGCAGCGTAGAATTTTATAAAATCGGGAAACGTGATAATAATGTTTTCCAGAGAATGAATGACCGTGCGTGCAGATTCGGCCGTTGAAACATTCAACCAACATCGTTCCGGAGATCCTGTAGGCGTTGTCTATACGCACACTAGTACAGTGACCTGAAAAAACTTAAAGGGATACCTCGTAATATTGCGTCGGACATCCTTTTGCCCGGGGTAGCGCAGCAACTTGCCGTGGGATGGGCTCAACAAGTCGTTGGAAGTCTCCCGCAGAAATATTCAGCTAAGCTGCCTCTATAGCCGTCCATAACTGCGAAAGTGTTGCCCGGGCAGGGTTTTGTGCACGAACTGAGCTCTCGATTACGTCCCATAAATGTTCGTTGGGATTCATTTCGGATGATCTGGGTGGCCAAACCATTCTCTAGCGTTCAAAAATGGTTCAAATGGCTCTGAGCAATAAGCGACTTAACTTCTGAGGTCATCAGTCGCCTAGAACTTAGAACAAATTAAACCTAGCTAACCTAAGGGCATCACACACATCCATGCCCGAGGCAGGATTCGAACCTGCGGTCGCTCGGTTCCAGACTGTAGCGCCTAGAACCGCACGGCCACTCCGGCCGGCTCTCTAGAGTTGTCCACAATGTTCTCCAAATCACTAATCAGCGATTGTGGCCCGACATAGCGCACTGTCATCCGCAGAAATTCCATCGTTTTTTGCAGACTTCAAGCCCATGAATGGCTGCAAATGGTTTCCAAGTAGCCGAACATTGCCATTTCCAGTTAATGATCAGTTCAATTGGGCCAGTGGACTCAGTCCATTGCCCGCAGCTCGTGGTCGTGAGGTAGTGTTCTCGCTTCCCACGCCCGGGTTCCCGGGTTCGATTCCCGGCGGGGTCAGGGATTTTCTCTGCCTCGTGATGGCTGGGTGTTGTGTGATGTCCTTAGGTTAGTTAGGTTTAAGTAGTTCTAAGTTCTAGGGGACTGATGACCATAGATGTTAAGTCCCATAGTGCTCAGAGCCATTTGAACCATTTTTTGAACTCAGTCCATTCCGCGTAAACACAGTCCAAACG
Source organism: Schistocerca serialis cubense (assembly GCF_023864345.2). NCBI lineage: Eukaryota > Metazoa > Arthropoda > Insecta > Orthoptera > Acrididae > Schistocerca > Schistocerca serialis. Next base: position 441,140,689 of record NC_064643.1, read on the forward strand.
ATGATGAGTAACTGCCAGCTAGCAAAGTACCTTGTTGACAGCTTGGGTCCTTGGCTACTTGGAGTCTGCATTAAATTCGAACTCTGCCAACTGAAATCGGGCACGTATGACCTGGCCACGGTTTTCCAGTCGTCTAGGGTCCAACCGATATAGTCTCGAGCCTAGGAGAAGAGTTGCAGGCGAAGTCGTGCTATTCGCAAAGGCACTCGCGTCGATCATCTGCTGCCACAGCCCATTAACTCTAAATTTCGCCTCACTGTCGTAACGGGTACGTTCGTCGAACGACCTACATTAATTTCTGAGGTTATTTCACGCAGCGTTGTTTGTCTGTCAGCACTGACAGCTCTACGCAAACACCGCTGCTCTCGGTCGTTAAGTTGTCCGTGGTGAGAGGTAATGGCTGACATTTGGTATTCTAGGTACGCACTTGACACTGACGATCTCGGAATATCGAGTTCACTAACGATGTCCGAAATGGAATGTCCCATGCTGTTAGCTCTATTTGCAATTCCACATTCGAAGCATGTTAATTCCCGTCGTGCGGCCTTAACCACTTCGGAAAGCTTTACACAGGAATCAGCTGAGTGGAGATGGCAGCTACCCTTTTATACTTTGTGTACGCTATACTACCGAAATCTGTATACATACATATCGCTATCCCATGTCTTTAGTCACCTCAGTGAATATCGGTCATTGTTTCAGAAAAAAACTGTTGTATAGCCTTTCACTACATAAATATACGAGTACACTATGTGATCAAAAGTATCCGGACACCCCCAAAAACATACGTTTTTCATATTAGATGCATGTACTGCCACCTACTGCCAGATACTCCATACCAGCGACCTCAGTAGCCATTAGAAATCGTGAGAGAGCAGAATTGGGAGCTCCACAGAACTCACGGACTTAGAACGTGGTCAGGTGATTGGGTGTCATCTGCGTCATACGTTTGTACGCGAGAATCCCGCAGATGTTTTGGAGAGCCGACTTTGTGCCAGGCCTCACAGACCGACATCGATATCTCTCCTCAATGCACCACTCGCTGAAGAATGGGCTGTCATTCCCCAAGAAATCTTTCAGCACCTTATTGAACGTATGCTTGCGAGAGTGGAAGCTGTCATCGAGGCTAAGGGTGAGCCAACACCATATTGAATTCCACGATGCAGGGCACCACGAACCTGTAAGCCATTTTCAGCCAGGTGTCCGGATACTTTTGATCACATAGTGTATATTCTTGAAACCCTTGCATAAGTCTGGGGGCGAAGTAGTTTCGTCGTTGCAACTGAATCAACTTCCTAGAGCCCTTAATAGCTGCCGCCAACAATACGATTATACCACAAAATGAGACTAAAGCTCTCTCCAGCGAGATCCCAAGACACAAGTGAGTCTGATCGTAACATTAACATAGCAAGGACATATTGTTCGCAGAGTAACGTAGCGCTGGAGTTCTAAGAGTCAGGCTCGCTCTCAGGCGAGTTATGTTTCTTGTGTTATCTATAAAAGAAAGTCGTGTTAGTTATACCATTTATAACTCTAGAACTGCTGGACCGATTTGGCTGAAAATTGGTGGAGAGGTACTTAGAACCAGGAGACGGGCATAGGACACTTTTTATCCCGTTCGACCGCTATAAAACGTGGCATAACAAAAACTGGCATGGAATAACAAAACGAAAATGTCAGCTAAACGTCACTATAAAAAGTGGTATAACAAAAACGCATCTGACATGGATTAACAAAACGCAAATGAGAGCTAAACGTCTATGGTTAAGTATCAGTATATATCATTAATTACAAATTTAAAGAAATAATTTGTATCGAAAGACCAACTTATCAACAAAGTAATCCCAAACATCATTACTAACTACAAAAGTAATGAATGGTTGAGTGAGCGAGAAATTTTAGCGGCTAAGAATAAAGATGTAGATGACCTAAACTACATAATTCAGAATGAGATCATTGGTAAAATGCATTCATTCAAATCTATTGAGTGTGTAACAAATGAAGAATAAGCCACCAACTATCCAATTGAATTTTTAAACTCCTTGGATGTGCCTGACTTACCACAGCACAATTTACGCCTAAAAGTTGGCTCCATAGTAATCATGCTTTGAAACATAAACCAACCAAAAATGTGCAACGGTACGCGTTCGGTGGTAAGTAAATTGATGAACAATCTTATTTACGCGACGATACTCAAATGAAAATTCGATGGCGAGGAAGTTCTCATTCCGAGGATCCCGATGATCCCAACCGATATGCCGTTTGAGTTTAAAAGACTTCAATTTCCGATCCGTCTTGCATTCGCCATGAGCATTAACAAATCACAAGGCCAATCCTTGAAAGTTTGTCGTTTAAATCTGGAATATCCATGTTTTTCACATGGTCAGTTATATGTGACATATTCACGGGTCAGAAGACCATCTGCGTTGTTTGTTCTTGCGCCTGATAATGAAACAAAAAATGTCGTGTGTCACAAGGTACTTAATTGAAGAGTGGAAGCTATGCACCAAAAAACATAAAGAACAAACAATCATTAAAATACTTAATTTTTTTTAATTTCCTAATAAAAAATTGAACTTAACACCCAAAATCTGATTATTTATTGGCTTTAAGGCGGAACAGAGTTCGCCGGGTCAGCTAGTAACATAAAAAAAGGCTTTCACAATTACCACATTTAACGTATAATTGCCCTTTTCTGGCCGAACTATTTTAAGACATTTCCCTTGGTTGTACAACGCTCTGATCTCATCCCAGAAATAAGTTAACATGACTCCAATCCCGCGGTTCCGATCTGTATGCTCGAGAAGTTACGCTTGATCTTAAGGTAATGTTCATCTCAGGGAACTTGGTATTTAAAAAATAAAAAAAAAATAAAAAGAGGACAATAAGCATATCGACGTCGCAGATTCTTGATTGCGTCCATCAAACAAATAAATAACACTGACATACAGACGGTATAGTGTAACAGATCACGGCCTGGCGTTTAGGGCTCGGGCCGTTAGGTTGGCCAGGACGTACAGCGGTGTGGGACGCCACACAGTCGAGAGCGGCGGGGCAGGCGTCAGCGAACGTTGTTGCTGCATCAGCTGTCACGCCACGCAGTGGAAGCTGCCAAAACTCGTTAGCAGCTCGCTTGTGTACCGCTGTGAGACAGAGCCGCCTCCCTGCACACTGCAGTCAAATCGCCAGCAAGACCACGCAGCCGCTGCGGCCGCCCGCGCATCTGTATTCTGTGACGAACCGGAGGATTCCTCGATCCCGGCTAGACTATTCCTGTCAACTGTACTACCATGCGCCAAAGGTTCATTACACAAACTACACTGAAGAGCCAAACAAAACTGCTACACCTGTCTAATACCGTGTAGGGTGCCCGCGAGCACGCAGAAATGCCGCAACACGACGTGGCATGGACTCGACTAATGTCTGCAGTAGTGCTAGAGGGAACTGGCACTATGAATCTTGCAGGGCTGTCCATAAATCCGTAAAAGTACGAGGGGGTCGAGATCTCTTCTGAACAGCACGTTGCAAGGCATCCCAGATATGCTTAATAATGTTCATGTCTGGGGAGTTTGGTGGACAGTGGAACTGTTTAAACTCAGAAGAGTATTCCTGTAGCCACTCTGTAGCAATTCTGGACGTGTGGGGTATCGCATTGTCCTGCTGGAATCTCCCAAATCCGACGCAATGCATAATGGATATGAATGGATGCAGGTGATCAGATAGGATGCTTACGTACTAGAGATGAGCAAACTCGTTCATCCTTGGGAACTAGTTCACTGCTGTTCGTTCTTTTTTGGGAACCGTTCATTTTTACTCGTTCACCGTTCATTAGTGCTTGGTATATGGTTCTCATGAAAAATTGAAAACTAGTAGTGTAGATGACTGAAGGATGGAGGGCACCAAGAGGGGGCACTTGCCTCCTCCCTGGAGTACAGAGTTTTTACTCATAACAGATACAACAAACAGACAAATATGTAATAATTAGGCAGTGAAGAAATAACAAGCTAATGCAAGCAACAATGGCGAAACAATCGATGACGATGTGTAGAGAGCTGGAGAAAAGAACATGAAAATCTCACGCGACGCGCATGGGCTATAGCACATGTAGTCTTGTAAACCTGTTGGTGGCTGTTTCTCAACTTAATAGACAACAAGTGTTTTGTATAAATTCTTCGTTTCGACTTCCACTCCATAGCTATGCTACGTTGTAAACAATAATCGTTTACACCCTATATATACTTCACGTTGTCTCTGAGTTCGTAGGCGAAGTAGACTTTACGGAAGCATAAAATAAAATGTTGTTTTCTCATCATACTTGCGTCACACGCTTAGTAAAAATTAGGTTTTTATGTTGCATTATTAAAGTTAATGCAGCAATAATAATTAAGTTCGCAATAATAAAGTTTTTGGTTTGAAAGCGCCTTCTGAACAAATGTTTTTGAGATAATAAGTAAATACGATTTTGTGGTAATCTATATCTTTTCAAATGGAGAGGCACCGCTTTTGCTACTGAGACAAAATGACACACAACCCACTTCTTTTTTTCCAAAGAAGCACGTAATGCAAATTGGAAACTACCAAACTTAAAAATAATTAGAGCCTTCCTAAATGTAATGTTTTGTATATGAAAGATACACGACAATCGTTATATATGAATTTTCTTACACTAAAAATTAAGCATATTATTGAAAGTTAGTTGCTAAATCAAGTCGATTAAACCAAAAAATATATGAATAACAAAAAAACTTGCCTCGTTATAAGTATGTCTTCTGCTGTTCATCGATATAATGAAGTGAGCTGATATGCCCTTCTGTTACCTGAAAAGACGTACCTATTACATACAACGTGATTTTTATGTAATTTACGTAACTATAAAATACTTTTTGATTACCGGTCGTGGACGCTGAATAGCCAGACCCAAGTGCTAGAACAGTTTGGAGCACATGTAAAATGGGCGAGCGCAGTGAACGAAACGAACAACTGGATACTGAACTAACTAGGAGCAGTCGGCAGTGGAACTGCGACAGATGATCATGCGAAGAACGAGTGCGGCCGAGGGAGACCAAGACTGTTGGCCGAGTGCACCAACCCCGGTCAAAAAGCATGATAACCAAGATCCCGCGAGCACGGTTAAAAGTAAATCGCGTTTAAAATGTTTCTGCAGTGCACCTACGTTAATCGCTGGTCAGCAAACCGTCGTCAGCCAACCGTGCATTTGACCGCGGTAAACTCTCTACATTGCAATGGAAAGCGCCCTCGCGACGAAAAGATGTTAGTAAACATGAAATTGCACAGATAATCGCTGGTGCTACATTCTATCTTTGCTTTTTTTCCGTCGACAAGCAGAAGTGTATGTACGTACCTCGGTACGTATTTCTGATCTGTTCGTTTTTGTTTTTTTTTTTGGGGGGGGGGGGGAATAATGGAGAATAAAAGAAGAACACCGAATTTCTCGAAGTACGAGATAGATGTACTTCTTAAACCGGTGGGTGCAAATGCATCCGTTCTTGAAAATAAGAAAACCGACGGCTGCAGTTTAAAAGAAAAACAGGCAATGTGGTCCTATGTGGAGGCGCAATTTAATTCTACTCCTGGTAAGTTTACTCATAAATTAATAACTTTTCTAGGTTCATCGTAAGCGTGGAATACGGCACACACTGGCTTTTAGTTTTAAATTTGAAAGTGTTATTGGCGTACCACTGCAATACGTGATAGGAATATGTACATATACGGTTGGAATTGTTTTGTTAGTTTTAAATTTAAAATCCAGTGCCGTGCTACTGTTAACTAAATATTATGTGACTAACGGAAGCTTTCATGTTGAAAATTGTGAACATACATTTCTCACTTAGGCCTGTGCCGTATTCTTCATACATGCCATACCACTTTCTTTTTAATGAACTGATATGTAAACAACAGCCTTATATAGGTCTTAGGTTATTATTGTTGTTATAAGTTAAGAGCCTCAGAATGCAAAATGGACTTATGAATGTGAATAATATAAGAATTAGTTTATGGTACTACAAACTACATTTATTTACTTTCAGGTGTGACAAAAAGATCCTGTGACAGGCTGAAAACCTGTTATGAAAACATGAAAAGAAGACTTCGAAATGACCTTGCGGAAGAAAAGCTGGAAGTGTATAAAACAGGTGGGGGGGGGGGGGGGGAAGCCTACCCAAAAAACCAAGATCCATGATCGGGCTAAACTGTTAGAAATTGTTGGTTCCTCAATGAAACCGTTAACAAATGCATACGATTCCGATGTGCAGTTTAGCAAGATTATGGATGTTGTCAACATCGAGTGCAGTGCAGTGCAGTGAGAACACGCCACCTGCTTCAGTTGTCGAGTTAGCAGAGTGCACAGAACCTAGCACTTCCCACACACCTGTCGCAATACAAAGTAAAGGGACACCAAAGAATGTTCGGGTGGATGTCACCCAGCTGCAATCTATTTCACAGTCTCCTGATCCACACAATGAAAACATTTGCACGCCGAAAAATACATGGCATCGTCGCAGGATTCCTGCAAAACCAAGGCCATCAGGTTTGGGAACAGTAGTCGAAAATGTGTGCAAGAAGAGAGTGGAACTACTGGAGGCCCAATTACACATGATGAAGGTAGAGCACAAGAAGGAGCTGAGTATTAAAAATTTAAAGATTCTGGCCCTGAAAGAAAAACTAAAATATTGGAAGAAGAAAAATGCCAGTGACATGTGATTTTTGTTTCCTGTGACAGTGAATTTTTATAATTTTTTTGTGCTGTGTTGTATTCTAATGTATTAAAGTTGTCTCACAGTTCAAATTGTTTCTCTGTATTTGTCCTGTTAGTGGTGACAGCTGTTATTCTAGTTGTCTGTCTAATATCTGCTTACAGCTTATTTGGTCTGGACTAAGTTTCATCCAATCACTTAAAATTAGAATTACTTCATATATAAAAACAGATTCGCAACACTGCAGTTTACACAAGTAAGCTACATGTCAGTTGCAGGCCTGCAGCCATAACGTCAGGTGCCAATTTCTACTTAAATGGCTTAACAATGAGATAGACTGTTAATGAAACAAAATAATAGTAATAGGGCATCATTGTTACTCTAACTTTGAAATGAACATATGTGCTGTAACAGTTATATACATGAGGCCCAATGTTATCATGTTTTGCATTCTTTATACCAGAAATATCCTAACATATTAAATTATGAGGGAAAGTACTCCAAATCATAGCTTCGTGGGTGCCATTTTTCTAGCAATACTCTGCACCTGGTAATGTTTATAATGAGAACCTATATCTTTTATGACAATACACGTGAGGCATTTTGAGAAATACATTGCTGTGATGGGCTCTCTTTTCTGTAAAAGTAAGCATAGCATATGTGGCTTTCCTAGCCACACCACTTGGTAATGTATGTGGTGGAAACATGTAACATTTATCATAACAGTATTTGTAGAGAGGCATTATTGAGTAATACATTGCTAATATGGACAGTAGTGAGATTAGCATTGTGTGGCTTTTCTAGCAATTCTCTGCACCTGTTAATGTTTATAATCTCAGCCCATAACTTTTATCACAACAGAATTTGTAGCAAGACATTTTCAGTAATGCATTCCTATGATGGGGCACTGTTTTCTGCTATAGTAATCATAGTACGTGTGGCTTTCTTAGCAATACTCTGCACCTGCTAATGTTTATGATGGCAACCCATAACTTCTGCCACAACTGTATTTGTAGTGAGGCATTTTTCAGTGGCACTATGCAATGACAAGGAATTCCCTTCTGTAAAGGTGAGCATTAAATATGTGAAAAAACTGCATCAGTATCAGTGACAGAGTGAGGGAGGGAGTTTTCCTCAGTAATAACTTAAAGTCTGACACTTCGTAACGTCAACCCACAGTATTACGGTTCTGCTTTCATATTTTCCGAAGTAGCACACTCCTTAGCTAATTATTGCTCTTGCACTGATCCCCAAATTATTAGACATTGCTGACAAAATTCCATTGCCTTTTGTAGCAATGAGAATTTGTTTTTGGTGGCAATTTCTAAACACAAATTTGTCTTCAATTTCATTTATTTTTTTGATGCCATACAGTTGTACATAATATTGTGTAAAGTGCTGCTACAGGCATGACTGACTAGAATTAACAATGTAATTCAATTCTTTGCACAACCTTATAGCCACACACACTTATGTTTGAAGCAAATCATATTGTAAACAAAGAGTAGTGATTAATATGGAAACAATTTAACAAATAAAGTATCCCAAACCGACATTTTATGTTATTACACAAATGATTATTTTGTGCCTATGTGTTTACTGCATATTCACAAGTTTAAGCTAATCCAGGTGATAAGACTGCATTAATACTGAGCAGAAGTGCAGTAAAATAATCTCTAAACTGAAAGGTTCTAACAATAAAGAATGTGCTCTTTTAATATTGCAAAACTGTTGGACATTCACATATTTGTTGTTACAGTAGAAAATTTAAGAGATGTTTAGGATCTATAGTGTACATAATACAGAAATATCCATTATATTTTATTCCACTCGCTTTTACTCTCACACTCTGTAAATGTAATCGAGTCATTTGTTCTAAAATTTAAGTACATACCCAGAAACTGAACATGTATATAATTAACAGAGTACTGCATTGCTTTCACAATCAATGTGATACAAGAAATATATCTTTAATAATGAATTATCAACAGTTCCACACTAAAAAAATATCTCAGAAAAGCAGCAGCTGGGTAATTGTCTGTAGGCAGCACACCCTGTCCCTGGCACGCCACAACCTCAAATTTCTCATCACACACCCAGTTCAGTGAGTACTTTTATGTTCGCTAGACAGCAGAAACAAAATAGATTACATGCTGAAATAATCGGAAAAAACGAAAATACGGTGAAATCCCATAACTATAATCATAATTTTTCATTACGAACAATGTAAGAATTTATGTTAGCTTATCGGAAATGTCCATTAATTATAGCACGGCGAACTTTTCTTCCAGGTATTGTATCATCACAATACATCTGCTGTCCAGGTAGAACAGGTTAGTTATCTTCAATGTTGGGGCCTCTCTCATCACGTAACTGATTTAAAAGTCGAGAAACTTCTGGATCTTCTGGTAGTTCTTCACTGCTTGTACTCCTCGCAATATTATGCAAGATAGCCATACCCGCAATTATTGACATTGCTTTCTGTGGATTACATCTTATTTCGACAGATAATATGGGAAATCTTCTCTTCCACATACCATATTTTCTCTCATCAGTGTTTCTAGTTTTAATATGAGGCCTGTTATATCGATGCTCTGCTTCATTTTGCGGATTTAAAAGTGGAGTTAACAAGTAGGATCTACATACATAACCACTATCTCCCAATAAGTGACCTTGTGGTATTTCTCCGTTTTCAAATTGAGCTCTGCGAGCGCAGTTGAGAAATATGGTACTGTCGTGCACAGAGCCCGGCCATCGAGCGACAATATCTCCTATTAACAAATTGTGATCACTAATGGTTTGACAGTTAAAGGAAAAATATGATTTCCTATTGCGGAAAAGTTCTGCATTATGTCCTCCAGGAGATTGAATTCTTATATGGGTACAATCCAAGGCACCAAGAACACCAGGAAATCGATCCAATTGACTAAAACCATACATCACAGAGCGCACTTCTTCTCTTGTAGGAAATTTTATAAAGCGAGGAGACACTGATGCTATGATGTCTGACACATCACTGATGATTCGTTGTGCTGGTGTACGATGTACATTACTGTTGTCCCCAATAATAATGTTGAATGCCGGTTCTCTAAATTTTCTAGAAAAGAACGTCGCCTTCCCTCCAGGGATTCCCGTTTAAGTTCCCGAAGCATCTCCGTAACACTGTCGAGTTGTTCGAACCTACCGGTAACAAATCCAGCAGCCTACCTTTGAATTACTTCGATGTCTTCTTGCAATCCGACTGGACTTGGGCAGTACTTAAAACAGGTCGCACCAGCGTCCTATATGGAGTCCTTTTTTTTTTTTTTTTTAATGTGCGAAATCCTATGGGAATTAACTGCTAGGGTTATCAGTCCCTAAGCTTACACACTACTTGACCTAAATTATCCTAAGGACAAACACACACACCCATGCCCGAGGGAGGACTCGAACCTCCGCCGGGACCAGCCGCACAGTTCATGACTGCAGCGCCTTAGACCGCTCGACTAATCCGGCGTGGAATATGCAGTCTCCTTTACAGGTGAATCACTCTTTCTTAAAATTCCCCCAATAAACCAAAGTCGATCATTCCCCTTCCCTAACACAGTTCTCACACGCTCGCTCCATTTCATATCGCTTTGCAACGTTACGCCCAGATATTTAAACGACTTGATTGTGCCAAGCAGCACAATAATAGTACTGTAACAGAACATTACACGTTTGTTCTTCCCATAACTTACATTTTTCCACATTTAGACCTAACTGCCATTCATCGCACCAACTGGAAATTTTGTCTGAGTCGTCTTGTATCTTCGTATAGTTGCTCAACTTCGACACCTTACCCTACACCACAGCATCATCAGCAAACAACCGCAGATTGCAGCCCACCCTGTCCGGTAAGTCATATTGAGAACGACAGTGGTCCTATCATACTCCCCTGCGGCACTCCTGACGATACTCTTGTCTCTGACGAACATTCGCCGTCGTGGAAAACATATTGGGTTCTATTACGTAAGACGTCTTCGATCCACTCACTTATGCGTGAACTTATTCCATGTGCTCGTACCTTCCTACGGAAGCAACAGAAGTGACTGACAGCGCGCAAGAGCTTCAGGTGACAAAACACAACCGCAGATATAGCTACGAAAGTGTCCTAGATTGGAGAAGGCAATCGCTTAATTTAATTCAACTACTTTCTTGCATTTCCATCTCTAAAGGTAACTAAGTATTAGATACTAAAACTGAATTATTGTCTTCCAAGAAGATTGCTATGTCAGTAAGTTATTATCGGTTACTGCAAGTACAACATGATGAACCCACCAAGAAAAGTAAATCAGAGGGACGGAAAAAAGGAAAGCGAAAGGACCACCTCCTTTGTAGAAATCGAGCCTTTAGTTCTATAATTATGTGTGTAGCATGTCGCTGTCGAGTCGAGTCGAGACGAGGGTGGAGACTATCAATTATTTGATTGGAATGTTGTTTAGGGCAGGGATTTTAATCCCTTTTGAGTCTGCGTGATTTTGACTGTTAGTGACCCAAAGACTGGCGTGTCGCATTCGGCGGAAATTTGGCCTTCTCTCCCAGCCTGGAGCTGACGATTTCGCTTTTTCTAACTCCACATACAGGGTGAGTCACTAACTATTGCCACCTAGAATAACTCCGGAAGTATGATAGGAGCTGAAAAGTTTGTGGTACAAAAATTTCATGGGACAACGGGGGCCATAATATGGCGCTCGTTTTTTGTTGCTAGGTGCGGTCACTTCAGAGATATGAAGGTCAACTTTGTTTCTTTTTTTTAAATTGGTTGCTATAGTTCGGTACTTATTTTCTGATAGCGGCTATCGAGACGAATCCAATGATGTGTAACTGTAAGATCTTTGAAGGTCAACGAAGGTCACAAAAGTGGCATGAACATCTATTTACAGAAGGTGTTCGAAGTGATGACCATTGGTATCAATGCAGTGCTGCAATCTTCTTATCATGGATAGGTGATATTCCTTATCGCATCGGCACTTATCGAAGCACATGCTCTGACAATTCTCTTTCGCATATCTTTAGGTGTATTTGGAACGTCTTTATAAACAATATTTTTTACGAATCCACACAAGAAAAAATCCAGAGGCGTCAAGTCTGGCGAACCAACTGGTCACTACACATCTCCTCCGCGTCCAATCCAACGATTTGGGAATTGTATCTGCAACTCATTTCTAGCCATCAGCGAAAAATGTGGCCGACATCGTGCTGATACCACATTCTGTTCTTTGTTCCTAAATGTATTTCTTCCAATAACGGACCTAACATTTCTTGCAGGAATGTGGTGTACTTCCTACCATTAAGATTTTCTTCGATGAAATAGGGGCCTATAATTCTGTCCTCCAGAATCCCACACCATGCATTCACCGACCACGGTTTTTGGTGAGCAACTTGCCGCAGCCAACATCGATTTTCAGTTGCCCAATAATGCAAATTAAGATTTCCATGATTCGTGAATGTAGCCTCATCAGTAAAGAAGATCAAATTAATAAATTGAGAGGTGGCATGAGCCCCCTCTCATATTTCTATATTACGATTTTCGTCTCTAATTGCATGCGGTGAAAAGTTGCTATTCCTTCACACGCGGACTTCCCACGCAGCGTCTCTCGTCACCCAGGTGGTCCGGTGACAGGCGGGCTCTGCGGATCTCGAGAGGGTTAAGCCGACGGGTGTGAGGGAGTCGAGTGAATGCTTTCCAGACGCCGACATTGTCAAGAGACACGCCCGCAGGGGCCTGAAGTAGCGGCTGGGCTAGAGGTTCCGTTACTTCGCAGAAACTTAGCGAAAACACTTTCTGGCGGGCTACCAGCGAGGCGTGGGAATGACTTGTGTGCCCAGGCAGTTGTGGCGGGAAAATTCCCGCGCTTTCTGCAAAATAGTAACTGTGATTGGCTTGCTCAGGGCATAGCTCCGTGACGTAGCAAAATCAGAGCAGAAATTGGCGCCAAGAATCTCCATTGGTGGAATGGTAGTGCTCCGGCAATAGAGTGGAATTTTCCGCCAGTTTTCGAGTTGCTGATTGGAACGATTAACCATGGCCACTGTCGTGGGGGCGGGAATGTTCGGTGTTCGGCCTGTACGGGTGCTCTGGGTGGTCGGCTCTGGCCTTTCGGTCGAGGACGTCGAAGCAACCAACCATCGCCTCCGGCACGCCAGATCGTGTTCTGGCAGTTAAGAAGACAGTTTGGTAATGTATGTCCGCAGCACCGGCAGATAGGGATTTTCCTAGGTGATAATCAGAGCTCAGTAGAGCGCGCCTGTTCGTCTTCTTCTAACTTTGTTCTGTCTTGAGTAGCAGCAATTAATGTTGGGTTAGCTGTGTGTCTCTCTTAAGATTTGAGTGGCAAGGAATTGGCTCCACATACCACTTCGTCTTAAACCTCACAATCTAGTTTAGGGACATCTTCACCTTCACAGCGTTTGTTTGAGTATTCAATTCGAGCCAATTTGATGTATTATAAATGTTTCATGTGTTTTTGTTTATTATTTTGTCATTAGTCTTAATAAATCATATTGTTATTTTGGACAGAACTTTCATTCTGTTAATCGGTAGAGCAACTCATCATTTCTCACTACGTTAATGAAACCTTCCTTTATTTAACTTATTTATCAAATTAAATTATTGCAGGTGCCAAACTCTTTTTTACTCCAATTGCAGGGTTGATTACAGTCAGTTCGCGTATATTTTTTAATCCATGTGCAACAGCAAAAGTCGGAGTTAGAATAGGGGGGGCTTAGAGCATCATTTACATATGTAGATTCTAGAAGAATTTAGTGTTAAATACACTGCTTGCCCCGACACCTCGCAAAATGTGTCATCTCTCTGAATCTGAAGTTGAGCCCATAGGCAGAATCCAATGCGAGACACAATCCGTTGGTTGGTTGGTTTGTGGGATTAAAGGAACCAGACACAAAATCCGTACCAGTTAATTCTTGGTGGAGACTGATACTGTAGGGATAATATTTATGGCGACGCAGAACATGAACAACACTACTGTGGCTCATGCCAGATTCCCTTGCGATTTGATTTGAACTAACACAAGGATCTCGAACCAAAGTGGCAAGAGTACCAATTTCCGTTTCCTCGTTAGTAACTTTGCTTTTGCCGGATATGTTTCTGATGCGTTTAAGATATAGTTGTCCTCAATTTATCATACAAATATTTAAATGTATGACGTGAAGGTTGAGGATATCTTTCAGTGTATAAGTCTCTAGCTCTCACTGAATTTCGTTGCCACTCTCCGTAAATGAGAAGCATATCGACTTGTTTTTCGAAGGAATACATCATTCATATTCGCTAGATTCGACGATACTAGTCTTACGGTTCCTATTAGTGTTGTATTGCGAAACCGTCGAATGGTGTTTACATGTGAATGGCACGTTAGATGGATACGCCGTATTCTCTCGTCCAGTACCACACGACCAACTCGTTATTTCACCGTCCTTCGCCCACTTTCCACCATAGATGCTCACGATAGCAGTACGTCAACACGCCACCAGGTTCACCAAGATTTCAGAGATTCTCGTTTCCAGCCGCAACGTCACAACATTGTCCCTTTTGTAAAAACCGTGTGTATCAGTGGATTTCCGCATTTGCGGTGCGTATCTTCGGTATAATGACTGCCAATTCGTCTCTCTTCCGGTTACATTCTATCGTTACTGCGTCACGCGCCCGCAGCAACACCAGGAGGCATTCAGCCTCGCGGTGGGCAGTGGTCATAATGTTTTGGCTCATCAGTAATTTTTATTTTCGATTATTCTCCTTTAGAAGAGCATGTGAACATCAGCCAATCACAGGTTCACTCCCTTTTCCTCTCTTCTTTTCAACGGGAAAACTCTTCATTAATTCACTGTTTTTTCTTCCTTTTCTCTGTCTATTTTCTTCTCTTAAAACTCGTTTAATTTGTTTGTTTCTGGACTTTCACCCAGTGGTCTTTAATTTACTTGCATTAACGATATATTACTCAAGAGGACGTCGTCATCAGGAGAAAGGAAACTGGCGTTCTAAGGATCGGAGCGTGGAATGTCAGATCCCTTAATCGGGCAGGTAGGTTAGAAAATTTAAAAAGGGAGATGGATAGGTTAAAGTTAGATATAGTGGGAATTAGTGAAGTTCGGTGGCAGGAGGAACAAGACTTTTGGTCAGGTGAATACAGGGTTATAAATATAAAATCAAATAGGGGTAATGCAGGAGTAGGTTTAATAATGAATAAAAAAATAGGAGTGCGGGTAAGCTACTACAAACGTCATAGTGAACGCATTATTGTGGCCAAGATAGACACGAAGCCCACGCCTACTACAGTAGTACAAGTTTATATGCCAACTAGCTCTGCAGATGATGAAGAAATTGGTAAAATGCATGATGAGATAAAAGAAATTATTCGGGTAGTGAATGGAGACGAAAATTTAATAGTCATGGGTGACTGGAGTTCGAGAGCAGGAAAAGGGAGAGAAGGGAACATAGTAGGTGAATATGGATTGGGGGTAAGAAATGAAAGAGGAAGCCGTCTGGTAGCATTTTGCACAGAGCGTAACTTAATCATAGCTAACACTTGGTTCAAAAATCATGAAAGAAGGTTGTATACATGGAAGAATCCTGGAGATACTAGAAGGTATCAGATAGATTATGTAATGGTAAGACAGAGATTTAGGAACCAGGTTTTAAATTGTAAGACATTTCCTGGGGCAGATGTGGACTCTGACCACAATCTATTGGTTATGAACTGTAGATTATAACTGAAGAAACTGCAAAAATTTGGGAATTTAAGGAGATGGGACCTGGATAAACAGACAAAACCAGAAGTTGTACAGAGCTTCAGGGAGAGCATAAGGGAACAATTGTCACGAATGGGGGAAAGAAATACAGTAGAGGAAGAATGGGTAGCTCTGAGGGATGAAGTAGTGAAGGCAGCAGAGGATCAAGTAGGTAAAAAGACAAGGGCTAGTAGAAATACTTGGGTAACAGAAGAGATATTGAATTTAATTGATGAAAGGAGAAAATATAAAAATGCAGTAAATGAAGCAGGCAAAAAGGAATACAAACGTCTCAAAAATGAGATCGACAGGAAGTGCAAAATGGCTAAGCAGGGATCGCTAGAGGATAAATGTAAGGATGTAGAGGCTTATCTCACTAGGGGTAATATAAATACTGCCTACAGGAAAATTAAAGAGGCCATTGGAAAAAAGAGAACAACTTGTATGAATATCAAGAGCTCAGATGGCAACCCAGTTCTAAGCAAAGAAGGGAAGGCAGAAAGGTGGAAGGAGTGTATAGAAGGTTTATACAAGGGCGATGTACTTGAGGACAATATTATGGAAATGGAAGAGGATGTAGATGAAGATGAAATGGGAGATACGATACTGCGTGAAGAGTTTGACAGAGCACTGAAAGACCTGAGTCGAAACAAGGCCCTGGGAGTAGACAGCATCCCATTAGAACTGCTGACGGCCTTGGGAGAGCCAGTCCTGACAAAACTCTACCATCTGGTGAGCAAGATATATGAGACAGGCGAAATATCCTCAGACTTCAAGAAGAATATAATAATTCCAATCCCAAAGAAAGCAGGCGTTGACAGATGTGAAAATTACAGAACTATCAATTTAATAAATCACAGCTGCAAAATACTAACGCGAATTCTTTATAGACGAATGGAAAAACTGGTAGAAGCCGACCTCGGGGAAGATTAGTTTGGATTCCGTAGAAATATTGGAACACGTGAGGCAATACTGACCTTACGACTTATCTTAGAAGAAAGATTAAGGAAAGACAAACCTACGTTTCTAGCATTTGTAGATTTAGAGAAAGCTTTTAACAATGTTGACTGGAATACTCTCTTTCAAATTCTAAAGGTGTCAGGGGTAAAATACAGGGAGCGAAAGGCCATTTATAACTTGTACAGAAACCAGATGGCAGTTATAAGAGTCGAGGGACATGAAAGGGGAGCAGTGGTTGGGAAGGGAGTGAGACAGTGTTGTAGCCTCTCCCCGATGTTATTCAATCCGTATATTGAGCAAGCAGTAAAGGAAACAAAAGAAAAATTCGGAGTAGGTATTAAAATCCATGGAGAAGAAATAAAAACTTTGAGGTTCGCCGATGACATTGTAATTCTGTCAGAGACGGCAGAGGACTTGGAAGAGCAGTTGAACGTAACGGACAGTGTCTTGAAAGGGGGATATAAGATGAACATCAACGAAAGCAAAACGAGGATAATGGGATGTAGTCGAATTAAATCGGGTGATGCTGAGGGAATTAGATTAGGAGATGAGACACTTAAAGTAGTAAAGGAGTTTTGCTATTTGGGGAGTAAAATAACTGATGATGGTCGAAGTAGAGCGGATATAAAATGTAGACTGGCAATGGCAAGGAAAGCATTTCTGAAAAAGAGAAATTTGTTAACATCGAGAATAGATTTAAGTGTCAGGAAGACGTTTCTGAAAGTATTTGTATGGAGTGTGTCCATGTAGCCAGGTATGGAAGTGAAACATGGACGATAAACAGTTTGGACAAGAAGGGAATAGAAGGTTTCGAAATGTGGTGCTACAGAAGAATGCTGAAGATTAGGTGGGTAGATCACATAACTAATGAGGTGGTATTGAGTAGAATTGGGGAGAAGCGGAGTTTGTGGCACAACTTGACAAGAAGAAGGGACCAGTTGGTAGGACATGTTCTGGGGCATCAAGGGATCACAAATTTAGCGTTGGAGGGCAGCGTGGAGGGTAAAAATCGTAGAGGGAGACCAAGAGATGAATGCACTAAGCAGATTCAGAAGGATGTAGGTTGCAGTAAGTACTGGGAGATGAAGAAGCTTGCACAGGATAGATTAGCATGGAGAGGTGCATCAGACCAGTTTCAGGACTGAAGACCACAACAACAACAACAACAACAACAACAACAACAACGATATTATAAATTTTCTTAGTGCGTCTGTTTTCATCCATCCTACATAGGTGTACATAGAGCTGTAGACGTCCTTTCCTAACTTAATGTGATAATGTCTGTGTTTTCATCGAGTTTCTTTGTAGGTCGTCGGACCCAAGTTCCGTCTCGAGGAACAGTGTCGTGGAATTTTCTAAGGATTTTTCGTTCTTGTTTCTCGATGTCGTGAATATCTGCCATCCCTCTAACAACTGTGGTTTCTCTCTCTTACAAGGCTTCTGGTGAAACAAACGTAGCTGTAATATCATAGTTTTGCATTCTTTTTCTGTAGTGATTCCATATCAGATTGTACGTTTCTGTTTGAACATTCTTTCCATGTTGGAAATTGTATTCAGTCCTGAGGGGTGGATGCTTTCTCCTAAATACTTAAAGTGGGTGAACTGTCACATTTTCCAAACTGTCTTTTCAGTGAGAAAGTTCCTACTGCCTAGGGGGAGTTCAGTTTTACAGGAGATTTCTTGCAGGTTATCTTGCGCTAATTTGGCTTGATCTTTGTTGTCCGTGATTATAGCCAGGTGATCTGCAGACACCCAGAATTTCACAGTGACTTTTTTCTTTCCCCTTTCCAATTTTAATACTTTTTACGTGTTTTCCCTTTTTCTGATTATTTTTTCCAGTATGATGGTGAACAAAAGTGGGGATAAGTCACCTTCTTGTCAGACTGCTGTGTGAACGATGAATGAGTTTCAGATTTTTCATATGAACTTCACTTTTGAGGTGGTTTCCGATAATGTTTCCTGGATTACAGCCCTAATTTTTCTATCAACTCTTAATTCTACTAGGATTTGTCTGTTATCAGAATAGTGAGCTTTTTTTTGGAATTTGTAAATGTGACAGTAGTATTGCAGCATCCTCTGACGTGTCTTCTAATGGTTTTGAGGTTCCAGATCTGCTCGATGTCTGTCAGTGGAACCTTTTATAGATTGAGCATAAGTCAGCAGCACACTTAGGCCCTTCCTACGGAAGCAACAGACGTGACTGACAGCGCGCAAGAGCTTCAGGTGACAAAACACAACCGCAGATATAGCTACGGAAGTATCCTAGGTTGGAGAAGGCCATCCCTCTGCTGATCGTTCACTACAACTGGCGACATTTGAATTCGAACGTGAAGAATCTTGTCGCCGCAACATGCGCTACAGCGGCAGCGTCAGGTCCTCGTCTTCTTGGCGAAGCGCTGTAGCAGACGCGCCGTCTGCTATGAAATACTTACCATCCGATGTCAAGAAAACTATTCAGTGAAAAAATTTGATTCCTCTGCATTTTACAGCTTTATATCTTCGCTTGACAAAGGACTGAATTTCTTTTCGTTATTTGTCATGCTGCTGCTGTGCTGCGCGAAATAATAACCGGAGGAAATTTTTAAGAGTTTGCGGAGGTAGAAACGCACTGCGTAGACTGCGTATAGTCCGTTTTAGGCTATACATCATTGTATATGAAATGCAGCCAACATATCGAAATTGTATTTAAAATGGAGAAGCGGATACTATCTCTTTTCACTCTCGAGATATTAGTTTTTATATCCACGAACGAGTCGTGCGCGGTATGCCCAATTCCTTCCCTTCGCACCGGGAAACACGTAATCGAAAAAATCGTCACATTTCATAGACCGTTCAAATATATCAAAAGGAGGTTTTTTGCAAATGAGAGCACTAAAGAGGATCGTATGATTAAGACTCAAAATTTCTTAGTCATATGTTTGACTTGAGCGCAGAAAGACTCCCTAAAAATTACAAATTTGGTGTCTTATGCGAATTTTCATTGCCAAACAAACAGTAAGAAATGAAGAAACGGTGTATCAAATTGACCACCGTGAGGTCTAGTTTTGCAAACAAATATTTCATTTCTTGAAAGTAATCTGGGTAACTAAAGAAACATTACGGAGTTGAGGGAAAAGTGAAATATTTCATAAACAGCTGCTGCTAGCTATGTAAATGAAGTGACAGGAAGTGCATTATTTCAAGTATAGAAATTTGAGTATAAAAAGATACATTGGTGTGGTATTTAACTGTCAGAAAGGTTTCCTTCGAATCAGGTACTATAGTTAGGACATTTTGAGAACATAAGACAAAACATAAGACAAATGAGGTTTCAGTAAGATCATACTTTCTGAATAAAACCTGAAAATAAAAAAGCGAGAGAGAAATGGGCTAGATGTTTAGTGAAATTATTTGTCTAAGAGAAATAATATAGATTAGAGAAACATCTGACAACTTTTGAATGATGCTCGAAATCATATGCAGGAGATGAGGTACATCAAGTGTTTGTCTAGTCTGTTTTATTTATTACTTTTAGACAAATCGTTTCACAAAACGCTTGACCTTCTTTAAGAATTTTGCATGCTTTATTTATGCAGACTATTTAAATTAACTGAAACACTTAGCATTAACATTGTTTGCTGATGAATTGCGTTCCCAACAATCAAAATACCACTAAAATTACATGTTGCTCAATGTCTTTTATAATGAGTTTAGCATGTGTGGTATACTGTGATAGTTGCGTATTCACTTAAAGATGAAAAATTTTGGCAAGTCCTTAAAAATATACTTTCAAATGCAGTGTAAATAGTATAGATGAAAGTCAGTACAAGTAACAGGTTATAGGATTCTAGTTGAGTCAGTTCAGCGTCCAAAGCAGGGACGCAAGACAATTCTGATTATCAGCCAAAGACTCTACTGCTACACCAAGGACACTTCGTACGAGAGTCACTCTTTTTCTGTACTTACGTTAATCAGTCATTCGTCCATACTTATTGGCTGCTGAAAGTTCGTAGTCACATAAGGAAATTCATCTTTAATTCGCTGGTGATATAGTCGAACGTATCTCTGCTGATCCGTGCATATTCGAAGAATTTGTCTGGTGATCTTCATAGTTGATGATATAAATGATGAAATTCTCCATGACGATTACTATCGTAAATTTCATGCACTGCGCGTCTTTATCGCCTTACTTTCGTAAGTAAAGCTAATTTTGTTGCTTTATTCTCGAGCTACAATATTCTGTGGTTTATGAGCGCCGTTTTATAGAAACAGCGAGTCGGCTCTAGTAAACATCTTATAGTAAGAGATCGTCACCCATACGCAGGCTACCCGAACATATTGCCTGATGTTGCCGCTTGTAGTTGGAGTACCACATTTCCACCTGTCATGCTCTGTCAGTTGCGGCTTGACTGCTAACATGTTGACAATCTTTAACGTTTTCAGTGCCATCTATCACTGTCTACATGGTTTTTATTGAGTAGACAGTCATATTTTACTAACATTATTTTTGACTGAAGGTTCGATTCAAACAAAGTTCGCGGTCTAATGAAGATTCCCTCTTGTTCTTAGCATAACTGAGGTGTGTGAATTTTGTCTTCAAATACTTGTAAGCTTCTCCTTCTTGGGCCATCACTTTCACTAAATTCTTCAGGAGTCTTAGCTTCAAGTGTAAAGGTGACAGCAATACCTACATAAGACAACAAGTGTCTGGCGCAGTTGTTACATCGATTACTTCCGCTACAATGGCTGGTTATTAAGATTTAAGTGAGTATGAACGTGGTGTTACAGGCGGAGCACGAGCGATGGGAGACAGCATCTGCGAGATAGCGATGAGTGGGCATTTTTCCGTACGACCATTTCAAGAGTGTACCGTGAATATTAAATCTCCTGCATCGCTGCGGTCGGAAAAAGATCCTGCAAGAATGGGACCAATGACGACTGAAGAGAATCGTTCAACGTGACAGAAGTGCAACCCTTCCGCAAATTGCTGCAGATTTCAATACTGGGTCATCAGCAAGTGTCAGCGTGCGAACCATTCAACGAAACATCATCGATAAGGGCTTTCGGAGCTGAAGGTCCACTCGTGTACTCTTGATAACTACATGACACAAAGCTTTACGCCTCGCCTGGGCCCGTCAACACCGATATTGGACTGTTGATGACTGGAAACATGTTGCCTGGTCGGACGAGTCTGGTGTCGAATTGTATCGAGAGGACGGACGCGTACGCCTATGGAGACAACCTCATGAATCCATGGACCCTGCATGTCAGCAGGGGACTGTTGAAGCTGGTGGAGGTTCTCTAATGGTGTGGGGTGTGTGCAGCTGGAGTGATATTGGGTTCTGACACGTCTAGATGCGACGTGTGTAGTTGGAGTGATACGGGACCCCTGACATGTCTAGATACGACTCTGACAGGTAGCACGTACGTAAGTATTCTGTCTGATCACCTGCGTTCTTTCGTGTCCATTGTGCATTCACTCGGACTTGGGCAATTCCAGCAGGACAATGCGACACGCCACACCTCCAGAATTGCTACAGAGTTATTTCAGGAACACTCTTTTGAGTTTAAACACTACCCAGTCATGAACATTATTGAGCGTATCTGGGATGCCTTGCAACGTGCTGTTCAGAAGAGATCTCCACCCCTCGTACTCTTACCGATATATGAACAACCCTACAGGATTCATAGTGTTAATTTCCTCCAGCACTATTTAAGACATTAGTCGAGTCCATGCCACGTCGTGTTGCGGCACTTCTGCGTGCTTGCGGGGGTCCTACACGATGTTAGGCCGGTGTACCAGTTTGCTTGGTTGTTCAGTGTATTATACAGGGTGTCCCACTCAAATCTCCCTGATTTCAAGAACCCAGAAGAGAAAAACCACAGTAGATACGACAGTGAAATCAGGGAGGTTTGAATGGGACACCCTGTACTTTTAACACCAGCAAGAGTATACCTATGAGCCTAGTCACAATCGCTCTCCAATCGCATTCATACGCTTAACACCGTTTGTATCGAGTTTGCCATTGCTCGTGGGTTCTTTACAATCGGCTTTAATTTAATAGTTTATCCCTTACTTGCTAAATAACCTTATTTCTACAAAGTAATAACTTTTACACCCGACTGCGCACAAAGCGCACATTGCCAACCCTTCATTTATGAAGGCTCAGGACGAACTCTAATTAGCTTTCAGTTAACATGGAGATGGTATTACGTCAATAGTATTAATCTTCCCACGAATTACCTCACTTTTTCGCATGAACGCGCAGAATGCGAGGATGCGGGATCCGCCCTGAAGATTTGGTCAGACTCGACTCACTTAATTCCGCTCCAAACCAAGCGGCGGGTATCATACTACACCCTTCTAGTACAATGTGACTTCTCCGTCAGTGAGGCTAACTCGCTGGAGTAAAGGTGCTTAAGAGTAGATTCGACCGGTCAGGGACGGTATTGATGTCCGTACCCACACAGACTCTGCTTCAGAGATGAATACAAGTTCATTTTGAAGTGACTTGAGAGTTGCGCAGGAGGACCTTCCAGAAGATGCTCATGAAGCGTTATGCGTCATGCTTTTTGCATAAATGGTAATGATCTTTCCTCCTGGAGGCATGTCAACCTGTTGTCTACTCCATTTTCAGACTCTGAGTCGCATTTCTGCATCATTCTGGTGTCTATTGCCACTTTGTGACGGTCTCTTTTTCTGGTCTGTTTCATTGATCTTTCTTAAGGGCCAATTGAAGTATCAATTTGTGTTTCCTTTTACGACATCAGCTTCCAATTATAACGTTGACAACATCTGTGCGAGCTAATAACTGCAGGCAAAAGACGCCGTGAGCGAGGACAGAGACGCCACTTATGCCGTTGCGCAGCACGGAGATGGAGGCAGATTAGGCCGGGAGTGTGGAATGAAAGAGTTAAACTGCCTAGAAAAGCATTTTAATGCGTCGGAACACAGAAATAAAGGCTGCCACCTGTCAACCGGTAGACATTTGAGGTCATAAAAGATATTCGGCAGGAAATCGACATTTCCCGTCAACATTATACCAGCCCATCGTGTGGTAAGATAAAGTGGTTATCCCCACCCCAAAACATGCCCAATTACTGAGCCATACCTACGCCCATTCAAACTGGTGCTGAGTTTATATTTATACTGATGATTTGTGAAGGCAAGATTATAATAATAAATGTTAATACGTCCATGTATTTATTATTAATTAGAATTTTTCATAAACTTATTGTGCCCAGCAAGAGGCCATTTCCGTTTATGAATTTATTTCATTTTGGGGACCAGTGTGGGACGACCTCACTTGCATTTCAACTCATCGGGTATACACTGAGGTGACGAAAGCCTTGGGCTACCTCCTAATATCGTGTCGGACCTCCTTCTGCCCGGCGTAGCGCAGCACATGGACGTGGCATGGTCTCAACAAGTCGTTAGAAGTCCCCTGCAGAAATACGAGCCATGCTGCCTCTACAGCCGTCCATAATTGTGAAAGTGTTGCCGGTGTATAATTTTGTGCACGAATTGACCTCTCGATTATGTCCCATGTCAGGTGATCTGGGTGGCCAAATTATTCGCTCGAACTGTCCAGAATGTTCGCCAAACCAATTGCGAACAACTGGGGCCCGGTGACATGGCGCATTATCATCCATTAAAATTCCATCGTTGTTTGGGAACATGAAATCCATGAATGGCGGAAACTGGTCTCCAGGTAGGCGAACATAACCATTTCTAGTCAATCATCGGTTCAGTTGGACCAAAGAACGCACTATATTCCATGTAAACACAGACCACACCACTATAGAGCCATCACAAGCTTTCACAGTATATTGTTGACAACTTGGGTCCACGGCTTCGTGGGGTCTACGCCACATTTGAACCATACCATCAGCTCTTAACATCTGAAATCGGGACTTATCTGACCAGGCCACGGTTTTCAGTCGTCTAAGGTCCAACAGATACGGTCGCGAGTCCAGGAGAGGCACCGCAGCCGATGTCGTGCTGTTAGAAAAGGCAGTCGTGTCGGTCGTCTTCTGCTGTAGCCTATTAACGCCAGATTCCGGAGCACTGTCCCAACGGATACGTTTGTCGTACGTTCCGCGATGATTTCAACAGTTATTTCGCACAGTGTTGCTTGTCCGTTAGCGTTGACAGCTCCACGCAAACACCGCTGCTCTCGGTTGCCAAGTGTAGGCCGTCGACCACTGCGTTGTCAAATGGTTCAAATGGCTCTGAGCACTATGGGACTTAACATCTGTGGTCATCAGTCCTCTAGAACTTAGAACGACTTAAACCTAACTAACCTAAGGACAGCACACAACACCCAGCCATCATGAGGCAGAGAAAATCCCTGACCCCGCCGGGAATCGAACCCGGGAACCCGGGCGTGGGAAGCGAGAACGCTACCGCACGACCACGAGATGCGGGCACTGCGTTGTCCGTGACGAGAGATAATGCCTGAAATGTGGTATTCTCGCCACACTCTTGACACTGTGGATCTCGGAATACTGAATTCCCTAATGATCTCCGAAATGGAAAGTCCCATGCGTCTAGCTCCAACTGCCATACCGCGTTCAAAGTCTGTTAGTTCCCGTCGTGCGACCATAATCATTTCGGAAACCTTTTCACGCGAATCATCCGAGTAAAAATCACAGCTCCATGTGTAAGTGATAATACTGCCACCTGTATATGCGCATATCGCTATCCCATGACTTTTGTCAACTAAGTGTGTAACAAGGTATACCAGCCAACGTCACAAAGTGATTATGAAGAGGTTGAGGAAGTATATGAAGATATTGAACATGAAATCAGTATGTGAAGGGCGATGAAAATCTAATAATCGTTGGTGATTGGAATAGGGGAAGAAGTAGAAGACAGAGAAGAGAGAATATGGGTTCTACAATAAATTTCAGTGGCAATAGCTAATACACTGTTCAAAAATCAGAAGAGCAGGAGGTATTCTTCCAAAAGGCGTACAGAAATGGGTAGATTAAAGCTGGATTTCATCATTGGCAGACAGAAATCCGACGTCTGGTATAGGATTGTAAGATGCATCTACGAGCAGATATAAACTACAACTCAATTTACCAATGATGAATAACAGACTGAAGTGTAAGACATGTGTCTGGGAGAAACAAAGTGGAAAATAGTGAATTACAGGAAGTTGCATTTCATGTTCTCTAAGTCCGTAGACTACAGTAATGAATGTCACAATAGGCAGTTCTGTTGAAGAGAAATAGGCAGCTCTAAAGAGGGAAGTCACAGAAACGGACAGACAAATGTAGGTGGAAGGAAGGTAACTGCGAAGAAACCGTGTATAACGGAAGAAATACTTCAGTTCATCGACGAAAGAAGGAAGTGAAACTTGATTTTCTCCCGGCGTATTTGACAATCAAAATATCCACGGGTGTACTGCCGGTCTACAGTGTCCAACGGGCACAATATTTCGGCGATCATACATGTCGCCATCATCAGGTGAACTGACGGACTGAGCTCCTGTGAACGTGCCGGCACGGAGATCCGTACGCTATGGCTGCTCAGAGGGAACTGGGCTCGGTCGCGGCGGCGGCCGATTTAAATACTATCCGCCCGCGGCGCGCTCCCTCTGCTGTCCGCGCCCCGCGCCACGGTCGCGCGGTGGAACAGATTGCGACGGCGTCTGAGATGACGTCGGAGTGATGGCTCTGTCCGCCGTGGTCGCCACAACTATACGTTTGCTCGATCGAAGCCGATGAAGTCAAACATCACCAGTAAAGAGAGGGTGGCCATTCGTGATCTGAGGGGGCGCTCTGAAATTGTTGTCTTACCGGCTGACAAAGGCAATGCTACAGTTGTTGTCTCCCATAAGGACTACACTGATAAGATGCAGAGCCTGCTAATTGACGGTTCCTACCGGAAGATCAGCGTTGACCCTACAAAGAAGGTGGAGAACAAGACGAGGTCCCTTCTCAAGGACGCAGATTTACCGGAGGGTGACGCTAAGAAATTGTTACCCCAAGGTCCGGTACCGCCTAGACTATATGGACTTCCGAAGGTTCACAAAGAGGGGGCACCATTACGCCCCATTGTCAGCAACATCAGGGCACCTACATATTTGTTGGCCAAATACCCGACGGGAAGTCCTTATGTGGGTAAATGCCCTCATCACATCTGTAATTCCGTGGATTTTTTTAAACGCCTTGATAGCTTCAGGTTGGATGAGTCAGATATCATGGTGAGTTTTGACGTCGTTTCCTTGTTTACGAGGGTACCCCTGCGAGAGTAACTAGAATTGGTTAGTCAGAAGTTTGACGAGAAGACCACTGAACTTTTCAGGCATGTCTTGACTTCCACGTATTTTCTTTTTAATGGAAAATACTACGAACAAACGGAGGGAGTCGCCATGGGTAGCCCACTCTCACCGGTGGTAGCGAAGCCCTGTCGTCATGCGAATGGAAACCTACTTGCTTTTTCTGTTACGTGGATGACACGTTCGTTATCTGGCCACATGGTATGGATAAACTCCTTGACTTCATTACACATCTAAACTCCATACACCCCAACATCAAATTCACTATGGAAACTGAAACGGAGGGTAAATTACCTTTCCTTGACGTCTTGGTCAAGAGAAGGGCTGACGGCACCCTAAGTCATGGGGTGTATCGGAAGACAACGCACACTGATCTGTATTTGCACGCAGACAGCTGACACCACCCTTCACAGAGGAATGGGGTACTTAAAACTCTAATACATAGGGCGCGCACTATCTCTGACGCAGAGAGTCTACCCCAGGAATTGGAACATCTGAGAACTGTATTTCGAAAAAAGGGGTACTCAGAGTGGCAGATTCAACGTGCTCTCCGCCCAACCACTACAGCACAACCTGTGGAGATGCATGAAATCACGAGGGAGGAGGCAGGCACTGCGTTTATTCCATATACAGGCGCACTCTCGTTGAAAATCGCCCGCATTTTGAAGAAACACCGGGTCGGAACTGTGTTTTGTCCCCCGAATAAAACTCGTGCACTGGTGGGGAGCGCCATAGATCACCTCGGTTTGAGGAAGGCCGGCGTGTACCAGATTCCATGTCAATGTGGAAAGTCGTATATTGGTCAGACGATGCGTACCGTCGAGGATCGATGCTGTGAACACCAGAGGCACAGTCGACAGATGTATCCGAGCAAGTCGGCGGTCGTTGAACATTGTTTGTCGGAAAATCGCGCTATGGAGTATGAACGCACGAGGATTCTGGTACAGACGTCGAGATAATGGGACAGCGTTGTTAGAGAGGCCATAGAAATTCGCACCAATGACGACCTCATAAACCGTGACTGTGGCTATAATCTTAGCAAGGCTTGGGAATCAGCGATTGGGTTAATCAAGAGTAAATCGAGCAAACGTATAGTTGTGACGACCACGGCGGACAGAGCCATCACTCCGACGTCATCTCAGACGCCGTCGCAATCTGTTCCACCGTAGAAGAAACTTGTAGAAGAAAAAATGGGAGTCTATATGGAAGACATCGGAGTTCCACTTAGTATTAGAGTTTAACAGAGCTTTGGAAGACATGTGATCAAATAAGACGAAAGGCACAGCTAACAATCTTCCTGAATTTCTAAAATTATCAGGGGTACTGGCAACGAAAGGACTATTCAAATTGGTGGTAGAATCTGTGAGTCTTGAGACACAGTCTACCATCTGACTTTCGAAAAAATGCCAACCACGCAATCCTTACAGCAAGGGCAGATAAATGTGAAAACTATTCCACATTATCATGCATCCAAGTTGCTGAAAAGAATAATATGCAGAATAATTGAAAAGAAAACTGAGGATATCTTTCGTGACGATTAATCTGACTGTAGGAAATGGAAAGCACCAGATAGGCAGTTGCGATGTTGCTACTGATAATGAACGCAAGACTTAAGAAAAATCAAGACACTTTCATTGAATTTGTCGACCTAGAAAAACCGTTCGGTAATGCAAAATGGGACAAGATGTTTGATATTCTAAGTGTTGTGGCGTAACAAGCTAGTTACGCCACACTGAGAAGGGAGCCGAAAGGCACGCGTACACACACGCCGACTGGCGTCAAGTCTGGAACAGGATACGTTATGACTGCTATCAAGAAAATACGTAGCTTTGGAATATACTTAACTTTATTCTTTGTTGGTTTACAACGTTCTTCTTGAGACATTTATACGATAACTCTCAAACTAGGTAAGGCTAATGGCGCCTTGCTAGGTCGTAGCCATGGACTCAGCAGAAGGCTATTCTAACTGTCTCTCGGCAAATGAGAGGAAGGCTTCGTCCGTATTGTCGCTAGCAATGTCGTCCGTACAACTGGGGCGAGTGCTCGTCCGTATCTCGAGACCTGCCTTGTGGTGGCGCTAGGTCTGCGATCACACAGTGGCGACACGCGGGTCCGACATGTACTAAATGGACCGCGGCCGATTTAAGCTACCACCTAGCAAGTGTGGTGTCTGGCGGTGACACCACACTAAGAAAAACAGGACTAAGCCAAAGTGAGAAAGACTGGTAATATACAAAATTTATAAGAACCAAGAGGGAACAATAAGAATGGAAGAGCAAGAACAAAGTGCTCGAATGAAGAAGTGTATTAGACATGGTAGCTGTGTTTCGCTCCTACTATTCAATCTACTCATCGAAGAATCAATGACGGAAATAAAACAAAGATTCAAGAGTAGGATTAAATTCAAGATGAAACGATATCAGTGATAAGATTCGTTGGTGACATTGCTATCCTCAGTAAAAGTGAAGAAGAATTACAGGTCTGATGAATGGAATGAGTACAGAAAGTGAACTTAAAGTAAATCAACGAGAGACGAAAGCAATGAGGAGTAGGAGAAATGAGATTAACGACAAACTTAACATCAAAATTCAGGAGTACGAAGTAACTAAGTGAATGAACTCTGGTACCTTGGAAGCAAAATAACAAATGACGGACAGAACAAGGAGGACATAAGAACAGACTAGCACAGGCAAAAGAAGTCTACTAGTGTAAGACATCGGGCATAATTTGAGGAAGAAGTTTCTCAGTATGTACCTTTGGAGTACAGCATTGTATGGAAGTGAGTCATGGACTGTGGATAATCGAAAAGAACAGAATCGAAGAGATTCAAAAGTGGTGCTATTAAAAGGTTATGAAAATTAGCTGGAATGATGAAGAAGTTCTCCGCAGAATCAACGAGGGGAGAAACGTGTGGAAAACACTGACAAGGAGAAGGTACTGGATGACAGGACATGTGTTAAGACATCAAGGAATAACTTCCATGGTACCACAGAGAGCGGTACGGGGTAAAATCTTTAGGGGATAATAGAGATTTAAATACATCCAATAAATAATTTACGACACTGGGTGCAAATGCAAATGTTGAAGACGGTGGCACAAGGGAGGAATTCAGGCGTTGTCTGCTATAACATCGAAATTTAACAAATACTCGAAGCGCTTACCAATGTTATAGTGGATTTTGTGTCTTTTCTCCCCTACGAACCACCGTCTTTTCCCAAACGGGTTTCAGCTTCATTTGATTGGTAACTTTGTTTACGTGAAACGTTTCGTGAGGGCTTGATTGTCTATCCTGCGTTTTTTCTCCTGTCAAAGAGATCAAACACCTGAAAGCGAAAGGTTATCTGGGTTTTACGTTACCCGGCAAGACAAAAGGCCTAAATTGTGCATAAATATAGGGTTATTCACAAGTACCTCCAAGGCTTCAGATGATGAGTGCGAGAAAACTACAGGACATATAACATATCCAGGCACATTTTTAAGATTGCCAGTAACCGTGGGGTGGTGCCAAAGAGGCTGTTGCCGAAATGAGGGTCTCAGAGGGATCCTTTGCCCTTTTATTCAGGCATATGTCAATGTCGCACCCCCTCTCGGTCACAGCAAGGAGGGCGTGAAACAACGGTACTGAAAAAGCATAAACACCCTTTGCTGGTTCGGATCGCATTCAAATTTCGCCGAATGATTTTGAATGGTCCGTAGTGGTTCCATCCTGTGTATCAGGGCAAAGACTGCGGCCGCACTACAATCCATACGCGTGATATCGTGTTCAATGGGGATGCAGCACCACAATGTCCGTAGAGAGGGGTTGTTGCATACAGGGGTGTCAGCAGCGTAAAGAACGTCTTCCTATTGATCGTCGCACTGCGAACTGTCGTTTTCGACCGCGAAGTGTGTGGGAATCAAAGTCCCGATGAAAGGACTGTTGTCATTGATGCCGTTCTTCCCACATTCTGCGGCGTTGCCGTGCCAATTGTGACCAGCGGTGTATCGTGAACCATTTTTCTCGGTTGCCCATAAAAAATCGCGCGATTTCAACTCTGGGCGTCGCGGTTCTGATCTCCATGGCAGAGGTGTCAAAAGAGGAGGTGAAATGTGAATAAGAGAGTCGGTGACGACCTCCCCATTGTGTGACACATCCAGGTGGCGTTGGGAAGAATTGCGGTGAAATTTGGTGCCATGTGACATCATTAACCCACTTTAAATGTCAGATGAGCTTGTGAGCTGTGGATTTTTTCTCGCCTGTGTCGACGCCCTGTTGCCTGAAGCTTCGCCGAGTCAGAGGGTGACGTCGCGAGACACCACGCTTTTGCACCAGAACAGAGGAAGGTTGTAGGCACCTTTGATCCATATTTCTAATTTATGCTTCTAAACGGAAGACAATTACGGTGCTTCTAAAAAGTTATACTTTAATTCTTTTGCGCAATGTTATTGTATGTATATATTTTCGAGCAAACAAGTCTCGGGATTTTGAGCTGTTTCCTATTCTTTCACTACTCATCAGTGTGCACAGTTTTCCATGCGAACATCGTCTGGGACGTTCAACACGAATTTTACTTTGGTCCTTGACAAAGTCTGTTATTGTTACTAATTCCTTATTGCTGTTGCAATATTTCGAATTTCTGAAAGAAGCACGGTTTCCCATAGCTTCACTGTCACCGGTCAGGTGCCAAATTACACAAAAGGCAGCTCTCACAATACACGCAATTTCGGCGCCGACGTGTAAAAAACTGACCACAAGTGTTTTCCAGTACGGAATGGTTCAAATGGCTCTGAGCACTATGGGACTCAACTGCTGAGGTCATTAGTCCCCTAGAACTTAGAACTAGTTAAACCTAACTAACCTAAGGACATCACAAACATCCATGCCCGAGGCAGGATTCGAACCTGCGACCGTAGCGGTCTTGCGGTTCCAGACTGCAGCGCCTTTAACCGCACGGCCACTTCGGCCGGCCCCAGTACGGAATATTACGTCAGAGTGCAACAGAATACTTTCTTGCTACAAGTAAGTAACGCTTGAGACACGAAAGCCGGTCGTTATAGAAGAGGCTTTATAGCCCGCCGTTTACGGGCCGCACAGCAGAAGACCGTAAGCGGAAGCCTGTGGCACGCCTGGTGAGCCCCTCCACGAGAGGCGACTTCTGCTGGGAAAGCCGGCGGCCGGCCGCTCGGTGCGGACAATAACCGGGTCGTAGCGGTATGCGCAGCTGCAGGAATCCGCGGCCTTGCTGCCCCCACCGCCAATGCGGCCGCTCCGGCCTCTCACCTGCTGGAAACATCACCTCCTGCGGCACGAGCTCTTCTGCGCGTCAGTGGCACCTCATCCATTCTTCTGAACCTTCACTTACCAAGCAGAACTTTCTCGCTTTCCTTTGTTCGTCATTCTGTTAGAATACACTGATTCATTTATCATCAATTAGCACAGTACCCTGCATTGCACAGCTACGTATTTATTCCAATCTTATATTAGTCCATCTCCTCCTCCTCCCCCCCTCCCCTCCAAGTCAATCTCCTTTCCCTCTCTATCTCCTCCACGCCCCTTCTAAGTCTATCTCCCCCTCTGCCCATGTCCACCTACATCTCTAAGTCAATCTTCTCCTCCACCAACATCTGCTTCTCACATCCGCTAGGCCCATGTGCTCCTCCCCCTGACTTAACCCATCTCCTCCTCCCTTCTCTCCATCCATTTCTTCCCCCACTCCACCTGTCTCCATCTATCTCCTCCTCTTTCCTTTTTCTGTCCATCTGCTCCTCTCCCTCTGTCCATCTAGTCCTCCCCCTCTATCCATTTCCTCCTTTCCCCTATCCATATTCTCCTCCTTCTCTAAGGCCATCTCCTCCTCCCTCTCTAACTGCTTCTCACCCACTCTAAGTTCATCTCCTACTTCCCCCTTTCTCTGTCTGCCTCCTCTTGCCCACTCTCTCTGTCCCTCCTCTTTCCTTTCTCTGTCCACTTCCCCCTCTCCTTCTCTCTGGTCCTCCTCTTACCTTTCAGTCAATTTCTCCCTTCACTCTCTCCATCTGTCCAATTCCTCCTTCCAGTCTCTCTCTATTTTTCCGTGTTCTTCTCACCCCTTTCTCTTCCAATAGGACGTTGTTGGTTCTTACAGCCACAGTATTTGTTTCCATATGGTAACTAGTATGTGAACCAATTTCAGTGAATTCGATCCAGGAGTTTCGGAGGAGCTTTTTATCAGTGGCTTTATTCATATACGAACATCTCACATGTATTTAACATATTCCACACATATTTATACACGTGATTAATCTTTATCTGTAGCTAACTTCGCCCTGCAGTTTCGTTTTCACACAGCTCGATGTTTATGACGACACATCTCCTGAACTATGTGCCATAAAATGATATAATTTTGCAGGTACATCCAGCGGCTTATGTGGATACTGTCGGCGAAGTCTGTTGCGAGTAGAGCTAGTAGCAAATAAGTAATAAATTAAAACGCTATGTCTGATGTGACAGTTTAACTGCCTGAACAGTGAAAATGTAGTAAGCAATACACTTTCAACCTTTCATCATTTTGTGGGGACTATCAGCAATAAAAAGTTTCGTAACGGTCTGAAATAACGCGTAAAGTTTGTTGCAAGTCAGTAAAGACTTCGTACTGAAATACTGGATGAATGCAGTCTGGGTATTCGCGTGTCGTGGGCTACACTCCCTTTTCACCCCTACCCCCAGCGCTTTGATACGTATGTGGTTCATACCCCAAAAGTGATTCTTTCTAGACAGTAATTAGACGTGTACCACGTTTGGTTAAAATCAGTCCAGTGTTTTAGGAGGAGATACGGAACATACATACTTACATACATACACTGTGTGATCAAAAGTATCCGGACATCCGCAAAAACATACTTTTTTCATATTAGGTGCATTGTGCTGCCACCTACTGCCAGGTACTCCATATCAGCGACCTCAGTAGTCATTAGACATTGTGAGAGAGCAGAATGGGGCGCTCTGCGGAACTCACGGACTTTGAACGTGGTCAGGTGATTAGGTGTCACTTGTGTCATACGTCTGAACTGGAGATTTCCACACTCCTAAACATTCCTAGGTCCACTGTTCCCGATGTGATAGTGAGGTGGAAACGTCAAGGGACACGTACAGCACAAAACCGTGCAGGCCGATCTCGTCTGTTGACTGACAGAGACAGCTGACAGTTGAAGAGGGTCGTAATGTGTAATAGGCAGACATCTAGACAGACTATCACACAGGAATTCCAAACTGCATCAGTCTCCACCGCAAGCACTAAGACAGTTAGGCAGGAGGGGAGAAAATTTGGATTGCATGTTCGAGCGGCTGCTCGTATGCCACACATCACGCTGATAGATGCCAAACGACACCTCGCTTGGTGTTAAGGAGCGTAAACATTGGACGACTGAACAGTGGAAAAACGTTGTGTGGAATGACAAATCACGGTACACCATATGGCGATCAGATGGCACGGTGTGAGCATGGCGAACGTTCAGTGAACGTCATCTGCCAATGTATGTAGCGCCAACAGTAAAATTCGGAGGCGGTGGTGTTATGGTGTGGTCCTGTTTTTCGTGGAGGGGGCGTGCACCACTTGTTGTTTTGCGTGGCACTATCACAGCACCTACTTCCTTCCCACTGTTGAAGATACAGTACCTCTTCATTAGTCTTCCGACCTATCCCTCTCATCTTCTACATTTTTCTGTAGGACCGACTTCTATACTGTCTACCGATCACGTTTCACTTCCATGCGCCGGCCGGAGTGGCCGAGCGGTTAAAGGCGCTACAGTCTGGAACCGCACGACCGCTACGGTCGCAGGTTCGAATCCTGCCTCGGGCATGGATGTGAGTGATGTCCTTAGGTTAGTTAGGTTTAAGTAGTTCTAAGTTCTAGGGGACTTATGACCACAGCAGTTGAGTCCCATAGTGCTCAGAGCCATTTGAACCACTTCCATGCAAGACTACATAGCAGATAAATACTTTCGGAGAAGACTTCCTAACATTTAAATTTACAGTATATTTCATTTCAGGCTGCTTTGCTTGCCATTGGCATTCTGCACTTACATCGCCTTGCCCTCCGTCACTGTCAGTTCAGATCCCCAGACAGCAAAACTCGTCTACTACGTTCAGTGTCTCTTCTCCGATTCCGTTTTCCACAGCATCACGCGATTTAATTCGAGTACATTCCATTGATACTGCTGATGCTGACCTTGTGAACTACTGTATTTAGAAGAAACTATATATTCTATTCAAGTATCCTCTAAGTTCATTGCCTTCTCTGAGAGAATTGCCTCCATCGATGTCCAAATTCAACGTTGCCAGCTTATTTCTGTGAGTGGGACAGGTACTTCCATATGTTTGGCACACTTCCACTTGTCTGGTATCAGACTTCTCTGGGGTCTCATACGCACACACTTATTCCGGAAATACGAATAGAACACACAGGGAAGTTCAGACATTCGATGAAAAACATGCAAAGTACCGTGCAGAAAGCAATTCTGCATAAAGATTAAAATCCAGAAGAAGCGTAATGAACAATGTGAGCGTAGAACTTGTAAGATGGCTAACTTTTTTAATGATGTTATTGGATGTGTTAATGTTTGTAAAGGAAAATGATATATTTGAAGAATTGCTGTCAGAGAAATAATTGTTAGGCGACAGTATCCGTGTCTGCGATGGCAGCACTGTGGAGTCATAGAATCTTTGACACTGTGAAGTCATAGAATCTTTGACAGCCAGTAGTGTATAGCTGCGGTGTGTAGCAGGTATGGTTCGTTGGGTGTTCATCGTAATGCATGGACGCATTTTTGGAACTATGTGAGTTGCAGAATTATTATGAGGAGGAAAGACTCAGAACAATGGTTGGATATCATACAGACATAGGAAAGGTTTTGAAATGAAGGACAAGCTATTATTTGATGAGGTAAAAAGTTTATTTTTATTTTTGTAGACTTGTATTGTTGGTCTACTTCACCCTCGTCGCAGCTGAGTTTTTGACAATTATTCTACTGATTGATCTTTTGGGTTAGTTTACTCTACCATGGAAGATTTTAGACTAAATGAATTTTCATATTATGATCTGTAATTGTTTTCTTTGATATGTTACTTCCTAACTGAAGTTTCTCAAGATTATGAACGCAGTTTCCCTGGACCAACTGTAGTTAGTTTCTAGCAGTATTTTTTTAGCTGCTACGGACTCTTGCTATGTTGCTGTTTCTGCCAGTACTTCATTTTTAAGGTGAGATTCATAATTAGTTATTATTTCGTTTCCTTTGCGCGATGCAGGTTCCGTCATTTTCTTTATTTTACCAGGGCCATAGGCAAGTGCAGAAATTTTGGTATGTTTCAGGTTACATTCTTATAAAGGTCGACAGTACAGTCTGGTTTCTTTTTATGTACAGTTACTTTTTATCAAACAGTTCGGACTGACTAAGTCAATTGAGCGTGAAATTATTGATTTACTTACTTATTTGCTTATGAATGAGATCAGTTTTCACACACACAGGGTTCTTTTCAGTTTCATGTAAGTGATATGGCTTTGAGCTCGGTAGCACATTTAGGTTGTCAGTTCACACTCCCAGATTTGTATTTGCGATATCACACATACATGTAAAGACTACTCACTTACAAACTTTTGGAATGGTACCCACCACGAGAAACTGAG
This sequence comes from Schistocerca serialis cubense, assembly GCF_023864345.2. Classification (NCBI taxonomy): domain Eukaryota; kingdom Metazoa; phylum Arthropoda; class Insecta; order Orthoptera; family Acrididae; genus Schistocerca; species Schistocerca serialis. The sequence goes on from NC_064643.1 coordinate 441,177,037, forward strand.
CCAACAGATACCAAAATGGAGTGGAAAATTTGGAAGACCCTCAACAGACTAGGAACAAATGGTGCACCAGTAAGGACAAACCTATCAATGAGTGGGTTGCGAGATGACAGCGACATTTGCAGCGACTGTGTTGAGAGGCAGGATGCGAACAGACACTAGATTTTCCTACCGGTCCTTATGAATAAACCCTCGAAGAGCTGTGGTTGGGAGGCGACGCAGCAATTCACGTCGCCCAACACTGGGCCGAAAATTTTCAAAAAGGTGAGGAGGATCAGAGACCATAGCAAAAAAACCGCCAGTATTGGAAAAAGTAAAGTAGTAAGCTCGAAAAAGCAACTAGTGAGGCAACTTTTAAGCTCTGTGGGCAGTACCCTTTCACATGTCGTGAGATTTTATCCCGCTGTTAACGTTCATGTGGTGTAGCTGACGTTGCACTGGCCTAAGACGAACATCCCATATGGCAAGGAACTATTACCAAGCCCTTAAACGCCTAAACGCTTCAGAAACAGCAATTTTGGCTGATCTACTTGGAGGCTCCAGTGGTCCTACCCGGCGACCTGGGCTATGATAGAGTGTTTGCGCCACAACTTGCAAACTTCACGGGGAGACTAGAAACTGCTCACAACTACAGAACAAGCAATGTGCCACTGTAGAACTGTGTTTCATGTAAAGTGTAAATATATTAGACTTCTTTACCAGTTTGCACAAGGGTTACAGTTTTGTTTGAATCACGTTCATATTGGAAACAAGGAGTACCCTTTTCCTGTACACTTAGCGCAACTGTTGTTTTAGAGAAAATCGTGCTGCATCTTTTCCCGGGCTATGCTAACGTTTAGGCACACACGCCGAATCATGTACAGAAGAGCAAATAAATATCCGGAGATACATAAAGATATTCCAGTTTGCATTTTTAGGTAGAGACCACATACTGCAAGTGAGGAAAACAACTTACAGCGTGGTATGGAACTATGCTACTTGAAAACTTTAGCAGTTCAAGGACACAAGCGAAAAGCACTCCACACTACTACATGTAAAAACTCCACTCGTTGCCAAAACCTGGAGGGTTTCGGTACAAATCCTAGTCGTGGAAGTAATTCTCAGAAAAGGAAGCGCCCTCTTAACGCCCGGGCAGGAAATCTCTAGTAAATAAACACAGTATCACTCCCGACACTGCGCGCGACTGAGTCGGTTGCTGTAAAATATCGAAGTACTCGATACAGTTTGGAGGCAGTTCTTCCCTAAGTTGCTCAAGCATTGGTTATTCCTCAGTAATGTTGCACTTTGTATGTCTCCAAATGACTTTGCAGTTTTGATCACACTACACAGAAGAAGGTGTAAGTAAGTGTACGTTCTTATGTACGGCTAGGAGAGCAATTCATTTACAGTCCACTGACTCTGCTGGAAAGTTATTTTGTTTATAGGGCGCCGATATTGACCTGTCGATCACACTCTATGCCTTTGGTATTCTGGAACTTCTATACAGTCTATAATATATAGTGTTTGGTGCCATGCGCGTCAGATTGTTTTGAGCGGCATTTCAGTTTAGTTTTGTATCAGATCGTTTTCAAATGTTTTTAGTCGAGAATATGTCCACGAAATTCTCGATGAGTTTGGAAGCGTTATGTTTGGTTTGAATCTAAGATGTTTTGGAAAAACTGTGAAATGTCATATGAAAGGTTTTATAAACAGTAAATGTTCCCACAAAGCTATTAATCCCTCAGACCACTCATTTAAAAGAACCCTGGAAGTAGGAATTGAATATTACGAAATATGTGTCCAGACGTTGAAGCCATCTTGAAAAGCAAAGTACATTTTATCAGTAGAGAAGTAATGTCACCTGTCTCTAAGGTAGGATATCATTGCTTACATAATGATATTATTATAAAAAATATTTATCAGCAATCAAATTGTAGAGTATTAAAGGGAGGTGCATTATAGTACATATTAGTAACTAATTAGAGACTCTGTGACCGTCACAATCCGATTGATCAACTGAGGCCGTTGTACCTCTCCAGTGTAGTGAAAGATAGCCCTGATAGAACCGGTCAGGATACTGCTCGTGGAACGAAGCTTTACTCTAGCTACTTGGTAGGGAAGGAAACCTGTGGCGGGGGCGAGCGGTTCCTCACCGGCAGTCTGAGTGCCAGTACAGGAAAACACCTGTAAGAGACTGTCAAGGAAAACCCGAGAGTTCTGATGCCCACGATACTATGCTAATGGGAAATAATACAGATAAACGCGAGTGCAAACGTTTAAGTCATTCGCCGTATTTGGCAGCGTTTTTAGAACGATCAACTTTTTAAAGTGGCATAAGATAAACCTAATAGTAGTAATAGTTTTTCTTTGTGATTTCGGACTTCAACTTTAACTGAGGAATTTATCCATATTCAATAGTTGTCTAGTATCTATGGACTGAAAGGACCAGATCGAAAGACATGTAACACATGACGGGCACCGTTTTCTTGCCGGTGATACAATTAACAAGTATATTCTGCAATACATTTGACGTTCACATAATGCATGTTATGTTGACTCAGATCATTAAGATTATTCTAGTGTCTTCCATAAGTTGGTAGTTTCCTAATAACTGGTAGGCTGACCCTTAAAAATCGCTCTATAATGCTGAAACATAGTACTATCATCGCCAGCTGATTGCACGGAGCAGAAATATTTATCGTGTCTCTTGATATAACACCTGAGAAGCATTCAGACAGGTGCAGGCTATTGCGTCCAGTTAAGATGAGTGTGTCATGTTTTTTCTCAGTGATGTTCTAAGTCGTCAGTGGTGCAGTGAAGGTCTTGCTTCGTGTTACCGCGTCCGTTGATCCAAGAACAGAGGTTAGAGTTTAACGTCCTGCTGGATCTGAGGTCATCAGAGACACTCCTTGCTCAAAGCTGAACAGCAATTCTAGCCTCTAGTTTTCGACAGTCTTCAAGGGCAGCGAGAGCTGTGTAGCTAGTTTGGATTACGTAACGCGTCCGGCTAGTGTGACAGACCACGTGGCGATCACGAGTTAGCTGCGGGATATCGTGGACTCGCCAAGAAATTTTCCCAGAGGGCATCTAAGGAGGAAAACTCGTGCTCTTCTGTTAGTTCGTCACCGCAACTTGTGGTCTCAACCAATAAAAAAAGTAAGCGTTTCCTCAGAATCGACAAATGAGTCATAGAGAAATTCCTTGTAGTATACATCCCATTTACGATAAAATCCTTAAACGAAAGGCTCAAGTATTCAGATATTGCCTCTCTTTTAGGTGCAAGCACTTAAAACGTAAAATAAGTCATTGCATTGATGGTTGTTTTGTTGATAACCAGATATGGTTGTACGTCGTCCAGTTTGGGCCATTTACTCCAAGACATACAGTCTACCGAGAATGTGTACTTGTAGCAATTTAGTATACTTCACAAGTAGAAGGCAAGAAAAACAGAAACCCTTCCAGAGAATGAACCCCGAACTGATCAAGAAATGGTTAGTCAACTGGCGCCCTGAAAGCGGGTCAGATGTTGGTGTTTCTGGTGTGAAAGGATTAGCTATCATTCTCTGACCTTTCCCAGGGTACAGCACAAACCGATTTAAGCCAGATCCCTCGAAGACAGAAGTGTGTGCTTTCCATTTGAGAAACAGGGAAGCTAGTCGCAAATTAAAGACAATATGGTCAGGTGCCGAACTGGCACACTGTGAGAGCCTGAAATATCCAGCAGTGACACTTTAAAGACCTCTTGCTTTCAAGAGGCATTACAGAAACTGCAATTCAAAACACTAGAAACAAGCTTCTACAGAAAATTGCCATTTCACAGTGGGATAGTCAACCTGAAACAATATGAACTTCCGCAATTGCACTATGCCATTGTATCGCTGGGTATGCATGCCTTGTTTGGTATAATTCAACATGTGTCTAACAGGTGGACATAGTTCTCGATGACACCTACGGAACCATAACAAGCCGAATGGCTGTACCACCTACAGGAATGACACCACCTCCTGTTCGAAGAGAAATAGTGGAAATGAGGAAAGAGAGAAAGTGGAACAGGAGAGAACCCATCAACTGTACTGGCGCGAACCGCACCTGCAGCGATTCAAGTTAAGGATGAGTTTTCTTGGAACATCGACAGCACTTAGAACCACTGCTGAAAAACCTAGGGTGCACTATTGAGGGCTACGACCTACCTTCCCCCTGGCCGGAAAAGGGTTTCTGAAGCTATACCTCCAGGCCATGATAAGGAATGGACGACTCGGAAGTCGCTAAATGGACTGAGAACTGGAGATGGCAGATCAAAGATCAAGATGATATTCTATGTGACTGTGGAGGAGACCAGACTGTCCATCATATGCTTCAATGCCGTCTGTGTGCAGCCTCCTGCACAGAAGATGAACTTCATCGAGAAACAGAAAATGCTCTGGAAGTGACCACGTTTTGGGAAAAAGTAACATAGTCATAACTGTGTGTGATATGTTTCTGATACGAGAAACAAAAAGTAATAAAAATCTAGAAACGTAGCGAGCAAGCAAAAACCGCAAAGTCTCGGGTTTGGCCCTATTAGCACACTATTTTGTTAGGTTATGCAATTGGCATAGACAGTATGTATTTAAGGTCCATGATGGCCCTTGTACGATGTTGATTGTACTTAGGTAGGCCGAGCGCTATACATTGGGAAGAAAGCTCCCAAATTCTCTGCAGCCACATTACATCTAAAAGATAAATGCTGTAGTTTCGGAGTAAGGAATTCAGTATGAAGCAACTCTCTATTCCATAGTAGAGGCCTAGTTTGAACCTATCTCATATCGGAGTAACATTCATATACAGAAACACACACTGACTCCTCCATAAACTTTTTAAGATCCAATTGAGCTACCCCACGGCTGCCTACACTTGTTGGTGGACAGGGCGGACTTTCTTAGTCGTTTTGATATGCTCGAGTTTTGCATAAATTTGTAACATTTTTCCTCACCGCCAATGTGAGCTATTGTAGTCGCCTCAGCAAGTTACCGACTGCAGATGGAAGGCAGTTTTTTGTGCGGGCTAGAGATGGATAGGCCGGTCTTTCCCTAATCCTCCTAAATGGTTGACGGTCAGAGCCGACTAGGCTGATTTTAAGGGCGATTAAGTTCCCCATAAAGGCTGGCGTTTTCGAACTCGTTGGAGAAAAAGTTCTTAAATACCTCGGAGGAGGTGGCACCTTACAGATGCGATGTAGGCCTAAGCAAGGGCTAGAAATGGCCAGTGAGAATGCCTAATTTCTTCTCCTGTTTCTAACTGGCTGAAAGACCTATGCGTTAAATAATTTCGTGGAGCCCGTTAGAGCTCGCGAAACCGAGGAATCAGATGGCGTCCCTCGAAGGATCGAGGTAGCAAGTCGTGGGTCCTCTGAGCGGGGTTTACGCTTTAAAGCAGTTATCATTTCGGGAGTCGGTTGTTAAGGGTCCTTCGTGATCAACGTAATTATTTTTGGATATGGAAAGCCTACAAAGCTCGGGCTTCGAATTATGCTTCTGCATTTTCCTGATTCTCTTTCGCCGAGTATTACAGATAAATGAGCGTGGACTTATTCGTTAGATAGCCAGAGCAGAGGGTGGAACCATTACCCAGCTGCGGGTGGTGTTTTATAAAAGTGGAAGACTGGACTTAGGTTAAATCAAGACAACAAAATTTCTCGCATTCTGCAATATAGTCGCGAATAAAACACTGATCCAGAGAGTGTAGACTAAATTGATTTTATTTCCTTCCATGATCACAAAACGTTTTGGTCCTCAGACAACCGGTTTAGGTCAGCGATGACCAACTTCAGATCTGTTTAAAACATTTTCTAATATAATGCAGTCATAGTGGCGTCGTAGAAAAATACACACAAAATCAGCTTAACATCGTCGCACATGCTTAAAATATGGTTTAAACTAGGCTACAGTGCCGGCCGAGTGGTCCTGATGTTCAGGATAAACTGGGCTACAACAGCCACAAAATATGTTTGTGTCGTAAGTTCGTCAGATGTCACGACCGTAGGCCTATACGTATTCGTCAGTTATGTAATATTAAAAACTGCCATAAAATGAAAAAATACAATAGATAAAATGTGTTCTGGGCTTATTTAATGTACACGTTATTAGAGTGATAAAATTAAAAAAATTAAAAACACTAACAAAGTTAAGTTTTGAAATTATTGTAATAACATAAACAAGAACAAGCTTACGGAGTTAGAAAATAATATGAGAGTGACAAAACAACTGAGGAAAATGTGTTATGATGCGTGTTGGTAGGCCGCGCGGAGTAGCCGGGCGGTCTAGGGCGTCTAGTCACGGTTCGCGCGGCTCCTCCCGTTCGAGTCCTCCCTCGGGCATGGGTGTGTGTGTCTGTGTTGTCCTCAGAGTAAGTTAGTTTAAGTTAGATTAAGTAGTGGGTAAGCCTAAGGACCGATGACCACAGAAGTCTGGTTCCATAGTCCTTACCACAAAAAGGAAAAAGGTGTGTCGGTATCCATTATATTCCAAGGGGACAAATATTACTTCCTCGCTGCTAATGATATATGAGTGGAAGGTGGCCAAAGGTTCCGTCACCTTAGGAATCTGAGCTTTAAGTGAATATATTGCACCAACTCTCCTTTTGGGTGAAGAAATGCTACATTGTTGACAACTTTTGGCACATGCGGCTATCTATAATCAGAGGCCCCACACAAACGTGAGTCAAAGTACACTGAATGTTTGCCGTTAAAGCTAACTATCAACAACTCTGTGTAACGTTCGGCATCATCTAACAACAGTGTAGTAAGAAACTGGTACACCTGCCTAATAGCGTGTAGAGTCCCCGCGGGCAAACAAAAGTGCCGCAGGTGGCGTGGAATCGACTAGTGTCTTTTCTTCTGCCATACGTTTTCAAAAATGGTTCAAATGGCTCTGAGCACTATGGGACTTAACATCTCAGGTCATCAGTCCCCTAGACCTTGGAGCTACTTAAACCTAACTAACCTAAGGACATCACACACATCCATGCTCGAGGCAGGATTCGAACCTGCGACCGAAGCGGTCGCGCGCATCCAGACTGAGGCGCCTAGAACCGCTCGGCCACCAAAGGCCGGCCATTCGGTTGCCACGTCCTCCGATAATATTCCGTTGCAATTTGACATCATTCTGACCAGCGGTGTTATTTCTACAGCGGTTTGAAAGTTTAACTTTAATTATAATCACCCTGTACATTATTGTAAACCCTCGTCACCAGTTGTTACGGTAGGCCGAATCTGTGAGTTCGTGAAACGGCTTCTGGTGCAGTACACCGCTAAGACAATGTCTGCTTGCCATTTTTACACAACTGTGCTCCAGGTCAAGTAACAGGACAGGAGAACGAAGTTTCTACAATACTCCAACAAATTAGTAACCAAGTCACACAAATGAGTTAAAAGGTTTACTTATCTTCGTGACTAGTTGAATATTGAGGTCTGCAACACTGCTTGTAATACAACACAAAAAAGCCTCTCAATGGCGAAGTGCAAATAACCGTAGGTAAACTTCATAGTACATGTTGTTGTTGTGGTCTTCAGTCCACAGACTGGTTTGATGCAGCTCTCCATGCTACTCTATCCTGTGCAAGCTTCTTCATCTTTCAGTACCTACTGCAACCTACATCCTTCTGAATCTGTTTAGTGTATTCATCTCTTGATCTCCCTCTACGATTTTTACCCTCCACGCTGCCTTCCATTACTAAATTGGTGATCCCTTGATGCCTCAGAATATACCCTACCAACCTATCCCTTCTTCTAGTCAAGTTGTGCCACAAATTTCTCTTCTCTCCAATTCTATTCAATACCTCCTCATCAGTTATGTGATCCACCCATCTAATCTTTAGCATTCTTCTGTAGCACCACATTTCAAAAGCTTCTATTCTCTTCTTGTCTAAACTATTTATCGTCCACGTTTCACTTCCATACATGGCTACACTCCATACAAATACTTTCAGAAACGACTTCCAGACACTTAAATCTACATGCGATGTTAACAAATTTCTCTTCTTCAGAAACGCTTTCCTTGCCATTGCCAATCTACATTTTAAATCCTCTCTACTTCGACCATCATCAGTTATTTTGCTCCCCAAATAGCAAAAGTCATTTACTACTTTAAGCGTCTCATTTCCTAATCTACTTCCCGCAGCATCACCCGATTTAATTCGACTGCATTCCATTATCCTCGTTTTGCTTTTGTTGATGTTCATGTTATATCCTCCTTTCAAGACACTGTTTCCGTTCAGCTGCTCTTCCAGGTCCTGTTCACTTCTAAGAGTTCGCTAAACGATGTTGCCTGTCTAAGTCAGCCCTGGACTACGGTCTTTAAGCAAGTGGGCGAGAGCTGCTCTTCTGTCCTCGGAGTAGCCTTCTGTCAGTTGTCGTCCGGTCATTCGCGGATTGTGCTCGGCCGGCAACTGGCCGACGCGAAGTCATGCTCAACGCCGCCCGTGGCGCTGGTGGAACTGGCGCAGGTGGCGAGTCTCTATGGCACAGGCACCACCTCGCACCGTTGCACCTGTGGTGCTTTTGCCCTGGCCGTGTCTTGTTCGGACGACACAACACACATATGAGCGAATATCTTCCGAGACTGTCGGTATCGATACTTTTGTGCTGATACTACCGAAATGTCGCTGCACTTCTCGCCAACTGGTATCGATACCAAAGAGCGTAAGGAATGAGGTGTTAGGCCTGCGCGGTCAGAGTTTCCGCGGCTGCAGAGGACCCGCTACTCCTCGCTCCGCTGCAGGATGCTGTCGGGACAAAGCGGCCCAGGTCGCGTATGTAGGCTGAGGCTGGGCCGCAAGTGGAGCGCTTCTCGCTGCTCGCTGCCCGCCGGTAACGGCACACGGCACAGCGCAAGGCGCGGGGCTGCCCGGGTCACCCGCCGCCGAACTTCTTCGCACGTGCACGTCGCGTGTCGTCCCGTGTCCATCTAGGCAGGCCACCGAACCGAGACCTTCTACATTTATGCTCCGCAAGTGTCGGGCCTGATGGCCTAGCGGTATTCGAGGTGTGTTCAAAAATGCGACTTTATTTTTTTATGAAAAAAGATTTTTTTCCATCAATATTCATGTTTTCCCCTTCAAAGTAATCCCTCTCAGGTACAATACAGTTGTGCCAACGTTGCTTCCAATCCTCGAAGCACATTTCATAAGCATTTTTTGGTACAGCCTAGAGTATTTCCTGCGATGCAGTTTTTATTGCCCCGCGGAGAGGCCGCGCGGTTAGAGGAGTCATGTCACGGATTGCGCGGTCCCTTCTGCCGGAGGTTCGAGTCCTCCCTCGGGCATGGATGTGTGTGTGTGTGTGTGTGTGTGTGTGTGTGTGTGCGTGTGTGTCGTTCTTAGCATAAGTTAGTTTAAGTAGTGTGCAACTCTAGGGACCGATGACCTCAGTAATTTGACCCCTTAGGAATTCACATACATTTGAACATTTTGCAGTTTTTATTTCCTCAATCGTTGAAAATCTTCGTCCTTCGTCTTTCACACCGACCTACATAGGGAGGAACGATCACCATGATAAGATAAGGGAAAGCAGAGCTCGTACGGAAAGATGTAGGTGTTCACTCTTTCCGCGCGCTATACGGGATTGTAATAATAGAGAATTGTGAAGGTGTTTACATGAACTCTCTGCTAGGCACTTGAATGTGATTTCAGAGTATCCATGTAGATATAGATAGGTCTCTTCAGTTTTAGCAACAGGAAAAAGTCGCAGAGGGCCAAATCTGGTAAATATGATGGCTGAGGCATGACTGTCGTGTTTTTTTCGGCCAAAAAATCTCTCACAAGCATCGACGAATGAGCAGGTGCATAATGCAAATGCCATGAATTGTTCTTCCACGACTCCGGACTTTTTTGCACCTAAGGTCAAGGTAATACTCATTGACCGTACGACCTTGAAGCAAGAATTCATAATGCACTATGCCACGGTAATTGAAAAAAAACTCTGAGAAAATATTTGACATTAGATCGAACTTGGCGTGCTTTTTTCGGCCTTGGCTCTCCGGGATGCTTCTATTTGGACGACTGGGATTTGGTTTCGACGTCATAACTGTAAACACATGTTTCGTCACCAATTATGACGCTTTTCAGCAAATCAGGGTCATCACTGACGTCATTCAAGAGCTCCTGAGCGATGCTCATGCGACGGTTCTTCTGATCAAAATTGAAAAGTTTTGGAACAAACTTCGCTGGCACACGTCTCATGCCCAAAACATCCGAAAGAATTACATGACACGAGCCGACCGATATACCAACATCCTCAGCAACTTCTCTTATGGTAATCCGACGATTTTACAAAACAATTTTCTTCACAACTTCCACGTTATCATCTGTTGTTTATGTGCTGGGGCGTCCAGAGAGAGGTTCGTCATTGGCATCTTCTCAGCCATCTTGGAAGAGCTTGTACCATTTGTAAACATTTTTTTTTTACTTAGAGTAGACTCATCGTATGCCACTCTCCACGTTTGAAGTGTCTTAGAGCACTTGATTCCATTTTTCACACAAAATTTGATGCAAATTCTTAGCTCCATTTTTTTAATAAGCGAAAATGACCGAGCACACTTAAACACGTCTAACTTTTTTATCTGTCACAAACGAACGAAGTATGCTGTACACTTGAAACTGTGGACATATGTTCGGGATATGTGTACCAACATAATAAAAAAAAGTCGATAGTCGAATGTGCTTTGCCCGCGCATTTTGTAAAGTCACTTTTTTTTTTTTTTAACAGCCCTCGTGTAGTCTTACTCCCCAAGATTCACCCTTGCGTACAGTTACACAGCCGCTGTGGCCGAGCGGTTCTAGGCGCTTCAGTCCGGAACCGCGCTGCTGCTACGTCGCAGGTCTGAATCCCGCCTCAGGCATGGCTGTGTGTGATGTCCTTAGATTAGTTAGGTTTAAGTAGTTCTAAGTCTAGGGGACTGATGACCTCAGATGTTAAGTCCCATAGTGCTTAAAGCTATTTTCAACATTTATACAGTGTGGGAAAATTAGATGAGCTAAGAGTGGAGAGTGGTTATAATTTTAAACTTGAGAGAGCCCCCAAGAGTAACGAGTGACCGTAGGACAATGAAGCTCCGTGGAAACAGTTATAAGGATAGGTGGAAAATAAACAACAAATAAAGCATTGAAACAAACACATTTTAATTTCCACATAAGAGGGTGACATTTGTCAATTGCGTGTCACGTTTACGTTCCAGGTTAGAAAAGTTGCTCAGAGTGACAACTATCTGCATCCACGACAGTCTGGACCGCACTAGAGACTTATCTACTGTTTCCCAAAATAACGGTGGACCACGGAATGTTCAGCTGTTGTGACACAGATCGTGCGCAGCATGAAGATCCCACATTGCGTCCAGCGTTCTCAGCCATGGCAGCAGTAACGTCTTCATCAATGTGTGACGTAATTGGCAGTGGCCCCTCCCAAGAGCATTTCCATAATTGTCAGCTAATTCTCACTTTCGAATCACGTTCTTCGACGGCGGTGCGGAAAGAGAACCTCTCCGTATTCCTTTAAAGCGTTGATACTCAAGAAGAGCAGCAGCGCTATTGCTGTTGTTTTGACAAAACAGTTTTACGATGACCGTCGGCAGTTTTAATGAACGCTGATGCTAGTGGTTCAACTTAACGTTGCCGTGCCAGTTCCGACGCTTATCGGCAAGTCATGACACTAACACTATTGACAACGCAAATCCTCCAGCGCGTAGTCTGAACATCATTCCTACGTAGTTGGGCACCCGTACGGTAAATAGTTTTTCGTCTACACTGGCTCAACTAGGGGAAGTTTACTTATAACCACCTTGTATGATGTCAGCGGTTCGACACTTTGCGTCGTGGTCACATCTTCAAAGTGAAATATGACACCTTATTTCTCCCGAAACGAAATGAAGGACCAAATCTTATCGTTCTGCACAAAAAGCTACAAGCCCTTTGCGTGTTCAAAACTTACAAGCTGTGGAGAACGTCAATGAACTTGTAACCAACCTCCCAACAGTTTATTTTCGTAACCTCGGAATGAAAATGTGACTAACCTCTCAATAAAAATGTGACACACATATAACCTTTCAATAATTAACTGACCTTGAACCTAAACTGGTAAATCTGGACGTCAGCAATGCTGCGTCATGGCCCTGAAAAGTCATTCTGAATAAACTGAAAATTCTTACCTCAATTATTTGTCCGGATAACGCGTATATATCTGCTTCTATAAGAAATTTTTCTGACACAGCCCAGTGCAATGCTGGCCACTAGATTTTGTTATGTATGAAAAACAACTGATTTTATTTACGATAACTGACTGGCATGACAAGGGATGGGAGAAATTCGTAAAAACTTTAAATTCAGATGAATGACTATCAAAAATTATCTTCATAAGAAACATTACAGTTGAAAAATTACTGAAAAATTATTTACATGTAACTTTGATATAAAAATAGTACAAAATGAGTTGCAAATTACATATGCGCGTGGCAATAAAGAACAGTAATATTTTGATTTTACCTTATACTACATCGTTCAGGCAGCGCCATCGTTCTCCATGACCGGCCTTGGTAATTCCATACAGGAGACAAGTGCTCTCTGTGAGCTATACAACTAGACAACTGCTCTCTAAGAGCGACCTGACCCAACCCCCCGCCTGCGAGCTACTACCACTACTACTGCCGACATTGCTCTCTGGTCAGCGATTCTATTGTAGCTTACATATCGCAGACAGCGCGTGAGCAATCCATCTAAGTTACGTCTGGTCGAGTGCGCTAGCAATAAATTCCTTAGTCATGGACCTCTTACAAACTATCTGTCCGCTTATCTCCTGGTCGAAATTGCCCCACCAGACTTGTAGGCTCCTGTTGATGTACATGCACTCTATTAGTTGCGATATCTCCTCGTAGAATACAGCTATACAGGGTGTTCAGAAATTCCCGTTACAGACTTCTAGGACTTCTAGAGGGGAGTGAGTATACAATATTTTGAATAGGAACCCATGTCTGGAAACGTACCGTCTCTGTTCTACGACGGTTCCGTTTCAGATGTGTAACGTGTCCACGTCTGCTGAGGGAAAGATAAAAGTCTCAGAGCTGCTTGTCCTGATATGCAGTAGAGTAGACAGGGTAACATGTACTGCGTTAGACGACCACCTGATGTCACTTAACGCTTGCCTTGCTGCGAAGCCTATTCATTGCCTGTGCGTCTCCGATTCATAAACATGGTTCGGTTCTTGTTTTCGGAATACACGTGCTCCTTGTGACTGGCGAAGCTCGAAGCAACGGAAGAGCTGCCGGCCGTATCACGAGCGTTTTCCACAACGTAGCAAGCCAGCACATAAGCTTTTTGCCCAAGTTACACAGCAGCACCGAGGAACAGGTACCTTCACTGTGAGGAAGCGCTCTACGACGCGTTGAAGGAAACCCGTCAACGAGTACTCGAGCCATTGTGGGTGCAGTGTGTGTTAGTCACAGTATCGTCTGGGACGTTCTGCGTGAGCAACAATTACGAGGTGCATTCAAGTCCTAAGGCCTCCGATTTTTTTTTCTCCGGACTGGAAAGAGATAGAAGCATGTGCATTGTTTTAAAATGAGGCCGCGTTCATTGTCAATACGTCCCAGAGATGGCAGCACCGTACGGCAGATGGAATTTTACCGCCAGCGGCGAGAATGAGAACTGTTTTAAATACTTAAAATGGCGACGTTTTCCTTACTTGAACAGCGTGCAATCATTCGTTTTCTGAATTTGCGTGGTGTGAAACCAAATGAAATTCATCAACAGTTGAAGGAGACATGTGGTGATGGAGTTATGGATGTGTCGAAAGTGCGTTCGTGGGTGCGACAGTTTAATGAAGGCAGAACATCGTGTGACAACAAACCGAAACAACCTCGGGCTCACACAAGCCGGTCTGACGACATGATCGAGAAAGTGGAGAGAATTGTTTTGGGGGATTGCCGAATGACTGTTGAACAGATTGCCTCCAGAGTTGGCATTTCTGTGGGTTCTGTGCACACAATCCTGCATGACGACCTGAAAATGCGAAAAGTGTCATCCAGGTGGGTGCCACGAATGCTGACGGGCGACCACACGGCTGCCCGTGTGGCATGTTGCCAAGCAATGTTGACGCGCAACGACAGCATGAATGGGACTTTCTTTTCGTCAGTTGTGACAATGGATGAGACGTGGATGCCAATTTTCAATCCAGAAACAAAGCGCCAGTCAGCTCAATGGAATCACACAGATTCACCGCCACCAAAAAAATTTCAGGTAACCGCCAGTGCTGAAAAAATGATGGTGTCCATGTTCTGGGACAGCGAGGGCGTAATCCTTACCCATTGCGTTCCAAAGGGCACTACAGTAACAGGTGCATCCTACGAAAATGTTTTGAAGAACAAATTCCTTCCTGCACTGCAACAAAAACGTCCGGGAAGAGCTGCGCGTGTGCTGTTTCACCAAGACAATGCACCCGCACATCGAGCTAACGTTACACAACAGTTTCTTCGTGATAACAACTTTGAGTGATTCCTCATGCTCCCTACTCACCTGACCTGGCTCCTAGTGACTTTTGGCTTTTTCCAACAATGAAAGACACTCTCCGTGGCCGCACATTCACCAGCCGTGCTGCTATTGCCTCAGCGATTTTCCAGTGGTCAAAACAGACTCCTAAAGAAGGCTTCGCCGCTGCCATGGAATCATGGCGTCAGCGTTGTGAAAAATGTGTACGTCTGCAGGGCGATTACGTCGAGAAGTAACGCCAGTTTCATCCATTTCGGGTGGGTAGTTTATTAGAAAAGAAATCGGAGGCCTTAGAACTTGAATGCACCTCGTATAACCGTACCACCTGCAAAGGGTCCAGCCGATTTTCCACAACGCATTGCCTACTGCACGTGGTTCCTGCACCGCTGCATCGACATACCCTGCTTCCACGTCGAGTTTCGTTTACAGATGAATTTAAGCTCACTAACGACTGTGTTCTGAATTCGCAAAACAGTTATGTCTGGGCAGACGAAAACCTTCGTGCCACGTATGTTCAGGGATTTCAGCACCAGTTTGGTATTGACGTATTCGGGAGGTCACGTCATTGGACCATACCTCCTTCCATTCAAGCTAACTGGTCCTGCGTACTTGATCTTCCTACAAAAAGTATTGGACCCGTTCTTGGAACTGTGTCACTGAATGTCCGTCGGAAATGTGGTTTCAGCATGATGGTGCACCATCTCACTTCTCACGTGCGGTTCAGAGGAATCTCAACATACGATATGATGAAAGATGGATAGACGGAGGTGGTACAACCGCGTGGCCCCCTCAATCGGCGGATTTAACTCCTATTGACTTCTTCTTGTGGGATTCGTATGCTAAGTTTAATTTACGAGACTCCTGTAAACACAGAGGAAGATCTGCTGGCACGAGTTCTGGCCGCTGCAGTAGAAACTGAAGACACACCAGGTGGGATGGAGTGTGTGTACCAGAACTTGCTTCGTAGGCGCAATGTCTGTAACAACGTTGGTGGTCGCCACATTTAGCCGCTGTTGTAATGCATCAGTATTGTTCGCCGTAGAGTGTGCTGGGTTCTTTTTTGTTTGGTATAATGTAAACATGTAACGTTTAAGTCTTATTAGAAACAGATGTGCTTAAGTGATAAATGGATGTTTCGTTATGTTTCGGCCGGCCGCTGTGGCCGAGCGGTTCTAGGTGCTTCAGTTCGGAACCACGCGACTGATACGGTCGCAGGTTCGAATCCTACCTCGGGCATGGATGTGTGTGATGTACTTAGGTTAGTTAGGTTCACGTGGTTCTAAGTGTAGGGGATTGATGACCCCAGATTTTAAGTCCCATAGCGCTTAGAGCCATTTGAACCATTTTAGTTATGTTTCCTTTCGAATTATTACTGCGCCATGCATAATTCAATGCCTCAAGCCGATGTAAGACAGAAACGTTAAGTTTGCAGGCATAGGTTCCTGTTCAATATATTATATACTCACTCCCCTCTACAAGTCCTAAAAGTTTGTAGCGAGCATTTCGAAACATCTTGTATACAAACGAGAGTCGCCGAAAAAAAAATGACGGAGTTTAAGGAAATCTATAGGACCATAACGGGAAATAAATCGAGGTGTGTCGTGGAACAAAAATTTCCAAATAGTAATTGACAGGGGAAGTGGGAATACATTGCTAGCCCGTAGTGATCTTCACATGTGAAAGCGTACTTGTACACTGTCGTAAATCGAAAAATCACGACCGAGTCCAGGCTCCATGAAATCCACTTAAGAGACTCACCCGCGTGCATAATATGCAACGTAACTGACAGTGGTGAATACAGGTTCGTATCCATTAACGCAAAACAATTATGTGACTACAGAACACACGAACTGGCAAATATTGAGAGGACTTCGCCAAATGCAACAACACCAGCGGATTTTTCACATCCCTGATGCAGTTCCAAAGACAAAGAGGAATGCTGTTAAGTGGACACAATACGTACTACATACTGAGGTCATAAAAAATCGTAAAAGGAGACTTGTGTGTCTATCTAACAATAAAGCACCTCGTGGTTAAAAGGGAAATTCTTATAAGGCAAATTTTGCTAATTTGTTGCGAAGAACCATCGTGTAAAAAACCTTTCTTTAGCATGAAGGATTGTTGGGCGAGGAGAAAGGCGAGTACATGTTTCATGTTCTTATCTTATGATTTGCACTTTATGAGGAAGTAAGTGTTGTTTTAACTCTCTTCACGTATATGAATGTCACAGATGAAGAAACGAATGTTTACTTCCTGTACAAAAAGTGTTGTCGTTATTCAATTTTCTTAAAAACCTTTGTTTGTTGTAATGTACAGTTTTAATTAGAGAGCCAAAAGAATTAAATACAGACCTAAAAAGGAAAGTCACGAGGGACCGTACTTTTATATTTCTAATATGTAGGCGTCACCTGCGCTTTTTCCAGTCGTTTGGGATCTTCGCACTGGGCGAAAGATTCGCCATAAATGGAAGTTAAGTATACTTAACGCAGAAAAAAAAGCAATTGATACAAATACTTGTCAATGCTTTGATATGAAGTCCTACGATCACACCCGCTTAAATTTTACTAAAACACACTATAGGCTAAGATTTATTCGTCGAATATAGCATTTTGCCTCCAGAGGATTTTGTTCCGCCCGTGGTGCAATACTGCTCAATTGTGTAGGACCCATATGGAGTTAAACAGGTCACACAGAGAGTACATAAAGAATATCAAGACAGTTAGTATGTATACAGATGGCAGGAAATCAATTCCATGCACATTCTTTTTAAATCTATTTTACGATAATGATGACATTGATGACTGACTGCCGTAGCTGATGATTGAATTACTTTGCATGCTACAGCAGCCAGCCACATGTTGCTGTAATTGTTCAAGGAGCTTCATTTCGAGGTGATTTGTTATCTATTGTATCTTGAAATACTTCATTGTCTTCCTTTCCTTTTCTTAATTTTTACAAGTTACATGAAGTATTCAAAATACTGTGTGGCATCTCCCAAATGGACGTCTATTGCTACTGAAATTTACTGTCGCTTTTAAATAAGCCGTAGATTAAAAGAGCATAAATTTGTGATTGTATGTCTTACTCGTGTGATTTGTCTGAAATCTTTTGGCCTCTTCATTAGTATGTGAAAAACGTATCCTGGAGTTCACCCATTCGGAAATTGCACCAGTGAGCTATGTATTTGAGTTTTGTTACACGTAGCTTATGGAATATCTGCTACATTGAATGGCACTAGTAAACCACGTTTCACCAACCGGGACATCCATGGACGAAAACGAAAGCTGCGTAAGTTCAAAACCGAGCAGATTCTGGGGATTTTGTTCAGACGAAGACGATGTTCAGCAAAGAAAGGAATGTTCAGACGGGGAGGAACTGGAGGGGGGAGAGGGGGCGGATACAGCGAGGAGTGACGTTGTAAAGGATTACCCCCTAGTGTTTTCTCAGAAAAAAATTGTGGTATAATCTCGCTGAAAATAATTTGTGTCAAAATAATTAAAATGTTTTGCATTGTAGTAGACCCCTTACAGTCCCATATTGATTTTTTCAGGCTTGTACAAATCGGGAGTAGAGTAAAAATGAAGTTAAATTTTTTATCCAGCTCAGGGCGAAAACTACAGTATATCTCCAGCAGAGATTACTAAGATAAAATTCGAGCAACAACAACGTTTCCAGAGATATTTAAACACTCTTCTCACAAGATGATCAAGCATGGTGACATCACAAGCAAACTGACGGACGCGGACAAAGCTCCCTAAAAAAAAAAGACTTCTGCTGGTATATCCCAGCGTTATTTACACACCACAGTTACTTCGCAAGAATACGCTTACGTTTCCCAACAGATTTACCAAGGTTTCCGTTCTTCGAATCACGAGGAGTCACTGTGATGGTCGTGTGGTTTTTCTCAATCTCGTTTCGTGCCACTTCTTGTAGAGCATTAACTATCTATTCTGTATCTGTTGGATATATGTAAGGTTTCGTGTTACAAACATCTCTAATTTCCTTAAAGTTCTTAGAACACAATGGTTTTAGTTTCACACACAGGTTCTTTGTTAATCCAACTATGTATCGTCGACAGTGTGGCTGTAACAATCGGCGCACTTGTCCAAATTCGACAGACTTCTGTTCGAACAACACTGTCCTCGTAGAAGTGAGATCATGCTGCTGATTAATTTATTCTTTATTGTGTGACCGGTCTCATTCAAAGACAATTGTCCAGCACAGATTTTTGTCAATACGAAGAGTTACATACAGAAATTACATAAAAAATCCGTGCATTTACATCCACATGACTAAACAATATTTATAAATATTGTATTTTTGACATAGAGTTTTTGGTGTATATATGTAACTCTTGCTGTTAACAAAAATCTGTGCTGGTAAATGACCTTTAAAACCAGTTGCGCGAAAAAAAAAATCAAACAACAGCTTATGGTGTTGCCTGATGTCATTTCTGCAACGAATTAAAGCAGTGGAGCACAATGTGCGATTAAAAAAATCGATTGTCTTGGCTCAAAGGTGCATTTCGATACTGGCGTCGAACAAGTTAACCACATTCGTAGAAACACTAATCTCGAGTAATACCGGCGTGCGATTTTAATCTACAGTGCCGGAATAATTGTGTGTTCAACTTCTGTGAAACAACCAAGTACAGAGTCCATTCGATTGCACACAGGAATTGGAACGTGATTAACAGATCATTAACGATCACCTGTGAAATAGTACAGCATTTTTTTTTCGGAACTGACGGTCTGCAAGAGAGATGAGAGGTTGCACATAAGAACTTAGGCCTACTTAGGCCTGCATTCAGAGTGCCATAGTCATAACTGTAGACTAAGCTTGGTGAAACTCACCTCCTCCGACTTTTCAGCAAACTTAGGAAATTGTGGGAGTACCTTCAGTTTCACATCGCACCACGATGCAGCTCGGCATTTTTCACAGGAACACTGCGCACCCTTTTTCTTCTCCTAAAATTTCATGAATATACCTTTCGGTGACCTCCAGAGTTAGCCGATAGTATGTCAGCTCACTCTGAAGGTGACCGAAAGATAAATAGCGGAAATATTAGGAGAAGAAATAGTGTTTATATTATGGGGTTGCATGCCCAAAATGTAACTGATCAGCAACTGCTCTGCGAAAACATGAAGAAGCACGTCTCCAAACCTGTCTGAAACATTCAGAAATTTTAACGAAGCTATATCTAGACTGATCTGCTTTGAAGTACTAGAACAGTTTAAGAGTAGGTGAAGAAAAACACGGAATAATCGCATTACAAAAGGTATTGCAACGAACACCCCAATGGCATTGTGACCACAGGGAGGAGTAGACAATAATACATCTGTGTGTTACCTGTATTGTAGAGAGGAATGAGCTCAAGGATGAAGGCAGTGCAGCGGAATATGCCCAACTCTAGGAGAAGATCCAGAATTTTTCACATTTTCTATTTTGTATATACGTGCCAATAGCACGGGGTGTTCCAGGACCTCACCGACAAACTTTGGGGAAAGATAAGCCAGATAAAGAGCCTTTATTTTTATTGAGTCTCATTACATAGTTAATATCTTTGCAGCAACGTCCGACTGTCAAGCGAGGCAGGATTCTGATTCATGCCTGGCAATCAGCTCAACTATGGTGACTAATGGAATAATGTTCACTACATTCCTGACACGGCCACAAAGCAAAAGAACGTCATTTAAACTTGCGAACGCAACGCTTAGGCAACATGTCCTGCTTGGCTTCTCAAAGCTGACAGTAAGCTATGTCGTCGCATTGACACTCAAACTTGCTGGAGCTGCAACAAGCTGAAACCTGAGATGGCTGCGCGCAATTGATGGTACTATGTGCGGCAATTCGGAAAGCGTGTTATGCAGAAACTGATGATCCAATTAAGGGTGCTGCCCCAGTGTCCAGGTCCAATGTTTAACGAGAACCAAAGATTATGAGATCTAATAGCAACTGTGTGTGGGTTTTCACAGTCCAAGATGTGAGCGTTCGACTACTAAAATAACCAGAATGTGTGTAGCAAGCCTTAGTAATAGTCCACGTATGTTTGGAATTCGGAAGCATTAGCATTGGTCAAAGAAACTATAATTTATTTTGTACTGAAACATTCGTGACTTCTTCCTAAATATGCTATATCGTCAATACTAGACGGGTGGTACAATCACTTCTGAACGTAACTTTTTAAATTCACCAGGTTTTATACTGATGTTTCCTTTCGGAGTTTTGCAGTTGTTTGTCGAATTCACTGGGAAATGTTTGGCATTACTACAACCAAGTCTGTTTCGCTCCCCGACCAATAAAAAAGGCCCCAGTCACATTTTTATCATTTGTTTCGTCAGAGACTATTTGAAGCCAGCGACATCAGTTTCTCTGGCTAACTGATCCAACGTAGCTCTCAACTATGATTAAAGAAATACTACTAAATAGTAATAATAATAATAATACAAAAAGCTTTTTTACTGGAATGTGCGCGAATTATCTGTCGATATATCATGCATTTCTAGACGCTTGGGAAGAGTCCGACTGGTGATAAAATACGAAATTTGGGATAGTAAACTCGTCTGCTGTCTTTGGTGTTATAATAATAATGATAATAATAATAATAAGCAAATCAATACCTGCCACTGAGTAGCGAAAAGTATGAGATATTACAAAACCACAGTACCAACTCGATACGAGGTGCAAACCTGTTGGTCTTTCTGAAGATACACATATAGGTTGTACTCCAAAGGGTCACGCTACCTGCGCCCACAGCAAGTTGCACAGCAAGCATACTGGACTTCTAAGTAGATCGTGCCTAGTAAAGTACTGTGATGTACAAACCAGCCTTCTGTTTGATGAGAGCTTTAGCATTTTATCCATGTAGAATTGGATAAACAAATATTACGTCTAACACTTCATACAAAACTTGAGTTTGTGGAAGGCTACAATAAATGAAACTAATCAAGAAGTAAAGAACTAATAAGGAAGTTACTTCCGACCAGCAGTTATGGCATTACAGGTACCTGTTTACAACTGATTACCTATCTCCTACAACCCCTACTTTTTTAGTTATTTCTGTTCCGTCAGGCCACTGAATTTGTTGACGCACGTTGAATTGGTACATCGAGTTTGGTAAGGTCTAAGAAGTGCTCTGAAATCTGAACGTTATCTATCAGATGTACGTGAACGGCGTCTTCCGCTGTACCTACTCATAATGCAGCTGCCAACCAGTTAACTACGTAACAAGGGCCGCACTGTTGAACAGGTCGTACACTGTAATAAAAGACGAAAGCAGAACAAGCCAAGTACAGAATGACAGTGAACAACAGAATTGTGTTCCGGCAGTCACCTCCACTTCCGTGAAAGATCGTGTGTGAAGTAGATGTCCTTGAATCTGGGTTTCACTCCTCACTTTCACTCACGCGTTGACCGACCTGTCACTGCACACCAAACGAATGCCGCGCCTCATGTGCTGTTGTTCATCGATGCAAAATTAACTGGCCAATGAGGAAGAGCGTAGTCTATAACACAAAAACGCAGATGTGTGATATAGAGCCGACGACTTAAAAAAGATCATCTAAGAAAAAGCCACAAGAAAACTAGTCGCAAACGACGACCCAGTAACATGGCACTTGGGTATTTATACTTTATAAACCTTTAGTTTATGTTTCCAGTATTCACAATGCTTAAAAAATTGGAGCGTTGTGGAGTAAATTATATCTGCAGTTTAATTTACCCTGAATGTTGCTGCAATTTGTTAGATACAAGTTGCAAGAAGTTAGAAAAGAAAATTTGGACGCGAGATATTCCACACTGTGTCTGAGAGCATGTACTGACCTTGTTATGTTGCTGATTTTATATTCTATTCGGAAGAAACTGGCGTGACTACGAATTATTCACACGACAGGCACACTCACGTAATAGGTTAATTCCCTGTTATGTTTATACGTGTACAAAACACATAAATGAAACAGAGAAATGAGTATTGCAGCAAGAATTAGGTTATTCATGTAAAAGATACATTCGTCGAACACTGACGGAGTGATAATGTTTGCGTGAATGTCGGAAACCGCAGCACTTGATATGTGGTGCTGCAGAGAAATAATAAAGAAGTCTGCAGGAAAATATGTAACAAGATTTTTCTAATAATTCAAGGGCTTGGTTGATGAGTACAGGCAAGTACCAGACTATAATTCCAAAGAGCAGGGGACACTGGGCAGTGATTATTTTCCAACATTTTTGGTGCCGGGACGCACCTCTTCAACCATACAACGACCTCTCCCCCTCCCCAGGCCTTTACCCAGACATAAAAATCACAACTTTCGATTTTTGGAAACGTCTGATATAACTTACAATGAGCAATCATTTATTGCAAAATACTTTTCTGGAATTCAGGTTTCTAAAACATAATTTCTTATAACCAAAACAATAAAACCACAAGATTTAATGTAAACAAATTCAAAAATGGCTCTGAGCACTATGGGACTTAACATCTGAGGTCATCAGTCCTCTAGAACTTAGAAGTACTTAAACCTAACTAACCTAAGGACATCACACACATCCATGCCCGAGGCAGGATTCGAACCTGCGACCGTAGCGGTCGCGCGGTTCCAGGCTGTAACGTCTACACCGCTCGGCCACAACGGCCGGCATTAATGTAAACATATGCTACCGCCTGTCCCCGTGCAGAGTCGCTTTGCTCCCTAGTTCTGCTCGATGGATATCGACACAAGACAGTAGCCTTCATGACTATGACGTCATGTTATCAAAATCAGCCAGCCGCAACGTTCAGACAGTGGCATTGTAGCTGCTCGGTGAAGCGGTAGTTTCGGGTGTACAGTTGTATTCCTAGGTTTTAGAAAAACCCACCGAGAATTTCCTGAAAACTTAAATTTTCTGATTTAAATATTTCATTAACTAACGTGTCATGCTAGTTAGAGCGTATCTCTCTCCATGACCATGCCCATCACATCACGTTGGTCACCCAATTGTCGCATTCACTGGAGCCGGCGTAGCAGCAAATTATATTTACGTTGGGATTTAATACACGTGCCTACTGTCTTAAATCTCTGGTGCCCACATGTTCCAGTGAGTAAAAAAAACCGCCAGAGAGGTCCTGGTACGCCGTTCCAGCGCGTTCCGGTCGAAATTAAGCCCTGATCCTGGATTTTATTTCTTTTATCTCTGGAAATGATACGTCAATGAGAAAAATTCCGAGATGCAACATGGTTCAGGGTTCACGTTAAACTGCACGTCCACTTATAACTGTCTGGGTAAGTCAGCTCAAAGATCTGAGGAAGGCGACTTCCAATAGCTTCCGGCCTTGTAAGACACTGCAGTATTCAAATCAACCTTCGAGCCGAGGAACGCTTTCTAAGGAAGCCAGCAGAAAAGCCTTCTACAGGGTGGGTAAATAAAACTGGCCCGGGAAATGCTTATAAGAGTGGCGCGGAACTGACCTATGTTAATGAACAGGAGAGCTGCCCATCACAGGAAATGTTGAAAACCACCATTTCGATGCACCAGTCCTCTTACTATCACATATCTGCAGATCCTCGTTTCCCGTATGCTCTGTCCCGAGTACTTCGCTGTGCTGTTACGTTTGAGCGAACGAGAGGAGCAGACGTGTTTCGAGACCAGTTGAATGGAACGCAAACTGTTGCTCACAATAGAACAGCGCGGCTTCATTGTCGAGTTTTATGCGAAGCACAATTTCAGAAAAACGTGCGCGGAACTGTTCACTCAAGAGTTTAAAACTGCAAGTGTTTTGGCAAAACCTCCAGCGAAGTCTGCAATGTACAACTTAGTTTCAGAATGGCGCTAAACGGGCTCTGTAGCGAATGTAAACCGTAACATTCGAAAATTGTCCAAATGCCGGGTCGGTTCGTGAACTGTTTACCACACAAGAAACTTATCATTTGCCGCCTTCTAACCCCCCCCCCCCCCCCTACACCCATAACCCTCGTACACTTTCACTCGTGTCAGCTACCGCTACTAATAGTGATGCGCACTGTGTAAAGAAAGGTTGCACTTGGGCGCCCCCAGCGGCCGCTACTCTTTGCCATGCGTCCCTTACACAGGGTGTTTCCGTAAGAGCGTGCAAAAATTTAACATGGTATGGAGGATGCTCCATTGAGCAATTTGAGGTACAAAAACTGGGGTCGGTGAAGCCATCTTAAGGAGGAATGGAAGTAAACTTGTCTACCGCTTTGTCTAGCATTACTGTTTTCCAGCTTATTTACAGTTAACATGCGTACAAATTTACACTTACTGTGCTGTTTATTTACATGTACATTCTTTATTTCCTTTAAGGAAACAAGAAGGACGACACATATCTTTTACTTGGCCGTGTGAATGGCCACCTGTACTTGAGGTTCGTGCAAGAAGTTCTACCTTAGTTGTCGGAGAACGGACCGTTGGCTGCTCGTGGGAGGATGTGGACACAACATAACGGTGCACCGCCTCACTTCAGTGTAGATGTCCGCAACTATCTCAGTCCTGTATTTCCTGGTCGCTGCATTGGAAGGGGAGGTGCTATTCCATGACCTGCGAGGTGACCTGACCTGCATTGCCTTGATTATTTCTTATGGGGATATGTAAAGTCACCTGTGTATGAGACCCCAGTGGATACGGAGTTGGAATTAGTTGCCAGAATTGTAGCTGCCTGTGCTGTGATTTGAAACACACCTGGGATATTTATCAGGGTGCGTCAGAAACTTTTTAGCCGATGTCAAGCTTGCATTATGGTTGATGGCCGTCATTTTCAGGTCAACTTATAAGATACAGTACTAATGGCACGTTCATTGTGTGAATGATGGTACTCGCAATCAACTGTAACAAATGTAAATAAAAAAGTACACAGTAATGTGATTTTATTCCTATTGTCTCCTTAAGCTGGCTTCTCCGGCTTCAGGTCCCCTGCTTCAAATTGCTCAGTGGAGCATCCTCGATATCATGTTAAATTTTTGCACGCTCTTACGGAAACACCCTGTAGAAATGTTAGAGTTGTGGCGCCTCTGGTGACCCTCTCAGTTTGGTGCCCCAAGCAGCGGCTTGTGTCGTTTTGGCTGAAACCGACCCTGCGTACACCAGAAAACATTGCTCGAGTGAAGTAAAGCCAGTAGCAAAGTCCAAAGAAATCTCAACAGTGGTTACTGTGCAAGTGGAAAGTAATAGTGTCAAAATATTATCAAAAAGGACCTACATCTGTATCCTTACAAATATACTGTTATGAAGGAGGTAAAGCGTACGGATGAACTTCCGCACTGAATTCCGCCGGTGCTTTGTGAGTAAACTGGAATCGTGAGACGAAATTTCGCACTGAGTTCGAGAACATTTTACCACACAAGACACTTATCATTTGCCGCCCTTCCCCCGCCCCCCCCCCCCCTACACCCATTACCCCTGTACACTTTCACCTGTGTCAGCTATCGCTACTAACTGTGATGTACACTGTAAAAAGAAAGGGCGCCCCGAGGGGCTGCTACTCTTTGCCATGCGTCGCGTATAGTCTGTCGGTAAACTGAAGAGTGAGCGAGCGAGTCCCCACTCTGCCAACCCAGCTACATCACAGGGCGCTTCTACAGGCTGTTTCACAACGTAGTACCGGCCCTGCCACGGCGCGCGTTTTAAATCTGTGGCGACGCTGTGTACAGATACGTCTCGGCTGCTTTCATTTTTAGACGAATGCATTAAGATCATAAGGAATACAAAAAACCATAGCTTCTTCCGAAACACAACATAATAGAGTAAATATTATTAACATAAGGACGGAAGTCAGGATTATACTACAAACATAGAACCGAATGTCTGTTCATGTGAATGTATGTTCCTCTATTGCTATTCGTGAAACGAACCCCATATAATGCAATCAGTCTGTACAATTTAAGGCTTGTTCTTACTTTGTGTTTCTACCAAGAGGTAGACGTTTTCTTTGAAGGACTGCATTGAAACTTAACAATTCTTGCAACACGAAGAGTGTTTAAAAAGTAAGCAGATATTTATAATTTTGTGTGTCGTATTAGTCCGATTTGCACTACTTTTTCGTCACTGTCTTTGTAAACATGCCTCAAAATTATGTGTACAATGTTATGCATACTGGGTATTTACTCAGCTGTCAGAAAGGTTACATGTGTTTTGGTGGCATCAACGATTATTTGTTTTGTATAAAAATAAATTAAAGAATCTGTATTAAATTTTGTTATAAGAATGGAATAAAGTGTATGAAATTTTTAGAAATGGTAAATATTGCTTTTGGTGAGCCTGTTATGAGTAAACCAAGGGCAGACAAGTGGTATAAACATTTCAAAGCAGGCCTTAAAAGACAGCTGTTTTACAAGCATGGATGAGATTAAAAATGCATAGTTAAGAGACGTATAAACTGTCCCGAAGAAACAGCTCCTGAAGTGTTTCGGGAATTGGAAAAAGCACTGGCATAAGTGTATAGCATGTATTGGGGAATATTTTGAAGAGGATAACATTACTGTAGATTAATAAATAAAGTTCTTACCAAAAAATAAAAATGAATATGTGAAAGCACCTCGTATGTCAAGCTTTTTGCTTAGAAGTCCAGAATCGGTGTACATGATACGAAGGAAATTTCAGCAGTGTTTAGAATAGCTATTGCGCACATGTTTTAAGCAATATGTCTTAGGATCAGGTGAATAGTGACCGAGATACAGATTTAGTGTTCCACAAGCATCAAAGGTTTTACGTGATTTTGAAACTGTCTATAACGATGTGTTTCCTCCCAAAATTATTAGTTTTCCTTGGTGGCGTTTCCAGTAAACCATGCGGCTTATTTTTCCGTTCCTTACTTATGTGCCCTATTGGGTGAGGCTGACGTTTGCATGGATTTCAGCCCTTTAATTGGGACTGGTAATATTAGCCAACAGTTCTTTTTGGGCCGCCTCTTTAATACAAACTGTAATAACATTAGAGACAATCGAACGCTCGTTACTCCGCAAATACCTCTCCTTCCTAGTATTCCTGTGCGACTGCTACGGTCGCAGGTTCGAATCCTGCCTCGGGCATGGATGTGTGTGATGTCCTTAGGTTAGTTAGGTTTAAGTAGTTCTAAGTTCTAGGGGACTAATGACCACAGCAGTTGAGTCCCATAGTGCTCAGAGCCATTTGAACCTAGTATTCCGCATATTTTCTTGCACTGCTAGACGATTATCCATCACTTCCGGATATCGAAGTACATCAGTAAGTATACAAAGTTAACTCACAGACACTGAGAACTAAGATCCCACGAACAGAAACGACGTATATCACTGCATGCCGATCTACACCGCTAGACCGATAACGGGCAACAGATTTTGGGTGCCTCTGTAGGCCGGTGGCATCGTTCTTCCGGGAAAGGCCACTTCCCACGCCAAAATCGCTGCTCGCTCTTTAGTTTACAGACAGACTATACACAGGGTGTTTCCGTAAGAGCGTGCAAAAATTTAACATGATATCGAGGATGCTCCACTGAACAGTCTGAGGTAGGGATCCTGGGGTCGGTGAAGCCAGCTTAAGGAGATATGGAACTGAACTTGTCTACCGCTTTGTCTAGCATTACTGTTTTCCAGCTTATTTACAGCTAACATGCGTACAAAGCTACACGTACTGTGGTTTGTGAGTGAACTGCTGTCATGAGTATTGGATCTCACTTTTTTTTCTCTTCAGGTGAGGCCTGGTTCAGTCGGTCATGTCCTGTGAGCTCATAGAAACTGTGCCATCATGCTGCAGGTTATCAGTACTGTAGTGGCGGCTTCCGCCACCATTCGTATCAGGATGACCAAATATAGGGGGAAGACACCAGATGTAGTGGATAGTGCCGGGAGGTGCCGAATTTAAACTTGGCTTGAACTTTTCAAGTGAATATTGTTTTTTAGCTACAGTGCCCTCATTCCTCTTGGTTTGTGTCACACGGCCCCGCAGTGCTACGGAAGCACGCCAGCGGCCCATGTAATGCAACGCTGTGTCGAGCCGGCCTTGTACGCCAGCGGAGTTGCGGCGTCGTCAGGATGCCAGGAGTTGGCTGAGCAGTCTGTGTCCATGCCTACCCAGCGCCTCTCGGTGTGAGCTGCAGGCGGCCAGCTGCGTCCTTCTTCTCCCCAGCACGGTTGACATCACGACGGCATCCGAATCTGCGGCCCTCGCCTCGGGAAGTGTCCAGCGTGTGTCGGAACCCAGGACGACTGCCCGCGGTAGCGAGCCGTTGAGTGGCCTACCGCTGGCTGGCTGGCTATGGACCCCGCGTCGGCCTCAGGGGGTCGAACCAACGACCCGCCGTGGACTGGAACGCTGGCGCTCCATCAGCTGCTGTGTGAAGCTGGTGATGTGACACGCCCCGCCGTCCAGGACAGCTGCCACACTTGAATGAATCTCGTTAGAAAACGGCATCTATTTATATTCGGCTGTGCGCCTCTGTTTTGCTAACGCGCCGCTTCACGTCACGTACGCATAACATGCTAGGTTGGCCAGTGGCCCCTTCTGCCGGTGACTTGTGACATAAAAACTGCTGTGTGTGCCCTCTCCAGCTGTTCTGCGCCCCTGTGGCCTCT
The DNA here is from genome assembly GCF_023864345.2 of Schistocerca serialis cubense. NCBI lineage: Eukaryota > Metazoa > Arthropoda > Insecta > Orthoptera > Acrididae > Schistocerca > Schistocerca serialis. Next base: position 441,206,058 of record NC_064643.1, read on the forward strand.
ATTTGCCTTCGCAACTGCTGGTATGCGTAACTCACTGCAAACTATCCTGCACCTGCCTTTAACTTGTGCTCAGAATATCGCACGAAACTAACTTTCCCTATCCTATGTTGTGGTGCCGCTACAGTACTTTGAAGAGCCGTTGCGTGACCTCAAGACTGACGTTTAGTGATCAGTGTCTGGTGTCCTCACCATAACACGATTCTTCCACCAAACTGTTAAAGCTAACTGGTACGTCCAAAAACTGTCTAATCCATATGTGGAGCAGCTCACAGAAGGTGAACAACAGTATGTATGTTTTCAACAAGACGGAGCAACAACACACACCGGCTTGACAACCTTCATACTAGCGCTCTATGTGTTCGGTGAGGAGAGGGCAATCAGCGGTGGCAGTGCAATCTCGTCCCATCTCGATCGCCCAATCTCTGCCCTTGTCGTTTCTCCCTGTCGGGCAAGCTGAAGGGTCAGATATGCTGAAACACTCCTAAAACACTGGAAGAACTACACCAGGACACTGAAAACAGTATTGCTGCTATCCCTCAACCAGGGCTGCTAAGTGTGTCTCACAGTTTGATAATAGAGCACAGTGCTCTGTCGACGCCAACGGTGGCCATTCTAGCACCTTCTTTTATTTTCATTTCAAGGCTCTTATTGCAAATATTTTCCAGGCCAGTTTTAGTTTGCCCACCCTGTACAAACGGCAGTCCACAAAGGTAACTAGGTCGAGATAGACGTTCAGAATTTTTGAATAAAACCTTCATAAGGTCCTTTAAAATATTACGTTATTTATAACGTCGTTTAGGCTACTGCCATCATCAGACCAAAACTTAGTTCTTAGCAGCAGTTCTAATAGCGTTATAAATAAAGTAATTTATTAAGAGATCTAGACCGCTTTATGCACAAAATATCCACAATGATCTCAGACTAACTCATAAAATTTATTTACTTTGTTAATAAGACGATACGAATGATACTGAAGAACGAAATGTACAACGACGTATTTCGCGGTTGGTGCTTGTAGATCTGTACTGAAAACTGAATGCCCCACTGAGCAGTGGTAGAAGAATAGAACACACAGAAATCGCAAAAATTAATATAGAAAACATTGCACATTTGTGTGGCTTCTACAATCAAAAAGCAACATGACGAAACGTCAAATAATTTCAAACGGCAAAAATTACGAATAATTATAGTCTGTTGACAATTGCTTTAGGATTGGCAGCTATGAAGGTAATAATGTGGAGAGGCATACAAGAACAGTACGGGGTGCGTCCAGCCAATCCCACGTCACCTGTAGCCGCAGCGCCCACCCGTTTTTAATACAACACATTCTGCTTACACTGAGCTGCAATTTCAGGATGCGTGCTGACCTGTAAGATTGTTCGCTGCGCACTGGGATTTTTGTTGTTTTCTTTCTTTATAGTTGCAAAGTTAATTCTTTATCTGTTATTATTATCGTTTATTGAGCGTTGGGCGATACTGAACAATGTCAAAGCAAGATCGTTAAATGCTTTTCAATGGAAATGTTCGTTGTCGCTCTCTTGGCTAGGGGATTGCCGTATGAGGTCAGTCGAGGGAAATGGGTTGCTCCTTTCGTGCCTACATAATCGACAATTGAACAAATGGCGCGGAAAAACGGGCTCATCCTCAACTGTAAAAACTTAGAGTTAAATGTTGCCATCTGTTGCTGGGTACGGTAACTATCAAAATTGACATTTATCTCACCCCTAAATATCACATTAGGATATTTAGGGGTGAGACCAATGTCAATTTTGATCGTTCCCGAGAAAAGCAACAGAAGGCAACACTTATCTCTAAGCGTTTACATTTGAGGGTTTTCCCGTTTTCCCGCGCATGTCTTCAATTGATCTTGATAATTCTCCCAACCTGACACGTTCTACATCATTACGAAGTGTTGTATTCATGATCTATGGAACAAGTACTAATCTAATCTAATCTCTAGTCTCTTGTTGCTGACTGCAGAACGATTCTACTGCCACCAACGTACATTCCGCTAAGGATCGCAACGACGTGTTAAGAGAATTTAGGGGTCATACGGAGATATATAGACCTTACCTCGTTCCGTTTGCGAGTGCTACAAGAAAAGGATTAATTAGTATCTGTACACGATACCCTTCGCCATGCATTTTATGGTGGCTTGTGCAGTATGTATGTAGATGCAGAAGAGGCGTATCATAGGAAAGCGAAAGGAGGAGATGACTGACTGCCTTCAGCGTCACCATCATCGAAATAAGTGATAATCTTAAAAAGGTGGAGATTAAGAAACTCATAACCGTCCATAAACCACGATTCCCCAGATGCGAAATCGTCGAGCTGGCAAAAACATAGGGCCTATAGTCATTAGGCTGCCACCTTGTCTCTGCCCTTTAAATTCAATAGAATTGAGACGGGGGGTTCTGGAACAGTCGGGAGGATGACGTCTCAGGTTCGGAATCGATCGTTCAGGCTTAAGTTTTCCGGATTTCCCTGAATCGGTTAAGGCAATACCGTGATGGTTCCTCTGAATGGCCATGGCCGTTTTCTTTCCTTGACCTCCCCTTATCTGAACTTTTGCTCTGCCTCTAACATGCTCGTTGTCGATGGGACGTTAAACAGTAATCTTCTTTACTTCCGTTCTGGATCATGAATGTTCATTTCTCTATTCCTCCCTCAGAACCAAGAAAATAAATACCGTTGAGGCAGTGCCACTTAAACCGGAGAAGCCGGTTCAATCCCAGGGCGTCGTCCCTGACTGCTCATTACCGAAGAATGTTAACATACGTCACTGAGTAAGATGCAGAAATGTTTCTCAGGATAGAATTCCAGAGAACTTGAGTGAAATGTTAAGGAGTTATATACGGCAAAGAAAACGCCGCCAGCGTCCTAAATGGTTTTGGAAGGACTTTCAAGGGTCTAGGAACTACAACTTGTCCAAGACCTGCTGGAGTGAGCTAAAATAACAGTTTGTTGAAAGTTCTCATATTCTTAGCTCTAGTGGCCAAGGCTGTTTATTTCGTCTTAAAATACAAGTGAAGGATGTCGAGAAAGTTCTCTACCCAAGTCGGTTATTTTTGCATTACTTTGTGTAATATGCTACCGCTGAAACAAGAATTACTTGAGTATTTGTGAATCTTTTGCCTCTTGCAGAATACCCTCACCCAAAAGCGAATATGCTGTCATACCCATTCTGTCACAGCGAATTGATAAAAATATTTGATTGATAAAAAACTGTGAAGTATTTTGCTGTTTGCCGTTTACTGATCACTGCTTTTTTTCTAGTGATCCTAATAACGACTTCTTGCTATCTTGTCTTATGCTGGTGAGAGACCTACGAATCGCAAGCAATCCTCTGTTTGCCAGTGACAGATATGAGCAGTTGGTTGTGTCTGCAGCTGAGTAAACTACACATTCAACACGTATGTAAAGTCTCGAACTTATTACAACACTTCTTGAATAATCAATATAACTAGGTTCTTATATTAGGCAGTGGATACACCGGTTCCCGTGAGATCACTGAAGTTAAGCGCTGTCGGGCGTGGCTGGTACTTGGATGGGTGACCAAACAGGCCGCCATGTGCTGTTGCCATTTTTCGGGGTGCACTCAGCCTCGTGATGCCAACTGAGGAGATACTCGACCGAATAGTAGCGGCTCCGGTCAAAGAAAACCATCATAACGACCGGGAGAGCGGTGTGCTAACCACACGCCCCTCCTATCCGCATTCTCAACTCAAGATGACACGGCGGTCGAATGGACTCGATGGGCCACTTGTGGCCCGAAGACGGAGTGCTAGATTCTTAATTTACACCATTTGAGAAAAGAATTATACTCACGCAGTGTGGCGCTGTTTCATTGCTGTTTTGATTTATTGGTGTTTGATGGAAGTATCAAGGAGTCACACCAAACTGCACATTCGCGTCATTTGATGATTACTAGGACACAGTAACTAAGAGAACAGCACAAAACTGTGACAGGCAAAAAATACAATTATATTGCTTTGTCGACCTATCACATTGCACAGTTGCTGAATTTGTATAGGGTCGAAGAAAGAGTTACAGATTTCATAACAGATGACGACCAATCAAACTGGCAGTCTCAAATAGTAAAAAACATGGTAAAATATTTGGCAGTCATTTTCTCGGTAAGGAGAAGAGAGGGAGATCATGATTGTGGCTTAGTCTTCCACGTTACAAAAGGCATCGAGAGCCACTAAAAAACTCTAACCATTACAGCAACGGGACGCATGAGTGTTGTTCCCATCACACAGATTTGTCTGAGACATACAGACGGATAGTGGCTAATCACGTTTTATTCGCTGCTGCAAGCAAGCATTTATGAAGCAGTTACTTCCTACATTTTAAAACGTATTAGAGCCACTCTGTGCAAGGGCGAACGCACGTTGACTAAGGTAGGAAGGGACAAAGGTAAGATATATATCGTTATGGTCGACGCGCTAGTTCGATCGGAGAAGAATGAATGGGAAGTTCATGGACTTTGTTCCAACATCTTTCTGCGATTTATATACTCGTGGGTAAGTTGCGAAAAGTCAAAATCAGTGGGGATCGATGTGCATTCAAATCCCCCTTCTTCCAAATAGAAGCACAGGGTGAATCAAAAAGAATCATTAGATTTGGCACGTCTATATTTCGGAAACTAACAAACATATACAAGGAATTTTGTTTTTTGATTAAAGGGAAACTCAAAAAGTTTTCTTTTCATAGCTTTTCATAGGTGTTCTATATGCTCCCCTTGAGATGTGCGACATGTGTCAATGCACTAATCAAATTGTTCCCACAATGCAGCGAGCATGTCTTGAGTTACAGCTTCCACAGCTGCGTTATGCGATGTCTCAGCTCATTCATTGTTGTTGGTGACGGAGGCACATAAACAGTCTTTTATAAACCCTCACAAGAAATAATCACACACAGTCAGGTCCGGTGACGTTGGAGGCCAGTAATGTAAAGCTGAATCATTTGGTCCAGTGTGACCGATTCATAGTTCAGTAAACCTTTGATTTAAAAATTTCCGCACTTCCAGATGCCCCATCCTGCTGATAAATGAAGTCATTCGAATCAGTCTCCAGTCTTGGGAAAAAAAGTTCAAGGTATGTGCTTCCTGTAACAGTGTTTTCGGCAAAGAAAAATGGACCATACACCTTTTCCCGTGAAACTGCACAAAACACGTTAAATTCAGGAGAGCCCTCTCATGTTGTACAACTTCATGTAGTTGTTCTGTACCCCATATTCTCACATTATGACGGTTCACCTTCCCACGTAAATGGAATGTTGCCTCGTCACTGAACACTAAGCGCGGAGGAAAACTGTCATCCTCCATCTTGCCAAGAACGAAATTACAGAACTCCATACGTTATTGTTTATCACCTTCACTAAGAGCTTGCAGTAGCTGAAAGTTTTGAGTTTCATATGTAAACGTCGACGCAGCACACGCCAGATGGACATCGGGGACATGATGAGGTGTCGAGCTGCACGGCGAACAGATTTCTGCGGACCCCTTGTGAAACTATGGCGGATGCGTTCGACGTCTGTGGCAGACACTCGGGGACGGCCCGGCGATTTGCCTTTACACAAACAACCTGTTTCTCGGAATTGTTCATGCCATCGTCTAATGCTCTGCGCTTTAGGAGGATTCAAAACATACCTAGTACGAAGGTCACGCTGAACAATTATTACCGACCCGAATTGCGAAAAACGTAGAACCTAAAACGCTTTCTGTTGTCCCGACAGCATTTTTACAAGAACTGGTGTGGGCGCACACTGCTGCTACCTAGCGGTCATCATGTAAAACGCGAGAGTTTGCTCTTTCCAGCAGTACGTTGTTCACGCACATATCTCAGATAGCCGGCCGGGGTGGCCGAGCGGTTCTAGGCGCTGCAGTCTGGAACCGAGTGACCACTACGGTCGCAGGTTCGAATCCTGCCTCGGGCATGGATGTGTGTGATGTCCTTAGGTTAGTTAGGTTTAAGTAGTTCTAAGTTATAGGGGACTGATGACCTCAGAAGTTAAGTCCCATAATGCTCAAAGCCATTTGAACCATATCTCAGATAACATAGTAGTTATGGTTTTCTAAAATCGGATGATTCATCTTGATACACCCTGCATAACGTGACTGGCTCTCTTTTTTCCTTTTTTCGTTTTTCAGACAAACTCCAAGACACTTCCAGCGAACTGTGAATCGAAATAAAAAATTACATCGAACAAAAAGTGCACGCATCTTAAATATTAACTGCGTATGTGTATTAGGAAAGACGTAAGAAACGTGAGTGGCAGTTTTGAAAGGGGACTTTGTTAGCCACAGGAGCTCGAACGCTACTCGCTGTCCTACCACTTCCCGACACTACGGACAATGCAATATATTCGGCGTAGCATTTTATCGCTGTAAACAGCAAGTGGCTCGCGCTGTAGGCAACCAGGCTCCCGGTCGGTGCGGAGTAAGCCCGCTGGCCACGCGCGGGCACGGCTGAGCGCCCCTCGCCAGATGACCCGCTGCTGGCGGAGGCAGCATCCTCGCGCCATGACGTCACGCCAACAGGTCAGTGACCAGCGGCCGTCCGCAGGTGGTCTCGCACTGCACACTGCAGAGGTCGCCGACTCCGCGCCTGGCATAAGCGGCCGTTTCTCGCAGCTCTACGTCTGCACACCAACTCCCCACTCTTTATACAGTACTAGCTGACGTATCCGGCACTGCCCGCATAATCATTTTGCTAATTTTCTGTTAGAAACAATAACAAAGAGAATCATCTGTGTCTGTAGTGAAGTATGCAAAAAAAATCGTTTCCACGTATTCGTGAAAAAACCTTTGAAATTATAAAACGGTCGTACAAAGAAGTATGCATAACGTGCAAATGTATAAGTATAGTATCCAAACTGTGAAACATGATAATGGACAGTTTCTATGCACTGGGCGCAGCTGCTTCGAGTGTCTACGACGCTGTTTTGGGAACGTGTTTATGGCAACGCCTCCTCAAAGCTCTATAGACGACTACTGTTTACGCCTACAGCCATTTGCGCCTCGCAAGTTGAAAGCTGTTGAAAGTCCTGTCAGGTACCAGGGATTTTAAACTGACTCGACTGTGAGACTGTCTTAGTAATATGCACTGAATAACAAAAGAAACTGGTACACCTGTTTAATTCGCGTAGGGCCCCCGCAAGCACACAGAAGTGCCGCAACACGACGCGGCATGGACTCGACTAATGTCTGAAGTAATGCTGGAGGAAACTGACACCGTGAATCCTGCAGGGCTGTCACATATCCATGGAGTACGAGGGGATGGAGATCTCCTCTGAACAGCACGTTGCAAGTCAACCCAGATAGGCTCAATAATGTTCATGTCTGGGAAGTTTGGTGGCCAGCGGAAGTGCTTGAACTAAGAAGAGCGTTACTGAGCCACACGGTAGCAATTCTGAATGAGTGGGGTGTCGCATTGTCCTGCTGGAATTGCCTAAGTCCGTCGGAATGCATAACGGACATGAATGAATGCAGGTGATCAGACAGAATGCTTACGTACGTGTCACCAGTCAGAATCGTGTCTAGATCTATCAGTGGCACCATATCACTCCAAATGTACACGCCCCGCACTATTACAGAGCCTCCACCATCTTGAACAGTCCCCTGCTGACATGCAGGGTCCATGGATTCGTGAGGTTGTCTCCACACCTATAAATGTCCATCCGCTCGATAAAATTTGAAACGAGACTCGTCCGACCAGACAACATGTTTCTAGTCATCAACAGTCCAAAGTCGGTGTTGACGGGTCCATGCGAGGCGTAAAACTTTGTGTCGTGCAGTCATCAAAGGTACACAACTGGGCCTTCGGCTCCGAAAGTCCTTATCGATGATGTTTCGTTGAATGGTTCGCACGCTGACACTTTTTGATGGCCCAGCACTCAAACCTGCAGCAATTTGTGGAAGGGTTGCACTTCTGTCGCGTTGAACGATTTTGTTCGGTCGTCGTTGATGCCGCTCTTGCAGGATCTTTTTCCGGGCGCAGCGATGTCAGATATTTGATGTTTTACCGGATTCCTATTATTCGCGGTATACTGTTGAAATGCTGTTTCCCATCGCTCGTGCGCCGACTATAACACCACGTTCAAAATCACTTAAATCTTGATAGCCTGCCACTGTAGCAGTAGTAAACGATATAACAACTGCGCCAGACACTTGTTGTGTTATATAAACGTTGTCGATCGCAGCGCCGTATTCTTCCTGTTTACGTATCTCTGTATTCTAATATGTGTGCCTATCCCAGTTTCTTTGTAGCTTCAGTGTAGAACAAATGTATTAAAACTTCATGCATGATACAGCAGTTTTCGCACTTCTCGTTGTTTATGACGTCAGATATGAATCGTACAGTGATGCATGTGTTCAGGTACATTCAGCAACGTAAGTGGATACTGGCAGTATGTCAGCGAAATACACTCAGGGGACAAAAGTCATGGTATATTGATATGCAGATGGCGTACACAAACTGTAAAACGGCAATGCATTGGCGGAGTTATTATTTGTACTTGGGTGATTCACATGAAAACGTTTCCGAAGTGACCGTGGCCGCATTACGGAAATTAACAGATTTTGAACGCGGGATGGTAGTTAGTGTTAGACGTTCTGGACATTCCATTTCGGAAATCATTAGAGAGTTCAGTGTTTCCAGATCTACAGTGTCAATAGTGTGCCCAGAATACCTGATTTCAGGCAGTACCTCTCACCATGGGCAACGCAGTGGCCGACGACTTTCACTTAAGGAGCGACAGCAGCGGCGTTTGTGAAGTGTTATGAGTACTAGCAGACAAGCAACACTGCGTGAAATAACCGCAGAAATCACTACAGGACGTACGGCGAACGTATCCGTTAGGACACTCTCCGTCTTCAGGCCACGAGTGGCCTACCGGCACCATCCGACCGCCGTGGCACCCTCGATGGAGGATGCGGATAGGAGGGGCGTGGGGTCAGCACACGGCTCTCCCGGTCGTAAGATGGTATTCTTGACCGAAGCCGCTACTATTCGATCGAGTAGCTCCTCAATTGGCATCACGGGGCTGAGGGCCCCGAAAATTGGCAACAGCGCATGGCGGCCTGGATGGTCATCCATCCAAGTGCCGACCACGCCCGACAGCGCTTAACTTCGGTGATCTCACGGGAACCGGTGTAGCCACTGCGGCAAGGCCGTTGCCATCCGTTAGGACAGTGCGGCGAAATTTGGTGTTAACGGGCTATGGCAGCAGACGACCAACGCGAGTGCCTCTGGTAACTGCACGACATCCTGGGCTCGTGACCATATCGTTTGGACCCTATACGACTGGAAAACCGTGGCCTAGTCAGGAGAGTCCCGATTTGCGTTGGTAATAGCTGATGGTAGGGTTCGAGTGTGGCACAAAACCCAGGAAGCCACGGACCTAAGTTGTCAACCAGGCACTATGCAAGCTGGTGGTGTCTCCATAATCGTGTGGGCTGTGTTTACACGTCAAACACTGAGTATAAATAGTTACGTTCCACTACTTGGAGACCATTTGCAGCCGTTCATGGGCTTCATGTTCCCAAACAACGATGAAGTTTTTATAGAGAACGACGCGCAATATGACCGGGCCACATCGGTCCTCGATTGGTTTGAAGAACGTTCTCGACATTTCGAGAGAACGATTTGGCCGCTAGATCGTCCTACATGAGTTCCATCAACATTTATGGGATGTAATCGAGAGGACAGTACGTGCACAAATTCTTGGACCGGCAAAACTTTCGCAGTTACGGGCGGCTCATTATTCTTGCAGTGGACTTCCAACGACTTGTTGAGTCCACGCCAAGTCGAGCTGCTGCACTACGGAAGGCAAAAGAAGGTCCGACACGATATTAGGAGGTATTCCATAACTCTTGTCACGTCAGTGCATGTTGCGAGTAGCGTTAGTAGCAAAGGAGTAACAAATTTAAACGACAAGCATGATGAGTCAGTTTTCCTTGCATCTCATTGTCTACAAGTGTTTTAGGTAGGTGGTCCTTATCCCAATTGCGACTGCTGCCTGAAAGCGAAGGACATGTGTACTAACTTTGGTTGAAATCCCTCCAAGAAGAGATGTGCAACAACCAAACAAAAACACATACACATGCGCACACACACACACACACACACACACACACACACACACACACACACACATATATTATTATTATTTATCGCGAATGGACCCAGAAGGATCACGCAAAGCTTTCTGACGTCGTTTCTTCCATACTTCTTTCATTCGTTCCCCATGTTTTCTTTTTCTTTCTTCCGTCCATTTTGTTCCTGGTCTCCTTAGTGCTTCCTTCTCCGACAATACAATCCACTTTTCCACCTTATTTCTAAAAGTTTTTCTATCTTTGATATCTTTAAGTTCAATATTTGCTTTTTGTAAATCTAATTTTACTTGGCTAATCCATGGTGTTGTTGATTTGACTTTTTCTATGTAAGTGAGAATTCTGTTGGTGAGTCGTGTGGGGCGAAGTCTAGTGACATGTCCATAAAATTTTAATCTTCGCCTTCTTATGTCTGCTGCCAGGTTTGATATAGTTTGGAGTGTGAGCGTTTCACTAGCATATAGTGCTGCTGGCTTAATTACTGCGCTGTAGTGTCTGATTTTTGTGTTCGAGGAGATGCATTTTTTATTGTATATTTCATGTGTCATACCATATGCTCTCTTCATTTTCTGTTGTCTGATCTTCTGTGCAACTTTCTCTCCTCCGGTTGGCTCCAAAATTTCACCTAGGTATTTAAAATGTTTTACTCTATTTATTTTTCCATATTTTGTGTTCAAACTGTGTATATGGAATTTCGTACAGAAAAATTCTGTCTTTTGAAACGAAATTTGTAAACCTACTTTATCCGCGCATTCCTTAAGGATCTCTATTTGTTTGGTGGCGATTTCTTCATCATCTGCAAGTATGGCCAAGTCGTCCGCGAACGCTAAACAAGATATCTCCACGTTGTCTTTGGTTCTACCAAGATGGATTGGTTTCCAGTAGGATTGATTTTTTAATTCTTTTTCCCATTCCTTAATGACTTTATCCAGGACTATATTAAACAGAAGTGGAGATAGCCCGTCACCTTGACGTACTCCAGTTTTTATGAGAAAAGGTTCAGAGATTTCTCCCCTGAATTTAACTTTAGATACAGTGTCTGTCAGTGATTCTTTGATAAGCCTTAGTGTTTTGGAGTCAAGTCCAAGTTCCTCTAAAATGTTAAACAAAGATTGCCGGTCAATTGAGTCATAGGCTTTCTTAAAATCTACAAATGTACAAATTATGGGGGCATTTCTAACTGCTTTGTGTTTTAATATTGTCTTTAAATTAAATATTTGTTCTATGCATGAGCGACCGGGGCGGAAGCCTGCTTGATAATCACCAATTTGGCGTTCCAGCTGCTCTTGTGTTCTTTTCAGCAGGCATGTTGAGAGAATTTTGTAGGTGACTTGTAAAAGTGAGATTCCCCTGTAGTTATTGACATTTGTTCTGTCTCCTTTTTTATGTAACGGGTGAATAAGGGCACATTTCCAATCCTCTGGTAATTTTTCTGTTTCCCATATTTTTGTTATTATTTTTGTGAGCTCTTGCAACGTCTTTGGTCCTAGGTTTTTTAATAGCTCTGCAACAATGCCATCTTCGCCAGATGTTCTATTATTTTTTAAGTTTTTAATGTGACATTTGATTTCTTCCTGTGTTGGTGGTAATGAATCCGGTTGAGCGTTGGCACAGATTTCTTTGGGAAACCTTAAACTAGGTTCTGGGCAATTTAGTAGGTTAGAAAAATATTGAGCCAATACTTGACAGTTTTCCTGGTTTGTTAGGGCTAATTTACCATCTGGTTTTCTGAAACATAAATTTTGAGGGATATATCCTCGTATTTTATCTGCGAAAGTTCTGTAGAAGTCTCTTGTATTATAGTTTTGGAAATTTTCTTCTATGGCATCCAGTTGTGCCTTTGTGTACTTCCTTTTTGCTTGCCTAATAGATTTTGAAACCTGTTTTCTAACCCCGTTAAATAAATGTAGACTTTCTTGTGATATTTTACTGTTATATTCTTGAAATGCCTTTTTTCTCCTTTCCAATGCATTTTCACAGTCTGAATCCCACCAAGGGTGTTTGAATACCTTTTTCAAGGGAATAGTTTCCTTAGCTATTCGCGTGATTTTAGAATGAAATTCTTCCCATGTGTTTGCCTTTTCCTTCTCCCATTCTTCTTTTACTTTAGATTCTTTAATCTTCTTGGTGTGATATCTCTGTATTTTGTTTTCTTCTGATGACTTCTTCGTGCTGTAAACTTGATTTTAATTCTAGTTAGGTAATGGTCTGAATCAATGTTTGCTCCTCTGCGTACTTGGACGTCGTAAATTTCTTTTTGTACTGGGTATGAAATTGCCACATGATCTATTTGAAACTCGCCAATTTGTTGTATAGGAGATCTCCATGTCTTTTGTTTTCTTGGACATTTTCTTAGAGATGTTGACATTATCTTCAGGTTATTCTGCTTACATAGTTCGACGAGCCTTGTACCATTTTTATTGGTAAATTTATGTGCAGGATATTTGCCTACGGTTTTTTGGTGGATTTTCTCTCTACCAATTTGGGCATTAAAATCGCCGAGTAGAACTTTTGTATCATCTTTTGGAATCTTGGCCATTATATTCTCCAAATTTTCCCAGAACTTTTCTGTTTCTATGGGGTTTTTCTTGTTGTCTCCGTTTGTGGGAGCATGAACATTAACCATTGTGTATGTTTTGTTGGCACATTGTAAGCGCATCGTCATTATCCTATTATGTACGGGAGTAACTTCCTTGATGGAGCTGAGCACGCTCTTGTGTATGATAAACGCCATCCCGAGATGGGGGGCTCCTCTTCCGATTCGTTTATCCGTCTTGCTCTTAAAGAGGCGATAGTTGCCATAATCTGATGTTTCTTCATCTGTAAAACGTGTCTCCTGTAAAGCTAGTATTACTATCTTTTGCTTTTCAAGTTCTGTTGTAAGGTTTAGAAGTTTTCCTGGTTGGATTAATGTATTTATGTTAAAGGTTCCAATGTATGTAGGTGTTTTAAGTGGAAGTTTGCCAGAGAGCTCCGACTTTCTCTGATGTAATCGTGTAAGTCCAGGTTCCCCAGAATCCGAATTCCTGGTTGCCATCTGTTGATGGGTGGATTGGTTACCACCTGGGGTAATGTTGTTATTACTTGCACGAGTCATACTTGCTTGTAATCAAGTTGGTCCAGTGTTTCCACTGGGTGTTTAGAACCAGGGATTGTTAGTTCCTGGCGCATTATGACCAGCCGCACATTGTGTGAACAGACGCTGACCAGGATGCCGATGGTTCCCACTTCAGACGCGTCCTGGATTTGGGTGTTGACAGTGCTTATTGTAATGGCGGCACTTACTCGCCATGACACAGCAACGTCTTCGGGTTCTGTGGTTTTTGAATGAGTGTGACCCTTGCCAAAAGTCACCCTCCCACACCCCCGTGATGCTGCCGCCTCGGTCCGGGACTGCTTATTTGGGTTTCCCCTTATTCGCAGCTGTCCACCATATCTGATGGATCGTTCGCTATCCGCCACCTGCGACCCGCCCTGTACCTGAGGCTCGGCTAGGGCACACACACACACACACACACACACACACACATATATATATATATATATATATATATATATATATATATATATATATATATATATATATATATATAATTTTATAACATGTATGTATGCTGCAACAATAATATATGAGATATAAGAAGTACAAAATTGTGGATGTGCTACAATATTAATTCATTTCGTTAATAGGTTCTCGGCGTACAAGGCCTTCACAATGATTGCTTCGTTCCGAAGCTTCTTCATTTCCCTTACTCTCTTTTTTCATTTTACAAAAGATGTATGTTACCATCTCAATTTTAGAGAGGTAGGGCCTAATAATCACAGTATTTCCAGTGAACTGCTTAGGCCAAACACAGAGAGGCGAAATTAGTATGGGCGTACCATGACCGCTACTCATACCTTCTTCCCAGTTGATTTCCTTGCTTGGAGTTACGAATCTTGTCAGTTTACAAGTTTGTTAACATTCCTAATACTCGGCCGGCCGTTGTGGCCGAGCGGTTCTAGACGCTTCAGTGTGGAACCGCGCGACCGCTACGGTCGCAGGTTCGAATCCTGCCTCGGGCATGGATGTGTGTGATGTCCTTAGGTTAGTTAGGTTTAAGTAGTTCTAAGTTCTAGGGGACTGATGACCTGAGATGTTAAGTCCCATAGTGCTCAGAGCCATTTGAACCATTTTTTTCCTAATACTCATATCTCTCAACGACAATCGTGGACAGAGAAAAACACAACACGGTGTACTTCGATTAAGTGGTTTCTAGTTATTGGCATTTCCAAAATCCGGTAAGCTCATTTTTTTCGTGTAGAGTTCGCCAGAAATATCAGTGTTTTAAACAATGTTGCGAACACCAGGACAAATCCCATAATGAAACAATACTGCACGAAAGAAGGTAAGTGTGCGATTTCACCCAAAGATGTCGATGACTATGGGATTCGTTCAGTCTACAAGATACTAGACGCAACAGACACAAAATTTTCTTTATTTACCAATTTGTTAACTGTTCTTCTGTAATAGCTGTAGCTTAAGATAATGCGTGTTGCGTCTGAAATTTTTACTTCCTGATAGTCAATCGGTTACCTTTAAATAAGGTGTGAATGGTCCGGAATGTCCGCTGTTGCTGTCGTCGTCGTCATCGTCGTCGTTGTTGTTGTCGACGTCGTCGTCGTTGTCGCCTTCAGTCCAAATCTTGCTGAAGCAGTTCTCCATGATAACCTGTCTTGTGTAAGCCTCTTCATCCCTGCAGCTATTGCAACCTACATCCACTTCATTCTGTTTACTATAACGAAGCCTCGGTGTCTTCAGTTTTTACACCACCACTTCCCTCCATCACCACACCAACTATTCCTTGATATAATAATTGATGTAAGAACTGATATTACGGCAAAAAAATAAGGAATATATAGGGTTTTGTTCTAACTTGAGACAACTAAATATCTCGAAAACGACGCATCCTATGAAAATAGTGTTATAGCTAAAAGTTAAAATTAGTAAAGTGGACATCTGTCTGTGCTACAGCTGGCCACCTCCTAGCCAACCCTCCTGCGTGGGCGGAGTAAACTTTGTGTTTTCAAATAGGAACCCCCCCCCCCCCCAGTTTTATTTCTTATTCAGATTCTACGCAAAACATACCCACGGTTTACTCAAACCATTGTTTCCCACTCGTGGTGCATGGATGGTTGTGATATCCTTAGGTTAGTTAGGTTTACGTAGTTCTAAGTCTAGGGGACTGATGACCTCTTAGTATGTTAAGTCCCATTGAAGCGGCTAGCCAAGTTGTGCTGTGCAGGCAAATTTGGCTATTTTCTAATAGCTTAGAGCCATTTGAACCATTTGAACCCATACGTGGTAAATAACGCTCTAATTGACAAATATCAAGTGTGCCTGTTTTTTGCAGTTAAGAACCGACGCACGGCTGGTCCCGGCGGAGATTCGAGTCCTCCCTTGGGCATGGATGTGTGCGTGTCTTTGTCCTTAGGCTAGTTTAGGTTAAGTAGTGCGTAAGCTTAGCGACTGATGACCGTAGCAGTTAACTCCCATAAGATTTCACACACCTTTGAACATTTTTGAACCGACGTATTTGATTCTACGTTTCATTTACGATGTAATGTAAAACCTTTGTGTTCTAACGGTTGATATTTATGTTACAAATTTACTTTAATGTTGCAAATTTTACTGCACAGCACAATCTGGTTAGCCGCTTCAATGTCTGGTTAAAAGCTATGTCCAGCGTGAGCCGGGAACAATGACGTGGATGTAATAGTTTTCGGTTCTGTAGCAAAACATTTCAAAAAATTCTATTACTATCTTGCCTGTACTGTTTATTTTCGACCTTTCACATACACATAAATCTACAACCTACAATCTACACAAATACTTTCGGGAAAAAATTGCACACCACTTGAGTCAACCTGAAACCTCAGGCCGGTCAACTCGAGTTAGGTGAATATTGGATGGTTCCGTAAGTAAGGGCAAGCCGAGTTTCTTCGCCATTCATATAGCTTGTGCTCCTTCTGTATTGGCCTCAAAGTCTTAGTGTTTCCTCGTTCCCTGTTTCTTGCACTATTATTCACGTTATGATTCACTAGACTAGCAGTGGTCAGAATTTGAATGGAAAACCAGATAATCAATTGCAGCTTTCCCTTACATAGCATTTTTTTCATTTCCAAGTACATTTCGACGTCACAACTATGCATTGGAGCTTTTTGTTGCTATGTCAGGATCTTCATTGCGACGTCAACTTTCCAAAAACGTGTATCTGAGGAAGATATTACTGTGTAGCAACTTGCAAAATGGTAATGGAATATATGCAGATAAAAATATATGGATTTTTGTTGAAACTTGTAGCATACCTGCGAATTTTGTTGATTTCTTTTTCATATGACATCAAAATGAAACAACTTCTACATGTTCAACATACACGGCTTCAAAAACGATATTATAAGTATCAAAAAATAAGACAAACTGCAAGGATATTTCAGTACTACAAGGACAATAAATAACTTACAGGTTACACGACACAACTCAACTCCTAAACGAAAATTTTACTTACATATTCCACGCAAAAAATAAAGATAATGTCTATTGTTGTAAATGGTTCAATGCTATAAGCGTTTATTAATATGACGTATTAAAAAGAGTTTCTTGTCAGTGGACTGACCACCTTCATAGCTGAGTGGTCAACGTGGCTGACTGCTGCAAAGCACCCAGGTTCGATTCCCGGTACTGCCAGAGAATTTTCCTTGGTGGGAGTGGAAAGGAGTGCACTCAGTCTCGTGATGCCAGCTGACAAGCTACTTGTCGGAACACTGCCGATTCATGTTACAAAAACTGACAACGGCCAGGATGGCGTTGTGCAGACCCACACCCCTCCATACTACAAGCAATGACGTCACTGGAAGAGGATGACACGGAGGTCGGTCAGTGTCGATGCGCCCTCCTAGACATGTGGCCGGAGTTAAGACTGAACTCATAAGTTTAACTAGATTGGGTTACACCTGAAAGACATTGACTGATAGCAAAGAGCGAAAGTGGTAAGAGAGACAGAAATGGGGTAAGTGTAAAGGTGTCTCAAGTGTTTGTGTGTGTGTGTGTGTGTGTGTGTGTGTGTGTGTGCGCGCGCGCGCGTGTATGCCTGCTTCTTAGAAACGAGTCATTTAGTCAACACATGACACAATTCACAATTCAATCCGATTGGGTCACACCTGAAAGACATTGACTGGTAGCAGAGAACAAAAGTGGCCAGAGAGACAGAAATGGGGTGAAGTTTGAAGGTGTCTCAAGTGTTTGTGTTTGCTTGTGTGTGTGTGTGTGTGTGTGTGTGTGTGTGTGTGCATGTCCGTGTGTTTGTGTGTGTGCATGCGTGCCTGCTTCTCAGAAACGAATTTAAATGTGCCCTTATATGAAATTTGCTCTGTAGACTTCGCATTTAGTGAACACATGACACAGTTCACAGTTTTCTTGCTACCTTGCAGATGAAGTGCTGGCAAACATCTACGGTATATGGCGGCAGCCACGGAGCGCCTCAACAGAGCAGCGGCAACAGCTGCCTGGAAGGCCGCGGCGCGCGTTTGGCAGCCGTCAGCGAGACTCAGCAGCTGCGTAGTGTCGTGTGCCACGTGTGCGAGTTTCGGCCACACACCTGCCCTGCCTTGCCGCTTCTCCAGGGACACCAACCGGCACTCGCACCCTGCTCACATTCGACACTAATTCATGGACTTCAGATTTTCGATGTTGCCTTTAAATGGAATCGTAAGTACTTGGTGCTTATCTCTATTTCATAGATTGCAGTGTATTAAGACTACTTTGCTCGAAGATTTTGGTTTAGTCACACACATTTATTCAACTCTGAAGAGCCAAATAAACTGGTACACCTGCTTAATATCGTGTAGGGCCTCCGTGAGCACGCATTTATTGATTCATTCATTTCTTTGTCCGGTCAGCATTTCCAGAAGGTAGCAACTCCGATGGCCTTGTTGTTTCCATCGATCAGGTCCTGTGTAGCGCAGAGTTGTTCAGGTTGAGGGCAAATTAGCAGGTGGGCAGGGTCTTGTGTTGTTCCGCACTGACAGGATGTATCTCCATCAGCTGGAAGAATGCCCCATTTTCGCATGTTGGTCGTGCAAAGAGGAACGCCGGTTGAACGATCTCAAAATATGGTAGGGCAAGTCATTTCCTGGAGCTAGCTCTTCCTTTACAGGGATATCAGGTGGCATGGACTCGACTAATGTCTAAAGTAGTGCTGGAGAGAATTGACCACGAATCCTGCAGGGCTGTCCGTAAGTCCGTAAGAAAGGAGGGGGTGGCGATCTCTTCTGAACAGCACGTTGCTAGGCATCCCAGTACAAAATTAGCCCCGCCCACGCAGGAGGGGTGATTAGAAGGTTGCCAGTTGTAGCACAGACAGGTCAAGGTTTATATAGCTTGTTTGTTTATTTAATTAGTTATATCCAGGGGTGATATGATTCAAATTTTAAGATTTATCTTTTAACTTTTATTTTTTGAATATTTATTTTAATAGTTTTATTTTTCTTATACCTAAATAACTTATAATCAGAGCGTGGCACCGATGATGTTAAGGAGATATTTCTATTTTTGGGTATTTATGAATATAGATTATATTATTTTTACAGTGAAAATGTAATGCTTTATTTAAACTATATAAACGTTAGAAGTGTTAACGGAATTTAGCCGCTAATATAAAACGTTACTTTATTTACAGCGTAAATCATCAAAGAACGTAATCCACCCCCTCAATTCTTGAGCGCTTTGAGACGCCACTGAGCAATATGCGCCGCCCCTTGGACCTAGCTGCGACATATCTCCAAATGACACGAGTGCCGGTTGAGCGCTCAAGGTTCATACTTGTTCTCCAACACTTTTAAGTGTTTCGTGGAGTTCATTCTGCGCCGAGGTGCTTAACCTCCGGCACAAGTCTCCGGTTAGGAATACAGGGTGTTTCACAATTCACACTACGCACTTCTTGAGGTTGTGGATGGGACTTAGTAGATTACGTTTTTCATAGGAATCCATGGCCGGAGACGTCATCCATCGACGCTGCAGAGCGTCAAATGGTTCAAATGGCTCTGAGCACTATGGGACTCAACTGCTGAGGTTATTAGTCCCCTAGAACTTAGAACTAGTTAAACCTAACTAACCTAAGGACATCACAAACATCCATGCCCGAGGCAGGATTCGAACCTGCGACCGTAGCGGTCTTGCGGTTCCAGACTGCAGCGCCTTTAACCGCACGGCCACTTCGGCCGGCAGAGCGTCAAAGTTATGGGCGCCGGCACCAGTAAATATATGTATACAGGCGATTCCGTCATGATGCTACGAACTTCCTAGGATGATGGAGAAGGATAAATGTATCAATTTGAGGCAAGGGTCCCTGTACCGGAAATGCACGAGTCGTAAATGATAACCGAAAAAAGTTCTTACACCTATGACAGTGGAATACATGTACCTTAAGAGCTATGAGCACACGTTCAGTAGAGGAGGTGTTTCACAGTGACGAAGACGAGCAAATGCTGATAGCTTCTTTGATATGCATTTTAGCCTCCATGTTTAATGGATATTATTTCCATGTTTTTGTCCATACTATCACCTCTTGAAAGTCGTCTACCCTAAAATCTTAGTGACAACAGTACCGGTACACGTATTCCACTGTTCGAGGTATCACAACAATTTTCGCTTATAACTTTCGACTCGTTCGTTTCCATCACAGGGACCCTTACCTCAAGAAATGGTTCAAATGGCTCTGAGCACTATGTCACTTAACATCTGAGCTCATCAGTCCGATAGACTTAGAACTACTTAAACCTAACTAAGCTAAGGACATCTCACACATCCATGCCCGAGGCAGGATTCGAACCTGCAACCGTAGCAGCAGCGCGGTTCCGGACTGAAGCGCCTAGAACCACTCGCTCACAGCAGCCGGCCCTTACCTCAAATTGATACATTTCTCTCTTCCATTGAGAGAGGACACGTTACACTATCACTTATATTCCGCAAACGGAAAATTATTAAAGATTTCATTACAACCTAACGCACCTTGAGCGAGACTCTAGAAAGTCTGTTTTTTATTTTAGATAAAAATAAATGTTGTCAGAACACCTAACTTTTGTCTACGTTCTCAATCATTTATACAGTCCCAACAGGGTTAACATTCACCATCATCTTAGAAAGTTTGTAAAATCATCACTGTAGTAGTAGTAGTAGAGGGTTTTTTTGGGCGCACGACAGCAAGGTCTTCAGCGCCCGCTCAGTAACATAGTGAGACGGGTGTCAAGAAAATACTCAGAACAGTAAGAGAAAACAGAACATAAAACACAGGTAACAAGCTTTGAAAAAGATGTGCCTACCCAGGCCGAAGCGTGGGACGAAGCATGGCGTCAGCAGTAAAACATGGACAACACAGGAAGAAAGTGGTAGACGGAGCTAAAACAATAGAGCAGATGGAAGTGGCTGGCTGACCGCAAGGAAAAAAGGGAGGAGTCAGCCACTCTGCAATACACTAAAACCTCCAGCCTAAAAGTTGAGGTCAGAGTCCAGACACATCACAAAACTTTAAAACCCTAGACACAAACATCTCATCGTTAGCTAAAACACAAGGCAGATGCCCATCAACTTGTGCTTCTGCCCTTGCATCACGGTATAAAATGCAGTCTGTTAAAATGTACCGGACAGAGATGTGCACACCACAAGCATCACAAAACGGAGGATCCTCCTGCCGTAATACAAATCTATGTGTGAGAGAACAGTGCCCGATCCGAAGAACATGTTTTTTGCTCGAGTATCATGTCGTTTTTGGAAACCCAGAATCTACTATGTGGGAATCAACATGGATTCCAGAAACAGCGATCGTGTGAGACCCAACTCGCTTTATTTGTTCATGAGACCCAGAAAATATTAGATACAGGCTCCCAGGTAGATGCTATTTTTCTTGACTTCCAGAAGGCGTTCGATACAGTTCCGCACTGTCGCCTGATAAACAAAGTAAGAGCCTACGGAATATCAGACTAGCTGTGTGGCTGGATTGAAGAGTTTTTAGCAAACAGAACACAGCATGTTGTTATCAATGGAGAGACGTCTACAGACGTTAAAGTAACCTCTGGCGTGCCACAGGAGAGTGTTATGGGACCATTGCTTTTCACAATATATATAAATGACCTAGTAGATAGCGTCGGAAGTTCCATGATGCTGTAGTATATAGAGAAGTTGCAGCATTAGAAAATTGTAGCGAAATGCAGGAAGATCGGCAGCGGATAGGCACTTGGTGCAGGGAGTGGCAACTGACCCTTAACATAGACAAATGTAATGTATTGCGAATACATAGGAAGAAGGATCCTTTATTGTATGATTATTTGATAGCGGAACAAACACTGGTAGCAGGTACTTCTGTAAAATATCTGGGAGTATGCGTGCGGAACGATTTGAAGTGGAATGATCATATAAAATTAATTGTTGTGATTCATTGGGAGAGTCCTTAGAAAATGTAGTCCATCAACAAAGGAGGTGGCTTACAAAACACTCGTTCGACCTATACTTGAGTATTGCTCATCAGTGTGGGATCCGTACCAGATCGGGTTGACGGAGGAGATAGAGAAGATCCAAAGAAGAGCGGCGCGTTTCGTCACAGGGTTATGTGGTAACCGTGATAGCGTTACGGAGATGTTTAACAAACTCAAGTGGCAGACTCTGCAAGAGAGGCGCTCTGCATCGCGATGTAGCTTGCTCGCCAGGTTTCGAGAGGGTGCGTTTCTGGATGAGGTTTCGAATATATTGCTTCCCCCTACTTATACCTCCCGAGGATATCACGAATGTAAAATTAGAGAGATTAGAGCGCGCACGGAGGCTTTCAGACAGTCGTTTTTCCCGCGAACCATACGCGACTGGAATAGGAAAGGGAGGTAATGGCAGTGGCACGTAAAGTGCCCTCCGCCACACACCTTTGGGTGGCTTGCGGAGTATAAATGTAGATGTAGATGTAGATGAAGACGTGTGAGGGCCACCTCTTCGCGCCTGAGCAACCGGCAGGAGGAACGCCACGACCGAGTTGTTGACTTCACCAACCGCAGTTTATTGGCCGTCACCGCCAGCCATTCTTCCTCCCACAACTCCATGCACTTCCTGTATCACCAGATGTATACATACATTTAGAGACACCGGCGCCTATAGCCTTGTCGCCATGCAACGTCGCTGAATGGCGTTTTCGAATAGGGGTTCCCATGTAAAACTTGACCTACTAAGTCCCCTCTGCAATCTCTAAAAACGTATAACATGAATTGTGAAACACCCTGTATAGTCGCTGCTTAAGAGTGTATACACCATCTAATGAAAAGTAACCGGACACGCATGTCATGCGGGAGTGACCACATGCCACGTGAGGCGGAGCCGCCGGTATTATAGGAGGTGATGACTGTTGCGTTGTCACCGGTGAAGCAGTAACGGCAGAATGGATCGCTCAGGAGAGCTTAGTGACTTCGAATGTGGACTACTCATTGTATGTCACCTGAGTAACAAATCCATCAGCGACGTTTACACCCTCCTAAAGCTGCCCAAGTCGACTGAGGGAAGCGCGAACAAACAACCGCAGACAAACCAATATGATACACACCTCACATACTGACAGACTGGTACCGTCGAACACTGTGGAGGATGTTTATAAAACATCGCTTGAAACCAGTAGATGGAATCACTCGTGAGTTTCCAAATGCTACCAAGTGTCCCACTAGCACACTGACTCTCCGTAGGGAGTTAAAAAGAATGGAGTACATTGGTTCAACAGCTCTTCATCAGCTACATATTTTTGAAACCACCGATAAGTGATCTCGAAGTGGCGTAAAGTGGGACGTCACCGGTCAGTGGACGACTGGGACGGGTGGTTTGGAGTGACGAATCGCGCTATGCACTGTGACAATCCGTTGGAAGAGTTTGGGTATGCTGAATGCCTGGAGAACACTGTCTGGCATCATGTGTAGTGCCAATTGTGAAGGCCATGTTACGGCATAGGGTTGTTTTTCGTGGGTATGGCGTGGTTCCCTCATTGCGCTTAAAGCACTCCGTCTTCAGGCCACAAGTGGCCCATCGGGACCATGCGGCCACCGTGTCATCCTCAGTTGAGGATGCGGATAGGAGGGGCGTGTGGTCAGCACACCGCTCTCCCGGTCGTTATGATGATTTTCTTTGATCGGAGCCGCTACTATTCGGTCAAGTAGCTCCTCAATTGGCATCACGAGGTTCAGTGCACCCGAAAAATGGCAACACCGCATGGCGGCTGGATGGTCACCCATCCAAGTGCCGGCCACGCCCGACAGCGCTTAACTTCGGTGATCTCACGGGAACAGGTGTATCCACTGCGGCAAGGCCGTTGTCTTATTGCGCTTAAGCAGACGCTAAATTCGGAAGGATATGGACACATTTTACAACCTCGTGTAGTGAACATTGTGTACTGCTTACAGTAGAGAAACCATGACGGCTTGTATCAACACGACAATGCACCCTGTCCTAAAGCAGTATATGTGAGGTAATGGTTTGTGGACAATAACATTCCTGAAGCTGACTGGCCTGTACAGGCTTGCAACCTCAACCTAATGGAACGCGTTTGTAATGAGCTACAATGTCAACTTAGCTCTAGACGCCAGCATCCAACATTACTACCTTGAGAAAGAATGGGCTGCCACACACTTTCATATACCTGACCGATATTGTCACCAGCAGAATTCAAATCGTCATAAAGCCGAAAGGTGGTTACATCCCTTATTAATACCCACTAACAGATGATCAGATAACGTAGATGCTTCTGCACGAGCTTCGCTCGACACCTTCTTCAGTACAGATTCGCAACGTTTTCAGCAACGCCCCTTTCGCCCGTATTTACGCCGCCTTGTTGGGCTTCCCAGCGCCGGGACGCGGCGTAACGGAACACCCCGCATCCGCCGCCCCACCCCTGGGACACACGTGCTACTTAGGCACGTCGCGCCGGCCCGGTGCTGCCGCAGTCGGCCGTTTAAAAAACGAACGCGCCTGCCGCGGAAGCTCGCCACTGTTTGTGCCGCCGAACTTCCGGTCTCACTACCAGAGAGGCACGGCTCTTCTCGCGAGGGTCTGCCCGGCCACGGCCGGTACTGCGCGGCCAGCTGCCCCACCAACCAACGCCACGCTCCTCGCCAGAGGAGCATTCGCCGGAGTGCTGCTCAATCTATGTCGCATCTGCCGTCACACGGACGCCCTATTGCCGGAGCACTTGGTTCCAAAATGTTTATTGGCTTGAGAATTCTTCTAAGTGAACTATCTATTGGCTAGTTTGATGCTGTAATCCATCTTTTACTATTCTGAGATAATCTTTTCATTTCTACGTAGTCCGCACCCGGGCAGTCTGCCGCCGGCAGTGCTGCGAGGCGGCCACGCGCCAGAGCGCTGCGGGCGAGGCGCGCACGGTGTGTTTGTGTTTACTTTGGCCGCTGTAAGTGCCGTTTTCCTTCTAGACCACCATGGCGCACATCTATCGGAAGAAGACGTTACGTTTCAACTTTTGTTCCGACTTCGCCCGACCCAAGGCCCTGGAGGTAGAACGATTTATACGCGATGAAGTTAAAATACCACCAACGGATCTAATTGGTATCCACTTGTCCATAGTTAGCAGTACCGTCTACGTCAAAATGATCAACGATGCGGCGTGCGACAAGGTGCTTCGAGGCAAAACGTGGACTGCGCTTCTGTCATTCTGACGGCAACGTCGGACCCGTTACCTTCGATCACGCAGGTCTCGGCACACGCACGATAAGGATCTTCGAACTGCCGTTCGAACTACCTGCAGACGTCGTCATCGAGGCGCTCCGTCCCTATGGCAACGTTCTGGAACATGTTGCCGAACGATGGGTCCAATTTCAGACCTATCCAGTTTTAAACGGTGTTAGACAGGTCCGCATCGAGTTGCAGAAACACGTGCCTTCCT
Organism: Schistocerca serialis cubense; assembly: GCF_023864345.2. NCBI lineage: Eukaryota > Metazoa > Arthropoda > Insecta > Orthoptera > Acrididae > Schistocerca > Schistocerca serialis. The sequence continues at coordinate 441,231,129 of NC_064643.1, forward strand.
ATCTACGTATCGGAGGCTGCCGTGCCATTATAATGTACGACGGCCAACCTCGGACCTGTTCCGGTTGCGGGAAAGAAGGTCACCTACGGTCTGAATGCATTCAACGACGTGTCGCGCAGCTCCCGTTGTCGGAAGCGTCCGTCACACCCACGATGACCTCCCTACCGGTCACTTACGCAGCGGCTCTTGCCACGTCTATAGTTTCGTCCAGTCCGTCGCCCGGTCCTTCCGATCGGCACGTCCCTCCGTCCCAGTCACCAACGGACGGTACAGACGTCCCACCTGACAACCTTGCCGCCGAACAGGCTCCCGCACCGGACGCTGAGGAGACCAGTACATCTTCACAACACCTGTTTGACAATTTCATTGTACCCACCGACGCCTTCGAACCAGGTCGACGCTCCTCCTTGCCGTCGTCCGACACTGAGGAACACGTGCGCAAACAACGCTCGCCACGTAGGCGCAAACGCCGTCGCCGTTCACCCACGGGCTCTCAGAGCGTTGCCACCCGCGACGACGAAGACGACACCCAAGCAGCCGACATTTCCACGCAGAGGTCGGCGGACAACTTTCACGATGAACAAGACGTTTCGCAGGACGGGACCGCCATGGAGGTCGCCACGCACAATGTAACGATCGGTGCGCCGGTTGAGACGCCTGTCTCCCCGCCGACAACTCCAGATCTCTCTCACCACGACGCAATTCCCATGGACATTGGACAGACCCACGGCACGGGAGCATGGGCCGACGACATTGAGGAAGGTACGCCCCCTCTTCCGGATGAGTTGCCTCCGCCGGACGAGGCTGCCTGTTAACATCAAAAGCGAGGCATTGCAGCTGATGGGACGGGACTTCCTGTCGGTGCCCTCCTCTTACTTCCCTTGGTGATGATAGATGCGCGTCCACCACCACTGAAACAAACATACCGGTTTGCCACACTGAACTTCAACATGATCGGCACTGCACCCAAGCTGCAACTCCTATGTGACATACTTCGGGCCTCTGACGTCGACGTCGCCCTTCTTCAGGAAGTACGCGTTGCCACACTACCACCAGTCTACGGCTACGACTCATACAGGTCCACATGTGATCAATCAGGGCGTGGAGTGGCTTTCTACATACGCGAAGGAATCCCGCTCACGGACACGACAATCCTTCCCTGTGGAAGAGGCATGGCTGTTACCATCTTCGACACGCGCGTCATCAATATCTACGCTCCGTCTGGCTCCGCGAACCGTCGGCAGCGGTCCACTTTCATTGGACATGACGTGGCGCCCCTGTTTTCTGGACGCTATGATCGCCTTATCATGGGAGGCGATTTCAACTGTGTCCTCCACCCGCAGGACCAAGTACCTGGTTATTTGCCATGCCCGGCGCTGCTCACCTTAATCGAAGATTTTCATCTAGTGGACGTTTGGGAGAAAATTCATGGCAATACCCCCCGTTTTACCCATTATACAGCACATTCTGCGAGCAGACTGGACCGGTTTTATGTCTCTGCTCACCTCGGCAATGAAGTCGCCCAAACTGAACGATGGCCCTTCGCATTTTCGGACCATTGCGCCGACATTTGCTCCCTGGCTCTGCCACCTCAGTCAGTGTGGCGCAGCAGAGGTTACTGGAAGCTTAATACCTCCCTCCTTAATGATCCACACTGCCGACAATGTATTGCCACTACATGGGCGTCTTGCGAAAGACGCCTTCCGCAGTACACATCGACGTTCCATTGGTGGCTCAAATGTGCCAAACCTGCGATCAGAAAGGCCTTCATACAATGTGGCAAGGAAGCAGCAGCATGGCATCGAGACACCACAAATTTTCACTACGCCGTCCTCCGTGAGCTCGAGGCGCTCCCTCCATCACCTGACACCCACAGGGAACGACAACGCACTAAAGCTCGTCTCCTCTCTCTTCAACGTGCACGACTGCATGGTGTTGTGGTGCGTTCCGGACGACAAGACCTCCTCAACAACGAAACCCCATCCACAATCCATGCCGCATCCGACCATAGTCGTCGACGTCGGCTTTTCGTCCCCAACATCACGACCTCCGATGGTGTTCACCACACAACACAGGCGGCAGTCGTGTCCGCCTTTGCTGAACATTATCGCCAATTTTATGATGATGAACCGATGGCGACGCCCATTCCTGATGATCTCCGTCCTTCCCCTGATCGGACCCTCACCGTAGCGGAGTCAACGTCCATGATGTCTGCAATCACCGCAGAAGAGGTGGTAGATGCGATCAACAAAGGGGCCAAGAACAAATCACCCGGACCAGATGGTCTCCCAGTGGAGTTTTACCGGGCGTTCACCAAGTTAATGCTTCCTCGCTGGACGGAAATGATTCAGGAACTCTTTACTCCGTCCTTCCCAATTCCACCTGAATTCGTCACTGGCATTCTCCTACCTGTGCCTAAACCGAAGGGAGGGTCTCATGTCTCTGCATATCGCCCCCTTACACTACTGAATGCAGACTACAAAATCTATGCACGCCTCTTAGCAGCGCGCATACGCACCGTCTTACCTACGGTCCTTTCACCTGAGCAGACTGCACGTCGTTGTGGGGCCACCTTACAAACAGCCCTAGGAGAATGCCGTGACCTCATTGCACTGGCGTCAATTGTCGCCTTCGTGCAGCACTGGTCTCCGTCGATTTCACGAGTGCCTTTGATCGCGTTCGACACCCATTCCTCCTCATGGTGGCGATACGTATGGGGTTCCCATTGCTTTTTGTCGATGCCATTCGCCGGTTACTACTTCCCGCGGTATCGATGGTACAAGTCAATGGGAGGCTTGTAGGACCGATTCCTATACGCCGCTCTGTGCGTCAAGGATGCCCTATGTCTGCTTTACTATATTCCATTGCACTTAAGCCCCTCATCACTGGACTTACCTCTAGACTGCAGGGCCTCACTTTGCGTGACCACACCTTTCACTGTAGGGCTTATGCGGACGATCTCCTCTTTCTCACCTGCTCCTCCACGGAACTCAATGACACCATCCAATGGATCCACCAGTATGGACGTCTTTCTGGTAGCATTCTTAATGTCCGTAAATCGACTATGATGCACATTGGGCGCGGCCTCCCGGCTATGGTGCCGACCCCACTCCCAGTCAGTGCCACCCTTCGTTACTTGGGTATCGAATTTACGAGCTCCACACACCGCACAGTGGCCCTGGCTTACCGGCGGCTTTTGCAGTCGATTCGGCACCATGTCCGCGGTCAAGTGCACCGTAACTTAAACCAACTCCAACGTGTGTCCTATGTCAACATCTATGTCGCCCCTAAACTGGTACACGTCGCCCAGATCCTCCCAATGCCGTTACTTCTTGGCCGCCGTATCCAATCAGCCTTTGGATATTTCGTGTCAGCAGGAGCACTTTTCAAAGTCCGCTACAACACTCTAACACTGCCTCCTGCAAAAGGTGGCCTCGGACTCATCAACGTGCGGACACGCTCTTCTGCACTCTTTGTCCACACTCTGTTGCGGCACTGGCAGGGGCCGGTCCCGTCTTTAACACGCAGTCTCTTAGATATCCTCCGACCAGCTTCTCTCGATCCACCGATCAATGTGGCACATATTTCTCCATTATTGTACTACGTCGCCAATTGTTTCATAGAACTCAGCTACGTTCGGGTCGATCTTCCAGTCACCCGTCCTCCCCGTACAAAAGATTATTATCGTTTGTTTATGCTGTCCAACCCTTGCGACCCCATGGTGCTACAGCATCCTGACATTAACTGGCGCACGGTTTGGGGATGTGTGCATGCACCCTTTTTACCGTCGTCTGTGTCTGCACTCTGGTATGTTTTAGTCTATGGAAAATTCCCGACTAATAGTCGACTTTATCGCATAGGACTGGCCACCTCCCCACTCTGCCCTGACTGTCGGCTCGAAGACACCGACGAGCACCGTCTTACGTGCCCCCTGAAACAAAACGTATGGCTCCTCATCCAACGAATCGTGGGCTTTTACCTCCGTGCCCCGCCAACGACGGTAACCCCGGATTTCCTGTTGTTGCCCCAGACATTTCACTACCCTCTTGCTAAGCACCATACCCTAATCTGGTTTCGAGGACAGGCTTTAGAATATCTCTTTCGGAGTGGTCCGCATACAGTCCTTGACTTCTGGTACAAAGTTGTGACCGCGCGTAGCACCCTCACCCGAAAACCATCTCACCGACAAACTTTTGCCGGTTATCTCCGCAGCGTCTTCCTTGACCCCCCTCAAAGTTGGGGTGTACCATGCCTACCTGTCACATGATGCAACACCCTTATCCACGTTCTCATGCATCGACCAAAAACAAACACAATTTTTTTTTTAAAAAAAAGGAAGAAGACAGAATATGTTATATTTTGTTGTATTTAATGTTTTTCTTTTTTAATATTTTTTTTAACTAACAGTCATTTGTATATTTTTAAATGGTACCTTGAAGAACTCTTGCATAGTGAATATATATGTACTTTTAGTTTGTTCAATACAAATTTTTAAACAAAAACAAAAAAAAAGGAAAACAGGATATGTTCTATTTTGTTGTATTTCATGTTATTCTAATAATTTGTTTACCTAACACTCATTTGTATATGTTTAACTGGTACCTTGAAGAACTTTTGCTTTGTGTATATATATATGTACTCTCTGTTTGTTCAATAATAAAGATTACAAAAAAAAAAGGTTGGTAGAAGAAAAAAAAAAGTGGTCAGCGCCACAGACTGTCAATCCTAAGGACCCGCGTTCGATTCCCGGCTGGGTCGGAGATTTTCTCCGCTCAGGGACTGGGTGTTGTGTTGTCCTAATCATCATCATTTCATCCCCATCGACGCGCAAGTCGCTGAAGTGGCGTCAGATCGAAAGACTTGCAGCAGGTGAACGGTCTACCCGACGGGAGGCCCTCGTCACACGACATTATTATTATTCCACGTAACTGCTAAACCCGACATCCTTCAAACTCTAGAATCAGAATTTTCATTCTGCAGTAAGTGTGCGTTGATGTGAAGCTTCCTTTTAGATTAAAACTGTGTGCCGGACCGTTTCGCGGACAAGTGCTCTGACGACTGAGCTACCCAAGCACGACTCATGACCCGTCCTCACAGTTTAACTGCCTCTAATACCTCATCTCCAACCTTCCAAACACAAGATCTCATGCGAAACTTGCAGAATTAGTGCTCTTGGAAGAAAGGATATTGCGGAGACATGGTTCACCCACAGCCTGGGGGAGTTTTGTAGAATGAAGTTTAGCAGGAAAGCTTCTGTGAAGTTTGGAAGGCAGAAGATGAGGTGCTGCAGGAAGTAAAGCTGTATGGAGGGGTCTTGGGGGATGCTTGGGTAGTGTTTTCGTAAACCCTCTTCACAGTTGGGGAGTATCGAGCAGGACACGACCTCGATAGTGGTTCAAATGGCTCTGACCACTATGGAACTTAACATCGGAGGTCATCAGGCCCCTAGAACTTAGAACTACTTAAACCTGACTAACCTAAGAACAGCACACACATCTATGCCCGAGATAGGATTCGAACCAGCGACCGTAGCGGTCGCGTGGTTCCAGACTGAAGCGCCTAGAACCTCTCGGCCACACCGGCCGCCGACCTTGATAGTGGATCCTGACTCGAGGCAAAATGGTAATCGACTTTGTACCAATGAACACTGTCCGCATATGAGAAACGCGCGTGGGATAGCACGCAAGATTTTGTTTACATCATTATTTTTATTTCCTTCGAACTTACATAATTAGTGTAACTACAGTAATTTCAATTTTCTTATTTGTTCTCTGGTGGATTTGGAAGACGGATGTGTTTACATCTTATTTCATGTTGATATGATTTCTGTTATTTACATCGTGTATGAGTGCTTCGTCTCACGCCGATACGAATTAATAAAATCTCCTCTGTCTTCCAGCCAAGTCAGGTGATTAAAATCCCACGAGCTTTCGACCAAGCTCTCCTCGGGCGTTGTCAAGTGGTAAATGACTGCCGTGTCGCCGTATCCTAGCCGTTAAATAGCCGCGTTGCTGTGAGGCCCACGAGAAAGACAGGCGCTTACGTCACTAAGGTACGCCTGAACTCGCTCGGACGCTCAGCTCAGCACACAAAATTCGTTTCCAAACAGTTAAATCGCAGCTGGGCTTGTACACATTAATGAGAAATGCATCTTCTACTGGAATTTACTATTATGAAGTCTTACTGATTAATAGTACTGCAACAAAATTTAATGTAACATCAATACCCGATACAAATGGTATAACGGATTGTTTATAGCATTTAGTATCTTCTGCTTAACAGCTCTCATTTCATACAAGAAATGGTGCCTCATGCAACTGATAATCATTTTGGAATGATTTTAATTTTATTGTACCCCAGTACAGCCGTAATAAATTATAAGTAGGCCTATGGACTTCCGATCATTGTAGGATTAATAACACTAGGATTCCACAACAGCGGATTCCAGTAGAAGATGCAATTCTCGTTTGTACGTTCATACTTAGTTACGAGTTAACAGATGTAGAAACATAGTTTGTCCTGCAAGATCCCATCGCTTCTAAACTGATACTGTTATAACTCAGCTTAGCCGCGAGTCCGTAGAGGGTGGTATATGCGGTGTACAGTACAACTGGTCAGCATTTCCACCCGGAATTTGCGAGTGTAAGTCGGACCTTTCCTCCTACCTCCGCGCCGTGCAGCTCTCGTAAATGTCGTCCCGTGCAGATTCTTCATTGGTGCATTGGATGTCTCTGTCGGTGGAACCTAATTATCTGAAATTGCTGTCGATTAACATTGGGGTATCTATTTACTCGAAATCAACATTCAGAATGCCGTAATATCACTTTTATTCCTTTTAGATCAATAATGAAACACCCATGTCACAAACTACTCCTAACCGAGAGCATGGCTACCATCGAACAAGACAGGAAGAGCTCTTGACGCCGACTGCCGACTTTGGCGTGCAGTCCGTATCTCTTACTAGTTTCGTCACAGTTCGTGCATTTCCGATCAAGTTCGTACTTACTAAGAGTTAATGAACGGGTGTGAATTTTAACGAGGCAAAATTATGATAAATAGTTTTAAACATCCAGAGGCTCCTCCTAGTATTCATGTTGTCATAGCCGGCCGAAGTGGCCGTGCGGTTAAAGGCGCTGCAGTCTGGAACCGCAAGACCGCTACGGTCGCAGGTTCGAATCCTGCCTCGGGCATGGCTGTTTGTGATGTCCTTAGGTTAGTTAGGTTTAACTAGTTCTAAGTTCTAGGGGACTAATGACCTCAGCAGTTGAGTCCCATAGTGCTCAGAGCCATGTTGTCATAAATGACTTTAATTATTAAATATGAATAAACAAAATCGGTGACTTTGGCGCCAAGATGGCGGTTCTTCCCGTCATGTATATTTCCCAGGCTGACGCTTGTTGCTATGGTTCAGCGCCGAGCCCCACCCTACTACGCGCGATATATGGTCGTTTCGTCACCTAGCCAGCCAGCGTGGGAAATGCTCTCCGACTTATGGCCGGCTACGGACTACAGCACTTCCTAACTATCGTGAATACATCAATAAGAGACAATAATTTATTAAAACTGGTAAAAATGTCTTCCTCACGTAAGAGGCACCTTACAGTCCGTTGCGTTGAGCGAGCGAGCGCAGGCCTACTTTCGTGACGAACGCGCCGCCGCCTGTCTTTCTCGTAGGCCTCGGCGTCGCTGGCTGTGACGTCCTGGTGCCCCTTCCTCGCTCACTGTGGTAGTGTTTACGTCCCGCATCCGTCGCGCCTGCATCAGCCTGGCGATGGCCGTCTACCAGGCTGTGCTGAGCTGCAAACCGCCGTCATTACTGACGGTGTTTTCAGATATTTTTATTTCTACCCCTTCCTTTATGACGCTATCCCAAAGTCCCTCCGACCTCATAATGACGGATGTTTCGTCGAATAGAATTTGGTGTCGATTTTCTAAAGTGTGTTCTGCCACGGCTGATTTTTCAGAACAGTGTAAGTCCCGCGTTGTTCCATAGTGCATACTGTCTGGCCGATGTGGTAGCAGCCACATTGACATGATATCTTGTACACTCCAACCGTTGTAAGTCGTAGATCGTCCTTCACAGTCCTCATGAGTTGTATTTTTGATGGGGGCCTGAACACTGATGAGATGTTGTGTCTCTTCAGGAGCTGGCTAATCTTCCCCGACACTGTGCCACAGAAAGGCAAAAATGTAAGTTTCGTATTGTCTTCTACGGTGGCCTTTTTCCTGAGTGTCTGACAAGGAATAGCCTGTGATAGCTGACGATGATTGTAGCCGCTTTCCCGGAACGTGCACATACCGATCCGTGTGTGTAAGTTTTCTGTACGCACTGTGCTGAGGTGTCCATTGGCTTTCCGGCGAACGAGGACGTCAAGGAAGGGAAATGCATCACCCTTCTCTACTTCCATCGTAAACCTAATGTGGTCGTGAACGCCGTTCGGGTGCTCTAAGAATTCCTCCAATTTTTCACGTCCGTGGGTCCAGATGGCAAAAGTGTCGTTGACGTAACGATAAAAGCAACTTGGCTTATCTGGAACTGTGTCCAAAGCGATGTCTTCAAATTTCTCCGTAAAGAGGTTGGCTATGGATGGCGCTGACACACTTCCTATGACCATGCCGTCCAACTGGTCGAAATACTGGCCGTCATGCAGGAAATACGAAGACGTTAACGTGTGTTTAAACAATCCCAAAAATGTGCTATCGAATAACTGGGAGAGGAGATCTATGCATTCAACACCAAGAGCAAGAATGGCGGCATGCAAGTCAGTGCAGTCTGGGACACGGCTATCGTGAGATTGAAGCAGAAGCGACAGAATGGCTCTGAGCACTATGGGACTTAACATCTGAGGTCATCAGTCCCCTAGAACTTAGAACTACTTAAACCTAACTAACCTAAGGACATCACAAACATCCATGCCCGAGGCAGGATTCGAACCTGCGACCGTAGCGGTCACGCGGTTCCAGACTGTAGCGCCTAGAACCGCACAGCCACACTGGCCGGTAGACGCAACAGAAGCGTGATGTAAACATTACCATAGCTGGCGAGGAAGAGGGCACAAATGACGTCACAGTCAACAGCGCGACCATATAACGGCGAGGCCACGGCGACACGGTAGTCATTTACCACTTGACAAAGGATGGTGAGAGCTCGGTCGAAAGCTGGTGGGATCTTAACCACCTGACGCGGCTGGAAGCCCGAGAAGATTTTATTAAGTTATTTACATTGTTTACAATGTCGTCTCTACAACATAAATAATTTTATCAAATTTCTATTCCAAATTCTGGAGCTGAACAGAAAAATTTAAATAAAAAATGGTAGGGGTATTGTGGGGACTGGAAGGAGGAGGCATCGTGGCTAGGCCTTGGATTACGACCCCTGCCCATCCTGTTTCCATCAGCCTGAAGCTGGCCGCTCTACTTCATTTAAAAACAAAAAGAAGAAAGAACAGAGAATGTCGGTAGAGCACCTGCCTGCAAAGGGCAAAGGTCGTAGTTTCGAGTGTCGGTGCTGCACGTAGTTCTAATCTGCCAGGAAATTTCATCCTCTACACTCTATTTCACATATTCTGGTCTTTGTCCCCCCTTTCCTTCACTACTGCTTCTTCCAGCAGCACTCCTGGACGACATTGTAGATCACTGACCTTGTCCTTGCTCTAGAAGGAGTCTCTCACAGACTTCTTTATCCGCCTATTTTCTTCAGTGCTTCATTTTGTAGTCTGTTGTCAGCTATCCAGAAACGTGCATGTCTATTGGTTATATTGGTGATAATTTATTTAGTATAAAATGGATCAGATAATTTAAATCTTTCTATAAGGACGAAACAGTGTAGCAAACTTTTATAAATGTTAAATATTGTTTTTGGTAATATTGCTATGAACGAATATTATTATTAATATTATTGTATCTATTGTAACGACATTTTTATTGTCTAATTACTGTCCAACGCGTTTCGAAGCTGAAATTCCATGTTCAAGGACTGTGTACACGTAACAGGCGTTATATCTGTTTCATTTTGCACTTAACAATGACGGAACGACACAGTTGTCAGATTTAACGACATGAACTGTTTCATACGAGATTAATGACAGAAATGTTAGAAAAAATGAGAGAAAAAAGTATTGCAACGTTTTATCTGTTTGGCCACATAACATTTGTCTTCTGCATTGGCGAAAAACTTCCACATTTGCATCTGCGTTTTGAACGATTTAGCATATGACCCATATTTAACTTGCACTGTAGTGACGTGATGGAGTGTTGACTTCCGTTTTATTTCAGCTTACGGTACGTAGTTTGGCAGAATACAAGAAAACAATACTTAAAGGAGCGAGAGTTAATAATTTCTGTCTTCCGTTCTTACGTATTCAACACGGGATTTGACATGCTTCTTAACGTACAGAATGATTCCAAATAGTCGTTACCATTACTGCCTTTATTGGTAAGTGAGTAATTTGTGCATGTTGAGACTATAACATAGTAATAACTTCTAAATTAAACATACAATTCAAATGAAACTGCTTTTTGCGAAGTGACAGTAATCACGATCTGGGGGATCGGAGAGAGTGGGGAGGGGGAGCGGAACTGAAGAGAGACAGTCGCGAAGAACACCGAATTAATATCTCTGATTTAAAAAATTATGTACTTTCAGGTACGTAATCTAGGATGTATTTGGAAGTACAATTGAAGTTTCAAAAACTTTCCCCCTCCCAGTTTTGAAAAAAACATTGCCTTGTGGCAACATTAGTACTTAACGAAATGATTTTCAAGAAGTTAATGAAATCAATTATTTTCAAAAATGGATATAAAAAACGAAATTTAATGCTGATAAAAGGAAGAAAAACAAGGAGAATGTGCCTTTTCATGGATGACACGTCCATTTATCAGTTTATCTTACACAGCATAACATAAACATGCAGTCAGAATGCGATGTGAAAGACTTCATTTATTACTTGATATGGAAAAACATAAAGCAATCTTTTCAGTTGTTAGACATAGGAACACTTTGCATTTTATGCACGGCACTCTACTGAACCCATTAGAGCATAGCTTGCACCGACCTTCCTGGTGGCTCTTATTTGGCAGTGACTAATGTCATCATATCTAACATATGCAAAAGACCTTTTCTTTGAAGTTCTTTTATCTTCGGTAGATAATATTCGACTTCTGTGCTGAACAACATTTCCTGCTACATTAAGTCCAGAAGCAATATGTGCGTGGAAATCCAGAAGGGAAAAAATGTGATATTGTGCTTCGCTAATCCAAGGGACGCTTGCAAAGCAGCCATGAATAAGTAGTTGCTGCATTACTTTCGTTGAGAGTCAAGAGGCAGTCTCTGCGCCGAGCGTCGACCCTACGCAGGCAGGTCTCCACGCACCATCTACGAGTTTTTGGCGTTTGAGCTCTTGTTTACTTTATATCGAGATGGGCGTGTGAAAAAGAAACACGCGAGAAAATCTTGACTATCCAGCAATGAAAGCTTCATTGCACGGCTGAAAGTTATGGCAGATTTTTAAATACAGCAATACTATAAATGATTCACTGGTTTTCAAAGCTCTATATTTTCTTAAGTATTACATGTACAAATGTAATTGATGCGTGAGGAGACCCGTAAATTCACCGAGTTTGCATCGTGCCCACCAGCAGGCGTTACGAGTGCAGTGCCTTGACAAAATGGCGACAAACCAAGAAAAGAATTTTTTCGTGTTGGAAAATGCAAGACGAAGCAACACTCCCTTTATCTGGAAAGGTTAATCGTCACAATGTGAGAGTGTAGGACACTGAACAACCTCATCAAATTTTAGCGTATAACGAGATTCGCTGAAGGTTAATGTCTTCTGTGCAAAGTCACAGACGAAACTGTATGGGCCGTTTTTCTTCTGTGAGAAGACTGTGGCGGGTACCTCTTGCCTTCATATGCTGAATTTGTGGTTGTTTCCTCAACTGAATGCTGATGTCGAGGATTTCATCTACCAACAAGACGGGGCAGCCCTTCATTGGGTTATCGATGTTCGTCGCTACCTAAAGACGAAGTACCGCATCATTGCCTGGGGTTGTAATGTAAATGGTGTGACTCTGTTCCCTACCCGCCCAGATTTTTGGATGTACGTTAACGGGAGTGTTTACGTTCTCCCACTACGAAGAATACTGTCACAACTCAGAGAATGCATCAAGGCTGCTGCGATGAGCACTGACAGGATCTTGCTACATAAGGTGTGAACTACAGCTTGGACGTGTGTCGTGTGACTGGGAGGACACTCATAGAACATATGTAGAGTGCAATACGCAAACCAGGCGAGTTTACTGTTCTATTCATGCCACAGTCATACTTGTACATGTAACAGTACTCGTACTTTATAGAATACTAAACTAAACTCCGCCCGAACTGGCCATGAAGGCCCTACGGTACCGACCGGCCGCCATGTCATCCTCAGCCGATAGGCGTCACTGGATGCAGATAAGGTGGGGCATGTGGTCAGCACACCGCTCTCCAGGCCGTTTCAGTTTTCGTGATAGGAGCCGCTACTTACCAGTCACGTAGTTCCTCAATTGGCCTCACGAGGGCTGAGTGCACCCCGCTTGCCAACTGCGCTCGGTAGACTCTGTCGGTGACCCATCCAAATGCTAGCCAAGTCCGACAGCGCTTGAGTTCGGTGATCTGACGGGAACCGGTGTTACCACTGCAGCGAGGGCGTTGGCACTTTAGAGAACAGAGAGTCCTGAAAACGAATTAATCACTTATAGTAGTCCTTGCAGTAGCACGAAAGGGGATGAGACATATGATACAGCGAGGAGAATTTAGCCTGGCACTAAAAGACCTGATGCGAAACAAGGCGGATTAGATGACATTCCCTCAGAACTACTGAGATAAGTGGAAGTGCATACCATGACAAATCTAATGCATCTGGTATGCAAAATGTATGAGACAGACGAATCAATCTCAGTCTTAAACAAGAATGTAACAGTTGTTTATTGCACAACCTTACGTTTAATAAGTCATAGTTGCAAAATACTGACATGAATTATTTACAGAAGAATGGAAAGACTGGTTGAAGCCGACCTCGGCCAAAATCAGTTTGATTTCGGAGAAATGTAGGAAACGACAGGCAATACTCAGCCCACTACTGAAGAACGACAAACCTACATTTATAGCTTGTTTTTTTATATAAATATTGCACATTACCCTTCTTTACCTACAGCTTACTCCTTTTTTCTCAGAATTTCGAACATTTTGGATCATTTTACACTGTCGAATGCTTTTTCTAGGTCGACCAATCATGTGAACGTGGAAATCTTATGAACGTGTCTTTGATCTGAAGTCTTGCTTCCATTACCAAGTACAACGTCAGAACTATCTTTCTACTGACTTTACTTCGTTAACTTCTTTCCTTTAGTGCTGCAGCCATCTGAATAATTCAGTACGCCAAGTAACGGGACGGCAGCGGAATACGGTTAATTTCTCATTCTCTTGGAACCATCGTAAGGGACAAGTGGGACAAGAAACAAGCAGAACTTAAGATCGCCTGTCAGGGGTTGTGATGACAGAATTTGATTATTTCTTCCAACATTGTTTGATAGAGGAGTTCCTTATTTATCACTTAATACGAGAACAGTGGGTGTCCCAGAACGTTTATTTCCGTTGCGAAACGGACTTCGGCCCTTAGAAGGCTATTGTCAGATAATTTCATCTATAATAATGGACCAAAGTTCAGAACTCTTAGTTTGTTTCTGCAGTTTACGCACGCCATTGTGCATTCATCTACACTGACGCAAATGGAAGGTATTGCGCCGTCAAACTCAGTGGAGAGATTAATGACATAACGAGTATTTAATTACTGAATTTTCGTCGTCAGTATTAGTATGACGTACGAACCCCACGTTCTCGAATACACCTTTTAGTCGTTGTGGCATTGAGGCAAACAGCCTCCGAATGTCATCTTGAGGAACTGCTTGGCATGCCTGAAACACATGATGTATCAGTTCATGAAGGTTGCTGGGTGGAGACTGCCATGAAAATATGAGTCTTCCCGTCGCATCCCAGACATGTGACAGCGCAGGCGACCGGGCAGGCCAGTACATTTCTCGGGGCGTCTGTGGTGTGGAACAACAGAATCGGGTCCTGCGCCTCATCCTGCTGGAATATGCCACTGAGTACGCCGGTCATGAAGGGCGTGACAATACGGTTCACCATTTTTACCGCGCACTGGCGAGTATCCATTCTTCCATTCAGCCTCCCTTCTCGAGAATCGCTGCTTCCCGTGACCTTTCACCAGTTCGTCTACAGACTCGTAGCAGTCGCCACAAACAGAAGCGGACTCACTGCTCAACACTACAGAATGCCACTCTACGTACTAATCGACTATGGTTCCACGCTATACAAGTGTGTTGTTTTAGCACACTAGACTCGCATTCTGGATGACGACGGTTCAGTTCCGCATCCAGCCATCCTGATCTAGGTTTTCCGTGATTTCCATAAATTACTTGACACGGATGACGGATGGTTCCTTTCAAAGGGCAAGGCCGATTTCCTTCTCCACCCTTTCCTAGCCCGAGCTTGTGCACTGTCTCTAATGAACTTGCTGTCGATGTTAAACACTAATCTCCTCCTCCCCCTCCTCTGTTGTTTGTGGTCTGGTGTAGAGGAAAACGACGCATGAGAACTCGAGATCTCAAACAGCTTCGAGTAATCTGTTCCCGACAGCTCGTACTGTCCCTGTCCCCTCTGCCCAGATTTCAGCTGTTGCCATTCGTCTAGTGACCAGTCAGCCGAACGCCCCTATCACCTTCCCATGGTGCAGTCTCTCTGGAAGGACCCGTGCCTACTCTTGTTGCCATACTGGTCTACAGAGCCTACCTCATCACCAACCGTCCAGTCGTTACACTACAGGCAACTGTCTGTGCAGTATGTCGGTTGATACGGGGTGCTCAAAAAGTCTCTCCGCAGTGCTGTATGATTGTTTAACCGCGCGTGCCGTATGCCACAGTGAATATACCGAAATGAATATTCATTTTTATTGAATATTCATTTTTACTTACAAATTTTCACATTAAATGTTGGAAGTGTCCCTCCTGTTGTTGAATACACAATTCAATTCGTCTAATCATGTTTCCAAACACAAGCTGTAACATTCTTCTGTAACAGAAGCAGTGAAAGTGGATATTGCAGTTTTCAATACATCAATGGATTTTGGACGATTCTTATAGACAGTTGCTTTCGCTGCAACCCAGAAGCAAAAGTCAGGTGGTGTTAGGTCAGGCGATCGTGGAGGCCAAAGTCCCTGTGACATTATGCAATCATTAAAAACACCAGCTAGCAGTGACATTGAAACGCGAGCTGTATGCGCGGTTGCACCATCTTGCTGAAAATAACCGTTCAAAATTTCACTTAACCCAAGTTCTCCTACGAATGGGTACAGAATATCACTGCAGTATCATTGTGCGTTTATTGTTTCTTTGAAAAATATGGGACCGACAATCCGACGTCTAGAAATTGCAATCCAAACTCCTATTTTCACAGAATGAAGTGGTTCCTCATGAATACACAATGGTTTTGCAGTACTCCACATAGGAGAATTTTGCGAGTTCACGTACCGGGGTAAATGAAACCACGCCTCATCAGTAAAAAACGTTTCATTAAGAATATCCCTTCCATTTTGTTGAACGAAATTTTTGAACCATTGACAATAATGCAGTCTCTCGCCATGATCAGTATTTTTCAGTTCTTGCATGACTGTCACTTTGTATGGGAAAAGTTCTAATTTTTTCCTTACAGCTGTGTGGGCCATTTCGACACTAACATCGATTTCCAAGGCGAGTTTTCTTACTGATTTGTTCGGACTCATGGACATTTCATCGGAAATTCGAGTAGTTTATCCTCAGACTAAACGCTAGGACGACCACTTCTCGGTGCACCTGTCACTGAACCCGTACTTCGAAATTTGTTATTCAAATCTCACACAGTATCGCGATGTGGGAGTGTTGTCTCCGGGAAAACTGAATTATATGTTTGACGAACTGAAACTGTGTATTTACCGCCAGCTTTGAACACTTGTTCGACTAAAAACACACGTTCTACAATGGTTAGCATTTTAACAGTGACGAAAACGAAACAAACGAACAAAGGAACTAAAAAGTTTACGTCAACACGTAACAACACACACCAACGATACTACTGACGCTGGCTGAGATAAATGAAACAGTGGAATGTTGGTAGAGTTCACTTAAAGGGAAGTAACCCAGGCAGGCAATCATACGGCATGCGCAGCTAACAATCATACGGCACTGGGGAGAGACTTTTTGAACACCCTGTTCTACCGCTGTCAAAATCGAAAAGATGCTGATAAGCTGTAGTATCACTTTCTCTGGACATGCTGTTCTTCATCTGTGGGATTTGCTTTTTTCTGTACTGGTAATAAGCTCGCATAAGCAAGGAGTTTTAATCAAGTCACGCCAATACCGAAGAAATGAAACACGAGTAATCCGTTGAATTACAGACCCATACCGCTAAAGTCGATTTGCAGTAGGATTTTGGAGCACACACTGTGTTCGAACATTGTGAATTACCTCGAAGAAAACGATTTATTGCCAAACAGTCCCGAAGGATTCAGGAAATATAGTTCTTGTTGAACACAACGTTTTTAGATTTCCAGAAGCCTTTTGAAACCGTTCCTCACAAGCGACTCTCAGTCAAATTACGTGCCTGTGGAATATCGTTTCAGTTGTGTGACTAGATTATTGATTCCCAGTTGGAACGGTCACAGTTCGTAATAACTGACGGGAAGACATCGAGTAAAACAGAAGTAATATCTAGCGTTCACCAAGGAAGTACTACAGACCCTCTGCTGCTCCTGACATACATAACGATTTAGGAGTCAGACTGAGCAGCTCTCTTAGATTCTTTGCGATGATGCTGTCATTTACCATCATTTAAAGTCATCAGATGATCAAAACCAATTGCAAAACGATTTCGATGAGATATCTGTATGGTATGAAAAGTCGAAATTTACTCTAACTAATAAAAAGTGTGAACTAATCCACGTGAGCACTGAAAGAATTCCGCTAAATTCCGGATACACGATAAACCACACAAATGTAAAGACTGTAAATTCGACTAAATACTAGGGATTACAATTACGAATAACTTAAATTGGAACGATGACATAGATAATGTTGTGAGTAAAGCAAACCAAAGGTCTCGTAAACTGACATCCGCTCGGAAGAGCGAGTGCTGACCACATGCCGCTCTGTATCCTCCTCATCCAGTGAGGCCTGTGGGTGAAGATGACACGGCGGCCGGTCGGTACCGTTGGACCTTCGTGGCCTGTTCGGTGGGAGTTTAGTTTGTTTTTAAATCAAACCAAAACTGCGATTTGTAGGCAGAACACTTAGAAAATGCAAGGAAGTTTACTAGAGAGACTGCTTGCGCTACGCTTGACCTCGCTCTTCTGGAGTTCTGCTGTCCGGTAAGGGATCGTATCACACGAGATAGACGGAGGACATTGAAAACGTTCAAAGAAGGGCAGCGCGTATTGTATTATCGTGAAATAGGGGAGAGAGTGCTACGGACATGATACGTGAATCGGGATGGCAATCACTAAAACAAAGTCGTTTCTATTTGCGGCAGGATCTTCTTGTGAAATTTCAATCACCAACTTTCTCCTCCGATTGCGGAAATATTACTTTGGCGCCGACCTACGTAGGGAGAAATGATCATAATGACAAAATAAAAGAAATCAGAGCTCGCACAGAAATATTTAAGTGCTCGTTTTTCCCGAGTGCCGTTCGAGAGTGGAACGATAGAGAAATAGCTTGAATATGGTTCGATGAATCCTCATAATGTTCGAGTACAGTAAAGGATTTTGGAGCATATACTGTAATCAAACATTATGAATCGCCTTGAAGAAACTGTCTTATTGATACATAACCAACACGAATTCAGAAAATATCGTTCTTGTGCAACAAAGCTACCTCTTTATTCCCATGAAGTAATGAGTGCTATCGACAAGGGATCTCAGATCGATTCCATATTCCTAGATTTCCAGAAGGCTTTTGATACCGTTCCTCACATGCGACTATTAATCAAATTGCGTGCATATGGATTATCGTCTCAGTTGTGTGCCTGGATTCGTGATTTCCCCTCAGAGAGGTCACAGTTCGTAGTGATAGACGGTAAATAATCGATTAGAACAGAAGTGATATCTGGTGTTCCGTAAGGTAGTGTCATAGGCCCTCTGCTGTTCCTGATTTACGTAAATGATCTAGGTGATAATCTGAGCAGCCCCTTAGATTGTCTGCAGATGACGCTGTAATTTACCGTCTAGCAAAATCATCAGACGGTCAACTCCAATTACAAAATGATCTAGAGATAATTTCTGTGTGGTGCGAAAAGTGGCAATTGGCACTAAACAAAGATAAGTGCGACGTCATCCACATGGATACTAAAAGAAATCCGATAAATTTTGGATATGCCATAAATCGCACAAATCTGAGGGCTGTCAATTCCACTAAATACCTAGGAATTACAATCGCGAGCAACTTAAATTGGAAGAACCACATAGATAATATTGTGGGGAAGGCAAAACAAAGACTGCGCTTTATTGGCAGAACACTTAGAAGATGTGACAAACCCGCAAAATAGACAGCCTACACTACACTTGTCCTTCCTCTGCTGGAATATTGCTGCGCGGTGTGGGATCCTTACCAGGTAGGATTGACGGAGGACATCGAAAAAGTGCAAAGAACGGCAGCTCGTTTCGTGTTATCGCGCAATTATGGTGAGGGTGTCACTGACATGATACGCGAGTTGGGGTGGCAGTCACTGAAACAAAAGTGGTTTTCTTTGCAACGAGATCTATTTACGAAATTTCAATCACCAACTTTCTCTTCCGAATGCGAAAATATTTTGTTGACACCCACCTACGTAGGAAGAAATTATCATCATAATAAAATAAGAACAATCAGAGCTCGAATGGTAAGATTTAGATGTTCCTTTACCCACGCGCCATTCGAGAATGGAATGGTAAAGAATTAGTATGAAAATGGTTCGATGGACCCTCTGCCAGGCACTTAAGTGTGAATTGCAGAGTAACCATGTAGAGGCAGATGTAGATGCTACGCACTTAAGTGTGAAATGCAGAGTAATCATGTAGACGTATATGTAGGTGCAGAATACATCCCACAAACATGGAAATAATTCAGTATCACTTTGATAGCATTCGGTGAAGGCGTTTATGCTGTAACACTTCTGATTTGCATCAGTGTATATATGTGTTGAGCTTCCATTGCACTAAAAGAAAATTTCTCGGTCATACTACAATCCTTTTTCAGATTTTCGGCGACAAATTCCTCTACAAAGAGTTACAATGTTAGCGAACGTCCTCTGAACACGACCTAATCTATCTCACAGCTCATTACGCCGATTATTTTATTGAGAAAGATGTGACGTTACTTGCACTTCAGAAGAATTTTCCGATAATATTTTCATCGTAACTATATTCTGCATAAGGCAGCAATGGATGATTACGCTCAAGCCGTTTTCAAATTCTCGAAACATTAATTTTTACCTGCACACGTTCGTAATAGGGCGCTCTTCATTCGTAGATAATGTGCCAAGGGTGGCACTACTTTTTTTCCTTTTTGTACTAGGCTGGTATCAATCGAAGTCGATTAGTCGCTGGACAGAAATGGTGGAAGTTCCCTCTGGCTAGCGAGTAACAGTGTGGAGGCGAGTTCTGGGCTGTTGACTGCAGAGTGGGCGAAGAGACGGCAACAGCAGCGAAAGCCGCTCGGTGTCCCACGGTGCAGAGTAGGCACTTGGCACTTTGGAACGTGTAGCTCGGTGATGTTGAGTGCCCCGTTGTTGCTATGATTTCTGACATTTTGACACGGTACATTATGGCATGACGTACAAATGAATGTGGTTAGCATGTGCCTAGAAAGACTGTCCTTCAATCAGGAACTGTAAGCTGATGTTTCTGTTAATTCTGACCTCGCTTAGCCACAGTAATCGAGCTGCTTTAGTTCGCTGAAAACTGTTGTACCTTGTTTGTTAGATGAACTACATTCCGCAGTGAATAATTATTTAATATAATGTAAGCTGACATTGTTAACATGCTGTTGTGTGCCGGCCGGAGTGGCCGAGCGGTTCTAGGCGCTACAGTCTGGAACCGCGCGACCGCTACGGTCGCAGGTTCGACTCCTGCCTCGGGCATGGATGTGTGTGATGTCCTTAGGTTAGTTAGGTTTAAGTAGTTCTAAGTTCTAGGGGACTGATGACCTCAGATGTTAAGTCCCATAGTGCTCAGAGCCATTTGAACCATTTTGTTGTTGTGTCTTGTATCTAATACTGGACTATTTCAGGTAAACTTTTGAGTAGTAGTTAATTTTGATGTAATCGGCCCGCATGAGTAATGGCACAAGTTGGACGCTTAATAGCAGCTAAGTTCGAGCAAGAGTTCTGAGCAAGATTTTCTGGAATCCAAATCTGGAATCACCGAAATCCTGTCTCAAAGGAAAGCTACCTTTCTTAAATGTTTGATTTTTTTTACGTTTTGTTATGAACCTAGTTTTTACAGTTGTGGAAGTCATTAATTTTGCTTCTGTTTGTTAGTGACCTGGGTCCAAGATTAAACTTCGAAATTGTTCAAATCAAATGTGTGTGAAATCTTATGGGACTTAACTGCTAAGGTCATCAGTCCCTAAGCTTACACACTACTTAACCTAAATTATCCTAAGGACAAACACACACACCCATGCCCGAGGGAGGACTCGAACCTCCGCCGGGACCAGCTGCACAGTCCATGATTGCAGCGCCTTAGACCGTCGAAATTGTGATTTGTTATGTATTATAAGGGTTCTTTAGATAAATGTGTCAGTTACTCCAATTTTAAGTTAATCAATCGGTCCCAGCTATCATTTTATTGTCTAGTACCGCCAAAACAATTTGACCGATCTAGAAAAATAAGTTTTTACAAAGTTGACTGCTATCACAAAAAAAAACCATTTGTTTATGCTATGTTCTTTTGTTACTCAATGAAACATATCGATATGAGTTTCGAGCCGGCCGGTGTGGCCGTGCGGTTCTAGGCGCTTCAGTCTGGAACCGCGTGACCGCTACGGTCGCAGGTTCGAATCCTGCCTCGGGCATGGATGTGTGTGGTGTCCTTAGGTTAGTTAGGTTTAATTAGTTCTAAGTTCTAGGCGACTGATGACCTCAGAAGTTAAGTCGCATAGTGCCCAGAGCCATTTTTGAGTTTCGAGCCTGAGCCGTTTGACAGGCAACTAGTCACAACCCACATTACACTTCTGTACTGTCAGCGGTGTTACAGTCTGCCGTTTAATGATGATGTTTTTCTCCTGTTATCCGTCACGTTTTTGTTGCCTAGTGAACGAAAGATGAAGATTTACTGACTATGATTGACAACGTATATAGCAGAAAGTGGTGTTTGTTTTATGACTGGTTTTTGTGTAATGAAAACTTAATTGCAGGCTCTCTATGTCTTAACGCGCACAAATCGTCTATAGTGTTTAGTATGTTGAAGAGTGCCCGTGGTGTTAAGCATGATCGACTTTTTAAATTCATGCTATCTTTCAAGCAAAATTACTTAGGAAACGAAATCAGCCAGAAATCATCAGCCAGCGATGTTTATTACTCAAACAAGGGTGACGATTCAGCGGTAGGTAGGGAAATTACAGCGGATTTTTTTTTGTGGAGTCGCATCTGCCATATAAAGGGGCAACGACTACCGCGCATTTAAATATCAACGCCTGTATTGCGAGGCTCAGCAGTCAAGAATTGCACGCTGCTGTTCCGATGCGAGTGTTCGAGCGCAAGCTAATGATGATGTCACCTCTCAGGATTTTCTGCTATCCCTGATTCATGCTCGCTGAGATCATGGTTCGTGGTGCGTGATACGGAAACAGATAATCACAGCTGAAACACTAGTGACTAAGTACAGGCATCTGGAAAGCTGTCAATATATCCACGCGGTGATCAAACCGAAGGGAAGATAAATACGACGTTGGGCCACTTTCATGCCGTCATACGTGGAGACTCGCAACTTTTTAAGAACCTTGATGATTCTCTGCTGTACGGCGGCACAAAATCGTAAAAATAAAAACCACGCTCTGCCAGTCTGCGCCAAACAGATTATGATGGCAGCAAGGTACTTGGTCGACATAACGTATGATTTTTTGCTATTTCATCAACTTCGTTATGCGGGGACCACTCTGGTATGTAAGACGCCAGGAAAACATAACATCACACGTAACTGGCGAATTTATTCTAGAGAAAATGCGTACCTTGCATACTGCAGTGGAACATCTAGCTCCGTCAGAGATCATACAAGGAATTGTCTGCTCCAGAGCCGACCACAGATGTTCAGTGTTCAAATTAAATAACTGAGCGAACCACTAAAGGCATTCAGGTTCATCCAACCGTGAATGAACGTAGTTGGCAGTCTGCCTTGGAATGTTCTCATTTTGGATGAGAACAACTCAGACCAACCTCAAAGATCGTTTGAACACATGCGACAATTCTGTGTTATTGTACTTGAACCGAGCGGATGACACGTCTCTCAGTGACAGAAAGCAGAATGTATCAGTTCCATGTTGATCATACAACAAAAGACAATCAGAATTTGAAGCAACAGCACATGCACCACACGATTCTATTCTGGGTCCCAGTTGCTCCTGGTACAGACTTTCTCCTTTCCGTTTTATAGGTTGCAGATAATGCCTATCTGCAGTAATGGAAGTTATTTTTCCCCACTCCAAGAAGTGGAGCGAGCTGTTCGAGATCCAGCCCTTAAAGGGTCGCGGATCTGTTAAGCCAAATCTCAGAGGGGCTGACAGGGGGGCAAACACAGAATCCCAATTGGGAATAAATGGGAGAGGTCTAACAGCTTCGGCATTTGCCCTACAACCAAGGAAAACTTCCCGAAAACATTGGTCGGAACCGGGGGATTGGAATCTTACTAATTTACTAACGTATTGCTGGGTCCTCGGCCTTCGTTAACGACGCTGTTTCAGCTACAGGGTGTATGTAAGGTGTATATATGTTCTCTGTGTGTGTGTGTGTGTGTGTGTGTGTGTGTGCGTGTGTGTGTGTGTGTGTGTGTGCTACTCAACAGAATGAAGTGTTGTGTGAGTGAAGGACTTTTTTTTTCTTTTTTCACTGCTCGAGAAACTGCCCATTAAAAGTGGCGGTTATATTCAGCCAGTTATCAGACAAGCTAACTGGATGATCCCAACTGGGATTAAATGGGAGGGGCTTGCCAGTTCCGGCATACGCCATACTACCAAAGGAAACCTCCCGGAAACACTGGTCCTCCTTTGAGGATGTTGTCCATTTTAAAAATTCACATGTTGTGTATTGTAAGGTGTGCAAAGGCGGTGTGAGTGTGTGTGTGTGTGTGTGTGTGTGTGTGTGTGTGTGTGTGTGCGTATGTTATTGTACAGAGTGGAAGAATGCGAGAGGCAGGAATGTGGTCGTGATAGTGCGATATGGTCTAGACACGTTAGTATG
Source organism: Schistocerca serialis cubense (assembly GCF_023864345.2). Taxonomy (NCBI): domain Eukaryota; kingdom Metazoa; phylum Arthropoda; class Insecta; order Orthoptera; family Acrididae; genus Schistocerca; species Schistocerca serialis. Next base: position 441,254,647 of record NC_064643.1, read on the forward strand.
TACTGTTCTAAAAACAATTTCATGAATGCAGTTACGTGAAAATCGTAGTTGTGACTGACTTGAAGACGTTCGAGCGAAGCAACCATATGTCTTACGTCTTCAGTGCATTTACGAAATAATGTCGGTCAAACTGACTGGCTTGCACGTGGTGTCAGCAACAGCTTTATAGGAAGTACCAATGCCTATACTGGCAGACAGTACCGAAATATCCGAAAACATCAACAGATGGTTCAATGAACATGGATTATCATTCAGTTTTGACAGGATTCGGTACGTACAGGTCCCAGAACTGTAGGGCTATGAACATACACATCTCTGTAATCGTCTTGTGAATGTTGAGTTTCTCAATGAAATACATGAAGTTCAAAGAAATCTTGGGGCTACAAACAGATCACAACCCACCGCCTAGAGATAGTGACGTGCCTTAGTTCAGCTACCGTTTCCAGTATGCATATGCAAGGTTGTGTCGACTGCGCTGCAGAAGTTTCACTGGGAAGCCCTTACGCAGCCTCCATACAATCTCCGTCTCTCCCCATGCGGTTTCCGTATTTTGGAGCCCTGAAGAAAGAAATTAGTGGTCGTCGACTTGCTTGGAACGAAGAGGTGTACGCCCGGGCACAATTACGGTTTGCAACAGCAAAAATTTTTCAATGACAGCACTGACCATCTTGTCTCTCAGTAAGATAAATGTACGAGGGTTGGAACTTTAATAGGTTGTGTTTCAAAAATGAACAGCATAGAGACAGAATCGATGACACTTTATGCAGGACCTGACCATCATTTTGCAGGACAATGCTCAAGCACGCACAGTGCAAGCTGTTACTGATTTGTTTGACTGATGGGGCTGCTAAGTGCGGCTGATCCCGGCGGAGGTTCGAGTGTAAGCTTAGGGACTGATGACCTTAGCAGTTAAGTCCCGTAAGATTTCACACACATTTGAACATTTGATTTGGGCTGCTAAGTGCTATACCACTTACTGCACTCCCCTGACGTAAGCCCTCGTGAGTTCAACTCGGTTTCTAAACTGAAGGACACACTTCACGGCATTCGCTTCAGAACTGCTACAAATTCGTCGGGCAATGGACTACGCCGCTCGAACTGTCAACACAACTGGCACTGCCAAGAGTATCCTACGACCTCCACATCTCTGGCAACGGGTTATACACATTGCTGGTGACTACTTTGAAGGTCAGTAAAACTGTGAAACACGTATCTATTTTGTCACTATTAAAGTTCCAACCCTCGTGTAAACAGTTACGGTGATTACTTTTGAAATAATAAACATTTTATTTACTCTTTTCCACCTATCTCGATTTCATTTTACTGCCCCTTATATTTAGTCAGATCTGAAGCATTCTGTGTTAAGCCCGCCCTGTCAAATGAGCATGGTGTTTCAAATTAAATTTGGTTAGGAAGGTATTATTGAAACCACGTTGTGTGCTTAAGTATTCGGTACTTATAACAGCTTTGAGAACTCTTGCTACCGGAGCATTACCTGGTTCACTTATACTGACCAGTTCCAGCAAGTCGCATTGTAGTTTACGTCATCAAGTTCGTACTTAATTAAAATTTTCTAAAACTGTGATAACCAATCCAACAGCCGTAGTAGCAGTGATATCTTGAGTTAATAGGGAGAGGCAGAGTAGTAAGTTAGGACCGTTTTAAGTGAAACTTGCACAATAAACAATAGAGACAAGAGGAGAACGAAACTTTTGAAACGTGGTGCTACAGAAGAACGCTGAAGATTAAATAGTTATAACGGATAGCTAAAGAAGAGATTCTGAATCGAACTGTCGATAAATGTGCTTTATGGAGTAAGTTGACCACAAGAAGGGATCGGTTGATAGTGCACATCCAGTGGCGTCAAGGTGCATTTGATATGGTATCCCAGGAAACCGTTTGGATAAACATCGTAGAGGGTAAGCAGGGTATGAATACTGTAAGCAGGTTCATATTTATTTAGCGTAAAATATCCGTGCAGATACGAAAATACTTGCACAAAATTACTACCGTGAAACACTCCATCAACCCAGTCTTCGGTCTGTTGATTAAAACAACATAAAAGTGCCGCTGTCCATATAGGTTCCTTAGGAATGAACAAATTGAGGGATTGAGATTATAGTCACTGTAACATGCGCCCACTTCAGAGGATTTGGCATCTTCTGATGTGTACCCTACACGATCCACTTTTGTTGCTCATGAGCGTTTGATCCTATAGCTCACCTTGCCCTCGCATTTCGTTCCGGCAAACCATTTCAACAATCGGTGATCCCTATCAACTTTTACTGCTCTTTGTTTATAGTAACCTGCCACGAGCTTTGTCTGCAGTAGACAGTTCGGAGCATATTCCTCTCGGGATGACTTGAACTCTTCCGTGCAATGGCTCTATCAATTCCTCCTTGTAACGTACCGTTCCCCGCAACCCTGTAGCCCTATGTTTATGACTGATTTATTTTGCTTTTGGCGCTTTCATCATATATTAAGTCGGTGTATAAGTTCGTAGCGTTTTCCGGTTGCTATGCGTTTATTAACCGATTGTCATTGTAGTTATTTGAGTTTACTTTTTGTCATTTTGTTATTTGGAGATTGTGGATGGGGCTGTGGACTCTAGAAAATAGATTGACAAGTGGGGAAATCGGAACATTTCCGACATATTTTTCTGTTCGAGTTCACTAGAGGGGTGACAGCAGCGGAGGCAGCCAGAAACATTTGCGTCGTGCGTGGGGATAATGCCATTGGACAGAGCACAACAAAAAATGGTTTTCTCGTTTTAAGGAGGATGGTTTCAGTATTAGTGACTCTCCACGTCCGGGAAGACCTTTTCAGTTTTGATGAAGATCGTTAAAAGCATTAATCCACAATGATCTAGGTACCAGTGTACCCGAGAACCGATAAATGTAATGAACTGTGATCAGACTACCATCGTTCGACATTTGCATGCAGTGGGGAAGGTCCAAAGATGGGTGTATGGATGCCGCATGCTGTAAGCCAAAATCATGAAAATTAGTGGGTGGCCAATTCCTTTCCGACATGAATTTTTTTCTTTTTTTTTTCTTTATGCTGTAATTCTCTTAGGTGATTTTTTAATGATGTTAGACGCAAGATTTATACAAAAATATGCACCCGTTTTCAAAATTATACTTTTTACATATGGCTTTTTTGTATACATCAAAATAACTAATTTTTAAATATTCACCGTTGAAATAAATAAGCTGATCTTTCATTAATTATTACGCAAAATAACAATAATAATATTCAATTTTGAAATGGACTGCAAGTAACCAAGCATTTCGGGGAATTCTGGCGGTCACAAGCTGCTGCGCATTGCTACATTGACTTGTCGATATTTTTATACAATCATTCCCAAAACATGGTAGTACTTATGCACGAAGAAAGGATTGAACAGTCACAAATGTGCACATGAGGTTTCCAATTGAGAAAAAACATTTCTGTTGCAACTTAGACACAGAAAAAGTTAATATACACAATTGTAGACAATGGATCTGAAAGAGATACATGCATTTCTGACTGCTCGTCGATTGGTTCGCGAACAACACCAGCCATTCCTAACCCGTATCGTTACCAGTGACGAGAAATGATGTCTCTGTGTTAACATAAGGAAAAGAAAGGAATCGCTGAGCCAGAACAAAGCAGCCACTCCCCGTAGAAAGGACCAGCGTGCAGCCACAAAAGATAATGTTGTGCATCTGGCGAAACAGTGACCGTGTGGTGTACTATTTATTGACTGCAACTGAGACGTCGTGAAAAATGACCAGGAAGACCGCATGACGTGATGCTACTCCACGATAACATCCGTGCGCATTCTGACAGACTTAAAAAAACACTGTGCACAACTTGGGTTGGGAAATCATTTCGCCCCCAACCGTATTCACCTGATATTGCACCATCAGATTTTCACCTTTCCCGCTCTCTTTCGACCAACATTTAAGGAACTTCCTTTTCGGATGAAAATGCCCTCCGAACATGGCTCGATGAGTTCTTCGCCTCAAAACCACGTGATTTCTACAGTCGCGGAATCGAAAAGTTACCCCAGTGTTGGCAGACTTGTAAACAGTGAAGGAGAATATACAGAACAACCTTAGAACTTATTTACCAACCCAGTAAAAAAAAAAAAAAATCAGACTGTGCAGTACTCAGTACTTACTTTGTATGATCTACTTTACCAGGATTTCACAATTAAATTATGTTGTTGTTGTCTTCAGTCCTGAGACTGGTTTGATGCAGCTCTCCATGCTACTCTATCCTGTGCAAGCTTCTTCATCTTCCAGTACTTACTGCAACCTACATCCTCCTGAATCTGCTTAGTGTATTCATCTCTTGGTCTCCCCCTACGATTTTTACCCTCCACGCTGCCCTCCAATGCTAAATTTGTGATCCCTTGATGCCTCAAAACATGTCCTACCAATCGATCCCTGCTTCTAGTCAAGTTGTGCCACAAACTCCTCTTGTCCCCAATTCTATTGAATATCTCCTCCTTAGTTATGTGATCTACCCACCTAATCTTCACCATTCTTCTGTAGCACCACATTTCGAAAGCTTCTATTCTCTTCTTGTCCAAACTACTTATCGTCCATGTTTCACTTCCATACATGGCTACACTCCATACAAATACTTTCAGAAACGACTTCCTGACACTTAAATCTATACTCGATGTTAACAAGTTTCTCTTCTTCAGAAACGCTTTCCTTGCCATTGCCACTCTACATTTTATATCCTCTCTACTTCGACCATCATCAGTTATTTCACTTTACTACCTTACTACTTTACTACTTTAATTGTCTCATTTCCTAATCTAACTCCCTCAGCATCACCCGATTTAATTTGACTACATTCCATTATCCTCGTTTTGCTTTTGTTGATGTTCATCTTATATCCTCCTTTCAAGACACTGTCCATTCCGTTCAACTGCTCTTCTAAGTCCTTTATTGTCTCTAACAGAATTACAATGTCATTGGCGAACCTCAAAGTTTTTATTTCTTCTCCATGGATTTTAATACCTACTCCGAATTTTTCTTTTGTTTCCTTTACTGCCTGCTCAATATACAGATTGAATAACATCGGGGACAGGCTACAGCACTGTCTCACTCCCTTCCCACCCAATGCTTACCTTTCATGCCCCTCGACTCTTATAACTGCCATCTGGTTTCTGTACAAATTGTAAATAGCCTTTCGCTCCTTGTATTTTACCCCTGCCACCTTCAGAATTTGAAAGAGAGTATTGCAGTCAACGTTGTCAAAAGCTTTCTCTAAGTCTATAAATGCTAGAAACGTAGGTTTGCCTTTCCTTAATCTATTTTCTAAGATAAGTCGTAGAGTCAGTATTGCTTCACGTGTTCCAACATTTCTGCGGAATCCAAACTGATCTTCGCCGAGGTTGGCTTCTACCAGTTTTTCCATTCGTCTGTAAAGAATTCGCATTAGTTTTTTGCAGCTGTGACTTATTAAACTGATAGTTCGGTAATTTTCACATCTGTCAACACCTATTTTATTTGGGATTGAAATTATTATATTCTTCTTGAAGTCTGATGGTATTTCGCCTGTCTCATACATCTTGCTCACCAGATAGTAGAGTTTTGTCAGGACTGGCTCTCCCAAGGCCGTCAGTAGTTCCAATGGAATGTTGTCTACTCCCGCGACCTTGTTTCGACTTAGGTCTTTCAGTGCTCTGTCAAACTCTTCACGCAGTATCGTATCTCCCATACCATCTTGATCTACATCCTCTTCCATTTCCATAATATTGTCCTCAAGTACATCGCCCTTGTATAGACCCTCTATATACTCCTTCCACCTTTCTGCTTTCCCTTCTTTGCTTAGAACTGGGTTTCCATCTGAGCTCTTGATATTCATACAAGTCGTTCTCTTATCTCCAAAGGTCTCTTTAATTTTCCTGTAGGCGGTATCTATCTTACCCCTAGTGAGATAGGCCTCTACATCCTTACATTTGTCCTCTAGCCATCCCTGCTTAGCCATTTTGCGCTTCCTGTCGATCTCAATTCTGAGACGTTTGTATTCCTTTTTGCCTGCTTCATTTACTGCGTTTTTATATTTTCTTCTTTTATTAATTAAATTCAATATTTCTTCTGTTACCCAAGGATTTCTACTAGCCCTCGTCTTTTTACCTACTTGATCCTCTGCTGCCTTCACTACTTCATCCCTCAGAGCTACTCATTCTTCTTCTACTGTATTTCTTTCCCCCATTACTGTCAATTGTTCCCTTATGCTCTCCCTGAAACTCTTTACAACCTCTGGTTTAGTCAGTTTATCTAGGTCCCATCTCCTTAAATTCCCAGTTTTGCAGTTTCTTCAGTTTTAATCTAATTAAATTATAAAGGCTGCAATATGAGCACAGAACATGGGTTGGCTCGACAAACTAAAGCAATAGTTCAAAGAAAATAAGAAATGCGTTCTCATAAATCAATAATGTGAATTAACAAATTCCTTTTTAAACTACTTACAAACAAGTACATGTAAACTCTTCGATGCCAGAAGACACTGAACATTAACTGGAAAGGAGACTTTCAGCATTTTTTTAAAAATTTTTTTTCAGATTTTTTTTACCCTCGCACACGACCGTATTTCAGTGGTAAATGGTTGATCCTCCGCCGGCCGGGGTGGCCGAGCGGTTCTAGTCGCTACAGTCTGTCACCGCGCGACCACTACGGTCGCAGGTTAGAATCCTGCCTCGGGCATGGATGTGTGTGATGTTCTTAGGTTGATTGGGTTTAAGTAGTTCTAAGTTCTGGGGGACTGATGACCTCAGAAGTTAAGTCCCATAGCGCTCAGAGCCATCCGAACCATTTCTGTTGATCCTCCCAGCGTCCTGGTGACCGCAGCACGCATTTCAATAAGTTCAAAAGGTGGATGTCTCGTGAAAAAGCTGTCACGGCTAGATTCTATACACGTGACTTACACGGTGGCTTATCGACGTACTACTAGGTTTTAATATAAGGATCCAACAGGAATATGAAGAAGGATCCAACAGGAATATGAAGCTGGATTCAACTGTTGAATTATATCCGATATATTTTAGCTTTCTAAAAATACTCTCTTATGCACTGCAGTAGATCTGTAAATAAAAACAAGATTTTAAGAAACCCTCAGATGTAGTAGTCTCCCTTACCAACTTACCCACAACTTCGTTCAACATTCTTTCACATGCCTTGATCCGAACAGATATACATACTTACTTCTATAAGTAAATTCTGTTTGCCGAAGCCATTTACTCATCACATGTTTGTTGGTACTTTGTCTCCAGTTTCGCTGTTCCGAGCATTGGAGCACACTTGTAATGCTGTTGGGAGGCCGTCTCTCTGCAGCTTATGCCGTCCTTTAAATGTGACCGAAAAAATGTGTGTAGCTGAAACGCACCACAACACCAAAACGACAGTCACGAAAGGGCAGCATCACCACGTTGCGAAGATTTTTCAGTTTTGTTTCGCAACACGAGTGCTTCCATTATTTTGACAAACATGCGGTTCGTCAGGCGGCAGGCACTCGCACGCTAAAATAGATTTGCTCGATGCTTCCTCCTTGGCTGCGACGCCAAATTCCCGTCCCGAAATATCGCCGGGCAAAATCCGCTACCGACTCGGGCGTCATAATAATAATAATAATAATCAGTTTATTTTGGTTGTGTGTAATAGGCGATACTTTCTCTACGTCTCTATGAGAAGAAGACAATTATTGCAAAAGATAATCACTTTTTACTAATGCTTTATCCTTCACATTACCACAAAAATCCAAAATAATGAGATTCACACTTTTTTTGTTTAATTGAGTTTATGCTGATGTCTGTGAGCAACTGAAATTGGTGAATCATGTGTATTCCCGATGCTTTTCGCTTTTATTTCGAAAAGTATGATCAGTTCAGATTTTCTGCCAACGCCTACATTTCAATCACTGCCAACAGCTCTTTTCTTCTACCGTATAAAATAGCCAGTTCTTTTACGTTGAGCAGAAATGTAGGCGACTGCAATCGCACAAATATCGAGTACTTATGGTTTTGGAAATATAAATGAAACGCATATGTCGTCAATTCACATTGAAAAATTTCAGCTGCGCAGTAGAGGATAGCGTAAGACCGACTTATTGAAACTGCAGCTGAAAACAAGCAGATCAGCAAGACACACGAAATACCGTTTTATATTTACGGTGAGCTTAACCTTACTTTATTTTCTTATGGAGGGACGTTGACATAAAGAGGTTTTGTTACATTTCTACAAGAACATACGAAATCCATCGTGGACGTTCTGCAGAAAAGGATTTGATGAAAGATAGTTTGTGAAGAGCAACAATACCACTGGTTGCACGTACAGGCGAAGTTGCCACCGGAGAAATTTCGGTACCAGATAGATGAGACTTGCACATGCCATATTAAAAATATTACGCCTTTTGAACACTGAAATGTATACTGAAACAAATAAATTGTCTCGGCATTACTACAGCTGAATAATATTTATGTATTTATTTATTTTACATGAAAAATAAGGACCTGCAGGTTTAGAAAGAGCATCCAATAATTTATTTCCATGATAATGATGACGAGCCGAAATACTGCGACGTTTCGGTGACATCATTCCGAGTAAAGCCAAAGGACATGCTCAGTAGTCTTTCTTTATCGGATAGTTGTAATGGTATCGACTTCAGTGTTTGCACTATTTACGGCGAAGAATAGATCGCTTACTCCTTGCTGTTTTGACTAGAGAAACCTCGGTCATTTTCATGACATTTTATTTCAAGACGGAAAACGATTCGAAATTCTGGAAAAATCTTCCACCATCTCTCTTATAGAACGACGTTTGACAAGAAATTGCTTCATCCAGTACTAGACTATTACAGTCCTTTTCAAGCTATGCTTGAAACAAATGTCAGCACCGGCCACACCATACGACATAGCATCCGAGACTCGGAAATATCGTCTGAGTTCGCGTATCCTTCAAAGTGACCTTATACTAATCCCAGTTGATACAGATCTTCAATCTCTTAACGGGCTCAATATGGGAAGAATCCTTCACACAAATTTCTCTTGCACTAATATAACCTCTCACACAGCTAACACTATGCGTGAAACGATCCTAAAACACTATAGAAAACAAACGCCAAATATGTTTATTAGTAAATGATTCTCGCCCACTACGTAAAAAGCAGACCCTAGCTGTGTGTTTAAAATTTTCTATGGAGGACACCGACAGTTATCAAATTATGTTTTCAGACTGAGTGAACTAGAGAGTGGAAAAACATCTAGCATTACTATTGCCCCTCTTAAAAGAACTCAACTTCTTTGGCATGAGTGAATAATATTTATATCTCACATGTTTTTCATGTGATGCTGCCTCAACAATGATAGGCAGAAACAGTGGTGTAGAGACACAACTCAAAAATTTATTTCCGCCTACCATAGTCTGGCATTGCAGCAACCACAGACTAGAGCTAGCTGTTAATGATGCCATAATACAACTCCACGGAATAGATTAATTTCAGATATTTGTAGAAAAACTGTATGCATTAAACGATAAGTCTCCTAAAACCCAAAAGAAACTAAACACCTACGGAAAGGTTTTCGGGCAACGAATGTTGCATATTGGTAAAATTTTCACAGTTCGGTGGGTTTCAACTATAGGAACTCTACAAGCTGTATGGAAATACTTAGGAATTTTATATTCCCCTTCTGGCATGACTGGAAATGATGTTACAAGAGATTACAAAGAATGAGCCAAATATTCCGGTTTACAGAAATATTTAGGAAGTGCAGAGTTTGTAGAACATTTACGAAAAATGTTGGCTGCATCGATGGAATTAGCTGATCTTTCATGTGATCTTCAAAAGAGGGAAATAATACTGCCGACAGCAGATAAAGTGATAAGAAGAACTGTTAGAGTGTTTCAATCACTGCAGCAAAATCCTGGCCATTGTGCCAAAGAAGCTAACATTATCACTAAATTAAGTAAAACCAAATTTTTGCCTCTATCAGGATACAATAAAATAAAAATAATTCATGCAGGACAGTTTTACAGGAGTCTTGCTGCCAATTTAGAGTAAAGATTGTTAACAACCCAGTCTTCTTACAGTGGAATGCCTCAAGATTTTCAAAATCGTAGTAGCTGCATAATTCCTCTGTCGCCTGACACTGTTAAGAGCATCTGAATGGCTCAGGAAGAAATCATTGTTCATCTCTGAGATAAGAGAAAACTTATACTACTGGCCATTAAAATTGCTACACCACGAAGATGACGTGCTACAGACGCGAAATTTAACCGACAGGAAGAAGATGCTGTGATATGCAAATGATTAGCTTTTCAGAGCATTCACACAAGGCTGGCGCCAGTGGCGACACCTACAACGTGCTGACATGAGGAAAGTTTCCAACCGATTTCTCATACACAAACAGCAGTTGATCGGCGTTGCCTGGTGAAACGTTGTTGTGATGCCTCGTGTAAGAAGGAGAAATGCGTCCCATCACGTTTCCGACTTTGATAAAGGTCGGATTGTAGGCTATCGCGATTGCCGTTTATCGTATCGCGACATTGCTGCTCGCGTTGGTCGAGATCCAATGACTGTTAGCAGAATATGGAATGGGTGGGTTCACGAGGGTAATAAGGAACGCCGTGCTGAATCCCAACGACCTCGTGTCACTAGCAGTCGAGATGACAGGCATCTCATCCGCATGGCTGTAACGGATCGTGCAGCCACGTCTCGATCCCTGAGTCAACAGATGGGGATGTTTGCAAGACAACAACCATCTGCACGAACAGTTCGACGACTTCTGCAGCAGCATGGACTATCAGCTCGGAGACCATGGCTGCGGTTACCCTTGACGTTGCATCACAGACAGGAGCGCCTGCGTTGGTGTACTCAACGACGAACCTGGGTGCACGAATGGCAAAACGCCATTTTTTCGGATGAATCCAGGTTCTGTTTACAGCATCATGATGGTCGCATCCATGTTTGGCGACATCGCGGTAAACGCACATTAGAACCGTGTATTCGTCACCGCCATACTGGCGTATCACCCGGCGTGATGGTATGGTGTGCCATTGGTAACACGTCCCGGTCATCTCTTGTTCGCACTGACGGCACTTTGAACAGTGGACGTTACATTTCAGATGTGTTACGACCCGTGGCTCTACCCTTCATTCGATCCCTACGAAACCCTACAGTTCAGCAGGTTAACGCATGACCGCATGTTGCAGGTCCTGTACGGGCCTTTCTGGATACAGAAAATGTTCGACTGCTGCCCTGGCCACCACATTCTCCAGATCTCTCACCAATTGAAAACGTCTGGTCGATGGTGGCCGAGCAACTGGCTCGGCCCAATACCCCAGTCACTGATGAACTGTGGCCACCCAAGCTCTGTTTGACGCAATGCCCAGGCGTATGAAGGCCGTTATTACGGCCAGAGGTGGTTGTTCTGGGTACTGATTTCTCAGGATCTATGCACCCAAATTGCGTGAAAATGTAATCACATGTCAGTTCTAGTATATTTGGCCAATGAATACCCCTTTACCATCTGCATTTCTTCTTGGTGTAGCAATTTTAATGGCCAATTGTGTATATGGCCTTTCAGGGAGTACGAAGAATACAGAAATATTGAAAGGAAGCCTCGTGATCGACTGTCACTGTTCCGCGCTTCGGGCACTTTGCTGTATCAACAGCTGACTGTAAACGCCCATTTAGCCCGATGAACGAGATTGTAGTGGAAGTCTCCTGTCGTAAGAGAAAAATGACCGCAGAGCAACAACCCCTTCGAGCCTATGCGGAAAATTTTGAAGGGTTAGGTGAGTATCGGAAGTTATAATTTTCCAACTGAAGCCCTGTAGAAGAAGATTGTTTTTGTTACTCCCTGAAGCTGGGCTACGTTTTGCAGATGTTGAGCGCGTCTGCTGCATAGAATAGGAAGCGGTGTATGACACAGTAATTTACAGGGCATTAAACAGCATTTGCATAGTACCGTGGAAAAATGCAACTTTATAATTCAAAACACAAACACAACGAAGAAATCGTCCTGTAGAAACATCCACCATTGCATCTCACCAGTAAAGAACATAAAATTAGGCCCCAGCAGGAAAGAAAGGAAAGCTGTAAGAGCCATCTGAAGATGAATTTGTAGTAAATCCGAAACCGGTAATGGTTTGAGCTAAACGAACATTTTTTAAACCATACTTGTTGCTGGTTGCTTAAATTATAAACGTTATAAATGTTTTGGTATAGACTACCATCCCTAGACATCTTCAATTTTTTGGTCCTGTCCTCCTCAGTTGCGCGTAATACTACGGTATGTTGATGATTTTCACTTATGGACCGTCTGACAGCAACTGAATAAAACACTAAAATTGTGTTTTATTCAGTTGCTGTCAGACGGTTCATAAGTGAAAATCATCAACATACCGTAGTACCATGCCTAGGTCCCCATCCGTTGTCGGATCATCACGAACAGTGTCAGATTCCCTCCCACGGTAAGACAGTTTACAAAGCTTTGGGATTTAATCACCAAGCAGGGTAGCGCAGATCTTTGCACACTAGACTCGTCTTCGGGAGGACGACTATTCAATCCCACGTCCAGTCATCCTGATTTGGGCTTTCCTTAATTTCTCTGAATCGCTTTAAAGGCATATTCCGGGAAAGGGCGCGGCCACTTTACTTCCCCTTCCTTCCCTAGCCCGAGCTTGTGCTCCGTCTCTAATGACCTCATTGTCGGTGTGACGTTAAATACTAATCTGCTCCTCCTCCTTGAGATTTAATCCACAACGTTTTATTTTTATTTATTTATCAGATGAAATTTCAGGATCTCTTTTACATCGGACCAAGGTCTTGTTCATAACAATACTTTTTACTTTATATTTACAATAATGACAACAGCTTTAAGATGAGAAATACTAATACAGAACCCATGGGTACGCCAGATATTGTTTCCGCTACTTTGTGGTCCCAGACAGGCCGCATTTTTGGCGAGGCGTCGGGCATGAGAGAAATCATTGCACTGTACTTTGAGAGGAATATTAGGCAGCTAAGTTTGGCAAGAACTAGAGGTCATGAACTATACATCACCGCCGATAGAAACACGTCACCTACATGTATTCCACAGTGGACAGTGCAATCTTGTCCGATGGCGGAACACGGCGGCAATTGGTCAAGTCAGATTTTTTTTTAACTTGTTGCTCTTGCGTCGTTCTGCAGCTTTCCTCGTAGTCGTTCATAAAACGTATTCCTTCTAGTAGCTTGAACACTGTTACGTATCTGTTTGCGCCTCTGCTCACGAAACTGCTGCGCCATCTGATTGGACAGTGGGCGCATGCTTTCCTGGTGACGAGGAAGAGGCGGCCGGCGGCATGGCGTCCTGACCTGGCTAACAGATGGCAGCAGCCGCAGCGGACAATTGCCGGCGTGCCCCTCGGAGCGGCGCGCGCGCGCGGGGTCAACGGTATGGAGGGCGCGCTCTCACCTCGCTCGATCACGTGACAACGCGGCGACCGTTCCATTTGGACTGTTCCTCGCCCGAGGCCGCCTACCGCCGTTGCCAAGCGTGGCTCATTTTCAAGTGATTCCCCCACCGCCAGGCAGGTAAACGCTGCGGGCAGCGCGACGATACACGGCAACTGCAGCCGTAACCAGCGATCTCTTTGTCCGCACCGTTCTGCTGCGTCGCCAAGCATTCTGCGCTGTACGACCATGTAGACAGGTAGCGGTCACTATTTTAAAAATGTATTCTAAATAGGCGGATTCCACACATGTGCTGCCCTTTTGCTTCATGACCGACACACTTTACTGTTCGATCGTAATTGACGTTCTTGTCACATGGGCAACCATGAGAGTGGCTGGGGACAATTGGCCACCGAAATAATCAGGATCCACTCACTTTCTTATTTAATCTCTCTTGAGTACCAGACCGGTTTCGAGTCAGTATTTCATCGCTGGGTGACTGAACAGTTAATTATTGCTTTTAAATGCATTGCCACCCACTACATTCCCTGCCACATCAAAACAAATATTTTACAGCTACAGAATTCGGCGTGGGCGGGCGAAACATGGCGTGTCGGGAATTTAAACGGATTTACTGATAACATGTCATTTGAAAAACGCAATGTCAAAAGCGCTCTTGGCACTCCGAATAAACAGGCTACTGAAAAGTGGCTAGTTTGTTGATTATTCTCCACGCGTTTAAACTGGGCAATGCTTAAAGCGATAATTATCATAAATAAAAGACTGCTGCAGACGAGTCAGCCGTTTTACTGATAACATAATAAGAGTATTTGTTTTACGCATTACTTCAGAACCGAAGCTGGTATATTAACATAAAAGCATTTATTTCCTTACTGGTTGTGAAGAAGTTATGTGGAGTAAGAACAAGAGAGTTTAGAAATCGGAATACAATGCCATAAAATGATCGCCTCATTAGATGCCCGTAGCAGATAGTAGCTATTACTAATAGCTACAAGCTCTGAACCTCCTGAAGACGTATGCTACTTTGAAAAAACCTCACTTAAAAAGAAGACTTGACTTACTCGTTGACATCGTTAATTAATACGTGTAGAACGAATGTTTTGTAGGTACTTGATGGGGAAACAAAATTGTATTTCCTACAGATCTGGACGTATTGTTCAGTTAAAAGGAATGTAGCTAATACTTCGGTGCTACCGGCATTTGCTTATTTATTTTGCCAACTTCAATATTCAGACACTTATGCAATATCATACCGAACAGACGACTATTGCTCCTACAAAATAAGAAATAATTATTTGGCTTCTCTGAGCACTATGCGACTTAACTTCTGAGGTAATCAGTCGCCTAGAACTTAGAACTACTTAAACCTAACTAACCAAAGGACATCACACACATCCATGCCCGAGGCAGGATTCGAACCTGCGACCGTAGCGGTCGCTCGGTTCCAGACTGTAGCGCTAGAACCGCACGAAACAATTATTTGCTAAAAAAAAAAAAAAAAAAAAAAAAAAAGAAAAAAAAAAAAAACATGTTGGACGCCGCATAGACGCAGATAACTCTTACGTCTACAAATTTCACATTAACAATATTCAAAATACGTAAAGTGTCTTCCACAGTAGTAATACGTTGATAACAATAAACGAAGGCGAACACATAAGCAACGTACGCAGGTAGTACTGGCAGTCCCCACATGAGACAGTAACTGTCATGTCAATTATAATTACTATACTGTCATATGACGGCCATCTGTAGCTGTCCAGCGAGACTTTAGCGCTGATTTGTGAGCGCGCTAGTATTTGTCTCCATTCAAGCAGCAAGACTTGTTGATGAATGGCATTCTTATACGGAACTCGGCAAAAAATGCAACTGAAAAGTATACTGGACGCCATGCAAAGTTATCTTTCGTAGTACAAAAATAACAATAGGAATTTTGAGATGAAATGTACCCGAAGATCATGAATCAAGCAATATTTAGTCACGCGTTAAGGCTTCCAAATCCGCCGCAGTTCTTATTTTTTTTTTATGTTTCCTGCTATTGTTACTGCTACACTGTCACTACTACTATTTAGTGAGTTTTCAACAACCTTCCCCGCTGCAACGTCTTTTCTCCAAATGTGTTCTGCAGCATGCTACCTTACTTACCGAGTCCTTTATTTGTTGGTTTGTTATGGCACGGACAAGGGCAAGATGACCTGACATTGAAATAGAAGTCTGTTTGAGTAGAAGGGCACTTATTTTCCGGCACATGAATTCGACTTCGGAGTTTTTGGCATGCGGAAACTGCCTTCCATCCACTGCTTTGACTGTGCCTACTGGCACGTATATCGAGTAAGAAAGCCTCACATAATTTCAAATTCTTTTCGAAGCTTCGCACTTAAGCCACACTTATGAACTAAAAATAAAAAGTTATTTATGCAGAAAGCTATAAGGATACGGAATAAGTAAGGAAGAGCAACGCCATGGCTTTCTCAAGTAAGACTCCGTTAAATTCTGGAAAGGGAAAAAGAAGGCAGGCGATGATCATTGTAATCAATGCTTACCCCGTATAAAAAAGAACGTTTCAATACAAGGTTTCTGTTTTCACACAATTTGATTTTGCCCGTTAGAAATGGTTGGTGAAAGCGTGCGACTGCTTGTAAAGGCAGTGGATCTCTTTATAAAATAATTCTTCTGCTATCAGTCACGAATTTAGTTTTGTTTGCCTTTTACTTGCTACCTCCGTGTATATGACTCCCATTTTCAAGTGCTTTTTTATTTTGTTACGCCATTTATTCGTAATGTGTTTTGTTTTTGTATGTTTGTTGTTTTTAAAGCGTATTATGCATGGAAAATTTTGTCTGATGTTTAATACGTGTCAGTTTCTGCGTAAGTGGTCAACAAGAAAACCTAAAACCGACAGAACAATGCAGCACCTTACTCATCGGAACATCATGACTAAATTGCATAGTATATGAAAAACGCTAAAGAGAATCCTTTTACCAAAACATGTTGTGCAAAAGATATATAAAAAGAAAGTCGTGACTGATACCAGAGAAAGTTATTTTTATAAACAAATCCATTATTTCCTCATATATCAATTTCCATACTTCTCCAGATGATTTTCGGTGAATAAAGTGCTGAAAACTGTCTAGAATACGGTAAGAGTTCTAGAAAATTACAAGTAATGTTGAACACACAATAGCAGTCAGAGCCTGCCTGCCGGGCTAGCCCATGTGGATGGGTTTGCGGTTTGACGAGCAAGTCAACGTTCCACATAGGTAAAGGCTCCGTTTCACAAGCTGATGAGGTAGATGCAGCCAACAGCAACCCCGATATAGTGTGATCACTGGTAGAACCGGCAAACCACTCTATACTTGTTAAAATAAGACAGAAAAGTCAGACCCTCCGCTAAGGAACAAATAAGTCAGTTTCATGAACGTAGGCAGAATAAACAACGTTCAGCCAAGGTACATACATGTATGTACTCACAGGCCATAGACGTGGACCTTCATCACACCTGTAGTACCAATTGAAATGCTGACAATGGTGAACGCAAGCATCGATTTTATATCGTGTAAATTATAACACTCTCAGAATTGTAACGGTTTGTTGCTGTTATAACATGACACATATACTTGTCAAATTTCCGGACAAATGCGTTTCAAAATATTTGGTTGGAATATAATTTCTGTACAGTTATGCTAGAGCACTGTAGTAAGTAAGCACTGATGAAAAGAAATTATTATTATTATTATTGTTGTTGTTGTTGTTGTAAGGCTTTGTAACATGTAGTATATTCAACCTACATTTATAAAACGCATGAAACAAAAAAGCAGCTCAAATAGTTTCGTCTGCATATCTATGCGCATGCGCTTGGACTGTTTCCTGAGTCGTCCGTTAGAAAGCGCTAGTAGCAACGATGGCGATTAGCGAACAGAAAGTTCTTGTGTTTTACGGTTTGCAAGGACCGAATCTGTTGTTACAGTGCAACTTGCGATCCATATTAAGTTCCGTTGGAGACCTCAATATGTTAATAACATCCGTAAATTTTGTCATCAGTTTAAAGAGACCGACTGTCTCTGCAATTGGTACAATACGGGACGACAAAGAGTGATTGAAGAACGTGTTGAACGTGTGAGTCTGTCTTTCACGAGTGGCGCAGAGAAATCAGTTCGGAAGGATAGTTGTGAATTACCAGTTTCAGTGATGTCTTATTTGTAGACATTCAAGAAGACACAGCTACCTCCATATCATCTGCATTGTTAAAAACTCTAAAGCCTACAGACTACAGTTTACGTGCCAATTTTGAAAACGAATGTTGCTGCATGACGTCAAAGATTTTCTGGATCGTGCCTTCAGTGATCAACCGACATTTCACCTAGAAATGCGAACACATAATAGTAATATAAGCGCCTGGGGGTCAGCAAATCCCCACGAGACGGTACAGTTGCAACGAGGGTTCCCTAAATCAAATGCTTTTGTGCCACATCCGGGCGGAAAGTTAATGGGCCTTTCTGTTTCGGTGAAGCAACTGTAACCGGTGTTTCTTATTATGATGCGCTAAATCTATGCCTCTTCAACTGGAAGAAACTGATCCACAGAAATTTATTTGGCAGCAATACGGTGCACCGCCTCACTGGTACAATTCAGTGCTTAAACGAAGTTGCACCTGATCGCTTAAATGGAAGCAATTTTTTTCTTGCGAGTTCATAAAAGATCATGTCTATGTGCATCTGCTTCCAGCTGATCTACCGACGCAAGAAACAGGATTGAAGAAGTTCTTACAACAATTACAGCAGACACACTGATCAAAGTTTGGGATTAACTCGCCTATCAACTCATGTGTGCCGTTTGGCGAATGGTGCTCTCACTGAAGACTTGTAAGAAAAACTGTTTCAGTTGCTCTTGCGTGTGATGTATTATTTATAATAATAATAAATGCTACAAAGCCTTAAAATCCCAGTATTCATTTTGAAACACCTGACACTACGAAAATTTACTTATTTTATTGTTACTGTTACCTTCAGCAGCAAGATGGTTCGACACACCTCTCTAAGCTTGTCTATGTAGTGCAAGCTTATTCATCTTCGTACAACTGTTGTTACGTACATCCATTTGGAGCTTTTCATTGTTGGCAATTATTGGTCTCCCTCCACTTTTACCCACACCCGTTCCCTCCATCCACAAACTGATGCTTTCTTGCTGCCTCAGTACATGTCCTCCCAATCGACAGCTTGTTTTAGTCAAGCTGCGCCATAAATTTATTTTTTTCCCAATTCGATTCAATTACGCCTCATTAGCTATTCGATCCAGCCATCTACTCTTTAGCATTCTCCTGTAGCCTAACATTTCAAAATCCTCTGTTGCTTTCTTGTTATTTCCGTGCAAGTGTGCCATCCAGATGTTATTATTGTACTCTTCAGGCCGAACACTGGTTTGATGCAGCTCTCCATGCTACTCCATCCAGTGCAAGCCTCTTCATCTCCGAGTAAGTATTCATCTCTTGGTCTCCATCTACGATTTTTACTCTCCACACTTCGTTCCAGTACTAAAGTAGTGATGCCTTGATGTCTCAGAGGGTGGCCTATCAACCGATCCCCTCTTTTAGTCAAGTTACGTCACAAATTCCCCCCCCCCCCCCCTCCAATTCTACTCAATACCTCCTCATTAGCTACGCGATATGTACATCTAATCTTCAGCATTCTGCTGTAGCACTACACTTGAAAAGTCTCTATTGTCTTCTAGTCTAAACTGTTCATTGTCCATGTTCCACTTCCATCATGGTTACACTCCAGACATATACTTTAAGAAAAGACTTCCTAACACTTAAATCTATATTCGGTGTTAACAAATTTCTCTTCAGAAACGCTTTTCTTGCCATTGCCTGTCTACATTTTAAATCTTCTCTACTTCGGCCTGGCCATCATCAGTTATTTTGATGCTCAATCAATTATCAAAACTCACCTACAACATTCAATTCCTCATTTTCTAATCTAATTCACTCAGCATCACTTGATTTAAAGACTTGTTTTGCTTTTATTGATGTCCATCTTACATCCTCCTTTCATCATGCTGTCTGTTCCGTTGAACTACTCTTCCAAGTCGTCTGCTGCCTCTGACAGGATTACTACGTCACTGGACAACTTCAAAGTTTTTATTTCTGTTTCGTGAACTTTAATTCCTGCTATTAATTTTTCTTCGGTTTCCTTTACCGTTTGTCCAACGTACAGAGTGAGTAACATGGGGATAGACTACAATTCTGTCTAACTCTCTTCTCACCCACCCCTTCCATTTCATTCCCCTCGACTCTTACAACGGCCGTCCGGTTTCTGTAACAGTTATAAATAGCCTTTCTGTTCCTGTATTTTACCCCTGCTACCTTCAGAATTTCAAAGAGAATATTCTAGTCAACATTGTCACAAGCTTTCTCTAAGTCTATGCTATAAACGAAGGTTTACCTTCCTTAACTTATCTTCTAAGAGAAGTTTTAGGGTTAGTAGTGCCTCACGTGTTCGTACGTTTCTCTGGAATCCAAGCTGATCTTCCCCGAGGTCGGCGCCTACGTTTTCCCATTCTTCTGTAAAGATTTCGCGTTACTGTTTTCCAACCGTGGTTTATTAAACTGATAGTTTGGTAACACTCACACCTGTCAACTCATGATTTCTTTGGAACTGCAGTCCAGATATTATTATTAAAATCCTAGGTATCTCTCTCACGTTGAAAATGGGGATGACAGCAAGTTGGGGTTCGCGGGGAAGGGTGAGAGAGGCGTTAGACTACAATCTTTGCCTACCCTCGCCACTACAACCGGATCTTGGATAGGTGCGTGAAAGAACGACTGCTGTTTTCAGAATGAGGAAACGAAGCAGACAGCACAGTGAACAGAAACAACAGTTTGGAAGTGAGTAGCGGCTACAGAGCTCGGCTCGAGCTGTGTGGATTCACGGGCTTTAAGGCTCTCAAGGGCGCCACAACAAACAAGCACTACGCTACGCTACTCTACTGGGCGGCCGGCGCAGGCGCAACAGGGTGCGGCAGTCGGGGTGGGGGCGGCGAAGAGGAGCTGACGAAACGGCGGAGCACCCTGGCGGGCCGTTGCACCGCGCCGCCGGCTCTGCCGCTGTGGTGACGCAATGCGCGCGCCGTTGCCAGGCGGCGCCGCGAGCGCCAGCGCGTACGCTAGAGTACGGTCACGTGGCCCGTGACGTACCGCGGCCCGCGTTGGCGGGAAGGAGGCGGCCGCGGGCCATGTTTGGCGCGCCGCCTGTCCCCCCACCACCTCGGCCCGCCGGGTGCGCCCCCTCTCCCCACCACCGTGGCGCCAACTCGCTCGGGGGAATTTGCACTTTCTGTCGCTCGTAAATCACCAGCACTGCTAGGCTTTATCCTGCGGCCTCTACTCTCGACCCTGATCAATAACAACGGAGAGTGGCTTCTCCGCGCCAGGAACCGTATTTGTTACTACGTCTTCGAGTACTCGTTCATCAAACTTCAGGCGAATACCTTGGCAATGCTGATACGTCCTCTTTCCTCGAGAACTGCAACGTTATTATCTTATCTGCATGAAAGAAAACAGTGCGTCACTTCCTTGGTGATCACATGGCAGCAACAGTCAGGAATAAAACTTGCTGTACCACAGGATTCTGTTTTGAATCCAATATGATATCTCACTTATTTGCTTAATTTATCCAGCGTAGGTATGTCCATTATCACTAAAATAACCGTTTTTGGTTATATCGGCTTTTTCAACCCCAGTGTATCCGGACTGATAAAACCACTCAGAGTAACCGGTTTCTGAAATAATTGATGTTCGTTCTTTTTATTCCTGTATTTCCTGTAATAAACGTAGAAATCAAAAAATTTTGACTTCCTCAAATTCAATACACACAAAATCAAAATATTAAATTAAATACCCAAATAGAAGGATGCTTAGTCCGACCACTGTTCGCCGCTTTTCTCGAAAAGTGGTAAGTGTCGACTACTACTACTACCAAGAAAAAGAGATTAGTATTCTCTTATTGATTCTAAATTTTAGAAACTATGGCTCAAAAATCATGATATAGCAGAGGGTCATACCACTATTTGGACGTTAAGAATAGTCAGTGCTACAGGATGAAAATTGACGGCGAAGAACTCTATTTTTCGTGTTAATTTGTCCGTTTCCAAGAGCTACAAGCAGATAAAATCAATTTCTGTAGACACACGAGGCAGATCAACTGATTTCTATTTTTATTGTAACCAGACTGAACTGTTTAGTTCTCCTTATATTACGCCACAAATCTGATGTGGCTTCTCCCGTTTTTAGCCGGCTGCTGTAGCCGAGCGGTTCTAGGCGCTTCAGTCCGGAACCGTGCTGCTGCTACGGTCGCAGGTTTGAATCCTGCCTTGGGCATGTCCTTAGGTTAGTTAGGTTTAGGTAGTTCTAAGTCTAGGGGACTGATGAAGGGTTGTTTGGGGGAAGAGACCAAACAGCTAGGTCATCGGATTAGGGAAGGACGGGGAAGGAAGTCGGCCGTGCCCTTTCAAAGGAACTATCCAGGCATTTGCCTGGAGCGATTTAGGGAAATCACGGAAAACCTAAATCAGGATGGCCGGACGCGGGATTGAACCGTCGTCCTCCCGAATGGGGACTGATGACCTCAGATGTTAAGTCCCATAGTGCTCAGAGCCATTTGAACCATTTCTCCCGTTTTTAACGTTTTAAAGCAAATGGAGCAGTGTACTTCACCGAACTTCCTGAAATACTTGCATGGTACCATTCTATTATACAACTGATGTCCGACGACGACAGTAAGAAACTACCGTTTAGACAAGACAAGATGGGGCAAATCTTACACAGTGCATGTACACGCATACCATCTAGAACAGTGGTTCCCAACCTGGGAGGTAATTACTCCCTGAGGGGTAAAATTAAAGTTTTTGAGGGATGAAAACTAAACGATTCGATTCTGTTTCAGTCATGAAACTAAATTATTTTCAAAATATTATTACTATTTCGACAACTTCGTAAGACTCTAATAATGATTATATAAGCTATCAATAAGTACTTCTTCTCAATTAGTAGCATTAATGCGGTGGAGCTTACAAGTACCTCACACAGTCCACCCACTGCTCACATATGTTGTGATTTGTCCCATACATTGCTGATGATAAAAGGGGGACTTATACGTAACAAATTCAAAATATTTTAAAAAAATGTCTTGTCCAAGTTGTACTCGGCGTGTTTTTTAAGTAAGGTCCGTTTTGTTGTAGACACTAGTAGTTCGCGCGCATACCGCAACGAGCGCGTGCGTCGTGTACCGGCATGCCTCGGGAACAACTGTGCTCAGTTTTAGCTCTGTAGCTAACCTGTACGGTTGTGTTCTGTGCTTTCAAAATGTTTAAGACTATCAACTAGCCCGCCGCGTGTGAAGTTCGCTCAGTGGTACAGTTTTTGTTACCTAGAAAACTGTCTACTGTAGAAAATCATCGACAGATTTGCGAAGTGTACGATGATACTGTTATGAGTGAAAGCAAAGTGCGGAAGTGAGTACGAGAATTCAAAGATGGCCGTGACAAAGTCCATGATGAGCACCGCTCCAGTCGCCCTTCTTTGATTACAGACGATTTGGTGGCTTCAGTTGAGGCGAGAATTCGTGAGAACAGGCGCTTCACAATAATAGGTCTCTCAAACGAAATTCCTGACGTGTCGAGATCATTGCTTTACAGCATTGTTTCTGAGCACCTAAAGTTTAGGAAACTGTGCTCCCATTGGGTCCCAAAACTCCCTAACAGAGGACCACAAAAACCAAAGGTTTGAGTGTGCGATGAAGTTCTTGACTCGTTATCACGAAGAAGGTGACGGCTTCTTGAGTCAGATCGTAATTGGAGACGAAACATGGGTTTCGCATATCACGCCCGAATCGAAGCAACAGAGCACGGAATGGAAACACACACACTCGCCTGTAAAGGTGAAGGCCAAACAGACTCTGTCCCAGCGCAAAATCATGGCGTCGGTGTTTTGGGATAGGCATGGTGTTTTTCATGCAACGAGGAACCACCATCAATGCAGAAGCATACTGTCAAACCCTGAGAAAGCTACACTGAGCGATTCAAAACAAAAGACGCGACATGCTGACAAAGGGAATTGTCCTTCTCCATGACAATGCAAGACCTCACACTGCAGGACAGACCCGCGATTTATTGGACACTTTTGGCTGGGAAGTTTTAGACCACCCACCCTACAGTCCTGATCTTGCACCGAGCGATTACCACCTGTTCCTCCACCTCAAACAACACCTCAGTGGCAATTGTTACAATGATGACGACGACGTGCAAACGGCAGTGGACTCTTCTTGGTTATCGGAGTAGGCGGCAAATTTTTATGAAGAGGGTATTTTAAAATTGGTTGAGAGGTATGAAACATGTTTGAACAAACTTGGCAACTAGTCGAAAAACAGAGCGAAGTATGTACTGTCTGAAATTAAATTTACTGTTCTGAAATAACCTTTAGTTGTGTACTTATGTTCAAATGGACCTTACGTTTAAAAAAACGCGCCGCATAGATAGTCCTACAATAGTTCAGAAATTGCTTCTTTACTCACTTTGAAACAAATAAATGAATTAATTGACAGCATGAAACTGCAGTAACTATATGAGGGTTACTATAGAGCTGTACACAGTTTTATTGTTAATTGTTATTGGAGTGGTTAGACACAAAGCATTAACAACCTGAAGTCGTCTAATTTCTGCCATTTCAGAGGCAAGGGGTGCAGTAATGAAGTGATTTACGAACAGTGAAGTATAGTGCACATTGTTGTATTCTGCCTACTCGTCAATGGGGTGCCTACGAAACCTACTTTCTCGGAGCCGGCCGAAGTGGCCGTGCGGTTAAAGGCGCTGCAGTCTGGAACCGCAAGACCGCTACGGTCGCAGGTTCGAATCCTGCCTCGGGCATGGATGTTTGTGATGTCCTTAGGTTAGGTTAGGTTTAACTAGTTCTAAGTTCTAGGGGACTAATGACCGCACCAGTTGAGTCCCATAGTGCTCAGAGCCATTTTGCTACTTTCTCGGATCGCTAGGTAACAATTCAAGCTAATCGTATTAATGAATATTATTTCCTGAAAATAAATGACAAATACTTAACGTGGAGAAATATAGATGTGTCGCGATCAAAGGGCAACAGACAAACAAGAAATCTCTGCACTATATACGTGCTACATAATAGAAGCGAAATGACTAGTCTTGATGCTATCCTTCAACTCGCTGCTGTAGAACTGGCCGTAGCCAGTTGGATGTGGTGCTTATGTCTTCTTCGTGTAGACTGTAGAGGGCGCTGCCGTCACGTTGTCGTCCTGGAGAGGGGTCGGGGTTAAATTTTGATAAGACTCAGTACACGCAATCCAGTACTTCTCACGATACTGTACAAGCTATAAAAATGGTGTACTGAAACTATAAAACACAAGAATTAAAAACTGTTAAGTTCTTGGAACTGCAGATGGATCATGATCTTAATTGCAAAACGCAGTGCCTAGAATTAATGAAACGCTCTAGTTCAGTAACATTTGCAGGATGCATGATTACTGCAATGGGCAATTTAAAAAAGAAGAAAGTTGACTGTTCTGTCTACATCCACCCATAACGAGTTACGGAACATTTATGGGGGAAACTCAACTTACAGAGTTAGTAACTCCAAAATATAGAGGAGTGCTGTAAGATTTATTTGGTGTTAATGCCAGAAAAAACTGTACATAGCTTTTTAAAAAAGCCTATTATTTTGAGATTTGGATACCGCTTCGCCGGCTGGAGTGGCCGAGCGGTTCTAGGCGCTACAGTCTGGAACCGCGCGACTGCTGCGGTCGCAGGTTCGAATCCTGCCTCGGGCATGGATGTGTGTGATGTCCCTAGGTTAGTTACGTTTAAGTAGTTCTAAGTCCTAGGGGACTGATGACTTCAGAAGTTAAGACCCATAGTGCTCAGAGCCATTTGAGCCATTTTTGATACCGCTTCCTTAACCTGTTTTTCTCCATAATGCTTGTTGAACACTGTGTCTGGAATGTACGTTATGCTGTGTTGTTTCGTAGATCGGTTTAAGACGATTTCATATCAGTACTATATCCCCAAAATGCAGACAACACTATGCACTGTAACTGTAATGTTTATATCACATGTGCGAGAACTATCGATAGATATCACGCATAAACTGACCATATCGTTTATTTAAAAATCCTTTTAACTTCAGTTTCTAGTTCACCATTTATGTTTTGTGCTCCTCTCTGCCCCACATAGGCTTAATAAAGTAAGCATAATAAGTATCATGAAATACATCTAGAAAAGTTAGCAAGCAACATCAGAGCTTGTGTTGTTATTCACATTGCGCAGCCCGCAAAGCGAAGTGCGGATCTGATGCTGAATGCTGCCTTGCCCAATTCCAAGTTTATGGCCACTATTATGCAGCTCTCCCGAGGGGAAATTAAGGATAAGGTGTGAGGACTTCAGGAAGACATTTGACACTGTCCCACACTCCCATTTACTGGAAAAAATTCGAGCTTACCAAATATCGGACGAGACTTGCGGCTGGATGCAAGACTTCCTTGCGGATAGAACTCAACACGTCACTCTTAACGGAACAAAGTCGATAGATGTAAAAGTAATTTCCGGAGTACCCAAGGAAGTGTGATGGACCATTAGCGTTTATAATGTATATAAATGATCTAATAGAAAGAGTCGTAAGCACTTTAAAACTGTTCGCAGATGATGCGGTTGTCTGTAAGAAAGTAGCAATGCCAAAAGACAAGTCCCTGGACGAACAGAAGGGTTAAGAGAGAATCGTGAAAAAATTGTTGCAGTATTTGAGAGTGGAACGTCAAGGGCGCCAGACTTGAAGGATAACCAGCAGGAAATGGAATTTTAGTTCAAAATGATGATTCCAGATGTCGGAAATATCGATTTTATTCATCCGGAGTTCGTTCATCTGCAGACAATGACGACAATGATGATTGATTATCTGACGAAACTGGGGTTCGTTATGAAGAAGTTATGTCATATACAGAGACGACAACCCAGCTGGACCAAACAATGCTCTATTTGGAATACCAGGCGGAAACAACTTGGGCTAATGTAATGTTTGTGAAACGCCTGCCCGATCGTGTTGCACGTAAACGACATACGAATCTGGCGCAAATGAAGTTTACTGATTACTGTAGTGTATGAAACTCTCTGTTTCTTCCTATGTCTCGTCAAAAGTTATGTGAAAAAGTGTATTATCTGTATAAGTAGGCGCAAATAAATTTAACGTTTGTGTTTGTGACATTTAGCCCATGTCTTTCTAACTTTTTTTTCTAAACTTGCAGAATATCCGGATTTTCCAAAATCCAAACGGCCTGGTCCGGACAAACGAAGCTCTACTGTACTGTTGTCGATCTTATTGAGTCATCCTAATAGCGTTCTTCACGGTTTTCTAGATCTTTCCAGGCGAATTCTGGGCTGTGGCCAATACATTCGCCTTTCCCTGACAATTATTTAAAAAAAAATGGCTCAAATGGCTCTGAGCACTATGGGATTTAACTTCTGAGGCCATCAGTCCCCTAGAATTTAGAACTACTTAAACCTAACTAACCTAAGGACATCACACACATCCATGCCTGAGGCAGGATTCGAACCTGCGACCGTAGCGGTCGCTCGGTTCCAGACTATAGCGCCTAGAACCGCTCGGCCATCCCGGCTGGCCAATTATTAAAATGTATAAAGTAAGTTAAGTTCTTATTCTGTTATTGTTCCTTTTTTGAGAGATATTTTCATTTTGGCATTCCGTATACATGCATGTATGCATGTTTGGTTTTTTTTTAGTTCAGTTGCAGGATACTGATGACCTTGCATCCTAATACACGTATCTATTTGAAGAAAAATCAAGTATAAAAAATAAAAGCCACTCCGTTATTATCACACAACATGAAACCAGGCTGCCACACTCTGCAGAATGAAGAGGTGTTGCATCATTTATAAAAGTGTGCGTCGGTCACCTGGCCGTTGGTGCGCGACAGCAAGCAATTGGTAATTATTGTTGCAAGACAGCAAACAAGTGGTAGTTATGTCCTTGTGGCCGTTTGGAACATGACGTAACGTTACCCAGCGCACCACAAGATGCTTAAAGCCTTCTCCCCTGTAGGGCTGACTGCAATTCTCCCCTCTCCCCCCCCCCCCCCCCGTCCAATCCCCCACCCACAGCGCCAGTCTCCCCACCACATATCGCCGGTTGCAAGGTGAAGACAGGTGGTTGCCATTCACCACGCCTCTCCAAACCCTTAAACCAGTACTACGCGACGCAGGAATGCGGACACGATAGACTATATCGCAGCTGGTGTGTAAACAGGCACACAGCTACACAATAGTCAGCGAACTGGTTGGCATGTGTCGTGCCAATTTTACTACTGTGTTGTTGAAGTTCATTCACCCGCTCCTGTGTCATGGAATACTGGCTCATTCAGTCAATGTATCCCCATTCCACAAGGTCTCTGCAGAATCAATGTTACCTTCAGTCAGGTTATGTGTGGCTGCGAATTGGTGCATCCCTCACATGTAGGTCTTAGCACACTGTCCAGATGCTGGCTAAAAGTGGGATTTGCTGATTTCCGGGTCTACTGAAAACCTATCATCAGGATTTCTTCTTGATGGACGAAATGTCTTGATCAATGGTGACCTACATGTGGAGCGTCCAAATAATGTTAACCAACTAACTTGACAAATTTTACACCCACTTATTAATCAATAGCCCGGCAACTTTGAAAACCCCTACGCTTCGTAGTTTGTATCAATTATCTTAACACTCCAGTAGCACATCTTCTGCTATGTGATTGTTGCTCACATTTTCAACATTCTACTGTTCCCATTACATGTCCATAACGCAGTGTGTTACACACTACAAACAATTCTTACACTGTCTTCTGTGTCGCTTCACAGACTTTACACTATGCTGTTGTGCTGGTGCTCTTCCAAATTGCTTTACTTTACCTCTTCTTGTCTATGTTACCAGTTCCTTTTATAAGAACAAAAATACTTTTACGTTATCTTCTTCCTAAACATTCGTATCCTTCCTTTGATTTTAAACAATGGAAAATCCAGTATGGAATAACGACAATATTGTGAAAAGGATAAACTGCGACTCACCCTATAGTGGAGATGTTAAGTCGCAGATAGGCACAACAAAAAGATTGTCAAACAAGTAAGCTTTCGGCCAAAAAAGCTTTCTTCCGAATTAGACAACATATACACACATAGTCACACAAACGCAACTCACACACACACATGATCACTCTCTCTGGCTGCCGAAGTAAGATCAATAGTACTGTTTTGGAATTGCATTGTAATTACAGACAGACTGAAAATCCTATTAGCAATCCTTCTGAACTTTTTAGAAGCGGAGATAATACTTTTTGATTTTGTGCCAAATGCTACAAAAATTAAATAGGAAAGGCTTCATTCATGCTTGAGTGAAAACAGAAACTTATTGAACGGTTGAATCGATACAAGGATTCAGCAAAACAAATATATGATACAAATTTGAGCAGAATATAAACTTCAACTCAACTGTCACGTTAACGGCTACACAATTATGGGTTAATTAATTTAATAGCTTTCGCTACACCCATTTTCCGTCCGCAGCTCGTGGTCGTGAGCTAGCGTTCTCGCTTCCCACGCACGGGTTCCCGGGTTCGATTCCCGGCGGGGTCAGGGATTTTCTCTGCCTCGTGATGACTGGGTGTTGTGTGATGTCCTTAGGTTAGTTAGGTTTAAGTAGTTCTAAGTTCTAGAGGACTGATGACCATAGATGTTAAGTCCCATAGTGCTCAGAGCCATTTG
Organism: Schistocerca serialis cubense; assembly: GCF_023864345.2. Lineage (NCBI taxonomy): Eukaryota > Metazoa > Arthropoda > Insecta > Orthoptera > Acrididae > Schistocerca > Schistocerca serialis. The sequence goes on from NC_064643.1 coordinate 441,283,921, forward strand.
AACCATTTGAACCCATTTTCCTCGGAAAGACTGTCATGTATGTTGGTTGATTTTCGATTATGAAGCGTTCTGTAGCCACCGGGCAGCGATAATATTGTTGTAGGCGGGGGGGGGGGGGGGGAGGAGGGAGGGGTATGCCGCGAGTAAAACTTTGGGTCACTCTTCATCGGTCTGGCGTAGCACAAAGTTGAAAACAATTTACATAAAGCATCTTCTGAACACAGTTCGAAGGTGGAATAAGAAGAGATGCGTCAGCTTAGAGTCTTTATTCTGAGCTTGAATTAATTTGTTTTATCGCGTGTTTAACTTATTTTGCATTAGTTATTACACTTCTTTTTCTGTTGTTATACTATATTTGTACCTACTAAAGCCCTTCATCTCAGTTTTATTTTGGGACACAGTTCGAGCTAAAATAAAATTAAGTTATTCCTGACGTAATAAGCACAGGTTTCGGTAACAGTGATCGTGTGAAAATTTTTCTTTTTTGTTATTTACGTGGTTCATGGTGTGGGTTCCTGTTGTCATGTTCTAGTTCATGAACCACGGGCAACATATGAGTGGCCAAGTAAGAGGTCCCGACAGTCGGGATACCAGTTACTTTGGAAAAAGGCTGAGCATCTCGGACATATTCTGAGTCGTGGTCACCTTTGTGCTCATACGGCAAAGACTACCAAATCCACCGGTTAGTCCCTCAACCGTTAGGGGTAAAACTCAATGGGACTCGGGGCAACTAAGACTAGCAACCTGCTTCCCTGGTGCTTTAAATATGATGCTGGCAACAATCAGAGCAAAATGCCTCGGACCTTTGGAGGTGACGAAGTCCCACCTCTAACTGACAAACCAGGGACTCCTAAGATACGACTTCGCAAACAAATGGTAATGAGATGGGGAGCTATTAATATCAATGGGGGCTACTCTGGGAAGAAGGTAGAGCTGGCAGAGGCTGCAAGTAAGATGGGGCTGGACGTTTTAGCTGTTAGTGACATTCGGGTAAGGGGTGAGAAAGAAGAAGAAGTGGGAAAATACAAAGTCTACCTGTCAGGAGTCAAAGCAGGAATAGCACATGGGGGTGTAGGGCTTTAATCAGGAAAGAAATGGAACCCAGCGTAGCTGCAATAAGGTATGTAAGCGAACGACTGATGTGGACAGATTTGACAGTGTCTAGCAAGAAAATTAGGATTGTGTCAGTATATTCGCATTGTGAAGGGATAGATCAAGATAAGATGGATAGTTTTTATCATGCACTCAGTGATGTAGTTGTTAGAGTAAAGGACAAGGACAGTGTTCTGCTCATGGGTGATTTTAATGCCAGGATTGGAAATCGAACAGAAGGATATGAAAAGGTTATGGGTAAATTTGGAGAGGATATGGAGGCCAACAGGAACGGGAAACAAATCCTGGATTTCTGTGCCAGTATGGGCTTAGTAATCACAAACTCTTTTTTTAGACATAAGAACATTCACTGGTATACTTGGGAAGGCAGGGGAACCAGATCTGTCATTGACTATATAATAACAGATCAGGAATTCAGGAAGGCTGTGAGGGACACATGTGTATTCAGGGGATTCTTTGACGACACTGATCATTATTTAATCTGCAGTGAAATTGGTATTGTGAGGCCGAAAGTGCAGGAGGTCAGGTCCATGTGTAGGAGGATAAGAGTGGAGAAACTTCAGGATAAGGAAATCAGGCACAAGTACATAACAGTGATCTCAGAAAGGTACCAGTTAGTTGAATGTAGTCAATTACAGTCATTGGAAAAGGAATGGACAAGGTACAGGGACACAGTACTAGAAGTGGCTGAAGAATGTCTTGGAACAGTAGTGTGTAAAGGTAGGACGAAGCAAACAGCTTAGTGGAATTACACAGTCAAGGCAGCCTGTAAACGGAAAAAGAAGGCGTATCAAAAATGGCTACATACTAGAACTCAGGTAGACAGAGAAAGTTATGTTGAAGAAAGAAACAAAGCCAAAGAGATAATTGCAGCATCCAAGAAGAAATCTTGGGAAGCCTTTGGAAACAGGTTGGAGACTTTGGGTCAAGCTGCTGGAAAACCATTCTGGAGTGTAATTAGCAGTCTTCGAAAGGGAGGTAAGAAGGAAATGACAAGTATTACGAACATGTCCCAGGAAAACTGCTGGTGAATCCTGTGGATGCCTTGGGCAGATGGAGGGAATATTTTGAAGAGTTGCTCAATGTAGCTGAAAATACGATCAGTAATATTTCAGATTTCGATGTACAATGGGATAGGAATGATGATGGAAATAGGATCACATTTGAGGAAGTGGAGAAAATGGTGAATAGATTACAGTGCAATAAAGCAGCTGGGGTGGATGAAATTAAGTCGGAACTCATCAAATACAGTGGAATGTCAGGTCTTAAATGACTACACAGGATAATTGAAATGGCCTGGGAGTCGGGACAGGTTCCATCAGACTGGACAAAAGCAGTAATCACACCAATCTTTAAACATGGAAACAGAAAAGATTGTAACAACTACAGAGGTATATCTTTAATCAGCGTTGTGGGTAAAATCTTCTCAGGTATTGTTGAAAGGAAAGTGCGAGTATTAGTTGAGGACCAGTTGGATGAAAATCAGTGTGGGTTTAGGACTCTTAGAGATTGTCAGGACCAGATCTTTAGCTTACGCCAAATAATGGAGAAGTGTTATGAGTGGAACAGGGAATTGTATCTATGCTTTACAGATCTAGAAAAGGCATATGACCGGGTTCCTAGGAGGAAGTTATTGTCTCTTCTACGAGGTTATGGAATAGGAGGCAAACTTTTGCAAGCAATTAAAGGTCTTTACATGGATAATCAGGCAGCAGTTAGAGTTGACGGTAAATTGAGTTCATGGTTTAGAGTAGTTTCAGGGGTGAGACAAGGCTGCAACCTGTCTCCACTGTTGTACATATTATTTATGGATCATATGATGATAACAATAGACTGGCTGGGTGAGTTTAAGATATGTGAACACAAAATAAGCAGTCTTGTATATGCGGATGACTTAGTACATGATGGCAGATTCGATTGAAGTTCGCAAAGTAATATTTCAGAGGTAGATCAGAAATGTAAGGACTATGGTATGAAGATTAGCATCTCCAAAACGAAAGTAATATCAGTGGGAAAGAGATATAAACGGATTTACTGCCAAATAGGAGGAACAAAGTTAGAACAGGTGGACAGTTTCAAGTACTTAGGATGCATATTCACACAGGATGGCAACATAGTGAAAGAACTGGAAGCGAGGTGTAGCAAAGCTAATGCAGTGAGTGCTCAGCTACGATCTACTCTCTTCTGCAAGAAGGAAGTCAGTACCAAGACTAAGTTATATGTGCACCGTTCAACCTTTCAACCAACTTTGTTGTATGGGAGCGAAAGCTGGGTGGATTCAGGTTACCTTATCAATAAGGTTGAGGTTACGGATATGAAAGTAGCTAGGATGATTGCAGGTACTAGTAGATGGGAACAATGGCAGGAGGGTGTCCACAATGAGGAAATCAAAGAAAAACTGGGAATGAACTCTATAGATGTAGCAGTCAGGGCGAACAGGCTTAGATGGTGGGGTCATGTTACACGCATGGGAGAAGCAAGGTTACCCAAGAGACTCATGGGTTCAGCAGTAGAAGGTAGGAGGAGTCGGGGCAGACCAAGGAGAAGGTATCTGGATTCGGTTAAGAATGATTTTGAAGTAATAGGCTTAACACCAGAAGAGGCACCAATGTTAGCACTGAATAGAGGATCATGGAGGAATTTTATAAGGGAGACTATGCTCCAGATAGAACGCTGAAAGGCATAATCAGTCTTAAATGATGATGATGTATGAAGGCTGTTGATATAGTTCTGCACCATTTTTTAACCAATGAGCTCACCAAATAGACAACGGACTTGCCACTGCAGCCGGCCGGAGTGGCCGAGCGGTTCTAGGCGCTACAGTCTGGAACCGGGCGACCGCTATGGTCGCAGGTTCAAATCCTGCCTCGGGCATGGATGTGTGTGATGTCCTTAGGTTAGTTCGGTTTAAGTAGTTCTAAGTTCTGGGGGACTGATGACCTCAGCAGTTAAGTCCCATAGTGCTCAGAGCCATTTGAACCATTTTTTGCCACTGCACCGGGAAGCGTAGGGCCACCTCTGTTCATTAGTGGCTTACTAGACGATTGTTAACAGCTGTTAAATGATGTTTGTAGACGTCGCTGTTGATCACAGGTGAATGATATTTGATGACTGCTGTGACATTCAAGAGGACTTAACTTCGAGCAGCGCATGACGCCGCTTTGATGACCCTCCTGATTACCTCGACTGTCTCAAGCGACCTTCATAGTTTGATGTAATTATCGCTTCTTCAACTGGAGAGTATTCTTCAACCTCCTTCTGTGTTGTGCCACACATTTCACTTCTACGTGTCTAACGCACGCAAAATCCTTCCTTGCTTCATTCTTTGCCTGACCTTAAATTGTTTTTCTGCTGATTTCCCTTTCAGCAACAAGTTAACTGTCTCAGAATGCATTGTGGACGTCCTACAAACCTGTGCCTCCGTCTGGTAACCTTTTCCCATACACCCCATACCTCGCGTGTTCCTCATAATATCGTTTCTAAAAAAAAAAAAAAAAAAAAAAAAAAAAAAAAAAAAAAAATAAATAAAATGGCTCAGAGCACTATTGGACTTAACTGCTGAGGTCATCAGTCGCCTCCCTAGAACTAAAAACTACTTAAACCTAACTAACCTAAGGACAACACACACATCCATGCCCGAGGCAGGATTCGAACCTGCGACCGCAGCGGTCGCGCGGCTCCAGACTGTAGCGCCTAGAACCGCTCGGAATAACGCTTCATTTCATAAATAAAAGTAATTTATTACTGCCTTTCATTGCCGTAAAGATACCATTGCAAGAGGTAACTGTTTAACTGTTTGTTATTAGTCAGTTAATGCGATATTGAGCTCGAGCTTTCGACGACATTTTCTTCGCGGTCAATAACTTAAACAATAACTTGTAGTGGTCTGTCTGAACTACGAGCGTAACAGACAACGTTTTAAATAAATAACGTGAAATGTAAATACTATGGAACTCAGTAATTTACTTTTATTCCTCCCGAGCACGCCATGAAGGCCCAATGGTACCGACCGGCCGCCATGTCATCCTCAGCCCATAGTCGTCACTGGATGCGGATATGGAGGGGCATGTGGTCAGCACACCGCCCTCCCGGCCTTATGTCAGTTCCCGATACCGGAGCTGCTGCTTCTCAATCAAGTAGCTCATCAGTTGGCCTCACAAGGGCTGAGTGCACCCCGCTTGCCAACAGCGCTCGGCAGACCGGATGGTCACCCATCCATCCCTAGCCCAGCCCGACAGCGCTTACCTTCGGTGATCTGACGGGAACCGGTGTTACCACTGCGGCAAGGCCGTTGGCTAACTCAGTAATTAAGGAAATAAATTATCTGAGTCTGTGATCATAACGTATTTTTGCGAACAATACCGTGAGGATCGCGTAAAATGCTTGGATCTCGTGAAACGAGGTTCATTGTCACTTAGTAAATCGTTTGCTTTAGCCGGGCATTGACTTTGGTGTAGGTTCTGTTTGCCCTGCTGAGGCATAAGTTTTGTTCTGACACTGGACCTTGTTTTACAGGCTGTAAGTTTTGACTTAATGACGTCAGTAGCCGAAATGTCGAACTACATAAAAAAACTAAGCAAATATAGACAGCCGTATTCGCAAAACTATGAAACTCATCACTTGTGCTGCTTCTGTAAACTGTATCCAAGGCGAAAGGCGTACCGTCTTCACGAAACCTTGCAGTGTTGCTGCATATGCGTTTAGTCTGTTGCCCGCCGGTGATTATGTGGATATGGAGGAACATACTGTCTGCCGATAGCTCAGAGGCAGTCACCGAAGGTGGTCGGGAACTTCCAAGGTCGTTTTTCCAGTTGCCTTTCTTTTACCTCACATTACGCAACACGGCATTATGTAAGCCCCGCTTGGCTGGCGTGAGCACGACTCTTCTACTACCAACACCTCGTACAAGACTAGGAAGTAGTGTAACCGACCTAGTATACACCGATGCTTGTATATACCACTTTATGTAAGACTTTCCTAAAATGGTTCAAATGGCTCTAAGCACTATGGGACTTAACATCTGAGGTCATCAGTCCCCTAGACTTAGAACTACTTAAACCTAACTAACCTAAGGACATCACACACGTCCCTGTCCGAGGCAGGATTCGAACCTGCGACCGTAGCAGCAGCGCGGTTCTGGACTGAAGCGCCTAGAACCGCTCGGTCACAACGGCCGGCTAAGACTTTCCTAAACGGTGATACACTCTTTACTCAAACACAACACTCAAAAAGCAATCGTAACAGTCTTCCATATCTCATTGTTATATATTTAAAGGATCATCAACAACCTCCTCTTCCGAAATTATCCCCTCCCTCTCATCCTTCACTCTTGTTCTTCCAATTTTCCCCGGGTCAAGGATCTTTAATTAAAAGAAACGGTGATACAGAGAAGGCCGAAATACTAAACTACACACAGACTACACGAAACTGTTTGTTCCCTTTCTTGCAGCGTAATGACGCGATTGCAAAAAAGCAGAGTAGTTTTCAAGAAGAGTTGCCGGACAGTTACGTGTAGCTATAGGCTAATATCGTCAAAGTCGATCTGCTACAGGCTTAAGGAATACGTTTTCCTCTTGCGTGTCATGATCGCCACCTTAGGAAGCAAAGTGGATTCCCGCATACAACGGTAATGTGTTCGTCCACGAGACCCAGTGGGCAGTAAACAGCGCCACCTACCCCGACGCCGTGTCTCTTGACTTACGGAAGAGTTCGATAAAGTGCCGCTTTGTCATCTGGTCATCGAAATAACGACTTACGTACTATCGAGCCTACATCGTAATTCTCCGTGGATCCATCGTGGACTCGGGACAGCGGCTGATCAAACAGTATGTAGAACAAAAACCAAACAACGGCCATATTTTAATCAGTTCTTGTTTATTTTTCTTAAACATACCAGTTTCGGCACTTCATTGGTACTTTCCTTAGGCCTCTAAGCACGCTACACTTTCGTTCACAGTGTGCATAGTGGCCTGAGGATGGGACCAATGAAGTGCCGAAACTGGAAGCTTTAAGAAAGATAAACAAGAACTGATTGAACTACGGCTGACTGTTGTTTAGTTTTTGTTCCACATACTAGTTTGTGACTGGACTGAAGAAAGTAACTGCGAGGGTTCCCCGAGCGAATGGATCTCGCGCACCATCCGGTAATGGAACGGGTAACGGGGATAATGATGTATAAAAGTACCCTCCCCCGCACGTTGTAAGATGGCTTGCTTAGTACAGGTGTAGATGACATTAGTGGTAGTTACCAGTCTTCACTTGGCAGTGTGATAGTGGCAACATATCTTATATCATATCTGAATCTTGGCGTTTAGTGAAGCAGGAAAACCTTGCAAACGATACCTCGGCTGCTAAAACTCTTCTTTATCGCTCTTTAGAATCACAACCAGTTAATTCAGCAAGTAGACTCTTTTCGCTTCAAAGTGACTCTGCTGAAACAGACTGGTAGTGTTTTGTGAAGAGTAATACAGAAGAGTTACACCAGCCGAGGCGGCGTCCTTCGGCAAAATTTCCTGCTGCAATTTATAAATTGACGCGGTAGCAAAACTTAAAAAAAAAAAAAAATCAGGGTGTTACCGAACTACATGAGTACGTTTCAGTCTGCGTGAGCTGTGATTATGTTCTTAGTCAGCGTAACCAAATACTTCCGTTCTGCGGAAGCGCGAAACCGTCGCTCATCGTGCACGTGCAGAGTATTCTGATAAGGAAGCTGCAGATGAGGAAAGATCTCACGGGGCCAGCATTGATTTATAAAATAAGACAGCTTGTACGTTAGGTGTCGCATGGAAATGAAGCAGATGGATTGTTAGAGAGCGCATTCAGCGACTACGAAAATTTGAGAAAACTGTAGCGCTTATAACATGTATTGGATGTCAACAAAGCATAAAAATAGGCATTTTCCCGGGCGTTTAAAAATAACGTTTTCTTCTTCAGATTTAATAAACGCACACGATAGTATAGTCCTCTCTATTGCAGATCACATATGTGTTTCAGGTACTTGAAAGGGATTTTTAATACGACTGGTGAGTGGGAACAGAGTGTAGCCATCTTTTGTGCAGCGGAGGAATTAAAACTACTACGACCGAGACGGATATACAGGTGGAGGTTCCATTCAGGTCGTTCTTTCTTCCCTGTGATCATAGCGTGGCTGGTTGAATAAATTTTAAAAGGCAAGAAATGTCCGTCATTTTCGCAGGAAAGTGAGCGACATCGCTTTATGTTATTAATTCAGCTATGTTATTAATTCAGCTATTACAGAAAATCTTCCTTAAGGTACAATGTTTATAAATTGGTAATACAAAAGCAACATTTAACTGTGAGAAAAGTAAATAACTTACAAAAATGTTTGATACAACACTTAATTCAGTATGTCTTTAAGGTTTATTCACAAATGTTCAATGTGGCTACCGTTTATAATACGAGAAATGTCTCATATGTAGTCAGTTTTCTAGCCGAACCCTATGAAGAAAGTTTTGTGTATGTTGGCAACTGCTTGATTATCCGTTGTCACAGGTCGTCGACGTTACCCGGGAGCGGAAAGAACAAAACATACTGTCTCTAATGCAACCCCATACACAGAAGTCCAATGGACTGTGACTGTGACTGTGGTGTCCAGAATATTGTTCCACTACGTCCAATCCATAATGACTGTTAGAATAATTCACTCGCACATACCACCTAGCGGAAACGCCAGGAACTAACAGTGTTAAGCGGAAATAAAACGTGAAGATATACCGCATTCAGAGCTTTATCAAACATTTCCGTAAGTTATTTACCCTTTTCAGAAGTAAAGCTTACTTTTGTATAACTAACTTATGAATACATGATACGTAGGAAAATGTGGTGTGAGTGTTCTTTCTACATTTACTCGACGCTGAGGCAATTGAAAAACGGAGCGTTAGCTCACGCGGACAAGGACAGCAGGGTAAGAGGGTGGGGGATGGTGAGAGATTGGGGGGGGGGGGGGGGGAGGGAGGCGGAAAGAGGAGCGGCCAATGACTTTGTTCCGTGAACCCTACAGACTAACCTGTCAGACAGTTTGTTTACACTGAACACGTCAGGGCTAACCTCAGTTACGGCGGTTCGTAAGCACAGTTGGCTGCGAAGTCGTAGAACTAAAACTTTGCACGATGTCGTAAGGCCGGAGTCATTCGACGAGATATCGCACACTACTCGTAAATTCGTCGCATGTTTAGGGGACGACGTGAAATACCTGTTGAGAGGAGAATGGTGACGGGGGAGGGGAGGGGGTAGTTTGCTGCTATTGACAATTACCACCACTGCGGATGAAATCGAGGAGAGCATATGTTATAGGATGCGCTTTCAAAACACATTATGCTCGCGATAACTGCCGCAGGACTAGAGCGGAGCTGTGTCTGGTTAAAGACAACCCGCATCACATCATATTTAAAGACCGAATTTTATGTCCTTTGAAAATAACGTCGGATGCTAATAAACACACACTATTGTGATGTGTTACGAGATATGCTCTGTGTTGTTACTATGTCAGATGCTCTGCAACTAATGTATAATGTTATCATATTACTAAATATATACAGGGTGAATCGCCCAAAACTTGCAACGCAAATATTGCGGGAATGGACAGGGCTACTGACGTGCGATTTTCCACAGAATGGATTGGTAGTGAGGGGCTCGTACTGTTAGCCAATAAACAGATTGTAATAATACTTAGAAAGTATATTTTTTCTGCAAACATACACTTTTTAAATTGAACAATGCCTGTAGACATTAACAAACTAAAAGTAGAGTCTATTGGGATATATTGCCGCATACACCGTACAAGAACGAACTGCATTCTTCCAACACTCTCCATACACCATGTGCATATCTACGTTTTCTGCGTTGGAAAATCCTATCGTCCACTCACGACCTACTGTTTGGACTTCCACACACTAAGTGACTAACAAGTCGCAATGCACTCAAGGAACACACAAGCACACTGTAAGCAAACATATCGCCATCGCACATAGCAACTACACAAGTTGAATGGCACAAACAAGTGTCAGTGAGGGAAATTTTCAAAATGCGATAGCTCGTAAACTACTTGCACTACAAACCTGCAAAAAACACCACTGACATTACAATTTACCCTACTTTTAGTTTGTTAATGTCAACAGGTATTGTTCCCTTTAAAGTGTATGTCTGCACAAAAAATACACTTTCTAAGTATAATTACAGCCTGTTGATTGGCTACCAATACGAGTCCCTGATTGCCAATCCATTCTGTTAGAGCCGCACATCCATTTTCGCAATACGTGCGGCACAAATTTTAGGTGAATCTCCCTGTATACAATATAATATCAGACAATAAAATTAAATTTCAAAATACTCGTGTAGTGTTGCAAGTTGGAAAGTTTATGTCAATACATTTAATAATTAACTTTCAAAATAGGCATGTCATTCTTTTAACTTGGGTGTTACGTCCATAATAAATTCTGGGAATATTTGTGTCGGATGAAATCTCTATTCTTTCAGCTCTTTGCCAGCCACAGCAGTAATAGTTTGAATCACTTTGACCCTACAACGACTAGCATTCTTAAATTAAGCTGATGAATTTTTCCAACATTGTGGCAAGACTACGAATAACAACCGCAACAGGATAGGATCACGTTACACATCGCAAATGTACGAACGTAATCGTATGACAGATTTTTACGTAGTGTGAGCGGTGTGTTTCGTGATGGAATCGATGATGCAATGTCATGCGACGTAGGAGGACTGAAAAATGTACGACTTACACAGTGAACGCGTAACCTTACAGTTTTCAGTGTGGACTTACTTGCTTTCGCGTATCAGAGATAAGACATGGTAGTATGTACATAAGGTTTCTATTTTGGTATTATGCTTTTATTATAATAACTATAATACAGTCTAAATACTACGAACGGCAGAATGGGAAGAAATGGAGAAGAAGGTAGTAAGGAGATAATAGTTGCGAGAACAATATTTAGAAGTAGAGACCCGTGGAAAATAAAATTAATAACGTTAGCTGTGCGTGTGGAGTGAAGCCATTTCGTGCAGAAAACTGTCACGTTCCATTATTCACTGCCAACTTCGCTACATTCAGGTATGAAACACCCTCTGAGTGTTGCTTAATCTAAGAAAATGTAAATCATGTTTCACAATATGTCGCAGTGGAACTGTTGAATTAAACGTAATTGATACGTTTATATATCGTAACAGTTGATCATAAGCAACATCTTATGTAGTCACTTTCTTCTGGACGGTCTCTTCGTGGTTGATAATTTGCTTGGCTAATGCAACGTCTTATATAGTCACTTTCTTCTGGATGTTTCTCCGTTGTTGATAATTTACGTGACTGCAACTACGTAAAACAGGTAAGAGTTACAACAGTTGTGAATCAGGCAGTTGATACCGCCGCAGACTCTTCAGCACCTTCGCTCACAGCAGGTCTGAATTGGTCCCTGAGATCACAACTGGCTGCACCGCAGAAATTAACTCAATCGGAAGACAAAAACGCGTAGTTAGCACTTCCCAGTTAAAGCTGCATGGATGCTGTTGTTGCGGCGTAATTGCTAAGTGTTTTTTAAACGTCCAGCGACGGTGGGGGAGTTCCGCGGCTTTAAAGAGCGCAGGATGATGAAACATCTTCCGGCTGGCGGCCGAGCGGCGCAGCGGGCGGAGGACGCAGCGGCGCCAACGGTCGATCGGGAATTATCCAGAAGCGACGTCACGCGTTTGCACAAGGCTGCCTCCCGCGTATATCGCAACAGCAGCGAGATGCTGCGCGGGCTGCCTACCTGCCGACCGGCAGGCGGAGCCAGTTAATCGCTCTGTCCAACCGCCACTCCGCGCCAGGCTGCACGGCTATCATTACGTAATGCGGTCGTGACGGCCGGCTTTCGAGGAAACAGTCCACTTCTTTGTTTCACCATACTGCCTACTCTGTGCGACTACGTTCCAAGTAAAGATTTTTCCGTGTCATTGCAGGGCATACAACACTAAACCTTCTCGAAGTACGGGCGCACACTGCCACTGCAAAACCTAAAGGTCATTGCCTGATAGTGGCGATCTCTTTACCAAGAAATACGATTTTAAAGAGTAAACTACTTACCGGTGAGACCAACTTAACAGGCGGCCTCCACCAGATACCTATTTCGTACCATCGACATGTGTAAAAGCTGTTTGTTAACCTTCTTTCGAGTAGTCTCCCACTTCTTAACTACAACTTAATCAGGCATGTTCTTAAGGGGACTTAAGGCAAACTGGTCACTTAGAAGATACCAAAAACTGTTAATATGCAGTTTTATGAGGCCTTTATTTGATTTTTGTTACTAAACACAGCGTAGCGTCACCGAGCAAATACATCAGAATACATCAGCACTGAATTTAGCAGTGCCAATAACGTGGTTGATGAATCATTAATGTCTTGCGAGGCTTGACTTGGGACATATGGAACAAATCGGGTGACTAACGAAATGTTACACTGAAGGTTTCAGAGTGCATACGTTTATGTAATAGCCTTTATACTCTTCGAATCGGCCGTCCTGTCGAAAAAGTTACGAATTTCTGTTGGTACTGGAAGAAATTTTGGAATAAAAATAAAGGTCACATTGAGATAAACCTTATTTTTCAGGAAACAAGAACGTCTTGACACATTAAAGGCATCGATTTGTTTCAAAATAATGTGTACAGCTATTGATAATGAATGTATATTCGAATGTAAACGTGCAATTCAAAGTTTTCTACTTCTTTCTCAGTATCAAATGAATTCATTCATAAACTGATAAAGTCTGGTTGCTACAAATTAAATTCTGTCGAGAAATACGAATTAAAAGTGCAGTTAAGGAAGTCCGAGGATCAGTCATTTTATGAATGTCACTGTCACTCTGTCTTCAGGCCACAAGTGGCCCATCGGGACCATCCGACCGCCGTGTCATCCTCAGCTGAGGATGCGGGTAGGAGGGGTGTGTGGTCAGCTCAGCACTCTCCCGACCGTTATGATGATTTTCTGTGACCACATTTTATGAATGACATTACAAAAAAGTAAAAAGACTAGGTTTAGGCGTAATAGTGTCGGATCTGTTCAGTTTTAAGTAACGTCTCTAAATAGGCCCGTGATAAAAAGAAGCAAAACACCAAAGTTGAATCAAAGATAATGACACTGTTTGACACTGCAAGCAGGGAGTTTCAGTGCATTAGCGAGCTTAGATGTAGTTCAGACTCTCCGGCAATGGTCAGTAACGCGCAATGCCGACTGATATTCTTCAGTGGGTTATGAAAAGAAAAACCACTGTTAGTTACAGTTTAACTAACAGCTATAGTGATTTCTTCCTTCCTCTGTCTCCTTTTTCCTCTCTCTCTCTCTCTCTCTCTCTCTCTCTCTCTCTCTCTCTCTCTTTCTCCCTCAACCCTTCTTTTCTCCATCCCTCCTACTAAACGTCTCTCCCTCTCTTCTCTTTCCCACTTTCCTCACCTCCATTCCCCTCTTTTCTCCTTCCCTCCTACCCCTCGTCTCCCGCCTAACTTCTCTCTCTCACCCCCATTCTCTCTACCTCAATCTCACCCTCCCTGCCCATTCTCCCGCCCTCTTTCGCTATCTCACTCACGCACACACACACACACACACACACACACACACACACAAGCGGACGCACCGATGCTCTCGTACGATGTAGCACAAGCTTGACAGAAAAAGATTATCTTCCAGTTTTGTTATCTCTGGCTTAAGACCGTTACTGATTTCTGATTGCGGAAACTGACACTGCGCAACACAAGTTTACGCGTAGCCGCGGAAGTCGACGAATAAAGCAAGCAGGGAGCTAAATGTACCACAGCCGACGGTTTGGAAAATCTTACGGAAAAGGCTAAAGCAGAAGCATTTCTTAAACAGGAGATTGGAAAACCGATGGATCGGTCGTGGTGGAGATCATGATCAACAATTCATGTCATGGCCTCCACGCTCTCCCGACTTAACCCCATGCGATTTCTTTCTGTGGGGTTATGTGAAAGATTCAGTGTTTAAACCTCCTCTACCAAGAAACGTGCCAGAACTGCGAGCTCGCATCAACGATGCTTTCGAACTCATTGATGGGGACATGCTGCGCCGAGTGTGGGAGGAACTTGATTATCGGCTTGATGTCTGCCGAATCACTAAAGGGGCACATATCGAACATTTGTGAATGCCTAAAAAAACTTTTTGAGTTTTTGTATGTGTGTGCAAATCATTGTGAAAATATCTCAAATAATAAAGTTATTGTAGAGCTGTGAAATCGCTTCAATCATTTGTAATAACCCTGTATAATCTCACCTGTTCTATTTACTTTACATCACACTCTCTTGTGTTCCTGCAAGACGTAGATGTGTTGACTGTCAATGTACAATTAAGGGAAGCTTCCACCTATCCTATTACAATCCTTATCAGAGCGAGAATAATTACTGGTATTATATATATTGTTTCTCGTGTTCACGCACACATTCTGACAATCACCTACTTTTAGGAGTTATCTTTCAATGTTCTGCTGAGCAGTGCAGTTTCTAGATAAGCAACTTTCATAACGTACACGTTCTTCCCTCAGTCTGGCATTTCTCTGACGTTCATCGCGCTGGTCTTTAGAATCTACTGCAACATCGCACTCGGTATACCTATGCGGTCACTACGAATGTCATGTAATGAGCTACGTTTAGGAGACTTTGGACACCTCCTGCTGGGAGTGACATCTGTTCTGCGTGTGAACAGATGACCTGTGGAAGATTGGTGAACCAAACTGGATGAGTACAACCCACTAGTGCTCTCAAATGGAGGACCTCACACGGGAATAAACCTCCACATTTTATCCCAATTTGGTAACGCACTTAGCACCTCAGGAACTATACCAACTTGAACTTCCATCTTCCTTATTTAAGTACACAAACACCACAAAGCAATTCTGTAACAGCTAGTATTAAATTAGTATATCTACGCCTTGTTTCGCTCTCTGTCCATCTTCTCCTCTCACCTTTCTCTATCCATTTCCTGCTCCCTCTCTCTCTGCCCATTCCTCCTCCCACTCCCTCTGATTCCATATTCTCCTTCCCCCTCTCTGTCTGTCCACCTCCGCCTCCCCCCTTCTCTCTCCATTCACACCGCAATAGAACGTCGATGGTTCCTGTCCCCACAGTATTGCTTTCCAGATTGTAAGCAACAAGTGTACCACGTTTGGCTGAAATCGACACAGGAGTTTCGGAGGTGCTTTTACCGGCAGCTTGGCCCATGTTCGCACATGTCACATATATTTCACCTGTATCTGACATATCTTGCACATACACTACTGGCCATTAAAATTACTACTCCACGAAGATGACGTGCTACAGACGCGAAATTTAACCGACAGGAAGAAGATTCTGTGATATGCAAATGATTACCTTTTCAGAGCATTCACACAAGGTTGGAGCCGGTGGCGACACCTACAACGTGCTGACATGAGGAAAGTTTCCAACCGATTTCTCATACACGAACAGCAGTTGACCGGCGTTGCTTCGTGAAACGTTGTTGTGATGCCTCGTGTAAGGAGGAGAAATGCGTCCCATCACATTTCCGACTTTGACAAAGGTCGGATTGTGGCCTATCGCGATTGCGGTTTATCGTATCGCGACATTGCTGCTCGCGTTGGTCGAAATCCAATGACTGTTAGCAGAATATGCAATCGGTGGGATCAGGAAGGTAATACGGAACGCCGTGCTGGATCCAAACGGCCTCGTATCACTAGCATTAGAGATGACAGGCATCTTATCCGCACGGCTGTAAAGGATCGTGCAGCCACGTCTCGATCCCTGAGTCAACAAATGCAAGACAACAACCACCTGCACGAACAGTTCGACGACGTTTGCAGCAGCATGGACTATCAGCTCGGAGACGGTGGCTGCAGTTACCCTTGACGCTGTCTCACAGACAGGAGCGCCTGCGATGGTGTACTCAACGACGAACCTGGGTGCACGAACGGCAAAACTTCGTTTTTTCGGATGAATCCAGGTTCTGTTTACAGCATCATGATGGTCGCATCCGTGTTTGGCGACATCGCGGTGAACGCACACTGGAAGTGTGTATTTGTCATCACCATGCTGGCGTATCACCCGGCGTGATAGTATGGGGTGCCATTGGTTACGTGCCTCGGTCACCTCTTGTTCGCATTGACGGCACTTTGAACAGTGGACGTTACGTTTCAGATGTGTTAGGACCCGTGGCTCTACCCTTCATTCGATCCCTGCAAAACCCTACATTTCAGCAGGATAATGCACGACCGCATGTTGCAGGTCCTGTACGGGCCTTTCTGGATACAGAAAATGTTCGACTGCTGCCCTGGCCAGCACATTCTCCAGATCTCTCACCAACTGAAAACGTCTGGTCAATGGTGGCCGAGCAGCTGGCTCGTCACAATACGCCAGTCACTACTCTAGATGAACTGTGGTATCGTGTTGAAGCTATATGGGCAGCTGTACCTGTACACGCCATCCAAGCGCTGTTTGACTCAATGCCCAGGCGTATCAAGGCCTTTATTACGGCCAGAGGTGGTTGTTCTGGGTACTGATTTCTCGGGATCTATGCACCCAAATTGCGTGAAAATGTAATCACATGTCAGTTCTAGTATAATATATTTGTCCTATGAATACCAGTTTATCATCTGCATTTCTTCTTGGTGTAGCAATTTTAATGGCCAGTAGTGTATTTGTAAACATGTTTCACCTGTATGTCTTGCGAATTTCGCCTTGCATTCACGTTTTTACGCAGCTCAATGCTTATGACGTCATATCTTCTGAACTATGTGTCGTACAACCACATAATTTTGTAGGTACCTTCAGTGGTATATGTGAATACTGTCTGCAAAAATTGAGTTAACGGTACAGAAGTTATAAATTAAATCGTCATGCCTGATGCGGCAGTTTTACTGCAAGAGCAGCGAAAATGTAGTAAGGATAAACTTTTATAATTTAATCATTTTGCTGGGGTATCAGGGAGGAAAAGTCTGGTAAAGGTTTGAAATTATATGTAAAGCTTGTTACAAGTCACGAAGTGCTCTCATTCTCAAACTCTGGATGCTCATAGCATGGCTACTTGAGCGTTGTGAGCTACCTTCTTTCTTACCCCACAGTAATTCATTGCAGACAGTAAGTGATGTGTGTACCAACTTTGGTTGAAAGCAATCCAGTGGTTTAGGAGGAGATGAGGTACATGCATGCATGCATACATACATTCATATACAAATATATACAGATAGTTTTATAGTATATATTGATACGTAGATGTCATCTGAAGATTATTACGTTTCAGCATTACTTTTCAACGTAACAAACACGATGAAATCATTTTTTTAACTCGAAAACGCAAGTGTTCGAGAAAATATTTTTGAGGATTTCTATTCATTATAGCTTCTACTAAACTGTTCAGTACTGTGTCACATGTACGAAATATTGTTAGATAAGCTTAAACGGTGATAACA
Source organism: Schistocerca serialis cubense (assembly GCF_023864345.2). Lineage (NCBI taxonomy): Eukaryota > Metazoa > Arthropoda > Insecta > Orthoptera > Acrididae > Schistocerca > Schistocerca serialis. The sequence continues at coordinate 441,301,491 of NC_064643.1, forward strand.
GACACAGACAACACCTTAACAAACTGGTCAGGCGAGGTCGCTGGTCGTAACGCTCCATCAGAACAGAAAGAGGAAATCAAACATACATAACTTGAAGGATTGGCTAGTATTCCATTGCAAAAGCGTAGTTATGGGATCTTTTACGTAAGATGACTTGGTTAATACCTCGAAGAATTGTACTGACTCGGGTACTGCGTAAGATCATATCCATTACACTGTTCCACGAAATCTGTCAGATCAAATTTGCCAGTGCTTTTGGTCAGAAATAATGGGTAACACATTTAATTACGTATTTATCCGAACCAGATAAATGGCAGACATTTCCTTCATCAGATTAACCAATTACAATGGCTTCGTATATGATAAATACCATTGTAACAAGAAATAAATCTGTATATTGAGTAGTGGATGTAATTCAATATTAAGTTGGCGACAATAAAATTTGTTTTCATAAGAGTCTAAGCATTTTCGAATTATAGAGGGTACATCAAAAAGAATCACACGATTAAAAAAAAATCAAAACTATTATTTTATTTGAGATATGTGCGTGAACAACGTACTGTTTGAAAGGCCAGATTCTCTAGTTTTACATGATTCCCACTAGATAGCAGCAGTGTCCGGCCACTTCAGTTCTAGTAAAAATGGTGTCGCTGCAACAGAAGCGTTTTGGCTCTGAGCACTATGGGACTTAACTGCTGAGGTCTTCAGTCCGCTAGAACTTAGAACTACTTAAACCTGACTAACTTGAGGACAGCACACAGATCCATGCCCGGGGCAGGATTCGAACCTGCGACCGTAGTGGTCACGCGGTTCCAGAGTGTAGCGCCTAGAACCGCTCGCCCACTCCGGCCGGCAGAAGCCTTTTGTGTGCCAATTTTTGCGCAGTGCAGCTCAGTAATAACTGTTCATAGTGAATTTCGTACAAGGTATTGTGTAGATCCTCCTACAGTACAGTCCATTAGACGACGGCATGAACGGTCCCGAGATCTAGGTTATTTGTGTAAAGGCCAATCGCCGCGCCGTCCCCGAGTGTCCGAAACAGACGTCGAAGACGTCCGCCACAGTTTCACAAGGAGTCCGCAGAAATCTGTTCGCCGTGCAGCTCGACACCTCATCGTGCCCCCGATGTCCGTCTGGCGTGTGTTGCGTCGACGTTCACACATAAAAACAAAATTCAGCTACTGGAAACTATTGGTAAAGGTGACAAACAACAAATTTTGGCGTTCTGCAGTGTCGTTCTTCGCAAGACGGAGATGACAGTTTTCTTTCACTCTTAGTGTTTAGTGACGAGGCAACTTCCCATTTAAATGGAAATGTGAACCATCATTACGTGAGAATATGGGGGTACGGAACAACCACATGAAGTTGTACAACATGAGAGGGACTCGCGCAAAATATAATGTGTTTTGCGCAGTTTCACAGGAAACATGGTCCATTTTTCTTTGCCGAAAACAATGTTACAGGAAGCATACAGTATATCACGATATGCTTTAGAATGTTCTTTTCCCACAGTTTGAAGCTGATTCGAACGACTTCATTTACCGACAGGATGGGGCACCGCCACACTGGCATCTGGAAGTGCGGGAATTTTTAAATCAAAGGGTTACTTAAAAATAGATCGGTCGCATTGGACCAAATGATTCAGCCTTACAGTACTGGTCTCCAGGGTCACCGGATCTGACTGTATGTGTTTATTCATTGTGGGGGTTTATAGAAGATTCTGTTTATATGCCTCTGTTACCAGCAACAGATAATGAACTGAGAGATCGCATAACAGCAGCTGTGGAAGCTGTAACTCAAGACATGCCCGCTGCAGTGTGGGAACAATTTGAATACCGCGTTGATGTATGCCATGCGTCTCAAGGGGGGCATATTGAACACCTACGGAAAGGAATGAAAAAATACGTTTTGAGTTTCCCGTTCATCAAAAAATAAAATTCATTGTATATGTTTATTAGTTTCAGAAACATAGATGTGCCAGATCGGACGATTCTTTTTGACACACCCTGTATATCGAAAGAGCTTTTAGTGTAACTTTGTTGATAGAGGTACCAGAAGTATATATCTGTGTATGTGTATAGAGGGTGGACTATAATATGGAAACACAGCGAGAAATGCAGGCTTGATCGTCAATTCAGACGGTAGCTATGCCTCCACGTTGCACTGTTTTGCTTCAACAGGAACGGCACCTGCGCAGTGTCCTCAATACGTTATAGTAATCGTCAGAACAGTGTTCTGTGTAGCTGTGAGTGCATTATGTCGGAGCTCAGTGATCTCGAACGTAGGCAGATTGTTGGTGTTTGAATGGTGGGTGCTTCCGTAACATGAGAGAAGCATTCAACGAATTCGAACATAAAACATTGGCAAACAATCTAAACAAGAACCCTAAAAAGTTTTGGTCATATGTAAAATCGGTAAGCGGATCTAAATCCCCTATTCAGTCACTCGTTGACCACGATGGCACCGAAACAGAGGACGACCGAAGAAAGGCAGAAATACTGAATTCAGTGTTCCGAAACTGTTTCACTGCGAAAAATCGTAACACGGTCCCTGACTTCAGCCGTCGCACGGACGCCAAAATGGAAAATATTGAAATAAACGATATCGGAATTGAAAAACAACTGCTATCACTTAGTAGCGGAAAAGCATCCGGACCAGACGAGATCCCCTTAAGATTCTACAGTGATTACGCTAAAGAACTTGCCCCCTTTCTATCAGCAATTTATCGTAGATCGCTGGAAGAACGTAAAGTACCTAGCGACTGGAAGAAAGCGCAGGTCGTTCCCATTTTCAAGAAGGGTCATAAATCAGATGCGAATAATTATAGGCCTATTTCGCTTACGTCAATCTGTTGTAGAATAATGGAACATGTTTTGTGTTCTCGTATTATGACGTTCTTAGATAATACAAATCTCCTTCATCATAACCAACATGGATTCCGCAAACAGAGATCATGTGAAACTCAGCTCGCCCTATTTGCCCAAGAAATTCACAGTGCCGTAGACACTGGCGAGCAGATTGATGCCGTATTCCTGGACTTCAGGAAGGCATTTGATACGGTTCCGCACTTACGTTTAGTGAAAAAAATACGAGCTTACGGAATATCGGACCAGGTTTGTGATTGGATTCAGGATTTCCTAGAAGAAAGAACACAACATGTCATTCTTAACGGTTCAAAATCTGCAGATGTAGAGGTAATTTCGGGAGTACCGCAGGGAAGCGTGATAGGACCTTTATTGTTTACAATATACATAAATGACTTAGTTGACAACATCGGTAGCTCCGTGAGGCTATTTGCAGATGACACGGTTGTCTACAAGAAAGTAGCAACATCAGAAGACTCGTACGTACTCCAGGAGGACCTGCAGAGGATTAATGCACGGTGCGACAGCTGGCAGCTTTCCCTAAACGTAGATAAATGTAATATAATGCGCATACATAGGGGCAGAAATCCATTCCAGTACGATTATGCCATAGGTGGTAAATCATTGGAAGCGGTAACGACCGTAAAATACTTAGGAGTTACTATCCGGAGCGATCTGAAGTGGAATGATCACATAAAACAAATAGTGGGAAAAGCAGGCGCCAGGTTGAGATTCATAGGAAGAATTCTAAGAAAATGTGACTCATCGACGAAAGAAGTAGCTTACAAAACGCTTGTTCGTCCGATTCTTGAGTATTGCTCATCAGTATGGGACCCTTACCAGGTTGGATTTGCTCCAGTGGCGGACACTTCAAGAAAGGCGTTACGCAATACGGAGAGGTTTATTATCGAAATTACGAGAGAGCACATTCCGGGAAGAGATGGGCAACATATTACTACCGCCCACATATATCTCGCGTAATGATCACAACGAAAAGATCCGAGAAATTAGAGCAAATACGGAGACTTACAAGCAGTCGTTCTTCCCACGCACAATTCGTGAATGGAACAGGGAAGGGGGGATCAGATAGTGGTACAATAAGTACCCTCCGCCACACACCGTAAGGTGGCTCGCGGAGTATAGATGTAGATGTAGATAGGTAGGAGAAGTGATGCTTGTAAAATAGGCGCTGTATCGAAGATTTTACCGCATACAGGGAAAGTGGAAAAATATCATCGACTAAATCACATCGCGAACGTAAGTGTTTGTTGAGTGATCGTGACTGACGGTCACTGAGGAGGATTGTGAAAAAATAAGAGGACAACAGCTACAAAAGTTGCTGCGGAATGGAATGTCGCACTCACGAACACTATCGGCACCAAAACAACAGGCCGGCCGGAGTGGCCAAGCGGTTCTAGGGGCTACAGTCTGGAACCGCGCGACCGCTATGGTCGCAGGTTCGAATCCTGCGTCGGGCATGGATGTGTGTGATGTCCTTAGGTTAGTTAGGTTTAAGTAGTTCTAAGTTCTAGGGGACTGATGACCGCAGCAATTAAGTCACATAGTGCTCAGAGTCATTTGAACCATTTTTTTGAACCAAAACAACACGAAGGGAGCTCCAGAAGCAGAGACTTGCATGGCAAGCTGAGTTCCAATACTACTCGTCAGTGACGCAAATGTCCTTAACGGGAAAACATGGTACCGCAGCCATGGTGCCGCGGACCAATGGAAGAATGTCATTTGGTCGGATGAGTGCTGTTTCACACTCTTTCCAACTTGTGTCCGAATTTACGTCGCCAAAGTGATACATGGCGGTGGTTCGATGCTGATTTGGGCAGCCATATCGTGCTATTCCGCCGTGGGCTGCATGTTTACTCTGCAAAGCCGCGTTACTGCAAAGGATTAGGAGACCACTTGGATGGTCAGTCCAATCTCAAGGTACAGTGTTTCCTTCCTAGTGGTGATGATGTGCTAAAAGACGATACGGCCCCTGTTCATACAGCTCGCATCGCCCAGTATTGATTTTGTGAGCACGAGCATGAATTGTTGCATCACCCCTGGCCATCACAGTCGGAAGTTATCAATATCATTGAGACTTTGTGGTCTACTTTGTAGAGAAGGATACGCGATCGCTATCCAACTCCATCATCATTACCAGAACTTGCCACTATTTTGCAGAAAGAATGGTATAATACTAGCCTGAAAACCGCACAGGACCTGTACTTATCCATTCTGAGACAAATGGAAGTTGTTTTGAACGCCAACGGTTTTCCTGTACCGTACTGGGCATGGTAATGTATTGTATTTTTAGTGTTTCCAAATTTTTGTCCTATAGATGTATGAGCCTTGATTCAGAAATTGGGAATAATGGGGTTACAAGATATTCGATGACTTTAACAGATAATATACTGCCGTACAGTCAGCGTAAGGCAACCAAGTAAAGAACTGAATGGATCCTACGTATTAGTTAAAACATCCGAAAGAGGTAACCTTCTGGCTTTCTTGCACGTTATCTTCGTACTTGTGAGGTGCCTCTTACGTGAGGAAGGCATTTTTACCAGTTTTAATAAATTATTGTCTTTTATTGATGTATTCACGATAGTTAGGAAGTGCTGTAGTCGGTAGCCGATCATGAGTCGGAGAGCATTTCCCACGCTGGCTGGCTAGGTGACGAAGCGAACATATGTCGCGCGTAGTGGGGTGGGGCTCGGCGCTGGACCGTAGCAACAAGCATCAGCCTGGGAAATATACATGACGGGAAGTACCGCCATCTTGTTTATTTATATTTAATAATTAAAGTCATTTATGAGAACATGAATACTAGCGGGAGCCTTTGGATGTTTAAAACTATTTATCATAACTTTGCCTCATTAAAATTCACATCCGTTCATTAACAAATGCATATCTTAGTAAGTACGAACTTGATCGGAAATCCACGAACTGTGACGAAACTAGTAAGAGATACGAACTGTGCGCCAAAGTCGGCAGTCGGCGTTAAGAGCTCTTCCTGTCTTGTTCGATGGTAGCCGTGCTCTCGGATACGAGTAGTTTGTGACATGAGTGTTTCATTATTGATCTAATAAGAATCAGCCGGCCGGGGTGACCAAGCGGTTAAAGGCGCTGCAGTCTGGAACCGCGCGACCGCTACGGTCGCAGGTTCGAATCCTGCCTCGAGCATGGATGTGTGTGATGTCCTTAGGTTAGTTAGGTTTAAGTAGTTCTAAGTTCTAGGGGACTGATGACCTTAGAAGTTAAGTCCCATAGTGCTCAGAGCCATTTAATAAGAATAAAAGTGATATTACGGCATTCTGAATGTTAATTTCGAATAAATAGATACCCCAAAGTTGATCGACAGCAATTTCAGATAATTAGCTTCCACCGACAGAGTCATTCAATGCGCCAATGAGGAATCTGCACGGGACGACATTTACGAGAGGTGCACCGCGCACAGGTAGGAGGAAATCCGACGATACGACCCACCAAGGCGAATCAAGGAAGGTCCGACTTACACTCGCAAATTCGGGGTGGAAATGCTGACCAGTTATACTGTACGTCACATATACCATCCTCTACGGACTCGCGGCTAAGCTGAGTAATAATAGTATCAGTTTAGAAGCGAGGGGATCTTCCATACTCCATTTACTTAAGCAATTTAACCCGCAATACAAGCGCTCTACAGGGTATTAAGACACGTCCCCGTAACCTTCTCGACTTTGTACCACCAGGGAAATAAATAGTTGTTTTATTGGTATCACTAATTTGAAAACGACGGAAAGCTCTGTCAGCATGGTCTTGTTTTGTTACAGTGGTCCATTGCGTTAGTTGTGAAGCGATGCATGATGTGAGTGGACAAGTTACCCTGTTGAGGAGCGTTTAGTGGCGTGTCCACAGACAGTGCAAACACTGACAGAGATAATGAGTGCGTTTAAAGATCGCTTTGGTAAGGTCCAGCGCGTAAACCAACACTGCCTGACTGGGAGATGCGTGCTTTCGCTTCAGCCAGCGTCAAAGACAGGCTAGGTAGTGGAATGAAAAAACGCGAGATGAAACACGTGTCGGCGTCGCTCCATCAGCTGAGCAGTCTCCACAAATCCATTCGCGAAAGAGCAAACGTGTTTAGTACTTCAGTTTGGAGACAAGGGAATGACGGATCACGTGTGGTTACAGCAGGCCGGAGGTCCAGTACATTTCGCCATTCACGTGCGTAATTTCCTTGACGAACAATTTCGAGGATGCTGGATCGGATCTGACAGAACAATATCTGTAGCCCTTGTTGACGCGTCCACCACGAAACCCGGACTTTACCACGCTAGACAACTTACTGTGTGGAGTAAGCAAGCCCAAATGGCAAGACATTGGAATAAGACTCTGGCGTGCCACAGGGGAGTGTTATGGGACCATTGCTTTTCACAATATATATAAATGACTTAGTAGATAGTGTCGGAAGTTCCATGCGGCTTTTCGCGGATGATGCTGTAGTATACAGAGAAGTTGCTGCATTAGAAAATTGTAGCGAAATACAGGAAGATCTGCAGCGGATAGGCACTTGGTGCAGGGAGTGGCAACTGACCCTTAACATAGACAAATGTAATGTATTGCGAATACATAGAAAGAAGGATCCTTTATTGTATGATTATATGATAGCAGAACAAACACTGGTAGCAGTTACTTCTGTAAAATATCTGGGAGTATGCGTACGGAACGATTTGAAGTGGAATGATCATATAAAATTAATTGTTGGTAAGGCGGGTACCAGGTTGAGATTCATTGGGAGAGTGCTTAGAAAATGTAGTCCATCAACAAAGGAGGTGGCTTACAAAACACTCGTTCGACCTATACTTGAGTATTGCTCATCAGTGTGGGATCCGTACCAGGTCGGGTTGACGGAGGAGATAGAAAAGATCCAAAGAAGAGCGGCGCGTTTCGTCACCGGGTTATTTGGTAACCGTGATAGCGTTACGGAGATGTTTAATAAACTCAAGTGGCAGACTCTGCAAGAGAGGCGCTCTGCATCGCGGTGTAGCTTGCTCGCCAGGTTTCGAGAGGGTGCGTTTCTGGATGAGGTATCGAATATATTGCTTCCCCCTACTTATACCTCCCGAGGAGATCACAAATGTAAAATTAGAGAGATTAGAGCGCGCACGGAGGCTTTCAGACAGTCGTTCTTCCCGCGAACCATACGCGACTGGAACAGGAAAGGGAGGTAATGACAGTGGCACGTAAAGTGCCCTCCGCCACACACCGTTGGGTGGCTTGCGGAGTATCAATGTAGATGTAGATGTAGATGTAGATGAAGAATTTCTGAAACCTATCACAGCATAGCTCCTGAGATGCTCAGCCAGACATTCAGGACAGGGAGACGCATAGATCTCTTTGTAAGGCACGATGGTGCGTATGCAGGTCCGTTGAATGCGTAGTTTCTGTATGTATGTATCACAATATAAAAAATACTGCTTTGACCTACGGGTTTCGGCAATTCTTAGACACACTGTCCAAAGTGGCTGTTGTTTTTGAAACTTGGACTACTATAGCAAGTAGCATTCTTAGACCACAATTAGCGAAACTACGCCTTATAATCAATAAATTCGTGACCCATTAAACAATTTTGTAACACAGTCTGACTTCGACCATAAATAGGAATAGTCACAGTAGCACACACAATAAATTGCGCACCCAGTAATTGGTAAGTACACCTTGTATAATTGAACATCAAACACTGCGAAAAATCACTCGTTAAATCCTATGAAAACTACGGAGTGTACTGGTGATCAATTGATAGCTGAATCAATACAATGGGATCGAGGCCCTTTATTGTAATTGCAGTACTTCAGCATGAAAATGACCTCTCCAAATTATGTGAATAAAGATGTAATTCGAAAGATTGAATTTGTATGAATTACTAAGGAGCGATAAAGGTGTTAGCGCCATCTTCTGTGCAGGTTACTACGTAGAGACAAGAACATACAGACACATTCGAAAACTGTGCCACAGCAACGTGGCATTCAGCAACCAGAGATAGGACTTACCTCTCTGTCTGAAATTTACACGTGCAGAGAACGGGATATTTATCACTATTAACATGGGAAAACTGTTTACGAACTCAGTTATTTCACTATCTCCACTATTTGTAACCACTGAATAGACAAGAGGGGACTGTCAGCAGCAGGTGCGCACAAGATGGCGTCTGATAAGGACTGGTTCATAAATTCGTGTAAAAGTTCATTAAATGATTTAAGAAGTAATAAGTAACATCAGAATCAAATAATTATCTCTATTGCCCTCAAACCCAACAATAGTTGACGCAAGTCACGTGGGATTCGAAAGACACGTGCGGCGGAAGTCGAAATAATAGCAGTCACAAATACACAAGTTTTCTGTACATGATTTCCACAAAAGTATAGAACATTCTCAAATGCAAGAGAGAATGATGAAACTGAGTGATAATACTTCGGATTGAATTACTACTACAGAATTGGTATCCAGCTTCCAACTTGTCCATCTTCGCTAGTGTGAAACAGATCTCTTCTGCTGAACAAGTGCTCATAGCTTTTAAGGTATGCCTTTCAGAGCACATGTTTGCTAGATTTTATTTCTTTTTTTGGTCCGTATTACCTCGTCCCAAAAATGTGGAAAGCAAAGAGCTTGAAGTAAAAGAGATGTATTTCATAGTATCGAAGATGAATAAGCGAACATAGCTCTTAAGGTATGCATTTTAGAGCGAATGTTTACTGAACTTTTTTTCTTATTTTGATGTAAGCAATTTGTCCCTAAAAGTTGTAGGTGTTTTTTGGGACACCTTGTACATCAGTTCACCATCCTAATTCATCACGAATTAATCCTTTCAGACCTGATTTTTTTATCTGGAGGATGGAAAATTTTCTTTATGTGGTAATGCTCTTAGTTACTCTTTAATGATTTTAGATGCAAGATTTATACAAAAATATGTCCTCGTTTTCAAAACATAGTTTCTACACTTGGCTTCATTTTATTGACTAAAATAACTAATTACGAAGTAGTCTCTATTGTAATAAATAGTAAAATAATCATTCAGTGCTTACCGGGCAAAATAACAGTAACAGTATTCAGTTACACAGTGGAATTTAGCGAACCAAACGCATCCGTTTATTCTGGTGGTTACGAGCTGCTGCGCATTGCTATACTGACTCGCTGATATTTTCATAGCGATGCCAACAGTTGACAGCACTTGCGCTTGATGAAAAGGTTGAACATTCAAAAATATGTACCTCAAGTTTCCACTGAGAAAAAATACTTCTGTTGCTGCTAAGACACAGTAAAAATTAGTGTACACAATTGTAGCCAGAGGGTCTGAAAGTGTTAACATGCGGAATGATTGCAAAATAAACAGTATGACACGAATATCTCACGAATGGAATGACTCAAAACCTTGCTTGTTAGCAACCAGTACAAATAACTGTGACGCGCTCTCCAGCACTCCGAATTGCTACCTCCGTCTCTGAACTGGCACAACTCACCGCTTGACATAACACAACCAAAATGTTTCAAGCTTACAAGCATGGTCCAAAATTAAATGCCACCTTTCTGATTGGATGGAAGCGCGCGGATGTCACATAGGGTTAACACGCCACTCTGCCGTGTCTCGGAGAGACACAACCCAAGCAGTCTACACTGCACAGAAATACTACTTACGGAACGTCTTTGCAAAAGTTTACAAATACCGGATCGAAGTACCGTTTAACGTGCAACTTTCAACTATACGTGTGAAAGATGAATGTGCAAACTTAAAGCCCGGAAGTATTAGTCACCTATGATGAACATTGGTCTGTCGGAACCTAGTAACAAATGAATCGACCGTTTACGTTCACCTTACACATTTCGCTGATATTGCTGGATCCCTACCTAGATAGCAGGCACAACCAGTAGTGTAGCTTTGATCAAGGATTAGGAAAGCTGCGCGTGTTGGGCGAGGAAACCAGCGTTCTGATAACTCTATACTGTGATCTTATGAGGCGTGTATTATCGACAGTAACGTTGCATATACTTTTTTGTTCCAGTCCATAGCATGGAAGAAGGTTATTCACAATAATAACATAAGTAGTCACTGCATTTTGCAAAGTTAGCATAGGATATAGTGAAATGTAATTCAGACACTGACTCACATTCCGATTCTCACAGCTGAAAGATTACAGACACAACATAAGCATATTTTTCTATACTTCCAAGACCCCTCCACTTCCCACACCACTTGGTTTTTGGACCTATTGGTTCCTGTTCATAGCTTAATGAGCAGTTACCCAGCAGTTCAGGATTCCTTTTCAGGAGGGAGATCAGCAAGATAAGGATGGTCGAAGTACTTAGGGCTCTCTACAGTTCGACCACTATTCACGTCACATCTGCTGTAAATTGTGTTGTGGAGTATAGAAAACTGATCACAGACTTTAGTCGAGATCGTGAAGAACAGTACCATTTTAGAAAACAATCAGGAAACTGTAAACTATCCGCATTCCCAGAGGTTTCACATGGGATGCCAGGTGGATCTACATTTCACGGGAGTACGTGTTGGAACTGTCATCAAACACCCTGTCCTTGACCCATTTATTTATTTATTTTCCTTTAGACTATAATTGTTGTTGTCAGCATTGGCTGTGAGCTTGAACAGTATTTTTCTTTTAGGTTAAAACTGTTGTTCGTGGCATGAGCCACTCTATACGACACGTATTTGCCAGGCTAGTAGCGGAGAGCTCAAGCTGTTGCCTTCACAGTTTCAGGGTGTGCAACCAAACCAGAAGATAACACTTTTTCGTTCTGTTGAAAGCCCCTCAATATATGCTTAATAAGTTTGCTATGCTGCAATATGGAGCCATAAGCATGTGTTTAGGGGAAATGAAATAATTTACAAAAGGTCTTCCTTGTCGAGGTCAGGAATATGGGGTTCACACACGACTTCAATTTCTAGAATTCTCTCTTAAGGGATTCTCAATAACTGCACACCTTGCTCAAAAAATAGTCCAACTTTCACCTAGAAAATAATATTTTAATCGTAAAATTAAAAGGTCGTTGTTAGCAGAAAGCTTTGCTAGTGAAGGCTTCGTCGTTAACAGTGTTAGCTTACTTTTGTTCACCTTCTGAAACTTGAAACGATATTTAATTTGAGTTGTAAGACACGTCATAATTCTGACGTAGGCGTTGTCTGACGCCATGTAAATGACATAACTAGCCACTAGAATAAACGCGGCAGCCTCAGCTGAGGGGGGGGGGGGTCTTCTTTAGCAGCAGCACTTGCGTGGGCGATTGCTCCGGTGACAGTCTTGGCAGATGTTTCAACAAACGAACGATGTGTTTCCAGTTTAGTGCTGCATTGTTTCAGCCTGGGTTGAAGGTTGCAGTACTGGCTCACGAGACAGCAAGATGAGTCAGCTGTTCAGTGCATTCATGTCATGTCGTTTAAGAACAGGACAATTATAAACAAAATTTATTCGAAATTTTATTCATAACGCTGAAAGATCGCCTGAAACATACTCATAAAGCCGTGAACCTCCAATCCTGGACGACAAACGACTACAAGATAAGTATATCCACGGGAGTTGTGGACTGGGGAATGCACAATTCTGTGCAAAACTTAGTGACGAAAGTAACTTTCTCATGATGTAGTACTGTTATGTAACATAGCTCGATGAAATTTGGACCATACATGCTGCTTCAATATAGTACAGAAGGTATCTGCGAGAAATGCGCAATAAGAAGAACAGAAATGATATTTTATTCAAACTTTTCAACCGATTTCTCATACACAAACAGCAGTTGACCGTGTAAGTAGGCTGTTTAGGTTTTTATATTGGTAACGCCACGTAGCGCTCTGTATGAAAATCACTTGCTGTGCTGTGTGCAGTCTGTGGCTGGTTGGCATTGTTGTTTGCTATTGTAGTGTTGGGCAGTTGGCTGTTAACAGCGCGTAGCGTTGCGCAGTTGGAGGTGAGCCGCCAGCAGTGATGGATGTGGGGAGTGAGATGGCGGAGTTTTGAGAACGGATGATCTGGACGTGTGTCCATCAGAGAGAGTAAATTTGTAAGACTGGATGTCATGAACTGATATACACATTATGACTTTTGAACACTATCAAGGTACATACATTGTTTGTTCTCTATCAAAATCTTTCATTTGCTAACTCTGCCTATCAGTAGTTAGTGACTTAAGTAGTTGGAATCCTTTATTTAGCTGGCAGTAGTGGCGCTCGCTGTATTGCAGTAGTTCGAGTAACGAAGTTTTTTGTGAGGTAAGTGATTTGTGAAAGGTGTAGGTTATTGTTAGTCAGGGCCATTTTTTTGTAGGGATTATTGAAAGTCAGATTGCGTTGCGCTAAAAAATATTGTGTGTCAGTTTAGTGTTGATCAGAATAAGTAAAGAGCGAAATGTCTGAGTACGTTCAGTTCTGCTCAGCTGTTAGAAAATCAAATAATGTAAGAGGTTTATCATCACAGTAATTCATGAATTTTTCTAAGGGGACGTTTCAACCGGCGTTGCCTGGTGAAACGTTGTTGTGATGTCTCGTGTAAGGAGGAGAAATGCGTACCATCACGTTTCCGACTTTGATAAAGGTCGGATTGTAACCTATCGCGATTGCGCTTTATCGTATCACGACATTGCTGCTCGCGTTATAGAAATGTATGATGGTCTCCTGGACATTACAAAGGCAGGATACGTTTCCTTCAAATTTATCATTTCTACTATCGTTTGATTCCTCGACGATAGAAATCCGCTCTTTGAGTTGGGTTGTTTTGGGGGAGGCGACCAGACGGCGAGGTCATCGGTCTCATCGGATTAGGGAAGGACGGGGAAGGAAGTCGGCCGTGCCCTTTCAAAGGAACCATCGCGGCATTTGCCTGGAGCGATTTAGGGAAATCACGAAAAACCTAAATCAGGATGGCCGGACGCGGGATTGAACCGTCGTCCTCCGCTCTTTGGGCTCGGAGCAATTTAAGAACCGCTGCGTGAGCGTAAGCATCGTCGAAAAATTTGCGATTGCTGCCAATGAGCTCCTCCATTGCCTGAACATCGTCGTCGGTGGTCGATGAAAATGGCCTTCCTTCCCTATCAGCATGACCCACATTTGTGTGGCATTGGTCAAATTGTTGGCACCGTTTCACTAAGGGCAGACGCGACACTGCATTTGATTCATACCGCGCCAGACGTTCATGGTGAATCTGGGACCCATTTACACCTTTTGCCCAAAATAATGGTACTGTCCCGCATACTTTAACTATGGAGTAACTTTCCATTTCTGGTGCCATTCCCCTCCAGCTCTGTGATGCACCTGTTAACCGTACCGCGGCAGAGCTTCGTTTGCAGGCAACTCGGAACGTGTACTCTCTTCTGATAATGCATCTCTCTGGTGGCAGAATGGTCTTACGGTATGTCCACACGACGCGTGACCTCGGGTGCAGTCGCTGACGCACGAGAATAAAATCGCATGCATAAAATTTCTGGAAAGAGCGCATGTATGCATGAGCGTCTCGTCTCCACATGTTGCCGCATTGCGCAAGGAGCCTGTTGTTCATACTCTTCTTTCATCAGGTGTTTGTGCTGTGTTTATTGTGATGAAATGGCGGCAGAAGAAGAAAACACAGAGGCGACTATGGGAGAATAAGTATCTTAATAACAGAGGTACGAGAAATATAAGAGTTCACAGGGAGATTTTATATTTTCTTGCAGCGATAGGTTTGGCATTAACAGGTCGTTATCTGGTAACCGGCGACTTATATACCAACTTGAACTACTTATCTGGGATTTCAAAACAAAGAATTTCACTTATTTGGCCTAAAACTGAGAAATTCTTAACGGAGACTCTCAATCGTTATGTGAAGGTTAATTGGCTTTCAGTGCATTATCTGTATTTTATTTTCTAAAAAGGTTGTTTACACAACTTTAATTATAAAAGTCTATATATAGACTAACGTGCCCACACTGGACTAATTCGCGAACATCACAGACTAGAGAATGTATCAGAACGGAGTTTTATGTTGCAATTTTGTATTTTTTTCATCGTGAATGTTTTTCATTTCAATTAGTATCCATCTGTTCAAGAGCTACTGTACAGACGTCAGGCTTCACGCTATGGCATGAATATTTCTCCACAGTTTTCATTAACACTTTTCATAAATTTGTAGGTCACCTCTTCTCTGTTTTAGTTCAAATGTGTGTGAATTCCTAAGGGACCAAACTGCTTAGGTCATCGGTCCCTAGACTTACATACTAGTTAAACTAACTTAAACTAACCTATACTAAGAACGCCAAACACACTCATGCCCGAGGGAGGACTCGAACCTCCGGCGGGAGGGGCCGAGCAATCCGCGACTTGGCGCCTCAAAAAAAATGGCTCTGAGCACTATGGGACTTAACTTCTGAGGTCAGCAGTCCCCTAGAACTTAGAACTACGTAAACCTAACCAACCTAAGGACACCACACTCATCCATGTCCGAGACAGGATTCGAACCTGCGACCGTAGCGGTCGCTCGGTTCCAGACCGTAGTGCCTAGAACCGCTCGGTCACTCCGGCCGGCCTTGACGCCTCAAACCGCGCGGCCACTCCGCGCGGCTTCTCTTCCTAATTTACAGTAATGTTATTGCAGACTTTTTGTCTAATACTTGGTGCTCAGGGCATCACATCTCAAATTTTTATTCAGATGATATTCAGAAGTGATGATGTATATTTTGTGGCGGTGTTCGTAGCGACAAGCAATTCGCTGTAGAAACGGCTTACGAAGTCACCGCCACACTTTTAATAGCGGGCCGACCGGTCCGCTGGAACAGTGAACAGAAAGATGAAAACCCAAACACTCTGATTAAATAAAAGTCGGTACTTATCTTTATTAACGAAGATACAGAAACACAGTAGTGAACTCGGTGACTACAGATATCTGTCTAGTTCGAGTCGGAGCGGCAAGGTCAGCGTCGGCTGACGACAAACAACAACTCTGCGGCGATGAACACACAACTGACTACCAAGTACACAATTCGGTGGCGAGTATACAACTGAGCGGCGAATACAGAACTGTCCTAGCGCTCGCGACTCCAGCGCTTAAGAAGCCAGAAGCCAGCGATGGCGCGCGCAGACTTGCGGCGATTTCCTCTATCGCTGGCGCTGCTTATGCGGACGGCGTCCGGACTTTGATGCTGCCAACCTTATGGCAGCGGGCTCGGGTGACATTACTGGCTAGGATATAACAGTATATGACTTCTCTTTGTCTGAATCACCCATAATTTCAGCGTGTTTTCTTTGGTCTGCTAAACAGTGCAAGAGATTCTCCACCTAAACGGGAAGTTATGCGCACTTACACACGGCCTCCAGCTCGAAGATATTACGCATGCACAAATATGCATGTGTAGTTACGCTGTTGGAAATGCAAACGCATGGGCAAAGTTGAACAGAAAAAACGCATCATGTAGACGCACCGTTGGTGGTTCGACACGCAGAACTTATTTTCCAAGTCGCCTCGTATTACTCCTGTCTTCTACCGGTTTGTCTGTTGGTTACAAACAAATTTCTGGGGACGGCAACGACAGCTCAAAGACATTGTGCATAAGAAAACAACACTCAATAAAGGTTCGAATTATCATAACGATTATAACAATTTAAAAAATTCCAAAAGCGGCATAGCTGTATGAATGTGCTTCATCCTCACCTACCGGTTTCACTTAAGTATAGACGCATCTTCATGTTCATAATAGCTATATTTCCATACTGTAAAATTGTAGATGGACAATTATAGAGTCCCATCTTTCGGGAAGTTATCCAAGTCAAGACTCAAACCACACTGGTGTGTTGTCATAATAAAACTGAGTACACCCAAAAGATGCTTGTGAAAATGTACAAAGCATCTTTTGGGTATACTCAGTTTTATTGGAACAACACAGCATAGTGTTCTGAATCTTCACGTGGATAGCTTCCCAAAAGATGGTACTCCTAATTGTCCATTACACTACGGATGCGGCTTTTGTAAACACCTCATCATTCTCGAGTTTGTACGTGTTGTCGATACTGTTATTCTCAATGTCTGTTAGTTAGTCAGGCTAAACACCAAAAAGCGTTGGTGGCAGTCAACACACTTATCCTCCAGATGTGTTTATTAACGTGTCACGTATCCCGTTACTTGGAGTACAGCGGACACAAGTCAGTCAGTTGCACACTTGCTGGCCGCGCTAGAGCCAGCCGAGTTCTAGTCAGCGGGCAGGGCCGCCGCGATGGCTGGCGGTGCGGAGAGGAGAGGAGAGGAAGAGACGGAGATCAGTGAACCCCGCGGCCAGCGCCTGCGGTGGCGCAGTGGTGCGTGCACACGCCAGTTCGCTGCTCCCGCCCGCTTGCCATCTTCCGACCGTCACGTGCAGCCGCGCCGGCCGCTACTTGCCTACGTCACCGTTTAATCCAGCCCCGGATACCTGCGATATTTCCGAACCGGAAACCGTATGAGATAGGACATAAAAAATTAAAAAAAAATATTTTTCAAAAGTATGTTCGTTTTGTAGCGAACATCATTCTGAAGAGTTTGATATGTAAAAGGTATATTTTGGAGGGAATGTAAGAAATGTTATTTGGTCTTACGTGTGTCAAAGTGCAGTGCCACGCCTCTACACACAGCATTGTTCTATCACGAAACTAATTAAATTGAACTCCGTCCGAACAGGCCTTGGAAGGCCCAACGGTACCGACCGGCCGCCGTGTCATCCTCAGCCCACAGGCGCTACTGGGTGCGGATATGGAGGGAGGGGTATGTGGTCAGCACACCGCTCTCGCGGCCGTATGTCAGTCGACGAGACCGGAGCCGCTACTTCTCAATCAAGTAGCTCCTCAATTTGCCTCACAAGGGCTGAGGGCACCCCGCTTGCCAACAGCGCTCGGCAGATCGGATGGTCGCCCATCCAAGTGCTAGCTCACCACGACAGTGCTTAACTTGGGTGATCTATCGGCCGGGGTGACATGCTACTGCCCCCCCCCCTTTTTTTATTTTTTTTATTTTTTTATTTTTTTAAAGCCTCACGATTAATACTGCGTGGGATCATTTGCGACCGCGAGGATAAGAACTCTTCAGAAAATTTGAATTCTTTTTTGCCTATTACCTAATAACTTCTCTTTAGTGTGACATAAAACCAACCATAGGAAACATAAAACCAGTAAAGACAAGGGACAAGAAAGGTAGTAGATATTGCTTCAATTCTAAGGTCACAGTATTTTTTTCTCCTCTAACCATGCTACAGCTGTACGCGGCGTGCTTTCCTTTCTCCGAAAGAATCTAGTACCTCATCAAAGTTTGTCAAATGTTTTGCTAAATCAAAATGTCGTTGTCTAATAATTAAAATGCTGTTAGTACGATTGAGCCGGCCGAAGTGGCCGTGCGGTTAAAGGCGCTCCAGTCTGGAACCGCAAGACCGCTACGGTCGCAGGTTCGAATCCTGCCTCGGGCATGGATGTTTGTGATGTCCTTAGGTTAGTTAGGTTTAACTAGTTCTAAGTTCTAGGGGACTAATGACCTCAGCAGTTGAGTCCCATAGTGCTCAGAGCCATTTTTTTGTTAGTACGAATAGCACCCAGACTGGTGTGGTTTTTCGACTGGATTACGTCTATTTTGTCACTGTCTGCTAGAGAAAACAAAAGAGGCCTTTCTAATATTGCAGCAATTGTAACACACGCCAAATAAGCGAGACTGTTTTGGCACAAGTGGTCATTTTTATCTATCTCACTTACATAAATAACGCGACAGAATATAATTCGCGAAGTACCAATATCAAATGCCTATTAGGCCAACTACAAGCAAAAAGTTTTACGTAAGGAAACAGTTTCACATTTCATTCATTTGCTCCATTTCTCAAGCATAAGATCGAAAAGTAGTAGTACGAAATTTTTATACACACATCAAAAAAAGTTTTGCATCACACCGATTCCCAGAACTCCTGAAGATAGACGTTGACTGTGGATATTGTATCAGAGACACAGTCCCTTTTGACCGTTAAGAGATGTCACTAAACCGGCCCAAAGATGTAAACAACCATACATGAGCGGCCCCTATTAGACGAAGGAGGTCCGACAGCCGATCAGTTCCAGTCATTCCACCAGGAAGGTGATACGCGGCTCGTGTTGTCTGTAGTTCAACTATACTTAGACGGTCAATACCGCGGTTCGATTGCGTCCGCATTGTTACTTTGTGCCAGGAAGGGCTCTCAACAAGGGTAGTATCCAGGCGTCTCGGAGTGAACCAAAGCGATGTTGTTCGGACATGGAGGAGATACAGAGAGACATGAACTGTCAATGACATGCCTCGCTACTACTGCAGTGGGTGACTGCTACCTACGGATTATGGCTCGGAGGAACCCTAACAGCAAAGCCACCATGTTGAATAATGCTTTTCATGCAGTCACAAAACGTCCTGTTACGACTCAAACTGAGCGCAATAGGCTGCATGAAGCGCAAATTCACTCTTGACGTCTATGGCGAGGTTCATCTTTCCAACCACGACACCATGCAGCGTGGTACAGATGGGCCCAACAACACGCCGAATGGACCGCTCAGTATTGGCATCTCGTTCTCTTCACCGATGAGTGTTGCATATACCTTCAATCAAACAATCGTCGGAGACGTTTTTGGAGGCAAGCCGGTTAGGCTGAATGCCTTGGACACATTGTCTAGCGAATGCAGAAAGGTGGAGGTTCCCTGCTGTTTTGGGTGGCATTATGTGGGGCCGACGTATGCCGCTGGTGGTCATGGAAGGCGCCGTAACGGCTGTACGATACGTGAATGCCATCCTCCGACCAATATAGTGCAACCATATCGGCAGCATATTTGTAAGCATTCGTCGTCATGGACGTCAATTCGCGCCCCCATCGTGCACATCTTGTGAATGACTTCCCTCACGATAACGACATCACTCGACTAGAGTGGCCAGTATGTTCTCCAGACATGAACGCTATCGAACATGCCTGGGATAGATTGAAAAGGGCTGTTTATGGACGACGTGACCCACCATCCACTCTGAGGGATCTACGCCGAATCGCCGTTGAGGAGTGAGACAATCTGGACCAACAGTCCCTTGATGAACTTATGGAGAGTACGTCACGAAGAATACAGGCATGCATCAGTGCAAGAGGGCGTGCTACTGGATATTGGAGGTGCCGGTGTGTACAGGAACCTGAACCACCACCTCTGAAGGTCTCGCTATGGTGGTACAACATGCAATGTGTGGTTTTCATGAACAATAAAAAGAGCGGAAATGATGTTTATGTTGATCTCGGTTCCAATTTTCTGTACATGTTACGGAACTCTCGGAACCGAGATGATGCAAAACTTTTTTTGATGTGTGTATAAATTTGGAATCGTCATATTCTTCCATGTATTTTGTGAGATGTCCCCCTTTCTTCTCATTCGTCATTATAACAAGCCATCTTGTCACCACTAAGTCTGCAACTATTCCTCCCATTGTCAAAACTTGGTCTCCGGTTAACTCTACTAACCATGCCAGAATCACCGGTTTAGGTATCCCACGTGTACTCCGGTTAGGCGTTTCTTCGTGTTCGTACAACGTATTTTCCGCGCAATGCCAAGAATAGAACTTAACTCAGCTCGTATTGCTCCGCCAACTTTTGTCTGAGGAAAATTCTTTTATATCTAGATGCGACGGGCATTCCTCTGGCAGAGATATGACACACACTACGCACCCATTCAAAAATCAACTTACGATTCATTTAGAAATCGCTCTGAACGTGTTCAAAAGTGGTCGAAAACCAACAGTGATGTGGTATCATATGAATAATCGGTAGACCAACGTGCGTTGGACGCTACGCGATTTGTGGAACAAGTTTTTTTTTTTTCTTCAAAAATATGAATTTTGTACCCCCTGAAAGTGCCGCCCGGGGCAGATACCACGGTTTGCCGTCCCCTCCCCCCCCCCCCCCTCCCTAGATACGGACCTGATCTAATTTAAACCACATTACACGGAAACAATATACGACGGCTATTTTTATACTCAATGAAAACCACAGTGAAAATCAAAATTGTTTTATTTGAAACATTTAGCTACACCTTACAGCTACTTCTCTACATAGTCGCCGCTCCGACTTAAAGACATCTGTCCGAGCTTTGTACCAACTTTCCAATACCCCCTTCATAGAACGCAGCTGCCTGCGCTTTCCGCCAATTCTCTAGGCTGGTCTGCAGCTCGTTGTCTGAGCCAAAGTGCTGTCCTCATGGCCAGTGGTTCATGTAAGCAGAGATATGAAAATCAGAGGGAACCAAGTTCGGGCTGTATGATGGGTGATCAAACACTTGTCATCGAAAACGCTGCAGGAGCGTCTTTGCTCCAGCTGCAGTGAGTGGCAGATCAGTTTCACGAAGAAGGAAATGCCTGAAATGCCTGGCGGCAGCATTCCTTTTCGCTTGTTCTGAATTGCCCTTGTTAGATATTTTTCTCGAGCCACTTGATCCGCATACTGAAAAAGATCGTCGGTTGATAACCGCATCCTTTCCTGACCGCCTGCATCATGAACGTCTGAACGACCCACTTCAAAATCCTCCCATCACTGCCGCACTTTGCTGTCACGCATTGAAGTTTCGTTACGTGGGCTGCACGAAATAAGGCAGAACCACTCATCATGAAGAAATCGACTGATGGCTTGCACTTCGCGCCTGTCGGGAGACTTGATTGTTCTGGGCATAGCTACTCGCTGACTGTGCCCTCAGAACCGAAAACCGCGACGCGACACGATCCACGGTCATACTAGAGACACTGCGCACCACTTCTGCACAAAGCTTCATACGATTTTCACTAGATGTTAATTTCGCGATAGATCAGACCCCGAAAAAAAAAAATACTCTCCATTTTTCGTACAGTTCTCTTCTACATTGCCAAACCACACTGCTTTACCGGCGTCCAGAAGGCAAGTATAATCAAGAATTGAGAAAGGAAGACGTTATACCACCGGGCTGTAAAAACTGTACTTTATTCGGCACTGTCAATATGACCCATTTTCAAATGCATCTATGGCGGATGTGGATACATTGCCTCGAAGGTATCGACTCTGTGGTGCCCAATCAGAAGAAACTGAAGAAATGAGAGTATACTGCTGAACGGAATAGTTTAAAGGTTGAAGAACAATAAAAGGTCGAGTCAAAACACATAGTTCTTCTTTTTTGGGGCCATCAGTCTCTTCATTGCTTTGATGCTACCCACTACGAAATTCCTCTCTTATAGCATCTAAGAGTACCACTTGCACCCTACGTGCTCAAGTATTCGTAGAATATATTCCAATCTCTCTCTTCCCCTCTCTACAGCTCCCTCGAGTACAGTGGAAATTAGTCTTTGACTTTTAGCCTTTCGTCCTTGGAGGCTTGCAGGTGTTACTCAGTCGGTGAGTTGGCTTGGTGGCTGTCGAAATAGTCTGGGTTACAATGTAGCGATGATAGTTAAACAATTCAATTTTGTTCGGATGCAGATCGTTGGACTTGGAAGAACTTTGCAGAGTGGGGGCTCATACTTTTAACTTTTAGTTGGACGCAGTAGTTTTGGGACGAGTACAGGCTCATATTTCAACTTTTCACTGGTGTTTGAATATTTAACCGTGATATTGCTGAGTTTGAGCGTCCATACGAAGTTTAATTGTGGCTTCAACTATAGTTAACGCTGAGACGTGTGCGACGGATTTGTTTGCTTGTTTTTGAAGAGATTATTTAAGATAATTAACTTTAGTTTTACATCGCAATTAATAGTGAGAAACTGCGTTTTCTAACTTCCAGTGTTTCCTTTTTAATTTTGTGGTTACTGAGTTGTTAAACGAACTTCACACACACATGTGCCATGTATGTTGATCTGTTATATTAATTAATTATTATTTACCTTTGCCTTCATTTGAATCTGCCACTGTGTAAGGCCACCATTCTCAGAACGTGTGTTTTATTTTCAGTAGACGTTTATTTGAGTTAAATGATAATTATCCTGTATCGACAACATTATTAATCCCATGGGACTTATCCGTGCAGTTTATTTATTTCGCTAAGCTGCCTAAGGGGCAGTTCTTTAATAAATCCATGGATCTTAGACCGCTCGTTTATGATTGACCTCTACGACATTAAAGTGAACCAAGCTAATATTCTTGCTTGTGCACTGATGGCACCAACAGTGGACTTCAAAACCAATGTTGTAGTAGCAGTGAGTACTTACTGCATTCAGTTACCACACAGTGTGTGGCCAGCGTGCAGGCGTTAGATAATTTGTGGATTGTCTGTATGGCTGCAGCCCAGTTGGACTGTAACAGGCTTGTACGAGGGTTGTACCAAAAGTAAGGTTCCCATATTTTTTACAAATAGAAAACATTTTTTACTGTTATTAATTTATACATCGTTGAAAAGCTTACACTTTTGTCTATTTTTCAACATAGTCTCCATTTTTTTCGACACACTTTCGAAGATGGTGCTCCAGCTTTTATATTCCTAAGTCAAAGAAGTCTCCCGCCAACCCATTGAAGAAGCGTGTGACTTCTGCTCGGACTTCATTGTCGCTCTTGAAGTGTTTGCCACCTAAGTGCTCCTTTAGCATAACAGTCGACCCAAATTTCTTCAAAAGCTCCTGTGTTTGACGAGCAGCGTGGGTTTGAGCATTGTCATGAAGAAGCACTACTCCCTCCTTCAGCTGTCTTCTCCAGCGATTCTGGATTGCTCACCGGCGTTTTGTCAGTGTTTCACAATATCTGTCTGAGTTGATTGTTGTCCCAGGTTGCATGAAATCGATGAAGAGTACCCCATCCCAATCCCAAAACACAGTCATCATAATCTTTTCTGCTGACTGTGTTTGTTTGAATTTCTTTGGTGGCCGTGAACCAGAGTGACACCACTGGCGAGATCGTTGTTTTGTTTCGGGGGTGTAATGAAACACCCACGTTTCATCTCCCGTGTCGATAGAGTCCAACAACCTCTCCTTGTTGCCTCCCCCCTCACATTGTCGAAGAAACTTGGGAGCACAGTCTAGGCGTTGCTCCTTGTGTCTTTCAGTCAGCATCCGAGAGACCCAGCAAGCACACACCTTGTGATAATCCAGCGTTTCTGTTAAAGTTCTTTCAGTTGTGCCGTGGGAAGCTCAGGAATGCATTCAGCAAGTTCACGGACAGTGACCCTACGATCTTTGAGCAGATCACTGTTGATCTTCTGGACAATCGCATCCGAAACCGGCGGTCTTCCATTCCGTTCTTCATCGTGAACTTCCATGCGACCCTCAGCAAAAGCCCTGTACCATTTGCGAACATGCTGAATGGACATGCGCTCTCCACTACAAACCTCAGTCAGTTGCCTTTGAATCTCCATAGGCGGTAACTTCCTTGCGTGGAGAAACCGGATTACTGCTCGAACCTCGCACTTGGCGGGAGCAGCGATCAACACTTCCATCTCTGACGGCTGCCGAGCCAACACTGAGCGGCGTATCGAATCGCGGACATGCGGACCCGAGAGTGGGGGAAGAACCACTGTGCAAGGCACTGTTGTCGGATTTAGCCTAGCACCTTCTCACGAGGCTGTAGATCACTGGGAATCTTACTTTTGGCACAACCCTCGTATAAGCAACGACTCTGCAGTGGTTAGCACACTCGACTCACATTCAGGAGGACAAAGGTTCAAATCCCAGTCCAGCCATACAGATTTGGGTTTCCCGTTATTTCCGTAAAACGATCCAGACGAATGCCGGGGAGCTTCCTTTGAAAAGGGCACGGGTGATTTCCTTGCCTGTCCTTTCGTAATCCGAGCTTGTGCACTGTCTGTAATGAGCGCGCTGTCGACGGGATGTTAAACTCTAATCTTCCTTCCTTTTACAGGCTCGTAACAAATCTCGTGCGTAGTCTTCACGAAGACACTGAAGCGTCTCAAACTGAGTGACAACAGTTTCACACAGCCGGCCGCGGTGGCCGAGCGGTTCTAGGCGCTTCAGTTCGGAACCGCGCGACTGCTACGGTCGCAGGTTCGAATCCTGCCTCGGGCATGGATGTGTGTGATGTCGTTAGGTTAGTTAGGTTTAAGTAGTTTTAAGTTCTAGGGGACTGATGACCTCAGATGTTAAGTCCCATAGAGCTCAGAGCCGTTTGAACCATTTTTGAACAGTTTCGCAATGGAAGTATAACGGGCAGTCGAATGAAAACAAGACAGATGGAAAAAAGTAGGTAAACTGTTTATTATTTCAAAAGTAATCTCCGTAACTGTTAATGCATTTATCCCACTGTGAAACAAGATAATCAACAGCTTCTTGGAATAGTGTTGGCGGTTGCTTAGGGAACCGTGATTGTGCTGACGCGTGCACCTCTTCATCCGAAGCAAATCGGCAGCCACGAGCATCTTCCTTCATGTCAACAAAAATACGGAAATTGCATGGGGAGAGATCGGGACTGCATGGAGGATGTGTTAAGGGTTTCGCAAAGAAACTTCTCCAATGTATTCGAAACAACCTCGGCAATATGTTGGTGTGCTACGCAACAGACGTTTCGCTGGAAGCCCTCATCCATCCGTACAGTCCTCATCTCTCCTCATGCGAAGTCCATATTTTTGGGTCGCTGAAGGAAGACATTCGTGGCCGTCGATTTGCTTCGGACGAAGAGGTGCATGCCTGGGCACAATCACGGTTCTGAAAGAAACCGCAAACATTTTTCCTTGAAAGCATTGATCATGTTGTATCGCAATGCGGCAACTGCATTAATGTTATGGCCATTACTTTCTAAATAATAAACAGTTCACTTGCTTTTTTACCATCTGTCGTGTCTTCATTTGACTTTCCCTTATATAACGAAATCTAGTACATCTTTTAGTAATCTACAAAAATCGACTGTGCCTGTCGTTACTTTTGATTGACCAGCTTAGATTTTAAACTCGCAAATCGGATCATTTGTCAGCAACTGTCATTGCTCTTGTGTAACGCAACAACTTGACAATAATGTTCGTTCTAAAACCATTCCAGAGAAGTGCCTTGTTTGTCAACACCATTTACAGTAACTAATAATATGTCTTCTTTCATCATACTTTATTTGGTCTCTGTGCTGGCTCAATAAGAGACCCTGCAGACCAGTCAATCGACAGACCCCTCTTGTGACAACAGCGACGCTCTGAGAGGTTCCCCTGCTAAATCAATGTTTGGCAAGTTGTTTCCTTCCCTGCGTATTTGGGTTCCCCTTGCCTTATGATAATCCTGCCTGACGCAAGTTCTAGACTGCTAATAACACAGGGCACACGATATACCTTAGGGGACTGTCGCGCCGTATGGAAGCATTTTGTCTTCTGCCCTCGGCGGTGAAGCTAGTGCTCCACCGAACTGCAAAAACGACTCCTGATCCGCTTCAGGGCTAAGGTGCAACAGTATTTCTGAAACGAATGCTGTGAACTGATTGTGTGCCTGGCTTCTTGGCACACAGGCGAAGGCGTTAATTTTAACTGTGCGATAAGTTCCATACCACACAGATCACAAAACAGCAAACGTCAAGCAAACTTATCATGATGCGCCCGTATTTGCCGTGTATTCAGTCTTGCACGCGAATATAAACAATCCGTGAAATACTTTCACTCACCGAAGCACTACGGAATGGCTCTGATGCAACCATTCTGGAACTCGACCGAAAAGTCTGCAAAGGTTAATGCACTAACATTTACAATGCAAAATCGTTGTTGCAGTTAGCTTGTTGCTGACCTTCTGACTGCATTTATCATTCATTATTTGATATTAAATTCTTCATTCGGCTGTATTTCCTTCTAAAACTTTTCGACCCTGAGCAGCTTGTTCTATTTGTTACTTGTTATATGAAACTCACTGTAGAATCGCAGCTTACTTTACAAAATTGCTCGACTATGAAGGACTGCAACAAAATAATTAGATGCCAGCTGCAAAAACTTGCTATTTAATCAAAATGAGCCAATAAGTATCCATACGCATTGTACACTGCACACAAGATGGCTTGACTATTCCGTGATCGCATGTCCAGAAAGCGTGTCTGAGGCGTCAATTGCATGTTTGAGCCCACTGTTTAATTCATTTTTCAACTGTTGCTCAAGTAAGTTCGCATCCAGTTAAGACAGTGGTATGTGACTCAGGACTGAGGTTTGGAAATGAGCAAGGACCTGAAATAGCTTGAAGGTCTGTATTTTTGTAATAAAAATTGGAATAAAGAATATAAATTGAACTTGATGATTAAACTGATGAGGAAACGTAATTTACGTCGCCAGAAATGACCTACAAGGGACGACAATTGATGATGAAACGTTTCCAACTGAATTATTTATTTATTCTGGCAAGATTGAGGCCATAAATCCTCTGCTTGCAGTGTATCGCGTTTCCTCCTCTGTATGAGTTTTGTTATTTTAAATTTGTTCATGAAACTAAAATGCTGTCGAAGAAGGATACATTACATTAGCGATAAGAAAAGGAAACATATAATAGTAAAATTGGCAAGAAGGTATTATTAGTTTTGTTAGTCTTTTCTTAAGTTTTAAAATGATTTTTACGTAATCTTATCTGTAATATCCAAATATCAGGTTCAATCAGGGTGGCTGTTTGAAATGAAATGTATTGTTATATGTTCCATCTTCGTTCAGCTACATCTGCGTGATTACTCTGCTATTCACAATAAAGTGCCTGGCCGAGGGTTCAATAAACCACCTTCAAGCTGTCTCTCTGCCGTTCCACTCTCGAACGGCGAGCGAGAAAAACGAGCACTTAAATTTTTCTGTGCGAGCCCTGATTTCTCTAACGTTATCGTGATGAACATTTCTCTCTATGTAGGTGGGTGCCAACAGAACGTTTTCGGAATCGGAGGACAAAACTGGTGATTCAAATTTCATGACAAGATCCCGTCGCAACGAGAAACGCCTTTGTTTTAATGATTGCCACTCCAATTCATGTATCATGTCTGTGGCACTGTTTCCCCTATTTCGCGACGATACAAAACGAGACGCCCTTCTTTGAACTTTTTCGACGTCACCCGTCAGTCCCATCTGATGCGGATCTCACACCGCACAGCAGTACTCCAGAATACGGCGGACAAGCGTAGTGTAAGCAGTGTCTTCAGTAGACCTGTTGCACCTTCTAAGTGTTCTGCCAATGAATCGCAGTCTTTGGTTTGCTCTAGCCACAACATCATTTATGTGATCGTTCCAATTTAGGTTATTTGTAATTGTAATTCCTAAGTATTTAGTTGAATTTACAGCCTTCAGAGTTGTGTGACTTATCGCGTAATCGAAATGTAGCAGAATTATTTTAGTACTCATGTGAATAGCTTCACACTTTTCTTTATTCAGGGTAACATGGTTCAAATGGCTCTGAGCACTATTGGACTTAACTTCTGAGGTCATCAGTCCCCTAGAACTTAGAACTACTTAAACCTAACTAACCTAAGGACATCACACACATCCATGCCCGAGGCAGGATTCGAACCTGCGACCGTAGCGGACACGCGGTTCCAGACTGAAGCGCCTAGAACCGCACGGCCACACCGGCCGACTATTCAGGGTCAATTGCCACTTTTCGCACCATACAGATATCTTATCTAAACCATTTTGCAATTCGTTTTGGTCATCTGATGACTCAATATCTTACTATTATATTCATGAAGGTATACGTGTTACGAGATGTTTTAACATTTACTATAGAATGCAACACTCAGAAAAAACTGAAATAGCAACGAAAGAAAAAAAAATGGTTATACAGAGTGTAAAAAACTACGTATAAAAATATGGAGAGTTATTATAAGGAAAAAAGAAACACTTTTGTGCGAGACAGATGGCACTGGTGCACCGTTTCTCCGCTACAGGTTCTTTAGGGGTTTGATGCGAGACTTCCCTTGCGTTGATTTCACTGTTTTTTTCGTATGCAACACGATGACACTGAAAAACACAATTACATCTTACTGCTAGGAAGGGAGGGTTTTCATTATCGCTGGCAGTGCCCCCCCCCCCCCCCCCCCCCCCTGGGTTCTTGATGCTGACTACACTCTAACCGAGTTAGCTGGCATGGATCTCATTTACGGGGAAACACGATCCAACAGTCGAGCAGGCAGGCGCCTATATGTAGAATGACTTCCGTGGTGGAGATTACAAAATCACGTCACATTTCAAAGACTTGCTGCCCCTCTTCGTGAAATGGGACTCCTTAGAACAAACCGTTGGGTGTGCGAACTGTTCCGCTTGAGGAACCTGTGTTACTGAAAACTGAGGACAACCCTTGCACAAGCACATTATCTACACCCAAGAAATTAAATACCACCAGCGCCATGGTGTGGAACGTCCTGCACGGGATGGGTATGTATCCATTCAAGTATCAATTCTTTTCTTTTTGTTGGAGTCTTCAGTCTTCTGACTGGTGCGTCGAGGCACCCTATGAATTCCTGTCCTGTGCAAACCTCTTCATGTTAGAGAAGCTCTTGCACCTCATGTTCTCAGTTATTTGTCGACCTATGCTAATCTCTGTCTTCGCCTACAGCTTTTATCCTCTACAGCTCCCTCTAGTACATGGTGTCTTAGCACATGTCCCATCATCCTGTTGCTCTTCCTTGCTAGGCGTTTTCCATATGTTTCTTTCTTCGACAATTCTACGGAAAGCGCGCTCATTCCTTATCGTGTAATATAAGGATATAATCAGTAGGTGCAAGACGTATCGGCTGCTGTTTCGCAGCTCTTGGAATTTTGCCGACGGTATCTACACCAAACTGTAAACATCCTTGACTTCCAACCGTTTGTTTTGTTTACCGACAAGACTGCCTTAACAATTGAAGAATTATTCAACAGCCGCAATATCCATGCCTGTGGGTTGAGGAATTCTAAGGAAAATGCCCCCCATGAACCATGGACCTTGCCGTTGGTGGGGAGGCTTGCGTGCCTCATCGATACAGATGGTCGTACCGTAGGTGCAACCACAACGGAGGGGTATCTGTTGAGAGGCCAGACAAACATGTGGTTCCTGAAGAGGGGCAGCAGCCTTTTCAGTAGTTGCAGGGGCAACAGTCTGGATGATTGACTGATCTGGCCTTGTAACATTAACCAAAACGGCCTTGCTGTGCTGGTACTGCGAACCGCTGAAAGCAAGGGGAAACTACAGCCGTAATTTTTCCCGAGGACATGCAGCTTTACCGTATGATTAAATGATGATGGCGTCCTCTTGGGTAAAATATTCCGGAGGTAAAATAGTCCCCCATTCGGATCTCCGGGCGGGGACTACTCAAGAGGACGTCGTTATCAGGAGAAAGAAAACTGGCGTTCTACGGATCGGAGCGTGGAATGTCAGATCCCTTAATCCGGCAGGTAGGTTAGAAAATTTAAAAAGGGAAATGGATAGGTTAAAGTTAGATGTAGTGGGAATTAGTGAAGTTCGGTGGCAGGAGGAACAAGACTTTTGGTCAGGTGATTACAGGGTTATAAATACGAAATCAAATAGGCGTAATGCAGGAGTAGGTTTAATAATGAATAAAAAAATAGGAGTGCGGGTTAGCTACTACAAACAGCATAGTGAACGCATATTTGTGGCCAAGATAGACACAAAGCCCATGCCTACTACAGTAGTACAAGTTTATATGCCAACTAGCTCTGCAGATGATAAAGAAATATATGAAATGTACGATGAAATAAAAGAAATTATTCAGATAGTGAAGGGAGACGAAAATTTAATAGTCATGGGTGACTGGAATTCGTCAGTAGGAAAAGGGAGAGAAGGAAACATAGTAGGTGAATATGGATTGGGGCGAAGAAATGAAAGAGGAAGCCGCCTTGTAGAATTTTGCACAGAGCATAACTTAATCATAGCTAACACTTGGTTCAAGAATCATAAAAGAAGGTTGTATACCTGGAAGAATCCTGGAGATACTAAAAGGTATCAGATAGATTATATAATGGTAAGACAGAGATTTAGGAACCAGGTTTTAAATTGTAAGACATTTCCAGGGGCAGATGTGGATTCTGACCACAATCTACTGGTTATGAACTGCAGATTGAAACTGAAGAAACTGTAAAAAGGTGGGAATTTAAGGAGATGGGACCTGGATAAACTGAAAGAACCAGAGGTTGTACAGAGTTTCAGGGAGAGCATAAGTGAACAATTGACAGGAATGGGGGAAAGAAATACAATAGAAGAAGAATGGGTAGCTCTGAGGGATGTAGTAGTGAAGGCAGCAGACGATCAAGTAGGTAAAAAGACGAGGGCTAATAGAAATTCTTGGGTAACAGAAGAAATATTGAATTTAATTGACGAAAGGAGAAAATATAAAAATGCAGTAAATGAAGCAGGCAAAAAGGAATACAAACGTCTCAAAAATGAGATCGACAGGAACTGCAAAATGGCTAAGCAGGGATGGCTAGAGGACAAATGTAAGGATGTAGAGGCTTGTCTCACTAGGGGTAAGATAGATACTGCCTACAGGAAAATTAAAGAGACCTTTGGAGAGAAGAGAACCACTTGTATGAATATCAAGAGCTCAGATGGAAACCCAGTTCTAAGCAAAGAAGGGAAGGCAGAAAGGTGGAAGGAGTATATAGAGGGTTTATACAAGGGCGATGTACTTGAGGACAATATTATGGAAATGGAAGAGGATGTAGATGAAGACGAAATGGGAGATAAGATACTGCGTGAAGAGTTTGACAGAGCACTGAAAGACCTGAGTCGAAACAAGCCCCCGGGAGTAGACAACATTCCATTAGAACTACTGATGGCCTTGGGAGAACCAGTCATGACAAAACTCTATCATCTGGTGAGCAAGATGTATGAGACAGGCGAAATACCCTCAGACTTCAAGAAGAATATAATAATTCCAATCCCAAAGAAAGTAGGTGTTGACAGATGTGAAAATTACCGAACTATCAGTTTAATAAGTCACAGCTGCAAAATACTAACGCGAATTCTTTACAGACGAATGGAAAAACTGGTAGAAGCGGACCTCGGAGAAGATCAGTTTGGATTCCGTAGAAATGTTGGAACACGTGAGGCAATACTAACCTTACGATTAATCTTAGAAGAAAGATTAAGAAAAAGCAAACCTACGTTTCTAGCATTTGTAGACTTAGAGAAAGCTTTTGACAATGTTAACTGGAAAACTCTCTTTCAAATTCTGAAGGTGGCAGGGGTAAAATACAGGGAGCGAAACGCTATTTACAATTTGTACAGAAACCAGATGGCAGTTATAAGAGTCGAGGGGAATGAAAGGGAAGCAGTGTTTGGGAAAGGAGTGAGACAGGGTTGTAGCCTTTCCCCGATGTTGTTCAATCTGTATAGTGAGCAAGCTGTAAAGGAAACAAAAGAAAAATTCGGAGTAGGTATTAAAATTCATGGAGAAGTAGTAAAAACTTTGAGGTTCGCCGATGACATTGTAATTCTGTCAGAGACAGCGAAGGACTTGGAAGAGCAGTTGAACGGAATGGACAGTGTCTTGAAAGGAGGATATAAGATGAACATCAACAAAAGCAAAACGAGGATAATGGAATGTAGTCAAATTAAATCGGGTGATGCTGAGGGAATTAGATTTGGAAATGAGGCACTTAAAGTAGTAAAGGAGTTTTGCTATTTGGGGAGCAAAATAACTGATGATGGTCGAAGTAGAGAGGATATAAAATGTAGACTGGCAATGGGAAGGAAAGCGTTTCTGAAGAAGAGAAATTTGTTAACATCGAGTATAGATTTAAGTGTCAGGATGTCGTTTCTGAAAGTATTTGTATGGAGTGTAGCCATGTTTGGAAGTGAACCATGGACGATAACTAGTTTGGACAAGAAGAGAATAGAAGCTTTCGAAATGTGGTGCTACAGAAGAATGCTGAAGATAAGGTGGGTAGATCACGTAACTAATGAGGAGGTATTGAATAGGATTGGGGAGAAGAGAAGTTCGTGGCACAACTTGACTAGAGGAAGGGATCGGTTGGTAGGACATGTTCTGAGGCATCAAGGGATCACAAATTTAGCATTGGAGGGCAGCGTGGAGGGTAAAAATCGTAGAGGGAGACCAAGAGATGAATACACCGAGCAGATTCAGAAGGATGTAGGTTGCAGTAGGTACTGGGAGATGAAGAAACTTGCACAGGATAGAGTAGCATGGAGAGCTGTATCAAACCAGTCTCAGGACTGAAGACCACAACAAGGAAAATGACATGTTCCACCAAGAACAGAAGTTTACCATAAATGTGGGGATGGTACTGTTCACGACTATCCGGGTGAGCCGTATCTGCTCCTTCAAGCGGTCGGCGGATGAAATTAGCACATCTTTCTCCGTAAAGTCCTATTAGAAATGTTGGAGAGGATTGGCCAATACCGAGACCACGATGTGGCCCCGAGCTCACTCCTTTGGATTTCTTTTTGTAGGGGGGAGATGAAGGGTTTGGTGTACGAGACACAGATAGACATACCAGAAAAGCTGGTCGCCAGTTTGGCTGAAACTGCAGTCATTATTCTTGAAACACCTAGTTGTTTTGAGTGAGTTAGATATCATTAGCACGTAGATGCCTGTTGTGCATTTATGTAAGCGGATGGAATTTTAAGCAACATACACTATCTGATCAGACGCATTTGGACAACCATCAGTGGACACTACCATGGTGTCTGTTCACCTTAGCGGTTATGACAGTTTGAACTCTGCTGGGGACACTTTCGGTGAGGTGTCTGAATGTTTGTGGAGTAACTGCAGCCTATTATTTCCCAAGAACCCAAACCAGATAAGGTACTGAATTTGGGTAATAGGGTCTGAAGCGAAGTAGGCGTTCTAACTCATCCGAAAGAAGTTGCATTGAGTTTAGGTCGGAACTCTAGGCAGGGCAGTCCATTTCAGTAATGTTTTTGTCCACAAACCATTGCCTCATAGACAGCGCTTTATAGCTCAGTGGATTGTCACGCTGGTACAATCATCGTGTTCAAACTGTTCCTTTACTGCAAGCAGAGCGCAATGCTGAAAAATGATTTCATATCCTTCCGCATTGAGCGTTTCCTCAAGCATAATAGGGGAAGAACAACTTAAACACAGAAAGCACCCCCTTACTGTAACACTATCTGCTCCGTACTTACGTATTTAACTGTTAGCGCTATACATGATGGCATGTAACGTTCTCCAGGCAATCGCCAGACCCTTCCATCGGACTGCCATAGGGTTTAGTGCGGTTCATCATTCCGGAACAACCGTTTCCAGTCATCCATTGTACAGTGGTGTCGCTCTTCAAGCCATCTCAAGTGTTGTTTCTCACTGGTTACGGAAGTGTGTGGCTAAGAAGAGCTGCTCGAGCATTGTACCCCATTCCTTCTAACTGCCTGCACACAGTCTTTGTGCTAGTTGGTCTACTAATAGCACTTTGTAGCTTATGAGTGATTACGTCCGCAATTTTTTAGACCGTCGCTCTGCAGTGCTCGACGATCCCTACCCGTCATTACATGGGGTGTGCCCGGTCGTGGTTTAGCTGTCGTTGTTCCTTCGCGTTTCCACTTCACAATCACGTCATTAAAAGTGACCTTGGGCAGTTTTACAAGAGCTTAAATGTCGCTGATGGATCTGATACTGAGGTGACATGCAGTGACTAGTTCACGTACGAAGTCACTGAACTCTCCTAACCGACCCATTTCCCTGTTACAGCTTCTCTACTGGCAACACAATACTCGCAGTCTCCTTTCACAGTGGCGGTTTCGTTTATCGTAACCACTAGCGGTCAATTCCACATTACATAGAGATGTCCAAATACTTTCAAAAATGGTTCAAATGGCTCTGAGCACTATGGGACTCAACTGCTGAGGTCATTAGTCCCCTAGAACTTAGAACTAGTTAAACCTAACTAACCTAAGGACATCACAAACATCCACGCCCGAGGTAGGATTCGAACCTGCGACCGTAGCGGTCTTGCGGTTCCAGACTGCAGCGCCTTTAACCGCACGGCCACTTCGGCCGGCCCAAATACTTTCGATCAGATAGTGTTCATCACCTGCAGTTTTACACACGTCTCTGGACATCACTAGCGTCATAACCTTCATGGACCCCTAACGGAGACGCGGTGCACTTGGAACATTTTTGTCACATAAAGAGTATTTTACAGGAAGATACTTTTAGATGCGCACATCGCCCTGCCGTAGCCCTCAGTGATTCAGAACCCCACAACAGTCCGCCCACCTCACCGCCGCCCCACACCGAACGCAGGGTTATTGTGCGGTTCGGCCCCAATGGACCCCTCTCCCCTCCTCCCCCTCCCAGGGAACGTCTCACCCAGATGAGTATAACCCCAATGTTTGCGTGGTAAAGTAATTATGGTGTACGCGTAATTATGGTGTACGCGTACGTGGAGACACTGTTTGTGCAGCAATCGCCGACGTAGTGTAACTGAGGCGGAATAAGGGGAACCAGCCCGCATTCACCGAGGCAGATGGAAAACCGCCTTAAAAACCTTCCATAGGCTGGCCACCACACCGAACCTCGACACTAATGCGCCTGCCCGATTCGTGCCGGGGACCAGCACGCCTTCTCGCTCGGGAAGCAGCGCGTTAGACGGCGCGGCTAGACGGGCGAGCCTGCACACGTAATACACGTTAGTATATTGGAAGCGGGCTACGAGTCGCCACAGAGTTTTGCTGTATACCTTTCACCCCCTATTCAACGATAACAAGACAAACTCAACACTACGATGAGGGCTGCATTTACGCGCGTGTTATCTAGTCTGCAGACCAGAACCCCGAGGTACAAAGGAAGCACACTACAATAATTTCAAACAAAAAAGTCTTTATTTCAATATTGTGGTGAGGGTCCACTTACAACCGTAAAACACGTAAGTGCGTTGTTTTAGCTTATTTGGCTGAACCCTTCGCTAGGTAGCTGATATGAATTAAGTCAGAAAACGATATTTTTCCGTTATACTTATCATTAAATTCACCCTAGTAGGTTCAGCGTAGTGGTCACCACATTACAAACACTGCCCTGATTGCACTGGACAAGTACTCGATACACGCGATGAAGCTGCACACATGGTACTTCATAACAGAGATTGGGTTTTGCGAGAATCAACACACAGAAACGTGAAAATCAAAGAATTGCGACACAAAATTTTGCTTATGCTACGACTGTTCAAGGGTTTCAAGAGACTGAGCATCTAAAGTCATCAGTCTCTTATTCGTACCCCAGGACTGAAACTGTGTACCTCAGTTGTTTGTGTATAGAGTTAAATGAATATGCAAGTATGAGAACGTATTCTAAATGTTCGCGCAACGTACATCACACGGGAGAAGCAGGTGCCAACACGGTATCCACCCAGATGGATGTGGGAAACCCACTAAAAATCACCTCCAGACTGACCCACTAACCAACATTCGTCTTTAACATGCGAGGCGGTTTCAATCCGATTCAGGTTCGGCTATCCAGGCATTTTTCTGTTCCCCTTTCACACAAAAATATTATAAACTCTGTTTCAGTCTCCTAAAACATTTCGTATGTATCTACAGCATGTCTATTATTCTCTTGAGAACGTTTCTTTCTCTTAGGCTTGACTCGTTATGAACTGAAGAATTATTTGTTGTCTTTTCTGTTAGACGGGAATTGTCGGTCCGCCGTGATGCAAAGCACTTTCGTTATTTATTTATTTGTTCCCAAACTAGTTTTAGCAACAAATATCGCCATCATAAGTGGGTTCTTTGATTCTTATTTACCATACGTCACAGCATGGTTTTACCATTGTTGCCGCTCTTTCCG
The DNA here is from genome assembly GCF_023864345.2 of Schistocerca serialis cubense. Taxonomy (NCBI): domain Eukaryota; kingdom Metazoa; phylum Arthropoda; class Insecta; order Orthoptera; family Acrididae; genus Schistocerca; species Schistocerca serialis. Next base: position 441,338,012 of record NC_064643.1, read on the forward strand.
GCCTTCTAGACAGAGAGAAACGTAACCTTGACACCTTGTTCGTAATCCAAAACATTACGCCCAGTGCAGTGTTTCGGATTACGAATAAGGTGCGGAAGTTACGTTTCTCTGTGTCTAAAAGTAGCTGCAAGCTGTCCAACAAACTTGCAGACGATATTATGCATGCCGAGAAAAACGAAAACAAAAAAAGCAGAAAAAAAGCCGTAAACAACGGCAACAATCGTAAAACCATGCCCTGACATATAGCAAATAAGAATCAAAGAAACCACTGATAATGGAGATATTTGTCGCTGAAACTAGTTTGGGAATTAATAAATATAACAAAAGTGTTTTGCATCAATGCGAACCATGTCGTCGTTTTTGTATGCAGTCACGGACCAATGGAAGAGTTTCAAGATGATTGTTAGCTGGGGTGATTACATCGGATACATTTAGTTAAAGATGAATTCAGGTCGACAAAATAAGTTCCAAAGTGAGAAAACAATCGCGGAAGCTAATGCATGACTCTCCTTTTGCAGTCTCGTGGAAGACCTGGCTTGCCGTTGTTCTTCTCTGACCTGTTATACACTCACGTGACGAAGTCACGGGGTAGCGGTATGCACAAATACAGATGGCGGTAGTATCGTGTAAACAAGGTATCACAGGGCAGTGCATTCGCGAAGATGTCATTTGTGCTCAGGTGATTAGATGTGAAAAGGTTTCCGATATTATTATGGCCGTACGACGGGAATTAACAGACATTGAATGCGGAATGGCGGTTGGAACTAGACGCATGGGGCACTTGACTTTGGAAATCGTTAGGGTATTTAATATTCCGAGATACACAGTGTCAAGAGTGTGCTGAGAATACCAAATTTCAGGCATTATCTCTCACCACGGATAACGCAGTGGCCGACGGCCTTCACTCAACGTCACAGAGCAGCGGCGTTTGCGTAGAGTTGTCAGTACTAACAGACAAGCAACAATGCGTGAAAAACGCAGAAATCAATGAGGAACGTACGACGAACGTATTCCCCAGGGCAGTAGTCGGAATATGGGCTATTGCGGCAGACGACAGACGCGAGTGCCTATGCTAACAGCACGACAACGCCTGCAGCGCTTCTCCTGGGCTAGTGACCTTATCAGTTGGACTCTAGACGACTGGAAAACCGTGGTCCCGATTTCAGGTGGTAAGATTTAATAGTAGGCTTCGCGCATGTGGCCGAGTGGTTCTAGGCGCTTCAGTCTGGAACCGCGCTGTTGCTACGCTCGCAGGTTCGAATCCTGCCTCGGCCATGGATGTGTGTGATGTCCTAAGGTTAGTTAGGTTCAGGTAGTTCTACGTCTAGGGGACTCATGACTTCAGATGTTAAGCCCTTAGTGCTCAGAGCCATTTGAACCTTAGTGCTTAGAGCCATTTGAACCATTTGAGCTTCGCGCGTGGCACGGGTCAAACGACGCCATGGACGCAGATTGTCAATAAGTCATTGTGCAAGCCGATGGTGGCTCCATAATAGGGTGGGGTGGGGATACATGGAATGGCCTGGCTCCTCTGGTCCAACTGAACCGCTCATTGACTGGAAATGGCTATGGTTCAGCTACTTGGAGACCATTTGCAGCCATTCATGAACTTTAGTTGCGGATGACAGTGCGCCATTTCACTGGGCCACAACAGTTCGTGATTGGTATGAAGAACGTTCTGAACAATTCGAGCGAATGATTTGGCTATCCAGATCGCTCTACTTGAATCCCATCGAACATTTATGGTACATAATCGAGAGGTCAGTTCTTGCACAAAATCCTGCACCGCCAACACTTTCGCAATTATGGACGGCTGTTAAGCCTCAATATTTCTGCGGGGAACTTCCAACGACTTGTTGAGTCCATGCCACCTCGAGCGCTACTCAGGGCAAAAGGAGTTCCGACACGATGGTAGAAGGTTTCCCATCACTTTTCTCACCTGTGTGCGAAGTTCCATGGGAGCATTTATAACGTACTATAACCGCAGCACGTGCTTGTGCTTGTGTGGTTGAAAGAGAAAGAGTAAAATCTGGTGTGTGTGTGTAAGGTCTGCTGACCTCGAATAGCACAAAGCCAGCCGCCGAGCTTAATGCCCCCATCCGAAGGACGAATTACCGTCAACTGGGTCACATACCCTCACTCCATGAAACATTGCAGAGAGGTTTAGAACAGAGGCCAAGAAGTTAAGTCTAATGATGAGAAACCACTGGCCAAATACAGGCGATGAAAATTGCTACCTACAGCAGGAGTCAAACAGACTGCCTCTAGGTCGAGTTTTAACACACATTAACTGTGCGTCCCTGCAGATGGGTTAAGAAAAATTATGTCACTAAATTATGAAAAAGAATACGTTAAAAGAACTGTACTTTATATGGTAGTATTTTGCACCGTTAAGATGGTAGTTTCTGCTGCATGTGCGTACGTTGTTTTTCGATTCTGGTCCATGTAGTCTATAAACTCCACTTCAGAGAAATCTTAGGATAAAGTGAAAAGAAGGGGAGGCATAACCAGAAAAGATTGTCAACCAGAAATTCTTCAGGGTGTACTGCTGCATCACCTTATTAAACATTTAAAATTCTGCTACTTGAATAGAAGCCGGCCGCGGTGGTCTGGCGGTTCTAGGCGCGCAGTCCGGAACCGCGCGACTGCTACGGTCGCAGGTTCGAATCCTGCCTCGGGCATGGATGTGTATGATGTCCTTAGGTTAGTTAGGTTTAAGTAGTTCTAAGTTCTAGGGGACTGATGACCACAGATGTTAAGTCCCATAGTGCTCAGAGCCATTTGAACCATTTTGATCTTAAATAGAAGTCAATGTCCAGGGAATGCCGCTGCAACAGGGCCGAAACGCCTGTTATGTTAGTATTGTAGCATTTTAAGTATTTTATGAGGTGGAGTTGCGGCATACCCAGAAGTATTTTAATGAGATTGGCGCCGGCGGCGGAAGCCCTACGTCTTTATATCAGAAACTACTGTCAGAGAGAGAGAGAAAGAGAGCATTCTGGAGCAATGACTGCTGCATACGTAGGAAGACACTCAGCAGAAGGTCCCACCAACCGTCAGACAATGTGCTAGCTACGCAGCGCAGTGCCTTAATGACCCCCTGATAGCGGTTTGCGCAACTTCAGCTGTCGCTGAGCACGTCGTAGATAACACCCAAGGCCGCCGCGTCCGTCTGCCGATCATGCTCCTTCGGCGGCTTCGAATTAACCATTTCGAATCCTCACATTCTAATCGCCCAACAAATAACTGCGATTTTAGTCAGTATCTAGTTGAAAATTCCTCGTTCAGCAGTACATACTTGCAATTGATTTTTTCATCACAGTCCTGAAATTGCATAATTAAATATTCAATGTCAGCGTAAAATGTTTTTCTCCCTAAGTTCTTTGGTAAATATGCAACGCGTTACAAAACTGATTTCGAGGGTATTTTTATAACTTTCTAGGGATGGCGTGTACACATAAGAACCGCTCCGGATCATCTCAATGCAGATATAGATGTTTTCCTTTTTTCTTCTGTAAAAACGCCTCTTACTCGCAGGGAACGTAAATGACACTGTGATTGGCGTGGCTGAGGAATATCATGACACAAAACAAGTTATGCACGATCTCGCTAACAGACTTTGTATATGCTACGAAGTGGCTGTTGTATGCTTACCTGACATATTTTGCTTGTCTTGCCTTTCAGCTCACTGTTTATCTCTGGCATGCTACAGTCCCACCGTGACACAGGGATAGCGTCCTTGATAATTAATCAAGACGGCCCGACCAATGGTTAAATTGTTAATGAAAATCGTTAGCAATGGCGGCTGAAGACTTGCGGCGTGAGGAAACTCTCTCGTTCTGCTAACGGCCTTGTCAAACAGAGGAGGAACATCCTCTTGCCCCTGGCACGGAAAACTGCCCCTAAAAGGGGAAAAAAATCAACAATAATCAACGGCATGAAGAGCCAGAAGGCAATGGAAACTAGTGCATTAATTACACACCGAATGTAGCCACATTACGCATGTCTTGTAATTGGAAAAGTGTGATGATGACCTTCCTACTGGCAAAAGTTTCCGGGTTAGTCCCCCATTCGAACCTCTGGGAGGATGCTGCCAAGGGGGAGGTGACCATGAGTAAAAGAATGAATACCAACGACCGTGTAACATTCTATGAGTCGGAGAATGGAATTTCAGAAGTCTGAATTTGACAGCGAAGTTGACAATTGAAAAGGGAAATGCAAAGGCTCAGTCTTGATACAGTAAGAGTTAGTGAAATTAAATAGAATATCTGGTCAGACGACCACAGTGTAAATCAACAGCAGCAGAAAATGGTGTAACGGAAATAGGATTCGTCGTGGATAAGAAGCTAGCGCAGAGAGTGGGCTACGATGAGCAGTTCAGTGATAGGATTATTCTCATCAGAATCGACAGCAAACCAATCGAAACAACGATAGTTAAGTATACAAGCATGAGATGAAGAGGTAGAGAAACTGTCTGAGGGTATTGAACATGTAATTCAGTATGTAAATGGAGACGAAAAGCAATCATGGTGACTGGGGTGGTGGCGAAGGAGAAGGAAGAGAAGACAGAGTTACGAGACAATATAGGCTCGGTGTTAGGCATGAGAGAGGAAAAAAGACTAATTCAGATGTTCAATAAATATCAGCCAGTATCAGCGAACACATTGTTCAAACATCACAGGAGGAGGTTGTATATTTCAAAAGGGCTTAGAGATATAGGAAGATTCCAGCTGGATTACATCATGTTCAGAAAGATATTCTGAAATGAGATATGAGATTGTAAGGCGTAGTCAGTAGCAGATATAGACCATTTAATAATGCTGAAGAGCACACTGAAGTTTAAGAAACTTGTCTGGAAGAATCAATGTATAAGGAAGTGTGATACTGTTGTACTTAGGAATTTCAGAAAAAGGTCATCTACACAATCCAGAAGATAAGAAAGGCAGAGAGGTGCGAATACCATCAAACACTCAGCTTAGCAGCTCATGTATCCAAGTTTCTGATAAGAATAATATATAGAACAATGGAAAACTGACGATCTGTTACATGACAATCGCTCTTTCTTTCGGAAAGGATTGTGTGCTTACAGAGTATCGCCTCAGTTGTGAGACTGGATTCGTGATTTCCTGTCAGAAAGGTCACAGTTCGTAGTAATAGACGGAAAGTCATCGAGTAAAACAGAAGTAATATCCGGCGTTTACCAAGGAAGTGTTATAGGCCTTCTATTGTTCCTGATCTATATTAACGACATAGGAGACAATCTGAGTAGCCGTCAAAGACTGTTTGCAGATGATGCTGTCATTTACCGTCTTGTAAAGTCATCAGATGATCAAAACGACTTGCAAAATGATTTAGATAAGATTTCTGTATGGTGCGAAAAGTGGCAGTTGACCCTGAATACAGAAAAGAGTTGTTATTCACATGAGTACTAAAAGAGTTCTGCTACATTTCGATTACGCGATAAGTCACACAAATCTGAAGGCTTTAAATTCAACTAAATACTTAGAGATTACAATTACAAAGAATCTAAATTGGAATGATCACATAGATAATATTGTGGGTAGAACAAACCAAAGACTGCGATTCATTGGCAGAACACTTAGGAAGGTTCAACCGGTCTACTAAAGAGACTGCTTACACCACGCTTGTCCGCCCTATTCTGGAATATTGCTGTGCGGTGTGGGATCCGCATCAGGTGGGACTGACGGATGACATCGAAAAAGTACAAAGAAGGGCAGCTCGTTTTGTATTATCGCGAAATAGGGGAGATAGTGTCACAGACATGAAACGTGAATCGGAGTGGCAATCATTAAAACAAAGGCGTTTTTCGTTGCGACGGGATCGTCTCATGAAATTTCAATCATCAGTTTTCTCCTCCGATTGCGAAAACATTCTGTTGGCACCCACCTACATAAGGAGAAATGATCATCACGATAAAATAAGAGATATTAGGGCTCGCACAGAAAAATGTAAGTGCTCGTTTTTCCCGCGTTTCGTTCGAGAGTGGAACGGTAGAGGGACAGCTTGAAGGTGGTTCATTGAACCTTCTGCCAGGCACTTTATTGTGAATAGCAGAGTAATCACGTAGACGTAGACGTAGACGAAAGGTAAAGGCACCAGAGAGGCAGTTCTGACGTCGTGGTTGATAGTGGAACCAAGACTTAAGCAAAATCAAGATACGTTCATAGGATATGGGGATTCAGAAAAATTTTAACATTCTAAAATGACACAAGATGTTAGAAATTCTCAGAAAAAGTGGTGTAAAATATAGGGAACAATGGGTACATACAATATGTACAAGAACAAAGATTTACGGGGCGAACTGAATGGAATGAATTGTGTAATCATTACAGAATATGAACTGAAAATAAATCGAAGAAAGACGCAATTCAATATAGGATTAAAGAACCAACCGGTTGCACATAAACGGTAGGTGCATTGATGTAGGTTTCGACATCTACCAGAGGTGCCTTCACCAGAATGAGATGTTATTAAATCATAAAATTACAATGCTAAAAAACAATAGTCAGAATGTGGAGCACCTGTTATCAAGTCAAAAGTAAAATATAACGTCCTGGCCTTTTCCACATGTGCCCAACTGGGAACATCATCAGACTTGCTCCAAATTCTTACTGTTGCTTTTTAGCAATGTAATTTTACGATTTAGCAACACTTCATTCTATGAAGATAGCCCTAGTAGGTATCGAAACCTAGGTCAATATACCTACCGTTTATGTGCACCAGTTGGCTGTTTAATCCTACATTGAAACTAGTGTAAGGTTGCTGAATAACAGCCACGTTCAAAACTGACAGAGTCCACAGCCCTTACCCTCGCACATTTCTTGATTCCCGCACAAGGAGGGACAAATATTTTATCGTCATTTTAGTCCGTCGATGCATGGATACATCATTGCTTGTTAGAATGTCATACGGTTATACAATGTCTGTTCTACAGGGTCTGCAATGCATGAATGTCTGTAAGATATTGTAATGTGAAGATACAGATACTGCATAAGCACAGACATTGTAACTCTCAATGATGTTTTCGTGCATCGACGGGGTAAAATGACGACAGAATATTTGTCTCCCCCTGTGCGGGGTAAGGGCTGTGGACTCTGCTACATACCGCAAGTTCGCGTCGGTTCTGGAGGCGTCCTTGGATAGCTGATGTCGTTAAGGCGACTGCTCGCCATAAACAGGAATTTCGGGTTCGAGTCCCGTTCCAGCAAAAATTTTCATCAGTCACAAACACCTACGACAATCCGGATTCGCAAAATGCGAATCAATGCAACCTATTTCCATTTGCACCCTCTTAAATAGTCAAAACTTGGTCCTCTCTACAATTTTTGTCCCCATACTTCCCTCCATTACCAGACTTTTGTATCTTTAATGCCGCAGCATGTGTTCTATCAACTGATACCTTCTTTTAGCCACGTAACGCCGTAAATGTCTTTTCTTTCCAAATCCATTCACTACCTCTTCATTCCACACCAGTATATCATTCAACAATTATCATTCTTCGGATTATCAAAAGAAATTTGAACAACAATCAAGATGCTTGTACACACGTAAGACATGCCTCTTGTAAGACTGATTGACTCTATGCCCGAACATCTAAGCAAGACGCTGTAAATTTTCTTCAAGTTTCTTCAGTACTTGTCGTAGTCCTACTTCTTCTCGCTTCGATAGTGCGAACACAGCGGCTATTTTTTACTCGCTCGTAGATCATTTCTAGAACATTCCGCCCAGTCTACCTTATCACGGCCGCCATATCGCTAAAAATTGAAGAAGAAGCAACGCTTGTATGGTGAGTGCTTGCCTCGCTGGATGGAGGCCGACCGCTTGGTAACTTGTCGCTCGTCGCTATCGACTGCTCTTATCATCAAAACCTTAGCGTCCGGACGAACAGGATATCCGTCTATCTCTTCACCTCTCTTTGGCGTTCTATGTAAACTGCTCTTATTTTCCTGGCCTGGTGATAGTGGCGTAGCAAGCAGCCATTTGTGACAGTACGTCTTCCCTTATTTCTAAAGCACAGAAACAGTTGTAAAACAAGCAAAACACGTGAAGAAGCTCTACTTTGCAGCTCTTTGTTCTAAATGCACCTTCAAGTGCTCAAGTGTATAGGGTGCACATTACTGAAACAGTTTTGCCGCAAAAATTCTGTCAAATTATGAATGCTGTAACATGACAATTTGGAGTACGAATGGAAAATAATCTTTTAAAAATCTACGTTCCTCCAGTAATCAGCTTGAAACGCATGCGTCAGGTAATAGACTGAAAATCGATTTGATATGTGCATTTGTTCACATTTGCGATTCCCTAACAAAAATCTAGCGAGCCACTCGACTTACTGAAATGCCAAGATTATCTCTTAGATTACTCAGTAACTGGAGGGAACACCCTGGCCACTTGTGAGACAATGGAGAAAGCTGTCTGTAAAAGAACACAGTGTTATCTAAGACACGAAAGACTGCCACTACACACCCACTATACATTCGTGAAACGAATAAAGGCTTTGGCCATCCTTATCTCGCGCCCTCTGCGAAAGCAAGAACAAGCTCCTAACAGGAATGTCAGTGAATACTACATTTCCCGCCGGCCAGGGTGGCCGAGCTGTTCTAGGCGCTACAGTCTGGAACCGCGCGACTGCTCCGGTCGCAGGTTCGAATCCTGCCGCGGGCATGGATGTGTGTGACGTCCTTAGGTTAGTTAGGTTTAATTAGTTCTAAGTTCTAGGGGACTGATGACCTTAGAACTTAAGTCCCATAGTGCTCAGAGCCATTTTTGAACTACATTTCCCCTAAAGATTCGGCGTTCAGTCCTCAGAACTTTCCAGAATTTTTCTGTCACTAATCTCTTTCTCGACACAGTGCAATTATTTGTGTATGTGAGGAAAGCACAGACGCACCGTCGTTCTGACTACACGATAAACTGCAGCCCCCATAGCAGATGCCCTATCTTCCCGTCCCTTCTTCTATTTTCCACATGTTCCATTCTCACTGATGCTGCGGAGGATCTCGAATCTCTCCAGTCCTTACCAGTTCACTTAATTTTCAACATTATTCTACAGCACCACATCTCAAATGCTTCGATTCTCTTCTGTTCCAGTTTTTCCACCGTCCGTGATTCACTACTTCACAATGTTGTACTCTAAATGTTTATTCTCAGAAATTTCTTCGTCAGATTAAGGCCTATGTTTGTCACTAGAAGGCCGCGCGGTTTTTGGCGCCATGTGACGGAATGCGCGGCCCCTCCCGCCGGAGGTTCGAGTCCTCCTTCGGGCATGGACGTGTGTGTGTTGTTCTTAGCATAAGTTAGTTTAAGTAGTGTGTAAGTCTAGGAACAGATAACCTCAGCAGTTTGTTCCCTTAGGAATTCACACTAGCAGATCTCTTTTCGCCAGAAATATCCTCTTTACTTGTGCTGATATGCTTTTTATGTCCCCCTTGCTTCGTCCGTCATGTGTGACTTTTCTTCCATGGTAGCAGATTTCCTTAACTTCATCTAATTTTTGTCACCAATTTTGACGTTAAGTTCATCGTTAATCTCATATCTTTGCTGCTTCTCATTACTTCCGTCTTTCTTCCGTTTACCAACAATCCATATTCTGTAGTTACTCTATAAACATTTCATATAATGAACAGAACTTGTCATCCTTTTTCACTTTCACGACGTCGTCAGTGACTGTTATCATTGATATCCTTTCGGCCTCAACTGTAATACAAGTTATGTACCATTCTTTTATATCAGTCACTGCTTCTTAGATGTATACAGTAGATTGAACATTAGGGGAGAAACGCCGGAATCCGTTTCTTACAGCCTTTTTAATCCGAGCATTTTGTTCTTGATCTTCCATTCACGCTGCTCCTTCTTGGTTCTTGTACTTACTGTACATCACTCGCTCTTCCCTATAACTTACTCCTATTTTTCTCAGAATTTCGAATATATTGCACCCTTTGCGTTGTCGAACGCATTTTGCAGGTCAACAGGCCCCGTGAACGTATCTTGATTTTTCATGCTTCCATTATCAATCGCAATGTCAGAACTGCGTCTCTGGTGTACTTGCGTTTCCGAAAGCAAAACTGACGATCATCCAACTCCTCCACAATTTTCTTTTCCATTCTTCTGTGTATTATTCTTATTATCATATCGGATGCATGAGCTGTTAAGCTGACGGTACGATAGTTCTCGCACTTACCTGCCCTTTCCATCTTCGGGATTGTGTAGGTGATATTTTTTCCGAAAGTCTGAGGTATGTCTCTAGTCTTATAAATTCTGCACACCAACTTTAATAGTAATTTGGTTGCTACTTCCAACAGTACTTTTAGAAATTCCTCGTGAAGGCCTTCAGGATGCTTCTCCATTGCACTCTAATGTTGATGCCATTGCGTTTAACTTCACCGAATTTTGTCTTTACTTTTCTGTATGCTGAATCAGTCCTTCCGACAGAAGTTTCTTTTTTGGTTTCTTCATACATTTCTTGCAACCAATTCACTTAGGATTCCCAACACTTTCTATTTATTTCATTCCTAAGTGACTTATACTGCTGTATTCCTGTCTTTCACTGTATAATTTTATATTTCCTTCTTTTGTCGATCAGTTGAAGTATACAGTATATTCAGTCACTCTTGCCTTCTTTGTATCTATGGTTGTCTGTCCAGATTTTGTGTTTTCCTGCTTTAGAGACGTCCGCTCCTCTTCAAATGAACTGCCTAGAGTGGTATTGATTTTCGCAGTATCTGGCAACCTTCGGGTATTTCAAACGCACCTCATCATTTTTCAGTAGTTCAGTACCCCACTTTTTTCCACGATTACTCTTCCAGGCGATTCTCTTAAATTTCAGTCTGCTCTTCATCATTACTAAATTGTTATCCGAGTCTATATCTGCTTCCGGGTACGCCTTACAATGAAGGATCTGGTTTCAAAATTTCTGTTTTATCATGAGGAAATCCAGCAGCAATCTTCCTTTGTCTACAGGAGTTTTCAAATACTCCATAATTGACTGGGTAAATTGCAACGTGGTGCCAGGCGCCTCAAAACGTTTTGCTAATTCATTTTAAATGTTTTGTCTAAAAGTTAGTACAAGTTATTTGAAATAGTTTCACGGAGACTGTAGGTAGCAAATTCCTTACAGATGTGGCAACGATAATCGCTATTATATAAAGGTTTCTCTGATACCACTACCAGTCACAAAATTAGTTGACTACTTAAATTATTTTATTAGCAACATGTTTCGAGGTTAGACGACCTCATCATCAGGCTTCAGCGGCAGTCAAATACATTTAACTCAAGCGTACATAGTTATTAAAGCTTTTTGTATAGTCTTGGCACGTTCTGTGGTCATCCTGAGAAGAAAGGAAAAGATAACTTAATAAAAGGCGATGACTCTTTGTACGTTGGTCTGCTGTTCACATGAAAAATTTTAAATAATCACTCAATTTATTCTTACGAAGTGACTGTCTTTTCTTGATGTGTTGAGGAGTCTCCATTTTTATGGATCTTTTGAGCCTGTTAACCATTGTTCACAAACTTCCACAGGTGACATGATATCACAAATTACAAATAACTGAACAGATCAGAAAAAACAGATAGCGATCAAAACAAAACTTGTTTGGATTTGACTATCGATATGTCGATCCTGGTGTTGCCACTCACTTGCAGTGTTTCCTGGGTAATGCGGCTGTCGCATCACTTGCGTTGGTCGACGCAATATATTACAAAATGAGAGACTGTCACAATTTTCGTATGTTAAAAATCAAAGTTTTTTTTTCAAGAAACAATGGCAAGATATTGGTGGGATCTACATTCATATATAATCTTAATTTTTACGTATTTTCTATTTTACCAGTATTGAGTCGAATTTGGTGAAGTAATGTGAAGTCTTCAACTCCATCATTTCATTTAGGATTTCGATTTTCCATTTTTGGCCTTAGACAAATATTTCCAGTCATGGCATTAAACTGATAGTCGGCAGTATACAAAAGACTGCAAAACAACCTGTTCAGTAGTCTGGACAAGTCGGTAACCATTTATCTCAAATAGATACTCGAAAGAGTTAACTTAGGAGAAGATCAAACAGAGGAACTGTGGCTCATATACACGGACATAGTCGACTGAGCTCTTCCAGTACCATGTAAACTCACCCCTTTAAAAGATCTCTTTGGAGAAGGTGTAAAACTGCTACCGGACGGTCATACGACGGAAGTCATGGCAATGAAGTGTTGTGTATACGCCGGTCGGTTGTTTGGAATCAGCGCAGTAATATGGGTGACAGAATGTTAGGTTGGAGCTATTGCGTTTGACGAATCCATGAACACACCGTGAATGAAGGTACCCTATTTGTTGGCGTATCAACGAGCATTGTCTATAAGACATGGCATACCACACGCGGCCCGCATCTCGTGGTCGTGCGGTAGCATTCTCGCTTCCCACGCCCGGGTTCCCGGGTTCGATTCCCGGCGGGGTCAGGGATTTTCTCTGCCTCGTGATGGCTGGGTGTTGTGTGCTGTCCTTAGGTTAGTTAGGTTTAAGTAGTTCTAAGTTCTAGGGGACTGGTGACCATAGATGTTAAGTCCCATAGTGCTCAGAGCCATTTGAACCATTTTTTGAACCACACGCGGGCATGTAACATGGCGTAAGAACTGTGGTCGTAAGCTCTGCAGTGAGCTAGGCAACACAGAAAATAGACAGTAACTGACTTGAGATAGCCCAATAAGGCGTTTAACTTGTAGTATATGGAGGGTATAGTTGAGGTTGCAGGCAGCTGTATGATGTTTTAGGAGTGTTTTTCGAAGTAAGACTTGGTCTCACTCACTCAGGTAACCTTGAACTAGGATGTTTATTTCAACTTTCTTGCTGACCATCTGTTGACTATTCTTCTGCAACGTCATGGTGAGTATGCTGTGGACACTCCCAAGATGACAGCAGCTGTGCTGTCAGCACTGCATTAATACGAGTTGTGGTCAAAAAGTAAAGGGAATTTTTCAATTCTGCAGGCTTTATTATTATTATTATTCGTTACAGTCAACTTTGGACTACGCTAAGCATCAGTCATTTCTTGTGCTTTTTCTTGCGTTCTTCCCAGTACTTCTTCATTTTTTCTGAGTGGGCTTCTTTACGTTCTTGCGACCAGGTTGTTCCCGTCTTCTTTGATTGCGTTCGGTCTTTGAATCCCTGTATTTTGTTGATGGCATTCCTATATTCCATTCTGTTGTAAACTGTCTCTGGTATAATGTTCATTTCTGCAATGTCTTCTTTTACTTCTTTCAGCCAGTTAATTTGTGTCTTTCTGCTTTCCATGTATTCCAGGATTTTCTGGAATACATGGAATGGTTCAAATGGCTCTGAGCACTATGGGACTTAACATCTATGGTCATCAGTCCCCTAGAACTTAGAACTACTTAAACCTAACTAACCTAAGGACAGCACACAACACCCAGCCATCACGAGGCAGAGAAAATCCCTGCAGGCTTTATACATACGATATTCAAATTTTTTGTTGTTTTTGGTAAACATGTTTCTGATGTATGTTTGCATCTTCAGCCTTTTTGAATATTTAGTTTATATTTGCCAGTCGAAAAGGTTATATGTATTTTCGAGTGCTTGGCGAATTTTTACTTTCGAAAAAGGTGAATCGAATAATTTGGATTAAATTCTTTTTTTTTTTAAATGGAATAAAGTGCAGTACCGCGTTCCAAATGTTGACTGTGGCTTTTGTCGAATCGGCTATGAGTAAGACAAGAGTTTACGAGTGGTACAAACATTTCAATATCAATTACTTACGACAATGTGGAAGAAGTAATGAAAATTGTTCTGGAATGAATGTTTTGGACATGAAACGTGTAGCTGCAAAATATGTTGTTCGGAAATTGTTGAGTTTCAACCAAAAACGACGTCGCGTAGACATCGCTCAGGAATTGCTGAATGAAGACGACAACGGCTCAGAACTTCTAAAGAAGGTTGTAAAACGTGACGTGACATTGGTATACGGGTATGACAGCGAAACCAAGGCACAACCGTCCCAATGGAAACTGCCCAAAAAGCCAGACCTTAAAAACTGGCAAGTTCGATCACATAGGACGGTTCTTCTCACTGTTTTCTGCACTTACAAAGGGTAATGCATCATGAGTTCCTGCCTTATGGTCATACAGTCAATCAGGAATATTACCTGGAAGTTATGGGCCCTTTGCGTGCAGCACTCCGAAGAAAAGGACCAGAATTGTGACGAAACGTGGAAATTGCATCATGATATTTCTCCCGCTCACATCTTCACGCTTGTTCGTGGTTTTTTTTTGTTTTTTTTTTTTTTTTTTTCCAGAAAACGATAGCCTTATGTTCCGTCAGCCGCAGTATTCGCCGGATATGGCCCCCTGCGACTTCTTTCTATTCCCGAGGCTGAAGAAAATCATGAAAGAACGTTGTTTAGCCACCTTTGACGACATAAAAACAGAATCGCTGAAGGAGATGAACACCGAACCGAAAAGTGAGTTCCAGAAGTGCTTCCAGGTTTGAAAAAAAAAAGCGCTGGCACAAGTCTGTTTTATGTGTGGAGCGTTACTTTGAAGCGAACGTATTTGGTGTTGATGAATAAATACAGATTCTTTAAGAAAAACAAAAATTCCCATTACTTTTTGACTCCATCTCGTAGGTGGGTCACACCAAGGTACCATATTGCACCTGGACTGGTCCGTTAAATAACCCAGTCTTAATCCACAGGAAGTATCCGGAGTATTTGAAACAGCAGATCAAATGTACCAGTGAACATACCGACAATTTGGCAATCTACGGTATCTATCTGTGAGTGGCTTCAGTTGCATAAGGCATATGTGAAGAAACTTTTGGACTCTCTTCCGTTATCAAGGGTAAATTATAGTCTTCCCAGAGTGAGTTCTTTTTTGTCCACTGTGCGTACTTTGCAATATATATGTAGAAGGCACAAGTTCCCATTAGTATACAAATTATTCTAGGATATATGTTGAAATAGCGTCTGCTTTATAGTAGGTACGAAACACTGCTTAGAACCAGAGACTAATGCATTCTCAAATGTACTTTGGTTGTCAGATGGGCAATTCATAAGACTACCGTAGCAATGTTAACGTAGTATATCTCCAAAAACGTTAACAAGCTTTGGACGTATGATAAGGTTTACAGTGGCGCAAAAATTAGTGTCCAAATACAGCTTGATAACTCGTGGACTTGAAACAGCAACAGCAGAATGAAAGTGAGATTTCTGAACTGTAATGGTGTCGAAAAACGACTGAAATCGACATCTACAATGCCTGATTTTGTATGGCGCCACACAATGCTCTTAGCGTCAATTCCGGAAAATCATCTCGCGTTCGTCCGACAATGAATATCCGTAGAGAGATATTCTTATAATGAAATTGATTCCTGATTTCAAGATAATTTTGATACTCTACAGCACCAACGCCAGCTGATGATAGTATGTGTCTATGCGTTGAGGACTTCTTAACAGACAGAATGCAGTGTCTTATCTACTATATATAGACATTAAGCATCGCAGATCTAATTTCTGGAGTCCCCTAGTGAAGTGTGATACGACTGGTACTGTTCAGGTTATAAATGATGCGGTGGATATTGTTAGAAGCGAGCTCAGACGTTTCACTAACGGCTCCGTTATCTGCAAAACAGCAGTAATATCCAGCTAGATCCTGACAAGATATCAGCCAACTGCAGAGATTATCAGCTATCTGCTGATATAGAGGAACAGAGAGTTGTACACTCGGGGAAATATGAGAATGCAGCTGTACCCTTTCACTGCGCGATTAGTAAGTCACAACTTGGCAGCTGAGAATTCGTAACTGGTACGCAGCCAATGAAAGAGTTATAATGCCTTGCAGAAAGCTATTTAGGAAAGTCCAAGAACAGATTTACAGAGTTGCATATATTTACAGTTTTCTGTCTCCAATATATGAGTCCCGTAGCGCGTGGAATTAAAGTTAGCCCAACAGCAGCAAATACAATCATATATGAGCAGTTAGTCTTTCCAAAGTTCGTCACTGGATGATTCCGTAAAAGAACTTTATAAAAGTTTTTTTTTATAAAATCATCAGCTCCTCGACAGCTTTGGCGACTGTTCTGTATTTTATTCCAGTGCGCTAATCTGCAGGTAACAGTCAGAAAGTATAATATCGAAATCGACTTCATTTTTTAAAAATGGAAATACTGAAATGTAACTCTAAAGAAACGAATCCAATAACGTTTAACTCTCCAAAATCCGATTACAGTTCTAGTTTCGGAGTAATTACAATACTATTTTAGAGCTTAGAATCTATCTGTTTTGAACATGAAACAGACTGCTGTCGAATGATGAAGTTCGTGATTTATTATCCAAATAACAAAATATGCCAGTGTTCTGCACCGCCGCGATCCGAAAATAAAGGGGCACAGAGGAAATGAAGCTTTCATTCTGTACTTTCATTCTGTTCTGGTGCGAATCAGGATAATAGGTCCTTTCTTCAGATAATTCTCTTAACCTATGAAACTACCTTTCTGAATCGTGGAAAGCTAAAAGTAAGAAATACGCGTTATTGGGCCGCTAACAATCCGAACTGGCTGACACACGCCCGAAAGAATAAAAATGAAAAAAAAAAACAATCAAAAATAAACAGGGAAAAATTAGTAAAATCGACCAGTCCAGTGAACAATCAGAATTGGTTTTGTAAATCATTCTGGTGTAAAGATATGCAAATTATTTAGTCAGCTCTAGTTATCAGATGATGCTATGTTCGGTGCGTCTGTGTACACGTAAATGAAAGCAAATGTAATCCGTGGAGTTTAAATGTTATGTATAATTGAATTTTAAATTGTTTAAAGTTATTGATACTTCCAGTAAAGGTACTCTTTGCACGCAATACTGAAAACTAAGACTGTTAGCATCCGGAGAAGCCAAAACAGCTAATCCCTCGGCTACTGCTCCGAGAGTCTTCTTAGAGCGAACAGGTAATACATATTGTGTCAGGCAGGGGGTTTAAGAGCTCGTGTTCAAATAACACTGCTAGAAATTGCTTATCTCTGAAATAAATTACAACGTCAAACAATGACTACTACTGTTGCGCAGAGTGTAATTTGATTGCCAAAGTTTGCAGCAAGAAGAACAAACATATTAGCAGCTCGAATTTCAGCTACTTCTACAATTCAGCGCTAGGGAGGCGAGAAGCCAAGAAAATGTGGGCGCACTGTACTGGGACTGAGGATGCGAACTGCCTGGCTCAAACATTTAATTATACGTAAGTAGATACAACAAATTCATATCATATTTTATGCTGTTTATAAGACAACTACGATTTGAAAGGCAAATTATTTTCCTGACAAAAATACAGGCTAATATTTGAAACTCGCCTACAATTATTAGAGCTCTCACGAAATATTTTACTTTTTACGATATGTGCATGGAAGATATCTGTTTCAGACGCCACGGTGACACACGCGACTTGTCGAACAGTGTCTGTTCGGGGGAACAAAGAGATTACTTAACACCGAAGATCCGCAGACTGATGTCTGATTTATAGAGGTATCGTATTTCGACTTTCCTGTAAATACAAGATTTACAAAATTTGTGCTCGTTCATCGCAAACTGTCCCAGGCAAATCTCGATAAATAGTGCGGATGTCTGGTTTGAAAAATCAGATCACCTTGAGCTATTTAGTTCAAAGTAATTAGAATTAAACTGCAACAAGCTGGCTACCTGAAATTGATATAAGAAACTTTTTTACACAGCAAGAGATACGTACTTACTTATATTAATGTAATTCCTATAATGTTTAGATTAGCTATGTAACATAACTCAATTATCATCTTTAGCTTTTGTTTCGTTGGGATTATTCAGAGGAAATTAGGTGGGTGGGTATTATACCTACTTATAAACATTTATAAGGAGACCTGGGTGAAGTGAACTAGTCTGAATTAAAAGTATATTTATTTTTTTGTCAGCATCAAAATTTTTTGGAACCAAATTATACCTAATCGTGTTAATATCATAAACGGGAAATTTTATGAAGATGACTGAATTCTGAAGGGATTTGGATGAACCTGTACAGTAATGTAGCTTATACATCAGAATAACACGGGGGCTACTTTTTATTGCTATGTGATATCTCATTCCCTCCGGAAAATCGAATAACACGGGAGAAATTGCTGGACGGAAAGCTAGTAATATCTATATCCATCATGATCAAATGGTTATTCTCTAACCTATTTTTATATCAGCATTTTTACTTGTCAGATTATTTTTTTAAGTAGTTGTTTTCGAATACTTCGCTTTACTTCAAATATGGCTTTTTCAACACAAAACTGCCCTATATTTATTACTTACTAACTACATTTAATGATTATTTAAACATTTTGCCTAGTTATTTTTTAAAATTGTTTTGGTATTATAGTCGATGATTCCAATTCTAAAATAAAATAGTAAAAACATTATTTAGCCTAGCCTAGATTTCAATTAACTATACCTATATAATACTTTCTAGCGAAACAGGGTAAGAAGAGGAAACAATCAGATAAAAATAGTAGTGGCGACAATGATAGTGGCAGATGCTGCCGTGTGCCCGAGGGGTTCTAGGCGCTTCAGTCTGGAACCGGGCGACCGCTACGATCGCAGGTTCGAATTCTGCCTCAGGCATGGATGTGTGTGATGTCCTTAGGTTAGTTAGGTTTAAGTAGTTCTAAGATCTAGGGGATTGATGACCTCAGATGTTAAGTCCCATAGTTCTTAGTTTTTTGTTTGTTTGTTTTTGCAGATGCTGTTTCCACTGCAAGTGAACTTAGGCTGCCATCTGACGTCTACTGTCTTAAGGTTGTTCGTATAACGAGACATCATTTCAAAAACTTGAAATTTTTTAAAATGGTTCTTGGATTCCAACTCCGAATGATGACTTTGCTGAGGACAATATACAATTAAAAAGAAAATTTAAGCACTATTGAGTGGCAGAATATGCTCCTTGGCTGGCGCATTTCCAGAAATTACAAGAAGCGTTGTGCATTTATTGTGTTTTCATCAATATTAACAAATATGCATAATTTGCAAAACCTCAAGCGACCTTTCAAAGCCACAAATCATCAGCTACAGCCATGAAAAGTTTTGTTGTAAATGTGCCAGTCAATGTACAATTGATTTCTGTGGGAGCCAACAAGAATATCGCGTGATCAATAATTTTGACTGTGATTTCTGAGGTACTCATGACCTACCTCTAAGGGGAAAATAACAACATAAAGATATTTTTGAAGAACTTATGAAACTTAAAATTGGTTCTGGGGTACCAAATTGCGAAAGAATACGCAGAAAACTGTATATTAAATGCCACATACACTTCTCCAAAAATTCAGAATGAAATAATAAATTTATGCGGACATGTCATTAGAGACGATATCATTGCTGGCGTAAAGAACGCACTTTCCTATCAAATCTCGACAGACGCGTGCTGTGACATATTAGAAAAACAGATACTATCCATTGGTTTTTGATGAGGAAAAGATGATGGCTCGTGAAGAGTTTCTTCATTTTGTGGAACTGACTCCCATGGATGCGAAATCTATACCCTTTGTTAGCCAAGATTTTTCAGTTAACACAGGTCTAGATCTCGAAAATTGGCGTAGGACAAGACTATGATGGGTGTTCGACTATGTCAGGAAAGGAAGGTGGTGTTCAGAAAATTATACGGGAGAAATATAAAAAGGCGCTCTTTTCTCACTCCGCTAACCACAAACTGAACTTAGTTGTGCATGACTTAAACCAAATACCGGTAATGCGAAATTCAGTTACCACAATAAAAGAAATAATAAATTTGTTTTATGAGTCGGTCCTTCGTCGAAACTGCTTACGAAATATTCCAATGCTCTATGAAACTACATGGTCCCATAAATATAAAAGTCTCAGTATTTTCAGAGATAATCATGTCCAGGTGGACACGGCGCTTTCGACACTTTTAAAAGACGATAACATTGCAACCAGAATATCTGCTTTTTAGTTGCATTGAGCCGCTACAAATTATGAATTTGTTAGTGTTTGTTTCATAGTAAAATATTCTGCACTGCTGCAACCTATAGTAAATGCTCTGCAGTCCAAAGTATGGACTTGCTTCAGTGTGCAAACCATATCAGAAGAATAACTGACACTCTGAGGAAACGTCGTGAAAGAGCTTAATAGCCGAAGCAGAAACAATCGCCAACGATCTTGAGATGGATATTAGAATGCAACGAATCGGCAGACTCATCGTGCAGATCCTCCGGCACAGACTGCTAGCGAGTTTTGGAAGAGATCTATAATGATTCCCTTCCTAGATTCTTCAATTGCGGCTCTCGAGCAACGTATTTCCGAGGATAATTTACCTACATACTTTCACTGCTTGCATTACTCCCTTACATAATGCTTCAAATATCGCATCAAGACATTTTGAGAGAAATAGAACCTTCTTGTAGTTATTACGATTTTAGTGGTTTCCTTGGTGAGAGGAACTATGGCAGAATATGTGGGAACAAAACTACGTGACACAGAGCGAACTGAAGGAAATGGAGCTTGTTGCGCTAGTTAATGAAACAACTGATATACCCAGCCATAAAACAGGCGCTACACATTTCACTCGCGCAGCCCGGCACAACATGTACCATCGATAGAGAGCTCAGTACGTTACGAAGAATCAAGACTTGGTTATGTTCGACAATGACGGAAAACCGTAGGCTTCTGTACGTTGAATGTGCATAGAAAAAGGGCTCTAGAAGCACAAAATAAATTGGAAACTCAAATCTTAACGATGTTTTGCCAGAACCCTCTTAGATTATTGTTGAAGTAAAATTAGTTAATAACTTATAAGAATAAATATTTTTTAATTCGTATCACTTATCGAATTTTCTTACTTTTGCCCCACCTCTAAGCAAAGTCTAGGTATGCCCTTATGGAAAGTTGTTTGGCTGGGACTTCGGACAACTTCCAAATGAGGATACCAGGAATTGTGTAGAATGTCGTGGACAACTGTCCACGAACACCCTGTGCCACTTCTACGGTTTCTGCCAAGAAGTCTGTTACTTCATAGTCACGAACGAGTGTGTTCAGTCGGTGGTCAAAATAAGGTTGTCACAATAAACGAATCGCATATAGCTACCAGGAAACACCAGCGCGGACGACAGTTGAAAAGTAAAGTTGCACATATTTGGGTATTTGGCGGTACTGAAAGAGAATCCTGCAAGCGCTTTATAGTGAGTTTATTCAAGGGGGAAGACGACTTGAGTCTTTCTGATAAAGCACTTTGTGTTGCCAGGCACGAAATTGATAACAGACGGCTTTACGTCATACAACACCTTAAAGAAAGAAGGATCTCATCATGAATTTGTGAATCATTCTGTTGAGTTTTTGTCCTCGAACGATCCATCTGGGTGCACACGGAACCCTGAACGCCTGTGGAAATCTGTGAAATCGTCGACAAAAAGAGAGGGGCGCCCAGGAGATGGGGACTAACTCTACCTCTTCCAATATCAATCTTAGATTAGATTAGTTTTTCGTTCCATAGATCCGTGCTGAGGAGATTCTCGTGGATGTGGAACATGTCAATTTTTTTTAAGCTGAAATAACAATACTAATAGTATGAATATATACATCATTTGTTTCTATTAAAAGTTCGTCAGTGGAGTAGAAGGAGTTGGCCACTAGTAAGTCTTTCAGGCTCCTTTTAAACTGATCTTTATTTGTAACTAAATTTTTTATGTTTACTGGCATATGATTAAAGATGAGTGTTCCTGAGTAGTGGACCCCTTTTTGAACTAAAGTAAGTGCTTTTAAGTCCTAGTGTAGATCATTTTTGTTCCTGATATTGTATGTATGAACTGAGCTGTTTGTTGGAATAAGAGATATATCATTTAGGACAAATTTCATTAATGAGTAAATATACTGAGAGGCAGTAGTTAGTATACCCAGTTCTTTGAAGAGGTTTCTACAGAACGTCCGTGAATTTACTCCACAAATAATACGTATTACACGCTTTTGTACTCTGAAAATTTTTGTTTGACTTGAAGAGTTACCCCAAAATATTATACCATATGACATTATGGAATGAAAGTAGGCAAAGTATGCAAGCTTTTTCATTTTTATGTCGCCTATGTCTGCTAACACTCGAATTGCAAATACAGATTTGTTAAGGCGTTTCTGCAGTTCTTTGGTGTGCTCTTCCCAACTGAATTTATTATCAAGTTGTAATCCCAGGAATTTAAGACTGTCAACCTCTTCTATCTGCTCTTCTTCGTACTTTATGCATATGCTGGGTGGAAACCCCTTACAGGTTCTGAATTGCATATAGTGAGTCTTTTCGAAGTTTAATGTCAGTGAGTTGGCTTTAAACCATTTATTAATATCCATGAAAATATCATTAGCAGATCTTTCTAGAACTACACTCGACATACAAACTTGAGGTTGTGTGTAAAAATTGACCTCCTGATACTGTCCACATATTTCTGATCGTGCGGTAGCGTTCTCGCTTCCAACGCCCGGGTTCCCAGGTTCGATTCCCGGCGGGGTCAGGGATTTTCTCTGCCTCGTGATGACTGGGTGTTGTGTGATGTCCTTAGGTTAGTTAGGTTTAAGTAGTTCTAAGTTCTAGGGGACTGATGACCATAGATGTTAAGTCCCATAGTGCTCAGAGCCATTTGAACCATTTTGATATTTCTGAATGGCGTAGCAACAGTGTAACTGGGTTATGGGAGGGGATTGCTGCCAGCGGAATCAGAAATAGTTCGTGAAGAAGACGTGGCTGACGAGTAAAGAAAGAAAAGTTACTACTATCATCTGTAAATAATTTACCTTACTAAACGTTCATCTTTTGTCGTTTCTCTAGTGAACGCTATAAACAGTATCTTTTACTTGCGGCACCAGAGTCGTGTGGTCGCTATCGTGTTCCACATTCGATATATATCATTAGGGGCTCGTGCATTCGACAGACAGTCATTTTTGGAAATTACCAGGATCCCCACATTCACTAAATGTGTACATACCTGTGAGAATATATATGTTACGCGTCTAAAAACATGCAATCGATTTGATGCCTGTGTTTAAGGTGCCACGGACTGGCGGAACTGAGATGTTTTCTGACGGCTTACCTTCTGACTGCTAGCATTGCTCCACGTTCTTACTGCACTTCACGGTTTCTTTAAGATTTTGCTGATTGTGGGCGGACGCATTCAGGTTACTCGCCAGTCGCCGCGTCCTGAACTGATGCTCGGCAACGGCCTGAGCCGCTGACGGTAACCCGTCTATTGTTGAGTTACGTAGTAGATGAACACCACAAATTAAGGAAACCATCCAGTGATAACAGTAGGGGCGTAATTATGTTGATACGGCCACGGCAATGCGCTCGAAGATAAAGTGGCACTGGAATTAAAAGAAGGAAAAACATTTAAAAAACAGCAAGGAAAAATTGAAAATTTCCTAAAATTGATCAGCCAAGAGACGTCTTAAGCTATGCTAAAATTATGGAAGACTCTTTCCGAAATCATTCTATCGTAAAGATATGTGAATCAGCTACTTTCCTTACCCAGGTCAAACATCAGTCTGCATTAGTTAATTGAATATATAGAACGGGACGGAATAGATGTCAGTAATTATTTAGGCTAAGGTTGTGACTGAGCATCAACCATGAGTGGCTATGCAGTGCTGTGCAAAGAAGAATCAAGTCACAATTTAAATTTAGATCTTAAAGGCGCTGTAGTGACCAAGAGACTAATCAAGAGACGGACCTGTATTTCGAGATAGTAGGGAAAATCTGTAATTTTCTGTTCACAGTATGTTACGGAGGCGGCATATAAAAACTTGTTCCGTGAGTATCTCTAAAATAACGCAAAAAACACAAAATCCAAAGTGTTGTGTTCGCAGATAAGAAACCAGATAGCAAAGACGCTCATTCTACAGGTGTCACCTGACGATGTCGAAATATAGTGTTATGCACCTGATGTTGGACGTGGGTGCCTTCTTGCCTTCTGTACAACATAGCGGTCTTATCTTGCTGAAGTAGACAGGCGTCGAACACTTCTCCTTCGGGCAGCAGTGCCTATGGTTCGGAACGCTCCTCATGAACGTGAAACAAATCTGTGAGCAATAGCAAACTCCTTGGCTATATTCGTCGCGATTCGCCCTTCTTCCAGTTTCCCGATAATTGTTCCCAGTGTGAAGTCGTCCAAATTTTATCTCTGGATCATGTTATAATGAAAACCACCACAACAGAGCACCGTGATTGGTCACTAACTGCGCGGCCGGACCCCTTTTGTTCTACAGTCACGCTGACCCCACGCCGTGTGACATCCAGCTTTCTGTGCACGGGTGTGTGATCCCTGGCAACACGCTCCCGCATTTCCATTCATTTCCGCCGAATTGTTAATATGTTATTTCTTATCCCGTACGTAAGTTTTGCAGAGCAGTGTAGTTAATGAAAAAAGAGAAATATTTCGTGAGTGACTGATCCCAGCTACCTGCATTTATATTTCCAGTTTACTCTCACCTGTTCTTTTTTGTGTGTAAATTCTAGATTAACCTTCCCTCTCATTCTTCTACCTCACGTGCTGTAATAAGTTGCTACCGCGCACTTTACACCACCTACGGGGAGACAATAATTGAACTATATGAAATAAAATCGTCATAACTTCTGAGCGGTTTGCGTTAGGACGTTCAAACTGCACTGTTGGCCGCAAGGCATGATGGGAATTAGTATGCGCACTGTTGTTTGGTTCAGCAATGAAGCTCACTTTCATTTGGAAGGGTTCACCAATAAGCAAAATTGGCGCATTTGGGGGACTGAGAGTCCGAATTTCGCAGTCGAGAAATCTCTTCACCCTGAGTCGGTGGCTGTGTGGTGTGCAATGTCCAGTCGTGGAATAATCGGTGCGATGTTCTTTGTTGGTACGGTGACAACCGAAGGGTACGTGAAGGTTTTGGAAGATGATTTCATCCTCACTATCCAAAGTGACACTGGTTTCGACAAGATGTGGTTCGTGCATGACGGAGCTCGACCCCTCGAAGCAGGGGACCATTTGATGTCCTGGAGAAGCACTTTGGAGACCGCATTCTGGCTCCGGGGCACCCAGAGGCCACTGGCCTAGGCCTCGATTGGCCGCAATATTCCCCGGATCTGAACACATGCGACTCCATTTTGTGGGGCTACAGCATTAACCCCCAAAACCATTGCTGATCTGAAGACAGTCATTGAGGAGGCCGTCGACAGCATTGATGTTCAAACATTTAAGCCGGGTACTGCAGAATCTCGCTATTCGTGTAAACCACATCATCGCCAATGATGGCAGTTATATCGAACATGTCATAACCTAAATCTGAATATCTGTAGTGACGTATACATGTTGCATAAAGAGTGTGCACACCGTAGCTTGTAACTACACTACTGGCCATTAAAATTGCTACACCAAGAAGAAATGCAGATGATAAACAGGTATTCATTGGACAAATATATTATACTAGAACTGACATGTGATTACATTTTCACGCAATTTGGGTGCATAGATCCTTTGAAATCAGTACCCAGAACAACCACCTCTGGCCGTAATAAGGGCCTTGATACGCCTGGGCATTCAGTCAAACAGAGCTTGGATGGCGTGTACAGGTACAGCTGCCCATGCAGCTTCAACACGATACCACAGTTCATCAAGAGTAGTGGCCGGTGTGTTGTGACGAGCCAGTTGCTCGGCCACTATTGACCAGGCGTTTTCAATTGGTGAGAGATCTGGAGAATGTGCTGGCCAGGGCAGCAGTCGAACATTTTCTGTATCCAGAAATACCCGTACAGGACCTGCAACATGCGGTCGTGCATTATCCTGCTAAAATGTAGGGTTTCGCAGGGATCGAATGAAGGGTAGAGCCAGGTGTGGTAACACATCTGAAATGTAACGTCCACTGTTCAAAGTGCGGTCAACGCGAACAAGAGGTGACCGAGACGTGTAACGAATGGCACTCCATACCATCACGCCGGGTAATACGCCAGTATGGCGATGACGAATACACGCTTCCAATGTGCGTTCACCGCTATGTCGCCAAACACGGATGCGACAATCATGACGCTGTAAACAAAAACTGAATTCATCCGAAAAAATGACGTTTTGCCATCCATGCACCCAGGTTCGTCGTTGAGTACACCATCGCAGGCGCTCCTGTCTGTGATGCAGCGTTAAGGGTAACCGCAGCCATGGTCTCCGAGCTGATAGTCCATACTGCTGCAAACGTCGTCGAACTGTTCGTGCAGATGGTTGTTGTCTTGCAAACGTCCCTACCTGTTGACTCAGGGATCGAGACGTGGCTGCACGATCCGTTACAGCCATGCGTATAAGATGCCTGTCATCTCGACTGCTAGTGATGCGAGGCCGTTGGGATCCGGCACGGCGTTCCGTATTACCCTCCTGAACCCACCGATTCCATATTCTGCCTACAGTCATTGGATCTCGACCAACGCGAGCAGCAATGTCGTGATACGATAAACCGCAATCGCGATAGGCTACAATCCGACCTTTATCAAAGTCGGAAACGTGATGCTACGCATTCCTCCTCCTTACACGAGGCATCACAACAACGTTTCACCAGGCAACACCGGTCAACTGCTGTTTGTGTATGAGAAATCGGTTGGAAACTTTCCTAATGTCAGCACGTTGTAGGTGTCACCACCGGTGCCAACCTTGTGTGAATGCTCTGAAAAGCTAATCATTTGCATATCACAGCATCTTCTTCCTGTCGGTTAAATTTCGCCTCTGTAGACGTCATCTTCGTGGTGTAGCAATTTCAATGGCGAGTAGTGTAATTTACGTTCGTTTTTCATATAGTTCAATAATTGTCAACCTGTACATGCAGTGTGTATATGTAGTTGCGTCAGGCAGTGCGCGACTCGCAGAAAGTAGCGGGAAAGCGGGATGCGTTGCGATGCGGGGTCCAGCCGGGATGCTCCAGTTGCGGGCGAGGGTCTCCGGAGAAAGTGCGGACGTCCACACGCCGAGGAGCTACCAGCCCTCGCATACCTCGCCTACCGGGGCTTTCTCGCTCCATTCGGAAAAGGTAAACACTGACGCATAGGATGGCAATAACTGTGATTTCGGTTGTCGGCTAGCGAATCGTATGCAGTGCTTTTGCCTCCATGTGGCGCTGGTGGAAGTGGATTTCTGATGCCCCACATTCAAATCGGGCCTGATCTGATAAGCAGCTGAATAGACTGTCGGTTGCTCGCTGTGGCTCACAAGGGAGACATTTGGACCTCCCCCCAGTGATTTCATTCATATTGACAGGATGTGCAGGGCACGACAAGGACTTCTACGTCCGTAAAGAGGAAGAGGCAACTCTCAACCGTTTACAAGAAAACCTAGTGAGAAAATTTTAGGAGTGCGTATATATTTTGTGTGGTCGCTACTGTTTAAGTAGTCTGCAGCTGGCCAAGTGAGCCCTTAGTTTGAAAAGCGCAAGATCACTGGGACGAATTTCCTTGCCAGCATTATATTCTTCATTTTCATGTAATTATAGTAACAGATTTCTTATGACTGTGCAAATTATCAATGTTTAATGATTCACTTATTGTTTTGATAAGCTTTGTCCTGAAAAATATGAGAAAAAAATTTCTTGAGGATACTTGATGTAAAAAAGGATACGCAAGAACTTTCAATCAAATCATTATAGTCATTTTATTTGTATTTTTATATCTGCATTCGTAGGTATGGAAGACAGCCAAACAGTTGCAATAAATGGTGGTTTTAAGATAATCTTTACCAGGGTTTCGACGGATTTAAATCCTTCTTCTTCAAAAGGACAAACAAATTTTGCATTATCAGTTCATCCAGTAAAAGCTGTCTCCACATAGCATGTATCAGCAACGGTCTGTATGTCCACAATTAAACATTAAGGCACCTAGAATCAAGGGTCTGTCACATCAATAATTCTGTGTGAGGGTGAAGGCATCTACGTCTTCTCGTCTGATGAGAGTGAGGGAAGCTATAGATACACAAGATGACCCTATTGTTGCTATAGTTATACTTCAACATAATATCCTGTTCAATGAATTTTTTGATCTAAAATCAAAAGCAAAATATGGTGAAGTGTGGAATATAGCGATACAGACTGGACAGGAATCAGATTCTATTCTCATAGCAACTGCAGCACGTCGGTAACGGCAGATAAACAGAGAAATATGTTTATTTCATTTCAGTCTAATACGTTTTCTACGAGGCTCTGATGCTGCGAATCATATGAGATTTTTCGAAATACGAGAAACATTCAGTAATTAAAGAGACAAACTGATGTAAAAAAATGTGTATTTTTACAAAATGAGACTTTTACTACTTCTCAACATAATCACCACCTATATTAACACACTTGTCTCACCCGACGACCGTTGTTTATACCGTTTGCAAAGAAGTCTTTGTCTTGTTGTTTGAGCTACTTTCCCACAAATTCTTTGAACTCCTCATTGTTGATAAACTTTTTTCACGTAGTTCTTCCTTAACTGGACCAAAAAAATGAAAATCCGAGGGATTCAAATATGGACCATACAGATGATGACGTAGTATCTCCCAACCATTTCTGTAAAGGTTTCTTGGGTC
Source organism: Schistocerca serialis cubense (assembly GCF_023864345.2). Lineage (NCBI taxonomy): Eukaryota > Metazoa > Arthropoda > Insecta > Orthoptera > Acrididae > Schistocerca > Schistocerca serialis. The sequence goes on from NC_064643.1 coordinate 441,366,593, forward strand.
AGTTGGGCTGTGTGAACGCGAATATTGTCGTGTAGCAATATCACGCCTTTTCTTTGAGATCCACGACGTTTTTCACTCTTTTCAGGCTTCACTTTGTATATAGGCAAGTCTAAGTAGTAGGCACTGTTTATTGTACGCTGACCTTCCAAATAATTAGAAAACCTTTTTAAGGAGTTGACACTTCAAAAGGTGGGCGAGGAAGTTGATCGTCAGTCACCGAAGTTTCACCATTTTTGAACTTTTCTTCCACATATAAAAATTTCTGCGGTTCACAGCAGAACGGCTCGGCCACTCCGGCCGGCGGCCTCTTTTGAGATGGGAGTAGGGGTAATGGTGGCACATGCTTTTGACCAAACGTAGCACCTCCAGGTGAGTGTCACTGCAGAGGGACGCAAGATGAAAGTGGTGGTGCGTCTCGCTGATCCGCAGAGGAAAGTGTCGGGGTCGTCGCACGAGCGCGCGCAACTTTCTCCCACCGGCGACAAGTGTTCGAGCCAGCCGTTGCCAGGCAACAGCGGCGCCGAGTCCTACGCAACACTGACAGAGCTCCCCATTTCATGACGACCGTTCACGATTCTCAGTTGTTGACAGACAATAAGGGAAGAATTCATTTTGCATATATGGAACACTTCTGAGCTAATAACAAGTTATTACAAATTGCACTGTGTTAGAACGGTCTGGCGCGGAGTGGCCGCGCGGTTAGAGGCGCTATGTCACGAACTGCGCAGCCCCTCCCGCCGGAGGTTCAAGTCCTCCCTCCGGCATGGCTGTGTGTGTATTCTTAGCATAAGATAGTTTTAATAGTGTGTAAGTCTACGACCGATGACCTCAGCAGTTTGGTCCCTTAGGAATTCACATGCATTTGAACATTTTGAGAACGGACTGTTTGAAATACGGCTCGTTGTAGAGAGAGCCTTAATTCTTTTCAGGCAAATAAATAGGTGAGCTGGTAGTGCCGTTTCCACTTGGGAATAAATGGAAGGGATTACCGTTTCGGGCATTTGTGTTACAACCAAGGGAGGAATCGTGACAAATCTAGGATAAAAATGGTTCAAATGTCTCTGAGCACTATGGGACTTAAGGTCATCAGTCCCCTAGAACGTAGAACTACTTAAACCTAAGTAACCCAAGGACATCACATACATCCATGCCCGAGGCAGGATTCGAACCTACGACCGTAGCGTTACGCGGTTCCAGACTGTAGCGCCTAGAACCCCTCGGCCATCCCGGCAGGCCAAATCTAGGTCGAAATCAGAGTATTTGAACAATACCTTTATTTATTTCTTGGTCCAGGCAAAACAATAGTTGCTCGTGGTTTTCTAAAAGTTTGTTAACGTATTTCATGCCCTTCTCATGTGAGCAGTACTGGCACAGGCTGTTAACAGAACTTCGTTCTTTCCAGCTAAATACCCCAGCAGGCCGAGAAAGGGGCAGAGGGAATTTTAGTTAGGAATATTTGGGAGGATATGTTACAATTTCGGCTCAAATACATACTTACACTGAAAAAACACTAGAATTTACCCATATCTAAGGTCAAATCTTCATTATAAGAACTCCTGTACATCCGCATCACCATCAGCTCATAACACAGACTAAACTGGAACGGCACATATTTTCCAGGATATTGCCACAATGACAACCACATTCGTGTGTCTTCCTGGAAGTCACATCCTAGAAACAAAAACATCGTCAAATATTGACGGCTGGCATTTCACAAGGAAATAATTTTTACCTGCTGCCCATTAATTCTCTACGTAAATCTACTCAAAAACTGTGATATTGTATAAAAAGACGAACAAGAATGGAAATCTTCTTTTTGGTTCTCTTACACTCTCCTCACTCAAACATCTGTTCAGATGGACCACGAAATAGAAATCCAGATCGTTTCGCAAGCTGTATTTCATTACATACCAAAGAAGAGGAGAGCGATTTCGGTAGTAACGAGCTGCAACCATTCCACGTGGTGGCTTTTCAGGAACGAATAAAGATTTCTAAAATATGTAACAGAGTTATGGCGTCCTCGTATAAAGACTCTAAGCTAGCATTTTTTCTTTGTTTTGTTGATTACCTTGCACTTAGATAGAATTCTTGTTCTATAATTATGATGATGCACTGAATGTTACTGGTCTGGTCTCAGGGTCATTTATTGTAAACTGAAAAGTACTGGAAGAACTCAAGAGAGCTGTGGGTAAAACGACTGTGACGGACTCAACGGCGATGAACGCTCCTACAATGTGGGTTTTCTCTCGCGCGTGCTCTTCTTGTTTTATTGGTTCGTGTGCTGCCGACGACTCTTCGCTACGGACTGGTTCCCAAGGTATGGACTAGCGTTAAACAGTCGAGCGAAGTCGGTGTTTCCTACTGCCATTTATAGTATCTTGTGTTCAAGCGATAAACTTTTGCTAAGAGACGACTTAAATACGCATTCAAAACTGACATTGCAATATGCTTGTCTCCTCAATACAAACATAGCCAGTTCAAGCAAAACATTTTCAACACAAAAGTGCATTTTTTGAACTCTGACTGTAAAAGAATTCAATTAAGGCAGCTGCCACCACCATCCCCTAGAGCGATTTCCATCACTCAAAGCATCCCACTACCAACCAGTGAAATTTTTCTGGGTATCATGTCGCGTTATTGGCCACATTTTTCACCTAGAATTTCCACGACCGCCATAATCTTCTTCTACTTATGCTACGGTCTATACTCTCCTTCGCTGACCTCTGTTGATAATCGATTCGTGCGCGCAAACAGTACGAGAAAAGCCAGTTATTTTCTAGGACAGAGTGTTTCACAGTATTAAATGTGCGCTTTCCTCGACTGCTAACGTTCTGCTTGATAACCCTGGCGTCCCCAGCGAAGCCCCCACGAGTTCTCTGAAAGAAAACAATACGCGGAGGAGATAAGATTATCAGCTGCAGAGGTGCCGGTGGCCGTGTGCACAACGCGACGCTTTCGTGACGTGAATTCTGCCGGCCCTTGCGTGCACCAGCTTATCATTACACTTAAGTTTCCAGAGTACAGTATGTACCGGAGCCTAGCCAATAAAACCTTATAACAATGTTATTGTTGTCTTCGTTTCTAAGACTGATTGGCGTTGCTTCTCAAAAAAATAATGATGGGCAATGGCTACGACAAATACTGATTTTACGGACACGGCGACAAATACTGATTTTACGGACTATAACTCGCACTTTCTTCCTCGCAAAATTGCCACAAAAATTCAGGTCCGTTTTATATCGAAATTAATATAAAAATGTCCAGCGTTTGATTTAAAATTCATGCCAGTCTTAAAATGACCATATAGTCATTCGATGCCGCGGGAAACCTATCTCTATATGGCAACATTGGATTCAACTGGTAGCAGCAGTTCACCGATGCGACGAACATGAGTTGCGGGGATTCACAAGTTTGCTAACACTGCCTCCCTTCCGCCCCGCCATCACAAACCCATAACACTGCCTTGTCTATGATGCCTCATTACAGTCCACGCTGCCAGCGAACTTCAATTGAAAGTGATTTGTGTCATCGGTAACAGTAGAATATTTTTGTTAGTAACTAGTTTTGTAATGGAATAAAATAAAAGGGATTCATATGACGCGGGCTATAAACTGAAATTAGTAGCATGTGCAGAAACCATGGAAACAGAGCAGCCAAGCGGCATTTCGGCCCTCCACCAAACGAAAAAAAAAAAAAAAGATTCGGGATTGGCGGGTTGGCAAAGAAGAACTGAAAAAAATGAGGATGACTAAATGTGCAAATAGAGGACTGAATGCAAAACGACCAAAACTAGAAGATGACGTATTGAAATATATTTAAGGACAGCGTCAAAATGGCATTGGAATTAATGCAAAAGTACACGCTTGATGGTGGAGCTGGTTGGTGTTACAGGTTTATGAAATGTCATGGACTTGCCATGCGAACCAAAACCAAAATAATTTAGTAAATGCCATAAGAGTATGAAGAGAAAATATTATCTGTCGATCACTTTATTATGCAACATCGAAAGAAAACCAGTGTGGACCTAAGCCAAATAGCGAATATGGACGAAACTCCTCTGACTTTTGATGCGCCGAGAAACGGAACTGTTGCCATATCTAAACTGAAGAAACTTTTACACGAACGACTTTCTTGTCTGAATCGACTACAGGACAGTGGCAAGTGAGTCCAAGGCAGCGCCTACGGCGTTTTACTCTTGTACTGAGTCCCGCCTGTCACGAGGTGTCGTTTTTTACGGTTCCATACCTCGATCGGTAAAAACGGAACCGTTATGGCATAAATTTGTTGTCCGTCTGTCTGTTTCTCTGTCCGGCTGTTAAAAACACTTTTTCTCAGGAACGGGTAGCCATATCACGTTGAAATTTATGTCACATACTGATGTTTAATGTCCCCTGGCGGTGTAAAACATTGATGCTTTTAAGTCAATGTAACCAAAAGATACGGCCGTTTATGTCACATATTTTAATACTCGCAAACTCTTAAATCAAAGCCTATAGGGCATTTCCCGTTCGCCTAGAGTCCTGAAATTTGGCAAAAAGGAAGGGTTCACAGTAGAACAAAAGGAAAAAATTCGAAAACTAAATTTGTAGGCCTAATTATATCACACGAATAATGGTTTTGTCATTTCTTATCTGACTCTCTGTTCGTCGTCTGTTAATATTTCTTTTTTCCGGAACGGGTGGATGTATCAACTTGAAATTTACGTGACATAGTAAGGTCTCAGGTTCCTTCGCGGTGTAATAATTACAAGTTTCTAAGCCCATGAAATAAAAAGATACGGCAATTTATGTTACACATTTTGATGCTTGCACATCCATTCATCAAAACCTGCAGGCTATTTCCCTTGGCCTAGAATCATAAAGTTTTACAAGCAGCAAGGTTTTATAGTACAAGTAAAGGAAAATCCGAAAACTGTTAATTTTTTAATTATCTCACACGAAAATAAATTGTCTTTTGTAATCCGACTGTTTGCCTGTCTTTCCGTCTGTTAAGATGGCTTGTTCTTAGGAACGTTTAGACGTATCAAGTATGTGCATACTACGATCTATAGTCCCTTGGCAATGTAGTAAATGTGACATTGTAAGTCAATGCAATCAACAGGTAGGGGTATCTGTGTCACATATTTTCATACTCGCAAACTCACTCATCACAACCTACAGGATACTTACTATTCACCTGTAATTGTACCACATGAAAAAAATATTCCTTTTGTCATTTTTTGTGGTCATTGTGTGTCTGTCTATATGTTGAGTCGCCTTTTTCTCAGTAACGGGGTAGAGGTATCAAGCTGAAATTGGTCGCCTACTAAGGTCTATAGTTCCTTTGGGGTTGTAAAAAAATTAAGCTTCTAAGTCAATTAAATCAAAAGATACGGTCATTTATGTGACGCATTTTGATATTTGCAAATTCCATTGTTAAAATCTCCAGGGGACTTTCCGTTGGCATATAATCATAAAATTTGACAGGAAGCAAGGGTTCACAGTACAACAAAAGAATCTAAAAATTGTTAATTTGTAATTATATCACACAGAAATATTTCTTTTGTCATTTGTTATCCAACTTCAAACTTAAAATTAAAACGTTCTCGAAAATCTTGGAATTCCATGGACCGGTATCTTGCTAGTATCAACGTCAATAACAGGCAAAAATCGTCGAGGTACCCTATTCACGGGCTGGATGAAGTGTCTAAATACACAACTAAGTTTTTAAAGAGACCTCAAAGCGCGAGTCCTACTCGCGCCTGGCTATAGTTTTTTTCCATCTGTCTCGTTTTCATTTGACTGTCCCTTACAGATCCTATCAGCCAAACATTCTTGTGAACAGAAATACGTTTATGAACATACGAGCATATCGTTGCTCACAGTCGACAGTGTAGTAAAGCTATAGTACTTGCTGTAAACTTAAGACATTCTAAATCGTAATGGTTAACGCTAACAGTTGTCGTCGATAGCTGATGGGAGCTTTTATAAACGACAAAGGATTAAATATCGGTCTATTAAGTGGCGAGAACACACAGCACATGAACGCCGCTCTTTCCCGGAAAAGCACACGAGCTGGGCCTGCGGGCGGTCAGAGGCACGCCGCTCGGATAACGCTATCTTTGGCGATAAGAGCGGAGACAGCGGGGAGCGGGCGTTCGCAGCGAGGCAGGCCGCAGCAGCGGCGGCGCGCAACCTTGACGGCGGAGGCGACGTCCTAGCGCGGAGGCGACTACTCGCCGCCCGCAGCGGTAAACCCGTAGCTGGGGGATTTCCCGAGACCGACGTGGGATTACCTGTACGCAGCGTCCGGGCAGATCCGTGCTCGCTGTTTTATACGTCCCACTGTGTGGCGTCGTACAACTCGACACTTCCCCGAAACACTGTTAACACTACTTTTTTTGTTTTGTTTGCGTCATCAGTCTCCTGGCTGGTTCAGTGGTACCCGCCAGGGATCACTCCCTAGTGCCAACCTCTTCATCTCAGTGGAGCACTTGGATCCTACGTCCTCAACTACTTGTTGACTGTACTCTATCCCTTCACTTCCTCTACAGTTTTTACCCCCCACTGCCCGTCCAGTACCATTCAAGTTAACCCTTCATGTTCTTTCCATCGCTGCTTCTGAAGAGCATCTCCTCATTCCCTATCAGTCCGTTCATTATAATTCAACATCATCCTGTAGCACCACGTCTCAAAAGCTCCGATTCTCATCTTCCCCGGTTTTCCCACATGAGTCATTGAATGCTACGCTTCAAACGTTTATTTTCAGAAATGTTTTCCTCAAATTAAGGTCAATAGCAAAGATTGTTTGCCCTCTTCGCCTGTGCTAGTCTGGTTTTTAGATCTTCATTGCTTCGCCAGTCATGTATTGTTTCGTTTCGAAAGAGCGGAATTCCTTCATTCCTACCTGATAAACCCCAATTCTGATATCGCTAATCTCAAGCCGCGAGGGGTAGCCGCGCTGTCTGGGCCGCCTCTTGCCACGGTCCGCGCGGCTCCCTCCGTAGGAAGTTCGAGTCCTCCCTCGGGTATGGGTGTGTGTGCTGTCCTTCGTGTAAATTAGTTTACGTTAGATTGAGTACTGTGTAAGAGTATGGGCCTGTGGTGTGCATACTGTAAGACCTTCAGTACGCACACCATCAGATTATTTGACTTGTCGCTTTAACGAAGTAGGCGAATGTCAGCAATATGTCTCGTGGTCTTATCGTGGCGTGTTTATCTTCTGCCGTTAGGTCAGACGATAGAAATGCACGCTTAGAGTAGCAGATTGACGGTGACCAACTTTAAACAGAACTTGATTAATTTGCACACACATTTATTAAAATAATAAAAATCATAGAAATTACTTAACTTGATTCTGGATGCTGTTTACAATTGACAATATGAAGTTCCTTTGGTCTTGGTATGTTAATCTTATTCTCACATATCTCTGATACTTGACAAAGTGTCTATACATTTCTTCATGGCTATGTACAGGAATATGATAATCTTATTAGGCGCAGACTGAAACTTGACTATAGACTGGTACAGACTAATGCAGACTGGTACAGACTGGTGCAGACAAATGCAGACTGGTACAGAGTAACTAATCAGAGGTCTGTACACTCGTTAGAATACCTCGAGCGTTCAGGTATCACTGCGCGAGTGTGATCCGCGAGGAGAAAAGGTTCTACGTTAGCAGCAATCTCATTGGCTGCGTTACAAATTAATACGCGGATCGGCGGAAGCAGAATTTGGTCCGTCTCTAAGACAGCGCCATCTCGTAGTGCGGAGACGGACGAGAGCTGCGCCTGCGCTGCTGTGCTTAGCGGGGCGCGCTCTACTGGGAAAGTTGTGTACGCGCTGCCTACGCTGAACTATGTACACAACGGGACCGATGTCCTTCGCAGTTTGGTCCCATAAGATCTTACAACAAATTTCCAGTTTTTTCTAATCTCATTTCTGCTGCTACTCATTACTTCTGTCTTTCTTCGATCTAGTCTCAATCCATATTTTGTATTCATTAGACTGTTCATTCCATTCAACACACGTAATTCTTCTTCTCTTTCACTGATAACAGCAATGTCACCAGCAAATACACTCCTGGAAATTGAAATAAGAACACCGTGAATTCATTGTCCCAGGAAGGGGAAACCTTATTGACACATTCCTGGGGTCAAGTACATCACATGATCACACTGACAGAACCACAGGCACATAGACACAGGCAACAGAGCATGCACAATGTCGGCACTAGTACAGTGTATATCCACCTTTCGCAGCAATGCAGGCTGCTATTCTCCCATGGAGACGATCGTAGAGATGCTGGATGTAGTCCTGTGGAACGGCTTGCCATGCCATTTCCACCTGGCGCCTCAGTTGGACCAGCGTTCGTGCTGGACGTGCAGACCGCGTGAGACGACGCTTCATCCAGTCCCAAACATGCTCAATGGGGGACAGATCCGGAGATCTTGCTGGCCAGGGTAGTTGACTTACACCTTCTAGAGCACGTTGGGTGGCACGGGATACATGCGGACGTGCATTGTCCTGTTGGAACAGCAAGTTCCCTTGCCGGTCTAGGAATGGTAGAACGATGGGTTCGATGACGGTTTGGATGTACCGTGCACTATTCAGTGTCCCCTCGACGATCACCAGTGGTGTACGGCCAGTGTAGGAGATCGCTCCCCACACCATGATGCCGGGTGTTGGCCCTGTGTGCCTCGGTCGTATGCAGTCCTGATTGTGGCGCTCACCTGCACGGCGCCAAACACGCATACGACCATCATTGGCACCATGGCAGAAGCGACTCTCATCGCTGAAGACGACACGTCTCCATTCGTCCCTCCATTCACGCCTGTCGCGACACCACTGGAGGCGGGCTGCACGATGTTGGGACGTGAGCGGAAGACGGCCTAACGGTGTGCGGGACCGTAGCCCAGCTTCATGGAGACGGTTGCGAATGGTCCTCGCCGATACCCCAGGAGCAACAGTGTCCCTAATTTGCTGGGAAGTGGCGGTGCGGTCCCCTACGGCACTGCGTAGGATCCTACGGTCTTGGCGTGCATCCGTGCGTCGCTGCGGTCCGGTCCCAGGTCGACGGGCACGTGCACCTTCCGCCGACCACTGGCGACAACATCGATGTACTGTGGAGACCTCACGCCCCACGTGTTGAGCAATTCGGCGGTACGTCCACCCGGCCTCCCGCATGCCCACTATACGCCCTCGCTCAAAGTCCGTCAACTGCACATACGGTTCACGTCCACGCTGTCGCGGCATGCTACCAGTGTTAAAGACTGCGATGGAGCTCCGTATGCCACGGCAAACTGGCTGACACTGACGGCGGCGGTGCACAAATGCTGCGCAGCTAGCGCCATTCGACGGCCAACACCGCGGTTCCTGGTGTGTCCGCTGTGCCGTGCGTGTGATCATTGCTTGTACAGCCCTCTCGCAGTGTCCGGAGAAAGTATGGTGGGTCTGACACACCGGTGTCAATGTGTTCTTTTTTCCATTTCCAGGAGTGTATTATCACTGATATCCTTTCACCGAGAATTTTAATCTAGTACGTATGTATCCGGATCCCGCTCCAGCTACTGCCAGGTCTGGGTGCTGACGAGTCCTCTCCACTTGGTTCGATCTTCCCACCACTTTTCTTCCTCCACTTGCCGCCAGGTCACACCTTTCCTGTCCACAGATCTCCTCACTCCCGTTTCCCACCGTGTGCTTGGGCGCCTTCCAGGTCTTTTCCCATCCATCTTTAGTTATTCCATAATTTTGGGAAGTCTCTGCCCACGCATCCTCTTAACATGCCTGTACAATCTTAATCTCTTTTTCATAGGTGACAATACGGAAGTAATAACCCTTATACATAAGCTTTTTCTGAAACTTCCTTATTCCAAATCAGGTGTTTTATGGTTTCGTAGAAATGGCCTCCCTTCTGTAACCTCCTATTAATTTCGTTAGTTATTCTTCCATCACTAGATATTTCACTTCCCAAATAAGTGAAACTGTCTACCACTTTGAGGCGTTCTCCATTCAAAGTAATATTCCCGTTGATCCTTTTGTCTCTTCCAAATATCATTACTTCACTCTTATCTTTATTTATTTTTAATCCATACCTTTTCATTATTTCCTCCCAAACATTTCCCTCATTATCGCCCCATATTACCATATCACCTGTAAATCATTTTTTTTTGTCTTTTTCTTTTACTATATCTTTAACTGCCCCATTCATTCCCTCCATCACAACATTAAAAAGTGCAGGAGATAGAATACTTCCTTGTTTAAGTCCTTGTCTTATTTCGAAGTATTCAGAGTTCCCCAATAGTGTTCTAATTCTACAATTGTGTTCACTTTACATCGTCTTTATTACATTAATGAATCCATCTTCTGTACCTATCTTCTTCATTTCTTCCCAGAGTCTTTCACTGTTAACTGAGTCATATGCCTTTTCTACGTCCATAAAAAACCATTATCACCCTTTGTTTATACTCCTGACTTTTTTCCATCAGTTGACGGATAGAAAATATCAGGTCGATCGTGCTTCTTCCTTTCGTAAACCCATGCTGTTCTCCACTCTGCTCCTATTCTATCTTTTCACTTATTCGATTTAGTGAAATTCTTTCAAAAATCTTGGCTGTATGACTCATAAGGGATATTTCTCTGTAGTTTTACAAAGTCTTTTATTGCCTTTTTGAAGATGGGAACAATGTCTTCTCTTCTCCAATCGTCAAGTATTGCACTATTTCCTCACACACTTCCTACTGAACCTGCATTCCTACTGAACCTGCTGCTCTTCTCATGTCCACTGGTACTACATCAGGTCCTGGGGTTTTCTCCCTATTCATCTTCTTCACAGCTATTTCCATTTCTTCCCGTTTAATTCGTCCTAATTCTGCTTCTCAACTTCTCTCAGTGTCTCCATTATTTGTTGTTTCCTCGTGTACCTGCCCCTCAACGTTTAACGGTTTCTTAAAATATTCTCTCCAGACATTTATTATATTCCCTGGATCTTCAATCACAGTATCATCCTCTGTTTCCATCGTTACTGATACTTCAGAAGCCTTATTTTTATTTTTCATCATTTTATAGAACATTTTCTTATTGCTCTTCATGTCTTCTTCAAGTTTTTTAAAACTCTTCCCATGCCTTTTGTGGTGTCACCGCCAGACACCACACTTGCTAGGTGGTAGCCTTTTAAATCGGCCGCGGTCCGCTAGTATACGACGGACCCGCGTGTCGCCACTATCAGTGAATCCGGACCGAGCGTCGCCACACGGCAGGTCTATAGAGACGTACTGGCACTCGCCCCAGTTGTACAGCCGACTTTGCTAGGAAAGGTTCACTGAGAATTACGCTCTCAATTGCCGAGACGATAGTTAGCATAGCCTTCAGCTAAGTCAATTGCTACGACCTAGCAAGGCGCCATTTATCCTTTGCTATGTATCTAATGAAGCATGTACAGTAACAAGACCAATGTTCACCAATTGTGGATTAAAGTTAAGTATTCCAGCAGCTACGTACTTTTCTTTATAGCATTCATTACGTATCCTGTTTCAGACCTCACGCCAGCCTGCGTGAGTTTAAGCGCGTGCCTTTCGGTTAGCCGTCACTGTGGATTGGCTGTCTTGCCAGTCCACAACACTTTTTTCTTTGCTGTTTCCACTATTTCTTTGTACTTCTTCTTTTCCTCTATATATCTTTTATGGTCCTCGTCATTTTTAGTTTTCCACCACTTTCTCCATGCTCCATTTTTCTTCTAATCTTCTTTAATCTAGTGCTGAATCTATTTTTCGTATCATTCAATGCTTGTTCGATTCGAACACATGCTAAACATAAGATACGTGGTTCACAGTATCGAAGTGCTCAAGCTCTTAAGGTAGGCATTTTAGAGCCCTTGTTTACTGGATATTTTTCTCTTGTTTTAGTCCATATTATCACCTCTCAAAACATGGAAAGTAAAGAGCTTGCAGAAGAAGAGATTTGTTTCAAACAAAAGATGAAGAAATGCTCATACGCGTTACAGAGCGCATTTTTATTAAACCATTTTGGTTCTAAAGGTCGTCTTTTTGTCTTGTCTCTGAGTACTAACCATTCCTCTTAAGATACCCCGTATAAAAGTTGATGTGGCACTGAGTCAAATGCTTCTCGGTAGTGCTACTTCTACCAGACTGCCTTGACCCATAGCTTTCAGGATGTCGTGTCAGAAAAGCGCGAGTTGGGCAACGACATGAAATTGTGATATGGTGTTTATACATCAGAAATAGTTAGTCGTTGCGAGGATACACTCAACTAGTGGAGCGTATGTTGTAATGAACCTGACTTACAAATTAAAGTCGTATGCTGGAGCAGGCTTCGAAACCATTCTGCTTTTGGCATAGAATCGTTGCCAACAGCTAATGTAGAACTGACAAGAGAATTACAGAGGCATTAGAAAACCGAATGTTGGGCCGTGAGTCGTTTTGAGATGGCTCAGTTTGCTGAAAGTTGCCTGCTGGCGGCAAATGTTCCGAAGTCAGATGATGCTCTGGGGAGAACATACAACCAATCACCTTGTAATGTGCTGGATTGTCGCATTACCCAACTTCCAAACTAATAAGGGTTCATCATCAGATCTTCGAAGTTGACAAAAGCTCCATTTTATTCCAAGTTCAGTATTCGCTCTACAGTGTTCAGAGTCATAATGGATAAAGTAAATGTCAGGAAGATCTCTCGTTGCGCTCTTGACGCATAACACTTCCGTGGAACTGTTCACCCAGTGAAAAAAAAAGCGGTATTGCGGAAGGGTATGGCAACTCTAACGCAGAAGATAAACCTCGAGTAGGGTAGAGCAGTTCAGAACGAACCAGGAGGCAACGGTTAGTTTGTCTTCTCCGGTAGTTCAACTTAGTATCGAGGTACCAGAGAGGCCGACGATTACCATGCCTACAGTTACGAATGACATAGACGGAAAAAGCCTAAGTTTATATTGAGATATTTGAACTGAACCTTCACCGATTGTCGCAACGAACACATGGCCGTTGACACACCAGTTGCTGAACACATTCTGAGCACAGATTCCGGTATCATCGATCAAGCGAAACTCAACTTACGTTCTTGACACATGATACTCTCAGTTGTGTGGATAGACGAAACTAAGTTGATTCGAAGTTTCTAGATCTTCGAAATCTTTTCATTCAATATCACATCTGCGCTTTCGATATGAATTATTTTCACACAGACTATCTAACCAGGGTTGCAACTGCATAAAAAATTCCGCAACAGGCAGGGCCAGAATCTGAAGCAACAGGTTCCCGATGTAGAAAAAATGCACGTTGTGCACATCGTGAAACGTAAAAGCGTGTTATCCTATGAGCGTAGGATTACTGAGTCACTGCTTGATCAGCTATGTCACCCAAGTGTTTGAGTGTCACAATACGTAGAAATATGATGTAGAACGACAATCTAGACACAGCTGCTAAGGCAAATGGTAGTCTACAATTCATTGCAAGGGTACTGGGAAATTACAATTTATCTACGAAAGAGATGGCACGAAAAACGCTTTTTTAAATTTAATTTTAATATTTAGATTAAAGTTCAGTCTTGATCACGTTATGTCTGTTGTTAATGAGTAACCGGTTTCGGTTTTTTTCTATAAAACCATCGTCAGACCTGTGAATAAATTTAAGAAATACTAGATACCAATCTTTAAATGAATGAAAAAGTCTAATGAGGTCAAAATTTTTTAACAAAATAAAATAAAATTAGTTATACCCATTGGCTCCCTTGGGTTGGTAGGTGGAGCTCTCCTTGCTGCTGTGCAGTCAACTGTTGGTTATGAGTGCTGAGCACGAGCTTAAATATGCAGAGGCTCCGCCTACTTCCTGTCACACTACTTCATAACTGCCAATCAGCGTTCATAATATGACGCCATCGTCAAAGTATAAAAGTAGGAAATACACTAATAACATAAAATTGATTCATTTAAATATCTGATTAACAGATAATAGTTGTGTCTACAACTTATTTATATTTTGGATAAAAACAGTAAATTATGATATGTGATAGCTGTGCCCTCTATGGACAACCTTAATATCATTACACTGCCAGTTATATCAAAGATGTAAAATCCTTGGCGTTGTGGTATGTATCGATTATCACAATTGCATCTTTGTTGGATGCTGCAGAATCGTCTTGTTTTAATTGTAGTTTTTATGGCAATGTTCTTTATAGCATTAAGTTAGCAGCCAATCGTACGTTCCACATTATGTATATCTGAATAACTGATGAGACTGCTGATGCAGCATATTTTACATATATTGCTTTTGCCATGGGTATAACTAATCTTATATTTAAAAAACAAAAGAGTAGATGCTTTTATTATAAAATTTCGTCAAAAAGGTCGTAATAATATTTTTCGCGAAAATCTAATTGTTCATTGAGCAGCATTGATGATTTGGTTTTCAAATGAGCATATATCTCGATTTCTTCTAGGATATTCATAAGTAAGCCTTTATTTGCATAATGAAGAACTTGTACATTCTGTTGTACTGTCCCCTCAGCATGATTATTGAATGTTATATGATGACCAAAAACAGACTTTGTTCGTGAGGTACCTGACGTATGTTCTTTGTACCTTACTGAAAAATTTCGACCTGTTTGGCCGATATATATTTTCTCACAGTCTCTACATTGGATCTTGTACACTCCTGATCTGGTAGATTTTCCATTATCTTTATTTACGGTATGTCTTAATTTTTGTTGTAAAGTATTGTCAGTTGTAAATGCTATTGTTATTCCAGAATTTTTGAATAAGTTAGTGATTCTATCGGATATGTTTCCCATATATGTCATCTTTGTATATTTTGGACTACTTATTAGTGGAGTACTTTGTGATTGTTGTACTTTATTAAAAATGATATCTACCTGTCGTGTGTCGAAAGAGTTGGTTTTTGCAATTTGTTTTAAGATGGTCATTTCCTTTTTGATCTCATTAGCTTCTAGCGGTAATTTTAGTATTCGGTGTATCATAGACTTAAAAAATGCTTTTTTATACTTGTCAGGATGACATGATGTAGCATTAATAATAACATCAGTGGTTGTAGGTTTCCTGTATATGGTGAATAAATGTTTCCCGTTGTTATTAGTTATAGTGAGATCTAGGTAGTTAATAGATTTTCGATTTTCATGCTCAACTGTAAATTGTAACTTCGGATGCATAGAATTTAATTTTATAGCAAGTTTCTCAATTTCGTCTTTTGTACCATTATAAAGTAATAATGTATCGTCTACATATCGCTTGTAATATATGATTTTATTTGCGATATCAGGGTTATTTTTCAGGAATTGCGTCTCAATGTGGTTTACGAAAATGTCTGCTACTGTCCCAGCCAAAGAATTTCCCATTGCTAAGCCATCTTTCTGACAATAGATTTTAGTATTAAAGGAGAAATAATTGTAATCTAAAGTGCATTCAAGTAGTTCTATAAGTTCGATTATTTCGTCTTTAGTCATATTTTTGTATTGTATTAAGTTATCCCTAATTATATTAATCGTCTCAGTAATTGGTATATTTGTATATAAATTTTTAATATCTAATGAGGCGAAATTTGCACTAGTTGGAATGTCTATATTGTGGATTTGTTGTGTTAGTTCATAACTGTTTTTGATACTGAAGTTGCTGTCATATGTATAGAATGCTTTCAAAATTTTATTAAGTTTCATATTTAGTTTATATGAAGGACTACTTCTGTAGTTGACAATAGGTCGTATAGATTTCTCTTTTTTATGCAGTTTAATTTGTGATCTTAATTTAGGTATTTGGGGATTCATATTTTTCATCATATTTTTTTCCTCAGGGGTCAAGAGGTGATTATTTTCATCGACTAGTTTCTTAATCTTTAATTGGAACTTTGGAGTGGGGTCTTTAGTTACTTCAACGATCCCATTTTCATTAAAAAATGAGAGTGTTTTAAATATATAATCGTCTTCTTTAATAATTACAAGGGTATTTCCTTTATCGGCCTTTACCACAATTGCTTTCTCTGCTAGTAGTTTATTATTGATATTTTTAAGTGTTTTATCTTCAGTTTTTCTATGTAGTTTATTTTTCTCTTTTAAAATTAAGTCCTTCGTTTTTAGGGCTATCTTACATGCTTCAGGTTTATTTATTTTCGATATTTTGCTTGTTGCTATAACATCAGCAATTATGTGTTTAACGTTGGTATTATTTAGTGGGGGAGTTAAGTTATATTTTAAGCCTTTGTCAAGTAGTGACATTTCGGACTTTGTGAACTGAATATCTGTAAGATTCATTGTCCTTGGATAAAATTGATGTATATAGTTGATCTTTTTTTGTTGTTTAGCTATGAGTAAATCAATTTTTCTCTGATGTCTTTGGGTAATCGCTTTCCGTAAAAAGTCTATTTTCTCATCAATGCTGCTTAGTAAAATAGAAAAAATCAAAGGTGAGAGTTCATTACTTAGCAATAAATGCAGACTATACATTTCGACATTCAAAAAATCTTTTATCTTAAAAGAGTACAACAAAAGAGTAGTATTTTATGGATTAAATCTGAAATTAGAGAAGCTTTTAAGATAAAAGATTTTTTGAATGTCGAAATGTATAGTCTGCATTTATTGCTAAGTAATGAACTCTCACCTTTGATTTTTTCTATTTTACTAAGCAGCATTGATGAGAAAATAGACTTTTTACGGAAAGCGATTACCCAAAGACATCAGAGAAAAATTGATTTACTCATAGCTAAACAACAAAAAAAGATCAACTATATACATCAATTTTATCCAAGGACAATGAATCTTACAGATATTCAGTTCACAAAGTCCGAAATGTCACTACTTGACAAAGGCTTAAAATATAACTTAACTCCCCCACTAAATAATACCAACGTTAAACACATAATTGCTGATGTTATAGCAACAAGCAAAATATCGAAAATAAATAAACCTGAAGCATGTAAGATAGCCCTAAAAACGAAGGACTTAATTTTAAAAGAGAAAAATAAACTACATAGAAAAACTGAAGATAAAACACTTAAAAATATCAATAATAAACTACTAGCAGAGAAAGCAATTGTGGTAAAGGCCGATAAAGGAAATACCCTTGTAATTATTAAAGAAGACGATTATATATTTAAAACACTCTCATTTTTTAATGAAAATGGGATCGTTGAAGTAACTAAAGACCCCACTCCAAAGTTCCAATTAAAGATTAAGAAACTAGTCGATGAAAATAATCACCTCTTGACCCCTGAGGAAAAAAATATGATGAAAAATATGAATCCCCAAATACCTAAATTAAGATCACAAATTAAACTGCATAAAAAAGAGAAATCTATACGACCTATTGTCAACTACAGAAGTAGTCCTTCATATAAACTAAATATGAAACTTAATAAAATTTTGAAAGCATTCTATACATATGACAGCAACTTCAGTATCAAAAACAGTTATGAACTAACACAACAAATCCACAATATAGACATTCCAACTAGTGCAAATTTCGCCTCATTAGATATTAAAAATTTATATACAAATATACCAATTACTGAGACGATTAATATAATTAGGGATAACTTAATACAATACAAAAATATGACTAAAGACGAAATAATCGAACTTATAGAACTACTTGAATGCACTTTAGATTACAATTATTTCTCCTTTAATACTAAAATCTATTGTCAGAAAGATGGCTTAGCAATGGGAAATTCTTTGGCTGGGACAGTAGCAGACATTTTCGTAAACCACATTGAGACGCAATTCCTGAAAAATAACCCTGATATCGCAAATAAAATCATATATTACAAGCGATATGTAGACGATACATTATTACTTTATAATGGTACAAAAGACGAAATTGAGAAACTTGCTATAAAATTAAACTCTATGCATCCGAAGTTACAATTTACAGTTGAGCATGAAAATCGAAAATCTATTAACTACCTAGATCTCACTATAACTAATAACAACGGGAAACATTTATTCACCATATACAGGAAACCTACAACCACTGATGTTATTATTAATGCTACATCATGTCATCCTGACAAGTATAAAAAAGCATTTTTTAAGTCTATGATACACCGAATACTAAAATTACCGCTAGAAGCTAATGAGATCAAAAAGGAAATGACCATCTTAAAACAAATTGCAAAAACCAACTCTTTCGACACACGACAGGTAGATATCATTTTTAATAAAGTACAACAATCACAAAGTACTCCACTAATAAGTAATCCAAAATATACGAAGATGACATATATGGGAAACATATCCGATAGAATCACTAACTTATTCAAAAATTCTGGAATAACAATAGCATTTACAACTGACAATACTTTACAACAAAAATTAAGACATACCGTAAATAAAGATAATGGAAAATCTACCAGATCAGGAGTGTACAAGATCCAATGTAGAGACTGTGAGAAAATATATATCGGCCAAACAGGTCGAAATTTTTCAGTAAGGTACAAAGAACATACGTCAGGTACCTCACGAACAAAGTCTGTTTTTGGTCATCATATAACATTCAATAATCATGCTGAGGGGACAGTACAACAGAATTTACAAGTTCTTCATTATGCAAATAAAGGCTTACTTATGAATATCCTAGAAGAAATCGAGATATATGCTCATTTGAAAACCAAATCATCAATGCTGCTCAATGAACAATTAGATTTTCGCGAAAAATATTATTACGACCTTTTTGACGAAATTTTATAATAAAAGCATCTACTCTTTTGTTTTTTAAATATAAGATTAGTTATACCCATGGCAAAAGCAATATATGTAAAATATGCTGCATCAGCAGTCTCATCAGTTATTCAGATATACATAATGTGGAACGTACGATTGGCTGCTAACTTAATGCTATAAAGAACATTGCCATAAAAACTACAATTAAAACAAGACGATTCTGCAGCATCCAACAAAGATGCAATTGTGATAATCGATACATACCACAACGCCAAGGATTTTACATCTTTGATATAACTGGCAGTGTAATAATATTAAGGTTGTCCATAGAGGGCACAGCTATCACATATCATAATTTACTGTTTTTATCCAAAATATAAATAAGTTGTAGACACAACTATTATCTGTTAATCAGATATTTAAATGAATCAATTTTATGTTATTAGTGTATTTCCTACTTTTATACTTTGACGATGGCGTCATATTATGAACGCTGATTGGCAGTTATGAAGTAGTGTGACAGGAAGTAGGCGGAGCCTCTGCATATTTAAGCTCGTGCTCAGCACTCATAACCAACAGTTGACTGCACAGCAGCAAGGAGAGCTCCACCTACCAACCCAAGGGAGCCAATGGGTATAACTAATTTTATTTTATTTTGTTAAA
The DNA here is from genome assembly GCF_023864345.2 of Schistocerca serialis cubense. NCBI lineage: Eukaryota > Metazoa > Arthropoda > Insecta > Orthoptera > Acrididae > Schistocerca > Schistocerca serialis. Next base: position 441,385,909 of record NC_064643.1, read on the forward strand.
AAATTTTGACCTCATTAGACTTTTTCATTCATTTAAAGATTGGTATCTAGTATTTCTTAAATTTATTCACAGGTCTGACGATGGTTTTATAGAAAAAACCGAAACCGGTTACTCATTAACAACAGACATAACGTGATCAAGACTGAACTTTAATCTAAATATAACAATTGATCACTGTATTCCAAAAATGTTTACCAAAATTGTGTTAATTTTAATAGCTTTCGATTTGCAGACATTCAACCATCTCTTGGCGTTTTAATAATGTTCTAGGACTCTACAGTGCAAGGTTACATTCATTCAGAAAGTTAGTAACTCTTTTCAGAATTAATATATCATTTTGATAAAGGAGGAGTGTCGTATTATGGGGCAAAGGTTGCTGATATCTGATTAACTATTTTAAGAAATTCGTTTGTTGGTTTACATACAGACTGTTGCTACTCCGTCACCTACACGATGAAGATTATTTCGTATGTGTACTCGGTGGAGATAGCTATGGAATGATCCATGATTTAATGTCATCAGGATTTACAAGGTCCGCGGTAGGATTCTGCTCGCAAAAAAGAGTCGGGGTAACAGGATACATCGAACTTCCGTGAAGAAGAGCGGTGACAACGTTGTCTGGCGAGAGAGCGTAACAGAAATAGTGAAAAATCTTAAATGGCGGACACTCGACGGAAGACGCCGAATATTTCGTGAGAGCGCGCTTAGAAAATTTCAAGAACTTTCTTTCTGTACTGAAATTAAGAATTTTACAGTCCCCCTACACATTTATATCTCAGAGACCGTGTACATATAAGTTAGCAAATAACAACTCCCTCATAGGAGTGAAAGCAGCAATTCTTCTATCGCTGCACAGGAAGCAACATTAACATAAGTGAAAAACAGAGTATAGTTTTAGATGTAGAAAATTTCCCGCGTCCATTAATCCGGTATGCAGAGCACATACGTACATATGTGCGTTTCTGTAGATTAAATGTACAGTAATTGATATACAGATCAATGTTTGATTGTTGCTAGACGTTCACTTGTGGCGATGCCTCACGTGTAAGAATATCTTTTTCGGAGGGTATAAACATTACGCTACTAATGCTCTGCCTGGAGCTCCAGCTCAGTTCGTCAGGAATACCTTACCATTCTTGTATCGGTGTGCATGTGACTGCATCGTTACCAATATGTTCCGAAGCGCCGCGCATAAAAACGCAATATTCCAGCGCTCGTACCTCGGGGTCTATTGGTGATAAAAAGGTAGGTTCAAGTATTTCGGATAGTCCTTGGGCTGGGGACCATTTGCACACTGTCCTGCAACACAGGATCAAAGTATGAATATTACACACTTCTTCCTGCAGCAAAGGGAGAGAACTGGTTGTTTCTTTTCGCATTTGATGAGGTCTATGGTCGGCTTGATGGGAATTATGAAGGCAACGTTAGTTCATGGGCAGTTCCTAGGAAAACCCAAAAAATGCTTTTTATTAATTTTCGCCGTCACCAACATACCAAAACGAGGATTCCAAGGTAGGTATGCAGAGCAAATGACTGAAATTTTTACAGTATTTCCGAAGATCTTAATCTCGAACAACATTGATAGTTTTCTTGATAGCTTTATTCTTTTTTCCAGTTGAAGAGGTTCAAATTTACCCTACTTGTGAACGTTAAATATGCACGTAAAAATTAAATAAATTGACTGATGACAGGTACAACCGTGATAAACTCCGTGATTTAATTCAAATGACAGGTATACCCGTGAATGAATGAATGAATGAATGAATGATACATTTGCATAAATTCATAGGCGTTTCCTCAGAAAATCCCAAAACAGCGTTTTTCACCATTTTTTCGCCGTCAGCAGTAGACCAAACCCCAATAGCTGATACCATGAAGGATATTCATAACAATGGTTGTAATTTTTACAATACATTCCTAATATTCTGAATTGAGAATTTTCTACATATCTTTATCCGTTTCCGAGATACAGAGGTTCACAGTTACCCTACTCGTGCATGTAAACTGCAGTGTGAGGCGAAAACGTAGTTTACTAAGTGACGCAGCACGGAGAAATATGATGTAAATTGTTTCCATTATCATCACAATGGTTCTGGGGACTCCACGTTGTAGTGCTGAAGCACATGCAAAATTTTTGTGCATGTAAAATCCGGTCTGAGGCGGAAAATTATAATTTCACACGAGTAAACTATAAAAATTTTACTGACCCATCAAGTGCTTTTCGTATTAGTGACATGCCCTGCTGCAGCAGGGAAAATAAGGATACCAGCGGAAAAATGCTCTTATCGGCGCATAAGAACAGGTGAATATGCTCCTACTTATTAATAAACTCTGATAGAAAAGTGGGGTACCAGCTGCCTCATTCTACCCTCCTCAGCACCTTTAAAAACTTTCGCAAAAATATTAGCATGTGAACGTATGCGGGCTTTTTTATGCTGAGAGAGGAGACAGAGGCACCGGGAAAGAGACGGAGAAGTAATAAATACTGGAATATAGTATACAGTGTTTATGGTATAGAAAGAGCGGAGGAGACAATGGCAGTGTGTGAGAAACAGCGGGACACGGTGGCAGTGCAACATAGTAGGCAGTGAGAGAACAGTGCCAGGAAAAGAATTAATGGGGATATTTCGAGGGGAAGGGGAAAGTATAAAGAGAAAGAGAGAACAGAAGTGGTTGAGAGTCAGTGATAATGAGAGATAATGACAACGACAACGAGGAAGAGAGAGATGGTGACAGAAGAGACAGCAGTTGTGGAAAGGAATGAGAGAGACAGTAGCAGTAAGGGAGAACAAGAGGGAGACAGTGACAATCAGAGGAGACAGTAGTAGTAGCAGAGAACGACGGCGTCTGTGGCTGTGAGACAGGAGACTGTGGCAGTAGGAGACTCTCAAAGAGATAGTGACAATGAGTTGGGCAGAATGAGGGAGTGAGGATAGACAACTGGGAGAGATGGGCATGAGAGACTTACAGCGATGGACTACTGAGTGTGAGCGAGTTACAGTTAGGGCAGGTTGTGGGAGTGAGAGACGAGTTGCATGTTAAAAAGCGCGAATATGTTTGTATGCCAACATTTTTGCGAAAACTTTCAAAGGTGCTGAGAAAGGTAGAATGAGGCAGCTGCTGCTCCACTTCTCAGTCTTGTTTACTTATGTTTCAATGAGTTATCAGTTGGAAATGATTACTATTTATCCGTCGACGTTAGGCAGAATATTTTATAAGTAGCTTTACGTTGAATCTTTTTCATTTTGTGATGAAATTTGCTGGGCCCGCAGTCGTGATCTTCATTGAGGTAGCCATTACGTCAAACGTATTCTAATACTGCGTTACGTGAGGTTTCCTGTGCTTAGAGTTACAACTGCAAAAGCCATTATCGCTTCTTGTTTTGCGTCACAGCTCCGTCACTCTTATCACCATATACTGTATGCGCAGTGTCCAACTGTCGGACATAAAACGAGTCACTTTCGAGAAAAATCCTCGTTACAGAATGCATGTTACGGCAAACTTGCGGAAAAGTTTTCCGACGCACGGTTAGCTTACATAATTATACAGTAAATATGTTCACTACATTATCTTCACTTCGTATACGACACGGAAGGAACCAGTGGCCTCGACTGATATACGAGATAAGGTTGAACAAACTGCAAACACTTGGTGCAAACCACCTGGTTCTGCAGTTGTGTCTTTCACGATCTACTGCAGTTACCAGGAACACAGAAACGAGATTTTTCTTTTAGATTAAAGGAGCTATGTTTAAATTGTCGGCCGGCCGGTGTGGCCGAGCGGTTCTAGGCGCTTCAGTTTGCAACCGCGCGACCGCTACAGTCGCAGGTTCGAATCCTGCCTCGGGCATGGATGTGTGTGAAGTCCATAGGTTAGTTAGGTATAAGTAGTTCTAAGTTCTAGGGGACTGATGACCTCAGATGTTAAATCCCATAGTGTCTAGCACCATTCTTTTAAATTTTCATTAGCATGAGAAACAAAGACCGTGGTCACCGAATCGGGTATCTGCGCGTCCAAATTACTTTAAACAGAAAGGAGGCATAAAGTATTGCGTAATTTTAAATTTTCAATATTACGAAACAGAGAAGGACCTGCCTAATGTTAATACTCAGTACCCATTATGACGAATCGATTTCAGAACAACTGGAACTTTGCAAATTTAGCTTACATTGAGTCACAGACCACTTGTTTCTTCAAGTTTCGTTATGTGAAAGTGGTTTAACTCACAGAGGACATGTGCACGTATTTCTCCTTATCTTCCGTGTGACAACACTTGTCACGCTTCGAATAATAATCCCAACGTTAATAGGTGATTAGTTAATTATATTTAATTTTCAATTAAAGGTGTAGGACCATAACGTAATCCCTTACGTATGGGTCCACAGATTGCTTGGTACTTTTATAAAGACAAAAAACAACATCTGCACGAAATCTTCAGAAATTTTGTATCTCATATTCTTTACGCAGTCGCAAAGAGACTGTTACAGCGTCTTACAAATAGAACGTTAGTGGAACAAGGCCAGTACTTTCTATGGCGACACTTGTTTGTAAGAGAGCATCTCTATAAAGAGAAAGTTCAACGCTCCGTCGACATTTAGGTATTTAGAGACGGACCACTGACTACTGGCTCACATAGTTAAAAACTGCGAATGAAATCGACTATGGTCATGTTTTAGGAACAATCCCATCATTCACTTCAAGTCATTTAAGGCAACTACGCCCGATCTCCACAAGGACGTGTTTAACCCGTCATTAGGACACCCTACTACGACCCGTTTTCATTTACCGTACTACGACAGTAACGTCCTATCCGCACAATGTCGGCGAAAAAACCTTCAAATTATCAAAAGCGATCCAGAAAGCAGTGGAAAAGACTAAACCATCCAAGAAACAAGACGATACAGCACAGTTAAAACTTTAAAGTTCGGAACTTGCAGAGCTTAGAAGACAAGCTCGGAAGGCGAGAAGAGTATATCAAGTCTGTACTACAGAGAAACTGTGAAGCATTCTGGCTGTTATTTGTAACTGCTTGTGGCGAAAATGTAACTACAAGTTGACATCTATAATCAGTTACATGAAACTATTAATTCAGATGTTTTATGGCCTATATGGGCAGAGCAATATGTGTTTCGGACATCTGTCCGTCATCTGCTGCCTTATTTGCTGAAGTCTAACACAGAACATATCTATGTACTATAAAATAAAATAAAACCTATTCAAATTTAATAGTGTTTGACATCATTGTGGAACTACAGCGATCGTACTTAGTATTTTACTAAAAAGCAGATCAGATCGCATAAATTATTTATTTTCAATTGTGGCAACTGGAGTTGATGTGTACGACCACCTTGAGATCGAATGCCACAAATATACATATACGAGGGTTGGAACGTTAATAGTGGCAACTATTTATTTACAGCTCGTACAAAACAGATACGTATTTCAAAGTTTTACTGAGCTTCAAAGTAGTCACCAGCATTGTGCATAACCCGTGGCCAGCGATGTGGAAGTTGTAGGATACTCTTAGCAGTGCCAGTTGTGTTGACATTTCGAGCGGCGCGGTCTATTGCCCGACGAATTTATAGCAGTTCTGAAGCGAATGCCGTGAAGTGCTTCCTTCAATTTAGAAATCGAGTTGAACTCACGAGGGCTTAACTCAGGGAAGTGCAGTAGGTGGTATAGCACTTAGCAGCCCCATCAGTCAAACAAATCAGTAAAAGCTTGCACTGTACGTGCTTGAGCATTGCCTTGCAAAATGATGATCAGGTCCTGCAGAAAGTGTCATCACTTCTGCCTCTATGCTGCTCACTTTTGGAACACAACCTACGACCAACTTAAAAGTGATGACACTTTCTGCAGGACCTGGTCATCATTTTGCAGGATAATGCTCAAGCACGTCCATCCAGCTTGTCCGCTCAGAGTGGAGTCGGCGCATTTGTTGCCAGTTAGAAACTTCGTTCTTGACCGCCAGAAACTTCAACACACGATCCCGAACCGCCTGTCAAAGGCTCAGAAGTCGCCAAGCACGCCGTTTCGGGCGTCACGCGCAAAGCGAATACTGGGCAACAATCAAAGAGCATACCACACGCAATATCCGCAAAAGCCGACACGTCCCATCATCCATAATTCTTTAGAAGACATAGGAAATTTGCTGCCCAAGAATTTTGTTCTACTGCCTATTGATTATTGTGGAGACTGAGTGGCCTACATTAACAGTTACCAAACGTACTCCAAAAGAATTTCCTCGGAATTTTACCATTGGTCTCGAATTCTGAACTGTTAGAAACACTGCTGGACAGGCTAAAAAATAGTCAGGAATTGTTATGAGTTGTAACGTACACTGACGATTTGGTACTTCTAGTACAGACAAACAATTGAGATTTTCGCTTGAAAATAATGAACGCAATAATTAAATTTTGTGTGAATGGGACTCTGTGATGCAAGTCCAAGCAGCACCACAAAAATCAACTTACATATTACTTAAGGGAGGACTTACAAGAGATCCATCGATTAAAATAAACCACGCGGTAATTTGAAGGCATATGATCAGGAGGTATGCCTGTGTACACACGGATGAACCCTGAACATTCCAGCCCCACACTGAATATGTAGCAAGGAAAGGTAGTTGCAATACGGAAAAAAATTTAATATGGTTCAACTGAGGTTACATTTCCCCCCGTGTGTTCTTAACCTGTATCACGAGTCTAAATTAACTGGAAATCTGGACTACTGTGCCTGTGGTTTGGCGCACAGATTACACCTAGTTAAACCCACTGATGAGATGAGGAAGGCACAACAAGAAATGCTGCGACAGTGTTGTAGAGCTGTTTGAAATTTTGGGCTATGGTTACAGTGATTGGGCGCATAGGTTACAGCCGGTTAAATACAGTGACGAGATGGGTACTGCGAGAAATACTGCGACAACATTTTACAGCTATCAGCACCACATCTGCAGGGTTCCTGACTTCCTAGGAGCTGCAAATATGAAACTGAGCTGCTATGTAGTTTGCTAAGCCAAACAGAACGAAAAATACATGAAATTCTCTGGGAACCATCCACAAATCCGTTAGTAACAAACAATTAATTTCTTTTATAGGCAGTGTTGAAACCTTTAATAAGAATTTAGATGTGCATCACGCAATATAAAGCTATATTTATTTTTATTTTGACATCCGATTTAGGTCTCAATTTTATAATCCTCGGGCAATAAAAGGGCCAACCGCCTTGCTGCAGTGGTATAACCGATTCCCGTCAGATCACCGAATTTAAACGGTGTCAGGCTGGGCTAGCACTTGGGTGGGTGACCATCTAGTCTGCCGAGCGCTGTTGGCAAGCGGGGTGCACTCAGCCCTTGTTAGGCAAACTGAGGAGCTACTCGAGTGAGCAGTAGCGGCCAGGAGAGCGGTGTGCTGACAACATCTCCCGCCATACCCACATCCAGTGACGCCTGTGGCTGAGGTTGACACGGCGACCGGTCGGTACCGTTGCGCCTTCATGGCCTGTTCGGACGGAGTTTAGTTCGGGCCATAAAAGACGTATTTGACTGTGCATTTATTAACTGCAATAATTAATAAAAGAATTGAAATACTACATTTTAGTGTAACTTTTATCTGAATATGTGTTTCTGCCTTCCAACGGAGACTATCAGCACGCCTCGAACAAACCTAGTGCCTTGTCCTGAGACCTAAGGACATCACACACATCCATGCCCGAGGCAGGATTCGAACCTGCGATCGCAGCGGTCGCGCGTTTCCAGACTTCAGCGCCTAGAACCGCTCGGCCACCCCGGCCGGCGAAGTGTCAGTTCATCGGAGGAAACTGGAAGAGAAATCATTGGATGTCGCGTCCCTGGAAATAGATAGGATGGCTGCGGGAGCGGAGCAGGAGAGCGAGAGGGGGGGGGGGGGGTGTAAAATTTAATAACACGAAGAAGCTGCTTGCTGCTTGTTTGATTGTCGTCCCTGCAGAATGAACTGGTGCGTTTTCGTGGAGCCAAAACACTCCATTTGACAGCTTCCCGTGGTTCTTGGTATTGACATCCTCCAGGAACGACGTCGTTCGATTTGATAGTACGTTCTTGTGAGGGCTTCCCCATTACGAGCACAATCTGTTAGCACCACACCACTGCACTCCCAAACAAAACTAAGCATTATGCACATACGCTGAAAAGCCAAACAAACTGGCACACCTGCCTAATATCGCATAGGGCCCCCGCGAGAACGCAGAAGTGCCGCAACACGACTTGGACTCGACTAATGTCTGAACTAAGGCTGGAAGGAAGTTATACAACGAATCCTGCAGGGCTGTCCATAAATCCGTAAGAGTACGAGGGGGTGGACATCTCTTCTGAACAGCACGTTGCAATAATATTCATGTCTGGGGAGTTTGGAGGCCGGCATAAGTGTTTAAACTCGGAGGAGTGTTCCTGGAGCCACTCTGTAGCAATCCTGGACGAGTGGAGTGTCGCATTCTGCTGCTGGAACTGCCCAACTCCGTTGGAATGCACAATGGATACGAATGGACGCAGGTGATAAGACAGGATGTTTACGTACGAGTGATCTGTCAGAGTCGTTTCTAGACGTATCAAGGGTCCCACTCCAACTGCATACACCCCACGCACTACAGACCCTCCACCAGCTTGAACAGTGCCCTGCTGACATGCACGGTCCATGGATTCGTGAGGTTGTCTCCATACCCGTACACATCCATCCGCTCTATACAATGTGAAACGAGACTCGTCCGACCACGCAACTTGTTTCCAGTCATCGACAGTGCAGTGTCGGTGTTGACGGGCCCAGGCGAGGCGTAAAGCTTTATGTTGTGCAGTCATCATAGGTATACGAGTGCGCCTTCGGCTCCGAAAGGCCATATCGATGACGTTACGTTGAATGGTTCACACGCTGACACTTGTCGATGGCCAGCGCTGAAATTTGCTGGAATTTGCCGAGGGGTTGCACTTCCGTCGCGTTGAACGAGCCTCTTCAATCGTCGTTGGTCCCGTTCTTGCATGATCTTTTAACGGCCGCAGCGATGTCGGAGATTTGATGTTTTACCTGATTACTGATATTCACGTTACACTCGTGAAATGGTCGTACGGGAAAATCACCACTCCATCGCTACCTCCGAGATGCTATGTCCCATTGCTCGTGCGCCGGCTTTAACTCCATGTTCAAACTGACTTAAATCTTGATAACCTGCCATTGTAGCAGCAGTAACCGATGTAACAACTGCGCCAAACACTCAGACATTATATACACGTTGTCGACCGCAGCGCCATATTCTGCTTGTCTACAAATCTCCGTCTTTGAATACGTATGCCTATACCAGCTCCTTTGGCGCTTCAGTGTAAAAGGTATTACCGCACGCTACTCCACTGCAGTACATATTGCGTCCTTTTGTTTTGGCTCCTCTGGGCGCCGAACTGCGGTAATATGGCGAGGGGATTTGAGAGTTTATCAGGACTGATGACATATACCTGGAAACAAACAAATAATTAATTAAATAACTTCGTTTTTTCGAGGTGGTAATTAAAACTTTATGGCTACCGCTCGCACATAGGGACATCGCTGACTTAAGCTGAGTACCCGTCGTGGCTTCGTGGTGCACGTGACAGTGGCGGCAGCTGCGCGCACTGCGTGGTGCGCGGGTGTGGAGCGGCGTGGCGCGGCGCGGCGCCTGCCTTGGCATTTGGGGCGGAGGTCAGCGCCGCCGTAACGGGACGGCGAGCCGGCGGGAAGGAGCAGGGCAGCTGACGCTCTGCGCATAGCACAGCGGCGCCTCCTGTCGCTGCGGACGAGACGCGTGCTGCTGTATTCACCAGACAGCTTTGACGTCAAACAGGAATGTGGCAGGAAGAGAGCTCCTTACCACCGAAAGTATACTCCGTTCATCATAAGTCTCGTGTAAACATTACACTGCATGTTCTTCCGCGTTTGATGGAACCTCATTGGATTTCTTGTCACGTGGAACGGAAGTCAAGCTGTATCGAGTACAGTCAAGTACGATAATGAGGATATGTTTTGTGCTGTGTTTTACGCGTACATCGACTTAGCGATGATACGGGGCAACAGCTTTACCGGCGCATTTAACTTGGACAGCACTGGCCAGGCAAGTGACCCAACTAACCTGCAGTGATGTGAACAGATGCAAAAAAATGGTTGAAATGGCTCTGAGCGCTATGGGACTCAACTTCTGAGGTCATCAGTCCCCTAGAACTTAGAACTACTTAAACCTAACCAACCTAAGGACATCACAAACATCCATGCCCGAGGCAGGATTCGAACCTGCGACCGTAGCGGTCGCGCGGTTCCAAACTGTAGCGCCTAGAACCGCTCGGCCACTCCGGCCGGGCTTCCCACGCCCGGGTTCCCGGGTTCGATTCCCGGCGGGGTCAGGGATTTTCTCTGCCTCGTGATGACTGGGTGTTGTGTGATGTCCTTAGGTTAGTTAGGTTTAAGTAGTTCTAAGTTCTACGGGACTGATGACCATAGATGTTAAGTCCCATGGTGTTCAGAGCCATTTGAACCACTCCGGCCGGCATGAACAGTTGCAGTAAAGACGTAAAAAGAGGAATGTCATTTAATTTTTAAACAGAAGAAAATTATTTATGACAAAACTGAAGCGACACGCTTCTTAGGTGACCTGACGGAAAACATAACATGGTACCCATCTTAGTTAACATATGATTGTAATCAAAAATAAGAGTGATGAAAATTCGTGACTTTCACAAGGGTAATTTTTCTGCGTGGGTAATGTGTGGCGTAAAATCGCGCTGCTGATTTCCCATGTAGTTAAATACTGAAGCCACTTAAGGCGTTACAACCAGTCGTCTGATAACCTCTGAACTCCTTCCATATCTAACTCGGAGGAATACGTTACATTTCAGTAGTGCTACGATCATAACGAGGCTATTAGCAACACAGTCCCAAGCCACAAAAAAAAAAATCAACCCTCCTCCTCTTCCATGACGCGCCGTTCTGCAAATCGTTGTCGTTCGGCAATGACGTGTCATAAAGCTTCCTGCATTAATTCCAGTACGTTTGACAGCTTAAATGTCTTGTTATTTCTCGCAACAAATCCCTCAACTTGGCTCCAGATCAATTCTGTTGGAATCAGATTGCACTGTTACTGTGACGACTGCAAAAATGCTACATTTGTGTAGCGTGCTCGACGCGGCGAAAATCATTGTTTTTCATGTTTCTACGATACTTATCGCTTTGGGTAGTGTGAGACCATATCTTTCCTACAAAACAATGGGCATATTCAAATAAAGAGCATTTGATTTTTCATTTTTCTCCAAAAAAATTTAATTGTGTGATGTTTTTCTAAACTTCAACCATTTTTAACAAGCTTTTATAAAATATCGATGATTAAGAACGTATATTTGCAATGGAAACAAGAATTTTGTGTGCGATACGTAATTAGGAACTAGAAGACGTGCATTTTCTTGAAATATGATGGTTAAGTATGAGTTAATTGAAATATATTGGATGAATTTCATATTTAAATGAGTTAGTTATTCAAACTGAACAAAAGGAATTATAGACCACAACGAGTTTCGAACCACCGCCCGCCAATATTCACGATTATTCTCCGAGGCTGCCGTTTACGCCACACGTATAACTAAAATATGCTCCCTTGCATTTGTTACATAGTGTCTCTCGAAAAACGTCAAAGATAATTTTTCTCTGTAATCTTGTGGAAAACATTAAGAACGACTTGTTTCTCGCCATTAACGGTGTTTCGCGCGCGTGTTTCACTACGAAGCAGGAAGCAGTGTCATCCATTTTCATTGTAAGTATGAACAGCGAGACAATCAGCAATGGTTGCGTTTACAGAAACTGTCACTGAAAACGATTTTTTAAATAAAAATTAAGTAGCTAAAGTATGATTAAGAAAAATGTTGCTGGTTGTTAAAACATCAGAATGTCTTAACAGTTCTTTTACAGTGGCATAGTAATAAGATATCTTTTACACAACATTCATATACTTCCATGAGCGGAACTACGCCAGCGTACGAGAGCTACGGCTGCTGACCAGTCCACGCGGGTGGCCCCGTCGGAGGTTCGAGTCCTCCCTCGGGCATGGGTGTGTGTGTGTGTTGTCCTTAGCGTGTCCTTCGTTTAAGGTACTTTAATTAGTGTGAAAGCCTGGGGACCGATGACCTCAGCAGTTTTGTCCCATAGAACCTTACCACAAATTTCAAATTTCAATTTTTCCTGACCAGTCATCGCGTTTGTTTACATCAAGTTTATTCTTATGACGAACGACGTATAGTTGCTGTTGTTGAGGAAGCTTGCTTGGGCGCACCCATAAAAAAATACAGTAGCGGAAATCAGTATAAAGGCAGGGTTTTGCGAAAGTAATAGTACAATATCTGAAGCATATATGTATCGAATTTACTATGAAGGTGGTAGATGAACATGAAAGATAAACAGTCCTGACAGAATTACATTGTTTCTTTCATAACACGAGTAACAAAATAAGGCGATTACCTTTCCTAAACGGGAATTGGTATAAAGGCACTCATTGTCCCGTTGTGTTATTGCATTGTTGGTACTTTGTCCAAGCTCCGCTCTTCTTAATTACCTCAAAAATTCTCTTCTGCCTTGTTCTTGTAAGGGTTAGCACTTCTTTCAGTGAAATGGTCGCCCAGTCTTCTCGTGTCGCGCTTTTAACTTCACATACGGCCTTAAACTGCCTCCATTGCGATAAATACGCCTTGCAAGTATTCACCAAAGGTTTTCCTCTGAATTCACATCTGCCGTGCAAGCCAGGGCAAGACATCGACATCTTTATCTTTGAACTTTTTGGTTGTAGTAGTGTAACCTCCCCACAAAAATTTAAAAAAAAATATAATAATAAATGGGACCCAAAGCGTAACCTCTCTAGCAATTAAATTTAATGACAATAAAAAATGAGAATCGCAATCTGACCCAAGTATAAGTTCCTCACAAAAATAATGAAAAACAATTCAATGCTAATGAAACTTCAGTGATAATGAAAATCAATTAAACCCAAATATCGGTCTTTGGCCCTGTGAAAAACAATCAGAATTAAAGTCTTACCTCAGTATAACTGCATGTCAAATTTCTGCTCTTATTGTTGCCCACGACTTTGAGGAACTGCATTGCAAATAATATATTTTTTTTTTTTTTTTGAAATTTAACTGAAACTTTTCTTTAAGGGAAGTGGAACGAAATCGTTAGTTCCATTAAATAAATTTTTTTTTTGTAAAATTGCTTTGAAATCAAAATTATTATTGGGGGACTTGTTGGAAATTAATTACAATAAATAAACTTTACATTGTCTGATGATTACCTACATTAACAATATACTTCATTCAGCATCTTGACCAGAATGCCATGTCGACGCTCGCCGACTGCGTCCCGCTCGCGACCGTGACAGGACTAAACCACTACTGCCGACAGACTACATCACGCAACTGCACTGGGCTGCTACTACTGACCGACTGCTCTGCATGACGACTACTAGCGTACTGCACGCAACTGAACTGAGCTACTGCTACCGACAGAGTGCACTGGCCTACTGCAACTCGCGTACTCCACGACGACTACTACTGTACTGCTGGACGCAACTGAACTGAGCTACTGCTATCGACAGACTGCACTGGCCTACTGCAACTCGCGTACTGCTCTACATGACGATTAGTAGCGTACTCCACGACGACGACTACTACTGTACTGCTCGCAACACTCGCGCGGTCAAGCGCAGACTAACCACGATAATAGGCTCTCTGGTCAAAGATTTTAACGTGCCTCACCATCGCTGCTACGTTACATACGTGTTTCAGTAGGAACATACACAGATGCATTATATTGTTGAAATATTAGACTTTCGTCCCCTAGGCACTCATACATTCTAATCAGTTCTGTTTCTAGTATTGCTTTGTACGTATTAGAGTTCATCCTAGTGTTAAGCCAAGCAATGCGTCACTCACCTTTAGCACAGAAGGGTACCATATCATAATACTCCCACGATCTAAATTTGTGCTCATTCTTAACTGCTGCTCTGTTCTCAGGCCGTGCCAATAGTATTGAAATCTAAATTAAAAGTCTTGTCATCACTGAAGATCGTTTTATCCCATTCTGAAGTGCATGACATACATTTTGCAGCAAACTCCAATCTAGCGTTTTTATGTTTCGTCTTACAGCAGGCTTTTGCAGTGGTTTCTTGAATGCAAGGTGTTTGTCATGCAAGAAAATTTGTTGTACCCGTCTGGCAGTTACTGGCAACTGTAAATCAGCAACAAGTTGAGAAAAATAACGGTTTGTGGCCTTTGATTTGCGCAAAAGTAACTCTTCTATGCCTCAAATAATTTTCTTCTTTGCCCATATTTTCCGTTCTGTCCATATTATGCACCCAGTCTATCGGGATTATCAGTCTCTGTACCTGGACAGTTCAGCTTCTTGGCAATACGACGATTAGAGAGACCAGCGTGGCATTGTCGCAATCGTCGTTTATGCACGCAACACTGTCACTAATAGCGTCTCTTTCCTACCTTAGTAAAGGCACCTACGCACACACTAACACCGTACGGCGCCAACTCCTTTATATCGAGTTCCACCCTCTAAAAGCTGAATCGTTACATACTGTGCTATTGACACCAAATAGATTACTATTGCATATACAATGTGTACAGCCATTCCAACCGCCAATGTTAATTTTCCTGCAAATACCCATGCCTTTATATTGATTTCCTCTACCGTATAGCCTCGTCGCAGGGTCAAATAGGTTTAGGCAAACTACAGCATAACTGAAGACATAAAGAACAATTTACGGCAATTTATTGAGAGAAAGTATGCATTACGTACCTTGAGTGTCGCAGCGTTGTTAAAGGTTCACATGCACTGTTCTAACTTTAAATACTGGTGTAGTACTGAATACGGTTGACGACGACTAATACAACACGTAGACCGAGCGAGGCGGCGCAGCGGTTAGCGCACTGGAGTTGCGTTCGGGAGGAAGATGGCTCAAACCTGCGTCCAGATCATTCAGATTTAGGTTTTCCGTGATTTCCCTAAATCGCTCCAGGTAAATCCCGGGATGGTTCCTTTGAAAGGCACGACCGATTTCCTTCTCCATCCTTGACACCATCCGAGCTTGTGCTCCGTCTCAAATGAACTCGATGTCGACGGGACGTTAAATCCTATCTTCCTTTTTTATATTACAACATGTAGAATGTCCAGCTGGGCTCTTCTGATCGGCGGCTGTAGGTAAATCCTTGTACGGTGTTGATACTGTCGACCTAATTGATAATGCACTCGCAGTGGAGCCGTGCGGCCTCTTATACAGGGTCGTCAGAAGCAGCCTTGAAAAGCTTTTAAGGGTGTCGCTGGGGAGGTGCAGCTGAGAAATAAATGTTAAGAAAAAAAGTCGTTACGTTGTGCCGTTTCCAAGTTAGTTAGCATTTAAGCTTGCCAATAAGGTCGTTGCGCCAATTCAAGTACTTGCACGCACGCTAAAATGCGGTAATCCACAGACATCAGTGGCTCCGTGAGTTACCACCTACTGAAATGGTCATAACCATTTAAAAATGTGCCTTTTTCGGAAGTGATAAATTTAAGCTAGGTTAGCAAAATCTACGTTTGACCGGTTTGAAGAAACCAAACGAGGAACAATTTTCACGATACCCTCTCTTACAGGCTGCTTGAATTTGCGCGTGTGACGCCTGATTGGCTAACTTCAATGCTAAATAACTCGGAAACGACGTAACGTATCGAATTTTTTTCTTCACAATTATTTCTCAGCACAACACCCCCCCCCCCCCCCTGCACCATCATTAGACGCTTTTCAGACTATTTCTGACCACCCTGTATATTCGTTTGGCGGTTCGATATTTACTTGGGAACTATTTGCATGATTTGAATTAAATAACCGCAACAGTTGCAGTGAGAAGATTCATTGACCTCTCATTGCTTCTCAGTTAGTTTCGTGACTCTAAAGTCACGTCCTTACAGCTGGCCGGAGTGGCCGAGCGGTTCTAGGCGCTACAGTCTGGAACCGCGCGACCGCTACGGTCGCAGGTTCGAATCCTGGCTCGGGCATGGATGTGTGTGCTGTCCTTAGGTTCGTTAGGTTTACGTAGTTCTAAGTTCTACGGGACTGATGAGCTCAGATGTTAAGTCCCATAGTGCTCAGAACCATTCTAACGTCCTTACACGCCAAACAATTGACCCAAAGAAGATGTAAAAACTTTTTGTTAACCTACATAGGCTAAACTATATGACAAAATTTTTATTACATTGTTAAATGAGGAAAAAAGACCACGGACATTTCTTTTTATTTAAACATGGAAGCTTTCCCTCAATAAAACATAATGTCCCCTGTACTTATGCTGATCATAGCGTATAAAGCCCAACCGTTAAAAATTTGGCAGTGGACTACATGCGAGATGTAACCTAGTATGTCAGATCCATGTTTGTTCTAGGTTACATCTCGCATATAGTCCACTGGCAAGTTATCGACGCTTGGGCTTTTTACGCTATGATCGGCGTACGGACAGTGGACATCTATGTTTTACTGAAATTTTTTGGAAATTTGTGGTAAGTTCCTACGGGATCAAACTACTGAGGCCATCGGTCCCTAGGCTTAGACACTACTTAATCTAACTTAAACTAACTTATGCTAAGGACAACACACACACACACACACACACACACACACACACACACACACACACACACACACATGCCCGACGGAGGACTCGAACCTCCGATGGGGAGAGCCACGCGCACCGTGGCAAGGCCCCCTAGACCAGGCGGCTACCCCGCGTGGCATTTTGTTGAGGGACGGCTTCCATGTCTAAATAACAAGAAAGGTTCCTGGTATTTCTTTCGTTACCTACAATGCAATAAAAATTTTGTCTTATACTTTAGCCTATGTAGGTTCACAAAAAAGTTTTTGTGTCTTCATTAGGTCAGTTTTTGGCACCAGAGGACGTAACTTTAAAGCTGTGAACCAATACGAGAGCAATAAATCTTCTCACGACGCTGTTGCAGTTATTTAATTATTTATTTATTCAAATGGATTTCTAGAGCAGTGGCTGCCCCATCCACCAGGTGATCTATTTATATGATGATTTATATGATGTTGACGGACAACATGTCCGAATTATGTGCGCCCTCTACTGCACCTGCCCGTAACAATGTTGCGTCTCTCTGGAGGCCGGTCTTGCCGTGTAGCGCCCTCTCTGTGTGTCGTATCTTGTGGAGGACACAGCACAACGGACACAGCACAAGCGTATACTGAAGTGACTCGGGGATGTATAAAACAGAAGTCTGTTAAGTAACGTCTCCGAACAGATGTGTGTCAAAGCGACAAAACCCAGTCAGAACTATATCAGATCACAAATCTTCCCAATCTAAACGGCTGTCTACACCATTTTAGTCCACTAATACAGCAGCACCATGGAACGATATGCAGAATCAAATTAGCATTCATGGATACGTATGTGGTTAGCATTTAAGGGCAACCAAACCACATTCTGTATACGGGGTAAACATTAATAAAACCGACAAACTGTAGGGGCGGATTCCTGATTGGAAATGGAGGAAAAAGATTCAATGAACATGGTTCCGGAAATGCATCGGTGCCACGGTAGATGGAGCCGATGATCGAAGTTCCTCAGACCACGTGCTGTGTGTTCCTTGCGTGTTGCAGTCTGTGTGATTGACGTAGCATACTGTAAGCAGCAGAATTGTTCGTCGGTAAAGAGGACTGATGACAAAAATACCATAATTGTACAACAACCATAGACGAAGTTCTTCCCGTACAAGGAAATCCGCTGCTGATAATTCGTGCACTCACTACAGGTGATAGGGGTAGTAGCGGTCGTCATGCAGGATACACATACCCGTATTCTGGCTTATATCACGTTGGCGGGCAACTTGCTTAGAGCTTATACTAGGGTTCGTCTCAACGTCCTGTAGAACCCGGTCTTCCAAATCTGGTGTAGGCACAGTCAGCCGCCTCCCTGCATGTTACTCTGTCTGAAAGGACCCATGATCACACACGCGTACAGAAACGGCTTGAAACATTGTGTGTTGTAGTTGGTGTCTGTGAAAGTACTTGTTTTGGTACAGCTGTGCAGCCTCTCGACCGTTTCCATCTGCTTGGCCGTACACAAACACCACCTCGGCTTGTTCCCAACATCAATGCCGGCCCATTCTGGTGCTTACAGTACGCTGCGTCAATCACTCAGTGAGCAACACACAATTAACACAAGGCGCGTGGTCTGAGGAACTTTCTTTCGTCAGCGCCGTCTACCGTCGTAAAGATGCATTTCCGGACACATGTTCATTGGACCTTATTTCCTCTAGTCAGGCATCAGTCCCTGCATTTTGTTGGTTTTATTAACGTTCTCCATTAGGCAGCTGGCTTTTCATTCAGAAATCGCATTTGAACGTTGATTCCAATTTTATCGATAATTGACACTTTGAGTCTGTGGCTGTGTACCAAACACAAGTTGAATCTTGTAAAGAGGAAAACAGCAGCTAGCCACTACTAATAACGATGCCGTTCACTTACACAAACACCATCGTTACACTTCGAGCCAAGAAGTTCCGCTTCAGGCGGTTGTTCAGGTCTGGATTACATTTATTTTTGTTTACAATTGTTGTCGGCTGTTTTACCTGTTTGTGGTGGAAATTCCCTGGGGTGGTGGTGCTCTACAGGAGAAAAAACGATGTGAAAAACGGCATATTTGACTGTAACTGTACGCAGTGACGAAGGAAAACGATGTCAACAAATAGAAGTTCTTGGGTGCGACACAGCCGAGATTGCACCGAGAATAAATGGAAGCGTATCGCCCAGCCGGATGAATCATATTTCTTGTTACACAAGATGGATGGTCGTGTCTAAATACGCTGTGATGCAGGGTAACAGCTGCTCGAAACAAGCACCGCACCGCATGGGGGCAGTACTATGCTACGGGCTTGCATGGGGCAGCAGCCATCGAAGGCACCACTACAGTTGTGTACTAACCAGGATCCCTTCAGGGCATTTAGGCCGTGTTTCGTGTTGGCGCTTATCTTCAGTTGGCGTAATACTGTTACATATTTTTCACCATACATACGTACCTGTCAAACGTCTAGCTACTACATTTTTGCAAGTCTCATATCAACGTCTAATTTTCAGTTAGGCGAACTTACTTTTATCCTCCATCTCGTTGTTCCTCGTTTCAGTGTACCTGTATCACACCATCTTTTATACACGGCTGATATAAAATTGCTGCGCAGCATTCGACATTAGCCTACTTATGCTTTTGTTTACGCAGGAAACTATACCTGAAATCAAATTACAATTTTTGTATTTCAAATGGTTCAAATGGTTCAACTGGCTCTGAGCACTACAGGACTTAACATCTGTGGTCATCAGTCCCCTAGAACTTAGAACTACTTAAACCTAACTAACCTAAGGACATCACACACATCCATGCCCGAGGCAGGATTCGAACCTGCGACCGTAGCAGCCGCGCGGTTCCGGACTGCGCGCCTAGAACCGCTAGACCACCGCGGCCGGCTGTATTTCAAATCAAATGGCTCTAAACACTATGGGACTTAACATCTGAGGTCATCAGTCCCCTAAACTTAGGTACTACGTAAACGTAACTAACCTAAGGACAGCACACACATCCATGCCCGAGACAGGAGTCGAACCTGCGACCGTAGCAGCAGCGCGGTTCCGGACTGAAGCGCCTAGAACCGCTCGGCCACAGCGGCCGGCACAATTTTTGTATTTCTCCGGAAACTTCTTCTGAACTCAGTTGCACTGTTAGATATAATAATGACGACCTTCAGACTTTCTACAATTATGAATGGAGGAAATGAAAGCACGTATGGTGTCATATTAACTGCATAACACAGTATATGTTGAAAGTCGTTCATTAGAAAACGTCTTCCATATCATTTATCTTTACATGAGGTAGGTTCAAAGACACGCTGTGCACAGCTTTCATCTGGCAGGAATGCCTCAGTCTCTGCCTCCACAGTGCAATCTCATCTTTACCCCATACACTGGAGGCGGCAGCTGAGTGACGAGTCCTGTGTCAGGGAGATTGAGGTCTGAGCTAGCGCTCATATGTGGACGGTGCGACAAAGACACTTGTGTTTCCGTGATCACAGCGGCTAGACGCATGGCGTGGACGCTGTCCGTAATGTCAAGATTCTGTTGGTTCAAATTCGAAGACGTAGCTAATGTTTCATTTCGACAGCCATATCAGGAGGAGTCGGATAACATATTACTTCCCCCCCCCCCACATACATCTCGCGTATTGGCCACGAGCAGAAAATTCGAGAGATTAGAGCCAATACAGAGGCTTACCGACGATCATTCTTCCCAAGTACTATTCGCTAGTGGAACAGGGTTGGGGGGATCAGATAGTGGTACCGAAAGTATTCTCCGCCACACACCATTAGGTGGCTTGTGGAGTATGATGTAGATGTAGACCTACGCAGTATCCTACAAGAATTTGTCGTGAGAATATTGTCTGCCCATACGATTTGGTGTAATATTCTATTAATTTTTCAGATTTATAGATGTGTTTTCTTTGTGACCAAGCGAGAGATTTTGTTCCATGTTCAAGGATCAATACTGGTCTTTCAGTAACTCATCCACGGATATAATTCATGATTCATGTAACTATTCCACTTATTTAGTATCACCATAGCGATTAGAAATTGTGTGGGATTTCGTTTGTTCTAATTTTGATGATTTCTGTTACTGTGTCCGACATTGTTCCATAAGATAACTTCTGTAATTTCATTGCTGCGTTGTGTTGTTTTTCTTGAATAATAGTCAACTATTACTCCAATTTCTCTTAGAAACCATTGATAATTTGTCACGCTTTCTTGCTCGGCTCCCATGTACTCACGCCATCAACACGTATTAATCTTTATAGTTGCGATATGCCCGACACTAATGTTAAAAATATCCAGTTTGCTGAAACTGAGCACTAGTTTATCAAGCACGAAACCTGGAAGAATGCGAATGTGCTTTGACCACAGATTTACACATTCAAGAACTGGAGGTTGAAGAAAAACCCATCTAAAACAGAGATAAATGTATCCCATCTTAGTAATAGCGAGGCGAATCGCAAATTAAATGTGATAGTTAAGAATATTGGCCATGGCCCTTACTTTTAAGAACCTCTTAGAAAATACAGCAAAAAAAGTGAACGCCAGCACTGATATCATTATAAAACTAGCCAGGTCAAGATAGGGTGCAAATGCAAATACTCTCCATACTGCTACATTGTCATTAGCTTGCTCTGCGGCTCAGTACAGTGCTCCAATGTAGAAAAATAGTGTACATGCACGTAAACTTGATGTTAAGCTAAATCAGGCAATCAAATTAGTGCCACTACTAAATCAGCGCCACATGCATAGCTGCCTTATTGTATAATATTGCACTAGCATCAATTAGGTCCGCCCGGTTAGCCGTGCGGTCTAACGCACGGCTTTCTGGGCGAGAAGGAGCGCCTGGTCCCCGGCAGGAATCCGCCTGGCGGACTTGTGTCGAAGTCCGGTGAGCCGTCCAGTCTGTGGATGGTTTTTAGGCTGTTTTCCATCTGCCTCGGTGAATGCCAGCTGGTCCCCCCTCCCCTTGTGCCCAAACAAGTCCTCCACGTACGCGTATACCACCATTACTCTACCACGCAAACACAGGGTTACACTCGTCTGGTGTGAGACGTTCCCGTGGGGAGGGGGGGGGGGGGGGCGAACTGCACAATAGCTCTGGGTTCGGTGTTGGGCGGCGGAGGGGTGAAGTGGACTGCGGTAGTCGTCGTGGGGTTGTGGACCACTGCAGCTGCGGTGGGGACGGAGCCTCTCCGTCGTTTCTAGGCCCCCGGTTAACATACAATACAATACAATACCATCAATTAGACGAGAAACAGCACTTGTAAGAGAGTTCCGAAAGTGTGCTACTCATCAGACCGCACTTCTTTATAACCAGCTACAGAACGGACCTGCCTGTAGACCTAAATCCAGAAAACCACCCTGGCCAACTCGAGATGCGCTTCTCATATGTGGTGTGTGTGTCAAGAATAGAGAGGTTTTACGTAAGTTTTCTTCAGCAGAGTCTCCCCTTATTATTGATCCTACAAAACGTGTAAGTGGATTTGGCCTTCCCACGAAACTATGGTAAGCTCTGAAACGATTCAGTACAGGGCATGTAAGGTGTGGTGCCTGTTTTTATGCTTCAAGGATGCCCCAATGTGCGACTCCACAGCATCTGGTTGAAGAGTGTTTATACGAAAATTTCCTAATGGACTGAATGAAATGCATTTGGGGACACCAAGATCTGTGAACTGGTTAAGAGTTCTAGATTTTCAGTTATAAAATTTTAGAGTGTTTGTTTTTATAATATGTATTTTAGGTACATTTAAACGTTTAAATAAGAATGTAAAATGAACATGTAAACCACAAAAATTACAATAACATTTTTCTCATATGTATCACAGGAAGAACAAGGTAGTTCTAAGCTGTAGAAAACTTCGACACACGTGCTGACCCAGAATATGTTGTAAATGATTAATGTGATTGATGCTTCTTGTGAAAAGGAGATTATACAATATGGAGTTTACATCTCCATTTCACACACTCTCCCTGTGACGGAGATCTTTCATCTCGTGTTAGTAAGCTTTCACCACACTGGAAATAATTTTACATTTGTTAAATATATGTTCAAGATCCCCTACCATTGAACTACATATTCTCTACACTCTCATGTCTCACAACAAGAAGTCATACCAAGTTAATATTAATTTATGGGTCAAAATCTTGTATATGGGGGGAATATTTTCAGGACATTGGTATTGCAGTCAGACACGTTACGTCCTCAGATTAAATTTAAAAAGGAATGGGAGGTTTACAATGTTTACCGCAATGTCTAGAGGTAGTTTATGTTACAGGCAGACTTTTCTTTAATTTTACAACTTGGATATTATGAAGCGACATCACACAAGTTAATATATACACTTATATCAAAAGTAGCTATTTGCTAATGAAATAAAATACGTATGTTTGTTCAGGGAAGTGGAGCACTGACAGCTTCGGTAACAAAAATAGAACATTAAATATTACATGAGTGGTGGAAAAGTATGAAATATTTTATAATGAGAAATAGATGTTTTATACGAGTTTAAGTGGAACAGAGCATATTACACTGCTGAGTAAAACATTCACATTGGAGACGTAATTCTAGGCTGTGTCTAAGTGCTATCTTTGTAATTTCTTTTCTTCCAGGACTGTTAGTGCAGCAAGGATGTAGGACAACTTCTGTGAAGATTGAAACGAAGGGGAGATGTACCGGCAGAGATGAAGTCATGAAGTCGGCCTGGATAGCTCAGTCAGTAAGATGATTTCGAGTTCCAGTGCGGCACACATTTTTAATTGCCAGTAAGCTTCAAAACTTTAAAAGATCATCCAGCTAGTGAAGTAACCACAGAGCGAATAAAAAAAAAAACATCTACTAACCTGGTGTCATAGTAATACAGCTTTTCCTTCTAGCTTCCACTGACCCATTGTCTTTGGTAGATCCCAACTTATCTATTTACCCTTAAAGTTCCATCTCTGTTTCTTACAACTGTGGCTTTAAATCTTAATATGATGAGCAGAAACTTCATTGACAAGATTTCGGGGTAGTTGAGAGATATTTTTTTGAGTACTTTGCTGTCAGGGACCCTGCATCTTCGGTGGCTCGTTATTCAGTGGCTGCATTGACAATAGTAATAGCCCACTTTATTCTTCGACCTCAAGCCTGTATTCAGAACAGCTCGGTTCTGTCTACGGTTTGTTTTTCTGGCAGTGTTAGTTGTACGTTAACAGTAATACTTAGTATTGTGCATAGGATTACTGACGAAGAGCTGCCTGGTATGCACCCCGTGAGCTGTTCCCGCATTAACAACGCAGTCTAAGGGTTGTTGCATTACTCTTTGTTTTGGTGCATTACTCTGTGTTTTGGGTTATTCCTTTTGATGATTGCATATTTCAGGCTTTTGGTAGCTGTGAAGGTATTGTCACAGACACGAATGTAATTGGGGTAAGAAACCGAATAAATCATAACCGTATTAGCCACGAGAGACCACATGGTTCCTTATATCAAAATACTCAGAACAACCTTCTGAAATTCTGTAGGCAGGATTAGTGTTCACCCTATTTACAGGGTGATTCATTTAACCTGTTTGCATGAAATATTTCCGGAACCATATGAGATAGCGTAGTTCTCTTTTCGGTCAGATCAGTTGAGAGAAAGTTCTCAATGAACGACATATGGCCTCTTTTCATTGCAACATTGATTACAAAGACATCCATGATCGAAACATCCGCTACGGTTGTACAGTTATTTACTGACTTTACACTACCAGGTTTCAGAGACGCAGCCCGATCTTCATGTACGCCAGGTTTCAGCGATTCGGTCCCATCATCAGGGGTATCTGAAAACAGCAGGACGAAGCGCCCATGCCCCACGTACCTTACAAGGCGTGACAGCTACCTTACAATTCAAAATACCTGCCTTGTAAGGTATCTATGACATGGACACTTCGTCCTGCTATTTTTAGACACACCTGAAGCTAGATTGGATTGGATTGTTTGGGTGAAGAGACCTAACTGCGAGGTCATCGATCTAATCGGATTAGGGAAGGATGGGGAAGGAAGTCGGCCGTGCCCTTTCAAAGGAACCATCCCAGCATTTGCCTGGAGCGATTTAGGGAAATCACGGATGTTGTATAGCTAGAGAAGGCCGAAATGCACGCGTTAAACTCAAGCAGGCTGGCGTGAGGTCTGAAACAGGATACGTAATGAATGCTATAAAGAAAAGTACGTAGCTGCTGGAATACTTAACTTTAATCCATCATTTGTATACATCGTTCTTGATGAGACATGCTTCATACGATAACTATCAATTGCTATGGCGCCTTGCTAGGTCGTAGCCATTGATTTAGCTGAAGGCTATTCTTACTATCTTCTCTGCAAATAAACGAGGCTTCGTCAGTGTTGCATCGCTAGCTAAGTCGTCCGTACAACTGGGGCGAGTGCTAGTACGTCTCTCTAGACCTGCCGTGTGGCGGCGCTCGGTCTGCAATTACTGACAGTGGCGACACTCGGGTCCGTCGTATACTAACGGACCGCGGCCGATTTGAAAGCTACCACCTAGCAAGTGTGGTGTCTGGCGGTGACACCACAACGGAAAACCTAAAGCTGGATGGCCGGACGCGGGATTGAACCGTCGTCCTCCCGAATGCGAGTCCAGTGTGGTACCACTGCTGAAGCTAGAACTGAGTAGCTGAAACCTGAAACATCTGAAGATGGGGCTGCTAACCTAGTAGCCTGAAGACTTCAGTCACCAGTACGACGATCTTGTGAAAGGCCGCTGACGATCACGCTGTTTAGCGCCTAACAATTTTAAATCCATCCATCCATCCATCCAATACTTCAGTCAATAGGTAACTGTACTACTGTATTGATGTTTCACTCATGAGCTTATAGTCAACAGTTGTCGATGTCCCACTAGCAAAAATTTATGTTACGAAGATATCGCCATCAGTTTAAATTTTTTAAACGAACCATGGTATGTATTTTATCAATAACGGATGCAGCTGAACTCCGTGACTGTTTCTTTATAAGGTGTACAATAATAACCGCTACCAGTTACAACAGAAAGCAGTGTATTTAACACAGGACTGGTTTCGGTCGTGTGCTCATCTTCAGGTGGGTCACACTCAGGTACATGTTTCGATACTCAGTGTTGGAGATCACTTTTTAAATCAAAAACAAATAATGAGATAATGACTAAATAGACGCAAATGAAACGTTTCGAAGTGGCTAAGCGATGTGTGTTGTAAAATATTATAGTAATTACCTGTAGCTGGTATATCCATATCGTTTTCACATCACGTCGATCACATTTTTTCCAAAAATAGTTCTGTTTACACAGTAACTATATGCTTTGATAAAGTCGAAACATAATGAGGAAGCACGAATAGTTAGCATGGTGACAAAAACACAGTTAACGCGTAAAAAACGAAATATTTCTGTAAAAAAGTGATAAATGTAATGTGAAAACGATATGGATACACCAGCTATATCTAAGTGCTATAATATTTTACAATACATACCGCTTAGTCACTTTCAAATGTGTTTTTTATTGAAACAGTGAGCATGAGTATGGAAACATGTACGTGAAAGTAAGGCACCTGAAGATAGGCGAAAGCCCGAAACCGGTCGTGTGTTAAATGAAGGTGTTCTATTGTGACAGGTAGCAGTTATTAACCGACACCGTACAAACCATAGGAATTTCTGCTGCTGGTATCAAGTTCTAAAAGAGACGTATCCAATGGCGTTTCACTCTTCAAAATCCGATTAATAACAACACGAACTTCCGCATAAGACAGCGATCGATTTCACATTCAAGACAGAGGAATCCAAAGGTCTAAACACTGTAATTAAGCGCAAACAAGTAATCAGATTTCGAAAAATGAAACACCGTTGTATTAGTCTCTTTTTGAACTACGACACTACCAATAGAAATTACTATAGTTCGATTTGAAAAAACGAACGTGATACCGATATCTCTTTAATTAATTCAACTGGGAAGAGAGACTATTCGTTAATGAAGCAGCATTACGATATCTTACATGGTTCTGGAAATACGAAGGCAGTTCAATAAGTAATGCAACACATTTTTTTTCTGAAACAGGGGTTGTTTTATTCAGCATTGAAATACACCAGGTTATTCCCCAATCTTTTAGCTACACAACACTATTTTTCAACGTAATCTCCATTCAATGCTACGACCTTACGCCACCTTGAAATGAGGGCCTGTATGCCTGCACGGTACCATTCCACTGGTCGATGTCGGAGCCAACGTCGTACTGCATCAATAACTTCTTCATCATCCGCGTAGTGCCTCCCACGGATTGCGTCCTTCATTGGGCCAAACATATGGAAATCCGACGGTGCGAGATCGGGGCTGTAGGGTGCATGAGGAAGAACAGTCCACTGAAGTTTTGTGAGCTCCTCTCGGGTGCGAAGACTTGTGTGAGGTCTTGCGTTGTCATGAAGAAGGAGAAGTTCGTTCAGATTTTTGTGCCTACGAACACGCTGAAGTTGTTTCTTCAATTTCTGAAGAGTAGCACAATACACTTCAGAGTTGATCGTTTGACCATGGGGAAGGACATCGAACAGAATAACCCCTTCAGCGTCCCAGAAGACTGTAACCATGACTTTACCGGCTGAGGCTATGGCTTTAAACTTTTTCTTGGTAGGGGAGTGGGTGTGGCGCCACTCCATTGATTGCCGTTTTGTTTCAGGTTCGAAGTGATGAACCCATGTTTCATCGCCTGTAACAATCTTTGACAAGAAATTGTCACCCTCAGCCACATGACGAGCAAGCAATTCCGCACAGATGGTTCTCCTTTGCTCTTTATGGTGTTCGGTTAGACAACGAGGGACCCAGCGGGAACAAACCTTTGAATATCCCAACTGGTGAACAATTGTGACAGCACTACCAACAGAGATGTCAAGTTGAGCACTGAGTTGTTTGATGGTGATCTGTCGATCATCTCGAACGGGTGTGTTCGCACGCTCCGCCATTGCAGGAGTCACAGCTGTGCACGGCCGGCCCGCACGCGGGAGATCAGACAGTCTTGCTTGATCTTGCGGCGATGATGACACACGCTTTGCCCAACGATTCACCGTGGTTTTGTCCACTGCCAGATCACCGTAGACATTCTGCAAGCGCCTATGAATATCTGAGATGCCCTGGTTTTCCGCCAAAAGAAACTCGATCACTGCCCGTTGTTTGCAACGCACATCCGTTACAGACGCCATTTTAACAGCTCCGTACAGCGCTGCCACCTGTCGGAAGTCAATGAAACTATACGAGACGAAGCGGGAATGTTTGAAAATATTCCACAAGAAATTTCCGGTTTTTTCAACCAAAATTGGCTGAGAAAAAAAATGTGTTGCATTACTTATTGAACTGCCCTCGTATTTAAGGTGAATAGTTTAGCTCACTCACCCGCTACAGGGTGTCTGACAGACGAAAGAGAACGATGAAACAAGCAAATTATCCCAATAAACATAGGTTAGGGTACGGGTGAGTACATGAACACCTTATAGCAGGATCGCTGATCATCCAGGCTGCAGATATGCACTTGAGGACAAACGCATTCAAGTGTTCCACATGGCCATCGTTCAAGTGACAACAGTCTTGAGCGTGTCTCCTCACTGAGGCTCGTACCCGTTCAGAAATCGTAGGTGTGTTCTGTATACAATGACAACCATCCACAATGCGTTCCCAGAGTTCATCGACGTATCAACAGGGTTGAATATACCGAAACTTTTAGAAAACACCATACAAAAAAAAGAAAAAAACGGTTCAAGTCAGGGGAGCTGGGAGGTCGTAATTTTGACGAGGCACAACAGATACACTAGTGTATTTTGCGTATGGCCACATGAAACTGTGCCGAGGCTCCATCATGTATGTTCTGCATAGCATTGTTTCGTCACAAGGAACGCCATACATGGAGATTTTGCTAGGGTTCGTTTCAGTATCCTGTACATCCGGTCCTCCAAATCTGTTGTAAGCACAGCCCGTCGCTTCCCCGCATTAGACATGAACAATGTTGTAGCACTGGCATGTCTGCACTTCTACACACACTATGTGATCAAAAGTATCCGGACACCTGGCTGAAAATGACTTACAAGTTCGTGGCGTCCTCTATCGATAATGCTGAAATTCAGTAAGATGTTGGCGCCTCCTTGGCCTTGATTACTGCTCCCACTCTCGCAGGCATACGTTTAATCACGTGCTGGATGTTTCTTGGGGTATGGCAGCCCATTCTTCACGGATGCTGCACTGAGGAGAGGTATCGATGTCGGTTGGTGAGGCCTGGCATGGATTCGTCGTTCCATAACATCTCAAAGGTGTTCTGTAGGATTCAGGTCAGGACTCTGTGCAGGCCAGTCCATTACAGGGATGTTATTGTCGTGTAACCATTCCGCCACAGGCCGTGCATTATGAACAGGTGCTCGATCGTGTTGGAAGAATCAATCGGCATCCCCGAATTACTCTTCAACAGTGGGAAGCAAGAAGGTGCTTAAAACATCAATGTATGCCTGTGCTGTGATAGTGCTACGCAAAACAACAAGGGTGCAAGCCCCCTCCATGAAAAACACGACCACACCATAACACCACCACCTACGAATTTTACTGTCGGCACTACACACGTTAACAGATGTTCACCGGGCATTCACCATACGCATACTCTGCCTTCGGATCGCCACACTGTGTACCGTGATTCGTCACTCCACACAATGTTTTTACACTGTTCAATCGTCCAATTTTTTCTCTCCTTACACCAATCGAGGCGTCGTTTAGCATTTACCGGTGTGATGTGTGGCTTATGAGCAGCCGCTCGACCATGAAATCCAAGTTTTCTCACCTCCCTCCTAACTGCCATAGTACTTGCAGTGGATCCTGATGCAGTTTGAAATTCCTGTGTGATGGTCTGGATAGATGTCTGCCTATTACACGTTACGACCCTCTTCAAGTATCGGCGGTCTCTGTCAGTCAACAGACGAGGTCGGCCTGTACGCTTTTGTGCTGTACGTGCCCCTTCACATTTCCACTTCACTATTACATCGGAAACAGTGAACCTAGGGATCTTTAAGAGTGTGGAAATCTCGTGTACAGACGTATGACACAAGTGACACCCAGTCAGCTGACCACTTCGAAGTCCGTGAGTTCCGTGTAGCATCCCTTTCTGCTCTCTCACGACGTTTAATGACTACTGAGGTCGCTGATATGGAGTACCTGGCAGTAGGTGGCAGCGCAAAGCAACTAATATGAGAAACGTATGTTTTTCGGGGTGTCCGGATACTTTTGATCACATAGTGTAAATCGTATCTGGAAAGCTGTTTGTTTCCGGACCTATGTTTATTAGGATTATTTGCTTGTTTCATTGCGTATATAAAGGGTGTAAGGGGTATAAGTGCAAATATTCATACTGGTTACTGAGGACAGATTCATATGACCTTTTTTCCTCCATTTACAGTCAGTAATCCGCCGCTGGAGTTTGTCGGTTTTGTTAATGTTCATCCTTTATATACTCATTTTATGACGATTGCATCCTTATGGACCGCTTTACTGTCTTACGTCCTATGTTTTGATGTTAATGTGCAGACCAGAATAATCAAATTGTATCACAGCATATACTCTGTACATTTCCTGTGGTGTCTACTAGTGCCTCGCTTCTCGTCGACGTGCGGACCGCGGGCGCGTGCCTCGGCCGGCATCGCAGCAAGTGGTGGACAGGAGAGCGGCGCGGCCACCTCGTGACGCAATCAGTCCGTGACCCAATCCCGTATCGCGAATCGCGAGGTCACGATCCACATCTGCGGGCCGGGCCGGGCCGGGCCACGGCACGGTGCGGCGCGGCCGCTACGGCAACGGTGCCCGCGTGTACTGTTAGCCCCGGCCGGCCGACACGCCGCCGCCTCCGCCTCCGCGTCTGCGCCCGCCCGCCTCCCGCTGCAGCGCGTGCCGCTGGACCTGCTGCGTGGCTCCGGGCCGCCGGTCGCGTGCCGCCACTGCCGTTCACCTGCTCTACGCGACTATGGCTAGTGCCCCATCCATCTACATCTACATCTACATCTACATACATACTCCGCAATCCACCATACGCTGCGTGGCGGAGGGTACTTCGTACCACAACTAGCATCTTCTCTCCCTGTTCCACTCCCAAACAAAACGAGGGAAAAATGACTGCCTATATGCCTCTGTACGAGCCCTAATCTCTCTTATCTTATCTTTGTGGTCTTTCCGCGAAATGTAAGTTGGCGGCAGTAAAACTGTGCTGCAGTCAGCCTCAAATGCTGGTTCTCTAAATTTCCTGAGCAGCAATTCAGGAAAAGAACGCCTCCTTTCCTCTAGACACTCCCACCGGAGTTCCTGAAGCATTTCCGTAACACTCGCGTGATGATCAAACCTACCGGTAACAAATCTAGCAGCCCGTCTCTGAATTGCTTCTAAGTCCTCCCTCAATCCGACCTGATGGGGATTCCAAACGCTCGGGCAGTACTCAAGAACAGGTCTTATACTGTTTTATAAGCGGTCTCCTTTACAGATGAACCACATCTTCCCAAAATTCTACCAATGAACCGGAGACGACTATCCGCCTTCCCCACAACTGCCATTGCATGCTTGTCCCACCTCATATCGCTCTACAATGTTACGCCCAAATATTTAATCGACGTGACTGTGTCAAGCGCTACACTGCTAATGGAGTATTCAAACATTACAGGACTCTTTGTCGTATTCATCTGCATTAATTTACATTTACCTATGTTTAGAGTTAGCTGCCACTGTTTACACCAATCACAAATCCTGTCTAAGTCATCTTGTATCCTCCTACCGTCATTCAACGACGACACCTTCCTCTACACCACAGCATCATCAGCAAACAGCCCAAACAGCCGCCAATTGCTATCCTCCCTATCCAAAAGACCATTTATGTAGCCGCGCGGGATTAGCCGAGCGATCTGAGGCGCTGCAGTCATGGACTGTGCTGCTGGTCCCGGCGGAGGTTCGAGTCCTCCCTCGGGCATGGGTGTCTGTGTTTGTCCTTAGGATAATTTAGTTTAAGTAGTGTGTAAGCTTAGGGACTGATGACCTTAGCAGTTAAGTCCCATAAGATTTCACACACATATGAACATTTCATTTATATAGATAGAAAATAACAGCGGACCTACCACACTTCCCTGGGGCACTCCAGATGATACCCTCACCTCCGATGAACACTCACCATCGAGGACAACGTACTGGGTTCTATTACTTAAGAAGTCTTCGAGCCACTCACATACTTGGGAACCAATCCCATATGCTCCAGCATGAAATGCTGTCCGCAGCTGACAAGAATGCGCGCGGAAAAAATGTGCTTGGGAATGGTGTGATGTGGTCTAGACATGTCGGAATGCGTTGTTCTAAACACATTTTCATGAACGAACCGTAGCAGTCACTGATCTGAAGATGATCGAGGGACGCAGAGACACTAAATATACATAAATCAACCAAAACCTGGTGACCATTGCACACCGCGACTTTGGATACCGTCTGGTGACGCTGTGGGCACATGACGTGGTAACAAAAGTATGTAAGTGGACCAGACACGGACGAGGGGTCACCCTAGCGAAGATGTACAGTGTGCTGCAGATGGGGAAATTCATTAAGATAAGCGACTCTGACCAAGAGCAGATTATTATTACGTAGAACCTGTAAACCAGTATCTCGAAAACGGCGAAACCGGTCGAATTTTCACGTGCTATTGTCGTGAGCACCTACGGAAAGAGGTAGGACAGTGAAACTACCACTAGATGCTCAATAGTTCGAGTCCACGACTCTTCACAGAAGGAGGTGTCGGAGGCTTGTCTGCTCTGTAAAGTGGGATAGATGGTGATCTGTAGCATCTCTGCCAGAAGAACACAATGCTGGTGCACGCACAAGTGTTTCGGAGCAGACCGTTCATCGTACATTGTCCAACATGGAACTCTGCAGCAGACCACTCCGACGTGCTCACATGTTGACCCAAACGTTATCGTCAGATACTATGGCAGTGCCTACGGGACCATCAAAATTCGACTCCATTGATCAATGTAACGTGTCGGTTCTTCGGGTGAATCACATTTTTGGTACATTACGTCGATGGTCGTCTCCACAAACGCCGTCATCGAGGTGAACGGCGGCTCTAAACGTTCAGAGCGCCGCGAGCGAAGGCTGATGGGAGCAGTATCATCCAATGGGAGACATTCTCCCGCACTTGCATGGGACGTGTGGTAGTAATCGAAGACACGCTGAGAGCTGCGAACCAACTGCATCCCTTCATGCTTGACGTCTTTCCTGGCGGCGATGTCACCTTCAGCAGTATAACAGTCTGCGTCTCGGAGCCAAAACCTTGTTACGGCGGTTGGAGGAGCGTTATAGTGAACTCACGTTGATGTCTTGGCGACCAAATTCTCCTGATGTAAATCCTATGGAACCCATATGGGTCGCTATCGGACGCCATCACCGCGTAGTCATATCAATGGCCCCTTATTTAGGCCAATTACGTAACCTGCGCGTAGACATCAAATGCCACATACTCCACAAACCTACCAACAAACTGTCGGATCCCTGATACGCAGAATCAGTGATGTATTTCTTTCCACAGTTGGACAAACAAGCTATTAAGCAGGTCATAATATTTTGGCTTATCAGTGTATTATATATTATACAGGTTGTTTCAAAAGTAAATATACACACTTTGTGGGTGTAATGTATACATCAAACTAAGAGTAAAATGTTAAATAAAGTTTTGTCTGAAACTGCTTTATTTCCGAGTTATGATGCATAATGTCATTTGCGGTAGGCATTACATCATGTGGCAGTACAACCTGCATATCGACTGATGTTGCTTTGTACACTCCTCTACACTGCTCGGCTGATTGTGGCAGGAACGCCTTTGTTTACTTGACTTCAGTTACGTCCGTTGTACTCTACAGCGCTGTTGTTGAGTAGCGGCACCAGACCCATTACATGCATTCATTCTGGTGGTAATTGATAGACTGCAGGCGTGTATGGTACAATGGCATACTCAAATTGTGAATACACCGATATGCACCTCTTTTAAGGCGTAGCAAAAGGCAATGCACGAGCAGAAGGAAATCTCTCCAAACAGAAGAGTACCAAACGACCAGACTTTCACATCTGTGAACAGAAGTTTAACGGAATATGGCATACGAGGTGCGCCACTGTTAGTTAGGCCTCAGCTGGATGGAGCGTGTGTTGAGAACATCCTGGAAATGGTAGATGAAGATCCGACCATAAGTACCCGCCATAGAAGTGCCACAGTAAGGGTACCTCAATCAACCGTATGGCGTCTGTTTCTACCCACTTCGCCTGCAGAAGGTTCAGGAGTTGACACCAGTAGCCTACCCTAGACTGTGTCGTTCGATGTTCTAACAGCAGTCGTATTTCCAGACTAAATTATGTGAATTCGAGTCCCCCTATTACGAAACATGTCGTCCTTTTAGTGCTCAAACATGTTACGGCACCTTTGTTCCATCATCATTAGGTATTTTTATTCAGGTTTTAGTTTATTTTACAAATTTAGGTCCAGTAGAACCTTCTTTAGTCAGGAGAAAAGATACATACTTTGAGGGGTGATAGTGATTCTGAACAAATATGTCATATGGTCAGATGCCCTATCCCGAATAGTTTCCGAGATAGAACATATTTAATGTTCATTGTTATTTATGTTCCGTATTATTCAAACGTTGTCGTTATTTACAAAGAACCACAGTAGCGTAGAGGAATTGAGACGAACGATTTGATAGAAGACACTTGTGGGGTATCAAGTCCGGAAACTATTTCAAAATGGCCTACAAAACCTGTCTTAGCTACAGTGCATCGCATCACGCGAGATTTTCAGTATTCTCGGGCTCTAGTCCTAGAGAAAAAATGAATAGGATCTTTTTTTGTATGAAATGTAATCTAATTTAATTTTGTATTGCGACATTTTTTCGCTGAAGGGTGCGTTTTTCTAGTTATTCAAAGAAACGTACAAAACTGATATTAAATGTGTTCTGTGTCGGAAATCATTCGAATAGGACATATGTTCATATGAAGGTTTTTGTTCAGAATCACTAATACTGTCACACCTCGGAGCACGAGCCTTTCCTCTTGGCTCACCGTGTGTAGGTTGCCAAAAGTTTTGCGAAGTTTGACGTTCGACTGTTGGCAATTGAAAACATTTACAGTATTTCGGTGTATCCTTCTATACCGGATTAGCATGCACATGACGACAGAAACCAAGAAAATACCCGTGGCAACCTTTATAGCAATGTTAAGGAACATCCTATAGAATGTAATTTGCTATAATAAAGTAAGACCTCAATAAAAGTACCCAGTGACGACGGCACGAAGCTGCCAAAACGCGTTCGAGCGCTAAGATGATTTTAAAAGATGGCCTCAGAGTAGCTGATATAAAACAACACAACGGAAATGAACCACAATAACGTGATGGCGCAATGCAAGGAAACCGTAGGACACGGAAAAAATGTCAGAAATTGGAGAACAGGAAAATTCCAGATAAAATAAAAAGTACGTACTGTGGTTAAATTTATGTAGTAACGCTTTAGATAATAAGAATAAACATCGCAAAGCTTTCACGTACTTATTGAATTGACATAGTATTTCTAGGGAGCGTTTCCTACAAAAAAAAAAAATTCGAAAGTATTTACTCGTGTATTTCCAGTAACAAGAAGTAAGTTCAGTGCAACATGTCGACGACGTAAGGGGCGATGAGATTTACGCGTCGTGACAAACGGAGAGGAAATGGATAGCCTCACAGCTTTGTAACGCGTGTAGGTCGTTATGAGCACCACCCGAGGCTGTTGCGCAACAATAAATAGATAACGACATTCATTAGGGTAATGTCAAATGGGCATCGATTGCGACATAGGTTGATAGTTGTTAGGATCTCAGTTGTAACTATGACACATGTTTACGTGCGCCTTGCTTAACCATCTTCGTATGGAAACAGAAGTTTCATGAGATTCCATCAATAAGAGCAAATTCATAGGCAAAAAAAAAAAAAAAAAAAAGTTCGAGGTACTTCTAAAAGACATAGTGTCAGCACCGAAGTCAAGAGAAGACTGAGAAAGATGCACGCATTCAAACTATCACATTAACTTGCGAGGAATAGGAAACATTTATTATCCTTGTACTCCTGCACAAATCGCACATTTTTTCCTTACGTCTATCTGCCAGTTTTTGAACGACACCGCTAATGTCTAATCGGAAATAACTGAAAAATAAACAAACGTCACGTTAGAAACAGCTAAATGTATATGTCCGAGCGTAAAGAATTCGAAATCTCACAACAACAAAACAACGTGTTGTTGTGCTTTACCAGGTAAAAGAAGATTCCTACTTGAAAAGACTATAAAATTTGGAGAATTTGATTCCGCTGTAGTCTCAAGCCATAAACGCATTATATTCGCCAGATCTGTCCCAAATGTAATTCATATACAGAGTACAACATGGCGGAGAGCTAATAATAGTACTGGTCATCAATAAGACGTCAATTAGGACGAGAGTCGAGTATAAATGCATTCTGCTCGAAAGCACATTTCGAAGATATCATAATTCCTTAGGCGTATACATGTGCGCTACATGTTTCTCACTGTGCAATGAGATGCATGTGAACAAGTGTTGTCTAATAGTAAAGATGTAGTACAGGACACAACAAAGTAGGATTTCCACAGAGAGCAAGCAGTGATGAAAAAAATGATGGTAGTTTAGTGAAACAGAGCTGCATCAAACCAGTCTCAGGACTGAAGACCACAACAACAACAACAACACTAGGGACTTCGTCTTAGAATGTGATCTGCGTAAGTATTTAGACTATGTGAAATATTCTAATTCAATTTATTTATGTCCATAGCCTCAGAATGGTATTTAATAGTTTATTCAGGAAGGAAATGGTGTATTTTTCAGGTTTTGTTACGTTTTTCTAAAACTTACTTTGTCTTACCACAACTTGTGGTGTAGAAATCCATTCCACGACGATATACTGAGGTTTAGAGAGAATGGTTTCTGTTAAGTGAGAAAGTGCGTGCGAATGTAAGTTCGTGTGGATGAAGTTTCATTTCTTGTCGTAAATTCATTCCCGTTTGACTGTATAGCACCACACGCGGTAATAAATTCTTTGTATGTGCCCTCAGCACTACTCAATTGTATTTTCTGTGGCGAACTCGTGTCACAATAATTTCATGTGATTTTATTGTGTTAAACTTTCATTTTCGAGTACTTGCGTTGTTCATATAGGTCACGTACACCGATGAGTCCGTTGCACCCTCAGCTCCTCATATTTACTGTTTGCTAATTTCCTTTGCAATTCATTTGGATTTTTGTATCTTGTGGCACGTATTTATCAATTTGATTTATCTCATAAATATTCAGAAAATCTGCGAGCGTTCAATTTTATAAGGTCTTCCATCCATGAACTTCTTTTGTCTTCGTGTGTCCGGTGCTATTTCACTTTTACTGCATTCTTAATGTATTGGAAGGCAGTGACCTCGTGGTCGGTAGTTTTGTGGTGGAGGGCCGACTCCTTTCAACCCATGTTTCTTTTTAGTGTGAACTGAGTGTCCGTGTGAATTTATCCTATCCTTACCCCATTTTGTATTAATTGTATTCATGAAGTGCCTGAGTATATAACATGTTGTTCTTGGAATGGTTCAAATGGTTCAAATGGCTCTGACCACTAAGGGACTTAACATCTGTGGTCATCAGTCCCCTAGAACTTAGAACTACTTAAACCTAACTAACCTAAGGACATCACACACATCCATGCCAGAGGCAGGATTCGAAACTGTGACCGTAGCGATCAGGCGGTTCCAGACTGAAGCGCCTAGAACCGCACGGCCACACCGTCTTTGGAATGATAGCAGTACATAAATACAGGCAAAGGCAATTTTAAGTTAATTTCTGATGCAGTGTTTGGAATTGTTTCTCTCTATGAAAATAAATCGTTAAAAGTTGATGACTGTTTCTCAAGCAACCCCTTCCTTGCTAGAATAAGCATAGCACATCCAACCTGGTGTTTCTCTATTAGCGGGAGTTCTTGTAGGCCAATTCTTTTCATGTTTCTCTTCACCCTGTACATGAAATTAATTTAGACAGCCTCCTGTTCCCTTTCGTCCGGAAAGAATATACTTCTTGAATAATTTGACTTTAAGTGATGAAGTGATGAAAACAATTAAGGGCATGTAATTAATGTGGATCAAAGCAATGATTAATTGCCTTTCTTATAATTGAATGTTCTGAACTGGCGACCCGGAATAATTAATTAAATGGGGAACGAGCTGGGCAGACATAAGAGTTCCCAGCATACGTTTCCATCCGCAGTATATTTCGATTATACAACAGAAATCATTTAAAACCTTGCTCAACGTGACGACCACCTGCATCCACGACAGCCTGGAACCGCACTAGAGATACCGTTTCACTACTGTTCGCAGTACTTTCCCTACGGTGGATCATGGAATGTTCAGCTGTCGTGATACAGTTCCTGCATCCTGCTTGAAGATCACACGCTGCGTCCAGCATTCTCAGCCATGGCAACAGTAACTTCTTCAACAGTTCGTCAAGCAAATGGCCGTCAGCCTCTCCCAGGCACAATGCCCAAACCGCCAGTTAATTCGAAATTCCGAAATGTGGTCTTCAACGCCTGTGTGGAAGGAGGATCTTTCCGTGTTCCGTTAACGCGTCGATACTCGAGAAGAGCAGCAGCACTGTTGCTGTTGTTTTGATAAACCAGCTTTGCGAGTAAAGCCTCGTTCACCTTGCCCAGACCCATTTGACGATCTGCAGTTATAATTGACACTGATGCTTGTGTTTCATCCCTACGTCGCCGCACCAGTATCACCACCTAAAGGCAAGTCGTGACACTAACGTTACTAACAACTCAAATCCTGCAGCGCACACCCTGAACACCATTCCTAAAAATTTGTGTATCCATAGGGTAAATAGTTTTCAAAAATGGCTCTGAGCACTATGGGACTTAACTTCTGAGGTCATCAGTCCCCTACAACTTAGAACTACTTAAACCTAACTAACCTAAGGACACTACACACAACCATGCCCCAGGCAGGATTCGAACCTGCGACCGCACCGGTCGCGCAGCTCCAGACTGTAGCGCCTAGAACCGCTCGACCACTCCAGCCGGCAAATAATTTTCCGTCTACACTGATTCAAGTAGGGAAAGTTCAATTATAACCACCCTCTACATGAGAGGTAATGCCTGAAATGTGGTATTCTCGGCATATCTTGACACTTTGGGTCTCCGAACATTGAACGACTTCCGAAACTGAATGTCCTATGCTTCTAGCTTCAACTACCGTTCCGCGTTCAAAGTCTGTTAATTCCCGTCGTGCGGCCATAATCACATCGGAAAGCCGTTCAGATAAATCACCTGAGTACAAATGACAGCTCTGTAAATGCACTGCCCTTTCATACCTTGTGTACGCAATATTACCGCCATTGCATATGTGGATATCGCTGCCCCATGACTTGTGTCACCTCAGTGTAATATGAAAACGTACCTTCGTACGAAACACATTGCGCAACACCAGTTGACAGGGAAATTGCAGAAAGACGAAGTCAAAGTGTTAATTTCCAATTTGGACAAGCAATAGTAAATGTTGCCAACCGAGGGTAGAGTGCGACAGTTCGGTTAAAGCTAGTTTTATAATAAGTAGAAAAACTGCGAAATGGTTAAAGCCTTTTGCTGAAGCTGAATTCGTAAAGGACTGTCTCTTAGACACTCCACGTGGACTGCACCCTGATAATCAAAAAGAATTTGAACAAATAAGTTTATCTAGACTAACAGGTGATGTTCGAAGAACTCGTATGATGGCCGATGACATCAAAAGAACGTTTGTGTGATCGAGCTGCCACATTCGAAGCATTTGCGATCTCTTTGAACTAGAGTACTAATTTGTTAGACACAGCTCAGTTAGCAGTTTTGGCCAGCAGGGGTGGCCGAGCGGTTCTAGGCGCTACAGTCTGGAACCGCGCGACCGCTACGGTCGCAGGTTCGAATCCTGCCTCGGGCATGGATGTGTGTGATGTCCATAGCTTAGTTAGGTTTAAGTAGTTCTAAGTTCTAGGGGACTGATGACCTCAGCAGTTAAGTCCCATAATGCTCAGAGCCATTTAGCAGTTTTTGTTCGTGGTGAGCAATACAGGCATTTAAAAAAATCATGACAGGAGAGCAAATTTTTGAAGAAGTGGGAAGTACAAAACGAAACGTTCTATCTGCAGTGGAGTCAGATCGCTGGAGTTTGTTCTGACGGTGCAGCTACGTTGGTCGGTTGATCAAAAAGTTTTATTAGCATATTAAAAAAAATGCTGAGTAAAATACCGAGGAAGACAATTTAACAATTCTTAAATGCACTATTCATCAACAAAATATGTGTGCGGCTCGCGAGCTTAAGTAAGTGGGTGAATCAGGCCCGATGGTCTAGTTTGAGAAGCTATGTTGACATTAGACTGATCAAAGAAAACTGCGAAGGTACAGACTAGAGTGGCAGCAATGGGCCAGGTACCTGGGTCCTTCCCTTTACAAGTCCCGCGTCTCTGTTCCCCGCGCGCACGACCATCGACCATCCAGTTCTCGGAGTTGCATAACTGCTTCCCGGTGGCCTTCAGGCGCAGATCCCTGCAGATCGCCGTTTTCCTCGCCTGCATTCGCAGCCTTTCACAAAACGAGGAACGTGGTTCGCCCAATGTCCTTCATCCGCCATATCTGAAGTCCACCTCGCACCTGCTGTATCCGGTCAAACCGAATTCTGTGCCCAACAAGATCAACAACGCGTGCTATATTGTCGTCTGCGTGGGTGCGATGTGACATACATGAACTTCTGCGAAGAAGAAAAACACGTACCACAATAACGGAATGGCTGGAAAAGTACGTAATCTATACCGCTTTTGACATCAACATTAGTTAACGTTTCAGAGCAAATTTAGAGACATCACAGGTTATGTTCTGCGCCGTAACAGACAGCATTAATTCTGTACTTTATCGGGTACAATAAAAGAAGCATTTACGGTT
This sequence comes from Schistocerca serialis cubense, assembly GCF_023864345.2. Taxonomy (NCBI): domain Eukaryota; kingdom Metazoa; phylum Arthropoda; class Insecta; order Orthoptera; family Acrididae; genus Schistocerca; species Schistocerca serialis. Next base: position 441,426,590 of record NC_064643.1, read on the forward strand.
GTCAGTCTCCTTCAGTCCGAATCATGCCCATAATCAACACTATCCAAAGATTCCACTGAGCATGTACTCATTACTAATATTTCTGAAACAGTGCCAGGAATGATCTATACGAATAATATTATGTTGAAACCTAGTCTCTGTGGCGAAACTTTCTCTGGAATTTGGGGAGATAGCGTCCTCCAAAGAACAAAATAAACGGTGTTGCAGTTTCAACATGTTGCTAATGTAGAACCATCAGCCCTTTTATTTCATGAAGCGTTCATTGCCACTCTGTCACAGTTGCAGCACACGTATTTTGGCGATTAGTATCGAACAGACTGGTTCACTCCCAACCCTGACCTACTGAGACTGCACTGAAAGTGCCTCATCTCAATGACAACCATCTAAAATTAGCGGTAGGTGCAACACACAGTCACGGTAGGGGTAGGTAAATGTCATGTTCACTACACAAGTCAGATTCAAAACTAAGTTTTGTATGTATATCTGTTACTGTGGGATGCATGTACCGCCAATTTTAGATGGTTGTCATTAAGATTAGGCACTTTCAGTCAGGCTTGAGAATGAACCAATCAGTTCACAACTAGTTCCCGAAATACAAGTAGGCTACTGCAGCTGTGACAGATTTGTAATAAACACTTTATAAAATAAAAGATAGTATCGCAAAATGGAGATCGCACTTAGAGTTCAGCCAACGATATTGGTTTTAAGTATGTCGTTTCTCAACTGAAGGTTTTTGAAAAGCTGTTCCCCAGTCTTTTCAGAACTAGCTTTGTGACAATGCTGATGGAGATACTTAAGTGTAAAGAAACGGGCCCCTTGCTGCGTCTGCCTTACTTTCACAGTTTCGAAGGCTATTTGCTATATGTGCTTGTTATATGAGTCGGGAGGAGATTGTTAGGTGGGTGACTTGTCCATACATGAAGTCCCGTTTTGTCAATACTGACTGTGGTAGATGTGTGTGATCTCACCAGGTGACGACAACCCGTTCACTAAAATGTATAAAATATACAGTTATCTAAATAGGGCTGTAGCAGCAAACGACACCTGGACATGTTAATAGAGCTGAGCAAAGGCGTTCGGTGCGAACGTCCGAAATGTAGTGAATACTGAATCCGTAATAGAGGGCACGGAATTCCAAACCTTCCTACGGTACATCTGATGTATATGCTCTATAGATTTCGAAAATTTCCCTAGACGGTCGGCCAGAGTGGCCGAACGGTTCTAGGCGCTACAGTCTGGAACCGCGCGACCGCTACGGTCGCAGGTTCCAATTCTGCCTCGGGCATGGATGTGTATGATGTCCTTAAGTTGGTTAGGTTTAAGTAGTTCTAACTTCTAAGGGGCTGATGACCTCAGCAGTTAAGTCCCATTGTGCTCAGAGCCATTTTTTTTTTCCCTAGACGCTTACAGCCATGACCAAGGTCAACGCAGATCCCTCTCGTGAAAATGGCCTAACTTAAAAAGATGTAATTTTTCCTCCTATCTATGTAGTTATGTAGTTATATAGTTCTCAATTCGTTCGAGCAATCAATCATTCATAATAGGAAACACAGTCATAACTCAGTCACTCAAAATGATTCAGAAATTTTACTTGTTAGAATGAAATCAGGCGATGATTCTACTTCTCTGCAGGCTCGTGCTTTGTGGCAGTCTGCTAATCTGTACAAATAAAATGCCTCGTACTTTTGGGAGCGTTGTATAATCAGTCGGGAAAACTCAGATCAAGCGGATATTTGGCTTTGATGAAGTTTAACCTTCCGAAGAAGTAATGGAGCTCTTGGATTATTAAATGCAGGTTCGTAACCAGTCTTTCGGAAGTTCTCTTCTGATTAGCAACTACGCAATATATCGATGAATATCATTAATTCTCAAATGTTACACACCTTTTGTATGAAGGAGCAATATATATATATATATATATATATATATATATATATATATATATATATATATATATATATATATTTCCCTTTTAAACGTACAATTTCGTATCAGCTACCGTTTGTCATAAATCTCAATATTCAGATTACAATTCTTCAAACAATGCTCAGGCTAATCGGCACGAAGACAATCTCGGAAGCTTTTTTCTAACAACCACCAGAGAGAGTACTACAAAGAATAATTATGCGCTCATGGCATAGCTATTGTATGAAACTACTTTGCGCATGGATTCTGCGAGTATGAAGACAGAAAATTAGTAAACGTCATTCAAGGGTAGAATTGTATCAGAATAATTCATCGACTATAAAGAGATATTACAAAGAAATTTCTTTTGCGTCAGGTTACCTTCCATTCAGAAGGCTGTTGCACGCAGCGACTTTTATATTGACTTGTAAATAATAGATTTCAGCTATCAGTTGTCCATTTTAAATTTTATTTGCAGATCTAGATTTCAGCTAGAAACTAGCCATTTTCCATGCACTATCATTTTTGGTCAATGTATGTAATGCCTATTGGTCGGGCTTCATCCACAGTTCATTGAATAAGCGCGGTTCTGCCTAGTCCATCAGTATAACAGTAAATACAATGACTATACAATTCGTCCTATATTTATAAAACTGAGGAAACGCCTTCCTCTTGTAAACAGGTCGGAAACCACTTACATGTAAGCAAATGAGTGTTTCTCATGCTTCACGGGGAAGTCAGGTAGTGTACCTACGAGAATTTTGCTGTGTTCAAGATGACTGCTCGGACATTCGGTAATGTGCAGGCGAGTGCCTGTCGGGAAGATGCACAATACTCCGGGGCTGAGAAGCTACATAACTCGAACTGGCAGTCCTTGACCGATTCGAGTAGCCTTGGTGGGAGAGTGGGGCGTCCACTCACTCCCTCTCGATGTAAACAGTTTCTCCGTCACAGCTGCTGTGTTCTCTGCGGTAGTTCAGCGTGTTGCCACCAAATTCCAGATGATCCCTACTGTTTGGTCACCTACATACTATCTTCAGGGAGATGCCTGTGTAGCTGACGATTAACGTGGAATTATTTTTTATTCAGTATTCTGCAGAACATTCTAATAATTTAAGGAACTGATCTAAGCATGGCAATGACGCAGATATTTAACTTTATTATTTGCCCTTAAGGAACAGAGCAGAAGCTAGCTTCTATGGCTGACTGCAGTGCTGTTTACCCCCATGATTTAGCAGCATTAGTAAGTCTTCGCCCTCACCTCCTAAACCTATGTGCAAACGACCTGTATTGTTTCTTACAAATAAGGGGACTTTGGATAAGACAGACGAACTTGTGACTGTGCAACACATTTCCTGAGACTGTAACAGGCCATATTATTACAAGTCTTTGGGTCACAAACACTCTGCCAACCGCATGGCGGAAGTATGGCGAGCAGGGACTGTTTGCTGTGTGCAGTATAGTGTACCTGCTCGCTGTACTTCCACCAGCCAGTGGACACAAAGTTCATGATCACCGAACAATATTTTAAAATTTAAGCATTTTTTGCTCTTAGGGTAGGTCTTGGCTTAATGAATATGTCCGTTGCCAAATGTATTTGTCAGTTCATTCTTCTCTGTAAGAGGGAACTTTAAAATTTGAGGACTTCTCTGCCAGCGCCTGTCGGCCGAGCGGTTCTAGGCACTTCAGTCTGGAACCGCACGACCGCTACGGTCGGAGGTTCAAATCCTGCCTCGGGCATGGATGTGTGTGATGTCCTTCGGTTAGTTAGGTTTAAGTAGTTCTAAGTTCTAGGGGTCTGATGACCTCAGATGTTAAGTCCCATTGTGCTCAGAGCCATTTGAACCATTTTGAGGATTTCTTTAATGTGTTATCATGTACCAGGGGGGTTCAATAAGTAAAGCGAGCCACTTTTTCTCAAAGCAGATTTGTTTTATTCAAGATTACAGTACACCATATTACTCGCCACTCATTTGGTTATTTTTCAAAGTAATCTCCGTACAATGCGACGCCCTTACTCCATCTTAATGGGAGGGCCTTTAAGCCTGCGTGGTACCATTCTACAGATGACGTCGAACCAAACGTCTTGCTGCATCAATAACCTCCCCATTATCCACGTACTGCTTCCCGCGGAGAGCATCCTTCAGTGGGCCAGACAGATGGAAGTCGGGAGGTACGAGGTCCGGACTGTAGAATGGATGAGGAAGAACAGCCCAATGAAGTTCTGTGAGCTCGTATCGGGTGAGCGGACATGTATGAGGCCTTACGTGCGTTTGAATTTTTGTGACGACGATCACGCTGCAGTCGTTTATCCAATTTCTAAAGGTAGCACAGTATATTTGAGAGTTGACTGTTGCATCACGAAGAGAGGACACCAAACAGAGTAACCCTTCCGAGTCCCAGAAGACCGTCGCCGTGGCTACACCGACTGAGCATGCGGCTTTGAACATTTTCTTCGGAGCGGAGGTAGTGTGGCGCCACTCCATAGTTTGGTGTTTTGTTTCCGGTTCGAAGTGACGTTTCATCGCCTGTGACAATGTCCGACAGAAAATTCTCACGATCAGCCTCGTAAAGCGCAAGCAGTTCCGCACAAATGGTCCTTCGTTGCTCTTTATCATCTTCTGTTATGCGGTAAGAGAGTCATCGTGTACATGTCTTTGACTACCCCAACTGGTGGACCAGTGTGTCAGTACTACCAACAGAGACGTCCAGTTGTGCTACGAGGTGTCTGAATGTGATCCGTCGCTCATCTAGAATGAGAGTGTCCACACGTTCTAACACTGCAGGAGTCACAGCTGTGTTGCGGCCGGCCGCCTCGCCCAACGACTCGTCGTGGTTTTGTTCATTGCCAATGCCTCCGCAGACATTCTATAAGCTCCTATGAATATCTGCGGGCTCTGATGTTCCGCCAAAAGAAACTCAATGACAGCTCTCTGTTTGGAACGCACCTTCGTTACATACTCCATTTTGAAGGCTACGTATATGGTTCAAATGGTTCTGAGCACTATGGGACTCAAAATCTGAGGTCATCAGTCCCCTAGAACTTAGAACTACTTAAACCTAACTAACCTAAGGACTTCACACAAATCCATGCCCGAGGCAGGATTCGAACTTGCGACAGTAGCAGTCACGCGGTTCCGGACTGAAGTACCTAGAACTGCACGGCCACCGCAACCGGCGGCTACGAATAGAGACACCACCTATCAGAATTTCATGAAAGCATACGGGCTGAAGCGGGAATATTCACGACGTCACACAACAAAGTACGAGTTTTTTGAACAGAAATTAGACGAGAAAAAAAGGTGTTGCATTATTTATTGAACGCTCCTCGTGTGTATATAACTGGATTTTATGTTAAAATTTCGTGATTTTTAGAGTAATGGTGCAGTCAAACTAATGTATTTTGTTGATTCCTTATATCTTGTAATTATGTTTTACAGTATGTAGTGTAATGAAATTAGACCACTGTCCTGTTTTATTTGTATGGGCATTAATTGTACTTGGTGAAATGCGCCCTGCTTGAAACCAAATAAAAATAAAACAAAATTAAAAAGTTTGTGATTATTATTTCCGGATTTGGTCTTTAACATTACTTGCTACAAGCAGACCATTATATCGTGACTTAAGCACAACTCGGCAACCTGAAGATGTACTGACAACGAAACCGGTGCTCGCACAGCTGACGTGATTCTTATTAATCATTGAAATTTTTCAGTTGCGTGCACAACATGATCCACACTGGTACGTTTTACACAAGTTGCGACAAAGTGACGTGTATCTTAATCAATACAGTCATATTGCCAGAGACGAGAGTGGTTCTAGACGCCTTCTTCACCCGTTAGCGCCCATTGTCCTCGATTAAGGACAACTGGGTACTCCGTCGTTATAGCAATGTATGCTAGTTCAAGCCAATAGTGGGCTTCTGTTGTGATAAAGTGAGGCTTCCTTCAACAATGGGTACTGTTGTCATTTCAGCTCTACAGTTATTCAGTTCAATACTACTAAGAAGAGTGGAGTGCTTTTGCAGAGCCAGCTGGTTATCTCTGTTTTTATTAGCGTGACTGCGCCTAAGGTAAGACAACTGTCATTTTCTGACTGCTTCGTAATATAATACTGTAATAGTATTTGGTACTAGTGAAGTACAAAATACTTTATTGAATTTTGTGTTCCAGTGCATGAAAACTTGCTGTCCTCGTTTGAGGACAATGGGCGCTTCTGTGGTAAATGTTATGTCCTTCAGTCATTCTAGATTTCCTTGTCATGACTTGCCAAATTGATAAAATTTGAAGAGCCAGTAGAATACCTATTTTCTGAAGAAATAGTTGCAGATATGGTAGCTCTACCTCCAGATCTAGATGAGTAAAATACTGAAGGTGTTTGATTGATTGACTGATTTTAACAGGAGAGCTAAAACAGCTTAGGTCTGGCCCGCCACTGCCCGCACCGAAACTAGGTTTATTGTGCGGTATTGCTCCCTGTATATCTAGTAAAACCAACCAGTGCCCTTAAATAGTGCAAGGAGTCCCTCTATCAGTTTTTTGTTAGACACAATTTCTTCAGGTCTAGTTGTCCCGAAGATTCTGTATCTTTTACTCTCCAATGCCATGCATTCAAAGATTAGGTGTGATGCAGTTTCTTCACCCTCATCACAGATCCTACATTTAGGGTCCTCTTCCATTATACCTGTTGTGTGTAGGTGTTTTTCGTAGTTCCCATGGCCGGTCATCAGTCAAGTCATGAGTTTGATCTCTTTCCTGTTCAATCCCAGGATTACAGAGCTTCTTTTAAAACATGGCTTGGGCATCATTACCTTACCATGTTTTTGTTTATAGACCTTGGTCTAATGTCCTACGTGCTGTTTCCTAAGCCAGTTCCGTAGTTCTAATTTGATCATAGCCTTGGTGATTGTCAAAACAGGTTCCGGTCCAATAAATGGAGTTTTTGCCCCCATCCTAGCCAATATATCGGCTTGTTCATTGCCACAGATGCCTGAGTGGCCAGGGACCCACACTAGGTACACCCTATTGCTTCCCACTCGCTCCACCAGAGCCCTGTGGCAATTTGCAACAATCTTAGATCTTGTTGCAGGAGCTGCCAATGATTTCAGGGCTGCCTGACTGTCTGAATAGATGTAGATGCTACGCTCATTGTAGCACATACTCATATTCTCCTTAACACATGCCCTGACGCAGTAATTTCGGCTTCGAATATAGTGGCCAGTTACCCTAGAGAGATGCTGCTCTCCAGTCTTGGCTGAACCCCGTACAACCCTGCCCCAATGCCTTGATCTGTTTTCGACCCATCGGTGAACCAAACGATGTCCCCTATACGGTGTCGAACTGTTTTCTCCCACTGCTACCTACTTCCAATTATTATGTTGTAAGGCTTGTCGAAGCAGTTGGGAGTTATTATATGGTCGGCGGGCATTTCCCCAGCCATACGTATATTTACCTCACTCACTATGTAGTGTGTGATTCTGGATATCCGTATGAGACCCAGTTTTGGCCAGTTTTAAGTCGGTATGCCCCAGTTGCTGCCTCCATCTTAACCCAAAGGTGAAGTGGAGGCATATCCAGCATGGCTTCCATTCCAGTAGTTGGTGTGCTGCTAATTCCGCCCGTTATGGCTAAGCAGGCCAATCTCTGCACCTTAGCAAACTCTTTAGCAGCAACCTGCTGTTCTACCTTCTTCCACCACACTACAGCTCCATAGGAAATCCTAGGTCTAACCACTGTGGTGTATATCCAGTGCATACCCCTGGGGCTTAGACCCCAGTTTTTGCCACAAGCCCTCCTAGTACTCACTAAAGTGCTTTTTGCCTTGGAGCAGATACTCTTAATATGAGGGGTCCAAGTTAGCTTCGCATCCAAGGTTACCCCTAGATATTTTACTGTCCCCTTCACGGGTAGAGTTTAATCGAAGAGCCTTAGATTCCAACTTGCATACTGAATATGTCTCTTCGTAAATGACACCACAACAGCCTTCTTAGGATTAACTCTCAGACACTGTTTAATGCACCATTTTTGCACCATGTTCAACCCTCCTTGTGCCATATTCCTGACTGTGTCAGTGAACTTGCCAAGTATTACTATGAAAGGTCATCTGCGTATCCTTGGCAGAAGCATTGTCTGGAATTTAGTTCCTCAATGAGTTCGTTCACCACTAGATTCCACAATAGAGGAGACAAAACTCCTCCTTGTGGGCAGCCCCTAGTGGTCTTAATTACCATCTTTTCATTCATCAAGGTAGCCTCTACCTTCCTTTCACTAAGTATGGCTCTGGTTCATCTACATATGGCGGTCCCCTTGTCATTCACCTCTGCTGCCCTTACCATGGAATCGAAGGTCGTGTTGTTAAAGGCCCCCACGATATCCAGGAAGACGCAGAGGGCTATTTCTCGGAAGTGAAGTGCTTTTTCCACCTTCCCGACGAGTTGGTGGAGAGCTGATTCACATGATTTACCTGGTTGGTATGCGTGTTGGTTCAGGTGTAGAGGGACCCTACTTAGCCTCCTCTCCCCAACGTATACATTAACCAGTTTTTCCAATGTTTTGAGAATGAAGGAAGACAGACAGATTGGTCTCATATCCTTGGCATTGGTATGATCAATTCTCCCTGGCTGTGGAATGAAGACAACCTTCCCTGCCCTCTAAACATTGGGAATGATTCCTACTTCTAAGCTAACCCTGAATAGCCTGCATAGGACTCTTATAAGCTTTCCTCCTGCCTGTTGCAGGAGAGCTGGAAAAATTCCATCTGGACCAGGTGACTTGAACGGTTGGAATGTTCCCACCGCCCACTGGATCTTGTTTAAGTTCACACACTCCTTGGCCGATTCCCAGTCCTCTCTTCGAGTGCCTGAGAACCGTTGTCTCTTTGGGGTCACATACTGGTCTGTGTTATCCGGCAGAGCATACTGAGGAAAGTGAGTTTTGAGGAGCAATTCCAGCGTCTCATGTGCTGTCTTTGTATGTTCCCCATCCTCCTTCCTCAACGTACCTCCTGGATTAGTTGGTACTCTAGTGAGAATCTTGTGAAGTCTGACTTGTGCAACCGTGCCTTCCATTTCCTCGCAGAATGCCTTCCAGGATGCCTCCTTTGCTTGTCTTATTGCACGATTGTAACTGACAAGGGCCTCACAATATTTAGCCCATTGTCCTTTACGTCTCGCAATATTAAACAGTCTACGTACCTGTTTTTCTTGCGTTTCCAATTTGTTATTCCACCAAGGAACACTATTTGTGCACTTCCTGGTGATTGTGCAGTTGTCCTGATATGAGGTCACTATGGCAGAGGCAACAGCCTCTGCTACTTCCTCAAAATCTACTGGCTTCCTTATCGTGGTTTTAATTTCCTATAAGCCTAAGTCAAGGTCCCTCCTATAAGTCTCCCAGTCTGTTTTCCTGGGATTTCTACAAGTCATGGTCTGTCTGATTCCCATTTCAACCTTGAATTTAATGTACATGTGGTCCGATGAGGATGGCTCCAACACCACATGCCATTGTTTGACATAGATACCCATTGTCATGGAACCAAATGCTATGTCAATTACTTCTTCCCCTCTGCTGCTCCTGAATGTAGGTTCATTGCCCCTATTCAGAACCTCTAAGTTGTTAGCTAAGAGGAATTCAAGAAAGTACTCATCTCTACTGTTGGTGTCCTTGCTGCCCCACACTAGGTTGTGGGCATTGGCGTCGCACCCCACCAGCAGTTGGTCACCTTGCCTATGGAAAGTCTCTACCAGTCTTCTCACCTCCAAGGGAGGGGGAGAGCTGTCTTCGTAAGGAAGGTATGCTGAGGCCAAAATAATTTCCCTCGTGATACCTTCCTCACATTGCTGCATTTTGATGGTCACTAAGTTCTTAGAGCTGAAATCCATCATTGGCATGAAAGAAATGCCATTTCTAACATCGATCATGTTCTGGAGTTTCTTAGATTCCTAGCATAGATCAGCTTACCTCCAGTGCCTCCGAGGCCCGATACACCCCCTTTGTATAAATGGGGTTCTTGTATTAGAGCCACGTCCACTTCCTGTCTCCCCAGGCAGTGGCTCAAGGCAGCAGAGGCCCCTTTACTGTGCTGCAGATTATTCTGCAGCACCTCCAGGCTCCGTCTTACTGCCATCTTTGAGGTCTTTGAGAACCTTGACGGTGACCTGCGAGAAACCAAAAAACAGTTCAGGTTCTGCTGGGAATCTTCCCACTGGGATCTCATGGGCACCTTGTCCTTGAGCCATTCTACTGTGTTCACCCCCTCACATACGAAAATGAGTGCACCACGATCTAGACAGACCCTCCTGAAGTTGGGTCTTGGGCCAGCGTCCCCCCAATCTTTTCAAAGAGAGCCATCTGTACTAGTTCCTCCTGCTGCGAGGTAATGGCCACTAGTGGATAACCTTCCTGGATAACTGCCATCCTAACAACCGAGACTGCAGTACTATAGGTCTGTTTCCCTATTTCTTGCCTCGATTTTTTCTGGACTCGCTTATCCAGGGTGGAGGAAGTCTTTGATTCCTCCCTTATCCGCTTACTACCTGTGTTTGACGTTGTGGGGGTCTGCGTGTCCCAATCAACCTGAGACAGTTTTTTCCTGGGGGTAATGTAATACTGTAATAGTACTGTAGTACTGTAATAATGGTAATGAAAAGAAATGTCGTGTGACGAGGGCCTCCCGTCGTGTAGAACGCTCGTCAGGTGCAAGTCTTTCGATTTGACGCCACTTCGGCGACTTGCGCGTCGATGGGGATGAAATGATGATGATTAGGACAACACAACACCCAGTCCCTGAGCGGAGAAAAACTCCGACCCAGCCGGGAATCGAACCTGGACCCTTAGGATTGACAGTCTGTCGTAATAATGGTACTAGTGAAGTACAAAATACTTTATTGAATTTTGTGTTCCAGTGCATGAAAACTTGCTGTCCTCGTTTGAAGACAATGGGCGCTTCTGTGGTAAATGTTATATCCTTCGGTCTTTCTAGATTTCCTTGTCATGGCTTGCCAAATTGTTAAAATTTGAAGAGCCAGTAGAATACTTATTTTCTGAAGGAATAGGAGCAGATATGGTAGCTCTACCTCCAGATCCAGATGAGTAAAATACTGAAGGTGACTTGTTAGGAAATACCTATGGACACGATATTGCAGGTTCTACTGAAATTATACACGAAAGAGACAAAAATACATTCCTCATGTTTCTTCTAAAAGACCCCGTAAAGAAGAAATTAAATGGTGTGATCGGGTTCCGACAATTTCATTTCCTGACATAGAAAAGAAAGTTTCTTGTCTGTTGATGAATTGGAAGAAAAGTTGTATCAACTCACTCGTGTACACGTTTTTGAAGAACTCTTTTCAGAAGAAGTTGTAAGCCAGATTGTAGAGGAAACTGAAAGATATGCTAGGAAGCGTAATAACAATATACAATTTTTCGGTTGTAGCTGATGAAATTCGTGTATTTGTTGGGTTCTTGATCTTTACTGCCTATCATAAATTGTCCAGTGAAAGAGATTATTGGGCAGACGGCAACGATCATGGTGTTCAAATAGTGAAACGTGCAATGAGCCGCAACAGATATCTTGAACTGAAATCTTAGCATCTTCCCACGGTGATATCATGGGCACATTGTCCTTGAGCCATTCTATTGTGTGCACCCCCTCACAGACAAAAATGAGTGCACCACGATCTAGGGGCAGTGAAAACAAGTGACAAGTCTTTCAAAATAAAACCATTAGCAGAGGCTCTGGTACAAATTGATCAAAGATGGGGAGCCTTTCGGGAAAACCTACCAATCGATGAAATAATTGTGAGTTACCATGGACATTCTTTATAGGACTCAAGCCCATACGCTTTGGATATATAAACCATGGGCCTTATGTAGTACTGTTGGTTACTTCTAAAACTTCTTACTGTGTTATGGGAAGGACCAGAAGGATGTCAATGGGGATCTATCACTGGGTTCGAATGCAGTTTTGTAAATGTTGTTTACTACTGATATGCCGACAGCTACAAAATAGTTTTTGACAGTTACTTTACTAGTAATGACCTGCTTGTTCGACTGAAGGAATTGGGAGTCTGTGCAAGTGGAACCATAAGAGCAAATAGAACAAGGAAGTTCCCCCTACCACCAGGTAATGCAATTAAAAAGAAAAGGAAGGGATATTTTGAGTTCAGATTTGATGGAGAGAAGGGAAGTTTGGGCACAAAAGGGAATGATAACTTGTGCGTTGCACTAGCAACTAATTTTGACATCTCGTTCCCTACTGTCACGTTGTAATTCCACAATCACGTGCGTTGAACACATACAACAATTTCTTGGGAGGCGTCAATCTTCACGACTGGCGAATAGAGAAACATACAACTGGTAAAAAGTGATATGGCTGCCTTTTTATGAGGATGGTAGCTATGCCTGTTGTAAATGCAGACCTGTATTTCAAGATGACGCAATGTTTCTTTCAGTAAAAGAATTGAGAAGACAGATTGTCACAACATACCTGAAGAAAGGTCTTGAAATGAAGTCAACTAAGGGGAGACGAACAAAACTCGCCACATCTCTCAGGACTAATGTACCAGATATACGATATGACCAGAAACTGCACGTCATCCGGAAGTGTGAAAAGCGAAGCAGATGCCACTTTGAGAACTGTAAAGGCCTTTATTTGGCACAAAAAGAAATACTGCAAAAGAAAAGTATTAAGTTTCTCTAGTTATATGTATATGATCACTTGATCAATTTCACATGCACTATTTCAAAATACAGTATGTTGTCAGTATCATTGCCCACGAAAGGCGCGTCAGTGCTACGATAAACGTAAAACAGTGTTGTTCCTGTGGCTGAAAAAAAGATTGAATTTTCCAGTATTGCATGCGAAATGTCTTCAAATAATTATTTTTTGCTACAAAGCGGAAAGATGTACGAGAGGGCAAAGCGTACATCTTTGATCTTAGCCCATACTCTGGCCAATTACGAAAATTGTCATTTCGTATATCATTCACTGGCGCAGGAGATGCAGTTTTCTTCGTCTTCTGGGCTTGTTGTCCATCCAGTGCTCAGAGCCAAGCTTCCTCTTCCCAGAAAAGATACGCCTATTTGCAATGTCCCAAGTACAAATTTGCTAACACATTTGTATAACAACTCACCTTCAAGACTTTCTCTTTCCGTTTATAAGCAGTTTCCGTTACGCATTAAAAAAACAGGGCCACAAAATCAAATGAAATTGTTTCACCAGTAAGTGATGGTCACATAACCTTGCAAAGATGTCTGCTAAAGATGCACACTATTCAGAAAGTTTTCACCAGATACGACAGAATATCGCTGTATATGAGAGCTTAAATGTTGCTTGAAAGCACCACTGCCCATACAAGGACAAAACTTCAAACACGTAGCATAAAATATTGTGCCATTTTGATACTGCTTGAGAGCAACATTGCCAACTAAGAGTTAAGAACTTCTTTCCTAAGTATCACATTAGGCCTTAGCTAAATTTTTGTTTTGGAAAGCTTTTGGGTTAAAGATTTTGTAAATGCGATTTACTGTAAAATAAATAATAATTCTGAAATGCTTTTATGAGTTTATTATTACCAATTTCCTTATCCTTTGTCATTATTCTAGTAAGTAGTATAGAGATAAAACAACCGCTAAGCGCTCAGTGTCCTCAAATGAGGACGGCCCAGAGTTTCACATTTAAGCCCTAAGTGGACAAACTTTTTCATATTTCTTTAAGCTTAGTTGCCAGGATACGGTTCGTTTATTAATGACTTTTCTTCTACTAGTCACGATTTTCTTTTAATTATTTCGTACACGACGCGTTTCGAGAAATGACTCCCATATTTTTCTCTTACTATTATCCCATTTTTACGTAATGTTTTCGATGTGTGAGGTTCTGCTTTGTTTTGTTAATTTTACTGTACTATATAAAAAAATGCGCAATTTTTACTTTGTCATCGATTTTTATGTGTAGTTCGTGGCAAAGTCTGGAAGAATTTGTACTTACAGTTTACTTATGGCCCATTTCTGCAGAGTCTCACGCATGTTAAATATCACACACAGCTTTCAGTGCACAGTATACATCAAGAATAACTCACATAAACAGTTACAACGGTGTTTTTATATGTTGTTGACGGAGATAATGTAACAGGTCATCCGTAGTGTCTAATATGCGTTTGTACGGAGGGTATTTATCTTAACAATATGGGGCACAATTTGCTTATGCCTATTTTACAGTGGTGCTTATTTCTACACATTTATGTTTTTATTTAACTATATCTAAAGTATATCTAAAATCATCTTTGTAACTGTTTGTTTTTGTAATTTATTCTTGATATGTACTGTACACTGTAAGTTGTCTGTGATGTGTAACATGTGTGAGACTTTGGATAAATGGACCATAAGAAAACTGTAAGTACAAGGGCTTCGAAATTTCGCCACTAATTACATATAAAATGGGTAACTAACTGAAAACTGCGCATTTTTTATACATTGCAGTAAACAAACAAAGCAGGAACCCAACATCTAAAACATTACGTAAAAATAGCATAGTAAAAAGAGAAAACACACTTGAAAATGGGCGTCATTTTCCGAAATGCGTCATGTACAATACGAATAAAAGAAAATCGTGTGACTGGTAGCAGAAAAGTTATTTATGAAAAAAACCTACTGTTTTCACAGTGACAGGTTTCACAAAACCATTTATAATAGACAAAATCACGATTATTATTATTATGTAGTATTCTGCCTAGTGGCAGGTCCATGTCTTCCTACGGAGAATTTCTGACTCCACTGTTCCCTGTCTTCAGGTTCTTCCTTCAGTCTGTTGTATTTCCTTCCATCTTTCATGTCGTCCAGATGTTGAATTCTTCTTCTTCCTCGTCCTGCGTTTCCTCTGAGTTTCCCTTCGATGACGTCATGTATGAGTCCCTTGTGTCTAAGTACTTGTCCAATCCAGTCGGCCTTTCTTTGAAGAATTGTACGTGGAATACTTCTCTTTTCTCCAACTCTTCGGAGTACATCATCATTTTTTATGCGATCTGTCCACTTGATCTTTTCCGTTCTCCTCCAGCACCACATTTCAAAGCTCTCTAAGTATTTTTTCTCCTTCTTTCTCATGGTCCATGTCTCTGCTCCATTCAGTGCAATGCTCCAAATGTAGCACTTTATCAGTTGTTTCCTCAATGCGAAACTCAACTTGCTAGTCAGAAGAGTCCTCTTATTGTTGAAAGCAGCTTTGGCCATGGCGATTCTTGCTCGAATTTCGTTGGTGCAGTGGGCATCCTTTGTGATAAAACTTCCCAGATACTTGAACTGATTCACGTTTTCCAGTTCCCGATTGTCAACAGTTATCTTCAAGTGTTTCTCAGGTTTCGATATGTGCATCACTTTTGATTTTTTGTTATTGATTTCCGTGCCGTCACATACAGTTTGTTTTTTAAAAAAATGAGAGTATGTTAATTAAAAATAAATTGGGCGCTAATGGGTGAACCGTAAGACACTGAGACGCCGTAGCTGCCCGAGCCGGAGCCGCCGGGGCGTCGTGCGGCGCAGAGTGCCCGGCCAGCCACGAGATGTGGGACGGGCGGGCGGCCCGGCTGTTGCACCGCGCGCGCCGCCGGCTATTGTGGAGACTTGGCTCGGCTTCAGCGCCGCCAAGGACGACACCAGCAGAGTGCGTGTCCCAGGTTTTACAGGCCACACCACTCACCACACGACGCTTCTCAACCTAATGATCCTGATCTCCGGCAGGCGCTGGCGCCGTTCAACTTCACTGGTTTCACTGCTTTCTTCCGAGTTTTAAGGTATATTTACACTGAGACGACAAAAGTCATGAGATACCTCCTAATGTCATGTGCCAGCTCCTTTCGCCAGCCCTTGTGCAGCAAGTCGTTAAAAGTCCCTTCCAGAAATACTGAGCCATGCTGTCTCCACAGACGTCTATAACTGCAGGATTTTGTGCACGAAGTGACCTCTCGATTATGTTCCATAAATCGTCAATAAGATTTATGTCGGGCGAAGTGGGTAGCCAAGTCATTTCCTAGATTTGTCCACAATGTTCTTCAAACAAATCGCGAACAACTCTCGCCCCGTGGCATGCCGCATTGTCACGCATAAAAATTCCATCGTTGAATGGCTGCAAATGGCCTCCAAGTAACCAAACAGAACCAGGAGCCAGTTCATTCCTTGTAGACACAGCCCAAACCATTATGGAACCACCACAAACTTACACTGCGTCTCGCTGACGACATTGGTCCATGCCTTGACCATGCCTTGCAGTGAGACAAAATGGCGACAGGAGCCGAGAAAGCGTATGTCGTGCTTGAAATGCACTCACATCAGTCAGTCATAACAGTGCAACGACACTTTAGGACGAAGTTCAACAAAGATCCACCCACTGCTAACTCCATTCGGCGATGGTATGCGCAGTTTAAAGCTTCTGGATGCCTCTGTAAGGCGAAATCAACGGGTCGGCCTGCAGTGAGCGAAGAAACGGTTGAACGCGTGCAGGCAAGTTTCACGCGTAGCCCGCGGAAGTCGACGAATAAAGCAAGCAGGGAGCTAAACGTACCACAGCCGACGGTTTGGAAAATCTTACGGAAAAGGCTAAAGCAGAAGCATTTCTTAAACAGGAGATTGGAAAACCGATGGATCGGTCGTGGTGGAGATCATGATCAGCTATTCATGTCATGGCCTCCACGCTCTCCCGACTTAACCCCATGCGATTTCTTTCTGTGGGGTTATGTGAAAGATTCAGTGTTTAAACCTCCTCTACCAAGAAACGTGCCACAACTGCGAGCTCGCATCAACGATGCTTTCGAACTCATTGATGGGGACATGCTGCGCCCAGTGTGGGAGGAACTTGATTATCGGCTTGATGTCTGCCGAATCACTAAAGGGGCACATATCGAACATTTGTGAATGCCTAAAAAAACTTTTTGAGTTTTTGTATGTGTGTGCAAAGCATTGTGAAAATATCTCAAATAATAAAGTTACTGTAGAGCTGTGAAATCGCTTCAGTCATTTGTAATAACCCTGTATAAATGACCTAGTAGATAGTGTCGGAAGTTCCATGCTGCTTTTCGCGGATGATGCTGTAGTATACAGAGAAACTGCAGCATTAGAAAACTGCAGCGAAATGCAGGAAGATCTGCAGCGGATTGGCACTTGGTGCAGGGAGTGGCAACTGACCCTTAACGTAGACAAATGTAAAGTATTGCGAATACATAGAAAGAAGGATCCTTTATTGTATGATTATATGATAGCGGAACAAACAATGGTAGCAGTTACTTCTGTAAAATATCTGGGAGTACGCGTACGGAACGATTTGAAGTGGAATGATCATATAAAATTAATTGTTAGTAAGGCGGGTGCCAGGTTGAGATTCATTGGGAGAGTCCTTAGAAAATGTAGTCCATCAAAAAGGGAGGTGGCTTACAAAACACTCGTGCGACCTATACTTGAGTAATGCTCATCAGTGTGGGATCCGTACCAGGTCGGGTTGACAGAGGAGATAGAGAAGATCCAAAGGATAGCGGCGCGTTTCGTCACAAGGATATTTGGTAAGCGTGATAGCGTGACGGAGATGTTTAGCAATCTCGAGTGGCAAACTCTGCAAGAGAGGCGTTCTGCATCGCGGTGTAGCTTGCTGTCCAGGTTTCGAGAGGGTGCGTTTCTGGATGAGGTATCGAATATACTGCTTCCCCCTATTTATACCTCCCGAGGAGATCACGAATGTAAAATTAGAGAGATTCGAACGCGCACGGAGGCTTTCCGGCAGTCGTTCTTCCCGGGAACCATACGTGACTGGAACAGGAAAGGGAGGTAATGAGAGTGGCACGTAAAGTGCCCTCCGCCACACACCGCTGGGTGGCTTGCGCAGTATGTAGATTAATGTTCTTCTAACAAATCGCGTACAACTCTCGCCCGGTGGCATGCCGCATTGTCATGCATAAAAATTCCATCGTTGAATGGCTGCAAATAGTCTCCAAGTAACCAAACAGAACCAGGTGCCAGTTCATTCCTTGTAAACACAGCCCAAACCATTATGAAACCACCACAAACTTGCACTGTGTCTTGCTGACAACATGGGTCCTTGCCTTCGTGGGGTCTGCACCACACCGGAACCCTACCGTCGCCTCTTACCAACTGAAATCGGGACTCATCTGACCATGTCACGGTTTCCCAGGAGTCTAGGGTCCAACTGATATGGTCACGAGCCCAGGAGAGGAGTAGGAGACGATGTACTATTAGGAAAGGCACTCGCGTCACTCGTCTGCTGCCAAATTTCGCTGCACTGTCGTAACGGATACGTCCGTTGTACGTTCCACACTGATTTCTGCGGTTATTTCACGCATTGTTCGTTGTCTGTTAGTACAGATAACTCGACGCAAACGCCGCTACTCCCGGTCGTTAAGTGAATGACGTCGGCCACTGTGTTGTCCGTGATGAAAGGTGATGGCTGAAATTTGGTATTCTCGGCACACTATTGACACTGTGGATTTCGGAATACTGATTTCCCTAGCGATTTCCGAAATGGAGTATTGGTTGCTCGGTTGATTTGGGGGAGGGGACGCAACAGCGAGGTCACCGGTCCCATGAGATTAGAGAAGGATATGGAAGGAAGTCGGCCGTGCCCTTTCAAACGAACTATCCCGCCATTTGCCTGAAGTGATTTAGGAAAATCACGGAAAACCTAAATCAGGATGGCCAGGCACAGGTTTGAACCGAATGCGAGTCCTGTGCGCTAACCACTGCGCCACTTCGTTCGGTGAAATGGAGTGTTCTATGTGTGTAGCTTCAACTACCATTCCGCATTCAAAGTCTGTTATTTCCCGACGGCGGTCATAATCACTTCGGAAACCTTTTCACATGAATCACTTGAGTACAAATGACTGCTACGCCAGTGCACTGCGATACTACCGACACCTCCATATGTGCGTATCACTATCCCACGGCTAAAGTCACCTCGCCCGCCCGGTTGGCCGTGCGGTCTAACGCACGGCTTTCTGGGCGAGAAGGAGCGCCTGGTCCCCGGCACGAATCCGCCCGGCGGATTTGTGTAGAGGTCCGGTGAACCCGCCAGTCTGTGGATGTTTTTAGGCCGTTTTCCATCTGCCTCACCGAATGCGGGCTGGTTCCACTTATTCCGCCTCAGTTACACTATGTCGGCGATTGCTGCGCAAACAAGTTCTCCACGTACACGTACACCACCATTACTCTACCACGCAAAGATAGGGGTTGTTACACTCGTCTGGTGTGAGACGTTCCCTGGGGGGTCCACCGGGGGCCGAACCGCACAATAACCCTGGGTTCGGTGTGGGGCGGTGGAGGGGTGAAGTGGACTGCGGTAGTCGTCTTGGGGTTGTGGACCACTGCGGCTGCGTCGGGGACGGAGCCTCTCCGTCGTTTGTAGGTCCCCGGTTAACATACAATACAAAGTCACCTTAGTGTACTTCACAAATATTTACTTTTAATTTTTTCGCCCACAGTGAGAGGGCGAGGAACTATCACACGCGATGAACGAGGAAATGGGAGTCGATACGGAAGACATAGCTTGTCCACTTGTGATAGAACTAGAGAAGATTTGCGATCAAATATGGAGGAAGGCTAGGAACCACAGATAGGAATCCCTCGGAATTTCTGGAATCATCAGGGTAAACGCCAACCAATCGACTATTCTAGTTGGTGTGTAGGACCTATGAATCTGAAGACATACCATCAGACTTTCGAAAAAATATCATACACACAAGCCTGATGATAACAAGGACAGATAAGTGCGAAAACAACCGCACAAACAGCTTAACATTTCATGCAACAAAAAATGGCTCTGAGCACTATGGGACTTAACATCTTAGGTCATCAGTCCCCTAGAACTTAGAACTACTTAAACCTAACTAACTTAAGGACACCACACACATCCATGCCCGAGGCAGGATTCGAACCTGCGACCGTAGCAGTCCCGCGGTTCCGGACCGTAACGCCCAAAACCGCACGGCCACCGTGGCCGGCTTTCATGCAAGAAAGTTACTAAGAAAATGATGTACAGAAAAAGGAAAGAAAAATGAGGATCTGTTATGCAGGGAGAGTCACGTAAGGCGCAACATCCCTTTTACTTCGTAAACGATTTTAGATATCAAAACGAGGTTCAAGTGGCTCTGAGCACTATGCGACTTAACTTCTGAGGTCATCAGTCGCCTAGAACTTAGAACTAATTAAACCTAACTAACCTAAGGACATCACACATATCCATGCCCGAGGCAGGATTCGAACCTGCGACCGTAGCGGTCGCTCGGTGCCAGACTGTAGCGCCTAGAACCGAATGCCACTCCGGCCGGCTCAAAACGAGGCTTTCGGCAAATGATAGTACACAAAGGGGGACGTACTTTGGTACCTAATAAAGAATCTTAACTCTTGTATCGACTTGATACTGAAGAAAGTATGATTTTTAAACAGAACGACATACTTTTTTAACGGGATCTGAAAGCGCTTAAAAACACAAGTACGGTGGCACAATGCTAGTTAATTTTATCGTTGAAACTCTTCGCAAAATAATCCGAGAAATACTCTAAAACTGAAAAACAATTCGGTCGAAATTGGCAGTTGCGTTGTAAACACACTCATGCCAGGTGACGTCCTTGTGCCAAGTCTTTCTACTGCTTACTTGTCTGCCGTACTGCAAATTAGCAGGAACTGTGTTATGTATCGGCAGGCCATTTCTGCTGCAACATTTGTTGCACACAGACATGTACACCAGTGAGGAGAAGCTGGATATGCTAATTTTATACGGCGAATGTCAAACAAATGCTGTCGAAATGATAGTGGAAAACTGCCTGATGAAACTGTAGTTGTTTCTATAAAAACCTAGGAATATCCCCACATTTAAATGAAGGGCTTATTTCAATAGTGGTACAAGTCCATTTTTGTTCATCTTGAGATACACAGTCCTAAAGTTGAATGAGGGCTGAAAAAAAGCTGCAGTTGAGATACCAGAAATATTCAAGCATATGGCTTCTTGCTAGAGATGAACCTTTCTTTCTGTTTGTTTGGCTCATTAATTTCAGAAGCGTTATAGACACAAAAGTGGAGGTAATGGACTTGTACCACTATTGAAATAAGCCCTTCAAACAGTTTTCTTTAGCCCCATCCGGTGCGCCAGAAGCTATCATAAGCCGCAGTTTCATACACGAAACTCATAGCTGCCCTGTATTTATGTCATATAAGAAATGAGGTTTTATTTTAGTAGCGTAGACCTGTCTTGCTGCATCGGTCTGTAACGAAGAATCCTGGCAGGAGAGCTCTGCTTGGCGTTGTTTACACCGCAGTAACCGACTCTGGCCTCATTGCTTTCCAATTTTAGTGCATTTCTCGGACTATTCTGCTAAAGGCTTCAATGTCAATACTGACAAACGCTGTAACTCTGTAAGACAAACGCTGTATCTCTGTAATTGTCTCTGCTCTTGAATGCAGTAATGAAAAGTATGCGGTTCCATTAAAAAATATATACTTGTCACAATATCTCGGTTGTTACCAGAGTTCAGAGCATCTCTGTACAAAACATTACTATCCATTGCAGAAAACTTCGTTTCAATATCTGGAACCGTTCAGAAAATACAAGGGGTGTTACGCCTTGCATGACTCAACCTGTATGAGGAATAACTTGGCTTTAGGAAAGATATAAGCGTGATGCTACATTTATTTTGTTAGACTATGAAGTTGTAAATAAAAATAAAAAACCCTGCCTCCGGATTTTGTGTGTATCTCCGGGATGACAGTGAGGCGGTAATTACGTCTGCACAAGAGTAAATTTAGGCCATGTTAATTTTGAGGCAACGCCTTTCAAATTATACCTATTGATGGTCACCAAGATGGTGATGACCGACAAAGAAGGTCTTTGATTTAAAAAATGACGCCATGAACCCAGGGATACATCCCTGGGAGGTAGTTGTCTGTTAGGCACAGCCAGATAATGGCAAGCCGGCCGAAGTGGCCGTGCGGTTAAAGGCGCTGCAGTCTGGAACCGCGAGACCACTACGGTCGCAGGTTCGAATCCTCCCTCGGGCATGGATGTTTGTGATGTCCTTAGGTTAGTTCGGTTTAACTAGTTCTAAGTTCTAGGGGACTAATGACCTCAGCAGTTGAGTCCCATAGTGCTCAGAGCCATTTTTTTGATAATGGCAACTTGCAGATCTCCAGAGTTCCCTCAGAACTTGCCTTTTGTAGGAACGGCCGTTTATTTATTGTACTTATTTATTTATTTAGCCTGATCTGATTACGGTAATCAGGCCCTCTCTTACATCGGACTAGTGTTTAAAACATACAGCAGCTTTTTTACATCGTAGTTACTTAAGAAATAACTTTAATGTGAGGAATAGTACTAAAGTGATTTTAGTGTCTATAATGACAATCTAAGTAAATAATACTATGAACTAATAAAGTACTTCTATCACTGCTGCTGTTGCTGCCACCAATGATGATAATAATAATAATAATAATGACAATAACAACAATAATTAAAGTTGCAGATAAAAAAGGAATTTATAGTTGTACAAAATAGATGTTCTCTGATATAGCTGTTTCTGACAGTTGCTAAATTACGGGGTGAAACAAATTTTACGTTTTTTTGGAAACTGATAACATTACACACAAACAACTGTACTCCATCGGGAGAGACATTAATCTGATCATCAGTTGGTTAGGCACGTTACAAGGGAGATAATGGAGTAACCTTAAACATCTATGATTTATCTTGAAATGATTCAAAAGGACATCTTGAGCAGGTCCGTCTTTGGTTCACTCGACAGCTATAGTCGCAGCACTCTAACATCCGTGAGTTAGAAACAAAGCTTCGTGGGCTGACGCACACACCTTGCGATGTCACTGTCTCATTTGTGACACTTATTTCCGCATCAGCTGACGCATCAGCGACGCATTTTAACATTATACGTTCTAAGAGACAAAAAAGGACGCACCACGAAGAAACTATGCGAATGCGACGGAGATCGGTAAATGTAATGTACATGTACAGACAAACGAATGATAGCAATTTCAGAAAAATTGGATGATTTTTTTCAACAGAAAGAGTTTCAAAAAGTCAGTTCAGTGACGCGTTGGTCCATCTCTGGCACAGATGGAAGCAGTTAGTCTGCCTGGCAGTGATTGACGGAATTGCTCGATGTCCTCAAGGGCGATATCGTGCCAAATATGTCCAACTGGCGCATTAGATCTTCACAATCCCGAGCTGGTTGGAGAACCCTGCCCATAATGCTCCACACGTTATCAGTTGGGGAGACATCGGGCCAGCATTCTGGCCAAGAGAGGATTTGGCCATCATGAAGAAAAGCAGTAAAAATTCTCGCCGTCTGCAAGCGCGCATTATCTTCTGAAATGTAAGCCCGCGATTGCTTGCCATGAAGAGCAACAAAATGGGGGGGTAGAGTATCGTCGACGTACCACTGTACGTTAAGGGTGCAGCGGATGAAACCACAGAGTTCGTGCCATGAAAAGACGTGGCACCCTAGATCATCAGTCCTCGTTCTCAGGTCTTACGGTGGATGACAGTCATTTTGGTATCACTCCGCTGTCTGCGGCGTCTCCAGACACGTCATCGCTAGTGATCAGGGCTCATTTCGAAGCGGGACTCATCACTGAAGGCAGCTCTAGTCCAGTCAATAAGATTCCATATTCGAGGCCCATATGACCAGCGAAAACGTGTTTCGAGACGGCCCGGGCAGCGGTGGGATACCAATTTGACTATCGCCCACCGGACGGCCAGACAACCAGGAGTGATAGTCAGGGGTTACATTTCTTTTCATAGCAGGACCCCTTGGACGTGATCCGCGGCACTCTTACAGCACAGCGGTACGTCGACAATATTTTACCCACGTTTTCTTGCCCTTTATGGCAAACCATCCTGGTCTTACATTCCACCAAGATAGTACCCGCCTACAGGCGGCGAGAGTTTCTACTGCTTGTCTTTGTACTGTCTTGGCCAGAATGGTGGCCAGATCTCTCGCAAGTTGAGAACTTGTGGCGCATTATGGACAGGGCCTTGCAACCAGCTCGGGATTGTGACGATCTAACGCGTCAGTTGGACGTAATTTAGCACGATATCCCTCAGGTAGACATCCAGCAACTCTGTCAATCACTGCCAAACTAAATAACTGCTCGCATAAGTGCCTGAGGTAGACCAACGCTTTATTGACTTGCGCAATTTGTGAGGCTCTTTCTGTTGAATAAATCATCAATTTTTTTCTGAAATTGTATTCATTCGTTTGTCTGTACCCGTAGGTAACATCTACAGTTTCCTTTCATTCGGATAATTCCTTTGTCGTATGTCCTTTTCCCTCCCTTAGAGTGAATATTATGAAATGATAATTAAATCAAGACCCTACGCTGCCGACAGGCGTTGATATGCATCAACGGAGACAGTTGAAAATGTGTGCCCCGACCGGGACTCGAACCCGGAATCTCCTGTTTACATGGCAGACGCTGTATCCATCTGCGCCACCGAGGGCACAATGGATAGTGCTACTGCAGGGACTTATCCCTTGCACGCTCCCCGTGAGACCCACATTCCCAACTTAATGTCCATTCACTACATTCGTAGTGCCCCTGCCCATTACACTCATTACTCGCGGCAGACAACCTTACCAAGTCCCGTAAGAGTTCGGGCAATACGTGTGCATCCGCACAGAAGAAGAAGGTCAATGGCCACTTAGCCTTAACTATATATAAAGATGCTATCTCTTCTTCCGGACATACGGGACTCAGGCAGATTGTCTGCCGCGAGTAATGAGTGTAATGGGCAGGGGAACTACGAATGTAGTATGTGGTCATTAAGTTGGGAATGTGGGTCTCACGGGGAGTGTGCAAGGGATAAGTCCCTGCAGTCGCACTATCGTCTGTGCCCTCAGTGGCACAGTCGTGCTCAGGCACTCGGCCAGTGCACATCGCGCGGTGACGGGCGGTAGCGCGGGCCAGTGTTTACGTCGCGAGCAGTGCTGCGGTGGAGAGCTGCGCAGCGTGTGCGAGCGCTGTTAACGTTTGTTTCTGTATAACTGTTGTAAGTAAGATGTCGACAATTAACAGAGCGAACAGCGTTCAGTGTGTTTTCGATCGTGCTGTCTTGCGACCGACGGCTTTCGAAATCCATGAGTGGATTTTTGAGGATCTGAAATTGCCGGAAGATATAGTCGACACGTTCCAGTTGGACTTTGTGCAGTACTCGTTATTTATCAAATTTATTTCGAGTGACACTTATGAGAAATTCGTTGAGGAGCATGCTGGTGTGAGACCATTTCGTCATAATGATGGCAGTATTAGCAATGTCCAAATCGTGCCTTCGGGATACGGAGTGAGAACCGTCAGGGTATTTAATGTGCCACCTGAGTGCCCTAATGACCTGATAGCACGTTCTCTGTCACTGTACGGCGTTGTTTTGTCAGTTACCAATGAAAAATGGTCGAGTGCATATCGCTACCAAGTTAACAGCGGGGTGCGAAGTGTACGTGTGGACTTAAAAAAGCATATACCTTCGTATGTTGCCATTGGCGGCTGTCGTGCACAGGTAACTTACATTGGACAACCCCCTACCTGTTCGATCTGCCATTCAACAGAACATCTGCGGATGAACTGTACACGTCGACGTCCATTTCAACTTCCACGGGAACGTCCTGCAGACGGTAGTGAAAAGCTTGTTCCGCTATTGAGTGAGGTAGTCGCGGGGACGGTACCACCACCTCGGCAGCCGGAACGTGTTAGGGAGGCGGAGATGCCAGTTCAGGTGGAATGCAGTGCCCAAGACATTTGCGGTAGGACCGACGTCGATCCGGCACCGTCATCCTCACCGGGGCAGTTACCGCTGGATAACAACGATGCGCCAGCCACCTCTGAAACTAAGCCGTGTGAGATACAGGAGCGGGTGCAGATCAGTTTGCCTGAACCGCCCCTATCGGTAGAGACTGCAGCAGAAACCAAGAAAGGCCGCCGAAGGAGAAGCAAAGGGAATAGTAGCAAAGAGGAAAACTCGGATGATTTGAGACCCGTACACATGTCAGAAAGTGGCAGCGAGACTGAACCTCAATCTTCTTGCTCCGTGCGCTGCGAGGACACCGCGAGGCAAGAACGCATTCGTGAACAGACCAAACACCTGAAGGCACTACTGAGCGCTGAGAGGGAACAGAGCACCGTAACGGCTAAGAGGAAGAGCGAACAGAGTAGCGAACAGCTGCAGCAGCGCTCCCGCAGGAACTCGATGACGTCAGTCGCAGCCCCGCGTGGCGGTCAGGTGGATGCGACCACGTTGACAGCCTCAGCCGGCGGTGGCGGGCAGGGCGGCGCGCGCACCGCGAAGCACCCCGACAGCAATGAGCCGTGGTGGCAGCAGGACGAGGAGACGCAGCAGTAGCTGCTCTCGCGCATGACCATCGCGCTGCGACATTTCCACTCTCTGAGTACTCCAGACGTTCCCAACGAGTTTGATTCAAAGACGTCGAGAAGGACGATCCAACACAGAGCTCATTGTCCTCTGAACCATCATGTGCGATAGCCAAACCTACAACGTTACCACACTTAACGTCAATAGAATTCACAGTGCGGTGAAACTCCGTTCGCTAACTGATTTCTTGTATGGTACCAGCGTTGACATTGCCCTCCTACAGGAGGTAGTCACAGTCTTAGAAGTGCCTGGTTACGTTCTCATTGATAACATCAATCTCCAGGATGCTGTAGGCACTGCCATACTTCTGCGCGACGGTATACCATTTACGGATGTGCAGCGGCTGCCTAGTGGTCGTGGCATTTCTCTTCGAGTGAATGGTGTGCAGATTGTTAACGTGTACGCTCCCTCAGGTAGCACTCATAAGAGAGATCGCTCAACATTTTATAAAAACGAGGTTCCCATTCTTCTTAGCGCTTATCGTGCACATCTCATCCTCGGTGGTGACTTCAATTGTGTGCTTAACGACAGAGACCAAACTCCTAACACGAACAGATGTATCGAACTTGAACATTTAATTCATGGCATGCGTCTTCACGATACATGGCAACAACTGCACGGTGAACGGGTAGCGTACACCTTCGTAACCGGTCATTCTGCCAGTCGGCTGGATAGGATCTATGTGTCCGAGGCCCTCCAGCGACACGCTGTGAACTGTGACATAGCTCCTGTCAACATCTCCGACCATTGTGCGTATCAGTGTTACCTTAACCTACACCGCCAGCAAATATACCGCGGGAAAGGCTACTGGAAATTGAATGTCAGCCTTCTGCAGGATGCCCAACTTGAAGAGGAGGTGAACATAACGTGGCAACAGCTCCAGCGGCAACGACGTCGTTACGATAGCGCTCTCCAGTGGTGGACTCAGTGTGCTAAGCCTAAATTACGCCTCACCCTCATGAGTTACGCCTGACAAAAAAGCTTTTGGCAGAAACAGACTATTGAGTTTTATTATCGCTGTTTGAGAGAACTGTACAGTCGCGCTAACAATCCTCCTGGCGATATCGACATAAAGACCAAACGATATAAAGCGAAAATCACGGCGATACAACGCCAACGAATGCAAGGCATCATCGTGCGAGCCCACCCCAAGGACGTTGCCACCGAAGAACGGGCCTCTCTGTACCACATCCTGAGAACGACGAAACGGTGTAAAGCCATGTTGATTGAAGCCGTCGTTGATGACGCTGAGAATGCCATCACGAAGCAACGTGACATCATCTCGCACGTCTACGACTATTATAGTCAACTTTACAAGAAGCAAGCCGTTGATGAACACTCGTGCGACGATTTTCTTAGGACCTTGAGCTGTCGCTTGTCGCAACAGGATACTGCAAATCTGGAATCTCTTTTCACAGAGGACGAAATCCGACTGGCGGTCCACAGTGCAAAGAAAGGGAAGTCACCAGGACCCGACGGTCTCAGCGCTGAGTTTTACCAGCGTTACTCTAACCTCCTCGGTCCGACACTCCTCGAGATAGCGAATGAACTCTGGCACCTGGAAGTTATACCCAAGGCATTTACGGAAGGTATCATCCTGCCCTTACCGAAAAAAGGGAACAGCAGGAAGGTCGAAAACATGCGACCCATCACACTCCTGAATGCCGATTTCAAAATCATCACCAGATCGATTAAGCTAAGGATGCAAACCGTTATGTACAAGGTTTTGGGCAGTTACCAGTACAGTTCAGTGCAAGGCCGAAGTGCAATCTCAGCAGCCTGCGATTTGAGGGACATCATCTGTTCGTATGTTGAAACCAAAGGACAGGGCGCTCTGATCTTTCTAGATTTTGAGAAGGCTTATGACCGTGTACGTCATGACTTCCTCTTTAAAAGCATGAAGAAACTAGGTTTTGGACTTCATCTCATAGAATTAATTCGCAAACTTACTACAAACGCCTCTTCACGGATTCTCATTAATGGCCATTTTACAAAAGAAGTTTCCATTGAGCAATCCGTCCGCCAAGGATGTCCTCTGTCAATGATTTTGTACGCCATTGCAGTGGAGCCGCTACTGAACAACTTGGCGCATAGCGGGATCGGACTTAGCGTCGAGTCTGTCACTATCCCATGCATTGCGTATGCTGACGATGTATGCGTAACTGTGTCATCATCGCAACAACTTCTGTCAGCGGAAACTCTTTTACTAACATTCACGTTTCTTTCAGGAGCAATACTCAATAGAACTAAAACCACAGCTTTGCAGATCGGTGGCGGTATCGGAGACATATCCCATGTTACCTGGTGCAAGGTCAAGGATTCTCACACAACCCTCGGTGTTACTTTTGAGGCCAAACCAAACAAATTCCTGACGAAGAACTGGTCACACATGCTTAATAAATTACGTGCTGCTTTGATACTTCACTCCGACCGTGACTTGAACATACTACAGAAAGTTAAGACCATCGAGATCGCCATTACGAGCAAGATGACTTATTTGGCGCAAATTCTTCCAATCTCCGACCATCTAGCCAAGAGTATACAACAAGCGTTATGTTGGTTTCTTTTTAGGGGGCACATTTTCAAAGTTCAATTCGATACCTTAACCTTACCTTCGTTCAAAGGTGGCCTTAACCTCATTATAGTACACAAAAAAATGTGTCACCCTGCTCCTAAATCGCATCAGGAAGGAGTTCCGTACCCGGAGGACCAGTATCATCACAAACCTCAGTCAGCGGTGGAAGCCTCATAGCCTTGACCCACCCGTTAATATCGCCGGCATTCCACTTTCTTACCGACATGTGCGACTGTACTACATGGAAATGAGCTACATTCGACACAACAATAACGGAAGCCTGACGAACAGGAAGCTTTGTGGCCTTCTCACGGCAACAAACCACAGGAATCGTCTCGAAGAAAAACATCCACATACACATTGGAGTATAGTATGGCGGAATGTGCACAGCGACGTGTTACCGTCACGCGTCATAGCCGACTGGTATCTAACAGTCAACGATAAAGTAGCAGCGAATGAAAAGCTACATAAAATTGGCCTTCATCCATCGCCCAACTGTGACGCATGCGGAAGGGTCGATACGCTTCTTCATAGGTTCACGTGCGGACATGCAGAAGAAATTACTACATTTCTTCGTCAACGATTGTCGGTGATAGACCGTACGACGCCCTGTGGTGTAGGTCTTTTAGAGATCATTCAGCCACAAAAACTGAGATATCCACGAGCAAAAAACAACGCTGCAACGTGGATCATGGGCCACACAGCATCGTTTATTATGCAGAATAGGCATGCTACTTTCCTCGACTATTATTCTTACATAGAAATTGAACACTTTAAAATGAGACAACATTGTGACTACAGGAGGATTTTTGGAAATATGCTGAACATCATAATTAACGATTAAATGCTTCAAATACAATATTTCGGATCGCAGAGGTTGCCAGTGACCTGTATGTATGAATCCCATTTGCTTCCTGGGACTTTCGTACTTGTCGGAATTTTACGATACTATTCAGATGCTCACCAATGCAGAAGGCATTTTTTCTTTCCCATTTTCGCTTTCACATTTCCCTTCTCTCGCAGAGCGAGCGGAGCAACCTTCCTTCAATTATGAAGTGATAGTCTTTTGTGCACCATAAAAATTTCTGTTTACTACTTGGCCCAAAAAAAAAAAAAAAAACCTCAAGAAGACATTTCATTTCTTATATTGCGCTACGGCAGCCTAGCAATGATATACACTTTGTTCATTCTATTCTTATTACAAATTGGCGCAAATGTTAAAAAAAACAAAAAAAACCTCAAGAAGACATTTCATTTCTTATATTGCGCTACGGCAGCCTAGCAATGATATACACTTTGTTCATTCTATTCTTATTACCAACTGGCGCAAATGTTAAAAAAAAAAGTGGTGTAGGGGTAACGTCAAGACAAAAAAAAAATAAATAAAAAATAAAAAAATAAAAAAAACAAAAAAAGAAAAAAGTGATCTAGGGGTAGCGTAAAAAAAATGGACGTGCGGTCTAACGCACGGCTTTCCGGGCTGGAAGGAGCGACTGGTCCCCGGCTCGAATTCGCGCCGGCGGATTAGTGTCGAGGTCCGGTGTAGCGGCCAGTCTGTGGATGGTTTTTAGACGGTTTTGCATCTCGGGGAATGCGGGCTGGTTCCCCTTATTCCGTAAAAAAAAAAAAAAAAAAAAATAAAAAGTGGTCTAGGGGAAAAAAAGTGGCTCAGATGCATAGCGCGTCTGCCTTCTAAGCAGGAGATCCCGGGTTCGAGTCCCGGTCGGAGCACGCATTTTCAACTGTCCCCGTTGATGTATATCAACGCCTGTCGGCAGCGTAGGGTCTTGATTTAATTATTTCATTCTAGAGCGCTGCATGGTCACCGATGGTATCTGTTCTTTCTTCATATATAGTGAATATTATGTATAAAAGTAGAAGCACATTCCTTTTGGTAACTACACAAATGTTGCATTCTGTGTAAGTGGACTTTTCTACCTAGCGTTATTGGTGTTCTCCGGGAAAATACGAGATGCCTCCGCTGACCGGACTGTGTCGAATACACGGTCGCTAGGTGCAATTGCGCCCCAGGCCGTCGCTTCTGGGAAATGTGCGCGCGTTGCCCTGGACGTTCTGGTCATTGTAAAACCTGTGGCCTACGACTTTTCTATCAACGAAAATAGACATTGTAAGTTCGCTGATGTAGTGATGTTATCAGTTGTTATTCTGCAGAGGCTGCAGCTAGATACACCGTTTTAGGTCGATTTTTAATAAAATCAAAAAATCTCAAGGTGGCAACATTTATTTCTGTGTAGTTAAACAGCACGCATAATAGTTTCGACGAGGGTTTTATTTCTTTTTGCCTGCATCGAAGTTAGAGGAAGACTAACAGAATATATTCAAGTGTGGAAAGGATATTTTTACTGAGGATATCTGGACATTTTACGTATATACCATTTTTGCCGACCTGAAACATATACTGCATTTAAGTAATCTGACGAGAGCATACACGGAAAATCGTCATTCTTGCAACATCTCCCACTAGCTGTTTTCTGTCATAGTGATAAACGTACCTGCAACTCTGTTTTGCAATTAATTTTCAATTCAGAAAAGGCTGTCTGGACAGAAGCAGAAATATTATATACAATGAAACTTTTTACTTTCCGTGAGGACAAAGAGGTCTGTTTTATGCGGTTTACGGTCACACAGATAAATAACTAAAAACAAAATCGTAACATCACAACGTACAGAATCAACACTGAGTTACCATTATTATTAAAAGAAGAGCTGCAAGTGAGAAACAACATTGTAATAACACAGCCGTCAATTAAAAAAATATACGCAAATCGTCACTGGTTACAGCAAGGGGCCAAAGTCAGTGCATTACTTTCCACAGACAAACATTTATTTGTTGTAATGTCTCGTTGCTCATTTGGAGCAAACAGGTAAGTATAAAGGTAGGAAGATTAGGATTTAGCGTCCCGTCGACAACGATGTCATCAGAGTCGGAGCAAAAACTCGGACTGGGGGAGAACACATTTTCAGAGGCACCATCTCCGCATCTGCTTTAATCGATTTGGAGAAATTACCGAACATCTAAATCGGGATTGCTGGACGGGGATTTCAAAGCAGCCCTACCGAATGCGAGTACAGTGTCCCAAAATGGTTCAAATGGTTCTAAGCACTATGGGACTTAACATTTGAGGTCATCAGCCACCCAGACTTAGAACTACGTAAACCTAACTAACCTAACGGCATCACACACATCCCCGGCCGAGGCAGAATTCGAACCTGCGACCGTAGCAGCCACGTGGTTCCGGACTGAAGCGCCTAGAACCGCTCGGCCACATCGGACGGCGTACAGTGTCTTACCACAGCGCCATTTGGCTCGGGATGAAAATAAGTTAGTGTCGGTGTAGCTTCCGGCTGGTTGACTCCACAGTTCGATAAACAGTGTTCTACGTGAGAGATAGAAAGAAACAGACAAATTTTCATATACATTTTTCAGTGGTTCAGGCTTTGGATCTTAAAGGTATGGCAATTAACATTATTGAAACTTTACTGAGCAGGCTACTTTGATGTTAGCTAAAATATGAAGTTAAATAGGCTTCTCACCCATTCGAGCTAAACATAGACACATTATGTCTGTGCATGTATTAGCTGCTGGGTTACTTGTTTACGATCTGATTATTGTTTGTTGAAGCGCTGTTTGCTGCTAGACAACAAAATAACAGAAGATGTAATCTGCTCGCTAATATTGAAATCCGTGTTCTTGAAATTGCTGGATAGGCATCAGTACTTTGCATTATTTCGATCAATATAGACCCTCGCTAGTGGAATAAGAAATGTACCATTACATAATAAGCAGCTATACAGTGCTTGCTGTAAGGTACCCATGGTTAAAATCTAGTTAGTTATTGCGTAAAACAGTACTTTCATGAAGACAGTTGAATCACGTATGACAACTGTGTAACATATGTGTAACGCCAGGTACCTTACAAGATGTCGTGCAGGCCTCGCTTGACTGGTTCCTGGAGAGAAAGAATTTGAAAGAGAGAGTAGCGCAATCTCAGCATATGAGGGATGCTTCTAGAATTGATCTTTCACGCTGGGATGGAATTTATGCAGCTCTGAAATTACCTGAATTCATGCCACACTGGGACCTGAAGTAGTAATTTTATCCCTTTAGCCCTATACGTGCGGGGGGAGGGGAATGGCGCTCTCACCGGTGCAGCGTTCTACTCTTCAGGCAAGAACTCTTAAAAAATATAACAAAGACGAAAACAAAATATTAGGTTGCGCATAAGTTTTTCTTTTATACTTCGGTATTCCGGTCTATGGGTTTATTTACCGATTGTCATTTTTTATTTCTAGTCCAGTGTTGCTATTTGAGTTTACACATTGTCATTTTGTGATTTGCAGATTGCGAGTCGAGCTGTGGGCGCTAGAAAATGTAGTGCGAAGTGGAGAAATCGCAGTATTTTCGACATAGTCTTCTGTTTGAGTTCAATAAATGAGTGAAAACAGAGGAGGCAGCCGGATACATTTGCACAATATATTGGGATAAAGCCACTGGACAGATCAAGGCAAGAAAATAGTTTTCTCGTTTTAAGAAGGGTTCTTTCAACGTAGTGACTCCCCACGCTCAGGAAGATCTTTGGGGTTCGTCTAAGATCCTTTGAACGCATTAATCCACAATGATCCACGTCAATTTACTCGACAACTGGCAGAGTTGATGAACTGTCATCATTTTGCCATCGTGCGACAGTAGTATCCAATAGGGAAGGTGTGGTGTCACCACCAGACACCACACTTGCTAGGTGGTAGCTTAAATCGGCCGCGGTCCATTTAGTACATGTCGGACCCGCGTGTCGCCACTGTGTGATCGCAGACCGAGCGCCACCACAAGGCAGGTCTCGAGATACGGACGAGCCCTCGCCCCAGTTGTACGGACGACATTGCTAGCGACAATACGGACGAAGCCTTCCTCTCATTTGCCGAGAGACAGTTAGAATAGCCTTCTGCTAAGTCCATGGCTACGACCTAGCAAGGCGCCAATGACTTGACGCCAGTCGGCGTGTGTGTACGCGTGCCTTTCTTTCAGCTCCCTTCCCAGTGTGGCGTAGCAAGCTAGTTACGCCACAACAGATTGACGACGAGGATTCAAAGAGGATTACGGGATCGTGTTCTTTCTACTTGCTTTGCTCTGATTTATTTGTGTCATGGCTTCGCCACAATCTCCAGATGTACTGACCGAATTTTATCGCTTGCAGAATCAGCAGACGCAGGCGTTATTGGATGCCCTTGGACAGCTCGTCCAGGGTCAACGTGCACTGCAACACGATGCGGCAGCTGCCGCTTCACCGCTACCGCAGCCACAACATGCAGTTGCACCGCAGTTTCGCCAGTTTGACCAAACCCACGAGACTTGGACGGAATGGTCCCGCCAGTTTGCATTTCATCTTGCCGCCTACAGAATTCAAGGTAATGAGCGGCAGCCGTTTTTGCTTTCTTGTGTCGGTGTGTCCACCTACCGTGTGATAGTGAAATTGTTTCCCCGACGCGACGTAGCAACTCTGTCCTACGAAGAAATTTTGTCTGCTTTAGATGCCTATTTCAAAGAAACAGTTAATGTGGTTGCAAAACGGTATACGTTTTTTCGTACAAAACGTACGGCCGGTCAAACTAATAGGGAGTGGGTAGCAACATTGCAAGGACTTACTAGGGACTGTGCCTTTGACTGTGACTGTGGCCTTTCTTATTCAGATACAATGGTGTGTGATGCAATTGCACAGAACGTTTCTGATGTTCGCATACGGGAGCAAATTTTGAAACTAGTTAATCCCTCCCTTCAACAAGTGATAGACATATTGGATCGACAAGACACACTTGACTGTGCTCAGGAATCTTTTGAAATTTCGCCAGCCGTGTGTAACATTAAGTGGCCCGCTGGACGCGCTGCGCGGCCCGGTAACCTGCCCTCGCGCACTTCGACGCAGCTGCCGCCGCGCTCTAAACCAGGTGTGCCGCACCAGCACACAAATGCAGTGAAATCATGCCTGCGGTGTGCTACTAGACATTTGCGTGAACATTGCCCGTCACGCCAAGCTATTTGCTTTTTCTGCAATAGGAAAGGACATGTTCAAAGTGTTTGCCAGAAAAAGCTCAGATCAGACAATCACAATCATTCCAGGCCCTTTGCTTCGCGCCGGAATCGAACCAAGGACACTCAGGATCGTGGACCTTCGCCCATGGACATTCATGTAGTTAATTCCACTTCGTCCAGTGCCTCTTTCTCAAACAGTGACTGTGTTCATCCCACAAAACGTGTGCGTCGACGTCGCCGGAAATCACGTCAATTAGCAAGTGATTCAGTACCAGTGTCTGTTCAAATTGCCCAAAACAGTCGCTCTTGTCGTCAGCAGGACAATAAACTTTTTGTAGATTTGGACTTTAATGGCAAGGTCATACCATTCCAGCTCGATACCGGAGCTGCTATTTCATTGCTCAATCACGACACGTACAAACAACTGGGCAAACCTCCGTTGCGTTCCGCAAATGTTAAGCTAACCACATATTCAGGACAGAAAATTCCTGTGTTAGGACAGTGCAGCCTTCTTGCAACATACAAGGGACAAACAAAACTTGTGTCATTTTACGTTCTTCGTTCTTCTACTGCAGTGAACTTGTTTGGTTTAGATTTATTTCAGTTGTTTAACATGTCTATTGTAAATCAGGTTCTATCAGTGAATCAAACTGTGCCTTCAGACAGTGTTTCTCGTCTGTGTGACGAATTTGCAGACATTTTTGCACCGGGCTTAGGTTGCGCTAAAAACTATGAAGCACATTTGGAACTGAAAGTAAACGCGCAACCGAAATTTTTCAGAGCGCGCAATGTTCCCCACGCATTGCGTGATGAGGTCACAAGAACATTAAACGATCTAGAATCACAGGGTGTAATTGAACGTGTGCAAACTTCTCTCTGGGCCTCACCCTTAGTAATTTTGCCAAAACCTTCCGGGAAATTGAGACTTTGCGTGGACTTCAAGGCCACCGTGAATCCACAACTAGTGACTGCTACTTTTCCTTGGCCCCGCCCGGAAGATGTTTTTGCTAAACTGTGCCCGGGAAAATATTTTTCAAAGTTGGACCTAGCTGATCCGTACTTGCAAATACCGGTGGACGACGAATCCCAGCGCGTATTGGTGGTTCACACGCATCTTGGATTGTACAGATTCAAAAGACTGCCGTTCGGGTGTGCACCCACCCCTGCATTGTTTCAGCAATATTTACAAACTATTTGTGCGTCGGTCCCTACTGCAGCAAACTATCTGGACGATATAGTGATCTCCGGACAGACAGAAGAGGATCATCTTGCGAACCTACGAACATTATTTCAGGTCTTGCGACAAAATGGTCTTCGCTTGTGGAAGGACAAATGTGTGTTTTTTGCTCGTGACTTACCATACCTGGGACATGTCATTAATGCCCAAGGCATACATCCGAGTCCAGAGCACCTCCGTGCCATACAAGAATTGCCTTCGCCACAAAATATGAAGCAGCTACAGAGTGTGTTGGGTAAAATTAACTATTATCATAAATTTGTGCCGCGCGCTTCTTCCATTTCAGCTCCGCTTCATCGCTTACGCCGTAAAGGTGTTCCGTTCGTCTGGACGACGGAATGCGAACGCGCCTTTCGCCAGTTGAAATCGGCGTTGCTTTCTAATACTTGCCTCACGCCTTTCGATCCCCAGAAACCCCTTTTGTTGATGGTAGATGCATCGGATTTCGGGATCGGTGCGGTGCTTGCGCACAAAGTTGGCTCGCATGATCGCCCTATTGCCTTTGCGTCCAAATTGCTCTCGTCTGTGCAAAGAAATTATTCACAGATAGAGAAAGAAGCTTTGGCTCTCGTGTTTGGTGTTACTAAGTTCCATGATTTCTTGTATGGTCGTCACTTTACCATCATCACAGACCACAAACCTTTGACATCGCTTTTTCATCCGACCAAGCCAGTACCTCCACATACAGCGCAGAAATTCATTCGCTGGTCTATTTTCCTCTCGCAGTACTGCTACGATATCTTGTATCGGTCCACTGCTAAGCACGGAAACGCCGATGCGTTGTCCCGTTTGCCTGTTGCTGAGGATAGAGCATTCGATTCTTCCGAACTTGCTTGCATGTTCATTGATTCGGAAACCGATGAAGTGGTCGAATCGTTTCCGATTGATTTTCGTCGTGTAGCTACAGCCACCACTGCTGACCCTGTCCTTGCTACCGTTTTGCGTTTTGTTGCTACGCAATGGCCTTTGTCAAAGTCTCAGATCGAGGATCCGTTGGTTCGCCGATTTTTTGCTCACAAGGAGCGACTTTTTGTTCGACGTGGTGTTTTGTTGTTGCGTTCTGATAATGATCAGTCCAGAGTCGTGGTCCCACGTTCGTTACAGTCCTCTGTTTTACGGCTTCTTCACCAAGGACATTGGGGTATAGTGCAAAGAAACAACTTGCTCGTCAGCACTGTACTTGGTTCGGAATCGATGCTGCGATTACGAATACGTGTTCTTCTTGCATGGCGTGTGCCAAACAACAACCCGCACCGCCGCGGAAAGTCTTTGCATGGCCAAAAGCCACTTCCCCTTGGCAACGCTTGCACATTGATTT
This sequence comes from Schistocerca serialis cubense, assembly GCF_023864345.2. Taxonomy (NCBI): domain Eukaryota; kingdom Metazoa; phylum Arthropoda; class Insecta; order Orthoptera; family Acrididae; genus Schistocerca; species Schistocerca serialis. Next base: position 441,464,088 of record NC_064643.1, read on the forward strand.
TGCTGGTCCGTTCTGGAATGCTCGATGGTTGGTTCTGGTAGATGCCTTCAGTAATTTTCCTTTTGTTGTCCGGATGTCTTCCACGACGTCATCTGCCACCATCCAAGCGTTGTCTGCTATCTTTTGCATTGAAGGTCTTCCGCAGACTATTGTTTCCGACAATGGCCCACAATTCATGTCCGCAGAATTTCAGTCATTCTGCCAGGCCAATGGTGTTCAACATCTGACATCCGCGCCGTTTTCGCCTCAGTCAAACGGTGCCGCTGAACGATTGGTCCGGACTTTCAAGTCACAGATGTTGAAGTTGAAAGAGTCGCATTCTCGGGAGGACGCGTTGTTGCTCTTTTTGTCGTCATATCGCTCTCAGCCCCGAGATGGTCGCTCGCCGGCTGAGTTGCTCCACGGTCGTCCTCATCGAACCTTGATGTCTTTGCTGCATCGGCCGCATCAGGTTCCTATGCAGCGGCAGACTCCTGCTTTTGCTCCAGGCGACGTTGTATTCTATCGCAACTATCGAGGTTCACGGCGTTGGCTCGCAGGGCGCATTCTTCGCTGCCTCGGCCGCGCGATGTATTTGGTTTTGGGGGCCTCTGGTGAGGTGCGTCGGCATCTCAATCAGCTGCGCCTCTGTCGTCGCACGGGTTCTGCCGCTCCCCGTCTGCTTTCAGCGACGGTGCCGTCCGGTCAGCGCCCTGGGGACCCATCTACTAGCTCGCCTCATCCCCAGGTGTTACCGACGATGCCTTCCATTTTGCCCCATGGCGACGCGCCGCCGAGGAACTCTTGCCCGCATCGGACCACATGACGTCAAAGCGCGTCGGGTACCCCGACGCAATGGAGGTCGACCCTTCGGCCCCTCCTGTCTCTTTACGGGCGCATACACCGCATGTTGACGTGCACACTGGACTAGGTTTTCAGGCGTTCCCTAGCTCCCCTCGGACCGAATGGCCGGGTGCGGGTGGCACAGCCTCGCCTGTTGTTAGGCTCCCCACCTCATCGCATACGTCAACATGGGGTCCTCCCCACGGCGGGCGGAAGCCTTATAACACTACCGTTCGCCGATTTGTGGGGGAGGAATGTGGTGTCACCGCCAGACACCACACTTGCTAGGTGATAGCTTAAATCGGCCGCGGTCCATTTAGTACATGTCGGACCCGCGTGTCGCCACTGTGTGATCGCAGACCGAGCGCCACCACAAGGCGGGTCTCGAGATACGGACGAGCCCTCGCCCCAGTTGTACGGACGACATTGCTAGCGACAATACGGACGAAGCCTTCCTCTCATTTGCCGAGAGACCGTTAGAAGAGCCTTCTGCTAAGTCCATGGCTACGACCTAGCAAGGCGCCAATGACTTGACGCCAGTCGGCGTGTGTGTACGCGTGCCTTTCTTTCGGCTCCCTTCCCAGTGTGGCGTAGCAAGCTTGTTACGCCACAACAGAAGGTTCAGAAATTGGGTGTAGGGGTACCTCATGCCCTTAGGCACATTCACAAAAATCGAAGGTGGCCATATGTGCATCTCTGCTTGCACGTCATCAATTGGCTCGTAAGCAACACCGACCATTCCTGTCCTATATTGTTACTTTTGACGATAAAATACGTCTTTACGCTAACATAAGAAACAGAAGGAATGGTTGAGACCAAACAAAGCAGCAACTCCGCGTACAAACAACTACGCGCACCCACAAAAGATAATGTTACGCTTCTGGTGAAACAGAGACTGTATGGTGTCCTACACCGTTCTTCCCTGAGGTGTAACCTCCAATGCTGACATGTATGGTCCAGAACTGAGACGTCTTGCTGACGCAATCCGAGAAGAACCACGAAGACTGTGCGAATTGATGGTACTCCACGATAACGTCCACCCACATTCTGCTAGACTGACAAAAAACGCTATTATTGTGGTTGGGAAGTCATTCCGAATCCACCTTATTAACCTGATTTTGCGCCCTGAGATTTTCACTTTTTCCGCTCTCTGTCGAGCAACCTTCAAGAAATTTCCTTTCCGGATGAAAATGCGTACCGAACATGGCTAGACGAGTTCCTCGCCTGAAAACCACGTGATTTCTACAGTCGTGGAATTGAAAAGTTACCTCAGCGTTGGCAGACTTCAGTAAATAGTGAAGGACAATATATTATAGACAACTGAAATCTCTGCTGTGAGTACTTGTTGTGTTTAATAAACTTTTGGAAAAACGCTACGAACTTATGCACCAACTCAGTATTATTAAAGGTGAAAAGCTTTCAGATGTTTAAAACAATAAAAAGGAGGAATTTTCAGAATGAGATTTTCACTCTGCAGCGGAGTGTGCGCTGATATGAAACTCTGTGACAGGTTAAAACTGTGTGGCGGACCGAGACTCGAACTCCGGACCTTTGCCCTTTGCCTTTCGCGGGCAAGTGATATATATACACGAAAATCTTTAAAGAATTAAACATATACATTTATATATATCTATGGTTAATTCTTTAAGGATTTTCGTATTAACCATATACATTTATATATATCTATGGTTAATTCTTTAAGGATTTTCGTATCTTATAACCCATGGTGTTATGTGCTATTAAAATAGTATCGGAAAAATCTGTTGCAAGTAGACATTTAACCTGATCATTGAATTCCCAAATCTTTATTTTGGAGGAATTACTCTGCAGCACATGCGTAACATTTGTTCTGTGTTACGTCCAAGATAATGGCTGACATGTGACCATATCTTCGAAAACCTTGATGTCATCTCACATTTGATTAATTGATGAATAATTAAAACCATGGTTGAGATAAAGAAATTCACCCTGAAATCAACCCCATTGGTTTGTAGAAGTTGGCTAGGAAAAAGCAGCTGTAAGAAGAGCAAATGGTTTAAATGAATAGTGCACCCTTTGGCACATTACATGAGGATATGTGGTGCAATCGGCAACAAATAGGAGGTGCGACGGTAAGAACCTGCAACGCAGGGATGGGGGTAGACGCCACAGGCAGCGTCGGTAGCGAAACAAGCCAACAGAACACAGAAGCGAGAAGGGTGAAGAAGAAACAGAACAGCAGCATCAGACGACAGAAGGGTTGGACATACGAGTGAATTCGGCGAGGGATATGAAAGTAGTGTAGCACTATTGAGATATTTAACAGTTTCGGAAAGAGTTGTAAGGAAATAAAACAGGAATGACGACTGAACAGATTTTACTTTTACAAGCTACTGAACGAATGTGAAGCAGTCCATGGTAACAGTGTATGATAACCGATGGTGCCAAAAACAACATATGGCAAAATAAACGACAAGTCAAAAATGAAATAACTGTAGGTGTATTATTTCTTTGAGTCATGCGTACAAAATAACTTCAAGAAAATGTCGTCACATTAAAGCTGAGCTTATCAATATCTTAAAGGTGACACATATTAAAATCTGTTTCTCGTATGATGGGACTAGGATGGCGGAGGCTTCGTTAGTTACGAAACATATGAATACACTTATTGACAACAAGTGATATCTACAAGATCAATAAAGAGGTTATCGATATTGAATAATACTCGTGACATCCATGACACCTTGTTCTAGATTACTTTTCTTACAGTCATGCGAGTTTTTATCGCTTAAGCAATACTAATTCTCAATGGGAAAAGCCTCCCTGTGGTTTGAGGAAGAAATTACGAAAAATCCATAAGTCAGTCCCTAAAATTCGGAAATGATGATAATGTAAGTAGTCACGAAATTGACATTTTATTCAGTATTTATTAACGCACAGCAATTTTCATTTCATCGCAGTAGTCGCTACATCTGCTAATTACTGTACGATGTCACAATCTTACCGCCATCCAGCAGGATGCTGGTGTATCTCTGTCGCGATAAGAACATCCTCAGATAACAACTGACGTCAGTTGCTAGATGATGAAACGAGTGTTCAGTGACACTTACCCAAGGTTTCCACTTCGACAGATGTAGTATCCGGTCAAGGGCAGCGTCCTGAGCTCCAGTTTCTCAAGTCACTCAGTGACGGAAACGGCTAAGCAGCACGATGCACAGACATGAATGGCTAACGTGTGACATTCAGGGTTTGACTTCGGTAAACAAGGGGGAATGGGAGTCTTCGTTATGATTCTAGAGAGCAATGGATAAAAGTCGTGGGTCCGGAGAGAGGTGAATCCCTTTTCGCTGCCGGGGCGTGTGCAGTGACTTGTTGCAGAACATCTGCCGCATGCACGCGCCGCGGCGTGGCTCACCGGCCTGTTAGCAGAAACTGCACAGTCACCGTTCCTCAGCACATGCGTGACTACGTAGTAGATGGCACACGTGCGAGCCATATTACAACTAAGCCTCCGCCTCGCTCGCCTTGCATGCGTGCTTGCTAGATGTTGCTCCATTATCAGCAATACTCAGAATTGTAAACCTAGAAATAAATTTCACCTACTCAGACGACGCCTTTTGCACAATGATATTTTTTCGATACGTACGAGGCTGTAGTATATTTCTAGATTTCTGCGGTATAATTTTCGTCTTTCTCCCCACATCTAACAGTTCAGGCTTTTCACCATTTCCGTGACCCTCTCCGCTAGAACAAACCGGCTGTCTTTCATTGTATACGTCCAATATACGCTGTTAGTACTATTTTGTATAGGTCCTACAAATAGAGAAGTATTCGACGATGGCTCGCATGAGTGTTTTGCAAGTAGTCTCCTCTGTACACTTTGCGTTTTCCCAATATTCCATCAGTGAACCGAAGTCTGCAACCTGCTTTGCCCACGACGTAGCCTATGTGATCATTCTACAAATTCGCAGGAGAGCTTCTGTAAAATTTGGAAGGTAGGAGACGAGATACTGGCAGAAGTAAAGCTGTGAGCACCGGGCGTGAGTCGTGCTTCGGTAGCTCAGATGGTAGAGCACTTGCCCGCGGAAGGCAAAGGTGCCGAGTTCGAGTCTCGGTCGGGCACACAGTTTTAATCTGCCAGGAAGTTTCATTCTACAAATTGTTACATCCAGGTATTTGTACAAGGGTCCTGATTCCAGTTGTGAGTCATTTACGTTGTGGTCAAAAGATGTTACGTTTTTGCGTTTCAAAGTACACAGTTCTACATTTCTGAACATTCAAAATAAGTTCCTATTCTTTTACCCGCCTTGAAATATTACCAAGTTATGACTGAATACTTGTGCATGTTTTTCAGACTTCATCTTTTTCAGTACTTATTTATAAGTGTACCATCTGGAAAAGTAGGAGTTACTATAACATTGTCTCCCAGGCTATTAATATACAACATGAACAGCAAGACTCGGAACACAGTTCCCTCAGGCACACAGCAAGTTGCTTCTACAGATGTCAATGACCCTCCATCCAAGATTATCCGCTGCAGCCTCTCTGCCAAGAAATCCTGAATCCAGGCCAAATTTCGGTTGATACCCTACACAGTCATACTTTCAATAGTAAGTGTAGATATGGTACTGAATGCCTTGACACATGACTTTCAGGATGTCATGTGAGAAAAGTCTGAGTTGGGTTACACACACGATCTATGTCCATCGGAATACGCGCGGGTGGAATGGCAGAGATGATTCTGTTCGAGCTATCCCATTACACTAATGTTCCAAAATAATAAAAGAAATGGATATCAAGGATATTGGACAGTAGTTTTATGTATCACTTCGCCAACCCTTCTTGTCGACAGATGTTACCTGTGCTTTCTTCCAACTGCACAACATGGTTTTTTGAAAGAGTGATCTCCAGTAGATTATTGTCAAAGTAAGGCCGACCCAACCACAAATTGATAGGGATTCCATAGGACCCTGGAGCTTTCTTCAATTTCAGCGGTTTCCGCTGTTTCACATCACTAACATTCACGTCTATATCACTCATCTCTGCAGTGGTGCGAGGATTAAATTGGGGTAATACCGTTGGAATATTCTTTGTAAAGAAACACAAGACGGATGAAGCAAGGAGGATATAAAAAGCAGTTTAGAACCAGCAAAGAAGGCATTCCTGGTCAAAAGAGGCCTACCAGTATCAAACATCCGCCATAATTTGACGAAGAAATTTCTGATGGTGTGCGTCTGAAATACAGAACTGGAAATGAATCGTGGACTGTGGGAAACTCGGAAAAGAAGAGAATCGAAGCGTTTGAGATGTGGCACTGTAGAACAATGTTGAAATCAGGTGGAGTGATAAGAAATGAGGTTCTGCGCAGAATCGGAGAGAAGAAGAATAAATGGGAAACACTACCAGGAAGAGCTGACTGGATGCTACGACATCATAGAACCTCACATGTTATTATAGGGAGCTGTAATGGGTAAAATCTTTAGGGGAAGAAATTGGAATGTACCCAACAAGTAATAGAGGACATTGAATGCAAGAGGTACTCTGAGATGAAGACGTTGCTACTGAAGACAAATTCGTGGCAGGCCGCACAAACCAGTTAGAAGACTGAGGAAAGACACACCGCACTTCCACCCCTAACCCCTCCCCCCACCCCCCTCCCAAAAAGAACAACATCTTCCTAAGTGGAAAACATGTTCCGAGATTCTGAGAGCCACAACCGAGATCAAAAGATGTGTTTGGATTGGTTATTTATGTAGGGTGATACCGTGATGACGTTACAAACTTTCGAGGATGGTGATGAAGTGTAAATGTATCAATTTGAGTTAAGGGACCCTGATCCGTAAACGACCGAGTCGAAATTTATAAGCGAAAATCATCCTGGTACCTCTGATGGTAGACCTATTCTACGGCAAGCTCTTAAATTACCATATTTGGCGAGGAGGTAGTAAGGACTAAAACAAGAAAAAAAATGCCCATTAAACATGGGCTCTCAAGCGCATATCTTAAGAGTATACGCAGTTGTTTATCTTTGTTACTGTGAAACACATCTCTGCTACTGAACAAGTTGACGTAGCTCTTAATGTGTGGATTTTAGAGTCCATATTTACTACACGATTTTTTCTTGTTTGGGACCGTACTACCTCCTTCCAAAATGCTGGAAGCAAAGAACTTGCAGTAGAAGAGGTCCACTGCCAGAGGTACTAGAACGATTTTAGCTTATAACTTGCGACTCGGTCGTTTACGGACTAGAGTCTCTCACCTCAAATTGATACATTTACCCTTTTCCATAATTCCCGACAGTCATCATCACGGAATTACCCTGTACGTCTTTATACGAGAAACAAATAGTGTGAACTCCCCAAACTGAGCCCATGCTGACTCAGCTAAGTCAAAAAGGAATTTTGCATGTAACGTAAACAATGCTGCAGTCGTGATAAGCACTAATGGCAGAGGAAGAATATAACACGTGGCACATACGACGGAGGCGAAATGACGTAAGTAGAGACTGGAATGAGGCAGAAGTAACTGAAGGACAACGTCAAACCAACAATCTCTGTTGACTGTGGAAGATACACAAGGACGCACACTAGTCTGCTGGACAGGTAACAAAGAGGACAGAAGAGACGTATGAAATATCCGGGTATGGAAGAGGCTCCCGCTGTCAGAAGTGACTGGCGCCACTCAGCGCTGGCGCCACTGACCCACGCGAGCCGAGCTGGCGTGAGCCGGCGGCTGGCAGCCCGTCGCGGCCTCGCGCTGCTATTTTCGCCAAGGCCGGCGCTACTACGCGGCGTAACCTCACTTCCCCAGCCACGTCCTCTTCTCCAGCAGTTGCGGCGGCCTGCGAACCCGCTCTTCTTACTTAGAGGCCGGTTTCAAAATATCGTGTTTCGTTGGTTGGAACTTCCATGTGGTACTACTGGGAATGAATTACCATAACTTACCATTTACATGTGCTGACTTGAGTAGATTCGGGAAGCGTACAGTTATTCATAACTTGTATAGAAACAAGACGACGGTTAGAAGTGTCGAAGAACATGAAAGGAGAGCAGTAGCTAGTAGCAAGTGAGGCAGGGTCGTAGCGCTTCTCAGATTTCGTTCAATCGGTACGCTCAATAATCTTAGGAAGAAACCAAGGAGAAATTTGAAAAGGGAATCAAAGTTCAAGGAGAAGAGGTAGAAACTTAGCAGGTTTCCGGCAACGTTATAATTCCGTAGAGACGGCAAAGAACTGCAATTTAAACGGAAGGAATAGTGTCTTGAGAAGGGGTTATGTGATGAATACCAACGAAAATAAAACCAGGGGAATGAAATGCAGTTGAATTAAATTACCTAAAAAGAAGATGAGGGAACTAGATTAGAAAATCAGAAAGTAAAAGTTTCTGACGAGTTTTGTTTTCTGGACATCAAAATAACAAACTATGGACGAAGGAACGCGTTTCTGAAAAGGATAAATTTTTTAACATAGCGTATAAATTTAGATGCACGGAAATCTTTTCTGAAGGTATTTATCTGCGAATGTACCACTGTATGGAAATGAAACGTGGACGATACACAGTTCAGACAAGAAAATAGTAGAAGCTTTTGTAACACAATGCAAAGTCTCTCGGAGGCAACTTCAGCAATCTGTAATATCCAGAAATATCAAATAATTCTGAAAAATAGCAATTAGTTCTTGTAAATTACTGTCTACATATACTTAGACACATTTGCACTGCCTTCGTGTGAGACATGTTAAAAATCTGAAACTCCAAACTTATTGCAAATGGGCACACCATCACACGATTTACTTTTTTTTTTTAATTTCAGTATACAATGCTCTGCAATGTCAATCTATCTTGAAATATTCTCTCACTACTTTTATTTTCATTAATTCAATCATTTTATCTACATAAGGGTCACTAGAAATGAATCGATTTCAATTTTTAAATTTACGAACGCGGGATAGGTTGTTGTCGTTGTTGTCGAATGGATGACCAAAGCATTTGTTTTATACAGGTTCGTAACATTGAAGAGAACCTACGTCAACCGTAATCACGAGTTTATTGCACTTTACCTTTGTATTTTCTTGTGAATTCTGGTGACTTGCAGGGCATGAAAACGCGAACTCATCGCAAGCACAAGAAAAATACGTGATCCACTGATATTTGGACTTTCGGCATTATACCGTAAGCGATAGCTCTCTTCAACACCCTGTGTATGGGAGGTGGGAGGTGGTCTTTCTTGCCCTGCAGAATGAACCCCCCCCCCCCCCCTTGCACCGCCGCTACAAGTCTTGAACAATATCCAGAAACATCAAGAATAAATCAAACATTTGCAGAAAGATTAGGCAGTTAGTAACTTCGCCTACGTTGACCCACGAAAGTAAAGACATGTAATTACTGAAAAAAATACTTGAAAGACAATTAACACTTTTCGTTAAATATTTCAAAGGGAAGAATCGTCTATAGGAACAATCATTGTTATTTTTTCTTCTTTTTCTTATTCTAATGATTCTTTTCACTTTCAAGACATCAACGACTTAACCAATGCAACACGTCGCTCGGTGCTCACATAGAGATAGCAGCTGCAAGCAGAATCCTAGAGTGTTCCTGGGCATCTGATCAGAACGAATGCGATGGAGGCCTCATCACATTGCTTCCAATATAACCGCAAAAAGAGGGCGTGTTCCATAGCTGATTGTTGTAACAAGGCTTCAGTTACGAGATAAAATTTGTGGCGCAAGCCAGTCAATGGGCTACTCCAGCTTTTCTTCGCCGTGACACTAGGAGGGGGAGGGTAGAGAGCCCATGACCCCCCCCACCCCCTTCTTTCACCTCCGGGAAAGAACCCTGTGCTGATCTAATAGCAGCCTGAAAGGTCCTGCCGGGATTAGAACGAGGAAAAATCTCCGCCTCTAAACGGGACTGAACGCGGGAGCCAACGGCCGAGGTCTAGCGCCCTACTCGCTGGACCAGCACAACTAATAGGGCTTCAGTTATACCTTTCATTTTCCGGAGGGTCTTGGTTTTTCCCGAGCAGTACGGAGAAGTCGCTTGCAGGCAGCCAGTCCGACTGTTGTTCGTTAATGCTGAGGGTATGTCCGCAGCTCGTGGTCGTGCGGTAGCGTTCTCGCTTCCCACGCCCGGGTTCCCTGGATCGATTCCCGGCGGGGTCAGGGATTTTCTATGCCTCGTGATGACTGGGTGTTGTGTGATGTCCTTAGGTTAGTTAGATTTAAGTAGTTCTAAATTCTAGGGGACTGATGACCATAGAAGTTTAGTCCCATAGTGCTCAGAGCCATTTGAACCATTTTGCTGAGGGTATCTACTACCAGCTGCACACACCGTCTCGGTAACTATGTCAGTCATCCTATCAAAGGTTCGGACCGTATGAAGATGTATCTTCGCAGTTATGTGATTAGACAGATGAATGTTTGAGCAACAGAGTCCTGCACGGTGGACGACGAATGTTCTACAGAAACGAAAGGAGCATCAGGTGTGCTCCAAAGGAGGGTAACAGGATCTCTAATATTCTCAGTATATATAAATAACTAATCCGATTGAATCAGCAACACTGCAAGACTGTACGCTTACGATACTATTGTCTACACCGAGGTACGTCGTTGGCGTTCGTAAGTAAATGCAGAAAACTTTCACTTAGTGTAAATGGAAGGCAGCTCCCTCAGAATGGAGAGGATTGTATGGTATGACTTAACAAACAGGAAAGGTTACAAGTTTATTGGTTAGTGTTTAACATCTCGAACATGTTATGTCGTGTACGTACACCCATGTTCATAAATTATGGATAACTGCAGAATTTGGTGCCACACAACGTATCACTACACAAAACTGGTGCAAACAGCATAGGCATACAGGGAACACACACGACACAGATCTGTAAGTTATGGTATTGGTGATAAGTTGAGAAAACCGTTCCGAAACACATGTGCTACAAAACGCCACTGTTTCCTGCGCATATACCCCGACATCAATATGGGATATGATCACCATGCTCACGTACACAGGCCACTCAACGGATTGGCATACTCTGGATCAGGTGGTCGAACAGCTGCTGGGGTATAGCCTCCCATTCTTGCACCAGTGCCTGTCGGAGCTCCTGAAGTGTCTTAGGGGTTTGAAGACGTGCAGCGATACGTCGACCGAGAGCAACCCAGACATGCTCGGTGGGTTTTAGGTCTGGAGAACAGGCAGGCATTCAAAAATGGCTCTGAGCACTATGGGACTTAACTTCTAAGGTCATCAGTCTCCTAGAACTTGGAACTACTTAAACCTAACTAACCTAAGGACATCACACACATCCATGCCCGAGGCAAGATTCGAACCTGCGACCGTAGCGGCCGCGCGGTTCCAGACTGTAGCGCCTTTAACCGCTTGGCCACCACGGCCGGCAGGCAGGCATTCGCCTGATATCTCGTGTGTCAAGGAAGGTACTCCTCCAAGATGGCAGCTCGGTGGAGTCGTGCGTTATCATCCATCAGGAGGAAGGTGGGGCCCACTGCCACCCTGAAAAGACGGACATACTGGTGCAAAATGACGTCCGATACCCCTGACCTGTTACAGTTCCTCTGTCAAAGACATGCAGGGTTGTACGTGCACCAATCATAATCCCACCCCACACCAGCAAACCACGGCCTCCGTACATGTCCCTTTTAAGGACATTAAGGGGTTGGTATCTGGTTCCTCGTTCACGCCAGATGAAAACCCGGCAAGAATCACTGTTCAGACTATAACTCGACTCCTCCGTGAACATAACCTGGGACCACTGTTCCAATGACCATGTACTGTGCTCTTGACACTAGGCTTTAGGGGTTCTCCTATGACCAGGGGTCAGTGGAATGCACCTTGCAAGCCTGCGGGTGAATAAACCATGTCTGTTCAATCATCTGTAGACTGTGTGTCTGGAGACAACTGTTCCAATGGCTGCGGTAAGGTCCCGAGTAAGGCTACCCGCAGTACTCCGTGGTCGTCTGCGGACACTGATGGTGAGTTATCGGTCTTGTGGTGTTGTACACTATAGACGTCCCGTATTGTAGCGCCTGGACACGTTTCCTGTCTGCTGGAATCGTTGCTATAATCTTGAGATCACACTTTGTGGCACGCGGAGGGCCCGTGTTAAGACCTGCTGTGATTGACCAGCCTCCAGTCGCCCTAGTATTCTACCCCTCATAACGTCATCAACATGTGTTCTTTGAGCCATTTTCAACACACAGTCACCATTAGAACGTCTGAAAACGTCTGCACACTTACTCACTGCTCCGTACTCTGACATGCGCCAACACACCTCTGCGTAAGTGGACTGCTGCCAGAGCCACAGTGCGAAGACCACAGGTCAAATGCACCGCTTGGTCAGATGCCGAGGTGATTTAAACCCGCAAACCGCCCACCAGAGCGTTGTTTCACCATGTACCAGCATTATCCTTAATTTATGAGCATGAATGTATTTAGGGGAAATACTTAGAAGCGAAATGAAGTGCGAGGTGGGAGGATGACGTAAAAGTAAATTAGAATTATGAAGCCGAATGGAGGAGATAAAGCTGTTGAAAGGACTGTGAGAAAATGCAGTGTATCTCTAAACGAAGTATCACAGCAGACGCTAGACGACCAGTTCTACAGTAGTGTTGGAATTGTCAAGTAGGCATAACAATAGACATCTAACGAAGTCAGTGGTTTGTAACAGGTCGGTTTAGCCCATACAAAGTGCAACAGAAATGCTCGGAGAACGTAAATCTTTGGTAGAAAGACGACTCGGTTCTCTCGAAAACCTGTTGGAAGGAAGGAAGATTAGTGTTGAACGTCCCGTCGACATCGAGGTCATTAGAAACAGTGGACAGGCTCGCAATGTTTCAGGGATGGGGAAGAAAATCGACCTTGCCCTTTCAAAGGAATTATCCCGGCATTTGCATGGAGCGATTTAGCGAAACCACGGAAAACTTCAGTCTGGATGATCTCACGCTAACTTGAACCGTTATCCTTCTAAGTAAGAGATCAGTGCGCTAGCCACTGCGCCACCTCGATAGCTAAAACCTGTTGGGAAAACCTAGAGTACTTGTATCGAAGAAGACTGGGCTGTCATTATGCTTCCACCATCGTGTATCTTGCGTATTTGGTAGGAGAATAAGATAGATTAGGGCGCCTAAATAGACATATAGATAGTTATAAGTCTCTCGTTCCCACAGCGAATGGAATGTGACGGAAAATCGGCACTATTGGTACGATCTGCTTCGCCATGCAATTTACAGTAACTTGTAGAGCGCATACAAAGATGTGGATGTAAAAGTAATAGCACTCGTATTATCGCCGTGCTGGTAGGATTTCGTAGCCAAGGATGCTGCCGCGATGTCTCTGACGCACATTTCTGCGGTCAGTGCACGCCCGTTACTGACACGCGTGGAACTGGCTGGTCCATGTGCAACTTCAGGGGTGAACGTCGAACTGTATGCACAGGAGCATCGCAGTGATCCAGAAGGGCAGTCGGATACCAGTCAAAATACCATAAGGAGCACACGGCGTTAATTATGCAGGAAGCACGATTCACACATGCATACATAATAAAAACACTCAGTTTTGATGTTTTAATGCGTTTTCTAGTCTTGAAGGATTTGGTAGGAATGCAGTTTGTGCAGAGTCCAGTGCTGGGATTGGAACACCTGCCTTGAGCGTGACAGATCGTGAATGAGACACATGGCGTAGCAGGTCGCCGGTAGCGGCCATGACGTGGCGGGTAACGGCATCTGCGAGACTCAGACTGCGAGCTACCTGCCAGACTCCCACGGTTCCAGTCACGTGCCCGCCTATGTTCCGTACTGTGCCGATCTCAACACACAGGCAATGCCGTTTCTTTCTTACAATTCACATTCCCACTTCTCTTCCTACTATCGATGAGTCAGGCAGGTAACAAGGATTGCACCGAACTGCAAAGGAAGAGGAAAATATGATTAAGTGCAAGATAATGTACGTGTCTGGAAAAAAATGAAAACGGGCAAATGTAAGACTCACCCTCTGAGGATTAAAAAAAAAATGTTCAAATGTGTGTGAAATCTTATGAGACGTAACTGCTAAGGTCATCGGTCCCTAAGCTTACACACTACTTAACCTAAATTATCCTAAGGACAAACACACACACACCCATGCCCTAGGGAGGACTCGAACCTCCGCCGGGACCAGCCGCACAGTCCATGACTGCAGCGCCTGAGGATTTCGTACCAATTTATTTATTTATATAATTAATTCATCTATAAGTATGAAATGATGTGGCGCAAATGGCAATGTCTTTTGTCTCCGAAGCTTAAATCATTACACTGCCAAGGGATCGTAGACCTTAATATTTGAGTTAAATTTCAGCTTGATACCTCTGCCTGTTCCTGAGAAGAATGGGTGTTAACAGATGGTCAATGGCAAAAAATACTTTTTTATGTGATGTAATTACAAATTCGGCCCCCTCCCCCCTCTTTGAACGATGAACCTTGCCGTAACGCGATGGCTTGCGCGCCTTAGCGACGCGGAGAGCCATTCCATAGCAGCGACCGCAAAGAAGGTGCATCTGTTCAGTGGTCAGACAAACATGTGGTTCATGAAGAGAGGCAGCAGCCTTCAGTAGTTGTAGGGACAGCAGTCTGGATGACTGACTGATCTGGCCTCGTAACGTCCATGCTGTGCTGGTACTGCAAACTGATGAAAGCAAGGGGAAACTAGCGACGTCATTTCTCCCGACGGTACGCAACTCTACTGTATGGTTAAACGGTGATGGCATCCTCTTGGGTAAAATATCCCGGGAGTAAAATAGTCCCCCCATTCTGAACGGAGACTTATCAGGAGCATGTCGTCGTCGGGAAACAGATCAGACAAGAAGAGAATAGAAGCTTTTGATATATGGTGCTACAGAAGAATACGGAAAGATAGGTGGGTAGACCATGTAACCAATGAGGATTACTGGACAGAATTAGGGAGAAAAGAAATTTGTGGCTTAACTTTATTAAAAGAAGGGATCGGTCGACAGGGCACATTCTGAGACCTCAAGAGGTTACCAATTTAGTACTGGGGGGAAATGTGGGACCAAGGGATAAATACAGTAAGCAGTTCAAAAGTATGGAAACTGCAGAAGTTATTCGGACGCGAAGGGGCTTGTACAGTAAAAAGTAGCGTGGAGATCTGCATGAAACCAGTCTTTGGACTGAAAACGACAACGACAACAATTACAAATCAACAATTTTCGGATTTGTGCTTTACATGTGCTGTGAAACCTGGATTCTTGTCAAATTTCATGACTTTAGGTCAAGGAGAAGTACCCCACAGGTTTTGAGGAATGTGTTCGCGAGTGTCAAAATATTAACATAAATGGCCCTATCTTTTGACTGCACTGTCCTAAAAGCTAGACATTTTTTACACTGCCAAGAGACCGTAGACCTCAGCATTTGAGATAAATTTCAACTTGATACGTCTACCTATTCCTGAGAATAGGGGTCTTAACAGACGGACAATAAAGTGATCCTGTAAGGGGTACGTTTTTATCGAGTGAGCTGAGTAATCCTAAAAAAGAATTTGCAAAAAATTGAGACTTCCCTGTAAAGGGAAACAGAAGTTTACTATCCAACTCTGATCGTGTCACAGCATGGAAAAAATGTTTTTAAAATGGAGAGACTTTTGGCCGAGCCGGGGTACAGCAATTTCAAATCAGATCGAACAAGATAGTAAGATAACTGAAACACCTCTTGTCAGTTTCCAGAATGGACAGCTTTGTTACCAAGATCGAACAAGATAGTAAGATAACTGAAACACCTGTTGTCAGTTTCCAGAATGGACAGCTTTGTTACCAAGAATCTGACAACACGTTCTCTTGTCTCAACCAGCCTATACGGTCTACCGAAGGTTCATAAAAAAGAATATCCGGTTGACGTCAACAGTGAACGGGAATAATTTTCCAACGTGCTTTTTAGCTGCCAATTTATTGGGGGCCCTGAAGCTTCTTGTCGGAATAACGAAGGATTCGAAACATTTTTTGGAAATATGGAGCTTAGTCAAAGTATCCACAACTGACATACTGGTCAACAACGCCAAATATTTATTCGCTAATTTACCAGCAATACATAACATGAAGAGGATAAGATTTCTCCATATTTATGTGATCTGGTCAGATTATGCTTGCGGTCGAGTTAGTTTAGATATACGAGGCAATTTTAGAACAGTGCGACGGGATTGCTATGGGAACATATGTCACCCGTAGCAGCCGATGTTTTTACGGAGGAATTTGATTAAAAGATATTAATTAGGGAATAAAACTATATTGCTTGCTCAGCTATGAGGACGACACGTTTGTTCTATGACCATTTAACAGGGAACAGCTACAGA
Organism: Schistocerca serialis cubense; assembly: GCF_023864345.2. Lineage (NCBI taxonomy): Eukaryota > Metazoa > Arthropoda > Insecta > Orthoptera > Acrididae > Schistocerca > Schistocerca serialis. Next base: position 441,480,236 of record NC_064643.1, read on the forward strand.
CATTTCACTATTTTCTTAACAACATTCATCCGAAAATCAGCTTCACCATGAAAGTGGAGAGTGGGGTCGGCCTCTCGTTTTTAGACGTGTTGATGAACGGAAGACCTGACACTACTCTAGGACACAGAGTTTACAGGAAACCTGCCACCGCAAATAGAAATGTAGACGCTGCTTCGCACCGCCACCACCCAGCCCTAAAGCAAGCTGTTATGAACAGTTTGTCTCTGAATGTATCCCGCATCTGTGACAGTAAGAGCTTGCGATTAGATCTACAGTTCCATAGGAAAACATTTAAGGCCAAAGGCCACAACCTTTTCATAAAGAGGACCTTCAAACGAAGCGATACTAATATAGGAAACAAGAAGAGCGTGGAACCTCCTGCACATTCTGTAAGGTTAGCGTTTGTGTCTAGAGTAAACGACTCCATAGGCAGAATCCTTCGGAAGAATGTTTTAAGGACTGCGTTTTTCATTCAGTACAAGATAAAATACATCTTCCGACCTACAATGGAACTACTGGACCGTTTCCGCAAAGCGGGATTGTATGATGTGACGTGTGTTTCTAGTCTATTTGGGTGAAATTGGAAGGACAGTAAAATAACGTGTTAAAGAGCACGAACGCCAAAAATATTTTAGAGAAAAGGTAGAATCAGTGGTAGCGGAGCACCGTTAAGAATGTCGCCAGGTTATGAATTTTAAGCACACACACGTGATAGGCAGAAAATGTAACATTTATAAAAGCAAAGTTCGTGAAGTAGTCTAAATATCGAAGACTGAGTAAAATTTCGATAGAAGTGATGACTATAGGCTTCCGTCTTCGTGGCTACCCGCAAACATCCAGTCACAGCGAGCGAGGAGCGAAATAGCTACCACGAAACACCCGGTTCCACAACAACAATAATATTTTGAATTCCTCCTCTCGGTCAACATCTGTCTTCAATATTTACCCAATGACGGCGGTCTACCAGCAGCTGCCGGATGATTGAACACAGTAATTCCACTTCTTCGAAAAAGCACGAGAAAATAGCCTTTTATAAGTGAACACGACACAGCCTTCAACCATCCAGGGACACCAATGCAATCAAAAATATTCAAATGTGTGTGAAATCTTATGGGACTCAACTGCCAAGGTCATCAGTCCCTAAGCTTACACACTACTTAAACTTAATTATCCTAAGGACAAACACACACACACCCATGCCCGAGGGAGGACTCGAACCTCCGCCGGGACCAGCCGCACAGTCCATGACTGCAGCCCCTCAGACCGCTCGGCTAATCCCGCGGCCACCAATGCAATCCTCTGGAGTATCCTAACAGAGGGATGGAAATGCCGCGCAGTGAATAAGTTTGAAGAGGAATGTAAAGCGTCTTAACCACTCAGAAGATTTTATCAACAGTTCATTGATATTATTTACGTGCACTGTGTTTCGAAACAGATACTCATTCTATAAAATAGCTACCAGTCTTATTTCCATTGACTGACTGAATTGAGTACGTCGGTGTGCGTTGTGCAGGCACCTAAAAGTCGGTTGCATGCCGTGATCTGTTTCTCACGACCAACGACACCAGGAAACGAACAGGTGGCCGGATGCGAGGGGCGGTCTCCGTCATGGAAGGTAAGTACTAACTGAGGCGCAAGATAAGTTGTGACCAACTAAAGGGTGTGAGCGACGGGGGCGAGTGTTTTTGGTTTTTTGTACATTTGTGGCAATCGGATATGAGCCAGCCATCCTCCAATTCATGATATGTTACAAATTAAAAGGCATGTTCAACATTCCCACCCCCACCCCCCCCCCTCTCTCTCTCTCTCTCTCTCTCTCTCTCTCTCTCTCTCTCTCTCACACACACACACACACACACACACACACACATACACACACACACGCACACCCCACAGATACCCATAGAATATTTGCATTGGCATACATAAGAATTAAATTATGACGTGTTCAACAGCCAACAAATTGCGTATGTGTCTATATACATCATATGCGGCAGGCAGTTTCTTCACTCTAATAGAAGTTATTGCCCACGAAGCACCAAGCAATGCAGCAACTGCTGTTGTGTGGCAACGCAGTGGGTAGCTGGGAATGATGCGATGGATGTTCTCCACAGCACCGCAATCACATAGAGGTGAGTCAATCAGTTGTACCCACAGAGGTACAATCGGAACTCTTCGTCATGAAAGCAGTAGTGGAACATAATGACCATAAACTTTCCGTGGTACAGCGAAGGGCGTACCATTGTCGTGCTGGGATACTTGCTATTATAGCTGCATAAAGTTTTTTTTTCCTTTTGTTGGTACTATAGGCACCACTTACTGTTCCACAGGGCTCTGATCCGTTGCCACACAACGTGCAGAAGGTCTATGTAAGGAAGAGGTTCGTACGTCTTCATCCCAGTTTGCATGGTGTTCTTAGCGAGAGTGACGACAGTTTCATTGTCCCTAATACGATGGTGCCTCTTTACCCACAACATGGTGATTTTCTTGTTATTACGCCGCAGTTTTGCAGCACAGTCTGTAATCTGGAATATCAACAAATTGTTGGTATTATTGATGACATGATTCCGTACAAGCAGCAATGCTGATCCTCAGTATGTCAAAATGATTACTCTATCTTTACGTAAGCTGTCAGTATATGTAAGTCCGTCTAATATTGCAGTGAGCTCCGTTTTAGGTACCGAGGCTTCTGGACGGTGATGGAACTGACCACTATGGCCTGTCTGTTCGTCATAATATACACCTTCAACACCAGTTTAAGCACGTGATTCATATATCCAGAGACGATGCACATGTTCCCATTGACTCAAAAAGTCTGTTAGCATAAAATTTATTGCCTAGATTCCTGTAATATATCATACACTGAAGGGCCAAAGAAACTGGCATAGGCATGCGTATTCAAATACAGAGCTACGTAAACATGCAGAATACGGCACTGCGGTCGAAAACGCCTACATAAGAATCAAGTGTCTAGCGCAGTTATTAGATCGGTTATTGCTGCTACAATGGCAGGTTATTTAGATTTATGTGAGTTTGAACGTGGTGTTATAGTTGGGCGCACGAGCGATGTGATACAACATCCCCGAGGTAGTGATGAAGTGCAAATTTTCCCGTACGACCGTTTCACGAGTGTACCTTGGATATCAGGAATCCTGTAAAACATCAAATCTCCGACATCGCTGCCGCCGGAAAAAAGATCCTGCACGAACAGACCAACGACGACTGAACAGAATCGTTCAGCGTGACAGAAGTGCAACCCTTCCGCAAATTGCTGCAGACTTCAATGCTGGGCCATTAACAAGAGTCAGCGTGCGAACCATTCAGCGAAACACCTTCTATGTGGGCTTTCGGAGTCGAAGGCCCACTCGCGTACCCTTGATGACTGCACGACGTAAAGCTTTATGCCTCGCCTGGGCCCGTCAACACTGACATTGGACTGTTGATGACTTGAAACATATTGCTTGGTCGCACGAGTCTCGTTTCAAATTTTATGAGACGGACGGTCGGAATGGGGACAACCTCATGAATCCATGGACCTTGCATGTCAGCAGGAGCTGTTCAAGCTGGTGGAGTCTCTGTAATGGTGTGGGGCGTGTGCAGTTGGAGAGATGTGGGACCCCTGATAGGTATAGATATGACTGACAGGTGACACGTACGTAAGTATCCTGTCTGATCACCTGCATCCATTCATGTCCATTGTGCATTCCAACGGACTTTGGCAACTCCAGCAAGACAATGCGAAACCCCACACGTCCAGAATTGATAGAGGGTGGCTCCAGGAACACTCTTCTGAGATTAAACACTTGCGCTGGCCACCAAACTCCCCAGACATGAACCTTATTGAGCATATCTGGGATGCCATGCAACGTGTTGTTCAGAAGAGATCTCCACCCCCTCGTACTCTTACGAAGTTATGGACAGCCCTGCAGGATTCACAGGGTCAGTTCCCTCCAGTACGACTTCAGACATTAGTCGAGTCCATACCACGTCGTGTTGTGGCACTTCTGCGTGTTCGCGGGGCCGTACACGATATTAGGCAGGTGTACCAGTTTCTTTGGCCTTTCAGAGCATAAGAGATATAGTGCTAAACTGTTGGAGTTCGGTGACGCAGTAGTGAAATATTTTGAAAGGTATATGCTAGCGGTGGAAGTTTCTTTATAAACTAGTATTTATTAATGAAGCATTTCTCGGCAACACCCAAATCCTCGAAAACAGTTTTGCACGAATTGCGCGTTTGATTAGCAATTTGGAACCAATGTACTATCTTCTGAGTTCGAATTAGGCCTCTTTATCTTCGACAGCCAGCCGCTGTGGCCGAGTGGTTCCATGCGCTTCAGTTCGGGACCGCGTTGCTGCTACGGTCGCAAGTTCGAATCCTGCCTCGGGCACGGATGTGTGTGATGTCCTTAGGCTAGTTAGGTTTAAGTAGTTCTAAGTCTAGGGAAATGATGAGATCAGATGTGAAGTTCCATAGTGCTTGAGCCATTTGAACCATTTTTAGCTTCGACGAGAAGAGCATTCGTAGGGATCGAACGAAAAGCGCCCAACCAGGTACTGATCGCTTAATACTGGCACCCGCCAAGCATTTGTAAGAGAGGATCAGTGGCCAAGGCGACTGTAGTCCATATACGACCGGATTAGCATTGGACATAGAGTAAGATAAACTTTTGGGTCAGCATCCTAGCAACTTCCCGTAATTAAATATATAATATTAACTGCCTTTTCACTTTTTTGTATAATGTGCTTCATATGAGCGGACAAAGTGAGATTCCGGTCGAATTAGAGGACAAGGCGATTACAACTGGTGCAACGTTATACGAAATGGACCCAGAGACATCGTTCTTGGTTGTTGCTACCTATGTCGCGTGTAAATACAAGCCGCGGATTTCGCTGACAATAATAATACAGCAAAGAAAGCCACGGGGCTGAGTGTTTTCTAAATATGCAGTTCGAGCATGCGCTGGAGCGCCCTCTTAGTTACCGCCATTGAACGCACTCAGGAACTGACTTCGATATTTCACCTAATCGACCATTTTTGAAGTGAATATGCATTACATCAGAGTTGTTTTCAGTGTCCAGTACGTAAGACCTATGCAGGACGGATCATGACATCCCTCAAAATTGGTATATGCCGCGAATATCGGGACACCTGACAACACTATCTGCCGTCCACGTGATATACACGGTGCGTGAGACGCATTGTTGTCAGCATTGCTTTGTTTCAATACATTGTGAAGAAATGGCTGATGTGAGAGGACATTGTTACACTGTTGAGGAGTGCTCAGTGGAGTGCGTGAGGATTCGCGATCGGCCACAGATGGAACAGAGGATAACACAGTTAATCCGTGAGTTTAGAGATCGCTTTGGCAAGTGCAGCCGACGCTCAGTCAGTTGAGCAGTCTCCGATGAAATCTGTTCGCAAACTAGCAGCTGAACACGTACCATGAGCAAAAGCACTTCAACACATTAAAATAGATGTGAAATTGAAAGGATTTAGACAGACTTTTGTGAACGAATTATCTAACAACATGAAGCCCCAACTTCCACACTGTCGTGCTTTGTTGGCACAATCTGTACATGCCGTGTCTCGCTCATGTGCGTTAGTTTCTGATGAATGGGCTAGATATCGTATTTCACACTTTTGCCGATTGGTTTCTCTTCGGCAGTTCTGAATTCGAGCCGTAACCATCCACTGAAATCGTTCCTCTCCCTGTTTCGTAGCCCGTCCGTCAGCTGTGTTTCGCGCTGTAATCAGGTAGTACTGTGGACACTCTCCGTTATGAGACATATTCGTAAGGCGCCTCGCAGGAGGGCGTCAGTGGCTTGTCGCCGGTGACTGCGATGACAGCCGCGCTCAGTGGCCGCGTGGTTTGAGGCGCCATGTCAAGGATTGCGTGGGCCCTCCCGACGGAGGTTCGAGTCCTCTCTCGGGCATGGATGTGTGTGTTGTTCTTAGCATCAGTTAGTTTAAGTAGTGTATAAGTCTAGAGACCGATGACCTCAGCAGTTTGGTCCTTTAGGAATTCACACACAATTTGTTGCGATGACAGCATTGTCCAGGGCAGTTGTTTCCAATCTTTCTTAGAACATTACCCATGAGTGCAATCAGATATTAGCTAGTACCCACGCCCTGCCATTTGTTGCCCCAATCCCTCCCCACATTATCACCAACATTAGCATCTAACAAAACTGTAGAAAGAGACACTTCTTGGAACACTTTTATTTTTAAAATGATGAAAGACAAATTATATTTAGTTTGCGAGCACAGTGAGGGTACAGGCTTATTACAAAACACGCTTCCCCTACATTACTCCTCTCCATTGCGGCATTTGACTGCACACTGCAACCCCATTTAAAATCAAACAAGTTCAAATGTGCGCACTATACTTACTGTTCGTAAATCACTTCGTTGCTGCACACTTTACTTCTGAACTGGCAGAATTTGCACAACTTCAGTCTGTTAATGCTTTGTGTCTAACGACTCTAAAAAAAGAAAAAAAAAGTGTGTGAAATCTTATGGTACTTAACTGCTAAGGTCATCAGTCCCTAAGCTTACACACTACTTAACCTTAATTATCCTAAGGACAAACACACACACCCATGCCTGAGGGACCAGCCGCACAGTCCATGACTGCAGCACCTTAGACCGCTCGGCTAACCCCGCGCGGCCACTCTAAAAAATGATAATAATAATAGTTCTGTGTACAGAACTATAGTAGCCCTTATGTAGTTACTGCTGTGTCGTGTTGACAATTAATTCATTTATCTGTTTCGAATCAAGTAATGAAGCAATCTCTGGATTACCGCAGGTACTATATACAACTTGGAGAAGACAGTCTCACTTTCATCATCGGTGATGTAGGGTCAAAGCACAACATACGTTTGTAGTGGGTGGACTATGTCAGGAACCTGTAACCTCCATTGCATTATGCTACTAATTGAGAAAAAGTGATTATTGATAACTTATATAATCAATATAAGCGTCTCACAAAATTGTGATTAAAGTAATGCTCTTTTGAAAATAATTTAGTTTCGTGACTAAAACGCAATCGAATTGATTAGTTTTTACCCCTCATAAAATTCATTTTACTCCTCAGGGAGTAATTAACCCAGGTTGGGAACCATTGGTCTGGGGACTTTGCAGTTGACAGTGTTGAGTATGGCTGCGTCGCAGACTTGTAGTCAGTCCGCTTCCGCAAGACGGGTTTGCATCTCGGCAGTTTGGAGTTTGGTAGAATAATTGTGTGTGCTTTTTAACTGCCGTCGCTTGATAGGTTTGTTACCAGGCCACAGTGATGCTGTGGGCCAGTGCAATTTGTTGAATGATACGGTTGTTGCGAGCGTCCGGTGTTGTGCTTTGCAGCTCGTCACACTGCTGGCTGAGATGTGGAGAATGGTGTGTGCATGTTAGTAGCTACACTTGCCTACCTTAGTAGTGGTGCACAAGCATAGTTAAATGTTTAATTTAAAATTTGACCGTAGTTATAACTCGCAGTACACAGTTGTCCCCATTATTCCACGGCATGCAACAGACGGAAGCCGTACACATAGGCAATCTGTTTGCAACGCAAGATAGTCCGTTACGGCACCAAGGCGTCCCGTTATTCTAAGGCTGCGTTCACACTGCCGGCCGGGCCGGGCCGGGCTGACGCGTACTGGCTCGGCTCGTGCCTAGCCAGCTCAGGCCGACGTGTAGTGCATTCACACTGCGCGCCGCGCCGAGCCGGGACGGCGAAATGGGGGAAAATCCACTTCTCCGATTTTCATGTTCTAAAAATTCTTAGCGGTATATAAGACTGCGCCACATCGTTTTATGAACTCATTTTTTCCTTAAAAGCGTTACTTACGTCGTGAAAAAAGAAAAAGTCTACTTTTCGTTTCGCGTGATTTCTTAGTTTCGTAACGCTTCCCAACCGATTTTGAAGAAAGTATGCGGCTAAAAAATCTGATTTTTGTACACGTGCTAGTGTAACATCTTAGCTTCGTATTGAATCATTTATCTTTTCATATTTCTTAACAGTCATTGTGAAATGATGCTATTTGTCAACGTTGTGCACTTGATTTACAAATCTTGTAGTGAAAAAGTTATGTAGCGGGTAGCTTACTGTTAGATCCGTTTTAGACCATACATTGTTGCGAATGAAATGTAGCTAAAAGTACCAAGAAGTTTTTGAAATGATAAAGACACTGATATCTGTCTCTGGTCACAAGTAATGCGAGATATTCAGTGGCGTCAGTGCCGCGTCCGCAAGCCACGGAGTTCGAGCGGTTACAGCTTGGTTTAATGTAGTCATATAATGCAGGACAGAAAAAAACTAATTACTAGTGATCAGCGCAGACCTAGTGCCGGTCTCTCTTATTATTTTAATGGTCTCATTCTCTAGATAAATCCAAATGTATAAGGTTTTTTCCCTCGGCTACTGGACAATTCATCTGCTATGCTTTTATAATTGGCCACACGTTGCATCACAAAAGACAAACAATTATTTGTCATCGACATCCTACAATTAGTATGATGTACATTTCGTATTTCGAACTAAAAGATAACTGAAGCGCAATTCTGTAGTCTCGTTGTCTACTTTGACAGAAAAAATAATTGTGAGAGTTAATGAAACTACTGTAGATCGGCACAGATGTGCTTTTTATTGTTCTTCATTGTTTTTTTCCTTCCTTGGCGGGCTGCGCTGCACTGGCAAGGTAATCCCCACTCTTTGGCTAAATGGCTGTTAGCTGCCGGAGGCCAAATAAATAAATTTAAAAAGATCCCCACCCTTCGACAGCTGACAAGCAAGTCAGTAGAAAACGCAGCTGCAGTCAACAGTTACTCGCCTTTAGCTAGTGTGCTGTCGTGTAAAACAATGTCTTCACTCTTTTATTGGTATTGTTTTGACTCTGCAGTAACTCGTCGAGTTTTGAAGTACAGAAGAACTAGGAGGTTATGGATTCATCCCATAAATAGCGACAGACATTTAGGAGAGTTTTTTTCTTTATATGAAGAACTTAAAAACTATCCTGAAAAATTTTATTCAAATTACAGAATGAATCATAATACATTTCAGTATGTGCTGCAGAACATTCAAGACAAAATTTCTAAACAGAACACAAATTTTCGCAGAAGTATAACAGCAGAAGAAAAATTGTGTATAACGATAAGGTAAGATTCGTTAGTACACTTTTTGGTTTGCAGTAGAACTTTGTACAGCATTCACTACCTCCAATTAGTTGTAGTCGTGCTTCTGTATTTTAAATTTCACAAACGCTTACCTCTGAGGGGAAGAGAGTTTATAGGACTCCTGAGAATCATTAGGAAGTAATTAGCTTCGTCATTTTGGGTACTGTCTTCCTGTGCCTTCAACGAAGAATCGCAGAAATACTCCTTCAGAATTTTCCAACTTTTTTCTTCATGATGCAGCGCTTGGCAGTGGTGATGGTTCATCATGTGGAGCCACTGATGACCTCACAGAATTCTTTTCATTACCTTGTAAGATAGACAGATTGATAGGCGAAGAGTTTTGAGATAATGCCCTTTGACTCAGTGGTTCTATTTCCACTGATAAGGAACTGCCACAGCATGACTTTACAATGCATTATCATCTGGTAGGGACACATTTCCGTCCCTCAGTGACACTCATATCTGTCTCCGTTTACAAGTAAATGCGAACTATTCAGTGGCGGCAATGCCGCGATCGCTGGCAAGCTATTGTTGTAAATGCATGTAAATACGGTAGATTAAATAAATGAAATAAAAGTAATTTCGCATTTATCATTATAATAAACGTAATTTTTCCTCACTGGTTATGAAATGTGAGGTAACATCTTAAAATAAAAGACGTGTGCAATCTCACAGAAGGGAGACGAGTGATGCGTGTACTGCAGAAGCTGTAGCGCTGCTCCACAGGCTCGCGCCTGCGGTCGGCTCGCGCCGGCAATATTAAACACTACGGATGTCGTCGGCTCGGCTCCGGGAGGCTCACGCCGTGTCGGCGCGGCCCGGCCGCCAGTCTGAACACCGCAATTCAGAACCATGTGTTTGATATCGAAGCGGGCAGCGGCCCGGCCAGGCTCGGCTCGGCCCGGCCGGCAGTGTGAACGCAGCCTAAGGGTTTACCGGCGTTACTTGATGAAACCTCCGTCCGAACAGGACTCGGGAGGCCCAACGGTAGCGACCGACTGCCGTGTAATCCGCAGCCGAAGGCGCCACTGGATGCGGATTAGAGGGGCATGTGGTGAGCACACCGCTCTCCTGGTCGTTGTCAGCTTTCGTGACCGAAATCACGTTGGTACTCAACCGGACTCACAAGGGCTGCGTGTCCCCCTCTTGTCTAAGAGTACTCAGCAGACTCAGTCGGTCACCTATCCAAGTGTGGGTCAAGCCCGTTAACTTCGGTAATCTGACGTGAACCGGCAAGGCCGTTGGCCGGTACTTGATGAGAAGTATAGTTATTGAAGACAGTGGAGCCGAGCTTTTATTTTGAGCGAACTTGCGGTTTTGGGTGTGACTGTATTGCGCTGACGCCGTGGTGTGTGAATTTTGCCGTCCTGTGCGCCGCTGGCTTAAGGGCGTTATAAAAGTTTTACATTACTATTGTTTATATCTGCTGTGTTGCTTTCATGTATCTAGAAGAATGCTGAAGATAAGATGGGTAGATCACATAACTAATGAGGAGGTATTGAATAGAATTGGGGAGAAGAGAAGTTTGTGGCACAACTTGACAAAAAGAAGGGACCGGTTAGTAGGACATGTTCTGAGACATCAAGGGATCACAAATTTAGCATTGGAGGGCAGCGTGGAGGGTAAAAATCGTAGAGGGAGACCAAGAGATGAATACACTAAGCAGATCCAGAAGGATGTAGGTTGCAGTAGGTACTGGGAGATGAAGAAGCTTGCACAGGATAGGGTAGCATGGAGAGCTGCATCAAACCAGTCTCAGGACTGAAGATCACAACAACAACAACAACAACAACAACAGTGGTAGTATTTGGAGAATGTATCCTATTTTATCGTCTTCTCGGCGGTTTTACTGAAGACTCCCTAATCAAGCTACCTTGGGTATTTTAGAAATTCTTTTAGTATTATTAAAGTTATTTTTTAATAATTTGTTCATAAAGTTATTATTGCAACTTTAAAATAGTTGACGAGTTTTATTAAATTTAATTATGAAATTTTGGAAGCAACTATTTTAATTTTCTTGAACAATTAATGTTTTTTGTAAAGAGGGTTGCAGAGTCTCATTTGATATAGGTGCTAATTGTTTTACGTCAGTCAAGTCTTTTGCTAAGAGTACTGAAATTATCTGTGGTGTTCCTGTTGTTACAGAGGTTGTCAGGGTCTGGGCTAAGACTCTGGTAGTTCAAATGGCTCTGAGCACTATGAGACTTAACATCTGAGGTCATCAGTCCCCTAAACTTAGAACTACTTAAACCTAACTAACCTAAGAACATCACACACACCCATGCCCAAGGCAGGATTCGAACCTGCGACCGTAGCGGTAGCGCGGTTCCAGACTGAAGCGCCTGGAACCGCTCAGCCACACCGGCCGGCAGACTCTGGTAGTAATTTGCAGTGGCAGTTGCAGGTTTCCGGGTGCAGTACCTTGGAGTATATGCTGTGGCCGATCCGCTACAGCTTGGTGAAGACGCTTTCGCATTCGGATCAACGCGGAGTCACTCACGGACCAGTCATCCTTGAGAACTTCAACCATTACTGTCCAAGCCTTAAATTAATAAAACAGAATCAAACAACCTCATAAGAATTAATACCCATCCCTCTAGTACATGATCACACTGGTTCAAACTCGAGTAATGTGGTTTTTTGCTTCAAGGAAAAATCCCCAATATCTGCAACAGTTGTAAAGAAACACACCTCATGTTAAGATATGATAAGGAGGTAACCACGATAATTGTTTTGACCATAGTCTGTGACTGAAAAATTTTGCTTGGACACGTTACAAACGTAGTTAATACGTCAGCTCGAAGACAAGCAAATCATCTCTTATGCGTGGTTGCAGCAGGAAGAAGTTCCAGCTCGTGTTTCTATTCTAATACGTGAGCCATTTCACGATCAGTTTTGAGAGCGCTTTGTTGGACGTTGTTCAGCAACACCTCCAACACAACTGAAATGGCCACCACGAGTAATTACGCCATATGCAATTCACTGTTTTGACCTAGAGGTATGGGGACTTCTTGGACACATTGTACATGTAATATTCCCCACAGTAAAGGACATTATACTCCAGCTGACCAGTATACTGGTATGTATATACCCTCAGACATGAAATACACTGCATAATTTGTAAAAAGTAGAGCGTCCAGAAAGGGAAGAGGAAACAGGAAGAAACTTCACGAGTTGAGATTACAAAATAAAGGCAAATTTACAAAAGACTTGGAAGTGAGAGCCCACTTATCAGATTGACGTTGTATCCCCTCTGGCCAGCATGCATGCACTGTTTCGATTGGGAAGGGTGCCACAAAGCCATTGTGTCCTCCCCTGAGACAAGCTGGCCTTCAATCCAGCCAGTCCACAACTGTTGTTATCTGATCCTTGTTATCCTGGATATTAGCACCGAGCGGTGTTGACGTCCTACCTGGTCCCACACGTGTTCACTCAGGGACAAACCTGTGGATCTCTCTGGCCACAGGAGTACTTCAATATCAAGGCTCACAGTTCACAGAGGCACGTGCCATGTATGGGCGAGCACTGTCCTGTTTATAAATTGGCACCACATTACTGTCGCATGAGAGGTTTACTGTCGCATGAAAGTTAACACATCCAGACGCAGATGTCCGGGAGATATCACTATGTCGTCAGAGTTCACTACCAACCTTGACCTGAAACTATACCCGATGGCTCCCTAAACTATGAAGCCAGAACTAATAATGCTGTGTCTCTCCAAAAAGCACTACGGGAGTTAACATCTGAGGTCATCAGTCCCCTAGACTTAGAACTACTTAAACCTAACTAACCTAAGGACATCACACACATCCATACCCGAGGCGGGATTCGAACCTGCGACCGTATAAGCAGCGCGGTTCCGGACTGAAGCGCCTAGAACCGCTCGGCCACAGCGGCCAGCTGTCTCTCCAAAACATAGTAAGTACAGAACGGCGATTCCACGGTGAACACAATGCGACGCCATTCATCAACAGTCCATGCATCCCGGTCGCAAGACCGTTCCAAAAACAGCCTGTTTTGGTGTTAATGACAGCCTAGGCATGGAGCGGTAATTCCTCAGGTTGGCTGCGCCTAGTCTCTAAGCACAGATATTTGAGGGGTGTGCATTGCTTGTTCTCGGATGGCAGGTGCAGATGTGAAGGGGTTATAATACGCTTGCTGCACAATACGAGTTGTGATACGCTTGGTGCACAATACGACGGTTCTCTGTTGCGCGGTCGGAAGTGGTCGACTGGGACCTTGACTGCGTGTGTGTACCTACCCCCACGTTCCCGTGCATTTCAACGTTGCGCCAGTGTCACACCCGAATACCCCACAAATCTAGTACTGCACAATTCAATCAGCAAGCTAAATACACTGGTGGAAATAAATAGTGCACCTGGAAAGACGACGTCCAGTTTGATCCGATGATAGCATATGTCACCTGGGGAATAGTAGATGTACTGATAACGGCTTCAATGTCGTGCGCCAACAAATAGCGTAGTGACATAGCTACTAGAGCGCCATCTACTATGTACCAATTGAAGTGGAATGGTCACAAGCAGGAAGCTCAGTGGGATGCAGTATGGACGTACACGCAGCACAGACGCCCGCCACAATCGTCGTATTGTAAGGGTACCATTGTAGCAGTGGCAGATTGTAAGCTACCACAGCACAGATAAGAGGGCTTGTGAGTCCAGAGGTGTCAACATGAACACTTGCGAACTGCTTATTAGCCGTGGGACTAAGGGCACACACACCTGTAGACCGTCTTGCCCTCACGCCACAGCATCGACGTGCACCGCTCGCCTGGTGCAGCTAGAGGATCCCTTGGAATATGGAATAGCCAGCAGTGGTCTTCAGCGATGAAGTGTATTCTGATTGCACGCCAGTGATGGTTGTTTGCACGTACGACGTGGACCTGGTGAGTGCATTCGTCCAAGTCACACTTGCGCCATAAGGCCTGGGGTACGATAAGCTACAACTCTTGTTCACCTTTGCTGTTTCTGGACGGGACGCTAACCAGGGCTTGATAAGTGCAGCACGTTGTTAGACCTGTTCTTTCAACGTTCTTGCAATAGAAAGCTGATGTGTCGTTCCAACAGGATAATACACGTCCATACATTGCTCTTGAAATTCAACGTGCTCTACAAGATGTGCAGCAACTTCTCTGACCAACATGATCTCCAGACATTTCTGCAATCGAGCAAGTGTGGGATATGATGGGACGACTACTGATTCATGCGACTCGTCAACCAACAACTCTTACAGAACTACGTGAACAAGTCGCGCAGGCGTGACATAACGTATCCCAGGACAATATTGCCATCTGTTCGATCGACTGGATGCCAGAGTCAGCGCCTGCATTGCCGTTCGTGGAGGCAACTCCACGCACTAATACGAATGTTGCAACATCGTTCGATACCTGGTACCTCTGAACCACTTGTGCTATTGATCTCTAAACGTAATCTGTGCAACAATAATTCTTGAGTGAATTAGAAACCTCTAAAAGAGTGTATTTATTTTTTTCCGGCCATGTAGACACCCAAAATGAGGCCCCTATCAAGTTCCGTCAGGTGCTGATAACGTCGTGTCACATGTGTACGCACCATCTCCATATCCTTCACAGTGATCACTCAGCATCTGACGCTGCTCACGCCCGTTTATAGGCCCGCACTGTAGCAGGCCTGGTAACAACACTATACACTAACAGGACTAATGCAGTCTGGGATGGTTCTACCTGTCACAGACAATTGCAACGCTAATCTTTTACGTACCTGCCGATGGAGCGTTATACTGACATCCGACCATGTTTTCCGTATGCCTCACTTGTTCGTCAGGCAGTTTATTTATACAACAAAGATAAGGCAAACCCCCTGCACAGTGACTGCAAGAAAGCCATCTTTTGCCATTTCATCCGCGGTCCCACTGTGAAAGTACTGCACTGTTGTGGCGCGCCCTTGCAGTGTGGCGTAGCGTATTCTCAAGTGCCGTATCACGCGTCCAGCCTATTTCCCAGAGAGCGATTGGCGATTTATCTGTGTACAAGACCACTTTGGCCGCATTAAATCTCGCTGCGTGCCACTTTTAGCCGCCCACTATAGACGAAGCTGTTCGGCCAATTGCGAAGCGGTAATCAATTTAGGAGTAAAGAATACGGCGGCGATGAGGGGCGGTGCGGCCGTGCGATTTGCATGCCGGGAGGCGTGGCGGGGGCTTCCCCGCAGCAGAGGGCGCCCCGCTCCGGGATTAGCCCCTGCCGGTCCAATCTGCATACTGATGCCCGCGGCTGCCGGCTGCTGCGCCCGTCCTGTTAATTACCACACAGTGGCGCCCCACCCACGCGAACCGCGTTAATTACAGGCGCTGTGACGCGTGTACCGCACCACTAGCTCCTCATCGCAGCTCAGAAAACATGTCTTCTCGCCGACAGCGGTTTGATGTTTATCATACCACTGGCAGCAGTCTCGCAGACACAACGTCGCGTCGCACAAGTCCTCACTGCTAACTACGAGATAAAACATTCTTCGTCAGCACTTCGTTTACCATGTAGAAGAAACGGATATTTCAAGTCTACCCACACGCTTATAGAAAAAAAAAAATAAACGCACACCAATACAAGTAACGTAGAGTGATGAAATTTCGAAAATACATTTCCAAAATGCTACTCCAGGCGAGTGTAAAATGAAAGTGCGCAACGGAAAACAATAAACGCTGAAATGAAGATTTGGCCCCTGTCTGACTACCCCCTGAAGCAGATCTTAGGATCTCTTAATTCTATAAATCACAATCTAAACATACATGAATGATGAAGGCAACTAATCCTACTAAATGATAAACGTTGCTCCTGCTTATATATTTATTGCAGATTTAAAAAAAGCATTATATTGTTGTTGTGGCTGTTGTGGTCTTCAGTCCAGGGACTGGTTTGATGCAGCTCTCCATGCTACTCTATCCTGTGCAAGGTTCTTCATCTCCCAGTACCTACTGCAACCTACATCCTTCTGAATCTGCTTAGTGTATTCATCTCGTCTCCCTCTACGATTTTTACTCTCCACGCTGCCCTCCAATGCTAAATTTGTGATCCCTTGATGCATCAGAATATGCCCTACCAGCCGATCCCTTCTTCCAGTCAAGTTGTGCCACAAATTTCTCTTCTCTCCAATTCTATTCAATACCTCCTCATTAGTTATGTGATCTACCCATCTAATCTTCAGCATTCTTCTGTAGCACCACATTTCGAAAGCTTCTATTCTCTTCTTGTCCAAACTACATTGTTATTACAAATGACTGAAGCGATTTCACAGCTCTACAATAACTTTATTATTTGAGATATTTTCACAATGCTTTGCACACACATACAAAAACTCAAAAAGTTTTTTTAGGCATTCACAAATGTTCGATATGTGCCCCTTTAGTGATTCGGCAGACATCAAGCCGATAATCAAGTTCCTCCCACACTCGGCGCAGCATGTCCCCATCAATGAGTTTGAAAGCATCGTTGATGTGAGCTCGCAGTTCTGGCATATTGTGTCTGTTCACTTCACCATTAAGAAAAAATGTTGCTTCATCACTGAAAACAAGTTTCGCACTGAATGCATCCTCTTCCATGAGCTGTTGCTACCGCGCCGAAAATTCAAAGCGTTTGACTTTGTCATCGGGTGTCAGGGCTTGTAGCAATTTCAAACGGTAAGGCTTCTGCTTTAGCCTTTTCCGTAAGATTTTCCAAACCGTCGGCTGTGGTACGTTTAGCTCCCTGCTTGCGTGAAACTTGCCCGCACGCGTCCAACCGTTTCTTCGCTCACTGCAGGCCGACCCGTTGATTTCCCCTTACAGAGGCATCCAAAAGCTTTAAACTGCGCATACCATCGCCGAATGGAGTTAGCAGTTGGTGGATCTTTGTTGAACTTCGTCCTGAAGTGTCGTTGCACTGTTATGACTGACTGATGTGAGTGCATTTCAAGCACGACATACGCTTTCTCGGCTCCTGTCGCCATTTTGTCTCACTGCGCTCTTGAGCGCCGTGCGGTTCTAGGCGCTACAGTCTGGAACCGAGCGACCGCTACGGTCGCAGGTTCGAATCCTGCCTCGGGTATGGATGTGTGTGATGTCGTTAGGTTAGTTAGGTTTAATTAGTTCTAAATTCTAGGCGACTGATGACCTTAGAAGTTTCCATTCTGGAAACATCCCCTAGGCTGTGGCTAAGCCTTGTCTCCGCAATATCCTTTCTTTCAGGAGTGCTAGTTCTGCAAGGTTAGCAGGATAGCTTCTGTTAAGTTTGGAAGGAAGGAGACTAGGTACTGGCAGAAGTAAAGCTGTGAGGATGGGGCGTGAGTCGTGCTTGGGTAGCTCAGTTGGTAGAGCACTTGCCCGCGAAAGGCAAAGGTCCCGAGTTCGAGTCTCGGTCCGGCAACAGTTTTAATCTGCCAGGAAGTTTCACCTGAGAAGTTAATTCGCATAGTGCTCAGAGCCAACCATACTCGATTTTCGCAAATTTCTCTTCTTCAGAAACGCTTTCCTTGCCATTGTCAGTCTACATTTAATATCCTCCCAACTACGACCATCATCAGTTATTTTGCTCCCCAAATAGCAAAACACATTTACTACTTTAAGCGTCTCATTTTCTAATCTAATTCCCGCAGCATCACCCGACTTAATTCGACTACATTCCATTATTCTCGTTTTCCTTTTGTTGATGTTCATCTTATATCCTCCTTTCAAGACCTTGTCCATACCGTTCAGCTGCTCTTCCAGGTCCTTCGCTGTCTCTGACAGAATTATAATGTCATCGACGATCCTCAAAGTTTTTATTTCTTCTCCATGGATTTTAGTTCCTACTCCAAATTTTTGTTTTGTTTCCTTTACTGCTTGCTCGATATACAGATTGAATAACATCGGGGAGAGGCTAAAACCCTGTCTCACTCCCTTCCCAACCACTGCTTTCCTTTCAAGCCCCTCAATTGCCCAACTCTGTCCCTTGTTATGACTGCGCGATCTAATATCAATAACGCGAAATGTCTGACATCATCTACGTACCAAACACTAGAAGACACTACTTTCAAAGATGGTCTACAGTGGTGTGGAACCTCAGTGGAAATAAACTAACGTGATCATAGCTGTTTATCTTTTATAGCCCTAATAAACCGAAGCAATTTGCGATATCACCGATGTACTGCGTCCGGTGGGTCGAAGTGGTGGCACTCGTACTCATCTGCGACGATGGAAGAACTCCAGCCACAAATAAACTCTTTCAAACACTACGACGGCAGAAGGCGGTCCTCTGACTAACATACTCTAATACTGTCTTCTCCTATCTGTGTTCTACAGATGAGAAACGCGAACTCCCAGCCTCAAGGACGGAGTTCCGATAACGTCTCAACGGAAGTATAGGCAGAGGAAGTGCTCTCAATTACTTCACGCTGCATACTCAAAGACGACTTCCAAGCCGGAGGGGAAGTCCAGAATCGTACAGGTTCGTAACAGCACAGTGCCTAACTGCTCTAACTATAAACTCTCCTGAGAGCAAAGACAGGAAGTCCGTACCTACCAACATAGCTGATATCGAGCGACCGTCACACATGGGCGCTCACAGTGGAAGACCTCGTCTCTCCACCGCTGGCCTCCCAGCAAGACTCGGCTCCCCACCCGCGTAATTCCGAAAACGAATCATATTCCCGAAACCACGGAATATTCTCCCTCTCTACAGATTCTTCCGGACGCCGACCAAACATATTATAGTCTTTTGTCGTCCAGCGCGGAAAGTTTGCGAGGAAAAACCTATACTCGTACAATGGTACGCCTCTGAGTAAAAATTCTTGGAAATAACCCAGCCTGCGTGGTTTCCGAGGTGTCGCTTCTTCGTTCCTCTCATCTGCGTCCAAGATTTGCAAAGTTCGGAAGTATTATCCAGTTATCCTTCCGGTCCTACTACAATAGCGGCCGGCCGTCACCATATTGTGCTCCAGAGCTCAGGTGCCACGACGTCCGTCTTGCTACTTCCTGTGTTTAAGCAGGACCAACACACCTGTGTGGGCCTTCCACCCAGGGCTTGAGTTCCGCCTGCCATTTCATTTCCACTGGCGTTCCTACCTCTACTAGTATAACCAATCATTCATTACGCAGTTTTTATAATAAAGACACTCCGTCACCTTTCATGCAATAAGCGTTAACAGTTATTTACAAGACGTACGTGACAATGTCAGTTTCCTTTATATATTCATATATACGATGTACAACCTATCACATGATACCTAATTGTGTTTGTAGATCACGGTAAAGTATGTGGATGGGTGCTTGTAAGGTGCGAAATTATAGCCACCTTACACATTTATCTAGGTAACTTAATTGCAAGATCACGGGTTAATGTGAGCGTGAGATAGCCATGGCAAATATGAAATGTTGTTACATTAATAACGGGTATAATAGCCAGAATGTTGGACGCAAGCATACAAACATGCATGCATTGTGTTGCACAGGTGCCGAATATCAGTTTGTAGAATGGAGTTCCATGCCTGTTCCATTTGATCCATCAGCACAGGGACGGTTAATGCTGGTTGTCGATGACGCTGGAGCTGTCGTCCGATAATGTTGAATACGTGCTCGATTGCAGAGACATCTGATAAACGAGCATGTCAAGGCAACATGGCACACTCCGTTGGGGATGTTGGATTAAAACAGGGGTATGTGGGCGTGCGTTATACTGTTAACAAACGCCCATAGAATGCTGTCCATGAATGGCAGCACAACAGGCCGAATCACCAGACTGACGTACAAATTGAAATCGCACCCGAGACCATAGCCCTAGGTGTAAGTCCAGTGTGTCTTGCATGCAGACAGGTTGGTTGCAGGCCCTCAACTCGCCTCCTTCTAATGAACACACGGCCATCACTGGCACCGAGGTGGGATCACCTTTCAGAAAACACAACACACCTCCTCCATGCCCTTCAATGAGCTCTTCCTCGACACCACTGCATTCGCAAATGGCGCTGGTTTGGGGTCAATAGAATGCACACCACAGGGAGTCTGGCTCAGATCTGTCCTTGAAGTAACCTATCTGTAACAGCTCGTGGTGTCGCTGTTGTGTCACCTGCTGCTCACATTGCTGCTGCAGATGCTGTACGATAGGACAGAGCCATACGCCGAACACGATGGTCTTCCCTCTCGGTAGTGCCACATGGCCGTCCGGAACCGGGTCTTCCTGCTACCGTACCATCCTGTGACCATCGCTGCCAGCAGTCATGAACAGGGCATACATTCCTGCCAAGTCTTTCTGTAGTATCGCTTCTTCTAACCCTATTACACGACGTCGTTCAAACTCAGTGAGCTGTTAATAACGACGTTGCCGTAGTCTTAAAGACATTCTTCGCTAACACCAGTCCACTGCGCCCAATCTCAAAGGCAACAAACGCTCTTCACGGTTACAGCGCGTATTTAAAGCCAATCTGATTTGTATCCTCATAGTGCCACTTTTATCCAACTGGCGACATATTTCAGTAGACGTCATTTTACGAATGTAGAAACATAGCTACAAACTTTCGTTTTCTCGCAAAACTCCTTCTTCATCTTGCGATTTTCTTTTCCGTCAGATTATTTTTTATTATAAATAAATTTGTTTCTGGCTGGATAATCGATTTCTGGACTGGTTGCACCATCTCTTCACAAAGCAGAATTCTCCGAAATTTACATTGCATTAGTGATTATAGAAGTACAATATTTCACCTTTACTGATTATTCTCTTTATTTTTCATGTCTAGTTCCGCAGGATCAAATTGAGGAGTAACTCTCCATGGTCATGGAAGGGGTCAATACATGAAATCAACATAAACAAAATAAAATCTAGACGACTCCTATGCTGATGACAACCTAAGTTTATATTTTACAATAATCACCTATATAACACAGGAATTAGCTTTATTTTTTCAGGCAGAAGGAGTGAACCGTGAGGAAATTATTCAGATTAGACTTGAATGTGCGAGGATTACTGCTAAGGTTTTTTAAATTCCTGTGGTGTACTATCTGTTAAGAGTTGTCAAACCTATGAGCCTTAAGGTCAAATTAAAGTTCTTGTTGTTAAGTCAGATTATTCACGAAATGACAATTACTAATAGTCAAGAACAAATATTAAGCAAATAGTATTTTATGTCTTTGATGAGGTAATGTCATGTTATATCTTGGCACCCAACTTAAAATTGAATTATGATCAGTTACAATGGTAGTCTATAGGCCTATACCACCCTCTACAAGCGTCAATCGTTTATGGCGTTAAAAACGAACCTCTATGATAAAAACGAGTGTATATTATGCTAAAAGGGCGCTGTGATATAATAAAATACTATTTT
Source organism: Schistocerca serialis cubense (assembly GCF_023864345.2). NCBI lineage: Eukaryota > Metazoa > Arthropoda > Insecta > Orthoptera > Acrididae > Schistocerca > Schistocerca serialis. The sequence continues at coordinate 441,501,725 of NC_064643.1, forward strand.
ATGCTTCATGTGCTACATCACCTGTATGATCGTAATACAATAAAAAAAATAGTTGCTAATATCAGTTTAAATTGTTTTGTTTAATCCACAGTGCGATTACCCAAAATTATAGTTAAATTTTAATACAATAGTATTATCTACGTGACGTGCATTAAATGTCATCATGTAATGTTCGCAACAAATTATCGTTTAAAATTTAGGGCTATTTGGTGTGGGTGCATGTACTCCCTATAAATGTAAATTATTTACGGAGTTAAAGTCTTTGCGATCAAGACGAGTGAAAATTCTCCTGGAGGGCACTGGAACATAATAAAAATTTTCTGTGCCCTTTGGGTTGAGTAGTCATGTGTTAATAGTTAGGTGATTGTAAGAACGTAATGGGATAGAACAATTGTTACTGGAGTCTCCGGGAACAATTTTTTTAATACATGGTATAATTATCTTCTTTAGCCATATAATATGGTGATTCGACCTGTTGTGCTGCCATTCATGGACAGCATTCTATTGGCGTTTGTTAACAGTATAACTGCCCCTCCCGCCAGAGGTTTGAGTCCTCCCTCGGACATCGGTGTGTGTGTTGTTCTTAGTATAAGTCAGTTTAAGTTAGTTTAAGTAGTGTGTAAGTCTAGGGACCGATGACCTAAGCAGTTTGGTCCCTTAGGAACTCACACACACACTAAATTGGGTGTCAGCAATATACAACGACATTAATACACTTACGATAGAAAAGATTATTGGATTAATATTCCTTCTTGACTACGAATAACACGTATAATCTGACTTAAGCACAAGAAGTGTAATGTGATCTTATGACTGATACGTCTGACAACTTTTATTATATAGAATACAAGTAAGGCTGTTACGTTGTATACGCAATGATGTAAGTTTTCGGAAATTTTGCTGTGTGAACAGATGCACCTGATGATGGAACCGATAGTCCCGAAATCGATTATGCTTTAACGAAATTAAAAACAGTCTTCGCAGCCACATGCTAATTTATTTATAATTGTAAAAGATCACAAGGCTGCGTTCCCACCATCCACCATGATGGAAAGTATTCTAAATATATTCTTCAGAAGTATTCATTAACTTTATCCGATTCCACCCCCAAATCCACGGGTGAATCTTGACAGTTGCACGTCACAGTCACAACTTTCAGCACTAACTTTTCTTTCGCGCATGCCGAACTGCAGACTCTCTGTAAAGGTGTTTCTGAAATGGACAATCCATCTCAAATATCACTGCCTTTGAAGAACTGAGTAGGGATATAAGAGGTGAATTACTTCAGCGAGCTGTAAGCCAGCCGTTCAAGGGCGAGTGCACCGTAAGTTCAGCTGGGAACTATGATATAATATAAAAAATAATAAATAATTGAAGTTTTTAGATACATGGAAATAATGAGAATAATTTTTCGGCGTGTTGGCCAAGAACAATAAGCCGAGCTATGCCTGTAAATGGATAAAGAAACTTTTCATATTAGTTCCACATAAACGAAATAGTCTTTATCTTGCTGTAGATTTATGCTTATCAATTAATAATACTACGTCCGATCGCTGTATCCACCTTCAAAATCTTGACCGTGGCCATGATGTAATCGGATCTTCGTGATAACTCCGAAGTACGCAGGTGGGCTTATTGGGTTTTTATATATTGCATTACTACTTGGAATAGTGACTCATACAATCTTTCAGTTAGTAAAATAATACTATATTCTCTCATTCGATGCACATAAAAAATACGGACTTTTTACTTATTCTCACAACCACAATGGCTACATCTGATTTCGCTCTAAAATAACGTGTGTCTCCCTTACTTCATTAACAAAAAGCGAGTCCTTCCTCTTGCCGAGGAACAGGAAAAACATCTCATGTTTTTTAACACTTGGAAATCAAAAATACATGACGGTAGGCGCAGGCTCTACGCTCGACTACCGGTTCAACTTTTCTCTTTGCCTTTAAAAGAAACAAAAACATAAAAGCAAGAAATACAAAAGGTACAGCACAGAACCTGCCGTTTATACAGAAAAAGCGGAATCTAGTCTTGACCGTGGCCATGATGTAATCGGATCTTCGTGATAACTCCGAAGTACACAGGTCTGCACGTTTCGGAGTGGAAAGATACTGCAACGGCTGAGTAATGTATTAAATGGAATTGCAAACACTTTTTGTTGACCATTCTCAGTCTCGTGTTAAAAAAGTTTGCCGAGATTCTGGCTTTCATTGCGCGACTTGACGTGTTAGTATTTGCAGCATTTCTTCATCGTGCCTTTATCTACGTTCAAACTTAAAATATCGTTGTTCAGTGAGATGATAAGTTCTCGAGGCATGGTAAGAACTGGGAATACTAGGGCCGTAGAATTCATCACACCCTTGTCTAGCGAAATATTTTCAACATTGTCAAATGCTTATGAAATTTTTTTGCATAAATCTTTCTATTGTGGTGATCTACTGTAACACGTGTTTCATTCTTGGACGAATGTGTGCTACATGGCGAGCAAGATCACGCTTTAGTTCAAAATATAATATCTTGAATCAAAGTTTACGTGGATTATTCGTGATCCCTTATCGCAGTTTAGAAATTCCAATGTATTTACGACAGAGTGTGCACTTTGCAATCTGCAAGGACCTATGTCACGGTATATTACAGAGTTTCTGGCTTCAGCAGAGATATTAATCCTACTGAGCCGCTATAACGATCAGTAGCCACGTCTTCCAGACTGTAGTCATCAGTATACTTCGGCTTTGCATGGTTTTCAGGATGGAAAGTAAATAATCAGCCAGAGATGTGGAGTCAACTGGGGATTCATCACTTTCTATACGACGTGATTATTTTGCGTCCTTAAATTTCAGATTTCTAAACGGAAAAGGTTAGGATAACAGATTAAGCCAAGCTCGCTCACTACACATAGCTTGGATAAAAGCTGCGTTAGTTACAGGTTTTGAAACCAAGGTAATGGAAATGATCGTATGGCATTGTCGGCCGGGAGTCACCATTCGGGGATGTTCGGCAGCCGTATTGCAAGTCCTTTTTAGTTGACGCCACTTCAGCGACTTGCGGGTCAATGATGATGAAAGACACACAACACCCAGTCCCCTGCCGGGAATCGAACCCTGGCCCCCTGCGTCGAAGGCGGTAACGCTACCGCTACGCTACGGAGGCGGACTAGAAACCATGGTAAGAGTTTATCACAAATTAGTGCGATCACAGACTCCATTCAGTTGTTCCTTTAAGCCCACTATTATTACCTTGCGCAAAGTAAGCTGTACCTGTCCTTCTCTTGTTCTATTCCTGTACCAAACTGTAATTAGATACCGTTATAATATCATGTCTTGGATCTAAACTTTACGTTGAAGAGGGCCTTCTATTCAGGGAGTGTTTTAGGATACGTATTTGCATATAATGCGAATGTAACAGCAGTACAAGTAGCTTACAACCTCTAGTTTCTATTGAGGCTCTAAATAAATATTTCGCCACGCCTATGTCTTTACGTGATCAACGTACAAAGGCACTGACCATTGATTCCCTGAAAGAAATGGTTGACACAAGCTGTTTCTTTTTTTTTTTTTTCTTAAGTATGTAACCGTTAATACTGTCACGAAATCAACTTGGCAAATTCGTACGACAGCCATATGACTATTTACATAAAGTATAGAGAATATGATCAAATTTACTGTCACTCCACTGCCCAAAACGGACATCTTTTATTAGTCTCTAACCTTAAGCATCTTACCAAAAGCCTGGAAGGAGGGACATATAGAGCCATTATGAAAGTAGAAATCTGGCAAACAATCATCAGATTACTGTCGTATTTCCATTTTCCTAGCATTATTTAAGGCTTTATATTGGACTGATCGCGGTCAGTTTACTAATTACTTAACCTCAAATATCCTTCTGGACGAAAACCAGTCAGGGTTCCACAAAAATCGCAGCACGACGGCTGCCTCTCTTCAAGGACTGCTATTCTTCAAGGACATTCACACGAGATCTCACGCCCGATGGAACTGGCGATGAATGGTTGTGGGCAATAGATATGTTGCGTTTCTTTCACTCATGCCTACGAACAATTGTCATGGGTTTGTGTAGATGAGCGGCGTACCCACTCTTTCAGCTACCATCTCCTCAGCCATTGCAATCGCTCTTATTTAAGTTCAACTCCAAGACAACTGTCTGAACTGCATAGCAAAAATACTGCCTCTCAACAAAGGAAAACATTACGAATAAACCAAAGATGACAATTATGTGCTTTTTGGACTACAACAAAGATTTCCACATCATCGGTTTTGAGATTCTACGTGGGAAACAAATTTTTCTTGAACTTCTGTACAGTAATTCTGTTCATATCTTACAACAGCTGGTATGGTTTCTCTGGATGGGCACGGCTAATTGTCTTCCCCATACAATTCAATCTTGTGCTCCGTCTCTACAGACCTCGATGTCGACGGTACGTTCAACTTTAGTCTTTCTTCTTTACTTTTTATAACGTAGTATAATGGCCGGAGGAACAATGTCACGGTGGATGGATCTACGCTTACATCTACACAGATATTCTCAAAATCACACTTAAGAGCCTCGTAGAGGGTACATCGAACCGCCTTCACAATAATTGTCTATCATTCCAATCTCGAACAGCGCGCAGAGAAAACGAACACTTGTATCTTTCCGTGCGAGCTCTGATTTCCTTTATTTTATTATGATGATTGTTTCTCCCTATATTGATCGGCGTCAACAAAATGTTTTCGCATTAGGAGGAGAAAGTTGAAGAATGAAATTTCATGAGGAGATACCCCCGCAACGAGAAACGCCTTCTTTTTAATGATGTCCATCCCAAACCCCGTATCGTGTCCGTGACACTCTCTCCCCTATTCCTCGATGATTCAAAACCAGCTGCTCTACTTTGAACTTTCTCGATGTAGTTCGTTAATCCTATCTGATAAGGATCCCACACCGCGCAGCAGTATTCCAAAAGAGGATGGACAAGCGTAGTGCAGGAAGTCTCTTTATTAGTTCTGTTGCATCTTGTAAATGTTCTGCCAATAAAATAAAGTCTTTGGTTCGCCTTCCTCACAACATTTTCTGTGTTTTTGCCATTTAAATTGTTTGTAATAGTAATTCCTGGGTAATTAGTTCAATTTACGGCCTTCAGAATTGATTAATTTCTCGTGTAACCGAAGTTTAACAGATTCCTTTCAGCATTCATGTGGATGACCTCACACTTTTCATTATTTACGGTCAATTGTCAATTCTCACACCATAAAGGTATCTCTTCTAAATCGTTTTTCAATTTGTTTTGATCCTCTGATGATTTTACTAGACGATGAAAGGCAGAATCATCTAAAAACAACCTAGGATGGCTGCTCAGATTGTGTCCTAAATCGTTTATGTAGATAAGGAACAGCAGAGGGCCTATAACACTACCTTGGGAACACCAGAAATCATTTCTGTTTTACTCGATGTCTTACCCTCAATTACTACGAACAGTGACCTGTCTGACAGGAAATCACGAATCCAGTCGCATAACTGAGACGATATTCCATAAGCACGCAACTCAATTAAAAGCCGCTTGTGAAGTACAGTGTCAAAAGCCTTCTGAAAATCTAGAAATACGGAATTAATTTGAAATCCCGTGTCAATAGCCCTTAACACCTCGTGGGAGTGAAGAGCTAGTTGTGTTTAAGAAGAACGATATTTTCTAAATACGTGTTGACTGTGCGTCAATAGACCGTTGTCTTCGAGGTAATTCATAATGTTTGAAAGTAATATACCGGGTGATCAATAAGTCAGTATAAATTTGAAAACTGAATAAATCACGGAAAAATGTAGATATAGAGGTAAAAATTGACACACATGCTTGGAATGACATGGGGTTTTATTAGAACCAAAAAAATACAAAAGTTCAACAAATATCCGACAGATGGCGCTTCATCTGATCAGAAAAGCAATAATTAGCATAACAAAGTAAGACAAAGCAAAGATGATGTTCTTTACAGGAAATGCTCAATATGTCCACCATCATTACTCAACAATAGCTGTAGTCGAGGAATAATGTTGTGAACAGCACTGTAAAGCACGTCCGGAGTTATGGTGAGGCATTGGCGCCGGATGTTGTCTTTCAGCGTCCCTAGAGATGTCGGTCGATCACGATACACGTGCGACTTTAGGTAACCCCAAAGCCAATAATCGCACGGACGTCTGGGGACCTGGGAGGTCAAGCATGACGAAAGTGGCGGCTGAGCACACGATCATCACCAAACGACGCGCGCAAGAGATCTTTCACGCGTCTAGCAATATAGGGTGGAGCGCCATCCTGCATAAACATCGTACGATCCAGCAAGTGTTTATGAGCCAGGCTGGGGATGATGCGATTATGTAACATATCGGCGTACCTCTCACCCATCACCGTAGCAGTTACAAAACCAGAATCACGCATTTCCTCGAAGAAAAAAGACCCAATAACGGTAGATGTGGTAAATCCAATCCATACCGTGACTTTCTCGTCGTGCAATGGAGTTTCCACTACAGTTCTAGGATTTTCGGCAGCCTAAATTCTGCAGTTGTGCGCGTTGACAGAACCTCAGAGCGTGAAATGAGCTTCGTCGGTCCTCAACACGTTACTCAACCAATAGTCATCTTCCGCCATCTTTTGAAACGCCCAAACCGCAAATGCCCTCCGCTTCACTAAATCGCCAGGTAACAGTTCACGATGCCGATGGATTTTGTACGGATAGCATCGGAGGGTAAGCCTAAGTGCCAACCAAATAGCAGTGTATGGAATGCCGGTTCGACGTGTGACTGCACGAGCGCTGACTTCCCCGTGCAAAGACGAACCCGCTACAGTCTCCATTTCTTCCTGAACTGTCTCAGCAGCATTACGCCTTGTGCTCGGTCGGCCACTACGGGGTCTATCGTCTAAACAACCCGTGGCTTCGAACTTCGAAATCATTCTCGCCACAGCTGCATTTGTCAACGGACCTTTGCCCGTTCGAATCCCCTTCCTATGGCGATAGGATCGTAACGCTGAACTAGCACATTCCCCATTCTGATAATACAGCTTCACTAAAAGCGCCTTTTCAGGTAACACCAACATGCTGCGACTGCTGGCGCATCTGATTCTCTCTCTCATTACAGTTCCTTTTCATACCCGATTGCCATGCGCAGTCACTGACGTTTTGCTGTCCAGCGCCATCTGTCGGGCATTTTGTGAACTTCGTTTTTTTTTTTTTTTTTTTGTTCTAATAAAACCCCATGTCATTCCAAGCATGTGTGTCAATTTTTACCTCTCTATCTACATTATTCCGTGGTTTATTAAGTTTTCAAATTTATACTGACTTTTTGATCACCCGATATGTTCCAAAACCCGCTGCATATCAACGTTAATGATAAGGGCCCGTAATTTAGTGGATTGCTTTTCTTGAATATTGGCGTGAGCTGTGCAGTTCGAGCGAGCGGTTGTATATGCTTAAGTATGGAGCTATTGCATCAGCATACTCTGAAAGAAATCTAACTGGTATCCAGTCTGGACCGGAAGACTTGCTTTTATTAAGTAATTTAAGTTTCTTCACTACTCCGAGGATATCAGTTCTAATTTACTCATGTTGGCAGCTGTACTTGATTCGAATTCTGTAATATTTAATTCATCTTCTTTGGTGAACGAATTTTGGAATGCTGTGTTTAGTAACTCTGTTTTAACAGCACTGTCTCATTGATAGTACCTCCTTTGCTATGGCGCAGAGAAGACATTGAGTGTAGCTTGCCGCTAGCATACTTTACATACGACCAGAACCTCTTTGGATTTTCTGCCAGGTTTTGAGACAAAATTTTGCTGTGAAAACTGTTATAAATATTTCGCAATTGAAGTCCGTGCTATTTTTCAAGCTTCTGTAAAAGATCGTCAATATTGCGGATTTTGCGTTCGTTTAAATTTGGCAAGTTTTTTTATTGTTTCAGCAACAATGTTCTGACCTACTCTGTGCACCAAGGCGGAGCAGCTCCGTTGGTTGTTAATTTATTTGGTATAAATCTGTCACTTGCTGTCGATAGTATTTCTTTGAATTTGAGTCACATCTAGTCTATACTTACATTGTTAATTTGGAAGGAGTGGAGATTTTCTCTCACAAAGGCCTCAAGCGAATTTTTATTCCCTTTTTCAATGGATATATTTATCATTTATTTTTGGGGGATTTGGGAGTTACGGCATTCAGTTTCGCTACGACAATCAGTTTCACTGATCCTTCTATCCCTTTTGATGCTCGTTATCAGCTCAGTATTATTTGTTGCTAAGAGGTCAAGCGTGTTTTCACAACCGTTTACTATTCAAGCGGATTCATGAACTAAATGCTTGAAATAATTTTCAGAGAATGCGTTTAGCAGAATTTCGGATGATGTTTATGCATACCTCCGGACTTAAACATATATTTTCGCCAACATATCGAGCCTAAATTGAAGTCACCTCCAACTATAATTGTATGAGTCGGGTGTTTGACGATTTTCAGGAAAACAGAGAACCATCTGCCTCTAAACTTACATGCATTTGCGCTAAAGGATAACAGAGAGTGGACGGAGTGATCAGTTGAGATGGAGCTGCAATGAGGCTAGATTTAATGGCAGACTGATGATGCATTCTGGACAGGGAGATGTTGCTGCACGTGATTTGACCATTTTTTCCGCTGAATCTCAATGTAGACAAGTGTAATGTGCTGCGAATACATAGAAAGAAAGATCCCTTATCATTTAGCTACAATATAGCAGGTCAGCAACTGGAAGCGGTTAATTCCATAAATTATCTGGGAGTACGCATTAGGAGTGATTTAAAATGGAATGATCATATAAAGTTGATCGTCGGTAAAGCAGATGCCAGACTGAGATTCATTGGAGGAATCCTAAGGAAATGCAGTCCGAAAACAAAGGAAGTAGGTCACAGTATGTTTGTTCGCCCACTGTTTGAATACTGCTCAGCAGTGTGGGATCCGTACCAGATAGGGTTGATAGAAGAGATAGAAAAGATCCAACGGAGAGCAGCGCGCTTCGTTACAGGATCATTAGTAATCGCGAAAGCGTTACGGAGATGACAGATAAACTCCACTGGAAGACTCTGCAGGAGAGACGCTCAGTAGCTCGGTACGGGCTTTTGTTGAAGTTTCGAGAACATACCTCCAACGAGGAGTCAAGCAGTATATTGCTCCCTCCTATGTATACCTCGCGAAGATACCATGAGGATAAAATTAGAGAGATTAGAACCCACACAGAGGCATACCGACAATCCTTCTTTCCACGAACAATACGAGACTGGAATAGAAGGGAGAACCGATAGAGGTACTCAAGGTACCCTCCGCCACACACCGTCAGGTGGCTTGCGGAGTATGGATGTAGATGTAGATGTCAGGATGCATCAGTCGCATGACATAGCCTGCATTCGACTCGTATACAATCACGTGTTCTGTATATGACTTAGAGCACTGTCTACTTGCGATCGTTAACAGCAAACCTCTCGGTCATCAGAGGACTTCCATCTCATGTGTGAGGAAACGTGACCATCCTGTTTCGGCACATTCCTTTAAACAAACGAAGATTTATGCGATGTACTCCATTCCCCTGTCGCATCTTGGATACAAAATCAAGATTTCAGTTTCATAACTAAGATGATTCTACGTTAGCGATAAGTGTCTGTGAGACACTGCAATTCCCGTGTAATATCACGTGTTGGACGCTGCTGCTATACTTTTATCTGTTTCCTTGTAAGAGGTATTCTCTGTTACTAACGATCATTGTATATAGGACTGATGTGGGCACAGTATAATTTCTGAGACGCAATCTGATGTGAACAGTGAATGCTGTACATCTCTGGAAAGCTATATTGTTCATGTAACACACAGACCCGACGTTTTAAGGAAGTAGCTTTTTTATTTTACAGTTTGTTACCATAGTTTACCGCAGAGAAAGCTGCAAGAAGAATATATGTCATGCGCTGTAAATATACTTTTTACATTGGAATAGTAACAGCACTGCATTACATACCACTAATAGGTCGGAAACTGAAGCGATCTAACAGTATAGCATGTTTTAAGTGCAGAACTGTGTAGCCTTAGGAGTGCATCTGTTTATTTTCTCTCTTACCAATACGTTGGACCCCAGACAGTTCACTACTGGGTCTATTACTTTTCTCACTACATCTGATTGATGTGTTAACCTCTTGCACTGTTAAGTATCACCTACACGCTGATGATCTCAGTTAAACTTAAGCACAAGTGCAACAAACTTGTGTACATTCGTCCAGTATGTAAACGCTGTCTTAACTACCTTACCACAGTAAGCACAATTATATGTTTGAAACTTAATCCATCTTTCCCTTCCATTTGTCAGCAGAATCGTCTATTGAAATAGTCTATAGTATGCTATTTCTTAACAACTGCTGTCAGTGCCATTTTATTCTTCTCGCTTGTGCCGCATAAAGTCATTAATTAATATTATTGTTATTCATAATGTCTGCTACTATTATTTGTTCATCATTTGTGTTGAAAATTTCAAATATCCACCTAAAAATATCTCACAAGTACATGTAGGAATTGAAACTTTTTGTTGTTAATATGTAGAGTTACTGGCCTGACGAAGGAGACGACCTGAAGGGCCCATTCTAGTCACGTTATATGAAACATTAAACAAATAAGTACTAGAGTAACTGAATTTGAAAGGAGAAGGAGACTGAAAAAAAAAGATTAGACTTTGGCGTAACATGCCCTGTGTGAAAGTCATTCTTATAATACTAAGTGTGATGTTCTCCATAAAGCAGATAAAAGCAGAAAACTAACATCACTTGAAATTCTCGCTATCAGTAAACACCAGTCATATATTCCTGACTTAATCTTTAATTCCAATATTCACACTCGCTGAATTAGCCGTAGCTAGTTAATAAAAAATGGTTGAAATGGCTCTGAGCACTGTGGGACTAAACTTCTGAGGTCATCAGTCCCCTAGAACTTAGAACTACTTAAACCTAACTAACCTAAGGACAACACACACATCCATGCCCGAGGCAGGATTCGAACCTGCGACCGTAGCGGTCCCGCGGTTCCAGACTGTAGCGCCTAGAACCGCTCGGTCACTAAGGCCGGCGCCAGTTAAAATATTCTCATCATTAGTTATTGTGCTTGTTATATTGTAAACACAGTAGTCTAATTGTTCCCCATAGACATTCCATTGGCTCCATCTACCCCTCTGCCTTTCGCTCCTCCCCCCCTCATTTTTTGCCTGTTCATCACATTCGCCAGTTATTTTGTCCATGTAATAGTAGTCTGTGCCAGTACTCACTCACGTACTGTTTTGGCCCGCACACTCTTATACTTTCAATCACTGAATATAATGTAATAAAAGGTTTATTTGTCCATAATTTCTTTGCGTTTGTCACTATCCTAGTGTTTTCCGTACACATGTGTAGTTGAAATTGGCTATATCACTCTCGAAAGACATTTTTGAACTGCTACAGACACTCAGTGGCATTGTGTGTGGTCTTAAGTTTTCTGGGGGGTGGCATAGACAGCCGAATCATAAAATAAATATTACGTTGGAACGTCAGTACTGTGTATATCAGTTTTTAGTAAATAATCCCTTGTGGGTAAGGTGATCGCTATCTTCCGATTGAAATACGCACAAACAATGTACTGTCTTTACAGGCAGCGAAATTTACGTACCAATGGCTACAGTAAACAATAGGACAGGCAGTGCTCACTGATAGGAGAAATCTTTAATAGGCTACTAAGGCCTCTTTTGTTTCTTCTCGCTGTGTTGAGTTAGTAAGTGTAATACATGAATGTTATTGCCTTTTTGCTCTGATAAGGTATCTCTCGACTGCTACACAATAAACTCCAAGGAAAGTTCAGATACCGAAAAATAGTAAACACAAATAATTATGCGTATAACGTGCTAACCTACAAGATTTCGCTGGAGGAAATCCCGACTTAAGACATTTCAGAGGAGGAATAATCTGCTGCCTACGTCTCATACATAACTTATGCCTTTATTTAAATCTAGCTACTTGGCACGCATACGGGAATAGGGCTGTTGAAAATCCCGTCTGCCCATCCCTGTCTAGGTTTTCCGTGCTTTCCTTAAACCGCTTAAGGCAAATGCCGGAATGATACCCTTGAAGAAGACACGGGTGACCTCTCAGTGGACGTGACGTTAAATTCTAATCTTCCTTCCTTCTTCTGTACTGAAGTATCCCTCTTTTTTTAAAATATGAATGGCAAATTTACCACCAATAGCCTCTCTTTCGTCCATCTTGAAGACTTCCCTTTTGGCTTGTGCTCTCATCTTAAACAGGGATACGTTTGCACTTCACCACCACCAATTCATTAGTAACGCGGTGCAGAGATCCGCACTTAATCAAAGGCAATTCGGCGTCTTTCAAGCTCCTTATATTGCGATTAAGGCTTTGGTTATTTCAAATAACAGTCTCAAAAATCCGGACTAGATCTTACTTGCGACTCCTTCCCGCATCCACTCTGAATATTACTGCTGCGTGGACTCATGATTGACGACACTGCGTAAGGTAACAAGGAAACCAGAATAACGGTACACTCATACCCGGTGACTACCGTGCACGTTACTCATGCCGATGATTCAGCACGCATGCGATGACCTGCTGCCTTCCTGTTATTTTATTTTCAAAGAATTACGACCTGTAATGTGGTGCATTCCACAATCGCATTGCTGTAAAACAACAAGGAAGAGCAAAATAGTTTTAATGTTACAACAGTAACTTACTTTTGTTTAGTAGTAGAATCACTGGAGAGGGCGGGGCCACTCAATGGAAAAACGTTGCACACACGTAGCGAAGAAATTGTAGACAGGGAGGAAACTATGGAGAGGGAACTTGAATAAATTCAAAGAAACAGCCGTTTGTAACGAGTGAAACAAGAGAAAGGAAAACAACATAGGATTAACGGTTAGCTTTGAAAGATAAAATAGTGAAGGCAGCAAGAGGATCAAATAGTCAAAAAGACAATGCTCAGCGAAAATCCTCAGGTAACACCCGAAATATTGCATTTAATTGGCGGAAGTAGAAAATATAAAAACATAACAAGTGAAGGAGGCAAAAGAAAGTAAACACGTCTAAAATTGAGATTGAAACAAAGTAAAAAATGGCTAAACAGGAAAATCTACAGGAGAAATACAAAGCTGCAGAATCAGGCGTCATTGTGGGAAAGACAGATGCTGCAAATACGAAAAATAAACCTTTGGAGAAAAGAGAAACAGGTGTATAAATATCAAGAGCTCAGGTAGCACACCAGTGCCAAGAAAAGAAGAAAAGGCTGAAAGGTGGAAGAAATATACGTAAGTGTTACGCAAAGGACATAAAGTAGAAGACATTATGGAAAGGTAAGGGATAATAGATGAAAATGAGATAGAAGATGTGATACTGGGAGGGGAATCTCAGAGAAGAATGAAAGACATAAGCCGAAACAGGCATATTGAGCAGAAGACATCCCCTCAGAAATATTCGTATCCTGGTATGTAGCATACCCGTATATAAGACGAGGGAAGTACCCCCAGACTTCAAGAAGATTGTAATAATTGCTACTCCAAAGAAGGCGGTGCTGACGTATGTGAATATTACCGAACCATTGCTTAATAAGTCATGGTTCCAAAATAGACACGAATTATTTACAGAATGGATAGACTGATAAAAGCCAACGACGGAGAAGATCATTTTGGGTTCTGTAGGAACACGTGAGGCAATGCTGACCCTAAGAGTCATCTTAGAATATTGGCTAAAGAAAGGCAAAATTGTATTTATAGCATTTGTTTAGTTGGAAAAATCTATTGACAATGTTGACTGGAATACACTCCTTGCAACTCTGAAGATAGGAAGCAGGAAATAAAGGGAGCGAGAAGTTATGTAGCTACAAGCTGTATAGAAACCAGACAAAACATGGGAGAGAAACAATAGTTGAGAAGGGAAGGAGATAGGGCTATAGCTTATCTCCCATGTTTTCAATCTCTATATACAGCGAGCGTTACAGGAAATGAATGACAAATTTGATTAAAATTCAAAGAGATTAAAAAATTCAGTCGAATAGAGAGGATGTAAAATGAATACTAGCAATCGCAAGGAAATCGTTTCTGAAAAAGGGATATTTGTTACGATCGGGTAGAAAGGGTTAGGAGGACTTTCCTGAAGGTGTCTGTCTGGAGCCATGCCTTGCACGGAAGTGAACACTGGTAGATAGGATAACTAATGAAGATATCGTATCAGGGAGAAAAGACATTTATTGTATAACTTGAGTACAAGCAGAAAGAAAGAATAAACTTAGAATTTAATGCCCCCTCGACAATGGGGTCATAAGAAACGGAGGCAAGCTCGGAAGGAAGGAAATAGATGGAAATCATTTGAAAGGAACTATCCCGGCATTTGCCTTAAGCGATACTGGGGAATCGCCGAAAATCTCAGTCTGGATGAGCGGACGCAAATTTGAACCGTCGTCCTCCCGAAAGCGACTAAAAGAAGAGATCTATTGAAATAGTGCATCTTGAGGCATTAAGAAATGGTTAGTTTAATAATAGAAGTGTGCTTGTGTGTGGAGCAGAGTGAGGGGTGAGAGGGGGGGGGGGTTGTTGAATTGCTGTAGAGCGAGACCAAGGCTTGAATAGAGTACGCAGGTTCAAATGGATGTAGGTTCCAGTCACAGATAGAGAGGCTGTCACAGGACAGACTAGCATGGAGAAATGAATCAAATCAGTTTCCGGATGAAAGCCACAGCAACAAAATGGTTCAAATGGCTCTAAGCACTATGGGACTTAACATCTCAGGTCATCAGTCCCCTAGAACTTAGAACTACTTAAACCTAACTAACCTAAGGACATCACACACATCCAAGCCCGAGGCAGGATTCGAACCGTAGCAACAGCGCGGTTCCGGACCCTCAGCAACAACATGTGTGTGTGTGTGTGTGTGTGTGTGTGTGTGTGTGTGTGTGTGTGTGTCGAAAGATAAGTGTATTTCTTTCCCTAAGCACAGCCGTTCACTGACCGACCACGAAATTTTCTCCTTGCTCACTTAAATATAGTTGAAGACAAGTGCACCTTTTTTACAAATCTTTATTGCAATACATAATAATAATTATACAAATTAACCCACCACCTTAGTGATTAGTGGGTCCTAATGTTAATACAATGTTATATGTTATTTGCAGCTCTTACAGTTATTAGAGTTCAAATGTTCAAATGTGTGCGAAATCCTATGGGACTTAACTGCTAAGGTCATCAGTCCCTAAGCTTATACACTACTTAACCTAAATTATCCTAAGGACAAACACACACATCCATGCCCGAGGGAGGACTCCAACATCCGCCGGGACCAGCCGCACAGTCCATGACTGCAGCACTTTAGACCGCTATTACAGTTAATTTTTCAACTACAGTGTGAACAGCGCAGGTTAATGGGCAAATTACGATTTGTTAAACTATACACTACTACCTACTTGTTAGTAATCCTAACTGCCTGCGGCGTTACAGACTTGTCAGTATAGCTATAAACCTATTCAAGGCCTTGCTCATCGAACTAATCCCGGTGAGCCTGCCCGTCACACTGGGCAGGCCAAAACTACTTGTCGCTGCAGGTTCCTATTTTAGTATCTACTTCTACTCCTACTAACTACTAACTAACTTACGTCAAATCCGGTGCTGTCATATTCGTGAAGTTGGTGTACCCCAGTCCCCGTAGCCCTGCACGTTGCGGGTTCCAACTGACAAGTCGACCTGTCCACGCACAGGCGGTACAGGATTAGGGTACTAGGACACGTTCAGTAGTTGGTTCTAATCGTGAAAGTCCCTCAGGTATGCAGTTAGAACTTTACGTGATACCTCATTGCCAGGTTGTTCAAGGTTTCAAAAGTCAAGTGCACCCTTGTCGTATGCATCTAGCGCTAAGTATGTTCTTTGTATATTGTATATTTATTCCGTTATAAATCAAAATACCTGGTATTCCATTGTCGCGAACTGTTAGCAACAGGAGACAACGTGCTTACGGACTACCCTCCAGAAAGCGCACACGGTGATTAGAAAGAGAAATGCAAGAAAAGCAGGCCGCGATACGCCGAGTAAATTTTCCTCGAGCCTTTCAGCGCCGAGCGGTGAAACGGAACAGCAGGCGTGACGCAGGCGCATCGGTGGCGAGTGCGTGCCTCGGTTAGTCAGTGTGGCTGGCCAGCTATTTCTGGTGGCACCTGCGCGCCTGGTCTCTGCTGACTGGCGCTCGAGGAACGCGACTCGGCACGACCCGCCTGAGTCAGCAGCCTCGGGCCAGCCACCTTCCGGCCCGTGCGAGTCAGCATCTCATCCTGTGTGTGCCCTGGCTGTTCAAAGTGACGACATTCCACGGCCACCTGAGCGAAGTGAACTGTTTACAAGTATTTGTTGTTTACTGTCACTTCCTAGGGAGCTGAAAGTTGGGCGAGGGGAATTTAGGAAATTTATGGGAAGTTCCTATGGGACCAAATTTCTGAGGTCATCGGTCCCTAGGCTACAGTCTACGTAATCCAACTTAAACGAATTTACGCTAAGGACAACACACACACACCCATGCCCGAGGGAGGGCAAGACGCAATCAATACCTTCGCTGCGCAGTGCCGATGGTACTGTTACCGACGACTGTGCCGCTAAAGCGGAGTTATTGAACGCAGTTTTCCGAAAGACCTTCACCAGGGAAGACGAATGGAATATTCCTGAATTTGAAACACGAACAGCTGCTAGCATGAGTTTCTTAGAAGTAGATACCTCAGGGGTTGTGAAGCAACTCAAATCGCTTGATACAGGCAAGTCTTCAGGTCCAGATTGTATACCGATTAGGTTCCTTTCAGATTACGCTGATACAGTAGCTCCCTACTTAGCAATCATATACAACCGCTCGCTCAACGATAGATCTGTACCTACAGATTGGAAAATTACGCAGGTCGCACCAGTGTTTAAGAAGGGTAGTAGGAGTAATCCATCGAACTACAGACCTATATCATTGACGTCGGTTTGCAGTAGGGTTTTGGAGCATATATTGTATTCAAACATTATGAATCTCCTCGAAGGGAACGATCTATTGATACGTAATCACCATGGTTTCAGAAAACATCGTTCTTGTGCAACGCACGAAGTAATGGCCGCTATTGACAGGGAATCTCAAGTTGATTCCGTATTTCTATATTTCCGGAAAACTTTTGACACCGTTCCTCACAAGCGACTTCTAATCAAGCTGCGGGCCTATGGGGTATCGTCTCAGTTGTGCGACTGGATTCGTGATTTCCTGTCAGGAAGGTCGCAGTTCGTAGTAATAGACGGCAAATCATCGAGTAAAATTGAAGTGATATCAGGTGTTCCCCAGGGAAGCGTCCTGGGACCTCTGCTGTTCCTGATTTATATAAATGACCTGGGTGACAATCTGAGCAGTTCTCTTAGGTTGTTCGCAGATAATGCTGTAATTTACCGTCTAGTAAGGTCATCCGAAGACCAGTATCAGTTGCAAAGCGATTTAGAAAAGATTGCTGTAAGGCATGGCAGGTGGCAGTTGACGCTAAATAACGAAAAGTGTGAGGTTATCCACATGAGTTCCAAAAGAAATCCGTTGGAATTCGATTACTCGATAAATAGTACAATTCTCAAGACTGTCAATTCAACTAAGTACCTCGGTGTTAAAATTACGAACAACTTCAGTTGGAAAGACCACATAGATAATACTGTGGGGAAGGCGAGCCAAAGGTTGCGTTTCATTGTCAGGACACTTAGAAGATGCAACAAGTCCACTAAAGAGACAGCTTACACTACACTCGTTCGTCCTCTGTTAGAATATTGCTGCGCCGTGTGGGATCCTTACCAGGTGGGATTGACGGAGGACATCGAAAGGGTGCAAAAAAGGGCAGCTCGTTTTGTATTATCACGTAATAGGGGAGAGAGTGTGGCAGATATGATACGCGAGTTGGGATGGAAGTCAAATCAAAGACGTTTTTCGTCGCGGCGAGATCTATTTACGAAATTTCAGTCACCAACTTTCTCTAAAAAAAATGGCTCTGAGCACTATGGGACTTAACATCTATGGTCATCAGTCCCCTAGAACTTAGAACTACTTAAACCTAACTAACCTAAGGACATCACACAACACCCAGTCATCACGAGGCAGAGAAAATCCCTGACCCCGCCGGGAATCGAACCCGGGAAGCCGGGCGCGGGAAGCGAGAACGCTACCGCACGACCACGAGCTGCGGACACAACTTTCTCTTACGAATGCAAAAATATTTTGTTGAGCCCAACCAACATAGTTAGAAATGATCATCAAAATAAAATAAGAGAAATCAGAGCTCGAACAGAAAGGTTTAGGTGTTCGTTTTTCCCGCGCGCTGTTCGGGAGTGGAATGGTAGAGAGACAGTATGATTGTGGTTCGATGAACCCTCCGCCAAGCACATAAAGGTGAATTGCAGAGTAATCATGTAGTTGTAGATGTAGATGTAGGACTCGAATCACCGACGGGGCAGGGGGGGGGGAGGGGAGGGGGAGCCGTGCGAACCATGACAAGGCACCTTAGCCCACGCGGCTACCCCGCGCGGCAAGGTGGAGTTCCAATTGGCAATACTAAAGGGTGTCCACAATGAGACTCCAATATTCTAATATCCTATATCTTTCTCATTTCAGATGGTGGACCTGTCAATCCTGAAGGGGCAGACAGAGCAACTCAAGTTTGTGGTGTGCAAATTTGATACACCAAGTGGCCGTAGTGGAGCTGCAATCAATTGTTTTAGCAAAATGGAGGATATGAAGCAGCGTGCACAAGTGGTCTGGTGGTATGCAGAGACAAAATCGGCGACCCAAGTACAAAGAAACTTTCGTCGAGTTTACAACAAAGTGCCCCCGTCGTTCAAGACTATAAAGAAGTGGTGTCATCAGTTTTTGGCTACTGGGAGTGTTGCGCAAGGGCATGGTGGTGGTAAGCCTGGGATCAACGAACATCATGTGGAACAAGTGCGCGGTCATTCGAACAAAGTCCACAGAAGTCAGTGCGACAGGCAGCACGAGAACTTTGTATGAAACGTTCAAGAGTGCACAAAGTTCTTCATCGGCGATTACGTTTGTACGCATATAAAATGCAGGTTGTGCAAGAAATCAAGCCTGATGATCGACCAAAGCGAGAAGAATTTGCATGTATCATGTTAGATCGCACTGCCGCGGAAGAGACATTTTTATCAGGCGTGATGTTTACTGACGAGGCAACCTTTCACGTGTCAGGGGCTGTCAATCGTCACAACGTCCGCATCTGGGGGTCAGAAAATCCACATGCACCTAGAGAACACATGCGCAGACAGTCCGAAAATTAATGTGTGTGGTGTGGTTTGATGATAAATCGCATTGTTGGGCCGTTTTTCTTTCAGGAGCCGACTATGGATGGAGCCATCTACCTGGACATGTTGGAACAATTTGCCATGCCACAGATAACAGACGTGCAGCCAAATGTGATGTTTCAACAGAACGGTGCACCAACCCATTGGCGCTTTGATGTCCGAAAATTTTTCAATGACATATTCCCGCAACGATGGATTGGCCGTGGAGGTCCAATTCCTTGGCCGCTACGTTCGCCCGACATAACCCCCCCTCGATTTTTTTCTTGTGGGGTTATGTGAAAGACCGGGTGTACGCTACACCAGTAAAGGACCTGCAAGACTTGAAACAGCGCATAAGAATTGTCATCAACTCTGTCACAGAACAGATGCTCCGCAACACATGGCACGAAATCGATTATAGACTTGATATTCTTCGCGCTACCCGTGGCGCCCATGTTCAAGTGTACTGAACCGTCCACCTGTGTATGAAAACTTGATGAGCTGCTTTATGATTTCCCTGTATTTGTTCGTCAATAAATTGTGCTTCCTCCCAGATTTTATGAATTCAAATGTTGGAGTCTCATTGTGGACACCCTGTACTTTAGTATGGCTCTAACAATCAACGCTAATCTGCCGTATACCTTCGCTGGACTGAGAGGACTGAACTTATTTCACTTTATTAAGGGAGGAGGGGGGGGGGGGGGCGGCGTGTGCGATGTGACCAAAAATTTCATTTTTCGATTTTATTTCCATTCAGTAGTAACACGACAACTACTCTGACGGAGAGAAAATCGCAACACCAGAAAATAATTAATGCAGAGAAATGAAATTTCAGAAATACATAATTCCATGTAACATATGTGAGTGATTAACATTGCAGGATCACAGATTAAAGTAAGGGGGAGATACGCCATTGCAAATGTCAAATGCTAGTGCGTTAATAAGTAGTGTAACGGTCAGAATGTTGAATGCAAGCATGAAAACGTGTATGAATTGTGTTGCACAGGTGTAGGATGTCAGTTTGTGCCACGGAGTTCCGTGCGTGTTGCACTTGGGTGCTTAATACAGGGAAGGTTAACGTTGTTTCTGGATGACGCTGGAACTGTCGTCCGATGACGTCCCATATGTGCTCGATTGGAGATAGATCTGGTGACCGAGCAGGCCAAGGCAACATGTCGACATACTGTTGAGCGGTATGTGGGCGAGCGTTATCCTGTTGCAAAACAACCCCCTGAAATGCTGTTCAAGAATGTCAGCACAGTGATTGAATCACCAGACTGGCGTACAAATTTGCAGTCAGGATGCGTCGGATAACCACGAGAATGCTCCTGCTGTCATACGAAATCGCTTCCCAGTCCATAACTGCAGGTTTGGACCAGTGTGTCTAGCATGCAGACAGGTTGGTTGCAGGCCCCCAATTGGCCTCCTTCTAACCGACACACGACCATCACTGGCACCGAGGCAGAACCAGCTTTCATCAGAAAACAGAATAGACCTCCACCCTGCCCTCCATGGAGCTCTCCCTTGACACCACTGCCAAGTCGCAAATGGCCGTGGTTTGGGGTCAGTGGAATGCGAGCTACAATACGTCTGGCTCGGAGCTGTTCGTCGAAGTAACCGATTCGTTGTGTCACTGTGGTGCCAACTGGTGCTCAAATTACTGCTGCAGATGCGGTGCGATGCCTCACAGCCACCAGGAATCGAACCCTGGTCCACCTCACGGCATTCAATCACGCTGACCACGCACCCGTAAGGAGAGAGCATCCTTTCGATGACAAGGTCATTAGAGACGAATACAAGCTCGTATGTGACAAGATGGAGAAGTAAATCGACCTATCACTCTCAAAGGAACCTTCGTGACAAAATATGATAAGACGTTTTTCGATGGAAATAAAAGAATTGTTGATAAGCAGTAATATTCATGAGCATCTTTAGCAGTTTATAAAACAAAGCCAAAAAACTACGTGATAAACATACTTCAGGAAGCAAATTCAAACGTTAATATTCTTATTTATCTATACAACACTGACCTCTTACAAACGCGAATTGAACTTCTGACTAGCTTCCGTCGATATCACTCAATTAAATTACACCTGTAAAGAATATATCGGTAAAGATAGGAAAGTTAACAAGGCGGCCTTTGCGGAGGAAAATTATTGTCCTGTGCAAATCTGAGAGGAAGCTTATGGATAATCTACAATATGTTCCACATGCCAAGTTACTACTAGTGCGATGGATGCTTGAGGAAAAACGAAGATTTATTTTTAAAAACTGTTGAAATAATTACAATTTATGGAACCGTTTACAGAACTGTAGGCCAATAATCAAGGACGGAACCAATAGTATGACAATCGAATGTAACTGCAAAAGTATGGAAAACTGTTACAAAGAGCAGAAACAAAGTTTCTAAGACAAACTAAAAGCTGAATAGATGGGACGTAATATTAACTGTGAAATTATTGTTATGGTTAAATCAGTCGCAAAAGGATTACACTGGGGCAGAGAGCGAGAGAGAAAGACTTCTAGAGCTTGTACTGTGTGAGGAATTTCAGAAACCACGAGATTCCAAAATTTCAAATTGACAAAGAATACGTGGAAAGATTTATAATCAGATGTTGATGACACAAGCCGACCCATGAACTGAAGATGAGCTTACGATTACGTTCACAGTCTGGACATGAATATCTTGCAGGATCGTTTCTCTGCACACTGTGTAACAAGGTAATGTGTTAGACTGCAACAAATCCTTAGAATATGCTACAGACACTGCAGTAGCATCAGCACTAAATTGTTGCTCTTGTTTAGCATGCAAGCTTCAGAAGAATGCGGTAGAGCTGGAGTGATGTGTTCAAATAGTTCAGCCGACAGAATACGGTCAGAAACAAAGCAGAGTCATAGTTTTTAGTAGACAGTCCTAGCCATCGAGGAATTGTTATGCACACAAAATGAAGGATAACGGAAGTTGTTCTCTGAATTAATAACTGTCAATCTTTATGAATATTTGGCAGCATCCAGGCTCTACTTATACACCTCTACACCTAAGACACAACATGTAATTGGAGCTGGGTAACTATCTCCGTGACGCTTGCGTCTTTACTAAACGAACCCGTGACAAAACGCCCCTTGCTTACACTATCATTATAACGTCACACATTTCTCAAGGATATTTCTCTCACTTTTCTAAGCTTATGTATTAGTCCTCCCATCTGTTCCAATTTTTATACCCTATAATGAAATATCTGATGAGATGACAAACTAATATTATGTCTTATATTCTGTGGAGGATTTTTTGCATTATGTTATGTGGTGAAGGACCTTTCTCGCAAGATGTTTCGGCTACGTACCCAGTATCTTGTGTTTCCTCGTCACGCTGCTCAAAGTGCGATTTTGTTTAGCATTATTAGCATTAAATGGCTGTTGAAAGACCTACACCCTGGTGAGTATCTCGTACGTGTCGGTAACATTTCTGAGTGTGTATCAGTATTCTGATGCTCACTACTTCATAGATCTTTTATGGCTGTTGCACACCGCTACTGAATAAATTACAAACCGAATGAGAGGAAGGAAAGAGATGAACAGAATGTTCTGATTCCTAATGACAGTTACTAGAGAAAGAGGTGTAAATGTAAATTCCCTTGAAAACATTCGAAGGCAGACGTGGCAGTTGCCAGAAAGCGTGTGAGCTGTCCTTCGGCAGACGCCCCTTGCATCACGCGGCCACACGCAAGTTTCCCGGAGGAAGTCTACGTCACATCCGTACTTCGAAACGTCACACGCCGAGGGAGTTTTCCTCGAGCACAGTCAAGCTTGTATTCCCACGTAGCAGTCCACTGCAATAAAATTCTGCTCGATTGTTTGGCTTTGCTTTTGCTTCTGCGCAGTGTGGATTTTCATTACAGCTGAATGCACCATCCGGAGTGACTCTGTATGACTTACAGAGCTCAGCAGAACATAATTTTACTCAGTAAGTTTCGAACACAAGCCCCCCCCCCCCCCATCACTCCAATTACCATCTCCTGTCTCTATTCAACGGAATGCGAAAGTAATGAACGATTTATAACTTGTTATTTTTTGCTTTACTTGTATCCAAGAAACCACAGGAAGATCAGATTCTGGGATTATTTTTAGCTCCTGGAAGCCTTCCAAATAAATGTTGGTTGGTTGGTTTGAGGCATTGAAGGGACCAGGCTGCTAGGGCCATCAGTCCCAATAAATGTTGACATATCTTTGATACATTGTAAGCAGGCTGTTTAGGTTTTTATGTTGGTAACGTCACGTAGCGCTCTGTATGAAAATCACTGGCTGTGCTGTGTGCAGTCTGGGGCTGGTTGGCATTGTTGAAATATTCGCTATTGCAGTGTTGGGCTGTTGGATGTGAACAGCGCGTAGCGTTGCCCAGTTAGAGGTGAGCTGCTAGCAGTGGTGGATGTGGGGAGTGAGATGGCGGAGTTTTGAGAGCGGATGGTCTGGACAGAAAGAGTAAATTTGTAAGACTGGATGTCAAGAACTGATATACATATTACGACTTTTGAACACTATTAAGGTAAATATTTTGTTTGTTCTCTATCAAAATCTTTCATTTGCTAACTATGCCCATCAGTAGTTAGTGCCTTCAGTAGTTAGAATCCTTTATGTAGATGGCAGTATTGGCGCTCGCTGTATTGCAGTAGTTCGAGTAAAGAAGATTTTTGTGAGGTAAGTGATTCATGAAAGGCATAGGTTATTGATAGTCAGGGCCTTTCTTTTGTAGGGATTATTGAAAATCAGCTTGCGTTGCGCTAAAAATATTGTGTCAGTTTAGTGTTGATCAGAATAAGTAAAGAGAGAGATGTCTGAGTACGAACAGTTCTGCTCAGCTGTTTGAAAATCAAATAACGTAAGAGGTTCATCAGCACAGTCATTTATAATTTTTCTAAGGAAATGTTTCAACATTCCATTTTTGTAAGTGAGATATACGTAGACGTTTCCTGTTATTTTTATTACTGTTACTCTAAAAATATAGTACCGAGACGTTTATTAGCGGTGCAGGACTATTTGTCTGTACTGCGACATTACCAATACACTCATGTGCAGGAGTATTATAAAAATGGATGTCTTTATGTATGTTCCACATCTCCTCCTAAACTACTGGACCGATTGCAACCAAATTTTGTATACATATCCCCTACTTTCAGGTAACAATCAAAAATGGCTCTGAGCACTATGGGACTTAACATCTGTGGTCATCAGTCCCCTAGAACTTAGAACTATTTAAACCTTACTAACCTAAGGACATCACACACATCCATGCCCGAGGCAGGATTCGAACCTGCGACCGTAGCAGTCGCGCGGTTCCGGACTGAGCGCCTTAACCGCGAGACCACCGCGGCCGGCAGGTAACAGTCGCTGTGGGGATCAGAGCCCTGTACCTATCATAGTTCAGGAGATATGACGTCATAAACAATGAGATGCGTGAAAACTGCCGCATCATGCACGACTTTTGTGCTACTAACTCTATTCGCAAAACGCTAAACGCACCTACAAAATTATGTAATGGCGTCACATATAGTTCCGGAGGTACGACGTCAAACACTGCGATGCATGAAAAATGTCTCATATGCATAAAGTATACATTTAATCTCTGCTAGTAAGACACGTCTACTAACAACTTACGGAAATCCCTGACATCTAGCAATGCTTTTGACAGCTTTCAAACGAAGCGCAAACGGCTGTAGGCGAAAACAACGTCTATAGATCTACGAAGAGGCGTTGCTATAGAGGCGTTTACAAAATCACGTTATAGACAAGCGAAGTAGCTGCACCCAGCGTACGAAAACTGCTTCATAAATTCATAGGTGTTTCCACCAATATACGCAAATGAAAATTTTCCGTTTTACACCGAAAACATAGTTCCTCTCCTTTTTGTTTTCGTTTCTAATACGAAATTGGTAAAATGAATAGGTACTTGGGCAATGCCGAGCTTGTCAGCTAGTCCAATATAAATGAGGGTCGCTAGCGTCCCTTGAAACCACGAGACAGAATTAAACTTCGCTACTCAGAAGCCCAGTAGCTATCTAACTAGTTCCAGGAAAAATTCCGATATCCGACCGCTGGACTGGAAAGATTCACCGCTAGCAGTCTAATACACCACCTTCACTTGGCTGTTAGTAAGTGTCGTTGATAATACCTAAACAACGAAACAAGATCACAGTTCAAAGTAAATGGGAAACAGGTCGCACAAAAATACCATGCTCAAATTTGCACGGAAACAATTTTATTTGTATCCATCAGTCCTAGTGGTGCATTGCACTGGGCCATCAGCATTAAAATGGTGGAGTGATTCATTGAGGTTGGATCACACATTTTACATTAAACGTTTATTGAAACTTTTATTAAATTTAACATTAAACCATTTCATAATGACAAAGTCAAATTAGATGGATTCACCGTTCAAGAAGTATGAATTTAAGAACAAGACAAAATTAACTAAAAGATTAAACCTTCACTTATATGAATCACTTCAGAAAACACAATAACCTCTCATCAACCCTTTAACCAAAATATCCTTCAATTCCTTAAACAGGTTCGATAGTGACAGTGACTTGAAAAACACAATATTAGAAAAAAGAAAGGCTTCACTTAAGGCGACAGTCAAAAAAATCCTTATCTGAAGAAAAAAATAATGCTTAGTTATCATCCTAACTGTGCCATACAAACCACAATGTCCTTGAGGAAAATATACTTTAGTTAAGATAGGCCGGCAAGTGTGGCTTAACTATAACAAATTAAACTAGGAAATACACATACATAACCAGAACTACTAACGAAATCTCAACATGTAGTTCTCTTCAGTACGTTATTTTTCAAATATGGTGAATGAAGCTGCTTGATGACTGTTGCAGCAATCATAAGGAAGAACTATCTTGCAACGCGTCCAACCAATAATATAAAATCTTATTATAATATGTAGAGTACATTCATGACAATATAAGGCATAAACAACGTTAGTTTCCCTGTTGACTGTGTGCTTCAACGGCGTCACTCTGTTTTCCCCATGTTGTAGGCATTTAGCGCATCGATTCTTTCAAGTAATAAATGTAGAGGCAATCTAACCTGCAACAGACTATAATTAATAGTCAATAATCACTGTTCTTAACATCAAGGCGGTTCAACACTTCTTCCTTTCACTACAACTGCTGGCCAGCTTAAATATCAGTACACATCCCAGTAACTGATAGTTAATTACGTGAGCGCAACTTGGATTCAGAAAGTAGCAAGCAGAAATGCCAGCATCCAAAGAAACACTCTGTGTGATTTATTACAGGAGTAAAGTCTGCCGGTAGACTCAATACAGCTCGCTGCCACCCAAGACGGAACACAGCAAGTCTGACTTCTTAGCGTGAAGAGTAACCGCCGCCTAGGCTCGTAACACACACCAAAATTGCACGCTCTTCCATCATACAGACCCAGTAGGATACAGACGTCCATATGCAGTCTTTCAGAGCCAAGACTTAACATGCACATGCCAAACCAGCTGCGCACGTCTGTTTACGACGAAAGTCGTCACAACTTTCCGCTTCCTCCTCTCAGTGTTCACTTCTTCCCAGCTAGCCCGCAGATAAACACTCTTTCTGGCATCGATCTCGTAAATCGCAGACGATGGAAGTATTGCCAACTTAGGTCATACGCAGGAACAGTGCCAACCATGCCACACTAGCCAAGTCTGTCACTTTTATTCAACAGCACCTCAGGCCAGCTGATGTCTCGAAGGCTAACAGTACAGGAAAAGTAACTCCGTTGATCCCGAAGGATCACAACTCCCAGACTTACCAAATGAAAAGCATTTAAACAAACTCCGCGCAGACGATTCATGGCTTGCTACTTCAACTCCACTACGGTTCCCGGCCGCCTCACTTCCCCCTCCCCCCCCCCCCCTCCACCCTCCCATTCCAATTACGAGAGCTCCCAAACCGCTTCAAGAAATTGTTTAACCAAAAGGCCTTCCAGCCGGTCAGAAATAGGGGCAGAACGTAGACATTTCCATTGGCCGTTCCCTGTTCCTCCTTACAGTACTTCTGCAAGGTGCTGCCTCCTGACACGACATTAAGAATCTTTCCTGCAACGGGCGTTGGAAACACAAGCCGTCGAAGGATTTGGGACACGCCAACCCATCAGCTCCAGGCTGAAGAAAAGACCCCTCCCACGGCAGCCGGGTACTAGCCCAGGCTACTACAATACTGGGCAGGGCTAGTACATACGGGCGGCCAGGAAATTTGTGCATAAAGGAGAAAAAACATCGCTGAGAAAATTCTTGATTTTGTTGGAGGAGTTGGGTTGGGTTGTTTGGGGAAGGAGACCAGACAGCGACGTCATCAGTCTCATCGGGTTAAGGAAGGGCAGGGAAGGAAGTCGGCCGTGCCCTTTCAAAGGAACCGTCCCAGCATTTGCCTAGAGCGATTTAGGGAAATCACGGAAACCCTAAATCACGATGGCCGGTCGCGGGATTGAACCGTCGTCCTCCCGAATGCGAGTCCGGTGTGCCAGGTACTGCACCACCTCGCTCGGTGATTTTGTTGGAGACTATAATACACTACTGGCCATTAAAATTGCTACACCAAGAAGAAATGCAGACGATAAACGGGTATTCATTGGACAAATATATTATACTAGAATTGACATGTGATTACATTTTCACGCAATTTGGGTGCATGGATCCTGAGAAATCAGTACCCAGAACAGCTACCACTGGCCGTAATAACGGCCTTGAAACGCCAGGGCATTGAGTCAAACAGAGCTTGGATGGCGTGTACAGGTACAGTTAGCTGCCCATGCAGCTTCAACACGATACCACAATTCATCAAGAGTAGTGACTGGCGTATTGTCACGAGCCAGTAGCTCGGCCACCATTGACCAGCCATTTTCAATTGGTGAGAGATCCGGAGAATGTGCTGGCCAGGACAGCAGTAGAATATTTTTTGTATCCGGAAAGGTCCGTACAGGACATGCAACATGCGGTCGTGCAGTATCCTGCTGAAATATAGGGTTTCGCAGGGATCGAATGAAGGGTAGAGCCACGGGTCGTAACACATCTGAAATGTAACGTCCACTGTTCAAAATGCCGTCAATGCGAACAAGAGGTGACCGAGATGTGTAACCAATGGCACCCCATACCATCACGCCGGGTGATGCGCCAGTATGGCGATGACGAATACACGCTTCCAATGTGCGTTCACCGCGATGTCGCCAAACACGGATGCGATCACCATGATGCTGTAAACAGAACCTGACGTTTTGCCGTTCGTGCACCCAGGTTCGTCGTCGAGTACACCATCGCAGGCGCTCCTGTCTGTGATGCAGGGTCAAAGGTAACTGCAGCCATGGTCTCCGAGCTGATAGTCCATGCTGCTGCAAACGTCGTCGAACTGTTCGTGCAGATGGTTGTTGTCTTGCAAACGTCCTCATCTGTTGGCTCAGGGATCGAGACGTGTCTGCACGATCCGTTACAGCCACGCGGATAAGATGCCTCTCATCTCGATTGCTAGTGATACGAGGCCGTTGGGATCCAGCACGGCGTTCCGTATTACCCTCCTGAACCCACCGATTCCATATTCTGCTAACAGTCATTGGATCTCGACCAACGCGGGCAGCAATGTCGCGATACGATAAACCACAATCGCGATAGGCTACAATCCGACCTTTATCAAAGTCGGAAACATGATGGTACGCATTTCTCCTCCTTACATGAGGCATCGCAACAACGTTTCACCTTGTAACGCCGGTCAACTGCCCTTTCTGTATGAAAAATCGGTTGGAAACTTTCCTCATGTCAACACGTTGTAGGTGACGCCACCGGCGCCAACCTTGTGTGAATGCTCTGAAAAGCTAATCATTTGCATATTACAGCATCTTCTTCCTGTCGGTTAAATTTCGGGTCTGTAGCACGTCATCTTCGTGGTGTAGCAATTTTAATGGCCAGTAGTGTACGAGTGGCATTCAATAGGTAATAAAATGCATTTTTTTCCTCCGCTAGTTTCGGTAGAAAAAATGCGGAATTTGTTGTGGAGAGACCGTGGAATATTCCAACTTCAGCCCCTATAGTTTCATGAAGTTCCTATACATGGAGGCGCTATACATAGCCATCAAAATGACGTGCGTTCCAAGTATAGAGCTGTCATTGAGTTCCTTTGGCAGAAAATCAGACCATCGCAGATATTCACTGGCGCTTGCAGAATGTCTATGTTGACCGGGCAGTTAACAGAAGCACGGGAAGTCGTTGGGCGAGGGGTCCATTGTCGTCGCAACAAGCTGGCGAAAACCTGTCCGTATCTCCCGTGGGCTAACGGCCGCACACAGGTGTGACTTACGCAGTGTTGGAACGCGCGGATCTAGGTGACCGTCAGACCAGAATCTAACACCTCGCTGCACAACTGTGGACGATGGGGAGGTTGCTGATGCGGCAAGAAGTTGAGTCCGAAACCGACCAGTGGAGCGGTAACACTCGGGAATACAGACCCTCCCAGGTAGGTGGCGCAAGGCCGACACTTTGAAAGGAGATTAGGCTGAAAAACAGGTTTTAGTAGCCAAAACCATGGGCAGTAATATGGTGTATTGGATTGAATAAAACCAATCTACTTTCAGAAACAGACATGTGTTGTATTACTAATTGAAAGCGCCTCGTACTGACCAAGTAATTCCATTGCAACAGTTGTGCCCAGCGACTGTGGTAAATTTCAAAAAAGAAAAAGGAGTTTAGCAATCGGTCGCAAATCCAATCTGTATTTTTATTGCACATCTAGATTTCAGCTACTGAAATAGATATCTTCAGAACAGTTAGCAGAGTCACGTTGAACCGTCAAGCTTGTGACAAATCATAGTACTACACGACTTTAAGACGTACATGGCCCGATTCTAACTAAATCTAGCCATATCGTCTTACAGTAATGAGTTGTCACAACAAGCGCTGAAGATAGCTATTAAATAGCTGAAATCTGGATCTGGAATAAAAATACAGAATGGATTTGCGAATGATTGTTGAACTCCTTTTCCTTTTTTATACTATAATATTGGTTTTCATTACATTTCAAGTGGTTTCTGCTCTTTGTTAAGGATATGAAATACAGAAATAAATATTATATTACGCTACAAGTTAACTCTTTCAATGGTCCGGCACAGTTAGTGAGGTAGAGAGAGGAGAACGAATGCTATAATTCTGCGTTGGCTGATGCTATAGTGTTTTGAGAACTTAAATTAGGGCGAGCGGATGGTGATTTGGAATACAGTTCTCTCAAAATGCGGTTCAGTGCTTTAACCATTGACCCTCCTCACTCTGTGTTCTATAGTTAACTCCTAATGCAATGCTTTGTGGCTATCTGTGAGGATTTGAAGGATATCGCCACGTTTTCTGATTACCGCTTTTAAAAAGAGGATTGTTGCGTGATGACTCACCAGACAGTTATATAAAGGGCTCAATTCAGTTACGGATATTCTTGCGTAACAAGTATTGATGTTTTAAGACAATACAGATACCCAGATTTTCTTAAAGTTTCAGAATCAACGTAAATAAGGCGGTATGATACACCAGCTTCTCGCCTTAATTCTAGCAATACGAAGGCATTTTCCATAATGCGCATTATCAGGAGGGGTACAGAGTACGTTACGCTCACTTTAAAAAAACAAATTCGTTAAATGTTCTTGAATTATGTTAACAACATAGTTTTTTAAGGAGGTATTGAGATGTTGGAAGGATCCACAACACGAAACTACGTTTTAGCACACTCCTAACAATATCAATGCACATTCAATAAGGTGTAATAGCGAATTCATGATCACCACAAAAAAAATTTAAGAACGCAAATTTCGTTCGTTGTTGCTGTCTTTTAGTCTCAAAGTAATTTTTAAGGAAAAACTGATGTGTAACCAAGGCCCTGAATTTCGAAATATTGAATACGACTTTCATTGGGCATGTGACATCTGCCACTCACTTTCATTTTGGGGTTAAGTTTAACTGAATAATTTAGAACATAAGGTGCGTGCGAAAATTCCCGTTACAAACTTCGAGGATTTGTAGAGGGGAGTGAGTACATGATACTTTGAAATTGGAATCCATGTCCGGAAACGTACCGTTTCCGTTCTACGACAATTTCAATTCAGATGTGTAACAGGTCGACATTTGCTGAGGGAAAGAGAAAAATCTCAGAGCTGCTTGTCCTGGTATGTAATACAGTATACAGGATGACGTGTACTATGTCAGACAGTCACCTGATGTCACTTAACGTCTTGTGTGAAGTTTAATTTACGAGTCTCCTGTAGAGACAGAGGAAGATCTGCCGGCAAGGGATCCGGCCGCTGCACTAGAAATTGAAGAGACAACAGGTGCGATGGAGAATATGAACCAGAACATGCTTCGTATGTTGGTGGTCGTCACATCGAACGGCTGTTCTAATGAGTAAGTGCTGTTCCGAACATAAAGTATGCTGGGTTCTTTTTTGTTTTGGCCGAGCGGTTCAAGGCGCTTCAGTCCGGAACCGCGCTGCTGCTACGGTCGCAGGTTCGAATCCTGCCTCGGGCATGGATGTGTGTGTTGTCCTTAGGTTGGTTAGGTTTACGTAGTTATAAGTTCTAGGGGGCTGATGACCTCAGATATTAAGTCCCATAGTGCTCAGAGCCACTTCACGTAACCATCTAATGTTTAAGTATTAATACAAACAAATGTGCGTAAGTGATAAATGGATGTTTCGTTATGTTTCCTTTCCAATTGTTATCTAGCAATTGAACCGCGTCACGGCTGAATCAGTTTCTCCAGCAGAAGTGGGTAAGCTAAACATGTAAATTTAAACCGTCATAGAACGGAAACGGGACGTTTCCAGACATGGAATCCTATTGAAAATATTATGTTCTCACCCCCCCCCCCTTAAGGGGACACAGTCGCGAACAGGCTAAAAAAAAATCGATTTTTTTAGTCTTAATCTATGCTGCAATTATTTGGCTACAAAATGCCGTTTGTTTCATACAAATCTGATTATCAGATTCGGAGTTATTAATCTGTTCGTGAAGCAGTACAACAATCATTTATGTTCCACGGATATAAATACTCTTTATTTGGGTTGCAAGAGAGAATTGTTATTCTGATGTTTGCCGGCCTGTCTGCATTGTCGACTATCGTTTGTCAGTTTCTTCATCCTAGTTGTTTACGTTTTGGTGATACAAATGTAATGATTTTGTGAAATGTTATAACACAATGGGTAGAATAAGGAAGTTTGGATATAAGCCTAAGTTTCGTGGAAATAAATATGTAAAAATAAATCGCGAAAATGCTAGTTTTGAACACAGGGCAGAAAATAATATTGAAAGTGAACTCAGTGCGAGTGTCAGTGCTTCAAGCAAGAAGCTTCTAGGTGCTGCCGGCTTTCCAAGTGCCTCTCAAATGCGTGACAATGCAATATGTGGTGTGAACAGTGTTTCTGTTGTTACTGACACAAACATTCTGGTCTCCATGAGGTTATTACGTGAACTGATCGAAAAACACACAAATTGTAAAAACTGTGGTGGAAACGTTACTTTGCACGAAGATGTGGTGAAAACCAAGGGAATTGTTTGTAATTTAGTTTTGACATGTTTGGAATGTAGCTGTACTGCAAATACAGTGTCATCCCACGTAACAAGAAGCAGATTGTATGAAAACAATATAAGATTAGTGTATGCACTTAGATCTATTGGAAAAGGGCGAAGTACAGGTGCTGTTCTTTGTGCAGTGATGAACATTCCTCCACCTCCAAGAAAGTTTGATGTTTACAACAAGACTATTGGTGCAGTAGTAGCTGAGGTAAGTGAATCTACAATGTTGAAAGCAGCCAAAGAAGCAGTTCAGTTGAATGATACGAAATCTGACCCAAGGCAAATTTCTGCTGGTTTTGATGGCAGTTGGCAGAAACGTGGCATTGTGTCAGCAACTTCTTTTGGTACTGGGAAGGTTCTGGATATTGAAATTATTACTAAGTTCTGTGACATCTGTACCAAAAATACCACTATACAACATGTGTGCAAAAAGAACTATGATGGTTCTAGTGGAGGCATGGAAGTGGCTGGTGTTGCTAACATTTTCAAAAGGTCTGTGCAGTCAAGAGGTATCCTCTATACAGACTGTCTTGGGGACGGGAACAGTAAGGCTTATCAGTAAATGGTAGAAGATAAACCTTATGGGCCTAGAGTCAAAATTAGTAAACTGGAATGTATAGGACATGTACAGAAAAGGATGGGATCACGACTTCTAAAGATATGTACGGAAAAAAAGTTAGGTGGTAAAGGGGGCCTGACAAAGGCTGAAATAGACAGGATCCAGAATTATTATGGTATGACCATTAGAAATAACTGCAACAATGTAGAAGCAATGAGGAGAGCCATCTGGGCTATATTCTTTCATAAAATTTCAACAGATGAGGAACCACAACATAACCTTTGCCCACGGGGACCTGACAGCTGGTGCAAATTCAACAACCCAGCTGCATCTTCCAGCTATAAGCACAAACATTCAATTCCAGAAAAAATCCTGTTAGCTGTGAACCCCATTTTCAGAGATCTTAGCCAACAAGAGCTCTTGAAAAAGTGTCTCCATGGAGAAACTCAAAACCCAAATGAAAGTTTGAATTCTGTCATTTGGACAAGGCTACCAAAAACTGTTTTCGTTAGAAAAGAAACACTAAAATTTGGTGTTCATGATACAGTGATGTGCTTCAATGCTGGTGTGTCAAAGAAGACTGATGTATTAAGACTCTTGGGAACAAAGGATGGTATCAATACTGAAAGGGGACTGAAAAAGATTGACATGGACCGTATCCGTTATGCTGATATTTCTGCAGGAAATGCTACCAAGGAGGCCAGGATAGCCAGAAGATCAAAGAAAAGAAGATAAAGATCA